>NC_049241.1:43412008-44662008 GCF_011100685.1 Canis lupus familiaris
CAGGATCGAGTCCCATGTCAGGCTCCTGGCATGGAGCCTGCTTCTCCCTCTGCCTGTGTCTCTGCCTCTCTCTCTCTATGTCTATCATGAATAAATAAAATCTTTAAGAAAGAAATACAATTGGCATGTACCAACACCATAATGACTAGACTGACAAAATTATCTGACTAGGATTTTAAAGCAGCCATTATAAGAAAGTTTCAATAGGAAATTATAAACACACTTGAAACAAATGAAAAAAAAAAAAAAACCCAAAGTCTTTACAAAGAAAAGTTATAACGAGAACTAAATGGAAATTTTAGAACTAGAAAATAAAATAACTGAAATAAAAAGCTCAAAGGATAGGCTCATCACCAGAATGGAGGGGGGCAGAGGAAAGAATCAATGAACTTGAAGACAGCACAACAGAATTTATCTAAACTGAATAGAAGAGAGAAAACAGACTGGAGAAAAATGAACAGATGGGATGATGGGACACCTGGGATGATGACAAAAGATCTAACGTTCAAGTCATTGACGTTTCATAAATGAAGAAGAAAAAGAATGGAACAGAAAAGGTATTTTAGGAAATAATGGTCAAGATTTTCTCAAATTTGGAAAAACATAAACCTCCATATTCAAGAAACGGAGTAAAACTCTAAACAAGATAAATCCAGAGAGATCCACTCCAAAACAAATCATAATCAAATGTCTAAGAACAAAAGATGAAGAAGAAAACCTTAAAAGCAGACAGACAGAAACAATGCATTACAGGATGTACAGGAAACAATGCATAAGGAGAAAATTCAAAAGACAGCAGATTTCTCACCTGAAACCATAAAGGCCAAAAAGAAGTGGCATGTTTTTCAAGTACTGAAAGAAAAGGACTGTCAACCCACAATTGGCTATCCAGTGAAAGTATTCTTCAATGAAGCAGAAATCAAGACTCTCAGATTAAGAAAAACCAAGAGAATCTGTCATGAGCAAAACTACCTTAAAGAATGGCTAAAGGAAGTTCTTTACATAGAAGGAAAATGATAAGAAAGATAAGAAAGGGAAACTTTTTTTTGTTTAAAGGAGGCTCCATGCCCACCATGGAGCCCAATGCATGGTTTGAACTTACAACCCAGAGATCAAGACCTGAGCTACAGTCAAGAGTCAGACACCCAATGGACTGAGCTATCCAGGTGCCCCCAAAGGGAATCTTGAAACATCAGGAATGAAAAAAAAAAAAAAACAAAGAAGCAAAAATATAGGTAAATACAGTAGCCTTTCTTTTTCCCGAGTTTTCTGAATATATTACAGATGGAAAAGAGTAAAAGAATGTAAAGGTTCCTACATTTCATTCAAACTGGTAAAATGACCATACCAATGGTCATTGATACATTATATATGTAATATAATACCTAAAGCAAAAACTAAAGAAGCTATACAACACACTAAAAACAAAAAAGTATAGATTAATCTAAATGGAACTCTAAAAATCACTCAAGTAATTCATAGCAAGGCAGAAAAAGAAAACAGAGAAGCAAAAAAAATAAAAGAAACTAGAAAATAAGTTAAAATGTCAGAATTTAGCCACAACATATCAATAATTACATCAAATGTAAATGGTGCAAATATATCAATTAATAGGCAGAGTTTGGCAAAATTGATTTTAAAAAATGAACCAACTATATTCTGTTTTGAAAAAAATTCCCTTCAAATATAATGATGTAAGTAGGTTGAAATATAAAAGGATTAAAAAGATATACCATGTAAAAATTAGCTGAAAGGAAGAAATCTGATGAATCACTGACCTCTACCTCTGAAACTAAAAAACAAAGACAAAAACAACCAACTCTAATAAAACAAAAGAGAAAGAAAGGCTTTATTAATGTAAGATAAAGGAGACTAAGTAGAGTGGCTGTATTATCAGTATATTTCATTTATATTTCATGTACTACAAGGTAAAACATCATAAAGTAGACTTCAAAGCAAAGAAAATTACTAGTGACAGAGAGGAACATTACATAACAATAAAAGGGTCTGTTACCAAGAAGATGCAGCAGTCCTAAATGTATGTACACCAAACAGCAGAACTGTAAAATATGTGAAGCAGGAACTGCCAAAACTGGGAGGACATTGGAAAAAATCCACAATTACAGTTGAAGACTTTAAGACCTCCCTCAAAATGAATGACAGAACCTGATAGGAGTTAGAACTCAACATCCAACAGAACCTAATTGACATTTATAGAACACTCTACCCCAAAACAGCCAAATCCACATCATTCTCAAAACAGATGCCAAGGCAGGTCATATTCTGGGCTATAAAACAAAATCTCATAATTGAAATCTGTGATATAATAAATATATTTGTATAACATTTCTGTCCCCATTATTGGCATAAAGCTCCAAAAATCCTTAGAATTTCCTGATAGAAGTTGGGTCTTTTTTTGTCCTTCAAAAGGTTTTTTTTGTCCTTCTGAGCATACCTGAGGTGACTTAGGGTGCGGACCCTAGATAGACTCAGGATGGTCACCAGAAAGACAAATAGAGGACTAGGAATTTCAGCCACAACCACCAACTTCTGGAAAGGAAGAGAAGGGGTGGGACTTCCATAAAAACTCTTGAACAATGGGATTTTATGAGCTTCTGGGATGATAAACATCAAGCCAGAAGAGAGGCCCATTCTGGTTCCATCAGGACAGAGGTTCCTGTGGTTGGGCCTCTTCTGTACCTTGCGCCGGCCGAATCCAGCAGTGAAGCCATCCAGGCTACGACTTTGCTTTGTCTGGAGATTTCTGATGACTGATCCAATCTCCTTTTGGCAGGTTTTGTTTCTAGGAATTTACCTATTTCATCTACATTATACTACTAGTAGTATACTACTAGTAGTAATGGGAGTCTTTTTCTTTGTCAGTCAATCCTAGCTAAAAGTTTGTCAGTTTTGCTGGTCTTTTTTAAGACCCAACTTTTGGTTTCGTTTGTTTTCTCTACTGTTTTTCTATTCTCTACTTCATTGATCTCTGCTGTAATATTTATTATTTCCCTCCCTGTGCTAGCTTTGGATTCAGTTTGCCCTCCTTTTTCTAGTTCCTTAGATTGTGAAGTTAGGTTGTTTATTTGACATCTTTCTTGTATTTTGATGTCAGCACATATATTATACATGTCCCTCTTAGAACTGCTTTTGCTGCATCCCAGAAGTATTGGTATGTTGTGTTTCCTTGTTCATTTGTCTCGAAGTATTTCCTAATGTCCCTGTGATTTGAGTCACTGATTGTTTAAGAATGTGCTATTTAATTTCCTCTTCATCCCATTGTGGTCAGAGAAAATACCTTGTATGATATCTTTTACAATCTATTGAGATTTAATTTGTGGGTATCCTCTGGTGTCGGGATGTGGGCAGTAGAATGTCCACTCCCTAATTCCTTGAACACGTGAACATGTTAGTTTAGAAGCTAGAAGAATTATGTAGATGTAGGTAAAACAGGGAGATTATGCTAAATTATGTAGGTGAGCCCAATGTCATCACATGGGCTGGTTAAGGAGGAGAGATCTTTCTTTGGCTGGAGTCAGAGGGACATGGCAAAAGGATGAAGTCAGAGGGATTGGAGGCATGAGAGAGATGAGAGGGACCCAACTACCATTGCTGGAGAAGCCACACAGAGGGCACAGGAGGAGTGCAGGCAGACTGGAAGAACCAAGAGCCTGGGGGACAAGCACCAAGGAACTGAACTCAGCCAACACCCCAAACGAAGCAAGAAGCAGATTTCTTCTCAACATCCAGCATGGAACACAACTCTGCTGACACCGTGATGCCGGCTTTTTAAGATCCCAAACAGAGGACCCTGTAAAGCCCAACCAAATTTCCAGCTTACTGAAACTAAGATAATAAGTTCGTGTTGTTTTAAGATGCTAAGTTTGTGGTAATTTTTTTTTTTTAAAGATTTTATTTATTTATGAGACACACAGAGAGAAGCAGAGACATAGGCAGAGGGAGAGCAGGCTCCCTCAGGGGAGCCTGATGTGAGACTCAATCCCAAATCCCCAGGATCATGACCTGAACCAAAGGTTGATTCTCAACCACTGAGTCACCCCCGTGCCCCTGTGGTAATTTTTACAGTAAGCTAATACAGGAGATGTGTCTAGGATAAAAATAGGTATGAAAGACTTTCTGGCAACAACCAGGAAATTCACATATGGATTGCATATAAGATAATATCATGGAATTACTGTTAATTTTTTTTAGTTGACAAATGGTATTGTGGTTATGTAGGAGGACATCTTAAGTCTTCAAAGACAGGAAAGTGCCACCATGTCTGCAAGTTGTGAAGCAAATATGGCAAAATGTCAGTGATGGTTGAACCCAGGTGAAGGCAGATAAATGCTCAAAAACATTTTATAAATTGCTGGAGAAAAAAACTGTTGAGTTAAAGAAGCCAGACACAAAATAATACATACTAAGGGCACCTGGCTGGCTCGGTCAGAAAAGCATACGACTCTTGATCTTGGGATCGTGATTTTGAACCACATGTTGGGTGTAGAGATTACTATTAAAAAAAAAACATACACACACATACTGTATGAGTCCATTTATGTAACTGTGTAAAAGACATATATAGGTGGTAAAACTGGAAATAAGGCAGTGACGATCACAGATGTCAGAACAGTGGTCGCTTGTAGAGGGGAGAGACAAACTTGTACACAGAAAAGGACACACAAATAGTTTTTGGGTGCTAGTGAAGTTTTATTTTGTAACCTAGGTGGTCACTACACAAACATGTTTTATGTTCTAGTCTATATATATGTAATATCTCACAATTTAAGAAGTTATATAAATAATACTTGTATTTGCAAAAATATTGCCAGCTTTTTCAAAATTTGTTTTTATTATTCATTTATGCTCTAGCTTACACCAGAAATAATTGAGGGTAGGCCTGTATTTTGATTCCTAACTAATAAGGTTCAGGAGCATGATCATTCCTAAGATCCTTTTTTCTGAATAGGAAAACAAAATCACAGAAATACTGCATAAGAAACTCTGGGAGCGAGGCCCAGAAATCTGTGCTTTAACAAGCTCTCTTGGTGATTCTGATGCTCACAAAGTTTAAAAACCAGTGGTATAAGTACACTTCTAAGTAATCCTCATTTTCATGGAGTTACAACTTCATCTCCAAGATATTCTAGATATTGCTTCCCAACATGCTTCAAGCCCATTGTCCCCATACAACTACAGGCAGCCATTCTAATCAATGGTTGTCCCAATGGCTGATGGGCAAGATTGACCTGGAGGTCTGATTCAGCTGTGGACAGAAGGGTTTATACTCTTATTTTCTAAGACATTTAAAGAGTGATCTAAGAGTTATCTCTTCAATAACCATAAGAAACATTCACTTGGAGAGAAGCTGAGGCTTAGAGGAGCAATAGATGATGCCCACCACATGTGAATGACAAGACCCATCACCCAAATCCAGGCCTCTGAGATGAGTGGGTAATGCCACTGCCATTAACCAGAGTGTGCATCCTTGACAAAGATGGCCTGACCGGGCTCATGACCACCAGGAGGGGAGGACTTTGGAAAAAATAAACAACTTCCTTGGATAGTCAAATCAAGAGTGGCTCCGGATACTTCCTTCATCAGTTAGGTCTGACAAGTCCAAGAAAGCCATCCTAGTTGAAGCGACAAATGTGGATGCAAAACTAGTGGACTGGCGCTGCCCTGTATGAGGTCAGAGGCACATGTGTTCTGCATTCATGAAGACAGGTGCTTGGGCAGCCCCGGTGGCTCAGCGGTTTAGTGCCACCTTCAGCCCGGGCGTGATCCTGGAGACCCAGGATCAAATGCCATGTCGGGCTCCCTGCATGGAGCCTGCTTCTCCCTCTGCCTGTGTCTCTGCCTCTGTGTGTGTGTGTGTGTCTCATGAATAAATAAATAAATCTTTAAAAAAAAATGAAGACATGTGTTTCACAACCTCCAGACGACCACAGTCCTGAATACCAACCCTTGAACACCAGCACCAACCTCCCTGTAAACAGGTAAGCACTACAGGATGAGCCGCCAATTCACTTCAGCTCCAATAGAGATATTCCCTTCTCCCTCTCACCCAAAGGAAAACCTCCGGAAAAAGGTTAATTTTCTGCCTCTGCCAGACAAACTGTTTCACCTCTGGAAGAACTTGAAAGAAGACTCGGAGAGTCACTCTGAGTGCCTGTTACACGTTGTCAAGGCAACCACGGCTCCCAGCTCTCGCTGCGGGAATCTTCCCAACCATGTTTTCAGGCCCTCGCTTGCCCCCAAGTTCTTTTTGTTTTAAGCTATTCTTTAAAGTCTTCTAAAATAAAAACCATTAAAAATATATCTTTCTACTCTCTTTGAGCCCTCATTACTTCCTGGAGTTTAATCTTTCCTATCAGATGTCTGGTCCTCTATGTAAACAAAATGCCAAGGTTAAGGCCCTTGAAGCAAACATTAATTTTCACTCTTGTAATCATACAAATCAGGCTGCATTTGGAAGTAAACTCATGAAGGTATGGTCCAAAGAGCTTGTGTGTTTTGCACGAAGAGAGGGTGCTGTTCCAAAACCATGATAACAACACGAAGCGCCTATGGGTGGGTGGAGAAAGCGCCAAACAAAGACCAGCAGGAGCACAGGAGAAAGATATTTTACAAGACAACCAGCGGAATCGGAATCTGCAAGATGACTGGTACTCCTCCTCGATGTTAGGGGACTGTCATTCACTGCTTCAGCTGTGACAATGGGAATGTGAAGAGGGAAAGGAGCAAAGAGCAAGCCTTCATCTTCGAGCAACACGTACTGAACTCTTTACAGATAAAGTTATCTGACCTCATGCCTGCTACAAAGTAATTCAGAGCAGAAGGTAGGGATGAAGTACTAACTGGTCACGAAACAGCAAACTGTGGAAGCTGGGTTATGAGTGCTTGGAGGTTCTCTATACCAGTCTATTTTTTGGAGTGCAAGCTAGAATTTTTCCATAATGAAAAATTATTCAAAAAACAGAGAGAGAGAGAAAAGAGAAAGAAAAGAGAGAGGGAGAGTTGGAAAGGAAAGCAAGTGAGTCAATGGAAGGAGTGAGAGTGAACAAGGGAACGGAAAAGAGGACAGTGAAAGACAAGACAGACGGAGAGACCTGTGCATGTGGTGGAGACACCTTGGGTGCCCCAGCAACCCCCCCTACTTCATGGAGGCTATGTGGCACTGCCAGATAAAACCCGGAGAAGCTCAAAGGCACCAAAAGTCTATCCTAGTAAAAGTCCTGATAGAGTGCAATTCTGATGTGCCTCCTGTGTTAGCTCCAAGATAGCCACGCTCCATGCCTTTCTCAGCCTGCTATGCAGCCTTGCCTTCTGCCTTCGGGAAGCTGGGGAAGCTCATTTGCATTCGTTTCAATGGATGACTGTCTTAGGGGGCAGCTATTCTGGAGTTTGCCTGGCCCTACTGGGACCGATGGGCAAAAGTGTCAATCTTATTACTGGACACCAACATGTACAGAAGACTGAACCCAGAAATACAAGGAGGAAATGAGACAAAGGAATTAAAAATCCAATGAAAATGAGTATAAATTAAAACTCCTATAATCTCCACTATAAAGAAACTCAGTGAGAGTCAAGTCTTGATTGCTCCAGTACAGGAGAATAAAAAAAATTAATCCAAACACCGTTTATGCCAAGTCCTGGAATATGTTTCCGTTTTGTCTTGTTTTGAGTTTATGCTGGAGTATGAATGTGTTTGGGGATTGCTCAGCAAGCACCAAAAGCAAATAATAAAGCCCTCCTCTGGCTGATTCCACAGGAATTACTTTGAGTCTCATCTGGTTTGAACTTTCTCTTCCTTCTTATACTTGTCTCAGTTTGGAGGTAACTCCTAGGGACTGCTCCCACAACAATTATGCAGACAATTCCTGATAAGAAATCAGGCCCCAGAGTCTACTTCAATCAAGATGTGCAGCCAAGGCTTGCTCTAGAACCAGCTCAGGCCCCAGAGCACTGGTAAGCAGGCAGGACGTGAAGTCCAGAGACACATCCGCCTCCATAGCCCACATCAAACAACTTCAAAGTGAACTCTGTCATTTGTCACAAGGAATTCCCAGAGCCATCCCCTAGGACCAGTGGGTGACCACTGCCGAGGCTGTTACCTGAGCCCACGAGAGTAGAACGCAGCCCAAGCCTTCTCTGCAGGAAGGCTGCCAACTCTTCCACAGAGTAAGTGCTCCAGAAGAAGCACATCCCTGTCTCTCACTGCACAGTCTGGAATTCATTTCCTCTTTATTCTTCCCTTAGTACATGTTTAGCCATTCAAATTCAGCTTTCGGCTTCTTACTTTCCCTCTTCTCAAGATGACACAAGCTGTTTCAGGAGTAACATCTGAAAAAGTGAAACCCAGCACTGTGCTAACAGCAACGTTTGATTCTCATTCTGGCTCACCAGACATGCCTTAACTCTAGAAGTGTACACATTTTTTTTTAATCCCAAGAATTAAGCCTCTTATGTCAGAATGATGAGAATGTAGCTCAAGAGCTGGACAATTCTAATGGGAGTCCCACCTGGGGAGAGGCAGGAAGAATTAGACCTAGACCCAGGTTTTAAAGTTGACTTTCTCCATCTGGGGAAGAAGCATTTCTGAGCTATCTTATCTTTAAAATATTCTGTTGACAGCTACCCATCTGTTGAATTAGCCAGGTTTTATGAGACTTTAGGAATGTCACTTGCAAAGGGCACAGGTCTGCCTTGCCAATTAAATAAACTATTCTTCTACTTCCTGACTTTGCCACTCCATATGACCAAACAGATTGTAACATTTAATCAAAAAGTACTAGTGTGGGGTGTCTGGGTGGCTCAGTCGGCTAAGCGTCTGTCTTCAAGTCAGGGCACGATCACGGGGTCCTGGGATTGAGCCCCACATTGGGCTCCCTGATCAGTGGGGGGAACTGCTTGTCCCTCTCCCACTGCCTCTCACTCCCCCTGCCGCCTGCCACTCATGTGTGCGTGCTCTCTCTCTTAAATAAATACATAAAATCTTAAAAAAAAAAAAATGACCAACAGAATATAAAGACAGGGGACAGGGGACTGCACCAGTACTGGGGAACAAAAGAAGGTGTCACTGACATGCCACAAATGTCACGGAATTTTGGCAGATGGAACCATATTGAAGAAAAATACCATAAGCCAAACCGTGCACCACCTCCCAACCTTAAGAACAGGCTGGGTTCTTGAGAAGCTGGGCTCTGCTACCTCTTACTTGAAAGGGCAAAGTCCTGAGGGGACATTGGGCCACGGGACAGATGGAAAGCTCACAAAGTGGACCCCTGTGGCTGTGGTGGTGCAGCGGTACTTCAAGCAGTCACGGTCAGGGGTATGGGTGACATCACAACTCATCCCTGGGTGAGAATCTGACCAAAGAAAAAGATGCACCAGGAACAGTGGATTCCCCAAGCCCAGAAAGGAATCAGTAATGCAGAGATGATGAAGGAGCGTCCTCCCCCCACCCCTCAGGCTGACAGATCTCTAACTTGATATACCAGTCCAGGTCACTCAGCAAACACAGGAGAAAACCCACAAGGTGTCTGTGAAAAGATCCCAAAACAAACAAGGATAACGCAGCACTCCTACTTGTAAAAAAGACTCAGTACAGGAAGCAAAAATAAGTTTTCAACAGCATCTCCTTATATTCTCAAAATTTCTGAACATACACGGTCTGTGAAGATGAGATAAGATGGTAAAAGAACAAGAAAATAAAGAAGCTTGAGAAAGAAACTGGGAACTGAATGAGATAAGTAAAAAGAAAATAATGAAATCTAAAAATACAATAGCAAAATTAGTATCTGCATTAGAAACCACACAAAGCAACACTCATTCAATAGAAACTGGACCAGTGATGTGGAAAGCAAACATGAGAAGTTCTTCCACATGGCAGAGAAGAACAAAGGGACCAAGGTCAGGAGGGAGACAGAGAAAACAAAGGAAGACAGCAAGCAGAGCGGGTGTACAGTTCTTGAAAACCAGAGCCCATAACACTGTCACAGGAAAAGGCCCACAACTACAGATCGAAAGGAGTCCTTGAGCACCCAAAATTTAAGTTGAAGGAGTGACACAGGAATATGCTCTGATGAAAACTGGAAGCGGTGGGGGCAGAGATAGGATGAATCTGACAAGCATCAAATGGGGGGGGTATAAGATTACTGCATGTATGAACAAACCTCTGGGTTGGTCTCAGACTTCCCCACCAAAGGTCAGAGGGTCAGAGGCTGGTGGTTACATAAATTCCACATGGAATTAAGCTGCACAGAACGAATACTACTGAACAGACCCCAGTGACTACATGTAAAAATGATGAAATCTGAATGAGATTCATACTCTAGTTAATAGTTTCATACCAGTGTCAATTTCCTGCTTTGCTATTTTATCATATAGTAGTTCTATCAAATGTTATCACTGGGGGGAAGCTGGGTGAAGGGTACCTAGGATCTCTCTGTACTGTCTGGCAACCCCCTGTAATTCTATAATTATTTAAAAAAAACAGTCGGCCAAGCATCAAGGTCTACTACAGAAATCTGAAAGAAAGAATTCCATACCTCAGCAAATTGCTGTTCACACATGAAAGCAAAGGACAGTCATTCTCCATTATGAAGACAACATATGATGTCACAAAAAGCAAGAGTCAGATTTTTTTAAATGGGCAGACATAAGCTCTAAAAAGCTCTACTGATGAGCATTAAACCAGTTAAGGAGACTTCAATTTGAATAATTGGATGTGATTTAAAAACTAGCAGCAAATACCAAACATAATGTTTAAGAAATAATACATGAACAGAAAAGGTATAATATAAAGAATAAATTAGGCCTAAAAACTCCTACCAAGGGTGCTTGGGTGGCTCAGTCAGTTAAGCATCCGACTCTTGGTTTTGATTCAGGTCCTGAGATCAAGCCCCATGTTGGGTCCCTGCTCAGTGGAGAGTCTGCTTCTCCCTCTCTCTCTGCCTCTCCCCCAGTCATGTTCTCCTTCTCTCTCTCTCTCTCTCTCCCCCTCAAATAAATAAATAAATCTTAAAAAAAAAAAAAAAAGAAAAAGAAAAAACTCTTATCAAAAAAAAAAAAAACCCTAGAAAAATAGGTTGTATAAAGTGGAAGTGTCACTGCCTCTCAAGTTCCTTATTGCACACAGCAAGCAAAAAATACCTGGTTTTATTTGGTATGTTGATACTAAACACTAAAGAAAAACACTTAAAGCTATCTTTTAGCAGAATAAAAAAACAATTTTTTTTAATCTCTAGAGGAAAAAAAGAGAAAATTCTAACTGTAAGACACCCATTAAAAAAAAAAGATATCTAGGGATCCCTGGGTGGCTCAGCAGTTTAGCGCCTGCCTTTGGCCCAGGGCGCGATCCTGGAGTCCCGGGATCGAGTCCCACGTCGGGCTCCCAGCATGGAGCCTATTTCTCCCTCCTCCTGTGTCTCTGCCTCTCTCTCTCAATCTCTCTCTCTATGTCTATCATAAATAAATAAATAAATAAATAAATAAATAAATAAATAAATAAATAAATCTTTAAAAAAAAAGACATCTAAAACTATGTTTTAACTGAGTCTACAAGTGATGTAACAAAAGAATTTGACAGATAAGGGCTAAAAGTTTTAAAAAAAAGTGGACAAAACACATCAAAGAAACAAGACAACAGGGACACACTGTCACATCAGACAATAAGAGGGAGCCTCTGTAGACTACCAGGTATTAGCATTAAAACCAATCATAAAGCAACTATAATTAAAATATGGGAGTAATAATATCACAAATGGATCAAATGATCAGAAACAGAGCTTTAGTAGTATAATAGCATAAAAGAACTAAGTTATATTTAAGGTAGCCCTTTAAATCAATGAGAAAAGGACCATTTAAAAATAAAAACAAAAAAAATAAAAATAAAAAAATAAAAATAAAAATAAAAACAGAAACAATTGGTTATTTAGAAAAAGTCATTCTTTATCTTCTATACTAAAATAATTCCAGTTGAGTTCAATGTAAAACTTAAACCATAAAAGACTGAGAAGATATGAATGTATCTATCTCAAAGAAGGTCTTTCCAAGTACATATTTGTATGCTAATAACCTCACTATAAACAAAATGCATGGCAAATGACAAACTGAGGAAACATATCTATAAAAAAATATTATTAAGAAAAGGACAGGGGCGCCAGCTGGTTAAGTGTCTGACTCTTCATTTCTGCTCAGGTCATAATCCCAGAGTCATGAGATCTGGCTCCACACTGAGCTCTGGGCTCAGCACAGAGTCTGCTTGAGATTCTCTCTTTCCCTCTCCCTCTGCCCCTTCTGCTGGTGCTCTCTCTCTCCCTGTCTATTGTTCAAATAAATAAATAAATAAATAAATAAATAAAGTCTTAAAAAAAAAAAAAAAGGAAGAAAAAGGAAAAGAACAAATACTCCTTGCCTATGCAGGCAAAAGACAGGATTAGATCATACACACACACACCCTAAATTCAAACATCCATTTAACACATGAAAAACAAAACAAAATGAAACCTCACTATCATGAATAATGAAAGAAATACAGATGAAAACATCTAATAACTTGAGAGATAAATGGTCTTCAAACTTTCAAATACCACAAGCCAAATTAAGTTTCCTTCAAGTACCTATCTATATAAGCCTTAAACTTGTTCATGGCTTTTTTGAGAGTTCACATTAAAGAAATAATAGAACATGTTTACCAAGATTTGTGCCCCAAAAGTGGGAGATGAACACAGCAGTCAAATTGGCCAGGGGATTAGCCAAGCCCTACTGCTTGAGTAACCAGCAATAAAATCATGGTAATAAATTTATCTTCATTTCATTTTTTAAAGATTGTATTTCATTATTCATGAGAGACACTCAGAGAGAGGCAGAGATGTAGGCAGAGGGAGAAGCAGGCTCCCTGTAGGGAGCCTGATGTGGGTGGGACTCGATCCCAGGACCCTGGGATCACAGCCTGAGCCAAAGGCAGACACTCAACCACTGAACCACCCAAGTGCCCCAGTATTTTCATTTTAGAGCTTACTAGGGACCCAAAGAAATAATTATGCATGCCTAGCCCATGGTAAGTGCTCTGTAACTATTAGAGTTGTAGCAGCAGGGGCATATTTATCTACAACATCGCACAATAGGTTCAAAATCTCTTTCCTGAAATGCTTGCAGTCAAATGTGCCTCAGAATTAAGACCTTCTTTGGATATCAAAAAGCAAGAGCATATTTATCCAACAAAGTCTAGGAGAGTACCCAGTAATCAATTATATTATTATATATACAGAAAAATATATGAATACTCATTCTAAGTGAGATAAATATCAGTTCAGGTTTTGCAGTCAAATGAGTTAAAAAACTTTTTTTTAGTTTTTAGAGCTTTCTGGACTTTAGATTTGCACAGAAGGGATTGAGAACCCATATTTATAAGAGAAACATTAAAATCTATCTAAATGTATGGTAATAAGAAGTTACATAAATTATAATATAGTCATAAGATAGAAAACTATACCTCTATAAAGTCAGTTTTTCAAAGAATATTTAATAAAATGAGAAAATGTTCATGGATGGTAGGTGTAAAAAAAAGATAAAAATGTGCATTATGGATTTAACTCTGCAAAAGTAAATTACATAGATGTTTATAATTCCAGAATAAAAGATACAAAGAACTATACCGGGATGTTAAATTAGCTGCACTGACTTACACTCTTTAGATTTTTTCTGTACTTTCTAATTTTCTAAAATAATCAGGAAAATTAGCCGCTAATATTTTGAGCCATTTATGGCTGATGTTCCTATGCAGGACTAGAGGGTTAACAAGTCCATCTCTGCCCTCAGGGAACCTAGAATCTCAGCTCTGGAGAGCTATGGGCAGTATTCAGCTCTCTCTGCAACAGACTGCATTTCATCAGTAATTCCCGGCTGACATCCTGGGACAATGTGACCGGGGCACCAGGACTTTTTCACCCCTTCACCAAATGAACAACTGAGGTGACCCTGCAAATCAAGTCAGTGGTAAAAATGGCATCGGTGGTACAATTAGAACTTAATTCAACTCGTGACCTTATCTAAGGAAGCTACCAAAAAACAAACAAAAAGGACTGTTCGGATGTGTTTGCTTTTTCTCACTGTATTCAACAAATCTCAATTATCTAAGAAATTGCTGGAGGAGGAGGAAAAGATTGTTTTTGGATTTGTTCCAGGTGCTTCTCATGAGGAAGAGGATGTGAACTTGAACTTGACAGGCCCAGTAATGAAAACCTCAATCATTTTGTGGAACATAGGGATGCTAGAAGGGTTCATGACACTAGAAGGGTCCCTCTTTTATTTATTTATTTATTTATTTATTTATTTATTTATTTATTTATTTAATTTATTCATTCATTCATTCATAGAGACACACAAGGGGGCAGGGGTGGAGAGGCAGAGGCAGAGGGAGAAGCAGGCTCCACACAGGGAGCCCAATGTGGGACTCGATACCGGGTCTCCAGGATCACGACCCCGGCCAAAGGCGGCACTAAACTGCTGGGCCACCGGGCCTGCCCTAGAAGGGTCTCTCTTACCAAACAGGCCACCAGTGTCTAAGGGGGTGGGCCTTCAGCCACAGTGTGCAAGGGCTCAGTTCCCAGTTACCTGAGTGTTCCTAACACCCAGGTGGTATTCATGAACTCCTCCCATGTCTAGGATTCTCCACTGACTTAATACACAGCTCAAAAGTATTTTACACCAAAATGCTATTTGTGACATAATCATTATGGGCTGTTATCAGACCCAATTTGGAACTTGGAATGCAGATAAATAAATGGTCAGTCAACTCAACACCTATTCACCCCAAAAAACCAGAGAGGCTGATAATTAATCACGTTAATATAGATTCCACTAGTCTTTTTAAAATATTGCAAAGAGGAAAAATCCATTTGTGTGAGGCTTTTGATACCCATAAATTCTAGCCAGCTATGGAGTTAAATAAGAAGTTAACTCTCTTCACTTAATCCTACAGAAAATGACTTGTCGGCAGGCAGACTGTCCTCTGGGAATACTTTTTCATTTGTGGAATGCTGATCCTTCCCATCTCTCCCTCCCCTTCTCCCAACCCAAAGAGGAGAAATGTGAAGTAAGTGCACATGGTTCCCCATGGAAGGGCGACCTTCATAAAAAGGAAAACTTTCCAGGATAAAGGGCTGACTTACCCTATCCCAGCTGAAACACAGGCCCAGTCGATCAAGCTGCTTCCTCATGTGTTCAATATTACTGTGAAATGGAGGGAAGAAAGTTTGGTTTTCAGAAGACAGAAGCCACAGACAATCAACACTTTGAGGATATGAAGGGAAAGTAAAAATCTAAGTTATTCAAAAGGGCTTCCAATGTTGTTTTGCCCTGGGGAAAAAAGATTAATCAGTAAGACTCAACGAAAATATCAGTGTATTAGAAGATATCTATTTGGATTCATCCAGAATCTACTAGAAACTACAGTGGTCTTTGGCCCTGGGGACTGGCTCTTCCTCTGGCTGTGATAGGCAACCCCTGTGGTATGTGCACTCCTGGCCCATCCCTATGTCTGTATTCCATGCAAATTTAAGCTAAGCATTTACAAGTTTAAAATCAGCTGAAGAAAAAAACCCTAATGTACAAATTGTGGGAATCCAAAAGAAACCCGCTTTCGGGTTTATCGGTCAAAACCTAAAATCTAAAACTATCCAATAATTGAGATAGGGGGAGAAAAGCAAATTAATCAACTTTATTATGAAATGAAATAAGGGAATATGTTTTTTTTTTCCCCTTGGTAATCTCTGCTTAGCCAACAATAGTTTATTTTCGTCCAGGCTTCGTGCTAGACATTTTGCAGAAAAGTGCCTACTATGGACAATGTTTGTGTCCCCCCCAGAGTTTGTATGTTGAAACCTAATTTCCAAAGTGATGGTATTTAGAAGTGAGGACTTTGGAAGGTGACAAGATCATGTGGGGGAAGCCCTCTTGAATGGGAGCAGTGCCTTTATGAAAGAGACTCCAGAGAGCTTCCCTGCCCCTCTGCCATGTAGGGACACAGAGAAGATGGCCACCTGTGAACCAGGAAGGGGCTCCTCTCCAGATACCAAATCTGCAGGTGCCTTGGTCTTGGACTTCCCAGGCTCTAGAACTATGAGAAAGAAATGTTTGTTGTTTATAAGCTACCCAGACTATGGCATTTGTGTTATAGCAGCCAACTAAGATGGACTATCCCTCTTTTACGGACAAATAAACTGAAGCACAGAGACGTTAAGTAGTTTCCTCAAGGTGATTAGCTACCAAGAAAGCAGGATTTGCACTAAGGTGGCCTGATTCAGGGGCCATCTTCTTAACCACTATTTTTTCTGTGGAGGGGTTGGCAAACTTCTGCAAAGGGCCAGATGGTAAATGTTTTCAGCTTTGTGAGCCATATGGTTTATCACAGCTACTCGACTCTGCCCCTGTATCATGAAAGCAGCCATGGGCAATATGTAAACAAATGGGTATGACTGTGTTCCAATAAACCTTTATTTACAAAATCAGGCAGAGCCGAATATGGCCCATGGGGCCTAGTTTGCTAATCCTCCATCTAGCTTTACATCAATTTTGTGCCATCTTTGGTCCACTTTATTTGAATATCTTTTCTGTCTTTTTTCATTACTCCCATGTAATCGAAAATTAACCATAACTGAGAAAGTGGTAACTAGGGGTTAGGAGAAAAAAAGGGAAGTGAATGGTACAATGGATGATTCTACAAAGTAGCCTCGGGCAAAATAAAGCAAAGGGAGGTCAAAGACAATTGAGATAGGCCCTGGAATTGCCCTTCTAGATCTCTTGAGGCATGGAGTGGGGAAAGGCCCCCAGATCTTTGTGAAAGAGGCTGGCAGAGTGAGCCCAGAACATTCCGCTGGGTTCTGGTGTGAGAGATGGGCACTGCTGGCCCACATGTACATGGAAGCCTGAGGCACAGGTGGAATTGGGGATGTGTCCCCCTTGGAGAAGGCCATATTCAAAATACACTGGCCATATATTTCTACATTGAATGTCTAAGTTTCCATTGTTCTAGAATGGTGAAGGCAAACATTAACAGAATTTTCCGAGAAAATTACAATGTGGAATTTGGATATAGCCCACATTGTGGTCAAGCGGATGAGAAACACTATAGAAATTTAACAAATGCAACCCTGTCCTTCTTTTCCCTTCCAAATGCAAATACCCAGGGGAAGAATAACTTTATAACAACAAAGCATCAAAATGAACACATTCCGAATGAATACCCAGAACCTTCTCTGGGACTTCTCAGTTAAGAATACAGCAAGCTAAAAGACAAACACCAATATACATAATCCTGCTCATCGCTTGGCAGACAGCAATGTTTTGTTTGCTTCACTATCTGTTTCTCAGGCACAGAGTAAAACATTTTTTTAAGGTTTCTGTATGGAAGTATTTGAAGACGCCTGTAAATACATACCTTTGCGTCCAACTTTCTGGATGTAGATTCCTCTCAATCGCTGCATTTTCAGCAGGCAGTCCAAATGCATCCCATCCCATGGGGTTGATGACCTAGCACCCGGAAGAGAAACATCAGCCATGGCAGATTGCTAACACCTCTATCCATATTCTTCTGGGTCATAAACAGGCATTCTCTCCTACCAACATGTCATATCCCCTTCTGGACGACTCCAGACTATGCTTCTGAAAGCCAGCTGACTACCATGACAAATGGAGAGGAGAGCATATAGAACGTTACACACCAAGGTGCCCATAGCAGTTATCTCTGAGTAGACTCATCTTCATGACTACTCTTTACTTTCTTCCTCTTGGCTGTATTATCTATAATGAAACCAAATCGTTTATCTAAAATTACAGTTTTTAAAAAATTTCAATAATATGTACATGTAAAAATGCACAGGCATTTAAAATGCTCACCTCATAGTACTTTCTTCCAGTTGAGGAGCTGGGCCATCCAAAACGGTAGCCACTGGCCACATGTGATTATATAAATTTAAACTTAAATTAAAATAAAAAATTCAGTTCCTCAGTCATGCTAGCCACCTTTCAAGAGTGCAACAGGCACTTCAAATCCCTTCCTGTAAGACGTTCCCATTCCCTGAAGAAGCAGCCTAAAATCTTAGAGCTCAAAAGGCTTTGATATGTCATCCAGGCCTAACCCCCTTTAATTGGACAGTTTAAGCAACAAGGGCCTCGCAAGAGTGAGCAGCCTAGCCACATCACAGCAGTAGCAATTACCTTCAGCCAGGATGTGCCAGTAAGGCATTCATTCTGCAAATGGACAACAGTTACAGCTCAGTTGGCAGCTCCTGTCAACCTATTTTACACGAATGGGAACAATGGCTTGAAACACATACTGTGGCACCAAGGGACAGCCTTGTTTGTAATCATATAGACAGCCTGAGCTTGTTCACACACAAGCTGCATTTCCTTGGGATAATGACGAATACTCAGAGGCACATGAGACCTGGGGGCGTGGGCTACTGTGGCAGCCACTGTCATCTGCTACCCTGGTAGGCAGCACCCACAACACGGCACATCACTGGTTCCCCCACAATATTTCAGTGGTGTCACTGGCCAGAGGTATTACGGAGGCCATCTGACAGCAGGGAGGCAGACGTCTTGACCTCACACGCATCCTTACCCCTTTAGCTTCCTGAACGTGAGTTATTCATGACAACTGTCTGCAGCACATTGGTGCCAGGTGTTGGAAGTTCTTAACCAAACCGAATGGACCATGAGCTTCAAAGGGCCAGTCATCTACTTGGCCTTCTTTTCCATAAAAGAGGCCCAGTGGTTCTGTCCTGCATAATTAATGACTCCTATCAGATGCTCCACTTCAAAGTAGTCCAGCTGTTCCTGCCACAGCTGGCCAAAGCAGGGGTAGCCCGGGAGAGAAGGCAGCCACCGGGAACCCTGGGTGGGAAGAGCCCTGCCTCTGTCCTGGGCAAGGACACACTGCCTAGTAGATCTGGCCATAGTAGGGGTGGTGGTGAGTCTGACCCACTCAGATCTGCTTTCCAGAAGAGATATAGGCCTGGTGAACAAACAGCACTGTGGAGTGCTCCAGCTGGCTACTGCCACAGGGGAGGCTGGGAAGCCTTGGATGTCCAGGCAAAGATGACATGATTCCCACGTTCAGCCCTGCATCTGTACACCTCCTGAGTTCAGTGAGAATAGGGTCCTTCCTTTCTCCTTTACAGGATGTTTCTCAAAGTCCAGACAAAATACGAGCTTACTTTAACACATGAAACAACACAGTACGTGATACACATAAAAGCAAAGCTGACTCTCCCCCCTGGCGCCAACCCCCATTCTCAGCTCTTTGACTTAACTGGTAACACCAGCCTCTGTATCCCTCTACATCTTTCTTCTCACTCAAGCACAGATATACAAACATATGTACATATACATAGGAGCTGGCTGGTTTATTTTGGAAACAACCTGTTATACGCTATTTTATGATCTGCTTTTTTTTTTTTCATTTAACATATCATGGACATCTGTACAAACGATGTAAGTGTATGTGTGTGTACACCTATGTGCTTGTGTGTGGCCTTTTAAAACATCCTAACATTCCCCAGGTATATCTGCTGTTTGTAGTTTTAGGAACTTGACCAGATACAACCCAATCCAGTTGATCTTTCAGATCCAAGATCTCTCTTCCTCCTGCTAAATGGGACAGACCCAGGACGCCTGGGTGGCTCAGCGGTTGAGCGTCTGCCTTTAGCTCAGGGCGTGATCCCAGGGTCCAGGGATCGAGTCCCACATTGGGCTCCCTGCATGGAGCCTGCTTCTCCCTCTGCCTGTGTCTCTGCCTCTCTCTGTGTGTCTCTCATGAATAAATGAATAAAATCTTAAAACATAAATAAGTAAAAAAAAAAAAAATTAAAAATAAATAAATAAATAAAATAAATGGGACAGACCCAAAATGCTTCATCCTTCCAGGTGGTGTCCCTCCCCTTCAGGAAACTGCTCTTCCTCCAACTTCACACAGTCTTGCTGGGGGCTGCCAATCACAAAACCCACCCCTCTGGTTACACATGCTTGAATGCTGCTTTTCTGGGCTTGTCTGTTGTCTGCAGGGGGTGGGGGTAGGGGTGGAGGTGGGAGGCAACAAAGATCAGAAAAAGGACAACACACTCACTTTACTCATTTCTCCTTGGCCCAGAGGAACAAGGAGATGAGACGGGGACTCTGGGTGACCTCACCCTCCACCTGGTAGAGGTATCTAAGAAAACAGAGCTGGTATGGGGACAAAGACTGGGGATACCCACATGGTTCCAGGACCTGTCCCGGTCCCCAAGGGCTTCTGACACTACCTCTGATTCTGTGAACTACACCAGAGTCTATAAAAACAAACACTCCCCCCCACCCCACTTGTGGCTTAAGCTGGTCTGAGCTGAGGGCTGCAGTCTCTGGTAGCCAAGAATCCTGAGCAAAACAAACATGTTTCAGGAGACAGCTGTCTCTTCAGCATTGCTTAATCCATAGATGAGAAACATTCCCTTGTATTAACTATTAAGCTTCATAATTTTTTCTCTTTTTCTTTCATTTCCAAAAGCTAAAAAATACAAAAAATAAAAAAAAAATTCAATCAACCAATCAATCACATGTTGGAGATTTGTGCTGGATTATTAGAAAGTTCTGCACTACTTCCATGGACTATACAAGAGCAAGTGTGATTTCCAGCTGTGCTTTAATTCTCCTGGGGCTGCTTCACTGGAGGAAAAATGTAACTGTTGTGTAACTGCTCCAGGAGAAAGGGGAAAACTTAATTACCCTTGGTTTCTTTGTTGGAAGTGCCAAAATAACACTGGTTCAATGCTCCTGCCTATCAACATTCTGTTAGATGCTGTCCATGTTTTTAAATAAAGTCAATACAGAGGCCGTCACAAAAACCGGTCTGGATTTACGTAATATTTTTCTATTTTTGTTTTCAGATGAAATTCACATGAAAAGATATTCTTAGCCCACATGTTATGTTCCCAAGCTGTCTATGAAAATCAAGTTAGAAAATCTTAAAGCTTCTTAATATTCCATTCTTACCAAAAATCGACAAAAAAGCAAACGCCTGCCCTAGAATACAGACTGTGGGAAGGCCTCTTTGCATCCTGAAGTCAGAAGAGTTCTCTCCACTATGGGCCAAGTCACTGGAATAAATGTTCCCGTGAGCCAATTTCTATGGAACAGGAGAGGGGTCCCATCATTCCTCTACCTGGGTTTCCAGAGCCTCCGGGACCAAGTGCAGAACTCACTCTAGTGCTAGGAGAGGATTCACCACCGTCAAGCAGGAACCCAGTAAAGCCTGTAACAGGATCATGAAAATACCAAAGCCTGTCCCTTTCTCCGAGGCAACAAATTCTATTTGCTGAACAAACTGTCACAGCCCCTTGATAGTAAAGATACCACGTCACGTGCTTCTTTTGCCAGCCTCCTTCACCACTTGGTCTCTTAGACATCGTCCACATGGAATACCTCCAATGTAGACCCAGGATGCCTGCCTTCTTGCCTGTGATTTCCTGTGGCCAAGACTATCCAAAACATTCACTGGAAGGAATTCAAACTCTCCTTTTTGGTTCTCAAATTCCTCCTCCTTTCTTCCTATCACCCTAACTTGGTTTAACCTTTACAGCTAGGGCTACCCAATCCCTCTCAATTCCCTAGGCATTAACACTTCTTGGACATGAGTGCTTTCTGTAGAAAAGGAATCATAAAAAAAAGTCTTAGTAGCTTTAACTTGGAAATCTATTAAATTAAATTTCCAGTGTGTGAAAAACCATCACTTCCAGCTGCTCTTCTAACACTCTTTTACACATTTAAAATTAAGTGAGAAGCTGAGAGGGACAGTGGAACAACCCCCAAATCCAGAAGAGCGGGAGAACCCCGCCACCACCCCTAGACTGAAGGAGGAATTAAGTGGGAAGCAGAAGTAACAGAGCTCCACACCTGAGGTCATGAAACTGAAATACAGGGGTCTGCCCAGACGGAACTGGATTCCTGAAGAAGATGCTGACCAGGGCAGACAGAGGGAAATTCTCCAGCTTCTCCTTTCCTCCTGCACGCCAGGCTTGCCAGAATTTCTTCTTGTCCAAAACCAGCTGGAGGCCAGCTGCCACTAGGGCTTGGGAAACGTGGTCTGCAGGGGTCTGTGCTTCTGCTCTGTGGGGGTCAGAGCAAAGCAGTGGGTGGAGCTGACAGCCAACGGGCCAAGGGCCAGCCCAGGAACCTCAAACCTACCACAATTTGAGATGTCAAAGGGGAGTCAAGGCCAGCCACTGTCAAAGGGCAAACAAAGGAATCAGAAGCCTGGCAACTAAAACCAAGGTTGGGCAGAAGGTAAGGCCTGGGAGCTGGGACTAGGCCAGTCTCTGGTGTGGACAGAATCACGTGCCCAGGGCTCACCCTGACAGGGCCTTCTGCTGCCTCGCGAGTTGAGCTGTGGACATCTCAGGGTTGGCAGGCAGGGTGGATGGCAAGTAGACTATAAAAAAAGGATATAGGAGAGAGCACGGTTACATAGGACAACATGCAGATGAGGTTCTGAAGGGATATACACCGGAACGTGCCAGGGGTCACTGCCCAGAAGGGCCTGGTCCTGGAGGGGGTAGGCAAAGGAGACTCTAGCCTCATCTATGTCATATTTCTTCTTCTTTTTTAAAAAAGATTTTATTTATTTATTCATGAGAGACACAGAGAGAGAGGCAGAGACATAGGCAGAGGGAGAAGCAGGCTCCCTATGGGGAGCCTGATGTGGGACTTGATCCCAGAACCCCGGGATCACACCCTGAGCCAAAGGCAGACGCTCAACCACTGAGCCACTAAGGATCTCATATTTCTTCTTTTTAAAGGGAAGAATATGGGATGTTATGTGCAATTTAAAAAGACATTTTTTAAGAAAGAAAAAAAGAACAGGCAAAGATACAGTTCTTCCTCCAACACAGGAAGTAAGATCAAGTAGAGGTAAGAAAACTTTTAAGGTAAAAAGGAAGGAAGCTGGGGCAGCTGATCATCTGCCTTCCTGATGGCAAGAGGAAGAACACAGCTGTTACTACAGAATAGGTTACCAACCTATTCCCTAGGAATGACCAGCTTTCTCCCCTTTTCATCATAAAACAAAACTTTATAGTTGAAACCAATTGAAACCAATTCAGCTTCGAGCTGAGAGCAACCATGGTTACTGTTTCTCAAAAAATTGCTATTTTCAGAGAATGTCATGGTTTCTCTGGAGTAGATTCAACACTTTATTTCCAAGAAATGAGAAGCACAACATTTAATTTTGTTTAGCAAGTGTAATAACCCATCATTATTATAGACTGAGGCTCAAAGTCCTCAAGCGAGGACTTCAGAGTAAAAAACCCGAATGACAATACCTAGACCCAAACCAGAAGACCTCCTCTGGGAAGGTGGAGAGATGTGACAAGCAGATAAATCAGCCAGTTTCTAATCAAGACACTGGACCAGCAATTCATTCCTCCCTTCAAATTACATCGGAGAGGATAAGCCCTGGAAATCCACTCTCCACTTTTAGAAGCTGCAGAGAGTCAAAAATTTGAAAACTAAATGCCCTGCTATGCACCTTCTGGATACTTCATATACACTTGTTGACTGGCTGGCAGGCTGAAAATTGATGAAACATTTGTTATCATTCACTTGCTAAGAACTCCCTCCGCTTCCTGATATTTGGGGGTAATCACATTATGATCATGCAGCAGCAAGACACAGAGCCTCAATTACTTCCTCCTCCACAGTGACTAGCAAAAAGGCTCAAGCAGAAAACCTGACTTGGGCAGTGTGCGGAGGCTTCTGGCCTGAGACAAATGAGTCCAAGCCCAACCCTGGGAGAGGGACTGGGCACCTTGATGCTGTCATCACCCTGCTTTTGATCCAGAGGGTGCCAAGAAGACCAGCCAGGTGGGTCATTTTATTTTCAAATCCCCTGTGCATACAACATACAAAAACACAACAAAATCACCATATATGCTAAGCTTTAAATACGTCATCAGACACTGTTGAGTTTAAGAAGAAGCCAATTGGCAGGGCAGTCTTTTCTGACTCTTGAGAGAGAATAACTGATCTCTGGCTCCAAGAGGCCCCTGCTTAACCATCCAAACGTCAGGACTACCTTATTTTTGCTACTATCAGTTGGGTTACACGGGAAATTGCATTACAGTTTTTCTCACTGCCTCATAAGAACCTTGCCACAAATCTGTGAGGTGGGCTGGGCAGGACTTATCATTGGCATTGACTAACGCCCCTATTTCTGATCAATTCATCACCCCCAAATCACCTAACTCTCCACTTATAAACTCTGTATCGGCATGCATATCCATGGCCTGGTCAGCTGTTTGTGATGTCAGCTTTTCCCAGGAAAGCTGTGATTGTCATGGCTTTTAGGCCTATCTCCATAAAGGAATGACAGCATGGAGGATGGAGGGCCATAATGATCCAGTTGCACTCTTTTCTCATTTCTCTCCTTTGTACAACTTGTTTACCATTATAGGAGGAAACCAAAGTACAAGCAATCTTTTTTTTTTTTTTTAAAGATTTATTTATTCATTCATTCAGAGAGAGCGAAGAGAGAGGCAGAGACACAGACAGAGGGAGAAGCAGGCTCCATGCAGGAAGCCCGATGTGGGACTCGATCCCGGGTCTCCAAGATCACACCCCAGGCTGCAGGCGGCGCTAAACCGCTGTGCCACCGGGGCTGCCCAGTACAAGCAATCTTGAACTTCCCAAATCATCATTCTCACCCATTCTCAAACCCAAATTACAATCTGTGGTCTGGCTGGGTTCACAACATACAAAAACAAACCAGAGACCGGGAGAAGACATTTGCATTGCATTTAACCAACACAGAGTGAATAATCCAGACGATATAAAGAATTCTACAGAGCAACATGAAAAATATAAACAACCAAAGAGGAACTTGGCAAATAATATGAGCAAGGCAAACAGAGAAAAGGAAAATTAAATAGGCAATAAACATATGAAAATATCTCAGCTTCACTAGGATAGTACTCAGGAAAATGTAAATTAAAAACACAATTAGATGCTATTTCCCATATGACAAATTAGCACAGACTAAAAAGTCTAACCTTACTAAGTGTTATCAAGGATGTAGGGCAGTTACAAATGTCATTCATTGCTGGTGGGAGTAATAATTGGTCTCAACAGTTTGGAAAAGAATTTAGAAAGATTTAAAATAATGCTGAGCTATGTACACTCTATGACCCAGTAATGCCACTTCTCCGACAGGCTAACTAGTCAGGTACAAGGACGTTCATCTGGAGTAAAAATACGAAACAACCTAAAACTCTATCCATGTGAAAATGGATAATTAACTATTGTCATAATTGTGCAGCACTTATAATGGATGGAATAACTATAGAGACATAGGATAATCCTTGATACAAAATACTGAGTGAAAAAATATGCAGAATATTAAATTAAGATCTTTTATATAAAATTAAAAACACATTACTGCATATAAGTGTGTATGTATCCCTAAACAATAGATAACAGTGAAAGCATGAAGGCAAAGGATATTTATTTTTATTTATTTTATTTATTATTATTATTTTTTAATTTTTATTTATTTATGATAATCACAGAGAGAGAGAGAGAGAGAGAGGCAGAGACACAGGCAGAGGAAGAAGCAGGCTCCATGCACCGGGGGCCCGATGTGGGATTCGATCCCCGGTCTCCAGGATCGCGCCCTGGGCTAAAGGCAGGCGCCAAACCGCTGCGCCACCCAGGGATCCCGAAGGCAAAGGATATATACACTAACTCCTGAATAGTAGTTACTTTGACTTCACGGATTGGAATCCAATTGTGGAGAGGAACAACTGTATCCACAACATAAAAAAGGAAAAAAAGAAACAGAAGCACTGAGGCTAACAGGATTACATGCTGGCATCTTCTATCAGGACATGGATTTGGGTATCTGTGATAATGCTCTCTGAAATTCTCTGTTGGAAATGTTCCATATTTTTTTTTCAGTATCCTGTTTAAACTAAAGGGGATAAATGAGATTACCCAGGAAAAGTGAACAAAGGAAAAATAAAAATTAGGGAAGGCAGAGCAGAACAGAACTGGAGGTAAGGTAGAGAAATTCCTTGAAAAACACAACTTAAAATTGACACAGAAGAAAACAGAAGATCTAAATAGCCCTACAGCATTAAGGAGATAGAATCTGTCATTTTAAAACTTCCCACAAAGAAAATGGCATCACTATCCCTGGTGAACGGTATTAGACAATAAGAAAGAATAACATCAATAATACACAACACTTTCAGAAAATAAGAAGAAGGGAACACCTTCTAGTTTGTTTTATGAGGCCAGTATCCCCCTGATGGCAAAACCAGACAAAGACATTTAAGAAAAGAAAATTTCAGAGCAGTATCTCTCACACACATGGGGAGATTAACAAATTGTATACAACAATCTATGCATTAAAAATATATATTATGACCAAATAGAATTGGTCCCAGGAACACAAGGCTGATTTAAAATTTTTTAAAGAATCAATCAACAGAACACATCCCATTAACAGAATAAAAGATAAAAACTTAACTTCATCTCAATAGATACAGAAAGGTTATTTCACAAAAATCAACCCCGATTCATAAGAAAAACTCTCAGCAAAGTAAGAATAAAGAGTAACTTTTTCAACCTGATAAAGAGAATGCAAAGATAGGAGTGGACTAGGAAAAGTCTGTGGAGTAACCTGGGAGGGAGAAGCCAAAATACAGAAGCACCTGGAGAACAGGGTCTCCATGAGGTCAGAGTGTTTTAAGGAGAAGAAAACAGTCTACCATATTTCATGTTGCTGAGGTTGGGAAAGACAAGGACAGAGGCACATCCAGGGAGGTCACTGGTAGCCTTGAAGAGAGCAGAACCGCCTCATGGGTCACTCCACTTTTTATTTCCCATGCTGTTCTTCGTGTGACTTAAGAGTTATTTCATGTATTTCTACTCAAGAGTAAAGCAAACCAATCAACAAATTAACAGGGTCTAGAAAAAGGCAAAGCTTGCTGAATTTTTCTTTGGCCTATTGACTGATTTTGATACTAAAACTCTGATATTTATATTTAATACAATAGAAATCCCAGTGTTCAGAACAAAGCTGATACTCAGCTATTATTTATTGAATGAATAATACACATTAGACTCTGTTATTATTCCAAGTTAGACATTCCTTTCTTCCTAGAGTGAGAAACATTGAACTTGACTTGAATCCAATCCTGCTCCATCTCGGGGACCAGTCCTGACATTGGGAATGGATTTTAAAACAAACGGGGCACTTGGGTAGCTCAGTCAGTGAAGTGTCTGCCTTCAGCTCAGGTCATGATCCCTGAGTCCTGGGGCTGAGTACTGCATCAGGCTCTCTGCTCAGGAGGGAGCCTACTTCTCCCTCTCCCTTTGCTTGCTTCTCTGCCTACCTGTGCTTGCTCTCTCTCTCTCTGTCAAATAAATAACATTAAAAAAAAAACAAAAAACAAAAACAGGGATCCCTGGGTGGCTCAGCGGTCTGGTGCCTGCCTTCAGCCCAGGCATGATCCTGGAGACCCGGGATTGAGTCCCACATCGGGCTCCCTGCATGGAGCCTGCTTCTCCCTCTGCCTGTGTCTCTGCCTCTCTCTCTGTATCTCTCATGAATAAATAAATAAAAACCTTAAAAAAAATACTTAACCTAATTAAAAAAAAAAAAAAGACAAGAAAAAGAAAAAAAACAACAGCAGCAAACTCAATAGGCGCTCATATTGTTGACAATTACACTGAGGTTTGTTTCTCTCTTACCGTATCACTTAAAAAATAGCTGGACAAGATTTCACCAAATTTGGGAGTTATAGATGAAATGATCTGACTTAAGTATGGCTTATGAAAATTAACTAGAAATTAATTTCAGCAGAACCTGGAGGATACCCCAAAAAAGATAGTTTATCATTTTAAACAGTACTGAAACTTAGAAACAAGGCAAACCCTAGGTGCCTATTAATCACACAAACTCAGTCACTGTAAACTAAATAACAAAGAATAGCTTTAGGCACCCACCAAGTCATAGGATGGGTAATACAAATTGTAGGCAATGTTTTATAGTTAAGCTGCTTCTGAGGAGGTAACTCTATGCGGCATGCACCAGGGTGAAGAGAGCAAGGTTCATTTATTAAGTGGTGGTGGCTGACCTCCAAAATAAATCAAATCAATGTAAATAATAATTGCAGCTATCACTTATTAAGGGATTATTATTTTGCCAGACACATGTACTATCTCATTTAACTCACACAACAATCCCATGAGGCAAGAATTACTGTTGTCCCTATTTTAAAGATGAGGAAAGTGGGGATTCATAGCCATGAAATGACTTGTACAGGGTCCCTCAGCAAGAAGGTGGCAGATTGTTGTTCAAATCTAGGTTTTTCCACCTGTTACGTCCAGGCTGACCTTAGGCTTCAGTTACTATAGGGGTCTCCATTTTGTCTCTTGGGCCTGAATAGCTCTGGGCCTGGAGCTCTTCCTTGAGCTTCCTCTGGAACATCTCATCCCATCCAAGGCAATTGGAATCCCGCCTACACCCCCTCAACCACCTGCACCCTTTCATAAATGTACAATTTTGCTATAAAAGCCTGATCTTCGGCAATTTGCCTATACTCACTAATTGTCCAAAATAAGTTGGTGTAAGTAAAAAACAACAAGATAAATCCAGTTGAAGAATCACAGTAAGACAAAGAATTATACTTCAGGCAAAGAGCCAATTCACTCTGCACCGTCTCTTTCTAATAAACATAGCAGCAGTGATGGAAAACAATGTCTGGGGGAAATAATATCTGACATAAACCAGGAAGACAAATACCTTTGACTATTAAAGTAGAACACAAATCTCCACATTTGGTAGTATAAAGTTATTAACTCTTCAAGTGACAAAGAGCCATTATAACTTGCCTTCCTTTTTAGGAATACTTCTTGCCAATGTCAGTGCAGCATAAATTTTCAAACCAATTGTGACAACAGATGCACCTAGTTCTCTAAGAAAAATTCTTTAGAATGAACTACGAGGTGGCAGATGTCATTTGTATAGGACCCGGCAGGTTAATCACAGCAACAGCCAGTGGGAGAGCCAGGAAATGTTTAACAGATACCTCCCTGGAGGAAAAAACCCAGAGTTGTAGCATTTTGCTGATGTCCATGGATGATGTCCAGTAAATACTCCCACTGTGGTTGTGATTTCAAGCTACTGAGGTGACTGATCAACACAGAGCTGGAGAGAGATGTGCACAGTGGGCTCTCAGGAGCTGCTGTGAACATGCTCCAGCCAGCCGCTGGTGATCGCTAATATTTACTCGTTATGTACTAGGTGCCAGGTACGTGTTAAATGCTTCATAGCCATTCTCTTTGATCTTTATCACAGGCCAATGGGCAGGTATGGTTTTATCCCCATTTTATAGATGAGGGAATGTCACATAGCTAGTAAATGTGAAGAGCTGGCATTCAAGTCCTGGCCATCTGCTTCAATGGTCTCTGCTCTCAACTGCCCTCCTCTATCTCACCTCTCTGTAAGTAAAGAAGGTATTGTGACCATTCCCGCCCCGTTTTACAGATGATACACTGCTAAAGAGTAAAGAGCAAGCTTTGGGGTAACTGAAATGTGGTGAAGGGGACGGACTCACAACAGCCAAGGAAGGGGCTTTCTCTTCCTGTTCTGGTAAATTTCATCTGTCCTTCAAAACCCAGGTCAGAAATTCCCTTTAGTGGAACCTTTCCCAAATGCCCCATAGTTGTTACACCCCAGATTTTTTTCTTATAAAAATTTTTATTTTTCCTTTCTCAAATAATCCTTGCTCATTAAAGAAGATAGAAAATATCAAAAAGACAGAGAAAAGTCTCTTGTGGCCTCACCTCCCCCTCCTCACAGCACTTGATCCCTATTTGTAGTATTGGACTCACTCCCCTACCCAGTGACTATCTATTATGTTTCACCCCTACCAGACCATGTGAACTTCACCTGGGAAGACGGCCTGTGTTACCAACATCTGTAGCTCCATTTAACCCCACCCTGGCCTACCTCCATCCCTAGCACAACACCAAACACACGGCTCCATTAATCCATTAATCCAAGTGCTTTATCAGGTCTTTTAACTTGTACAAGGACACACTAGGCTTTTCATGTTTATCTTCCAAGCTGTCCTGATTTTAACTAAAGTTGGTTCTCTTCATTTTCTTGACCACGTTACAACATCCTTGCCACCCTGAGTGGGACAGAGCGGGGGGGGGGGAGCGGGTGTTCCAGCAGGTGTCTTTCCTTACCTGCATCCCTCTCATCTTCTGGAATCGTGCAATGGTGTCACTGATGGTGTACACACGCACATGGCCCATGTGCAACTTGCCAGAAGGATAAGGGAACATGGAAAGCACGTAAAACTTGGGCTTTGATTTCTGGGAAAGAATGACAAAGAATGACAATGAGCATTTATTTCCCCAGGATTGACTGAGACCTATATGTACATAAAATTTTGGCACTATTTTTTAAAAGTTTAACATTTTTTAAAAGTTTCCTTTAAAAAAAAAAAAGCTGCTCCCATAAACTGACAAAAACATCAAAAACCAAACTTCAAAGCCCTTGTTTAAGCTAAAGAATGTCCAAAATAATGCCTCAAAGTGCTAATTACCCATATATATATTTTTAATCCTTTTCCCCCCTCTTTTCAAAGCTTCCCTTTTAAGACAGTTTCTATCTAGGCCTTAAAGAACTAGATGCTTTTCCAAATGAAGCTCTAATGCATACATCCATATAATTCAAGGACACAATAGTTGAATTACACAGATGTGACACCTCTAAAAATGGAGCCCCTTCCTAAATCCCCTGTAGCTGTATTCAGACCCGGATTTAACAAGTTGACCAGGATCCTGAGGCCCCACTTAGGGCCCTGGCTTTCTCTGCTGTATTGTGAGCTTATCTTTTGACAAAGTTGAAAGGGGAAAGTAATGAGAAAAATCATAGCCAACGAGGCAAGAAGGTTGTTGTTTCCCAGGGGTGATCTACAGACAGCCTCCTGCCAGGGTTAGAGAACCTCCCAGCTGCCAAAGACACAGCTGCACCAGGAGAAACAGAAAAACAGTATGTGTGTCCAAATGGAATGAACACAGGGCGGGGAGTCCTTCTGAGATTGCTGACTTTGGGCTTATACACTGCCCGAGGGGATAAGCCTCCAAAGGAATCATGGTAATATTTAATTGATTGCTAATTAGGGGTCTGTGATTCAAGGGCCAAGGCTATGTTTAATTATCTCCCTCTCCATCCCCCCCTACCTCATTCCATCTCACCCCCACCCCCAGCAGGAGTTTAATACCCAGCCTCCACAGAGTACTTAGGACCTAAGGGCATTTTCCCCAGCTACACAAATCCTGTCCAGGGGACAGGTGCATTCCCGCTACCCAGCCTTAAATGCTCTCATGGCAGGGCTCTCAGAAGAAAGGAAGAGGTAATTGCTTTGTTGGGTCTCTGAGGGTCAGCACCTTCTGATATTACCACTCATTTATTTATTTCTGCCTCCTGTTTTTCTCTTTCTGTCCTTCCTTCCTTCCTGTGGCCCTGCTAGAGTACTTGCAGGTTTTGCTTCTCCAAAAGGAATGAAAACAAAGGCAGAACAGAATATTCGTGACTCTTTCGTGTACAGGGGGGTGGTATATTTTTTGCTAAGTATTTGCACGACTGATCATTGACACAGCCAACTAGAATCAGGGAAGCAGAAGAAACCAGAAATCAGATTCTTTCCAAGTCTCATTTGACCCTTTGCTTTAAACTTCCTGCAGCAAAGAAGTTAAACAAACCTTTAACTGGGCTACTAATATGGGGCAAAACAAACTAGAATTTTCTCTGTACTGCCCAACCCAAAATTACCAAGAGGTAAGTCAAGCTACCAGAAGGAAAGAAAGGGAAAAGAGAATACAGAGGACTCTGGCAAACACACAAACGAGAAAATCGCATAATGCTGGAGTGACAAGTGCAATTGATTTACATAAATGGATGGAAAGCAGCACGCTGGTCACACACTTTTATCAGAAATTGCAGATCCATGATCCTTAGGAAAACCTCAGGAGACAGACAGTCCCTGAGGTGTGGAGGCAATGGGGACTCAGGACTTGCTGTCTTTAAGAAGGAAAGTGACATATAATCCTCTCAGCTTGGAAACCAGTCCCTCAAAGAAGGGGCAAGACTTTACTCTGTCACTCAGTGCAGAATCTGGAGCAAACTGTCCAAACCATTGGAACCTCACTCCTCACAATGGATTAGGTCTATTGCCTTTTCTTTTTTATTTTTATTTTTATTTTTTTTTTATTTATGATAGTCTCACAGAGAGAGAGAGAGAGGCAGAGACACAGGCAGAGGGAGAAGCAGGCTCCATGCAGGGAGCCCGATGTGGGATTCGATCCCGGGTCTCCAGGATCGCGCCCTGGGCCAAAGGCAGGCGCCAAACCGCTGCGCCACCCAGGGATCCCTCTATTGCCTTTTCTTGGGGCATTTTTAGGGGATGTGGGAAAACAGCTATTACACAGAGGTCTTTAGGATCTGGGAAAAAAAAAAAAATCAATAAAATCCTTGATATAAACCATTTCTGGGTTTTCATTTTAAGTTTTGACATTTAGCCCATTTTTCTTTTATTACCTTCTTTCTGTTATAGTGATTTATCTTTCTATATTATGTTTATTTAATAACTGATCTTACCCCAAACATTTTCCATATACAGTCTCTTCCTGACTACTTCTTTTCTTCAGGTCTGTCCAACAGATTTAATTTATAGTACAATTGAGTGATTCATTACGTACTAACTAAGCCAAACTCCAAAATGGAGCTTATAGAAGATATGCAGAAAAGCACTGCTTAGCAGAAGTCTTTCACATTCATGACTATTTTTGTTTATTGCAGAAGAGGTATTCAGCTTCCCTCATGTCCCTGCCTTTTGCTTTTCTATGTGAATTAAATCATTTTCCTCCGTGATAATGAAATGAGTTTTATCCTCTGGGGATGGCAAGAAGGAATTATGGTTGTTTGTGGTAAAACAGAGCAGGAATCTGACTGAAGGGGAAATTCTCGTAATTATATAAAAGTGTAAGAATGTAAGCCTTTAAAAGAAATTAAGATTGCAAGTGATGGGAAGGGGATGGTTTTTATAAGTGGGACCTATTATTTTTGCCAGCTTCTGATGTCAGGAGAAAAGATAACTTTTGCCTCTTTGTAGATCATGTCCCAGAGCTGTGGTGGAGGCTGGAACGGGCAGAGAGAAGGAGCCCAGAGTCCCAGCTCTGGCCCTAGCGTTGTTACTAACTGTGAAACACTGGGCAAATTCCTTTGCCTTTATGGGCTCAGAAACTGTAAATCAACGGTGAGGCAACAAAAGGTGGTAGGCAGGTATCCCAATAAATTACCAAACCTCCCACTGAGACTCTGTTTTCTCATCTCTCAAAAATTCCCCAGGGTTATTTCAGGGTTAAATGAGGTAATAGAAAGATAGGACCTGACATACTGTAAAATGCTCATTAAATGGAACTTATTTTCATAATGATGATAACGGCAGGACATTCAACTCCTAGAAATTCATCTGGATGCATTTATTTATTTATTTATTTATGTAAATAAATTTATTTATAAAGTTTTTTTTTTTTTTAAAGATTTCATTTATTCACTCATGAGAGACACACACACACACAGAGAGGCAGAGACACAGGCAGAGGGAGAAGCAGGCTCCACACATGGAGCCTGGCGTGGGACTCGATCCCGGGTCTCTCGGATCACACCCCGGGCTGAAGATAGCACTAAACCGCTGAGCCACCGGGGCTGTCCCTGGATGGATTTTAAATATCTTTACTAGCAGAGTGAGGTCCATTCTAAATGCTTCGAAATCCACTGACATCCACTTGTATTCATAGTCCCTCACAAAGATACCACACATTTTTATCCTCTTGTATCTTTGATTTATGTAACATTTCAGTGAGTAAAATGTGTTCAGCCACATTTTCTCACTTGGTTCTCAAAACAATTCTGTGAGAAAAACAATGCAAAGAAATCTGAGGATCAAAGAGGTGCCACAATCAGGCTGAGGTCTTGAGGCCAAGCCCATAGTACTGGCCCGGCCCCAGACTGGGCATATCGCCCCCTCTCCACCTTATCATTCCCCAGTGCAGACCCAGAGGGGGTGCCACCAGCAGATCACTCTCCACATCCCTCTAGCTACTTCTCCAATTATTGATACACAGTTTATTTTGATCCATTTAATTTTTTAAAAGAATTTATTTATTTAGAGAGTGCATGCACATGTGTGCGAACAGGGGGCAGGGACAGTGGGAGAGGGAGAGAGAATCCCAAGCAGACTCCACACTGAGCGTAGAGCCTGAGGCAGGGCATCATCCCATGACCCTGAGATCATGACTTGAGCCAAAGCCAAGGACCAGAGGCTCATTTATGACTGAGCCACCTACCAGGCACCCTGTGATCCATTTAAATTAAGAAAAAACCAAAAACAATTACTTAAGAATGAAATCCCACAAAAATCAGTAAGCTACAACTTTAAAATGTGTGGCAGCCACTAAATTATAATCTAAACTAAGAAGAAAAAAGACAAAAAGAAATGCTAATTTTACTCTCCTTGTTCAGAATTCAACTGCTCCCTAGTTTGTTTCCAAAATACGTTTAGTTATATGAGTCTGGTTGTGTTGACATGAAGGCTTTTCATGTCCTGCTGAGGCAGACGTCAGGCTTTCAATGTACAATCATGCATCCTATTCAAACCTTCCTTTTTATCATTCCACTTGTTATCCACTATACCTCTCTCAATACCAGATTTTCTTTCTAACCAATTCCCAAAACCATCCTCTTCACTTTAACACAAATAACTGCCCTCAGCACTCTGCACAGTGATCAATCTCCTAGAAGGCAGGAGTCTGAAAAGAACGAGAATCAGGAGATGGGAAAAGGCAAGTCTAGGGAAAAGCAGTCTCGTGCAGTTATATTTACTCAACTGCTTGCCTCTGGCTGAATCTCTTTAATGTTATGTTAAATGTAGAAAGTCTATATTATTTGGTAACTATTACAAAAGGATGGTCAGAACTTGAGAGTAAACCATCTTATAGTGCTTGGCTCTGATCAGAGTCAACATTTCATGTAACACATGACATCTCCCATTTGTTAATTTGACCAGTATCAAAAGGTAAGGGTTACCATACCCAAGACTATCCCCGACAGGCTGGACTCCTAGAGAAGGAGCGCTGCTCCAATATGGCACCCCACGGAAATGGAGTACAACAAAATACTTAAGATAATTATTCAAGGGGAATACCAATGCATCCAGAGCAGAAGTCAAGGACTCACTAACTCATACAGCTGCCACTGTAAGCCTGGATCCCAGCCCCAGATCACACCAGGGAAGGGCTGGCACGTCCCAAACCTTGATGCTGAGATGGCAGAACCAGGTTGGAGGTCACAGTCTATGGCCAGGGGAGAGGCAGGCACTTCTCAAAATATGCAGAATATTAAAAGCTCCACAGGTGAGGGGTCCAGGTGTCATTCCTGGAGCTTCACGTCTGACCCTGCCTGATCCTGGTGCGCTGCCCCACCATGCAATGCACCATGAAGGACCCAACCCCTGCTACGGCTCCAGCCCTGATGAGTCTCTCCAGTAAATGCAGCTCCAGCATGCCCAGTGTGGCACTGTCTGCATGGATCCTGTGGATATGCACCACGCTGAAACCCTAAGCACTGTCTTTGTCTGATCTCATTCAATCACTCACAAGCATCTGAGGCAGCAGGTGGGTACTATTATTAGCACGGTCTATAGGAGATAAGAAAATTGAAGCACAGATTCCACCACTTGGTTCAAGGTCACTCACTTAACTTAATTGACCTTGGGCAATAGGGCCCCGGAGTCCAAGTCCTTAGCCCCTCTTTTCTACCCCCTTTTGTGTGTGTGTGTGTGTGGCACGAGAGCAGTTTACCAGGGGGGGTTGGGGGCCTCTTGGAGGTGACATCAGAGGACTGGAGGAGGTAAAAGAGGGTGCCAAGAGAACACCTGGGGAAGAGCCACCCGGGCAGAGGGAATGGCACATCCAAAGCCCTGGGGTAGTACCGGGCCTGGGATGTGGGAGGAACAACCAGGAGACCCCTGTGGCTGAAGGAAAGCCAGCGAGGTGCCCACGAGTGGGGAGGCAGGGAACAGACTGCAGGGGGCTTTGCAGGCCAGTGTAAGGAGTTTTTATGTCCTACTTAAGGCAGTGGGGATCTTTTGAAGGCCTTTTTCAATAGGAGGATGGAGTGGGCTGATTTACTTTTCAAATGATAACTTCAGCCCTCAGAATACTCACATCAGCTTCGGAAATTTTGGAGGCCTGTTCTTTGATTCGTTGATGCCACCATTTCTCGACATCCTTTCTTGTCTGCAGCGTGTACTCCTTCGTCCACTCTCCCGTGGCACTGTAAATACCTCTGGCACATCCCGGAATCACTCTCCTTCCAACACTGATGATAGCTAGTCCACCATCTAGCTGGTTTTTCAGAAAAGAGATGTAAAAACCCAGTCTCCGGCAGGCAGAAGCCATTGTGCAGAAAGGTGGAAGGCCTTGATAAAGAGAGCAGAGAGCACACTTAGGAGCTGCCCAGAGAACCCTCTCACTAGTTTGTCCTCCTGTTCCACATAGTCTGGTGTCTCCTGAACATGCACATGCTCTCTTATTTTTGATGACTTCCTTTCCTGAAAATAACATAGGAGAACTTCAACTGAACAAAACACAAACTTTTTAATGGAAAATATAAAGGCAGTCAGTGTTCCCAGATGCCAAAGATACAAAACTCCTACAGGAGCAAATGGAGACTGCCAGCTGGGCCAGCCCCTGCCACAGGCTCCCAGTCTCCCTTTCCTGAAGACCAGGCCAGGGTCTGTCCAGCACACTTCTCGTCCCATCATCCAGGCTTCAGAGGAGTTCCAACCACAAGTTGGCTTGGCCTGGGGCTCAGATGTTGCCTTCCAGAGGTGCAGAGACTTGGAGAAATTACTTGCATTTTTCATACATATTGTAAGTTCCATGTACTCATAAACTGAGCCAAGAAATAACTATTATTTATAAGACTGCTTATTCATTTAGTTCTTCATTCATTATTCACCAAATATGTATTGAGTGCCACTAGGTCCACACACTGTTCTAGGCAGTGGAGATACAGCAGAGAACATAAAGTCTCTTCTTTTGTGGTACTTATACATTAGTAAAGAAAAGCAGGTAAGAATACAAACAAATAAATATACGTGTATAATAGTGGTGAGTGCCATGGTGTTTTTAGAATACAACCCATAGGTTGGGGTCCACCAGGACATCCAGCAGCCATTCAAGACTCAACTTGAATGTTTCACTGGCTTTCTCCAAAGGTGAATTCCAAAAATGACCTCGTGGAAGCAGTTTCATGTTTTTCTAAAAGGCTGAGGGGACAGGTCATCAAATATTTAAGACTTATGACTAAATAGCCTAATCTTTCTGCCTTCTTATACAAGACCACGTGAGAAGTGCTACAGTAAAAAAACAGATATAAAACCAAGAGAGAACTAAAGGAAGAACGTGCACTTTAAGCTGGTGTTAATTGTTTGATTCTCCCAAAAATTTTTCCATAGCTACTAGTGTTTGGCCTGTTTTCACACAGGTCCTGGGTCACAGATGTTGCCAAGAGAGTTTATAGGCTTACACAAGTGGGTTTCACACCCACATAAAATGGCATCACAGTGTTGGCATTTTACAAGATGGTCTGCCAAAGATCTTGATATACCAAGTCTCACTGTATTTAACACCTTTTGCCTCTTTGGGGGTGGAAACAGACAAAAAAAAACAAACAAAACAAACAAACAAACAAAAACCTGAAAACCTCCATATCCACTGGGCTAGGCTATTCTAAAGTGTGTAGATGTGACTATAGATATCAAGGTTAACTATATAGAAATGGTTGAATAACAGCAAGTCCATATGACCAACCTGATATATAGACACTTTGTACACTTGAGGCAATTGTATTTATTTTTAAGGGTTGGGTTTCTACATAATTAGAACTATCCACGGGAGTCATGGATTTCATGGTTCCTTGGCTAAGTCAGCATTTTCCTATTTTTACAAGCCAAAGACTGCCCAATTAGCAAGGAGCACACAGAGATGCCTGCCATTTCTCTCCTGAACTTCATTCCCTAAGAACACATAGGAGAAGGTTCGGGACTATTCTCCCCAACAGAAACAATGGGACACAAAAAACCATAAAAACAAATTAACCTGAGCCACAGTCTCACAAGTTTTTGCTTTCATTGCTTGTTGGCCATTGTGACAAATGAAAACCCAGAGTGCAGACAGATCACCAATATGAGCAATATGAAGGGAGGTCATTCTTTCACTGAAAATTCTAAATGTCTCTGTAACATCCTCATATTATATACTAATTGTAAACAACACATACAACACTATCTACCAATGAGAATAAGCTTTCTAAATATGCTTACATAATACATGGCTCACTGACAACCTCTCCTTTACATAAACCAGTGGTATAGATGAAACTGATCTGGGCATTTAAAGAACTCAAAGTTCATAAAGAAAAAAGCACAAGTAGATTAGAAAGTGATATATTATTTAATGAACGGGAAAAAATTTAAATTAGACCCTCATCCTAAACCATAAGCCAGTGTAAATCCCATACAGATTAAAGAATTTTTTTAAGTATCATAAAACAAGACAAAAATATAAGTATTTAATATATTTTTCCAAGGTGCAGGATGTTCTGTCCTGAGCATAAAGCAACAGAGGAGTTCACAAACCATTAATAAATTTGACTCTGAAGATGTGTCAGTACAACAAAAACACCATGAACAAAATGAGGAAGTAAGCAATAAGCTGAGACAAAATCTTTGCCAAAACTGCAATAACAAAAGATTATCCTACCCTATAAAGAAACATATGAACAGAGAAACGTTGAAAAAGAGACATATGAAAAGAAACATATGAAAAGACAAACGTTGGGGATGCCTGGGTGGCTCAAGCGGTTTAGCACCAGCCTTCAGCCCAGGGCGTGATCCTGGAGTCCCAGGATCGAGTCCTATGTCAGGCTCCCTGCATGGGGCCTGCTTCTCCCTCTGCCTCATCTCCCTGTCTCTCTCTTGGTCTCCCTCTCCATGAATAAATAAATAAAATCTTTAAAAAGAAAAAAAAGAGAGAGAGAAACGTTAAAAATCCAATTTAAAAAATGGGCAAAGGAAAAATGGAAACAGAAATACAAATGTCTAAGAAACATATGAAAAACATCAACTTAAGAACTGATCAAAAAATGCAAATTAAAACAACAATGAAATATTTTGCTTGACAGATCAGCAAAAATCTGTTAAGTGAAAAATGGGCATGTTTACACACTGCTGGTGAGAATATAAACGGATTCCACCTCTCTGGGGAGCAATGTGGTAACATGTCAAGAATCTTCAAGAAAAATTCACGCCCAAAGTTAGGGGATCCTCAAGACTCAGGGGGACACAGCATATAGTATGATACTGATAAAATAAAGAAAAATTTTCAGGGATCCCTGGGTGGCGCAGCGGTTTGGTGCCTGCCTTTGGCCCAGGGCGCGATCCTGGAGACCCGGGATCGAATCCCACGTCAGGCTCCCGGTGCATGGAGCCTGCTTCTCCCTCTGCCTGTGTCTCTGCCTCTCTCTCTCTCTGTAACTATCATAAATAAATAAAAATTAAAAAAAAAAAAAAAAAAAAAAGAAAAATTTTCAACTTTAATGTTTGTGGGCCCTGCTCCTGGGCTCCCAGGGAAGCTACACTTTAACACACTTACCAGGGTCAAAATGATTTGGCAAAGTATGGGCTCTCTTTCTGTGTCAGCACACATTGTATATCTGCTTCGTTTATGAAACAATACAAAAAGGAGCATTCCAAACATAAAGATTTTTAAAAATGGGAAAACCTCCCTGGTTCCCATAAGATTAAAGTCATACAGTCCTGCATATACTAGAAGCATAAACTAAGGTCTGCAACTTTCTGAAACATCCTTTGTCTAATGATTTGCAACTTTTTATGTAAAAAAGAAAAAAAAATGTATACAACCCTACACCAAATGTTCCTTCCCTGGAGCTTATATAACCCCACACCAAATGTTCCTTCACAGGAGCACTGTCTTCTTTGTGAAGATTCTGTACCCCAGCAGCTGTCCTAACTTGGCGTTGAATAAAACCCACTTTCTTTTAGAAATTCTAAAAGGCTTGTTCAATTTGCCTTGACAGGAACTTCCTGATGCTCAGTGCTGTTCTCTTTCTTTGCTTTCCAGGCCCTGCTCTTGGCCACTCCACCACCAAAGCCCTGAGGGGCCCAGCCTCTTCCTGGCAACAGATGCAGCCGTTTTATTAGAGAATTATGCCCATTCCATCGATGTGAAAGGTGTGGCTCAGGTCTTGTATTTAGGATCAACTCGGCCCTTTTCTTCCTTATCTCTGTCTCATCCACTTTCTTGCCTAGATGCTTGGAATCCGGTCTTTTCTCCCACATCCTTCCAAAGCATCAATCCTCACTACTGCACTTCAGAGTAGTCCTGATCTCACCTTCTCTTGGGGCTTAAGGTTAAGCTTTCCTTTTTTTTTTTTTTTTTTTTTTTTTTTTTAAGGTTAAGCTTTCTGATAACGATGGAGGCAGCGGCTCGTGGTCAGGACGGGACAGGCCTAAGAACAGGACAGAAATGACAATCCTATATGGGCCAAGAAACCTACCGGAAGAGCAGGAGACAGACGAAGAGACTGAACACACGGAAGAAGGAACGAGAGGGCATTTGCGTGCGCCCACCAGAAAATGTGCAAGGGGCCGGGGAAGGTGCATCTTAAAGAAAACAGATTTTGTGACAAAAAATACAGATTTTGGCTTTTGCAAGGACTAAATCCCCTGTGGCGCCTCAGACAATGATTTCCAGTCGGGAACCGTGGGTCGTCTTTGGACGATGAGGAGGTGGCCCCACGTCATCTCTGAGGGCTCCCGAGCCTTCCTACGCTGCGGCAATGACCTCGGGGCACGGAGATGCCCTGGACGGTCCGACCCCCGGCCCAGGGAAGCAAAGATCCGGGGATGAACTAGGGCAGGGGAACTTAAGCACACAACTACGTGACCAGGTGCATTCTCCTGGGGACGGGAGACTCCAGAGCTATCCTCAGGGCCCGTGGCTGCAGGAGTCTGAAGACCCGGGGCTCAGGGGCTTCCTAGGTCAGAAACGCCCGGCTCCGGGGCCACCTAACCCAGCCCGCGCCTCCCCTTCCTGCCCTCGGCAAGTCGGAGCCTCCAGATGCGCGGGCAGAGGCCTCCCCTCCAGAAGTCCCTCGTCCCTCTGAGCCTTGGGCCGGGGTTTACCTGCTCACAGGCCCTGGCCTGCGGCTCCTCACGCCTCCGGTTCCACTTTTAGGGGAACACGGCCCGGACAGTCACTGTGGGCGCCGCCATGTTGGCAGAACAACAACTTTATCGGTAGCGACCGGCGCAGACACAGACAGGCGGGGGCGGCGGGGCATCTGCGCGGCGGCCCTAGGCTCCGCCCCCCGTTCCCGGGCCCCGCCTCCCGGCCGCAAGCCCCGCCCTTCGGCCCAGTCCTCTGCCGGGTGTCTTTCTTTTCTTTTTTCTTTTATTTTATTTTTTAGATTTTAAAAACATTTTTATTTATTCATGATAGACATAGAGAGAGAGAGAGGCAGAGACACAGGCAGAGGGAGAAGCAGGCTCCATGCAGGGAGCCCGATGCGGGACTCGATCCCGGGTCTCCAGGATCACACCCTGCGCTGAAGGCGGCGCTAAACCGCTGGGCCACCCGGGCTGCCCCTCTACCGGGTTTCTGACGTCACCGAAACCATTACTTGCGGGTCCGATTATTCCAGTTGCTGCAGACAAGTGAAAGACACCAGTTTGGTGGCCCCGGAATAAACTAGATGGCAGGTGGCGTAAAGAGCACTGGGAGTGTCTTGATGTCAGGATTCGCATCCTACGGAGAAAAGGGAACCCTCTTACACTGTTGGTGGGAATGTGAACTGGTGCAGCCACCCTGGAAAACTGTGTGGAGGTTCCTCAAAGAGTTAAAAATAGACCTGCCCTACGACCCAGCAATTGCACTGTTGGGGATTTACCCCAAAGATTCAGATGCAATGAAACGCCAGGACACCTGCACCCCGATGTTTCTAGCAGCAATGGCCACAATAGCCAAACTGTGGAAGGAGCCTCGGTGTCCATCGAAAGATGAATGGATAAAGAAGATGTGGTTTATGTATACAATGAAATATTCCTCAGCCATTAGAAACGACAAATACCCACCATTTGCTTCGACGTGGATGGAACTGGAGGGTATTATGCTGAGTGAAGTAAGTCAATCGGAGAAGGACAAACATTATATGGTCTCATTCATCTGGGGAATATAAATAATTGAAAGGGAATATAAGGGAAGGGAGAAGAAATGTGTGGGAAATATCAGAAAGGGAGACAGAACATAAAGACTCCTAACTCTGGGAAACGAACTAGGGGTGGTGGAAGGGGAGGAGGGCAGGGGTGGGGGTGAATGGGTGACGGGCACTGAGGGGGGCACTTGACGGGATGAGCACTGGGTGTTATTCTGTATGTTGGCAAATTGAACACCAATAAAAAATAAATTTATTATTAAAAAAATCCTAAAAAAAAGAAAAAAGGATTTGCATCCTAGCTTACCTACAACTGCCTGCTGGCCTTGGGTAGGTCTTGTGACCTCTGGGTCCTTAATGATGGTTCAGGATCTTCTTCCATCATATTCTGTGATTTTATAGCCCTGTGAAGGGAATTACCTGGCCGTGATTTGGGATAAAGTGTACTTTTCTCACCTGGAAGTGGGCTGGGAGTCAGGAAAGCAGGATTCCTGACCAACCACTTTCCTGGAGGAGTTTATGTACCCACAACCCAACCCCTCACCTGACCCCACTAGTGTTTCTTGCTACAAATGAAGGAATCAACGAACAAATTGTAAAGGACCAGTGGCATATGATTTTTAAAAAGGTAAAGCCTGTTTATTTTATTTTTAAGATTTTATTTATTCATGAGAGACACACAGAGTGAGGCAGAGACGTAGGCAGAGGGAGAAGCAGGCTCCCTGTAGGGAGCTGGATCAGGGACTCAATCCCAGGACCCTGGATCACAACCTGAGCGGGAAGGCAGATGCTCAACCACTGAGCCACCCAGGTGCCCAATAAGCCTGTTTAAAGGAGATTTTGAAGAACTCCTATCTGTGGGCAATCAGGAATACTGAAATGAACTTGGTAATTATGCAAAACTGGTTGATGATCCTATAGGACAAGAAAAAGTAATGTTTGAGAGCCATCTTTTTCCATTGTTGACATCAGTTGTACTTCTATAAAACAAGTCAGTCCACTACTATACATATTCTACATTTTAACTTCTACTCTTACAATGCTGAACAATGGAAGATAAGGAAAGGTGCATACACCGCTAGCACCAGATAAGTACCAGACCAGCACTCCACCCAAGGGACACACAGGAATTTTTTTGCCCGTTTCCAAGTCTTTAACCAAGTTTCCGGACAGTGGGAAATCTAAATACTTGGCTGTTCAAAGGGTGGGGTCTCCAGACTCCCATCAGCCTCACCTGAAAACTTACTAGAAATGTTGAATCTCAAGTCACACTGTAATCTGCTGAATCAAGCTCTCCATTTTAACAAGATCCCCAGGGGATTTTCAGGCACACGGAAGTTTGAGATTCACTGTCTTAGGATGTGAATGTTAGAAAGGATCTTGAGAACACTCTAGACCAGCCTGCTCCTTTTACAGATGAATAAACCGAGGCCCTACAGAACTGACTTGTCAAGTTCAAGGTCATAAACAAGTTAATGGAAGGTTTGTGATTTGCCACCGGACCTGTAGCCTGCTAGAATAGTGCCCTTCCCAAATTGCAGAAGGGAAGGTCACGAGGATCTGGGGCAGCTACCGCTGCAACCCTCCCACTTCAAAGATTAGGACATTGAGGCCCAGAGATTAGATACAGCTTGCCTAAAGTCATACAGCCAGTTGATGGAAAGGCCAGGATTCCAATCCAAGTCTTCTGATCTCTCCACCCCTGAAACTAGATGCTTGATTAATTTTTTGAGAGATTTTTATATATTTTTTGACACACACACACACACACACACAAACACAGAGCACAAGCAGGGGGAGCCAGAGAGAGAGCAGCAGACTCCCCACTAAGCAGGGAGTCCGATGTAGGGCTCTATCCCAGGACCCTGAGATCATAACCAAAGGCAGACACTCAACCCACTGAGCATCCAGGTGCCCTTAGATGCTTAATTTAAACTGACACCATGGATGCAGTGACTCTCATATTAACATGCTACACTTAAAGTAATTTAGCCTTCAGGTATGTCATGTTTTATCCATCTATAACTAGAGCGCCCTTTCTCTAATTATCCAAAATACTAAACTCTAAGTAGCCTCCACCCTTATGTTGGTTCAAAATCTCTCTTCTCTCTTAAGAATTAAAGTTAACATTGACTTTTCTAGGAGATTATTTCAAATAGAATTTTTCTAAAAGCCATTTGCTTTACTGGAAAGTTGCTATTTTTACATCAAAGAAGACAGTAGCATGAAAGTAAATCCCTTTCACTCTTAAAAAGCTTGCTGCAAAGATGCATTATTGAATGAAAGAGACAAGTTGCTGGGCCATGTAGAAAGTTACCCCACTTTTTATTTTTTTAAAAGGAAAGGAGATAAAAGAAATACATTTGTTAGTATATGTGTGGAAAGAAATCTAGAAAACTATGTCCCTATATCCTGTGATGATCTCTAGGGATGGGGTGGTTCTCTGGGCCTTTCTTTTTATGACAAGCTTCTGTATTCATTTGCTAATTTCTATTAGCTTGTGTGGGAGGCTGAATAATGATTCCCAAAGATATCTAGGTCCTCATCCCTGGAACCTAGGAATGTCACCTTATATGGCAAAAGAGACTTTGCAGATGTGATGAAATTAGGAATCGAGATAAGATTATTCTGGATTGGTCAGCCCAGGTGGCTCAGCGGTTTAGCACCGCCTTCAGCCCAAGGCGTGATCCTGGAGACCCAGGATGGAGCCTGCTTCTCTCTCTGCCTGTGTCTCTGACTCTGTCTGTGTCTCCTCATGAATGAATAAATAAAATCTTTTTAAAAAGATTATCCTGGATTATCTTGCTGGGCCCTACATTCCATTATATCTGTCCTACTAAGAGAGAGGCAGAGGGAAGTTTGAGACAGAAGAGGCAATGTGACTCCTAAAGCAAGATGCTACCCTTTTGGTTTATTTATTTAAAAAAAAAGATTTTGGGATCCCTGGGTGGCGCAGCGGTTTGGCGCCTGCCTTTGGCCCAGGGCGCGATCCTGGAGACCTGGGATCGAATCCCACATCGGGCTCCCAGTGCATGGAGCCTGTTTCTCCCTCTGCCTGTGTCTCTGCCTCTCTCTCTCTCTCTCTCTCTCTGTGTGACTATCATAAATAAATAAAAATTAAAAAAAAGAAAAAAAGATTTTACTGATTTATTCATGAGAGACACAGAGAGAGAGGCAGCGACATAGGCAGAGGGAGAAGCAGGCTCCCCACAAGGAGCCCGATGCGGGACTCAATCCCAGGACCTGAGCCAAAGATGCTCAACCACTGAGCCACCCAGGTGCCCCCATACCCTTCTGGTTTAGAAGATGAAGGACCCTGAGCCAAGGAATGCAATAAGTCAGCTCTGGAAGATATAAAACACAAGAATATAGATTCTCCCATATGATTCAGCAACTCCACTTCTGGGAGATACCCTGAAGAGTTGAAAGCAGAGTCTTAAAGAGATACTTGCACACTCATGTTCATAGAGGCATTATTCACAATAGCCAAAAGGTGGAAGCAACCCAAGTGTCCATTGAGTCATGAGTGGATGGAGTAAAATATGATGTTAACCTATAATGGAATATTATTCAGCCTTGAAAAGGAAGCAAATTCTTACACATGCTACAACATGGATGAACCTTGAAGACATTTGTTTAATAGGCACAATGTTTCAGTTTGGGAAGATGAAAATGTCCAGGGGGACAGTTGGTGGTAAGTAGCTACATAACAACATGAATATACTTAATGCCACTAAACTATACACTTAAAAATGGTTCAAATGGTGTTTCATGAATATTTTAATAAAAAAAGAAAGAGAAGAAAACAGATCCTCTCCTAAAACTCCCAAGGGGAGTGCCGACAACTTGATTTAGACCCAGTGACACTGATGGTCAAGCCACCAAGTTTGTAGTAATTTGTTACGGTAGCCATAGGAAGCGTGATAGTTCAGCTTCCATGACTTTCTATGCAGAAAAAAATCAAGAAGATTTTTTGGTAATAAATAAATTAATGCCCATCACCATGTGTTTGGTTTGAAGGGGTGTGGTGGCTTCCCTTCTCTACTCTCTGTTCATTTCCTTACCCCTCCCACTTGCTCTGCATTCCCTTTGTCTAATATAAAAGCTTGTGTGTCAGCAATTTCCAGAATTAGGAGTCTCCATTTCTTTTCCTCAGTGTAAAAATAAGACTATTCCTCTATCTTACCTCACAAGGTAAGGCAAATTTACTAGAAGTGACTTAGAAGTGCCGAAGTCATAAATAATTCCAACCGGACACTTATTTCCATGCTTTTGTGATCTTTCCAAAAATAAGTCACTGGGGCAGCCATGTAAATTCTTCCCTGAGCTGTCACATTTCAGACATTGATTCAGGTCTTCTGGGAATGGCATTCAGTTATCCATTATGGAGACAAAAGCAAAACCCAAGATTCTTACTACTATATGGATTGTTTTACGATTAAAAAAAATGCCTGAGTCCTGATAATCAAATCACTTAAGGTGTAGATAGACTTATCATCTATGCTTCACAGCAACACCTGTTCTTCCCTCTTTCCTGACTAGGGCTTCTAGACTTCCCTGAAGGAAACCACCCCTGTACCCCAAATCTGAGCCATTTAGTCTTGTGGACTTGACCTTTCATCCCCAGGTCAGAGGTCTGGCTGAATCAATCTGCTCATTCCATCCCCTGACCACAGAGACAGTTCAGACAGGCACTTGACCTAAGCCAGAGCTCTCAGAAGGAAGCACAGAAGCCTTCTGCTGGGAACATTAGAACCAAGATTCTCGGGGATCCCTGGGTGGCTCAGTGGTTTAGCGCCTGCCTTTGGCCCAGGGCGCGATCCTGGAGTCCCGGGATTGAGTCCCACGTTGGGCTCCTGGCATGGAGCCTGCTTCTCTCTCTCTCTCTCTCTCTCTCTCTCATAATAAATAAATAAATAAATCTTAAAAAAAATAGAACCAAGATTCTCTTTCTTGGCTGCTAGTTGCTGCCTCAAACATTCCAGAATCACATTAGGAGAGCCTGCTAAGACTGGATGCAGAAGAAGTGGGTCCTGGTACCACAGAAGGATCTGCTCAATCAAGCCCTGCCTGAAGCTAAATCGCCTTTCAACTTCCCATGCACAGGAGCTGGGGAGGCCCCTTAGTTGCTGAAGCCAGTTCAACTGGGGTTTTCTGTTCATCACAACAAAAGTTATCCTGCTATACCCGCCTACCCAACTGACAGGGACGTCACCCACCCTTCTCCCTCCCTCCACATGGAAACCGTCTCCAGGTTTTGTTACCTCTGCTCTCAAATAGCTTTCCCCAGCCCTCCACTGTCGCCTGGCACTGAATACAACCCTCCTCTCTCACCTGCACTGTTGCAATGGCCTCTTTACCACTTCCTAGTCATCTATCTACCACTAAGGACAGTACACGGTGGGTACTCGGTGTATGTCTTTTAAATGCAACCTTTTAAAACTGGCAAGTACACAGATTCCATATTTGTGAATTCATCTACTCTCTAAAATCTGTGTTAACCCCAAAATCAATACTTGTGGCACCTTTGTGGTCATTCACAGACATACACAAAGGAGTGAAAAGTTTGAGTGCCACCCCCCCATCCCATGCATGTTCCCATGAGACCTAACAAGATGCCACTCTACCTCGTTGTTTTGGCTCTTATACTATAAACAGAGTATTTTTCCAGGATATTACATGCCATGTTTTTTTATATTTTTGTGCTTTCTGCTAGTGAGTTCACGCTTGAAAATGGATCTGAAGAAAAGCACAGAAGTCCCGGTTCCAAGCACAATAAAGCTGCGATGTGTCTTATGGGGAAAGAATGTGTGTTAGATGATCTTTGTTCAGGCATGAGTTACAGGGCTCTGGGCTGTAAGTTCAACGTTAATGAATCAACAATCTATATTAAATAGGTGTCAGTAAGCAGAAACTCACATACAAGAAATGGATCAGCTGGCAAAAACTTTATGACCAGAGGCTTTCAGGAACCTAACCCTGTATTTTCCTTAGAAGAAATGCTTCAATATTCGCTAATGTAGAGCTCGGGTGACTTTATAGAACAAAATTACTGTGAATGATGTGAAACAACTAACTGCATGTGGAAAGCAAAAAGGAGTGACCCAGCTCTTCTGACATCATAGTTATCAAGAGCACATGCTCTGGGCAGAGGCAGCCTGGCTTTTAGCTCAGCTCTACCACTCTCAAGATGAATGGTTGTGGGCAATTTCCTCAGCCTCCTTGATTCTCAGTTGCTCTGCCTGTAAAAGAGGATTGTTGTGCTCACCTATTAGGTTGCTGGGAGGATGAAAAATTTGTAAATGAAATTATGTAAAGTGTTTGGCCAAGTTACAGAGTAATTACTCAATAAACAGGATCTATTGCTTTTGTCATTTTTATTGAATTTAAAGAACTGGCCTACACACACTACAAGTGCTTGGCAAATGCCAAGATTGTACGGGAAAGAAAGAGATCTCCTGTCTAGTACTGACCCCATTCAGGCCAGGAGGGAGTGGCATGGAATGTGCCCTGGTGATATTTTTACCAGAGTGCAAGCTCCTTGAGGACAGGAACTGAATCTTGCACACACCTTCAGTGATGTGATGCCAAATGAGTAAGCTCAAGAGGGAGGCAGATCCAGGGAAGAATCATAGTTTAGGGACACCTAGGTGGCTCGATCGCTTAAGCATCTGCCTTCAGCTCAGATCATGATCTCAGGGTCATGGGACCGAGCCCTAGGGAGTCTGCTTCTTCCTCTCCCACTCCCTCTGTGTCCCTTTATCTCTCTCTCTCTCTCTCTCTCTCTCTCTCTCAAATAAAAAAAATATCTTTTAAAAAATAAAGAATCACAGTTTAATTACTTACTGGCTGTGTGAACTTGGACAGACCACCTACCTTGCTTTTTTTTTTTTTACCTCCAATGATAATTAATAGCGTCTGCCTCGCAGAGATGGTGTCACTGTTAAGTACAACAACCCTCTTATGGTGCCTGGCATATGGGTCTTTTGGTAAATGTTGGATTCCCATCCCAGCAGAGGCCAGTTTCCTTGATTATATCTCAGCCCATTCACTGGCCCCTCACACCTTGCTCCTTGGCTATAATTTCCCACTTTTCCTTATTTTATATCCAGACCTGGGCCTAATACCCCTCCCCTACTGCAAAACCCCATTGCAGTGGTCCCTACGTCTATTTGAAAAGTGCCCCTCACTGTTTTAACAAATGTCATGGATAATTCTTTAACAGTTCTTACTGAGCTGAAAGTCAAATCAGCAGCATTGATGGGCCAAAAGACTCATGATAATCTTTGCAGAGCCAGGATCAGAGAGGTCAGTAACTGGGAAAATAAGAGTAGATGCCCTTCTGAAAGTTGCCACAATGCAATCTTGACCTTGAAGGGTCTGGAGTAAAATCATTATTTTCCTAGGTGCCTGATATTAAAAAGCACTCACTTTTGTCATCCCTTCCAGGGTACAAAGTCTACTGAAAGTGATCTCATTTGTTGACTTTTTAGATTTGGGGTCCTCCCTCTGAATACCTTATAGTTCTTGAGTGTTTATGAGAAAACCCATTTGGAGTGGCTAACACAACAATTATACTTGGACACAGAAACAGAGCTTGGGATTAAGCTTTTAATCTGTTCATTACAGGGGAGAAAAAAAAATCTTTTCTATTGCTGCAAATCTTCTTAGGCCTTGTGATTGCTTCTAGAAAAAGATAATCCTATTTGAAGAAATACTGAATGTATAAAACAGTACAGATGGTCCCCGACATACGATGGTTCTACTTATGATTTTTTGACTTTCAATGGTGAGAAAGTGATATGCATTCAGGAGAAACTGTACTTTGAATTTTGAATTTTGATCTTTTCCCAGGCTAGTGCTATGTGGTCTGATCCTTCTCTCATGATGCTGGGCAGGGGCAGAGAGCACAACTGCCAGTCAGTCCCGGGATCACAAGGGTGAACAATCAATAAATACACTTACAATCATTCTGTTTTTCATTTTCAAGACACTATTCAATAAATTATGTGAGATATTCAGTAGTATATTAACAAATAGGCTTGGTGTTGGATGATTTTTTTCCAACTGTAGGCTAATATAAGTATTCTGAGAATGTTTCAATTAGGCAAGCCTAAACTGTGATGTTCAGTAGGTTAGGTGCATTAAATGCATTTTCGATTTGCAGTACTTTCTACATGTGGTGGGTTTATCAAGACATAATAACACCACAGTAAGTCAAGGAAAAGCTGTATTGAGTTAAATTTGACCTGAATATATTCAGAATGTGTTATTGCTTGTCTAAGAGTGGTCTACAGGTAACGTGAATTTATTTGCAAATGCATAAAGTGTATCTTGCTTATCTGTAGATGATATCTGCAACTTTAATAAATAAATGTTAATAAGATCTTACAGTTCCTACACCTCTGCCATTAATTTGGCATTTAGTCACCATCTTTTGGCATCTCTATATTCTTGTAAAGTAGTCTTGACTTTATATGCATATGTCTTCTCCTAAGTAGACAATAAACTAAATCAATGATCATACTTCTCCCATCCTTGACCAGTAGTATAGTTTTATACACACAGAACACAAGTTGTATGTTACTCCCTAAGATCTAGATTAGTGTTTTTCATCCCAACTTATACAGCAGACAAATAGAGACATCATAGACCTCAGTTTCCTACTCTGCCCAATTTATGGGGCATACAGATACTGTTTGTAAAGAATTAAGAAACTCTGGGCACATGAAGGGAGGTTGGGAAGTGGTGGGCTGATATTAATGGTAACAGTAATGTAACTGCTCCTCAGTGTCCTGTAATGGCTAGAAGGGCTTACTGGCAGTAGCCTTCCAGTGGTTGATAACAAACACACCCCAAGTAGAGAAGGTGGTGCCAAACATATCTATATTTTTTCTACTAGTCACCTTTCAGACCAACCAGAATATGTGTCTGAGAAGCAAGCACCTGGAGTCGTTCTTTCTAGTCTCTTCTCTCCTCCCTCCTCATTCCCTGTAACCAACCCCCCCCCCTTTTTTTAATTTCATGACCCTCCCTCCACCTACAGAGTGTCTAAATCTCAAAAACAAATCACCTTTTCTCTTCCTAATATTGGCTGCCTTTTGTAGCAGAACTTCATGTTCTTCTGCTGAATGACCTCTCTCCTACCAGTGTGCAACATAAAAATAATAAAGGGAGCTGAGGGGCTAAAAATCCTGGTCAGCTGAACAATAACAACAAAATCTCCATGACCAGAAGGAGCAGCAGCAGTATCACTCATCAGCATCACCATCCACCATCACCATAATCCATCAGCATCACTATCATCATCACAATCCATCAGTATCACCATAAGCATCACCCATCACCCTCAGTATCACCACCATCATCATCCATCAGCATCAGTATCACCATCACTGTCAGTGGCAGCAGCAGCATCCAAATTCTCTATGTGAAGCCCAAGGTGAAAGGAGGACAGGAGGAAAGAAAGAAAGAGAAGCTGAGTTCAAGTGCCTGTCAAGAGAAAGAGAAGGAAGATAAAAAGAAGAGAAGGAACAGAAGGAGAGGCAGAAGATCAAAAGGAGAAAGAGAAGATGACTGAGGAGGAGGAGGAGTAGAGGAATATAGAAGGGAAGAGGTATGGGACAGGCAATGAGACATTGTCCCCAGCCCTCAGCTCAGGGTAGGGAAATGCTATTTCTTGTACACAAAGGGTTGAAAAGAGAGGATGATCACCAAGATGCAATTTCTCAGTTAACTGGACTGTTCTGTTTAAATTAGGACCACCCTGGCCCCAGAAAGAGGAGGATGATGATAGGAGCCCTCAGTTACAGGACCCTGGTACTGCATACCAAACTGGGTGGCAGAAAACAAACTGTTGTACCTCTCTAATCCCCAGGCTCTTCATCTCTAAAGGGGACAGGCACAGTACCTACCTCATAGACTTGTTGTAGGGCTTAAATAAGAGAATGCACGTAAAGCAGTTGGCACAGCTCCTGGCACAATGTAATGGTGGCCCTTGGTACTGTATGTGGGACTTCCTCTCCCAGGAGCTCAGGGTGGGGCAGGCAAGGCAAGCTGGCTAGTGTGTCCATCCAGTAGATCTACAGGCTGATGACAAATTGCAAAGAGGTATGTATTCTATACTTTTCTTTAGTTCAGTTCCCACAGCATCTACAAGGTATGAGACAGGATTAGTTGAACCTCTGCTTCTCATATATGTATGTGCATAGGACTCACCCAGTTATGAGAAAGTCTGGGGCAGGCCTGAGATTCTGCATTTCTAACAGGCTCCCAGGAGATACTGATGCTGCCAGCCCATGGCCTGCCTTGTGAGTAGCAAAGAGCTAACTGATGGCCCTGGTGTCACACAGTCAGTTGTAACATAAAAGTGATGCAGGGATAAAGACAAGATACATGACCACTGATGTGCTCCCCAATCCCTACTTATTCTGTTAAATTTGGGAGCAAAACCCCATCTGAATGAGTGGGAAGCTTGGATAATAGAACCTTAATAAGATGAAAGGAATGGAGGAAGGAGAGAAAGAAGTAAAATGGAATGAAAACGCTTCAAAGGCCATATAGTAAAAAGATAAATGAACAGAATTTTGCCAAATAGAAATTGGTCCTATTGGACTTACTTATAAATACATTCAAATTATTTGAAATTAGTCAACTGTTGGTCAAATGGAGACTGCCAAAGTACCTTGGGAAAGATTTTTAAGAGTGTTAACATCTCTCCATCTGAGTCTTGCTTACACATTAAATATGCTTAGCAGCTCCAAAGGCAAAGACTAATCCCTATCAAAATAATCACGTTTCCTTCTGAATTGAACTAACCACAAATGAACAACTCAATTCAACCCACCAAACAATGTCTGAACATCCTGTATATACAGCACCATCTTCAGTCCTGCAAAAAAGGGAAAAAGATACCAAATGCATATTCTCAGGAGCTCAGGGCTGATGGTGGAGACAGACAATTGAAACTCTTCTCTTCCATAATCTATGATGGTGGTAAGAATGGGGACTATGGAACACAGAGGAGGGACACATCTCTCAGCCTGGAGAGGAAGGAGAGAGCATGCAGGGGGTAGAGAGAGATCAGGAAAGACATCCTGGAGGAAGTGGTTAGAGTGCTATCCTCTTTGTGTAATTGTAAAACAATCTTCTGGATGTCCATTCTTCACAACCCCAAAACCACATGTAGGAAGATGGTTAGATGCCCGGCCAGAAAAGCAGTCTCTGAAGTTCTCTGGCTTCCACCGTCTGGAAGAGCTGGCTGGGAAGTCTTCAGTTCCTTGGCTCTTTGACCATTCCTATCTCCCATCGCCAGTAGGGGGCAGAACCAGCAGCCCTGAGTAAAAAGAAGTCTCCAGGAATTGCACTGAAATTGCAATTAGCATCTCATTAGCATCCTTTGACAGCAGAAAAGGCAGAAATAATTCATTGGTTCTGCTCTAGAATATCAAATGGAGTGGTCCAAACTCTCCTGCAGAAAGGGCAAGCCTAAGGAGCTAGGGGAAGGTTGAAATGCGGCATCAGCTCTTACCCTGGATAGTCTTCCCTCATGGGCCCACAGGGCCACTCTCATGGAAGAGAAAAAGTGATGCATCACTTTCCCTTCACCCAAGGAGACCCTCTGAAAAAAAGGGAAACTGCCCAGGGTGACCCACTTTCGAAACAATAAAGATTCATTTTCAGGAAGCTCACAATAAGCCTAGATCAGCCTCTTCCGAGGCTCCCATCCGGCAAAAGATCCATGCCAAATTATGAGAAGTTTTGCAATTCAGAGACTTTAAAAGCATTGTCTGACAAAGGGTTTTCCCAAAAATTATTGACCACGGAATCATTTTTTTTTTTAATTGCTGAGGACTTATTAGCTTTCATCAAACACTTGTGTTCCATGAAGCTGAGCTGCAGTGAGTCCAAAGGCTATCTGTTCACAGAATTTCTTCTTGCTCAGGTGGGGTCAGTCTTTGTTCTATCAAGGCTTTCAACTGACTGGACAAGGCCCACCCACATTATGGAGGGGGAATCCACATTAGTGAAAGTTTACTGATTGTTGATTTCATCCAAAAAGCACTTTCAGAGAGGCATACAAAATAATATTTGGCCAACTACCTGGGCACCCATGACCCAATCAAGTGGACACATAACATTAACCATCCCAGTGACCAGTCTGGTATCATGTCACTCCATATAGTGCAGCAAAGGAGCCCACCTGGGGCTGGAGGAGCTGAAACCTTCCTAACTGGCTCACTCATGCAGCAGGTGAGTTAGTGCTGGCTATGGGCTGGTTGCTCAGCTAGATCTGTTGGTGTGGAGATGGGGGACTGGGTTTCTCTCTCTCTGGGCTTCTCCATGAGGTTGCCTGGACTTTCTCCAGCAAGATGACTGACTTCAGGAGCAGGTGTTCCAGGACATATTATAACCCACCCTCAAACTACATTTCTGAAATGTACAAAATACCCTCCAAAGTCACATCCCTCTACCACCCCTGGCTTGAGGACCAGGGTCTCATCATCTAAATGAGGCTCAGATATGGATATGTCTTCTCAGGTACACTTCAAAGATAGACACAGAACTTTCTGCCCACTGAGAAGTGGGGTGTATGTCCCCTTCCCGGGAATCTGGGGAGCTCCATTGATCTGGTTGAGAAACAGAAGATGGAAAAGTAACACCATACCTGCTTCTAGGTCTGGGCCTTAAAGAGATTGGTGCTTCCTACTTTCTCTTGGAGCTTGCTCTGGGCCCTAAACCACCATGAAGTCCAATAACCATGAGACCACAGTGCGGGAGCAGCCCCATGTAGATAGATGTTCCAGTCAGTAGTCACTACTGAGCCCAGCCTTCCAGCCCGTTCCCCACAAGGCTCCAGACATGTGAGTAACACCATCTTGGACCCTTTAGACCAGTCCGGACACCAGAAGCATACCACTGAGTAACCTTCATGAGTTATGTCTGCCTAGATTCCTGACCCACAAAATTACATATTAAAATAATTGTTGTTTTAAACCACAGCAAATAGATAATAGGAACAAACAGTATTTTAACTTTTTTTTTTAGTTCATTAGTTTATAAACTCTTGGCTTTGTGTTTAATAGCAGAAACCTCTTTTCCAATAAAATTTCACACAGAACCCTAGTATATAAAGAGATCTAAGAAAGCTACTTTGCCTAAGTAACAGTGGGGGACTTGAACTCCTTCAACCTTCTTATCTCTGCCCTGTGGCTAAGGCACCTCTGGAAACATGTAGAAACCTCAGGACACAATCAAAGACTGCAAATCCAGTCCTACTCTTTGTTCTATAAAGACCATATTTGAGGTTCAAGGACTAAATGGCTTGCTTTATGTAAGCACTTCTCAAAATGCGGTTCCCAGATCATCAGTAGCATCAGCACCATCTGGAAATTTATTAGAAATGCAAAATCTCCAGCAATATTCCAGATCTACCAAATCAGAAACTCTGGGGTGGGGCCCAGCACCCCATGTTTTAACAAGCTCTGCAGGGGATTCTTTCACAACCTGTGGTTGAAGAACCACTGTTCTATATCACAGAGTGAGGTGATTACCAAGCACATATTTTGACTTGATCAAGACCTGGGTTTGAATCCAGCATGCTTCTTAGATTTGTGACTTAGGCAAGTTGCTTAGTGTCTCAGCTTCAGTTTCTTTCTCTGGAAAGAGAAGGAAGTAGTAACTATTGGTGACACCCTCTGATGGTCCCAACCATCTTGGGTGATGGAAACAAAGAGAGGACTATAACAGCCAGGTAGATATGGTGACTGAGCCCAGCTGGAAGAGGGAGTGGCTGCCATTTCCTGAGTCAGGGTTCTGGGGTTTTCTTCTAAGTATTCTTGATTAATTCCAACAGGGCAAGGGAGGCAATGAGGATATGCAAACACTGAGATTTAATTTACACTGACCAGCTTCACTAGAATTTCGTAAAAGCCTCCAGTGCATAGATTTGGGCCCACTATGGTCGTGCCCCTGCCTGCGGCCCCAGCCCAGGAGCCCTTTGCCCCTCCCAGCTCCTCCCTGGACCACCCTGCACACAGGATGAAACAAGCCAGACTACCACTGGTTCCGCCTCTAATGACTTCATCTGCCTATTTTTTCCTACTTTCTTGCAATAATGTCAATACAAGAAGGAGGAGGTTGTCAGGGCAACCCAGAGTGGAGGTGGGAAGTCCATCGTTGACCTAAACTTTAAGTCTATTTAGTTAAACACCCACTGAGTTCTTGGCTGCCCTGTTTCCTGGTAGCAAGAATGTAAAAATTCCACATTTTCTGTTTTTCTCTTTTCTCTCCCTCTAATAATCTCTACCTCTCCCCTGCCTCTCTCCGCTCTCTGCAGAGTTGGCCTGACCTGTGTACATTCTCCTGGATTTACTAGCTTTAACTCCTTCTGTTTCTATGAGCTAACATTGATACCTTTTTCTCCCTGACTCAATAGTTCAAGACCCTCCAATACCCCATCTGATTAGTATTGTTCACCCCACACCATCCGGGGCAGGAATTACATGAGGCTGAGCATGAGGAGGGCTGAGAGCAGGTGGCAGACACACGAAGTCAGGGCAGGTGGTGTTACTGTCTTATTAATTCCCATCTCCCTGGCCTGCATTTTCTCTATTACAAAACCAGAATGTTGGTCTCAGAGTAGCCATAATTGTGTTACAATACCATTTAAAATGATAAAGAAAAGTCTGGAGAGGGAAAAAAACAGAGCACAGGCAGAGATTATGTCTAGGAAATGAGATAATAATTTTTTATATTTTTCTGTACTTCCTGAATTTAAAAAAAAATGAGTATATGTTAATTTTTAACTTTCTTTTTAAAATAATTGTAGATTTACAGGAAGTTGCAAAAATAGTACAGAGAAGTCCCATGTGCCCTCTACCCAGACATGTATTACTTTATAATAAAAAATGAAGATATTAAAAAAATACTCCTGTATATACAAGAACCAATTGCGAGTTCCCAATGGCCAAATCTGAGATAATTTGAGCAACAAACAATCATAGTAAAGGATTATAAACCATAGGAAGAAAGAAAACATACACAAATCCATATTGATATAAGTAAATACTTGAATAAATAAGAGACAATTCTTCTTTACAGAATTCCAATTAATAAATATAGAAGGAATGATAGAAATAGAAAATCAACAATAAGCAAACAGCATAGTAATAACTGTCATCTAAAAGCATCATCAATGGCTGCTAAAATTTATGGGCAAAAAAATGAGAAACAGGATAATTCCATAGTCTCAAGATAATTATTCATTACAAAGGGAAAAACAGAAACTAAGCAGACACTCACCATCTTACCCAAGGGATCAAAGTCAGTATTACCAGTAATGACATGTTGATATCATGCATCCCTGATATGATTCACAAAATCACTTCTGGTATTCTTGTCCAAAATCCATTACCTCAACCTAATCAGAAGAAAACCTCAGACAAACCCAAATTGAAGAACATTCTATAAAATGCTTGACTAGTAAGTACTCTTCAGAAGTGGCAAGGTCAGGGACGCCTGGGTGGCTCAGTGGTTGAGCACCTGCCTTTGGCTCAGAGCATGATCCCAGGGTCCTGGAATCGAGTCCTGTATTGGGCTCTCCATGGGGAGCCTACTTCTCCCTCTGCCTGTGTCTCTGCCTCCTTTTCTCATGAGTAAACAAAATCTTAAAAAATAAATAAATAAATTTAAAAAGATTAAAAAAAAAAAAAAAAGAAGTGGCAAGGTCATAAAAGACAAGGCAAGCTGAGAAACTGCCCCAGATTAAAGAAGGTTAAGGAGACATAAAAATGAAATGCTCTGTGGGGATTCTGGATTGGATTATGAACTAGTCAAAGGAGATTAGTGGAAAAACTGAGTGTACCAGTTAGGATTCTTATATTTAGGCAACAGAAATGAACACTGGTTAAACAAGATCTATCAGGAAAGCATCAGGGCTGGAAGGAAGACGCCAGATTTGAACCTAAACAGACTGGCCCCAGAGGTATAGCTCCTAACCACTACATTTTCCTTACTTTTGACAAATAAACCTTTAAGGAGACATTGTGTTCCAGACACCAGAGATACAAAATTGAGCAAAGACTCAGTCCCTAAATATAATTACAACCATATTGGTATCCCCAGTCCTGAACAGAGTATCAGACTCCTGAAAGATGCTTAATACATGGCAATTGATTGACTCAATGAACCAATGTGGTAGCTAGCCTCCAAGGTGGCCCCCAATAATCCCCACTTTCTTTTACCCCTTGGGTAGTTCCCTCTTATGTTTTGGTCCCAATATGGTAGAAGTGATGGTGTACGATTTCTGAGGCTTGATCATAAAAAACATTGTGGCCTCAATCTCCTTTACCAGGATCAGTTGCTCTGGGGTAACCAGCTGCCAAGTCGTGGACATTGGAATAGTCCAGGTTCAATAGTGAAAAACTGACACCTTCCACCAACAGCCCTGTGGAAAGAGCCATTTTGGAAGCAGATCCTTGAGTCCCAGTCAAACCTGCAGATGACTAAGTGCTGGCTGGCATCTCGGCATCAGCATCACAAGAGACCTCAAGCCAAAACCATCTAGCCAAGTTGCTTCTGATTTCCTGACCTACCAAAACTTTGTGATAATAATTATTGTTGTTTTAGATAACTAAGTATTGGGACAATTTGTTACCCAGCAACAGATAATATAATCAGTGAATAAATGAATGTCAGACCTACACTTTCCCTCTTGGGTCCCATGCTTACCACCGCAGCTTTGACAATATTTGATTGTCATGCCTGCATCACCTAGATGCTCTGAGAACAAAGATGTTCCTTCTTCTCTGGATCCCCTGGCCTGGTGCCATACCTGACATTTAGAAGTTGCTCAAGGGTCCCAGGATCAAGTCCCGCATCAGGCTCCTAGCATGGAGCCTGCTTCTCCCTCTGCCTGTATCTCTGCCTCTCTCTCTCTCTGTCTCTCATGAATAAATAGAAGTTTCTCAGTAAATATTTATTGAATGAATGAGTGCAAAGAGACAAATGGAGTCCTGAACCTATCTTTATCCAGAATTATTCAGCAGTCCTAAAAGTATTGCCACTGGGGGAGGAAGAAAAGGAATAGATTTTGAATCAGAGCCATGAAATCAGTAGGGTTTTTTTCTCCTGGCTTTCAATCATCAATATTTTTCAAAGGTATTTGATACAGAAGCAAAAGTATTTAGTAAAAAGATCAACACCCTTCCACTACCCACTTGCGTTGGGGATTGGCCAGCCCCTCCTTTCAAGCCACAAATGTATAAAATGACCCTTTGCAGGTCACCTCACTGGGCTGGCTTGTCACTGTTTTGCAAATACCACAATGCAGGGAAATTGATTATATTTAAAATATGCTTCTTTTCATCTACTAAAATAACAAGCAGCCACTAAAAAGCCATATTAATCAATATGTTAAATATGGCATGTTCAGTGGGAAAAACAAGAATGAAATTCCATGTGCATCACAAAGACTATATTAAGACACCTCTTCAGATCTTCTTGACCCTGCCTGTCTCTTAGAGTAGGCAGTGCTGGGGTGACCAGTTCTACGTAGACTCTGGCCATCTTCTCAGAGCTGCAACCTGACATCATGTGCCCGTGGCTCTTGCCCTTCACCCTGGCCAAGGGAAATATGCTTCTTCCCTCCCCCCACCTATGGCAGGTCTTCATATGGCTCCTCAGACGGTTCTGAGTCCAGCACTCAGTGGTGGCCAATTCCATAATACAGTGCCAACCCCCCACCCCCACCACCACCACCGATTCCTCATCACCACTCCCTGGAATTTCATACCTCAATCAAATACTTGCACAGAAACCTTCGTCTCAGACTCTGCTTTCTGGGGAACAAGACCAAGACAAGTATCACAATGCTAGAATCAAATGTATTTATAGGGACAGAAGCTGCAAGGAAAAGCCCCAATGTGATGGTAGTGGTTATGTTGGGGGTGGGGGGAATAGGAGTGATTTTTTTCCCCCTATTTTAAACTTTTTTTTAAATGAAGCTTTACTAAAAAAAAAAAAAAAAAAATGAAGCTTTACTTCTATAATGAAGAAACTCACGTTTAAAAAATCATTTCCATTTTAAAAGTCATTGTCAGAAATAGTCCTGAACTAGATAGAAAAACTGAGGTAATGTCATTTGGAAACCTCTGCTCAGAGGCTCATTGTCTTCCTTAAGGGGCAGGGGTGAGGGTGAGGCCCCGGGAAAGCACACAGCTGTGTGTGGGGCATGCCAGGAGCAGAGGCCATCGGCCTGAATGCTGCTAAGGAGAATCCACCCTCTCTGCCCTGTTGGTTTCTGAGTTTGCATGGAGTGATTCTATGCATTTTGACCAGCTCTAATTTGGCATTTTCTTTTCTTTTTAAAAAAATTTTATTCACGAGAAAGACAGAGAGGCAAAGACATAGGCAGAGGGAGAAGTAGGCTCCCTGCTGGGAGCCTGATGCAGGACTCAATTCCAGGACCCCAGGATCACGAACGACCCCAGCCAAAGGCAGACGCTCAACCACTGAGCCACCCAGGTGCCCCTGGCATTTTCTTCTACTTAAAACGTCTCTATGAATATTGACAGATTTGAACATCCCAGAAACCTCTGAGGCCCTTCTTTGAGAAAAGCTCTTTAAATCCTGTGGGGTCTCCTTACCCTACTTAGTCAATGACCAAGGTTCAGGTGGGGGTCCCAGGGGAAATGGGGTAGGAGATGGGGGTTCTGGTGGAGGACAACCTATGGGTTCCTATGGGCAGGAACAGTCAAGGTAACATCTCTGGATAGGAAGAAAAGCATTGGAACCAGAGGAGGACAGGGTCAACAGAAGGAAGGTCACAAGCAGGATAAGCAGGGATGTCCCCTCGGAGCTGGTCTGGAGTCTTAGAGCCCTCCATCTCGAGACTGATCCTGGTAGATGACAGAGTTGGGGCTGTTAACTTCAAAAAGGGGAGCAGAAATCTAGAAATTTCAACCCCTAAATCTCTTTGCTGGCTGCATTTTCTAGTGATGTTTCCAGAGTCACCCAGATGGTTGGTTCTACTTTTCATGCACTGATTTGGGAAATGTTCCAGAGAATCCCTGGCATTCTGGAAAGCCAGATCACAGGGCTTGGAGTAGTATGCTGGGTATTTGCTAAGCTTCTCTGCACTTCAGGGGATCAATTAGACCCTCTAGGCAATGAAATGTCAGACTCCGAAAAGGGTCCCCCAGGGCCTATCTTGTGCCTACAGCACCTCCCTACCCTCATACACACAGTGACCCTGAGGTTGCCCTGCTTGCATCTGGGCTTTTAGAGTTTTCAAATATATTTTCACAGTGCCCTGGAGGTGGCTGGGGTAGTGATCCACATTATCACTCCCATTTTACAGAGGAAGAAGCAGAGGTCAGAGGCCAGGGATTAGGAACACAATAACATGTGACAGAGCTAGAACCTGGGTCAAGCCTTCTGGCCTTAATATTGAGTGGTCTCTCCGTTATACCCCAGGCCAGTAGTTCATAAGCTTCTCGTTCTAAGGACTCCCTTACACTTTTAAAAATTACTGAAGATCCCAGGGTGCCTGGGTGTCTCAGTCAGTTAGCATCCAACTCCTGGTTTTGGCTCAGGTCGTGATCTCATGGGTCATGGGATTGAGCTGCTCCTGCTGGCTAGCATGCTCTCGCTCTCTCCCCTTAAAATAAACAAATCTTTTAAAAAATTATTGAAGATCAAAGAGCTTTTGTAAGCCCCATGAGAACAGGGACAGGGAGGATCACCCTTTTCTCAACTTTGTGTGTTCACCCACTCCCAATTGTATCCACACACAGTAGGTGGTCAATTCTTGCAGCAGGATGAGACAGAGGATGGAAAGGGAAGAAGGAAAGATCATACCAGGTCCAATGTCACTGTGTTGTTATCCACGCTACCATCTCACCAGTGCCTCCTCTGGATGCGTCCACTTGCCATAAGCACCTGCCCCTTCCAGAATGTGGACAGTAGCAACCAATAGCTAGAGCCTGCAGACCGTCATCATCATCATCACAGAGCGGGTACACATATGGAGCACTTACTGTGTACCAGGCACTGTCCTCTCACTTTACATGGATGGCATTTACTCAACAAGAGCAACCCTATTTCTCAGCTGGTATGATTGTTATTTTTAAAATAGCTGGCATATACGATTATATTAGTTTCAGGTGTGCTACCTAGGGACTCAACAATTCTATGCATTATGAAATTCAGCTTGTTTTATTTTCACAGATGAGGAAGCTAAGGCACGGAGAGGCTAAATAACCCATCCACAGTCACAAAATTAGTAAATACTGGAACTAGGGTCTGCTCCAGGCTCTGCCAACCTAACAACTGCTTGATGCTGCCTCTCACAGTGGGAAAAGGAATCTGGAAGGAGCTACCATAAGATAGGAGCACGTGAATGGAGAAGTTGGGGGAAAAGGCCAGGGCAGCAGCCTCTTCAATTACGTGCAAATATTCAAAGTTATGCAAATATTCAAAGTCATGCAAAGTTCAGCGGTATACGGGTAAATGTTTAACAATCTACTCTCTGGAGGGGCAGGGGTTGATGAGTAAGCATTTGCCCATTTCCGTGGTATAAATGTTCTCTTACCAGGATACATTTCAAGAGAACAGTGGTTTAACACCAATTCACAATTCACATATTTAAGAATGTGCTCTTGGGAACTAGTAGGAGCCTGCTCCCAACACACCACTGTACACACTGGTCCAGCAACCCATTTAGGCCCTTAGGCATCCAGCAACCCTCAAGACACTAACTGAACAACTGCCATGACTATTAGTAATCTCCTTAAACAAATGACAACACTGATTTTCTCAGGGCTACAAGGCTGGAATGAAACGGAGCAAGGGCTCAAATTCGAGTCTCTAGACCCACCACTGGTCAGTATCATGACCACGAGCCACACATGACTACTAACACTAGACATGTCGCTGGTCCAAGCTGAGAGGGCACTGAAAGGATAAAATACACACCAGCTTTTGAAGACTTTGTTGGAAGAAAAAAGAATGTAAGGGATCTCATATATTTGTACGTTAACTGGATGTTGAAATGAGAATATTTGGGATAGGTTGGGTTAAATAAAATATATTATTGAAATTAATTTTACTTTCTAACGTGGCTGCCAGAAAATTTAAAGTTAAATATCTAGCTCACATTACGTTTCTACTAGCATGACTCTAGACCTCTGGTCTGGTGCTTCCTCCCAAAGCACCAGGGACTTTTTATAGTCAGGGATGCCCAAATCCCTGCAGGGTTTTGTGTGCAGGAATGCATGTGTACCTGCACACACATACACAATCCCACCTGTGCACAGGACCATTTCCACTCCCTGCTCCCTCCTCCCAAACACTCACCACTCACCTCTCAGAGCCCCCTCAGCTGCTGTAAAGGTCTGTCTGCAGAGCACCCACCTGAGGATTTCACACCCCCCCCAAACTTGACGAACATGCTGCCTGGACCACCTACTGGGGGTTCCCCCCACGCACACTCAGTATTGTGCGGTCTGGCTGAGCAGTGTGCAGGTGGCACCTCTCTCACCAGCCTTTGTTTCTTTGAAGAGCTCTTCCAAGGAATGGGCATTTACTGGGGCTGCAATATTACTGCCCTTGGGTAACAGGAGCAACAGCTCGGGTGTTCAAGATGAAAGTAGCTTCTGTTCCCACTCTGTTTCTCCCCAGCCTTCTTCTTTCTGAATCTTCCAGGTCGAACTTTTCAGAAGCTTTTCAGGAGCCTACTGCTGCCAACTTCTCAGAGAATTTGCACACCTTTGTGTGTGTGTGTGTGTGTATGTGTGAGAGGAAAGCAGGAAAACAAGCATGTTTTCTGCCAGCCTCCCCTCCGCCTCATCCACAAGCACACTTGTTCAGCATGCTGCTGGCTGGGCTCTGGCCTCGCTACACTGGTTCCCTAATTTTTAGGACTCGAGCTTTTTCAAGTCCACAGCTGTTGGGCATCTCTGAAGGGTTTTGCTTTTTCTCTTTCTGTAAGCATAAAAAAAAAAAAAAAAAAAAAACCCACAAAACAGACCTTTGGGCTCAGGTGATGTTAATCTGACAATTACATGGAGGTAATTATCCAAATGCAGACTCTGGGTCTATAAACAGACACCGCCACAGACCCCACTGTGGCCCAGCAGGACCCTGTTTCCAGAGGTCTCAGCAACCCGTCACAACAGCCAGTGAGGGTTTATAAAGACTCATCACAAAACACAGGTAGGCTCTGGAGATACAGCTTTCCTGCTTACAATCGCTTAATTAGGTGGAATATTGCCTGCTGGATTCCAATCAGATGAGCTTGGGTAGGCGCATCTGACTACACAAGGCTCTGGGCTGATGGGGGCAGGGCACTGACTGAAGATTCTAGAACCTGTGGTATGAGAGGATGAGGCCAGTGTGGCAGAAGTGAGGCACACCTGTGTCACACTACCCTTACTTAGCTTTGAGCCCCGCACATGTGGCTGTCCCTCTGGGCCTTAGTTCCATGCTCAGCAGAATAAGGTGGTGGTGAGTCGGCTTCCTGCAGCTTCCGCAGGATGGGGGCTGCAAGTAGCTGAAAACCCCAATTCAAGGCGTTTTCTCATTTGTTACTTCACATAACAAGAGGCAAGAGACAATCAGCATTCGAGGATTCCATGTCATCAGAAGCCCAGGTAGCTCCTCTGCTGGTTGTACTGCTTAGGGACACCTTGCGACCATGCAAGCAGCCATTCCAGGTGTCACATCCCAACCCATACTGCTCAGAGCCGAGAGAGCCCACCTCTCTTGCAGTCTTTCCCAAAGGCTCCTCCCAGAAGCCACCCCTCTGCCATCTCATTAGAGGAACAGGGTCGCATGCTCACTCCTGAGCCAATCATTGGTAAGGGACAGGGGAGGACCGAGATTAGTTTAGAATGCGTCTGGGGTTACTGAGTCGCCTTTCTTTGGGTCGGTGGTAGGAGGGTAACACCTGAGAAACGCCGAGGTTCTCTTTACAAGGAAGGTTATGGGGGTGGGGGTGTCAGGTGGGAAGCCTACAGTGTCTGCGACAGGTACTACTTACATTGAAATGAAAACTGGGCAGGTCTGGTCTTGTCCAACCTCTCTCCTTTTTGTCCTTTTTACCCCTCTATTCTAGTTATATTGCAGGGAACATAAACCAAATCAACTTAACTTTCCTTTTTTAAGGAATTTATCAGCTTATATGAACTAAAATGTTGAAGGGGAGATTTGAGCTAGAGCCAGCTCCATCCAGGAGATGGAATGGTATCATGAAGAAAGGCTGGATCTTTCCCTCATCCTCCTCATTGCCAGCTCAGTGTCAGCTTATTTCCCAGGCAATCTCTCTCTCTCTCTCTCTCTCTCTCTCTCTCTCTCCTCAACAGATAGAGCCTTTGACACCCAGTGGTGTACATGGCCCTCAGTAGCTTTCCCAGAGCCCTAAGGAGAGTGTTCTGTGGAACATCCTAAGTAGAAGCCACATTTCAGGAAATTAAGTCTAACCATAGGTAGGCTGGTTTGGAGAGAGAATAGAGACAGGAAGACCAGATGGAAGTGGGAATTGACAGGAAGCTGAGTGGGGGCCTCGATGGTGATGGTGGTGGTGGTGATGGTGACAGTGGTGGTGTTTGTGGTGATGACTGATTCTCTGCCTGGTCCTTCCATGCAAAGAGTCTTGGTCCAAACCTTAATCATGACATTCAAGGCCTGACCCCAGCTTACTTCTCTGACTAGCTCTCTTGGAGCTGATCAGCACAAACCCCTATCTGTTTTTAGGCAGATCATGAGAACACACCTGATGAAGCCTTAGTTCCCCTTCTGTCACCCTTCCCTGCCTGTCTGCTCAACTGCACCTTCAAACAACCTTCAGGGTGCAAGCTCACCCCCTACAGCTCACCCCTTCCTGACACAACCCCTATAAAAATTTCCTCCTTCCTTGAACAGAGGCATTATCCTTTACTGTCCACTCCTGGAATCTCATTTGTCTTTTCCATCGCATCGCCACCAGAGCCAGCCCACCTGCAGACTTGGCATTTCCATCCCCAGGAAGGATTCTCTCCTGAAGCAGTTTACAGAATTCCAGGGATTCAGTAGGAAGTGACTCTGATTGACAGTTCAGCTCTGACCTTGTGTTCCAGTGTGATAATGGGGTTCCTAACTTGTGACCTGCAACAATGACATCCAACATCTCCAAGCACTAAGTGCTTCATTCGTGTTATTTCATAGGAAAAGCAACTATCCATTGGCCAATGTGAGCCTCAGTTTTCACATCAGGATTTTTCCTATCTTAAAGGTGCAACTGAGGCACAGAGAGAAGTTAAGTAACCTATCCCCCAATCAAAGGAAGGAACACAGACTCCACCTCTTGAGGAGGAAGTGGCAAACTTCTGGAACAGCAGGTGGAACCAGAACTATTGGTGGAACCATTTTTAGAAAATATGGTCTACCACATCTTGCTCGTTTTTTTAAAAGATTTTATTTATTTATTTGTTTATTTATTTATTTGATTTATGAGAGAGGGCACGTGCAAGCAGGGAAGAGGGACAGAGGGAGAGGGAATCTGGAGCTGATGCCCCACTGAGGGCAGAGCCCAACACAGGGCTCTGGATCCCACGACCCTGAGATCATGACCTGAGCCAAAGCCAAGTCAGATGCTTAACCGACTGAGTCACCCTGGTGCCCCCATACACACACTCTTTGCTCTCTTTTTTAGAATAACTTTTTAGTTCTAAATAATTTTAGAATTGTTGCAAAGAAAGATTTTCACATGCCCTCCATCCCGGTCCCTCTACTGTTAACATCTTAAGTAACTGGGAGGTGTTTATCATGGCACTTTTAGGCATTAGGTCTCCTTAAGTTTCGATCTGTGCAGTTTCTTGGTTTTATCTTTCATGACCATGTTGCTTTTGAAGAGCACTGGGTCAGGTGTACACGCTCACTTTGATAAATATCACTCTCACATCATGCTTCAATGCTGTATGAAATTTAAAAATAAAATCCTAGGACCATTGCAAAAAGTAATAAGGAAAGCTTGTTTAGAGTGGAGTCAGGAGGCCGGCAGGAGGAGCTCTCACAGCCTACGGTTCATCTTCAGTTGCAGACCCAACTGGAAGAGACACACCTTGCAAATTAATACTACTGTAGCTACTACTTTAATAAGGAGTAAGAAAGGTTTCCTACTCCCCCGGCAACAGCCTAGCCAATGAGAGAGAGACTGTTACAACTCAGCCAATGAGAAGCCACTCTGCTTGGAATCCCAGTTTCCTCCCATAGACTTTTTGTTTAGAATTGCCCTTCCTGTCTCCTCCCTTTTCTCTATAAGAGTGTTCATTTCCTTTGTTCTCCAGACTTGCCTATGGGTTTGCCATAGTTTGCTTGCAGGGGATTGCAATTCTTTGCTATTCCCAAATAAACTCATTTTTTGCTGGCAAAATAACTAGCAGCTTTATTTTTAATTAGCACCACAAACTAGCTACTGCGTTGTATGCTTTTCCCACCATACATGACCCATGACCATATGGAGCTTGTGATTTCCTCACCCCAGGATATGAGCCTCTTTCTTATCTGGAAAACTGTCCATTGGCCAATGTGAGCCTCAGTTTTCACATCTGATAGTAAAAGAGGTACAGGGTAGATTAGATGAACTTGAACCTCTGCCTCAGCTTTAAAAGTTGATTCCAGGAGCACCTGGCTGGCTCAGTCAGAAAAGCATGCAACTCTTGATCTTGAGGTTGTAAGTTTGAGCCCCACATTAGGTATAGAGATTACTTAATAAAAACTTTAAAATAATAATAAAAATAAAATGAGATACCATTTCTTAAATTTCATTAACTTAAAATGTATTTCTTGAACCTTATTGGTCAAATTTCTGCCTTAATTCTAAGGCAATGAAACAAATTAAATCAGTCCCTTTTAAAGTCTGAAACCTAAATTGCCTCTGTCTCTGGACACTCCCCTTACCCCTTCATCACCCCTCCAGACCCAAGGCTCTGGGAGGGCAGGGGTGAGCCTCAGGACTCCTCATACCCCAGAACTCAGAGCATTTCTGGTGGATGAATGCAATCCCTTGCAGATGGATTGCTCATGTGCCTCCATGCTGCTCTGCTGCTATTACAAGTTCACTAGCCCCTATAACTTCCAAGTACATTTTTTTCCTCCCAAACTACATGGTTAAGTCCTCCAGGGGAGCAACCTGAAATACTATTTCCTTTGTGTCTTCCCACGCCATGCCTACTTTTTCCACCTTAGGAGGCAGTCAAGAAATGTTGTAGAATGATCCACTCACTCCTTGAGCATCAGCATAACTGGCTCCGGGCACATACTATGGATGAAATTGCCATTTATTTATTTGACAAGTTTTTACTGAACATCTAATGTATGCCAGGGTCTTCTCTAGGTGCTAAGCCCTATTTTCTTTGGAATAGGATGGCCAGTCTGTCAGATAAGATAATGTTTGAGCTTTACTCTGAAAACCTCCTACCAGCTGATGGCCAAAGGTACCATAAAGATAAAATGAGGTACACATGATACCAAAGCAATGTGTATCTGGGCTTAAGATGTTTTATCCTGACAAAATACCTTATTGGCTTTGCTTCATTTTGTTGGTTGGTCTCAGGTTATTGCATTTTCGTTTTGTTTTTGACTCAAGTGGCCTATTCATGAAGAAAAGCCGGGATGCAAGAACAGCATAGAAATAAAACGTAATCAAGGTAAAATTAGATGTTTGGGTTTAGATTCCACCTCCTGTAGAGTATGATGATGAGGCCTAGTGATGGGAGGTAGGGCTTGGAGGCTCACTGCAGGACCAACCTGGCTTAGATTTGCTCACTCTCCTCTGCCTTCCTTGAAACCTAAGGCTGTGATCTGGAAGTCACTAGACAGCAGGAGGCCCCCAGTTCTTCTGGAACCTAGCCCTTCTTCCAGTCTGGCACCCCTTGCTCAAATGACCTGCCAACCACACTCTGAAACAGGCCACCCTCCCTTACGTCCTGGATGCATCTGGACAAACCACAGTTCTGAATTCTCCATCCTGGAGACACTCTCATTTCACTTGCCTCTCTGTTGAAGACAGAAACCATCTTCCTTTCAAATGGGATCCAAGAATTTAAGGGAAAAAAAATCTATTGAACTTTGTAACTTCCTTTGGTCTCTTGATAAGACAGATTTGGCTTTTAATTCTTTCAAAATGAGAAATTTGCCTTGTTCTGCAAGATCAGAGATTGGAGGAGTTTCTCCTTTTTTCTCCCTTTCTTTTTTCCTTTTTTAAGCCCCAGGGGCACTGACAACTGTCTAGGGAGTGGCACCTGCTCAGAACTCCCCAGCATGGTACCAGCTCTCCCAGGAGCACAATTCAAGAACGGCCAACATGGGGCACCTGGATGGCTCAGTTAACTAAGCATCTGCCTTCAGCTCAGGTCGTGATCCTGGGGTCCTGGGATCAAGCCCTGCATCTAGGCTCCCTGCTCAGTGGGAAGTTGGCTTCTCCCTCCTCCAACCCCTCCCCTTGCCTCTGGTCCTGTTCCTGCTTCAGCTCCTCTCTCTCCCTCTCAAATAAAAACAAAAATACAAGCTTTAAATTTAAAAAAAGAAAAAAAAAAGGTAGCCAACATGAGCTCCCCATTGCCGGGTTCCAGCACCATGTCATCAGGCAACTTCAGGAGGTGCCATTCCCATCCTCACCCATGATGGGGCAAAGCTGAGCCTGACAGATAAGAGGAGGGCCCCCTCTTAATGGACCCACGAAGGCCTGGGTTGTTTAATGGAAGGAGCCAGCAGTGATCCTGCCTCTAAATTGCCACATAAGCTTGAGCAGGTTGCCGAGGCTCTCAGATCTCTGTGTCAGCTGTAACGTATGAGGCTGTGTCGGATTGGACATGCTGGTCCTTATTCCTCGGACCGATGCTGACATGGCAGGAGGCCACTATGCTCAGGATCCCGGGTTGACAAGACTCGGCTGGCCCCATAATAAAACATATATAAAGTGCTCTTCTCTCCCCACACACCAAGAAGCAGGACACTGCTTGGTCTTGTTTTCTGTGGCAGTAGCTGCTGAGAGAATACTTTGCAGGATAAAGGAATGAATGAAGAAGCCGAAGAGTGTCCAGGAGAAAATCCACCTGTCTGCTTGCTGGCTATCTGTTCCTCTCTCTTTTGGGGAACTCTCTCTTGCAGGTGCTCTGGAGGGTTAAGGGGCCAGCAAATGTCCCTAAAAGACAGAGAGTGGGCCCAGTGCCAAACCTGGGAGAAGGCAAGAAAGGCTCCACTTAAGGCGTGACTGCCCTGAAGAGACCTTCCACTCCTCTCTGCTGTCCAGATCCCCACAGCTGCCTGCTTCTGTCTTCCTGAGACCCAGATGTTCAGCTCTGTCTTCAGTGCTGTGTCCCCTCACATCCTTCCACCAATTGCAGCTTGCATTTAAGTTAGCCAGAGTCAGATTCTGTTGCTCTCAACCAAGGGATTCTAACTGTAACGAACATTTCATTTATTCTCTCCCTCTCTTGTAACCTTGTCAAAACAAACAAAAACAAACCAAGGAGAATGGGAGGAAGGAAATGAAAGAATGGATAGGGTGACATTAGTGGGGTTCTTAAAAAGATTTTATTTATTTATTTGAGAGACACAGAGAGAGAAAGCATGAACAGGGGGATGGGTAGGAGAGGAAGACGCAGACTCCCCTCTGAGCAGGTAGCCCAATGCGGGGCTCAATCCCAGGACCCCAGGACCATGACCTGAGCCAAAGGCAGCCGCCTAACGGACTGAGCCACTCAGGTGCCCCAATATTAGTGTTTTTAAGATTTGTTTTAGAACCCTTTCTCTGATTATATCAAAGGTGGTCTACCCGAGATAAATGAAATGGAGCTCCTGGTTTCTCTCAGATGTAACCCACAGCTGGTAACCAGGTTCTGCCTCCTGAAAAGCAGTCAAGGGTGTTGGATATATTTCCCATCTAGTCTGGTGCAGGGGTACAGGGAGCTACCGTTGCCCCTGGATCCTGCCTTCTCAGATCCACAAATTTCAGCCACCACTTCCTCTGTTAATACTCACACGTGAGAAAGTTCGGTTTCCTTGGGGGAGTGGGAGTTGGGAGAGAGAGGGAGTAACAGCAGCATTTAGGGAACACAACCTGTGCTTCAGGTGGTGTTTCATGTATGTTTTAGTAACACACCAAACCCACAAGGTGGCTTCTGTTACTATCATTTTGCAGATGAAGAAACTCAAGAGACCAAGACACTGGCTGGAAGGCTCGGAAGTACCAGTGCAGAGCTGGGATTTGAACAGAGCTCTCTTGTGACCTAATACAAGGAGACACTCATTAGGGCTCTGATCTGGGGTACACGGTATACCTCTCTCTGCACATCTGTACCACCAGCAATCCCTAGCAATCCCTGCCCCACTCCTTGTCACCCCCCCAACCCACTGCATTTTTTCCTGTGGGTCCTTTGCTCTGTTACCTTAAATCCTTCTGTTTCCATCAATGCAGGCCTGTGCTAAAGTACTGAGTGAAAGAGCAAGGAATATCTGGAAGGAGTACAGGTTAAAGGCTAAGAATACAGGGTCTGTCATCAGATGGCCTGGGCAGATCCCAACTCTACTGCTCACCAGCTGTGAGCAAGTCACACAACCTCTCTGTTCCTCATTTTCCTAACTTGGGAAATAGGAGATAATATTACCTACCACAGTAGGAACAATAGCGGCCCCAAAGGTGTTCATATCCTAATCCCTTAATCTCTAGAATGTGTGAATATTACATTATATTGCAAAGGGAAAGTAATCAGTTGCCTTTAAAATAAACAGTATTCTGGGTTGCCCAGGTGGGCCCAATATAATCACAAAGCCCTTTAAATGCAGAAGAGGGAGGCAGGAAAGTCAATGTCACAGTGAGAAGGACTTGCATTGGTGGCTTTGAGGATGGAAGGGGCCATGAGCCTAGGAACAAAGGCAGCTTCTAGAAGTTGAAAAAGGCAAGAAAATTAATTCTCGGCAAAGCCGCCAGAAAAGAACACGGCCCAGAAGACACCTTGATTTTAGCCAGGGAGACCCATTTTGAACTTCTGACATTCAGGATTTTAAGAAAATAAATGTGTGTTGTTTTAAGGTATTAAATTTGTGCTACTTTGTTATAGCAGCCCTAGGAAACTAACACACCTGCCTCAAAGGCTCGTTGTGAGGATTATAAGAAAAGCTGCCAGACACATAGGAGCGCAATGAAGTTGGTCTGTCCTTGTTGGTTGGTGTGCAGAGGTGGGAGCTGGCCGAGGGTGGTGTTGAGCTGTGCTCATTTCTTCTAACCGTGCCTGTCCACCCTCCCCTAAATGGAGAGCCCTGTACCTTCCGTGCCTTAATTACTTTGGAACACTGCTTTATAATCACACACCCGACGACTCCCTTCATCAGACTGAATTCTGAATTGCACTTGAAGTGGCTTATACAATGTCAGCCCTCTGATTAGCTTCTTTCCGAGCTCTAAAATGAGGGTAATCAGAGTGGAGGAAAGATCTTACCATGTGCCCTGGGAGGGAGGCGAGGGCAGGGGATCTCGCTATCACAATTTTCTAATTAAGACTTTAAGAGCTTTTAAAGAGCCAGCTCATATCACCCTGCAGGCCTGTGGTCATCCTTCCTGCCCCCCTCCCCCCAGGCCCTCCATGAGCACAAAATTTCAGACTGGCACTTCCAGGATCAAGCCAGCTGATCCTCCACCTTCTCACCGGGACTCTCCTCCCCAGAGATTATAACCCACCTATCCGGCCAGTCCCTGAGATCTGGATCAGACTCCCCCATTGCACACCTTGTGGAGCCCATGCTCCCTCCAAGATCTTGGGGACTTTCAAGTGGGGTCTGGTTTTCCCATGGTCTCATCTGCCCAGAGGAAGATTTATAAGGAAGCTAAAGAAGTCTAAACTCCAGCTGTAGGATGCCGAACAAAGTGTTCCCATGATCATGGGCTTCAGTAAAATTGTCAAAAGTTTGATATTTTTATGTTCTTTAATGGGATCCCGCCAAACTGTAGAAGCTTCGGGTACTGTGAAATTTGGCTCTGCCTCTGCACTGAGGCGCCCAGCTCTATGCCACAGGGCATTCACCCCCACACAGAATTCAGTCCTCTGTTTCTCCCTGAAAGATGTCAAGGTGTTACTGAGTGTGGTAGATTTCTCTCAAATCTGTGTGTGAGCGTGCGCTGGCGACGTGAAGAAAAGGGTTTGTAACTTACAACTGGCCATCAGGTGTCCTCGTTCTTAGGAATTTCCTTTGGCCACCAGTATGGGACCTCTGTTTCTGCATCCTTTGCCCCCAGGGACCCTCTCAGTAACTCCGGCTTTGCTCTGCCTCCTTGCTCTTCTACTCAAGAGCACAACAAACTCCTTTGACTCTCTCATTTTTAACCATTACTTTCAGGTTCTTACCTTGTAATCGCCCTGCTCTGCCCTCAAGGGGTTGGCCATGCTATTTTTCCCTGGATGGCTTTCCTAAGAAGGTTTACAGTAGCTGCCATTAACAGGGTATAGTTTTTACAATCACTACATGGGGTGAAAAATATTGGGCTTTTCTTTCTAAGGTTGGAATGAGCGGACCTAAGGGCCTGGGGGATAACACAGTAATGGGGATGCAGAGGGGCACCTGCAAGCAGAAGTGACTGCGAGAAAGGAGGTTGGCTGAGAGCTTTGGTTTAATGACAACAACAAAAAAGTGGTTGAGATGATGGTTCTAGGTCTATTTTTTTTCCCTAGCCCTTTTGAAATCTCCAGGACTTACATCCACCTGAATAACACCAAGAAGGGACCATTCCCTTCTTTGTGTCCATCTGAGCCCTAACAGTTGCTCGCGGTGGCTCCCATACTTTATTGCATGTTTTTGTTTATGCATCTGTCTTTCCTCCCACAATCCTCTGCCTGTTAATGCAAGGACATGTTTTTTTTTTTTTTAAGATTTTATTTATTCATTCATGAGAGACACACAGAGAGAGGCAGACACATAGATAGAGGGAGAAGCAGCTCCTTGCAGGGAGCTCGATGCGGGACTCGATCCTCGGACCGGGATCATGCCCTGAGCTGAAGTCAGACGCTCGACCGCCAAGCCAGCCAGGCATCCTACGTGTTATTTTTTTTTTTTCCTGTTCCTCCCTATTTAGCGTAATGGGCATGACACAATAAATATTTCTTAAAAAATTCTTACTTACGAAATACTGACAATATTAGCAGTTATCCCTTGGAATAATTTTATAGACTGAATGAGATAATCGTCTAAAGTTCTTAGCATAGTTCAGCAGAGAGGAAATAAATGCTTAAAAAGTATCCTTTGGGGCAGCCTGGGTGGCTCAGCGGCTTATGCGCCTGCCTTCATCCCAGGGCATGATTCTGGAATCCTGGGATCGAGTCCCATGTCAGGCTCCCTACGTGGGGCCTGCTTCTCCCTCTGCCTGTCTCTGCCTCTCTCTCTCTCTGTCTCTGTCTATCATGAATAAATAAATAAATAAATAAAATCTTAAACAAAAAAAAAGTGTCCTTTGGGGCACCCGGGTGGCTCAGTGGTTGGGCATCTGCCTTTAGCTCAGGTTGTGACCCTGGGGTCCTGGGATCAAGTTCTGCATCCAGCTCCCCGCAAGGAGTCTGCTTTTCCCTCTGCGTACGTCTCTGCCTCTGTGTGCGTCTCTCTCCCACGAATAAATAAAATCTTAAAAAAACAAAAGTGTCCTCGTTAATATTATTGAATGAATGGGACGCTTTGGTTTAACTCATTAGCACGACTTTATACAGGCCTGGAATTCCTTTCGCGTCCTTTTTCTTGCTATGGAAAACGAAAAGAAACAGCACGATAAAGGGAAAGAAAGAAAAACAGTGGAAATCACAGCTGTTCAATCACATGCATCTACGGATACAGATTTTTCCCTCTTAAACTTCCAGGGCCCCGAGAGTAACTGAAGGCAGCGCCACCCATCCGCGGGGGGAACGCATCCAGCGTCCACGCACGCTGCCGTCTTGTCTTCGGAAGAATCACTGAAGCCATGAAGGCCTGGGCCCGCGCCAGCCACCCGGAGGATGTTACCACCCCCTTATTTAAGCGTCACAGGAACCCTATCCAGTGGGTCCTACTGGGTGGTCACGTGGAGCGAAAACAGCCGGTGCTGAGACTCCGCGTGCATCTATAATTAGGGGAAAACAAATAAAACGGGGGGGGGGGGGGGAGGGATGTGGAGGCTTCCGAGGAGAGGTCAGCTGGAGACGCCGAGACGCGGTACCTGGGATGCCTGGGAGGTCAGAATGCCCGCAGGTGGAGGAAGACGGGGGGGGGGGGGGGGGGCGGGGCGCGCGCAGGGGGTCAAGGAGGGCGCAGAGGAGGGCTGCGAAAGGCAGAAGGTCTGACGGCGGAGGCCGAGGGCCCGGGGAGGAGCAGGTGCGGAACGCGGCGCGGAGGACGAAGGCCGGAAGGCGGGCCTGGGCCACAGCGACTCACCTGCACTCGAGCTAGAGCTGGAGAGGCGCGGGGCTGCTCCAGCCGAAGGAAGCCGCGGGAGCCAAACCGGAACCGGAACTGGAGAGCTCGCGGCATGGGGAGGAAGAGGGAGGCGTTGCCCCGGAAGCAGAAGGGCGGATGAGGAACAGGTGGGCCCCGCTGCCTGCCCGCGCCCTCGAGGCGCCCTCGAGGCTCCCCGGCCCGCGTGACCCTGGCAGGGGGGTCCTGGGGAGCCGGTCATGTAACCTAACCTGGGACGGGAGGACGAGGAATCCATGAAGAGGGAAGGGGGTCGCAGGCCGGAAGCCTCAGACCGGAAGTCCCCTCAGAGCCAGGGTCACCGTGGGGAGACCTGAGCGTGTTTATGGGCGGAGGGGACGGACTCCAGGAGAGGGAGAGAAAGAGCAGAGGAGGTGGGGCGCTGACAGAGCCGGGTGTTGGAGCAGGTGAGGAGGAGGGGAATCTGAAAGGCCCGAGGACTCCTGCTCCCCGCGCCGGCCTGGGAAGGGATGAAACTGCCGGTAAATCCAGGGCCCCGTGTGACCCTGCCAGGAGGTGGTTTGGCGCAAATAAACGAGCCAACAGTTGAAAACCGTAGAAGAGCATCTCCCTAAATTCCTTCCCGTCTTTGCCCAGACATTTCTGTGTCTCTCAGATCCCCAAACCTCCTCCTCCCACGGAGACCCTTGGGGTCTGGTCTCATTTTCTCCCCCTCCGTGGTCCCCCTTTCCAACCTTCTGCTCTCCCCTCTCCCCCAGACTTCACGTCAGGTCAGTCTGACCACTCTGACTGCCTTAGCTTTAAATGTCTATTTACCCAAATCTCATTTTTAGTCTTTTCCTCTTTACCCATTTCCTGGATTCTACAAAACAAAGGATGCTGACCCAATGACCCCAAATCCCCCTTCCTTTTATTTTTTTTTATTATTTTTTTGATGTTCAAATTTTTTTGTGTCTTTTTTTGTTATTGGAGTTCGATTTGCCAACATAGAGCATAACACCCAGTGCTCATCCCGTCAAGTGCCCCCCTCAGTGCCCGTCACCCAGTCACCCCCACCCCCCGCCCTCCTCCCCTTCCACCACCCCTTGTTCCTTTCCCAGAGTTAGGAGTCTCTCATGTTCTGTCTCCCTTTCTGATATTTCCCACTCATTTTCCCTCCTTTCCCCTTTATTCCCTGTCACTACTTTTTATATTCCCCGAATGAATGAGACCATAAATGTTTGTCCTTCACTCAGCATAATACCCTCCAGGTCCCTCCACGTCGAAGCAAACGGTGGGTATTTGTCGTTTCTAATGGCTGAGGAATATTCCATTGTATACATAGACCACATCCTCTTTATCCATTCGTCTTTCAATGGACACCAAGGCTCCTTCCACAGTTTGGCTATTGTGGACATTGCTGCTAGAAACATCAGGATGCAGGCGTCTCGGTCTTTCATTGCATCTATATCTTTGTCCCCTTTCCTTTAAAAAAAAAAAACTTATTCATTTGTGAGCAACACAGAGATAGAAGCAAGAAGTAGGCTCCCTATGGGGGGACTCGATCCCAGGACCCCAGAATCATAACCTGAGCCAAGGTAGATGCTCAACTACTGAGCTACCCAGGTGCCTCATCCCTCCCTCCTTAGACCAGTGGGAATGCAAACACTTATTTGAAACTCTCTCTTTAAAAGTCCCTGCCAAAGGATAAAGGGGAAAAAATGGGCAAAAAGACACCAGGAGGTAGCCGTAGAGACCCAGGAGAGGAGACAGGGTAAAGATGGCACATCCTAGCAAAGCCTTCAGGCCCCACTGCAGGTCTAGGCTCCAGCGTCTGGATAGATGTAGTGAATCCAGAGGTTCGTAGCCCAGCCTTTGTCCCAAGGGGCAGGAAGGGAGGATGGTAGAAATATGCCACCAACCTTGCCTGGGTGTTGGGAGGCAAGGAGAATTGATTGGAGGGTACTTTTCAGATGCAGAATATCTCCAAAATGCAGACACAGAGTGAGTGCACAGTATCAGAAGAGCTGCCTCCACAGCTCAGGAAAATAAATAGATCCCCAAGCTGATTTGATTTTTGATAAGCATTGATCTTTGACTTTATAATCACTTGCAAATTCTGCTCAATTCAAAAGGCCAGCTGCTCTCCTGTGGAAACCTAGATTTTTGTTGGAGGGAAAAGAGAAATTTAAAAAGTATTAATTTTTAAAAAATATTTTGCATTAAGAACGCAGTGTTTTTAGTTGTAGTTTATAATGAATTCCTTTAGGTTCCAAAGTATTCTAATTATATGAAATTTATGAGGGCTTAAAGAGCCATCTGTGCCATTCCAATTACCATGATGTGTCTGCCCTGAAAAGGGTTACATAATTGTAGCCTGAGTTTATATGCTAGTATGTAGTTTGCCTGGAAATGATTTCTGTTTCCATTATATAAAGTTGCATAGGCCGTTTTGGAAAACACAGTCCTATATGTTGATACCAGAGCTAGGAATGACTGCAAGGGTCTTGCATGGATCCGTCTGCCTTCTGGAAGATCTCTGACATTTGAAGCCAGCGATTGTTTCCGTCTGTTTTGGAAAGCCCTCAAGAGCCAGGATTTCAGTCTCTGGTTTTTAGTACCTAATCACTATTCCTACCAGGATGTTCTTTCCAGAGAACTTGATTTTCTCCAGCTGCAACTTCAGCCGAGGTCTATGGGAAGCAGTAATGAACAATCAGTGGTTTTTAAGAACCCATTTACCCCAGGGTTAGGACATCTCCGGGGGTGCTGATTATTCTCTCTTTGCCTCTTCCCTTGTGTCCTCTCTGCCCTACCCAAGATACCACGAGGCAGGTCCTGAGGACTGCATCGTCGCCTTCCAGATTCTGCTTGGGCTGGCCAATGCAAGGCACCAGCAGAGATCTGCATGGGGGTGGAGAGCCAGAGGGGGTCTTCTCTGTGGGCCTTTCTCTGGCCCTGACCATGGCCCCACGGCCACAGCTTCTATCAGGTGGCCCTTCCTTCATGGCTCCAGCTCTCTCAGTGCTCTGTGAACACCTTTTTCTCCTCGCCCCTCAGGTCCAAGGGTAGCACCTCCCCCACCTCTCCCACCCTCCCCACCCCCCATTGCATCTGGTCTCTGTGTTTCCTTAACCTGTGTGGTCTCTGTAATGGCCCCATCACTGAAGTCTCTTGAAACAGGGCTAGAGTCTGTTCCAGCCAGGAGACTGGCTGATGAACTGGGTGACAATGTGTTTTCAGCCTTTTTACAGCATAGGAGCACCTCATCAGGTATCATGTTTATCCCATTCCTCCCCGGGTTCTCTCAAAGGATATGGGTTTCTCAGTTGTTCTGAGGCCAGTGGGGCTTATGTGTATCAAGGACAAATCATGCTGTGCCCACCCTGAGAAGGTACTGGATTGGGAGCTCTGGGTGATAATGAATAGAGTCTACTCTGTGGTCCTAGTGCCAGAGGGAGCCAACAGAGTGGTCGATGCTGACTCCCTGGTCATCTTGTTGATGGTGAAGGACATTTGCAGGGCAGAGTGGGGGCTGGAGAGACAGACTCTGACCACAGCTCCCCTGCCCTGCCTCTGATGCCCTCACTTCTGACATGGATCTGCTTTTGCCCCGCCCCCAGGTCTGTTCTCTACTCACAGCCAGAGTAATGCTTTCAAACATAAGTAAAAATAAAGTCAAATCCTTCAAAGGCTCCCCAACCCATCTGCACAAAACCCAAAGCCCTTTAAAGCCTTCCACAAGGCCTCAGTGACCAGTCCCCCCGCTTGGCCCCTGCTCTGACTCTCCCTGACCACCTCCATAGGCCACTCATCTGCCCCCCACAGCGTACCTGCCTCACCCAGCAAGCCCTGCTCCGGAACTCTGCTCTTGCCAATGCCTCTGCGTGGAGCCCCACCACAGGTTCCATCCACTCCTTCAGCCCTCTGCTTAAAGATCACCTTTTCAGCGAGGATCTTCCCTTGCAACCACTGCACCTCCACTCCTGGGGACCTGGGGTGGACCCTGTGTTCAGATCCCTACAAGACAGCATGTCCTATGCATAAGCCCTTGTGGCAGGAGTGGGAGCTCATAATGAAAGTGGAGACAGCAATGGTGAGGACCACAGGAAACTTTAGGTGTTCAGTGGGTATATAAAACTATGAGTAGGGGCGCCTGGGTGGCTCAGTTGGTTAAGCATCTGCCTTCAGCCCAGGTCATGATCCCAGGGTCCTGGGATCGAGCCCCACATCAGGCTCCTTGCTCAGCAAGGAGCCTGCTTCTCCCTCTCCAGCTGCAGCTCCCCCTGCTTATGTGTGTGCATGCGCACTCTCTCTCTCTCTGTCAAATAAATAATTAAAATGAAATAAAAATAAAACTATGCATAGTCTTATAAGCAACAAAAGAAGCTAGGACTGAGATAGGCTTAATGCTAATATTATTCTACAAACATCATTCTAAAACTGTTATGTCTCTATCATTCCCTGCGTCCTGCGACAATATGGTACTTTTGGCACAACAGTTCATTCCAGAAAGGACCTGGAGCCCCGATGAAAGGGCAAGCAGGCACAGGAGGGGGGCAGAGAGCAGAGCAGGACGGGGGGGGAGCTTCTGGACCCCCCCCCCCCCCAGCATTCACAGCTGAGACAGGTGCGCCAGGAGTTGAGAGGAGGGAGCACTGAGGGATTTTTGGGCGGGAGGGAGGAATACGGGTTGAGTTTCAGACATGGGGGTGATGTGTCCTGGTAGGAAGGATGTCAGAAGCGAGCGCAGGAGGTGAGACTATGGGACTGGGTGAGCTGTCGATGACCTCCATCTGAACAGCAGGTGGATGGGGTGAGGTGGTCAAGATGGAGAAGGAGCGTCAGTGCTGGCTCAGGGGTTCTCCCTTCACCCTCACCTCGGTGTCCTGAGCCTCCCTGCCTCCATCTGGCACAGGGTGCAGCGCTGCTCTAACGGCTGCAGAGGCTGGGGTCGGCAGCAAAGCCCCCGCCTCAGGAACCCCCTCGCTGGAGCCCCTGTGGGGCTGGAGTGGGGACCCAGGCTCCGCAGGGATCCAGACAACCTCTCCGGTGGCTGCTCCCCCAGCCCAGGCACGCTTTGCCTGAACACAATGATTGCAAATGAGCCAGAATATTTAAATGTATGGTTTCCAGGCCAAAGGGAGCTCCAAGGGTCCCAAAGGGACACAGTCATAACGCAGCCCACCCGGTGATGTGTGATTATGTGACTTTGGACATAAAACTGGACTCTGGGGGATCCCTGGGTGGATCAGTGGTTTAGCACCTGCCTTCAGCCTGGGGCGTGATCCTGGAGACCCGGGATCGAGTCCCGCATTGGGCTCCCTGCGTGGAGCCTGCTTCTCCCTCTGCCTGTGTCTCTGCTTCTCTCTCTCTGTCTCTCATGAATGAATAAATAAAATGTTAAAAAATAATAATAAAAAAAATATATCTGGACTCTGCCTTTTGGTGGCGGTGTGGCCCTGGGCATGGCCCCGGCTTCTCCAGGGGTCATGTCCTCATCTGTACAAGAGCAGTCCTTGAACCAGCCTCATGCTGTGTGGATTCAATGGGAGAGCACACTGGGAACTCTGGGCCGAGCACCTGCCCAGAGGAAATGCCTGGGGGCCGTGGTCATAGCTATTGTGAGCAGGAAAATATCACCAGTGTGTGCTTCCTGGACACTGACACCTTCTCTAACAACAGGAGGGCACAGCCCAGTCACCAGAGGGGACAGGCTCAATTTTCCAGAGATGTGCATTAATGAGAATAATCTACTTTTTTTTGCAGGCAAAAGCACCCCTCCAGACCTTATACCTTGGCCAGCTGCTTTTGGCCATTCAAAGTGTTTCAACATCTCCCCTTTGCTCTCATCAGCTTGGTAGGACAGATGAAGGAGCGGGAATGCAGGAGTGGCAGTTGTGAGCTCTAAGGACAAGTGGCCGCCCTGGCCAAGGCTGGCAGTGTGGCATTGGCATCCTGGCATTGACAGCATCCCTGTCACTAAAGTTCAGCCTTCCCGGCTGTGGGCAAGCATGTCCTCTTGTCCTCCTGGGGCTCTGCTTCCTGCCTGGGCATATACCCCTGACCATGAATGTCTCTCTGCTGGGGGGCAGGTGGCCCAGAGGCTCCTCTCTCACTGCTCCCCTCCTGCTCTTGGGCACCATGGCAACAAATGTACACCACCTCCGCACGCAGCCGGGGCTCTTCCACCACTGACTCCCAGCACTACTACCGCCTGGCCCCTGGCCAGGTCGACCTGATGAAGATCCACAGCCTTTTAGAGCAAGCCCTCCTTTCAGGTGATAAAGCTGGTCTGCTGACCTGCTCTCAGAGTCACCCCAGCAGCAGATCCCTGCTCTCACTGTAGCCTGCAGGAGGCCCCCTGGGGGTCTTCTCATGAAGCCCCTGGCTCTGCCACACTTCCAGGAAGTGGTGTCTGTCTCCTTACTACATTTTGAGATTCTTGAGGCCGGGACCCCATGTTTCTTAACTTTGTAGTCACAACATCTTGCACATAACAGGTGCTTAGGAGAGGTTTGCACGGCTCACCTTGTGCCAGGCCCGCACAGGGTGACCAGAAAGACCAGGCACTTCTTGAAGTTGGACACTCACTGGTGGGGGAGCTCACAGGGGAAGCCAGAGGTCTGTAAAATGGAAGAGATGGAACTATCTTTCTTCTAGGACTTGAGAGAATCAAATGAGATCATGCCACTATAGTACAGCAGATGGGTCCTGGTATGGAGCTAATGTTCCGTATGTGTTGACTGGGAAAAATTAATAATCTGGGTAAGCTAAGGGGGGGAAAGTTTAAAAAACAGAATAATTCATGTGAGTTATTATTATGTGCATGCACCAAAAAAAGATGGAAGTGGATACCAAACATGCCAAGGAGGATTACCTGTGGCCAATGTGATTATGGATGACTTTTTGTTTCTTTTACATGCTTTTCTGTAACTTTCAACTTTTCTATAATGAATTGCACATGAACTCACTCTTGAAATTAGATATTCTAAAAAATATTTGCTTAAAAGCCACTTGGGACCTCTACTGCCTCCCCCCACCCCAATCCTGCATTCGATTTTGGATTCTAAGGAAACACCCCTGCTGTTTCCAATTGCCCGGGAATCAAAGGAACCTGCTGAGACATTTCTGCTGGAGTAGTGGAGGCTACATTTCCCCAGTATTTTACTTGTACACCCAACTAGAAAATGAGACATCTTGTGTTTTGAGTGAATCTTTTCCATTAATCACGGGGATACTCCAGGTCTATCCGGCAGAGTGATTGGTATAATTACAGCCTCCGTCTTTGAGGATAATGCCAGCAGTCAAGAGCAGTGTGTGTGAAGCAAGCCCGAAGCTTCCCGGAGCTCGTAGAAATGTGACTGCGTCCCCGAGCCAAGGAAGCCAAAGGTGAGAGAAGGTCTGGGTGGCCCAGAGATTTCAGGTGGAGACAGAAGTGTGATAGCTTCGAAGAGGGGTTCCCTCGGGCTCTCCAGCATGTGGGTAAATGCAGTGTGGCCTGGAGTATGAGACAAGGGTTCCTACCATCCAGCCATGGCCTTAGGGACAGCTTACCCAAGTCTGACCAGTGATTTTTTTTTCCTGCCTGGCTCTGTGTCTTTTTTGCTAGTGGAAGCAGTTTGTACCCACCAAAGAGTTGTGACTGGTTTTGAAGCGCAGCCATGTGCTTCGTTCCAAGATGTACAAATTCTAGAGCCCAAATCAGCAGATGGAGAAATGACCAATAAAACATATCTGTTCCCAGCCACTGGGTCACCTGCCCTGGCTGTTCCCTCCTCTCTTTAGTAGCTATGGACTCCCTGCGGGTTTGAGCCAAGCCAAGAAAATAAAAACTGAGTTGGCTCTGGAAATGGTAGAAAGCCACATCCTCCTCGGTGGTCGTATCCACAGGGTTAATAAAGGGAAGGAAGGAAGACGACTTTTACAGTGGTTCCTATAAGTCGTGCCCTTGCCTATAAATAATCACATAAAACCCCAACCCTTCACTATTCAGTCCATCACCATAACAACCCTCATCCCCTAAGAAAAAAGGGAAGCTATCAAGAAAGACAGGATAAGCAGCCTGATATTTCTCCCTGGGAGTTGTCTCAATCCTCCAGTCTGCCCTGATTTTTGTCGTTTTGAAATGTATAACACACTTCGATTAGCTCTATAACCATCCCTGGGGGCTCCTGCTGCCCTTGATGATCCTTAAATCCCTGTTTGTCCCAACCCAGCACCCAAGCTCAAAACAGGATGAGCCATGTTAATCATGTGAGGCAGACAGGAGAAAGCTCACCACTTGGAACCATGACTGCCCGATTGCACCATAACCCTCCCCCCCGGAAAAGAACAGCGCCCCCAAAACAGGGTGCCCCTGGGATGAGGAAAACATGATGTTCAAAGAGGGGATTTGCCATCCTCAGTGCTAACCGAGGGGCAGTGGCTACAGATCTGGAAGGTCACGGTGAAGCCCCTGGCAGGGATCCTGGGCAAGGAGGGGGTGGACAAACTAGAGGGTCCACGGCCCTGCCCTGCTGCCACCCCCCCCCCCCCAGCGATGACCTTGGGAGCTGTGGCTTTGCTTCTGCCTCCTGCCTCCCGGGTTTGGAACTTCAGTTTTAGCCAAATCAAACTCAGAGCCACACCTGGAAGGGGATTTGGGGAAACGCAGCTCTCCAAGTAAACAAGTTGGCTGTAGAACAATCCAGCAGCAGGTTGCCAACCAAACTGGGGTGAGGCACATGCAGGATGTCAGCTCTGCAAAAGAAATGCACGCAGGATGTTGGCAGAAGGGAGAGAGCCTGATGGGGGGTGGTGGGCAGAGGGAGGGAAGCGGGGTCAGGCGGGCTCTGGAAGCCCTGCACCCCTACAGCTGTCGACTAGGAAAAAGTCAAATACAGAAGACTGTATGTGAGAGCATTTATGTGCAATTCTAGAAAAGACGAAAGAAAGGGTGACAGAGGGTAGCCCTGGTGGCCCAGCGGTTTAGCACCTGCCTTCGGCCCAAGATGTGATCCTGGGGACCTGGGATCGAGTCCCACATCAGGCTCCCTGCATGGAGCCTGCTTCTCCCTCTGCCTGTGTCTCTCATGAATAAATAAATAAAATCTTTATTAAAAAAAAAAAAGGTGACAGAGCAACACAGGGTGGCTGCTTGAGGTTGGTGCGGGGAAGGGAGCAAGGGCACAGGGGCTCACCGGGGTTTCATAGGGCGAAGGGATGATTCTGGTCCGGACTGTGGCAGCGCCTACGTAATTGTACACACTTGCTCAAACGCATCAGCTGTACACTGTCAACGGGTGAACTTTGTTACATGTAAATAATACAGGAGTGCAAAAATAAGCATTGAGTTGTGATGCGACAGCCTTGGGGAGACAGAGCAATTGAAGACAGGATGGCTTCTGACCATCAGGAGTGGGGTGATGGGGCGGGAAGGGCTGCTGCAGGGCACGGCTCCTCTCTCGGTGATGCCTGAGTCCTGTGATTTCTCCTTCATGGTAAACCCACCCGTTATAACCCAGAACCTAGCACAGCCAAGTCCCGTTCCAAGAGGCACTGTTCATATCATATCTATAGAAATTTTTTAAAATTATTATACAAATTTAATACTTTTTATTATCATATTGATTTTTTACTAGGGCTGCAAAGGGAAGTGGGGATAGGTATTGTCATATATCAAATAGCAAATTGGGAGTGGTGGGGACAAAGCTAGAGGAGAAAGCATATGTGAAGCGGAGAGTTCACAGAAGACAATGACAAATGGCAACTGCTGTGTTTTTTATGTGCGTGTTGTGGCTGTGGTCAGCATAGCAGTGTGAGTCCGGGCTTCTGGCTCAGAAGAAACAGCGCAGATCACTGGGAACAGGATTAGAGCACTGGTTTCCCAGCCTTTCAGCCCCAGTGACTTCTCTTTATAACAGGTTATTTTATGAGATCCTTTTTGCTATCCTGAATTTGATAATCTACCCATACACATGATTAAAAAAAATGATCACAATGCCTGCTTGAAAAAAAGGAGGAGGAGGAGAAGCAGAAGGAGAGGAGTGTATAATAAAACAGCATTCATTTCAATGTGTAAATGCTTGAGCACGATTATGCTAGAAAACACCCTTGACACAGACACGCATGTGTCTGCTCTGAAATGCAGACTGGGAAAGGTGAGTTGAATTAGCAACTCAAATGCCACCAGTGGCATTGCTATTGGTGACATGATTTTCCCAGATGGCGAACAGCTCTTGGAAAAGTTCCAAACAAAACAGTATCAGTCAGGGTTCCAGACGGTAAAAGCCAGCAAAAGCAAATAAGATCCTTGGTGGAGGGCTCAGTACAGATGGGATTTGCAAAGGTGAGGGCAGGGTGTCAGGGCTGTAGAAGGCTGGTCTCTTAGCCTGGGGCCAAGTGCATGCATGAGTGCGGGTGCACGTGTGAGTGTATGTGTGTGTGTGTGTGTGTGTGTGAGAGAGAGAGAGAGAGAGAGAGAGAGAGAGAGAGAGAGAGAGAGTTGGTTCCTGAATCCTACTCCCAGGAGCAGCATCTATCCTGAGGGGGGCCTAGAGACAGCATCTTGCCCTTTGGGACCAGGAGTGAGAAAACCAGAGAATGGATGACCGAGGTCCATCTTTTTCTCTTTGTCCACAGCAGGTTTCTATCTGAGCTGTTTTCTTATAAAAAACGTTTCATGTAAAGAGAGCTTAAATGATTTAAAACATGCAGGTGGGTGGGGAAGAACAGTAACAGGCTATCATAAATTGTTCAAGGTGGCCTTTGCAGCCCCTTCCACCTGCAGCTGCTCTGTTTCAAATCAGACTTCCTGTCTCTGGACCCTCCCAGCCCCAGACCCATGCAGATCCACACCCCCCACCACCACCTTGCCCTTCCTCTCTGCCTCCAAGCTAAATTGCTGCATGTCAGTGAATCCTGGACAAGGTGAGCTGAGTGTGAGTTGGGATGCAGAGGGGTGAACATCCTAGAACAGCTGAGGGAAGCAGGGGACACCCCGAGCCTCCTTCCACAGTGCAGCCATAGTGGCTCTGAGTTATATCAAAGGCTGGGCCTTGCTGTCCAAGGGGGCACAAGATCAGCAATGTGTGGGTTTCTTGCCCCTCCTGTTGAGCCCTTGTGTCTGCTGCAGCCTTTTACAGAAAGAGAGTCAGCAGTTCGTTCCATACCTTCTATGTGCCAGACACTGCCCCAGGTGCCAGGGACCCCGAGACGAATGGGGCAAGTCTGCACCTCCCAGGCACTCACAGTCTGGTTGGAGGAGATAGGCAAGTCACTGGTGATGGCAACAGGGAAAACTCAGATCTCAGCCCCCATCCCAGCTCCCATCCTCAGCAGCTTCTGGGGTTCAACCTGCTAAGCCAGGCATCTCAGACTGACCTTGTTCCGAAGGGTGGGGCTTTTGCAGATCAGGCCGTAGGGAACTGGGGAACAAGTCTGTAGTTCAGCCAGGGGAAAATCAAGAGGCAAATCCAAGCAGGTCTGGGCTCACCGGGAGCAGATGGAGAGACAGGGATGAAGCGGGAGGTAGGGAAGCAAGGCCAGGAGGAGCACTGAGAATCATCCTGGTGGCTTAGTATAGGGTCCCTATGGTCGCGGGAGGGACCATTCTGAAGCTTATTGGAATCACCTGGGGTTGTACATCTGCAAAAGCAGCATGCACCCAACCTTTGCCTCCTGGGTGCCAGGCACCGTGCCAGGCGCTATCTCAGCCTCAGACCCTGCCCTGCTCAGCAGATCATAGGTTCCAGCCTCCATCCCACAGAGAGAGCAGCTGTGAGTGAGCTCTGAGATTGCTTTTCATTTTACAACTTGATAAGAACGACATACATGACATAGGATTATTCCTCTTAATATAGATAAAAATCCCTTCAGACAAGAAATGATGGAAAAAATTCTGCTAGAGAGAAACCCAGTGGGCTAATGAGCATGTGGAAGTATGCTTGGTTTCCTCAAATAATCAGGTATGAAAACTAAAATTAGATACCGTCGTGTTTTCATCTATCAAAATATTTTTTTAAAGACAATTCTCTTTTGGTGAAGTTTTGGCAAAATGGGCAGGCTCGTACGAGGTTGGCTGATATAAACATTAATCAACCGTGGCATCCTGTCAATGTGTCTCGAAAGTCTTGTGCATAATACTGGTCTGGTAATTCCATTTTGGAAGAGGACACCTGAGGATTTGTGTGCAAGGATGTTTATCATATACATAGCAGACACAAATTAGAAAGTACCTGAATGCCCAGCAAGAAAAAGTATAAAATAATGAATCTCTCTCTCTCTCTCTCTCTCTCTCTCTCACACACACACACACACACACACACACAATCACACAGAAAGACTATGAGCTTAATTTTGTTTTTAAGTATAATATTTATGTCTTTTCTCTCTTGCTCCCTCTTTATATATACATCCAGAGAACAAAGGGCTGGTAAGAAATGTACCGAAAGATATTTATTTTGGGATGGTAGGATTTTGGGCTGTATCTATTTCTTTAAAAAGTTTTTTTTCTAGGGACGCCTGAGTGGCTCAGTGGTTGAGCGTCTGCCTTTGGCTCAGGGTGTGATTCTGGGGTCCAGGATCGAGTCCCACATCGGACTACCCACAGGGAAGCTGCTTCTCCCTCTGCCTATGTCTCTGCCTCTCTCTGTGTGTCTCTCATGAATAAATAAAATCTTTTAAAAAAATCTTTTTTGTCTACAAAGAATGTGAATTGGTTTTATTATCAGAAAAAATTATTTAAAAAATATCCATGAAGTATTCTTGCCAAAAATAAATCTAACTGAGACTTGAGCCCTAACTCCCACTTGGCAAGAAAGAAAGAGAAACAAGTGAAATGACACCAGGAAGAAACGATTTGACAAATTCCAGAAGGTAGAACATCCTATGACCAATCATCTTCTCCAGGAGTCAACAGCATCAGGGACCAAAACATTCTGTATCAACAGAAGTGAAACAGACACAGCAACCAAATTCCATGCTCAAATCTGGACTGGGTGCTGACTTGGAAGGAGGTCTAAAGACATAGTAGGATCACTTGGGGAAAGTGAAACAGGGGTTGTGTTTTGATTTTTCGCTGGGCCAAACCACAGAGGTGCTGCCCAGTTGGCAACTCCCTGATCTGCAAGAGCCCCACCCCCAGAATCCTGTTGGACACTCAGAGAAGTCATCACAATGTGCTCCTAAAGCTAAGAGGAATTCCACACAACCCCAACACAGCACAGTCTCCTCCATCTTACATAAAGTGCCAATCAGAAAACTACCCAGGAGCGCCTGGGGGACTCAGCTGGCTGAGCATCTGCCTTCAGCTCAGGTCATGATCCCATGGTCTTGGACTCAAACCCCATATCGGGCTCCCCGCTCAATGGGGGGCTGCTTCTCTCTCTGCCTGCTGCTCCCCCTGCCTGTGTGTGCGTTCTCTCTTTCTGCCAAATAAATAAATAAAATCTTACCCAAAAAAAAGAAGAAAAAAGAAAACTCTCCAAAGTCAGTTCAGATAACTAAACTTTCAGTGGTAGATTCTTGACTTACTGCACAGTAATTTCTCCTGTGACTCCCATCCAGTGGAGAGGTAGGTAAGACACTGAAGATGGGCTGGAGGGAGACCAAGCAGATGCCCAGCACTGTCCCTCCTCCAGCCCCTCCAGCACTAGACACCCTGGTCCATCCTGAGCTCTGGGGGAAGGTGGGTTTTTTTTTTTTTTTTCTACTTCTAAATAACAAAAGGTAAGAAACTCTTGGTCGAGAGCCCAGAATTTCTCAACAAATGGCTAATTTCGCCTGGGTAGGTTCTGTTATTTGGTTCAAAAGCTTCCATTTAAGGGTGGAGGAACGAAAATATCTAACTGCTAATAATTGTCCCTGAGGTTTATACAGCAGCCAACGATTTACAGAATTCTCTTACAGACATATCGCATTTAAAAGACTCCAAACCTCCCAAGTGGGCAGCTGTTCCTTCCGATCCCGGAGTGTGCTCTGCTGATGAGAATTTTTGCAAGTCTCTGTTTTCCTCTTTGGTGCCGGAGTGGGGCTGAGTGGGGGACCCACGAGTCTATGTGGAGGATGAAGTAGGGAATTGTTACCTCATTGTATAGATTTTATAAAACATAAGTATGCAAATGCATAATGGGAAATGTGTATTTATGTATAAAACATGCATTTACATACTTATAAAATATAAATTTATAATACAGGAGATTGATGCTCGAGAGGTGCCAACTGCCAACTCCTGGCAAAATATCACCTAGCTAGCCCGCAGAGGCAGCAAAGCTCAACTCACTGCTTTTTGCTGCAAGGGAAGCACTGCCTCACAGCATCAAGGTCAAGAGCACCATATTTATGGGATTTGGGGGGTCTGGTTTAAGGTAGGTCTTCACTTCTGGGGAGCTGATTGGGATTGAACTGAGTTTTTGGTATAGAAGTTGAGGATTGGGAAACAGAGAAAGGAAGGTTTTGAATGAAGCTTAAAAGTAAACAGTCGTGGGGCGCCTGGTGACTCAGTCGTTGAGCGGCCAACTTTTGATTTCAGCTCGGGTCATGATCTTGGGGTGGTGAGATTGAGCCCTGTGTTGGGCTCTGTGCTCAGCAGGGAGTGTGCTTGAGATTTTCCCCCCCTCACTCTTCCCCTCCCCTGCTACCTGCACTCTTGTTCTCTCTCTCTCTCAAATAAATTAATTAATTAAATAAAAAGAATAAATAGTGTTTGATAAGCCCAGCTGAGCTTCTGAGGAAGGGGCTACTTACTCTGGCAAAGGCTAGTAGAGTAATAAATACAATTTCAGACGAATGGATCTTCAGAAAATTCAAGGGGCAAATGATAAAATTATTTGTAACTTTATCTTCCTGAGCAGGAATTTCCTGCAGAAAGTGGCCAGTTAATCTTTATATACCCAGTCTTATTTTTTTAAAGAGATTTTATTTATTTATTCATGAGAGACACATACACAGAGACAGAGAGAGAGACAGAGAGAGGCAGAGACAGGCAGAGGGAGAAAGAAGCAGGCTCCATACAGGAAGCATTATGTAGGACTCAAATGGGGGACTTTAGGATCACGCCCTGAGCCAAACATAGATGCTCAACCACTGAGCCACCCAGGTGTCCCTATATACTCAGTCTTAGAACTTAATCCTAGTAAGCTGTGGCGCTGCAGGTGGCTTCATGCTCTAAGAGTAGTGACCTCCCCAAGGTCTGCTGGAAGTTGACCTAAGTCTTCAGATTCAGGCTGAGCTCACCTCACCCAGACTTTGCCAGGAAACCCCTCCAATTGAGTTCAAGCAGGCTCTGTATCAATGCCATCTCATGACTAGGGTGGCCCCATGATAGGTATTGGGGTGAGGGCACAGGGCAGAGTGGCAGGGGAGGTGGTTCCTGGCCCTGGAGTAGGTGAGCCCCAGGGATACTGTACTGGTTAAAGTAGCATCCCCCTAAAACTCAGGTCCACTCAGATCTTACTTGGAAATAAGGTCTTTGTGGATATAATTCATTAAAATGAGGTCATAGTGGATTAGGGTGGACCCTAAGTCCAATGACTAATGTCCTTCTAAGAGAGTCATGTGAAGACACACAGGGAAGAAGACCATGTGATGACAGGGACAGAGATCACAATGACCCATGTACAAGCCAAAGAATACCATGGATGGCTGGCAGCCACCAGAAGCTAGACAGAGGCAAGGAAGGACTTTTCCCCAGGACCATCAGAGGGAGTGTGGGACAACTTGATTTGGGATGTCCAGCCCAAAGAACTGGGAGAGAAGAAATTTCTGTTGTTTTGAGCTTCCTCCATCAGCCCCACTCTGCCATGTGCAGTGCACACCCTGTACTCACCACCTCTGAATGGGAGACTGATGCCCCGCAGTGGGCTGGGCAGCCTCCCTAGGGCTCTGAGGAGGTGGGGAACTCTGATGAGGGCTGAGGGTCGGTGTCCATGTCATAGTTTTTTCTGGTAGTCTGGCCACTTTGCCAACAATTAAGGAGGGACTTTAAAAAAAATGAAAAAAAAAATGGGGCACCTGGGTGGCTCAGCGGTTGAGCGTCTGTCTGCCTTTGGATGAGTCCCGCATCCGGCTCCCTGCGTGGAGCCTGCTTCTCCCCCTGCCTATGTCTCTGCCTCTCTCTGTGTGTCTCTCATGAATAAAGAAATAAAATCTTTAAAAAAAAATGATCCCAACGAATCAATTCTGGAAAAGCTTCAAATTGCAACACCACTCCCCACTGAGCTCCCCAGTTCTCACCCCTACAGGGGACAGCCCGAGCCCCCGGTGTCAGGGCTGCATTGGAAAGTGCCAGAATGTGTGGGAAGGCAGCTCAGGGTCCTCCTCTCAGGGGGAAGGTGGGCATGGCCATGGTGACAGCCTTTCTGTGAGGACAGGATCGCTTAGAAATCTGGGTCACTTCAGAAGCCTCCCCACGGGAGCCGGCAGCTGTTCCAGAGGAGGCCTGCAGTGCACTCAGCCTGCCCGCCTGAAAATAGCTCAGCCCCTTTCCCACGAGAAATAGGCTTTGCAGTAACGCATTGGGCAAACCGTGACCTCCGGGAGCAGGGCAGTGACTCGCTGGCAATCCAGAGGCTGTGAGGTCCTGCCCTCCAGGGTGCCAGGATGAGGGAGAGCTAGGCTTTGACTGCTTGAGTTTCCCAGGTGGATCCCTTGGGACCCCTTTCTCTTTCCCACATCTTGCTGGTGAGATGAGGTTCAGGGAGGCTGATGTGCCCGTGGCCCAGGGCCCTGGAGAGGTCTTCCCACCACTGCATGTTCCTTCCTCTGGGGGCATGGTATGTTCTTACAGCCCCAGGGACAAGGGAGGAGTGGCAGGTGCAGGGAGGCAGTGGGAACCCCGGGCCAAAGCTTCAAGTGGATCCTTGGGCAGTGGAGGGAGGAGCCTGTTGACAACCCACCACAGCAGCAAGATGAAAATCCTGCAGGATTGGCGTGGGGGTGGTGAGGGGAGGGCACAGAACCTCAAACGTAGTCTTCTGACACTATCTCCAAAGATGTGATACGGAAGGATGGAAAAATACGAGCCATCCCCTCATAACTTTAGAGCTGTGGTTCACAAAACTGTCGGGAGGTGGAGGTTGGGGCAGGGGGAGGGGCTTAAAAGTCCTGGGCTGGGTCCCAACCATACTGATTCTTCCTCAGGCCGGGTGGGGCCTGCGACCGGGGTGTCAGAGCTCCCAAGGGGTTCTGAGAGCAACCACAGTGGTAGACCACTGTTTCAGAGGTCCACAAGTCTTCAAAGTCCTGTGCTGGTGTTTCTCCTCCTTTGAAGACTTCTGCAGGACCTGAGGTTAGCATCAGAGCACACAGAGGCCCACCCAGGTCTGGGTGAGGAGAGCAGGCTCAAGGGGCACTGGGTGCGGGTGTTTTGGGTGTGCTTCAATTCAGGAATAATCTATGTGTCGCAGAACTAACCCTTTGAAGCTTACAGTTTTATGCCAGAAATGACAGTTGCCTATAGTCGTGTGACCATCAACCACAATCAAGATCTAGAAAGCTCTATCCCCAAGAAACAGTCTCAAGAGACAGTTTTGGTTGCAGTTCAGTGGCATGACCGGGGGTAGAGGTCCCAAAACCTCACGCCCCGCCCTGAATTCTCTGTCCCTCTGAAAGTTGTGTGTCTAAGGCACCTATTTCTGGCCCAAGCAACTTTTCCTGATAGTTGGAAGTAATTATTCCCCAACAGCCCCGCTCTGCCTCGTTAGAGCTTCTGTTGAAAAAGCCAGGTTGCTAATGTCACTTTTCTTGCTTCTGAGTCCAATTTTCCGGACCCAGACAACACCCACGGTCGATACCTCCTACAATCGCCGGAGCCACTTCTGGCGGCAGAAACCCGTTCACCTGCTACCCAGAGCAATTACAAGTGTTTTCCTCACACAGCTCTTCCCGGCTCCTGAGGAAACATTTAATTGGCTTGGAGGTCACAGGATCCTCTTCCAATTAGGGTGCCATCACGCCAGCTGCCATCCGCACCGGGGACAGTCCAGACTGGGCTTCTCCGTAGGATACACAGCCGTCCACTCTGAGAAACAGCAATAGTTCTTTAGCAACCCTCCGGCTCCTTTCAAAAGGCAGACTGTAGGCTGTGTAGGCTGGAGCTCCTCTTTGCCTCCAGGTCAATTATGGGGGAATCGGGATGGAATGAGCAGAATAAGAATTTTCAACTCAGCCTCTTCCCCTTTTCCAGAGCAGCCACCGTAAAGAAAAACAGGGTTGCTGGGGCAGCAGAGGGCCTGGGAGAGCTTATCTTTCAGACTTAATGGAAGGAGCGCGGCCCACCCAGGGGCCCATCAGCAGCACAGTTTCCAGGCCTGGGAGGGGACCCAGTGACAGGCTAAGTGGCAGGAACATCATGAACAGAGAGCAGTATGCGCGTGGACGTTATATTTAACAAAATGTTCCCATTAGGGAGGACTTTTGAGAAAGTGGGGAGGGCTGGGATGGGGCTTCAGTCACAGGGGAATGTCAGCAAAATGCCCACTCCTCCGGAGCCTCCTCCAGAGAATGGCTCAGTGCTCTCCCAGGTCCTGGGATGACTTCAGTTGAGGCAAAGCCTCTCCCAGACAGACCAGTCTCGGTGTCTTCACGGGAGGGCCCAGTGGCTGGCAGTGCCTGTAGTGGAGAGGGCTCGTCTGGACCCCTGCTCTACCCTCAACACACTTGGCTTTGCGTTTTCTATTCTGGTTGGCTTTTTTTTTTTTTTTTTATAACATTTTGTTTCTAAAGAAGTTTTAGGTTCATAGTAAAATGAAGGGGAAGGTACAGAGATTTCTCATTTGCACCCCACCCCCGTCTCCCCTCTACACACTGCATCCTTGTCAACATCCCCCACCGGAGTGCACCAGTTACCACTATAGTGACACATCGCCACCACCCCAAGTCCAGAGTTTCCAGTAAGGCTCACTCTTGGTGCTGTACTTACTGTGGGTTTGGACAAATGTGTGATGATATGCATCCATCATTACAGTATCATACAGAGAATTTTCACTGCCCTAAAAATCCCGTGCTCTGCCTACGCACCCTTCCTCCCCCAACCCAACCCCTGGCAGACAATCTTTATTGTCTCCATGGTTTTGCCTTTTGCTGAATGTCACGTCGTTGGACTCATACAGCATGCAGCCTTTTCAGATCGGCTTCTTTCGCTTAGTAAAATGCATCTACGTTTCCTCTGTGTCTTTTCATAGCTTGATAGCTCATGTTCTTTTAGCGGAATAAAATTCCATTGTCTAGATGGACCACAGTTTATTTATCCTTTCAGCTCCTGAAGGACATCTTGGTTGCTTTCAGATTTTAGCAATTACGAATAGAGCTGCTGTAAACATCTGTGTGCAGGTTTTTGCGGGGAACCAACATACTTGTTTTTCACTAGAGCAGGGAGGGGGAGTCCCCCTTCCCCTGCCCTGTCCCAGGCCCAGAGCTCCTGGGCATTGCAGTCACCCGCCCCCACCCACCCACACTCCCTACAGATGGAATCTGCGTGTGCTCTCATGAGGCCTGGGGCTGCTGAATTACCTCCTGATTCAGAGAATCCTTGAGTCAAAAGCAAATAATTCTCACTGAGATCATCATGCTGTTTGTCCACATCTACCAGGCAGACAAGCAGCGCCAAGGTGACAGCCAGGCCCTCTCCCCTGTCCCTCGAGTCTCTAAACCCCGACCCACCCAAACCTGCGTGCTGTACAACAGCTCAGATGACACCTTGTTCACAAAGCTGTCCCTGAGCACCCCACTAGGAAGCAATGTCTCTTTTCGCTGCTCACTTTTAAATAGCTTTCTGATTTTAGAACCACTTTAGATTCACAGGGAAGTTCAAAGATAGTAGTGAGAGCTCCCATATCCGTCACACCCAGTGTCCGCTATGTTAACATCTTATGTTACTGTGGCACGTTTGTCAAAACTAAGAGATTAAACTGGTACGCTAAACCTCACTCCTTACTCTACTTTCATTAGTTTTCCCCTAATGTCCTTTTTCTGTCCCAGGACCTCCTCCAAGATGCCACATTATATTCAGGTGTCATTTCTCCATAGGCTCCTCTGATCCACGACAGTTCCTCAGTCTTTCCTTTTTTTGCTGATCTCGACAGTTTGGAAGATTACTGGTCAGGTGTTCTAAAGAGAGCCCCTTGGTTTGGGATTGTCAGATGTCTTTTTCCTCATGCTCAGATTGGAGCTATAGGTTTCTGGGAGAAAGGGCCCGGGGGTGAAGTGCCCCCCATCCTCATCATTACACCTCGCTCTTTGTTCTTGATTGCTACATTTTCCTGGCCTCTCTTCCTTCCTCCAGCCTGGCCCCGTCCGTCCTCCTCAGAGCACATCACCAGAAGTATCCACGTTCTTAGGCACCTCATGACCATAAGATACCTGAGTGGATGCCACGTGCCAGGCACTGTCCTCCACCTGAGGTCCTTAAGATGCCACTGGAGAATAGTAATAACAATATCAAAGCCCTTTTCCTGGGTCCTTGGGTCCTGGAAGAGGAAGGACAATCAGGAACCTGGATGGTCTTCCGTGATTGGGTGGACACTGCTTCCCTCCTTCTGCTGGTGGGTGTTCTCTGCCTAGATGGTGTGTGTGCCCCCCCGCCCCAGGTGTGCTCTGCCTTAACTTGGTCTCTTTGGTTACCGAGGATGCTGTCAGAGAGGGACAGCTGAGCTTCTGATCCAGAGATAAGTAACAGCATCCCCCACCCCACTGCAAGCATGGGGTTCATTTAGCAGCTGTGTTTGAGTGACGTGCATCGCTCTTCACTGAGTGCAGATGTGGGTCAGGAGGCAGTGGGGTGGGACTGGATAAATCCCTTTAGTGCCCTGGGTAAGAATAGACATCTGTCCTGCCTCCCCCCTATATGTAATTCCAAATAAAAATCATAAAGCACAAAATTCGCATGCATGTTGAAATTATAATAACTTCTTACTTATCTGGTTGCCATTGTTCTGCACAGGTTCGTTGATAGCAAATTTTCCTCCTTCCTTCAGCTCGGTCTCCACACCGTGAAGCCAGGCTCAGGTGGGAGGTCCCTCACTGCCTTCCCAGCACTTCTCCTCTGGTGTCCCCAAGGTCAGGAAGCCGTCATTCTCCTCTGGCTCATCCATCAGGCCCACAGAGCCTCTTCGACCATTGAGACCAGTTGTTTTGCAAGCCTCACTCTTGTGAAGATCTTGGATGCTTTCCCTCCTGAGAGTAGAACAGTGTGCAACCCCTCCCACTGCCCACAGCCGGGAGTTCCTTAGCTGCAAATGGCTCAAATCCTTCAGAAGAGGCATGACCAAGAAGCCCTAAAGATGGCACAGCCCATCAAAGAGACCACAGGGCATTCAGAACCAGCCAGATGCCCACGGACCAGCCGGCAGCATCACTTACCTCCCATGGTGTGTCTGGCCTCAACTTCTCCTTCATTCATGCCCTCAGTCACGGCGTTCGGGAGCCCCTTCTGCTGGTTCCCAAGAGCCCTCTGAGTGCATCTCTTCCCAGCTCTATTCAGTGACATCATGTCCATAGTGTGGCCATGCTGGGAGTGATTACATCAGAGCAATTGGCAAGCACGACCACCCAGGGCTCCTCTCCCCAGAGCTGGTGGCTAACCATATTCCTGCCTTGAGGGCAGGTTTCCCACCGTGAATGGTTAGCACCATGGCTGCCCCCCAAAAAACAGATCAGTGGAGGCTCTCCTGTCCTCAAATGCTCCACAGAAGGTCCCTTCTTTCTACAGATCTACTAACTCCATAGTCAACCCTCCAGTGTCTGTCCTAGCTACGTGCCTTTTGGCCAGTCTCTAGGCTTCTTTGGCCTTCTGGTCCCTCATCCATGAAGCAGGGACAGTACTATGTATCCCTTAGACAAATGGCATCCAACTGGGCTTTGGCATGGCCCTGTGGCACTGTAATACATGGACCCATGGACCACGTGGAGCCTCTCGGCGATGGAGAACAAAGATCTTCCTCTTCCTCACCACCCATTCCTCATGTGGGGCTCTACCCTATGGATGCTGGGTGTAACTCTGGCAGCAGCTCAACGAGGGAGTGACAGTGGGAGTGGCCTGCCCTGCGAGCGGGCAACAAGAGAGTATGTTGTCTGTAGAGAATTAAAAAAACAAAAATACACTGAGAGTGACTGAAATTTAGTCTGCTTTGTTATTGGCACCCTGTGCCAATAATTCTAAGGAATGTCAATGATAAAATACTCACCTTGGGACACCTGGGTGGCTCAGTGGTTGAGCATCTGCCTTTGGCTCAGGATGTAATCCTGGAGTCCCAGGATCGAGTCCCACATCGGGCTTCCAGCATGAAGCCTGCTCCTCCCTCTGCCTGTGTCTCTGCCTCTCTCTCTGTCTTTCATGAATAAATAAATTAAATATTTAAAAAATAAAAATAAAAATAAAATAAAATGCTCACCTTCTGTCAGATGCGGGGAACACTCCACTGCCCCTTCCCACTGGTGGGCCTCAGCTGCCAACTGTGGGCATTCAACAGCTACGGGAGGGACCGGTTACAGTGAAGCTTTGGAAACTCACAGTCATGGCCCTTCGGGTGTCTCCTTGCCCTCCACAAACACCTGCTCTCTGGTGTTCCAGGAAGATCCTTAGCATTTTCCTGCCTTGGAATCTGTGATAGATTTCTGTATTTTGCAGCTTGTCCCATCAAGTCATGGGGGCAATTTCTCCCTAAATCCGGGCTGGACCATGACTTGATTTGGCGAAAAGAATGCAGCAGGAGTGAGGATATGCAAGTTGCAAGTCTAAGCCTCAAAAGTTCTGGCAGGCTTCTGCTCTTCCCCCTGGAACCCTGGTGCCGCCATATGCAGAAGCCCAGGCTAGCCTGTGGGGTGAAGAGGGTACTGGCTCTGTCACCCATATCACCCCAGCCCAGCCAGCTGACACCAGGGGTACGAGTGAGGCCACCCTAGACCAGCCAGTCCCCCAGCTGACTGCAGACCCATGAGCAAGCCAGCCTGAGAGACCAACCATACCTGATCCAGATGCGTAGAAACATTCAGCTGATCAGTGGGCTCAGACACCATAGTTAACATTGGTGTTTGAAGCTAACCACTGGAGTGGTTTTTTACTCAGCAAAAGTTGACAGAGACTGTGTCTCTGCTCTTGCTGGTCTCTTCCATCGCTTTCTCCATGTCTGCATTATGAAATCTACCTCTCTTTCAAAACACTTCTTTCATACAAACTTCCTGGATTTCTCAGATTGGAATTCGTCTCTTCTTCCCATGGCTCTTGTTTCTTCTGTTTCTCTGGTTTTTGCAATTTCCTTTGCCTTAGATGTATCTGTACACTAGCCCTTGGTGAGGAGGAATACTGGGTCTTGCTCATCACTATAACCTCTCAACTACCCAAGATGCAATAACCTTGAGAGTCCTAAACTCAAGTGAGTAGAGAGGTCACTCGCAGAGCTGGCCAGTCTCGCAGTTCTCTGCCCACTGCCAGAGACTCTGATACATGAGTTCTGGAGCGGGGCCCAGAATCTGTATGCTTAACTAACACCCCAGGGAATTTTACACACTACACAGGTAGTGTGTAGACCACACTTAGACCAATCGTGCAGCATGGAAATGTCCATGAACTAAACACAGGGAGACTTTTAGACACTGGGGGGCCAAGTAACTTGCCCAAGTTCACAGGGATGGAGAATGGTAAAGCCAGGATTCAGACCTAGGGCCAGAAAAATGTGCACATACTCTGTATATATTCTCTGGGAAGGAGAACACATCATGCAGGCCACTTGTACAGCTTCAAACTCTGAGGTGATGACAGCCATTATGGGCTTTATTCTTATAAAAAAGGTAAATGATTTCAGGAAAACACGTGCACGCACTCACACTCACACACACACACACACACACACACACACACACACCTTTAAACAGCAATGTCTTGGAGAATCTGTGCCAGCCGACAGCCCTCCTACCCAATCATACTTCTATGCTACACATGATGAAGATGTTGGACTAACTTGCCAGATGTTGCCAGCATCAGCCCGGATGAAGAATTGCCTTCTGCCCAAACACTGAGAAAAATGAAGAGCTCAGGTTCAGAGTCTGCCTTCCCTCTCCCCAGGTCCCCAGCAACATGTTTTGGATGAGGTCTCAGAAGGAGCCAGGTATGGAAATAAGGGAAGACCACCCAAATGAGAACAAGCGAAGGGTATTTATCCAGAGTTTTCTGTAGCAATGGAGCCAGCCACTATCACTTGCCTTTGGCAGAGACTCACAGGCAGGTAAAGAAGCGGGAAGCTTTCTAGTGAGAAGGAGAAGGATCCAGGTGTGCCCCAGTTGGAGGTGTGGACGTGGAGGAGCTGGAGGCAGGATAACTAGACATGGGGGCTTCCTATGTGATTGGTGAGGGGAGCATGTTTGGCCTTCTCTCATTGGTCCTAAATTGGAAGGGGAACACACTTTTGGGAAGCCAGCAGTTATATCCAGCCATTGATTACATCCTAGTCATTTGGTGCCAATTGTTATAGGAGTTGTGGGCTTGTTTGCTGAACTAGTGGCTGCACATTGCGGGTCAGAATTCTATTTTTATGTATGTTCTGGTCATAACTGTTTACATATTTAATGTCATACAGAATTCAAATCCCAGCATATTTCTCCTAGTCATTCAGCCCTGTCCTTACTTCCCTCGGAACAATCCAATGTCACAGTTTCCACAATGTGTGAAATATACCTACCCCCAAACCCCCAGGCTCTCAGTAGCCAGAAGACACAGTTCAGCGGAACTCCAACAAAACTGTCGCCTCTTTGGGGACTCCAGAATAGAACTCTGCTTCTATTCATGTCCCCATCCATCATCTGAAATGTCTGCAGAGGAAAATCCACCTTCTGAGTCACCTAGAACCCCCGTCACCCTCCCACTCCATCCTCATTTCCTCCAACACTGATCAGATATAGTCAATGACCTTTACATTTTCACTCACGGGCCTCTGAGGAGGATAATTTTGCATAAAGGACCTCTTGACACCACCAATTGTAAAATAAACAGATTTCCAAGAGATATTCCACCCTCCGGCTCCTTTTCATGGGCAATCCTCCATGCTGTTCATGCAAGGAGGCTGAGAGTCATCCTTAAGACTCCCTGCTTACCTCCCACGCTCGGTGCAGACTTTCCCCCAAATCCTTTCAATTCAATCTCCAGAATCTTTCTCAGTTCTGTCCAATTCCCAACTCTCTCATCCCTGCTGCCTCCACCCCAACCCCAGCCTGCAGCACCCCCCTACCGGGCTTTGCAAAAGCTCCCTATGAGGCTCCTAGAGTAATTTAAATGAACCCAAGCTACCAAACTCTGTTTGAAAAAAATTACAAAGGCATATATTTTTCTTACAAAGAGATAAGACGGGGATGATCAATGTTCTCCTCAGGGCTTAAGAAAGTACCCTTGTAAGTACTCATTTTTGGGAAGTAAAGATGCCATTTTATTTTTGTTTTGTTTTTGTTTTCTTTATAATTAACATACAATGATATATTCATTTCAGGTGTACAACATAGTGTTTTGACAATTCTATACATTACACAATGCTCATCCTGAGAAGGATACTATTTTAAATCTTATTACCAGGGCAATCAGTTAGAACCAGAGATATTTTAGAGGTCATAGGTCATAGTTATAGCTGCAGCACAACCATCTCCAAATCTAGACATCTTAGAGAAGACCTTGTCAGATACAGCTTCTGCAAAGATTGTATTAAGAAGTAGAGTAGTATCCACTTTTCTGTAGCGGCAAGGAAGGAGATGACAATTTTTTTAATCGTGATAAGAATTTTTTCACCAGCAGTTAGAAGGACCTGTAGTTTCCAGATCAAGCTCTAGAACGTGATTAGTAAACATCAGAAGAGTTTGCCTAAGCAACTCAAAACTTGTGGGAAAAATAAAAGAGAGATCACAACCAACACTGAAGAAATACAAACAATTATAAGAACATATTAAGAGCAACTATATGCCAACAATTAGGCAATCTGGAAAAAATGGATACATTCCTAGAAACATATAAACTACCAAAACTGAAACAGGAATATATAGAAAACCTGAACAGACCAATAGCCAGAAAAGAAATTGAAGCAGTAATCAAAAATCTCCCAACAAACAAGAGTCCAGGGCCAGATGGTTTCCCAGGGGAGTTCTACCAAACATTTAAAAGAGTGAATACCTATTCTTCTGAAGCTGTTTCAAAAAATAGAAATGGAAGGAAAACTTCCAAACTCATTCTAAGAGGCCAGCATTACATTGATCCCAAAACCAGACAAAGACTCCATAAAAAAGTAGAATTACGGACCAATATCCCTGATGAACATAGATGCAAAAAATTCTCACCACGATACTAGCCAATAGTATCCAACAGGACATTAAAAGTATTATTCACCATGACCAAGTGGGATTTATTCTTGGTCTGCAAGGGTGGTTCAACATTCATCAATCAGTGTGATACATCACATTAATAAAAGAAAGGACAAGAACCATATGATCCTCTCAGTTGATGCAGAAAAAGCATTTGGCAAAGTACAACATCTTTTCTTGATTAAAACTCTCTGTAGTAGGGATTGAGAGAATATATCATAAAAGGCATATACCAAAAGGCCACAGTGAATATCATTCTTAATGAGGAAAAACTGAGAGCCTTTGCCCTCAGGTCAGAAACACAACAAGGATGTCCACTCTCACCACTGTCATTCAACATAGTACTGGAAGTCCTAGCCTCAGCAATCAGACAACGAAGAGAAATAAAAGGCATCCAAATCAGCAAAGAAAAAGTCAAACTCTCACTCTTCACAGATGATGTGATACTCTAAGTGGAAAACCCAAAAGACTCCACCCCAAAATTGCTAGAACTCATACAGGAATTCAGCAAAGTGGCAGGATATAAGATCAATGCACAGAAATCAGTTGCATTTCTATACACTAACAATGAGACAGAAGAAAGGGAAATTAAGGAATTGATCCCACTTACAATTGCATCAAAAGCCATAAGATATCTGGGAATAAACTTAACCAAACAGGTAAAGATCTGTACTCTGAAAGCTATAAAACACTTATGAGGGGGATCCCTGGGTAGCTCAGAGGTTTAGCGCCTGCCTTCGGCCCAGGGCATGGTCCTGGAGTCCCGGGATCGAGTCCCGCACTGGGCTCCCTACATGAAGCCTGCTTCTCCCTCTGCCTGTGTCTCTGCCTCTCTCTGTGTGTCTCCCATGAATAAGTAAATAAAATCCTTAAAACAAAACAAAACATAGATGCGATAATCAAAAAGACGTACCTTTAAAAAAAAAGGAAAGAAAACACGAAAGAAATTGAGGAAGACACAAAGAAATGGATAAACATTCCATGCTCATGGACTGGAAGAACAAATATTGTTAAAATGTCTATGCTCCCTAAAGCAATCTTCATTCAGTGCAATTCCTATCAAAATACCATCAACTTTTTTCTCAGAGCTGGAACAAATAATCTTAAGATTTCTATGGAACCAGAAAAGACCCTGAGTAGCCAGAGGAATGTTGAAAAAGAAAACCAAAGCTGGTGGCATCACAATGCCAGACTTCAAGCTGTATTACAAAGTTGTAATCATCAAGGCAGTATGGTACGGGCACAAAAACAGACACATAGATCAATAGAACAGAGAACCCAGAAATGGACCCTCAACTCTATGGTCCACTGATCTTCGATAAAGCAGGAAAGAATATCCTGCTGGAAATAAGACAGTCTCTTCAATAAACAGTGTTGGGAAAATTGGACAGCTACATGCAAAAGAATGAAATTGGGCCACTTCCTTAACCATAAACAAAAATAAATTCAAAATGGATAAAAGACCTAAATGTGAGGCAGAAATCAAAATCCTAGAGGAGAACACAGGCAGCAACCTCTTTGACCTCGGCCACAGCAACTTCTTGCTAGACAGGTCTCCAAAGGCAAGAGAAACAAAAGCAAAAATGAACCATTGGAATTTCATCAAGATAAAATGTTTCTGCACAGCAAAGGAAACAGTTTCTCCCAACCTATGGAATGGGAGAAAATACTTGCAAATGTCTTATCTGATAAAGGGCTAGTATCCAAGATCTATAAAGAACTTATCAAATTCAACGCCCAAAAAACAAATAATCCAGTCAAGAAATGGGCAGAAGACACGAATAGGGCAGCCCTGGTGGCGCAGTGGTTTAGCACCGCCTGCAGCCCGGAGTGTGATCCTGGAGACCTGGGATCGAGTCCCACGTCGGGCTCCCTGCATGGAGCCTGCTTCTCCCTCTGCCTGTGTCTCTGCCTCTCTCTCTCTCTGTCTCTCATGAATAGATAAATAAAATCTTAAAAAAGAAAAAGACACGAATAGACATTTCTGCAAAGAAGACATACAAATGACCAATGACACATGAAAAAATGCTCAACGTCATGCAGCATCAGGGAAATACAAATCAAAACTACAATAAGGTACTACCTCACACCAGTCAGAATGGCTAAAATTAACAAGTCAGGGAACAAATGTTGGCAAGAATGTGGAGAAAGGGGAACTCTTTTACACTGCTGGCCGGAATGCAAGCTGGTACAGCCACTCTGGAAAAACAGTATAGAGGTTCCAAAAAGTTAAGAATAGAGCTACCCTATGACTCTGAAATTGCACTACTAGGTATTTACCCAAATGATACAAACATAGTATTTCACCCCAACGTTTATAACAGCAATGTCCACACTAGCCAAACTATGGAAAAAGCCCAGATGTTCCCTGATAGATGAATGGATAAAAAATATGTGTATATATATATACACAATGGAATATGATTTAGCCATCAAAAAAAGTGAAATCATGCCATTTGCAATGATGTGGATAGAACTAGAAGGTATTATACTAAAGCAAAATAAGTCAATCAGAGAAAGTTAACATATGATCTCACTCATATGTGGGATTTAAGAAACAAAATAGGATCACAGGGGAAGAGAGGGAAAAATAAAATAAGATGAAATCAGAGAGGGAAACAAACCATAAGAGACTCTTAACTCTAGGAAACAAACTGAGGGTTGCTGGAGGGGAGGTTGCTGGGGGATGGGGTAACTAGGTGATGAGCATTAAGTAGGGCACATGATGTGATGAGCACTGGGTGTTATATGCAACTGATGAATCACTGAACTCTACCTCTGAAACTATTAATACACTATATATTAATTAATTGAATTTAAATAAAATACAATTTTAAAAAAATATGTGGGGGAAACAAATAGCAGAAAGAGAGCTCTGACAATGGGATGCAGTGCAAGTGTGAAGTGTTGCCTCTGCACTCTGATTCCCCTCCTCCCCCTTCAGCTCAGCTCCCCACTCAGCAGCTGGGGTGGGGGGAACCTGTGAACTCCCCCACCCCACCCTTGCTCTGTGTTCCTCCTCTGCTTGAATACATCACTTACTTGTGGGACCTACTGCTTGTTAAGCAAAGACTGCCCTGGTGAGAATGATGAGGTTCTGTATGTCCCTTCCTCCCTGTCCCTACCCCACCATTTGGCTTTTCTGTCCTTGTCCCTGGACATGCCAGCCTCCTGGTATTCCTTCACCACTTGGAGGAGACCCACCTGCCAATCAGGAGCATTTGCTTTAGACTTATGATGAATGAAAAATTAGTTTCTACTATATTTGAGCCTGTATCCCATTGTTAGGATTGTTCCAACAGCTAACATGACCTTAAGTGACCAGCTAGGATATTCAATCAACAGCTCTCAGAGTCTCTTTTCTGGTTTTTAAGATAAGGATTATATTACCCACCTTCTGGGGTTGTTAGAGGATGGTACGAAACTCCCAGCATGGGGCTAACTCAATGACAATGGAGCTAAGTCACAAGAAGACAATGCTTCTGGAACTGTCAAGAGATTCAAAACCACATTTCCGGCTGAGAGAGGAAGAGAGAAACATAGTTGCCTCTGATAATAAAGATCTCTCAAAAATAATGGGTTGTGATTGCATCAGAGCCAAGTAGAAAAATTGAAAGAAAAAGAAAAATATAGTGGTTGAGTGTCAGGTTTTGAAGTTGGGCAGAGCTAAATCTGAGTTCCGGCTTTACCACTTAACAAAGCTGTGTGTCTTTGACCAGTCTTTAACTTCTTTGAGCTCCAATTTCCTCATGAAGATACCAACCAACTAACCCTATGGGGAGGGAATCCAAGGGTATTAACAAGGACTCTTGCCTGCAGGCAACAGAAACTGTTCTAGCTAAGGAATTTATTAAGGAGACTATAAAACCTACAGAACTAGGGTGATGGGTGAGGAAACTGGCTCTGAGCCGAGCTTCCATAAAACCACCAAAAGGTCTACCAAAAGGGCTCTTCCTTTGCCAGATCAGGAACCCAAGGGATGACTCAAGGGTCATGCCTCCTCTAGCCCATCCTGGACACCTTGTGTCCTGCCTCTCTTTTCAAGAGCAGATTGAAGTCTTACACAAGATCATCCAGTGCAAGGGACCTACAGCACATCTGGGAACCAGCTGTTACGGGATCTGAAAAATGCCTCACTTTCCAGTCTTCCCAGTATAAGAAGTTACTTTAGAAAGAGGTCAGAAACAGTGCTGACCGAGCCAATACCTCTATGGAAAACATTTAGTGCAGTCTCTAGCAGATAGAAGCGGCTTGATATATTGTAACTAGAGGTAGCAGAGCTTAGTTGTTAAGGGTCTAAACTCTGCAGCCACACAGTCTGGGTTCAAATCCCTTCTCCACCAGTATTACTGTGTCCATCTACTTCGCCTCTCTATGTTTCAGCTTATGTGGTTAGGCTAATGACAGTAAGTCATATAACTTGTAGGCTTGCCGTGAATATCAGACGACTTAATAAGTACCTAGAAGTATCTGGTTCGTGGAAGCTCAATTAACATGAGCTGCTACCACTCTTTGTCCTGGTCTCCATGATTCCAAAGAGGAATTGCATTTACTAGAGGTCTCAGTGATGCCATGTAGGCATCCAAACTTTCCAGACTCTGCAGGCCAACCTCATCTCTCATTTCGACATCTCATTCCTTCCCCCAAATGCTACTGAGTCAAAGAGCCTGATGATAATAAATAGTAACAGCTAGTGCATCTATTAATTGCTTTGTTTGTTGCATTGCATTAGTTATCACAACAACATCACTTTGGAGATTTATATTGTCATCTCTAGTTTACAGGTTAGGAAACCGAGATTCGAGGATGTTAAGTGAATTGCCAGCTAACACTATGTTAGTGTCAGATTTACCGATGAAAGCCAGGTCCCCACTCAGGGTTGTAGTGTAGTAACCTACCTTCCTTTTTTGCTTTCCTAGTTCAAGTGCAACAGAGCTATGCTCACCTTGTGGTTCAGTTCTGATCTCCTTTGATTCTTAGAATACAGCAGTAAATAAGAAAGGGTCCTTGCCTTTGAGGAGCCGGCAGTCAATCATGGAGACCTAGTAAAGACACAGTTAAAACACAATCACAATGGGGAGTGTGAACAAGGCACAGATATAGGACCAAAAAACAAAAAAACAAAAAAACAAAAAAAAGAGAGCCTTAGGTTAACTGGGGCTTCAGACAACAGCTTCAGGGAGGAGGTGAAGGCTGAAGGGGGGTTACAAATGCTAAAGTTGGGGCAGAAAGTAGAACAGGAGGGGTGCCTGGGTGGTTCAGTCAGTTAAGCAGCTGCCTTCAGCTCAGGTCATGATTCCAGGGTCCTGGGATTGAGCCCTAGGTCGGGCTCCTGGCTCAGCAGGGAGTCTGTTTCTCCCTCTCCCTCTGCCAATCCCCCCTCCCTGCTCATGCTCTCTCTCTTTCTCTCTCCAGTAAATAAATAACCTTTTAAAAAATTAAAAATAAAAAAAGCAGGGGAAGACATACCACACACAGAGAGCAGTACGTGCAAAGGCACTAGGGCATAAAAGCAGCACAGGGTGTCCAGGCAATGACAAGGAGAGCTATGCTTTGGAGGTAAAAGCTGTGATGTGAGGTACAGCAGAAAATATGATTAGAAAGGATTGTGAGGAGCCTTGAAAAGCTGCATTAGAGCAATGAGGAGGCAGGGAAGAGTACAGGGTTTTAAGTAGCTGAAGTACAAGGTATGACTTGCATTTTAGAACAATTCCTGTATTGCGGGCAGGTCATGGTACAAATGAAAATGTGGGGCCCCTTGTTCAAAAAGCAGGAGAAAAGTGCTGTTAAAAATACTAATATATAAAGTTTTTTCTTTTTTTTTTTTTTTTTTTTTTTAAAGTTTTATTTATTTATGATAGTCACACAGAGAGAGAGAGAGGCAGAGACACAGGCAGAGAGAGAAGCAGGCTCCATGCACCGGGAGCCCGACGTGGGATTCGATCCCGGGTCTCCAGGATCGCGCCCTGGGCCAAAGGCAGGCGCCAAACCGCTGCGCCACCCAGGGATCCCTAAAGTTTTTTCTTTAAAGCTATTTTATTACTTGTAAAACGCAAGTTTTGTTTTTCTACTCTCCATTGTATTGATTTCTGTTCTAACCCTTTGTTTTCTTCCTTGGGCTTGCTTTGGTTACAGTTCACTCTTGTTTTTCTAGTTTCCTAAGATTGAAGGTTAGGCTATTGATTTGTGATTCCCTTTTGTGTGTGTGTGTGTGTGTGTGTGTGTGTGTTTTAATATGGGCACTTATAGCTGTAAACACCCCTGTAAGTGCTACTTTAGCTAATCTCATAAGTTTCTTTAAAATTTATTTATTCATGGGAGACAGAGAGAGAGAGAGGCAGAAACATAGGCAGAGGGAGAAGCAGGCTCCCCACAAGGAGCTCGATGCAGCACTCGATCCCAGACTCTGGGGTCACCCCTTGAGCCAAAGGCAGACACTCAACCACTGAGCCACCCAGGCATCCCTCCATATCTCATAAGCTTGGAGATGTCATGTTTTTGTTTTCATTCATTTCAAAGTATTTTCTAATTTCCCCTGTGACTTCTTTATCCCCATCGGTTACTTAGGAAAGCAGTGTGGAAGTCTAATTTCCCCATATTTGTGAATTTCCCAACTTCCTTTCTGTAACAGGTTTCTAATCTGATGGCATTGTTCCTGGAGAATGTACTTTGTATGATTTCATCTTTTTAAATTGAGACTTACTTTATAAATTAGGATGTGGTCTATCCTGGGGGATGTTCATGCATGCTTGTGAATAATATACATTCGGAGTGGAGTGTTCTAGAGAGGTCTGTTAAATCTGGTTGTGTACGTGTTAGGTCTTTTCATCCTTGCTGGTCTTTTGTCTAGTTGTTCTATTTATTACTGAAAGTAGAGTATTGAGGGGCACCTTGCTGGGTTCAGTCAGTAAGGCAGGTGACTCTTGATTTTGGGGTCATGAGTTCGAGCCCCATGTTGGGCAGGGAGCCTACTTAAACAAATAAATAAATAAAAAGAAAGAAAGTGGAGTATTGAAATTCCCAAGTATTACTGTTGAATGTTCTAGTTCTCCCTTCATTTTAGTTTCTGCTTCAAGTATTCCGGGGCTCTGTTGTTAGGTGCATATATACTTATAATTGGTGTATCTTCCTGATAGATTGACCCTCTTATCACTATAAAACATTCATCTTTAAGTCTAGCACATCTTGTTTTAGTTTGTTTTGTCTGATATCTTATGGCCACTCTAGCTCTCTTATGGTTGCCATTTGCATGATATAACCCTTTCCATTCTTCTACTTTGGTCTACTTGTATCTTTGAATCTGAAGTGCTCTCTCAAAGAATAAAGACTAACAAGGGGTAGAGTGGGAACACAGTGGGCTTCAGAGGTAGTCCTGAGATTTGAATCTTGCCTCTGGAAGCTGAGTAACTTTTGTTAATGCTTCTCAATTTATGTGAGACCCAGTCTCATCACCTGCAAAATAGAGACAACAATGCCTACTATTGTGGCCCGTGAAATGGGATACTTGAAGCTCACAGCAACATTCCTGGTACCTAGATGAGGATCAACGGAACTTTAGGGCAATGACAATGAGCAATTCCAAGCTGCAGACCCAGATACTGCTGAAGGATCCTTCAAACTTTTTGAAGGAGGCCTTTAGAGACACTCTAAAGAAATTCACCCCTTTTTCCATCTAGAAATTTAGATGTTGGTCTCTAAAAGCTCTGCAGCATAATCCTGATTTTAATGGGCATCTCTTTCTGGCTGTCCTTTACGCATAGAGCCACCTGCTCCTGCCCCCATCCCCCCACCCCCACTAACACTCCTCTCCAGTTTGACATTGGACTTGATGAAAAGATGAGAGTTTCCTTCGTGGACGTGAGAATTTTGTTCTGACAAATGCTGGCAGAGTCCTCCTTGGATGTGTTGACAGCATTTTTATCACCTAGACATCCTCTAAAAAACTTGAACATGTCTAGCTTTTAATTGCCTTGCCCACCCACACAGAAGCTGTTTGGAGCATTAATCTGGGATGTTTAGTACTTTTCTGATTGCAACTCTACTGATGTAAACAGAACCACAGCTCCTTGTCAAGAAGAGGGGAGACTTTAAATTTCTTTTTCTTCTCTGATAGGAATTTCTCAAGAATCTATCACCAAAGAGACCAACCACTTCATAATTTTAAGGGATATACAAATATCACAAGGAAGAGGTCAAGCTGCAAAGACAAGGCCAGAAGTCGAAGAAGAGGGGAGGGAGAGAATGTAAAAGAAAAAGCTGATGGGAACATTGTTATTTAATGAGATCAATGCCAATATCATCATAAATAAGAGAAGAATTGAATGGGGCAGGCATTCATATTGTGCATCACCGGTGCATCAGCCACTGTCACAGTGAACTGAAATTGGGAGACTCTAACCCAAGCTGATACCACCCGTGCAGGTGGCTAAGAGAGAGAAGCCTTTTGCAGCCACTTTAACAACTCTCATAGGGGCAGAAAAAGTAACATTCTACATGTCACAATTATGCCAGCAGTACAGTAGTTATGTTTATGGCAGGAAGAGACTTTCCTCATATTGAAATTGGACTTGCCTCTGGGGGAAACAAGGTCAATGCTTGCCGTGATGAGGTTGCTTGCTCCTTAAATAACTTGATGGAAAAATCCGCTGCAGCTATCATGAGTAGGGGGTTGAATGGAATCAGAGAATCCACCATCAGCAGCATCAAAGGGGCCAGAGAACATCAAGTAGCTTCCAGCCAAGCCTGAATTGTCCATGATTGCACAAGAGGTGGAGGGAGACAAAGTCTTTCCCCATTGGCATTCAGCAGTGGCAGCATCAAGGTAGAAAAGCCATGCCTGGAAGTAATTGCCACCAGCCCACACCACCCCGAATAAAGTCCTAACCCCACACTTGTAAAAAAAAAAAAAAGAAGAAGAAGAAGAAGCACGTAGTTCTCACCTCTATGTCCCTGTCTTCCATGGATATTATTGAATTCTGATCTACTATCAACATTCAGTAATGAAAGGAGGGAATCGCTTACAGGGAATAATGGGGCTCTGGATACTCAAAAGAAGTCTTTGGGTGAAGTAAAGAGGGATTTAGAAGAAGTAAAAAGAAGGGGAGACAGATTCCACATGGGAAATTTTCTCTTACTCATTAGTTTCTTTAGGACATCATGAAGTAACTCAGAATTAAGTTGATCAAGTTCAGTATATCAACTATTGTCATCAATCCATGAAAGGCCTCTCTTTGTTTTGTTTTGTTTTTTAATCCCCAGCCTTCAGCCCCATAATCTAGTCCATACCACCCACTGCCTTTGCAGACAAGATAGAAGTGTGATGTGACTACTGACAGATCTTTCTCTGCCTTTGGTCTCTGTTTCTCTCTGCATTCCCTCAGAACCATTTCTCCTTGGGTATGGGTCTAAGCTGTTGACTTATCTTCCAGTTGCACCTCTAGAGAAAGACTCCAACTGTCTCTTCTTCCAGTGCTAAAAATCCCTACATGGTGTTAGACTGGTGCAGTCTGGGTCTGCCCAACTCAGACTCATCACTCTAGTTGAAGAGTTTAAGTCTTATTTCAATACAGTTCTCCCAGTGAAACCACATTGTTAGAGTGAGAGATAGGGCATTTCCCAGAAGGGAGAAGGTGCTTCTCTGGGCAGACAAAACAATGGATGTCTACTTAGGACAATTGCTGAAGTTCATAGGTTCTTCACCACACCTCAGGAAAGCCTTTTTGCTTTTATGCTTATTAGACATCGTGAACCCAGAAGCTATCTGATGTAATCATACACCAGCCTTCTACCTCCTCCACAAAAACCCCTCATGACTCCCAGTCCTATTCTCTCATTGTTCTTTGAGCTACAAAGAGATGGGGATGGTGATTATGGTGATGCTAATTTCAACAGCTAATAAGAATTCACCATGTGTTACCAACTCTACTAAGTAACTTCCATATATTAACATTCATTCCATTTCCACAATAACCTCGAAACGTGAACACTATTAATATTGCATTTTACAAATAAGGAAACTAGTGCATAAAGATTAACCTGTCCAAGGTCATAAGGTTAGTATATGACAGAGCCAGAATTTTAACCTGGGTGTGCCTGCTTCCAAAATCCATCTTAAACTCCAGGAAATGCTGGTGGCAAAGCATGAGCTAATGTGTGTATGCAGAGAGCAGAGAAAGCAGGAACTCACTTCTTTTTTTCTCCTAGAGCACCAAGCAAACACAAGACTTCGCCAATTGTAGGAACTCATATGGTTTGCAAGCTGAGTTGAATTATGTGACTCAGGAAAACCTGCCTGGTTCTTCCCCGAGACACTGAAGCAGAAGTTTCAAGAGTTGCAGCTACACTTACCAAGACTCTTGAATGAGGGAGGTGGGCAGATTGTTCAGGGTTTGTTGCAAAATATCTAGTGGGAAGCTTAGGCTTCTTGTGTATTTAGGGTAAAAGCATGCAATTGTGGTACACACTGACTCGTGTTCTCTCTGCCATATTATATTGTAATACCCGTAATTTTCAGATCTAAGAGACTTATCTCTGAATTCTTGAGTGTTTTTACAGACCAATAACAGTAAGTCTATCCAGATTGCAATTGCATGTTTTGAGGAGTTAATGAGTTTAAGTCACTTGTCTTCCACTGATTTGGCAGTTGCATTATTATTATTTTGTAGTCTCTAGATGATCCCAACTAAGAGTCCAATTAGACACCAAATGTAGTCTTGATGGGAACACTGGTTCTAAGGTTTAGGATGTTTGTTTGTTTTGTATTATTACTGAAGTTCTGGGGGGAAATGGAGACTGGGATAGAAATCCAGGAATAGGAAATTTGGGAGCAGGTGAGTCCTGGGCCTCACCTTAACACAAGAAGAACAAGAACAGGGCACATACAGAAAGCATCCTGAGAGAAAAGCTTGGTGGCTGTCTTACCAAGAAGCTGATGGAGAGTAAAACATGGTAGCAGTGGCCAAACAGAGCTGGAACTCACCAGGTCGGGATCTGCAGGCCGCAGGTCTGGGTTTCCTGCTGTGTTGTAACCCACACTTGTCAGAGGTCTGCTGCAGCACCGGGGATGGCTCTGAGCTCCACTGAAGCATGAACCTGTTGTTAAGTTGTATTACCCCATTTCACAGTTGATGAAACTGAGACTCCAAGATGTTTTATCACTTAAATGATTGAACGGGGACTCTTTTCTCATTTTTTGAATTCTCATTCAATTCTGCTACTCTCAGGGCCAAGTTTTAAATCCCAACCAGTAAGCTGCCAGGAGAGAGCAATGGGATCTCCTTACCCATAACCAGTGTATACTTGGGCAGAACTTGATACAAGTGAGATGGGCCACAGGCCCCACTCGTCCTGAGCTCTTCCTCTCTTCTTCTCCAAGATCTGAAATTCAGCCTTGAATTTCCTCCGTGGGAAAAATGACACTATGTCAACTCTTCACCTAGCAGGGGTCCCTCAGAACAAGGAGCCAGAATGTTTGTAGGCTTATGGAGGGCTCACAAAACTGAAATCCAGCTTTCTCTCTCTGACAGCCAGTTCTTCTCTGACAAGAGATTAGCAGGCTGTCTTTTGTTGCTTCTTCTCTTCCTTGATACCCCATTGACTTCTGATCATTTCACTGTCAGCCGTAGGCAAGAGAGGAGAGATGCCATACTAGTCAGTTTGCTATTTATAGATTTTGCTGTTAAGTTTGCACAGGAGAGAGATGCTTGCATTAGGTATGGATTTCTTTAACCCAGTGCTACTCAAAGTTTGGTCCCAGACCAACAGCATCAGCAGTATCTGAGAATTTGTTAAAAATGAAGAATCTCAGGTCCTGCCTCCAACCCACTAGATCAGATTCTCTGTTGGTAGGCCCAGGAACCTGTGCTTTAACAGCCTCTCTGGGTGATGATTATGTGCGCTCAAGTTGGAGAATCACTGCTTTGACCAATTTCCTTCTTCCCCTCCTTTGTACAGATACTGAGGCTTGGCTAAACTGCCCACGTGGCTCTGAATGACAATTGGAGAAGCAGTTTACAAGGTACGGACTCTAGAATTCAGCAGAGAGGGACATCTGGGTAGCTCAGCAGTTGAGCGTCTGCCTTCAGCTCCGGGCATGATCCTGGAGTCCTGGGATCGAGTCCCATATCAGGCTCTTTGCATGGAGCCTGCTTCTCCTGTCTCTGCCTCTCTCTCTGCCTCTGTGTCTCTCATGAATAAATAATAAAATCTTAAAAAAAAAATTCAGCAGAGAGGACCTCACTCCTCTTTCCCCCACCTGTGCTGTGATCATGAACTGACCTTACTGAGCCTCGGACTCCTTATTGATAACATGGGGATGATCATAATCACTCTATAGAATTATAGAGGATTAAATGAAATAGTGATATGCTAGCCCTTTGCTGCATGGTAAGAGCCCAACAAATTGTCATTGTAGTGGAAATCCTCATCATCACCATCTCATCTTTAGTGGCAAGTATGTGGGGTGTGTTTTAAACATTTGCTTGGTCTTCTGGCTATCCAACAGCTTTTTAGTGCACATGCTTTTATTATATCTGACTTACTTTATTTTTTCCTAGTATCTTTTGAACACCATTGCTAATTTTGGGAAATAACCAACTGCAATAGTTAGTTTTATGTGTCAACTTGACTAGGCTATAGCACCCAGTTATTCAATCAAATGCTAATCTAGCTGTCACTGTAGAGGGTATTTTATAGACGTGGAGATTATCTTTCATAGTGGGAGTGATCCTCATCAAATCAGTAGAAAGTCCTTAAAAGCAAAACTGAAGTTGCCCTGAGGAAGGAAAAACTTTGCCTCAAGACTGCCTGTACCAGCTCCTGCCTGGAAGTTTCCAGCCTGCTGGACTGCCCTGAGGATTTCAGACTTGCCAGCGTCCACAATCACATAAGCCAATCTCTTAAGATAATTCATCTCTTAAGATAAATCTCATATACCAGCCTTATGAATTTTGCTTGTAGAGGGTAGAATTCAGAAATCTCCATTTCCCCAGTCTCCTTTGCTGCTGAGACACAGGCACATAACCTCTGTGCCAACTCTCAGGCTTACCTCAGATTCGATTTCAGAAATTAGCAATACAAAGAAAGAGGCTACATCCAGAACCTTCCACAGGATAGTAGCTGAGGCATCTGGATTTCAGAGTCAGCTATGGATACAAGCTTACTTCCTGGAGAGAAGTGGCCACAGTGGTAGGTGGGTGGGGGTTCCTTGAGTACCAGAGGTGGTAGGGTCCTTATCAGAATCTGCAGTGTGATTCTGAAAACTTAGCCTTGAGCATGATTCTCCAGCCTTCCCGACACTTCTGGGAGCTATGGTAATGTGTTTTTAATAAACACCTTTTCTACTTAGTCAAGGTCAGCTTTTCACCATCAGACACCTACCTGACTTATCCAGACATTGGGACCAGAAGTCACTGCCAGCTACAGAACCTTGGGGAGGAATGTGGGTTTGGTTATCTGACCCATTTGGAAGAAATAGCACTGAAGAGCCAGTTAGCATTAAGGAATAGGACCTGGCAGTCTAAGCTATGAGTCTTAAAAACAGTAGAGTCAGCTATTTCCTGGGGTCACCCTGAAGAGCACATTGAAGGCAAAGTTCAGACGGATCTAACTGTGCTGCCATCAAAAAAAATATGAAAAGTGTGAAGAATTCAGAGCCAGTGGGGATAAACTGGCTGCATCCAGCTACACTGGACAGCTTAACAAGAGCAGCACTGGGCCCCACTATCCTGCCTTTGTCAGAACAGTATTTTCTTCCTTGTTTGCAGAAGTTCTCCCTGTCTTGCTTTTGAGGCCCTGGAATGGCTCACCACTGAAGTTACTTTGCTGGGGAACTCCAAATTCCTCCAAGTTCCCTTTACCCTTTAACAGCACCAATGATTATCTTGAGACTTATGAGGTAAATCAGACTCCAATAGTTACTAGGAGTCAACTATAAAGTTAAACCTGTAAAGAAAAAGCATCTATATTAAAAGATTTTCAAGAATTTGCTAATTTATGCCAAAAAGAAGGTTGGAGTTGTGTATAGGAATTAATTCTGAAGATGCAAGACCAGGGAAGGAGGGGTATTATGTAAATAGGTTGCATTTGTCAATAGGAGTGCTTTGACCAGAGATTTCTGTGTTTAACAGACGATCTTGAGCAATTGGTTGTAGTTTAATTACCCTTTCTAATTGATTGGCTGACTTAATCCTGGATTCATTGACAACCAGCATAAAACAGAGTTCCAGAAATTCCATGGCATAATGTAGGACAGCAGCTCACAAGCCAGGCTGCACATTAGAATTACCTGAGGGGCTTTTCAAACTACTGAGGCCATGGTTGCACCACAGACCAATTAAATCAAAACATCTGTGGATGGAGCCGAGCCATCAGTATTTTTCAGAGCTCCTCAGGTGATTAAAATGTATACCCAAGGTTATGAAGCTCTGATGTAGGGGAAAGAGCTATAAATGTGGACTGGGTTAATTCTATGAGATTTGCTTACTTATTCCCTAATTATGTACCTTGAAAGGACCCTGGAGATACTCTCCTTGCCAAAGTATTGAGAATTACATCAATAAGGAAAGAATCAGAATATTCGGAAGGTGCTATTGTAGCTCTTACCTATAGATTGGATGTGCTAGGGAGAGAGACTGCATTAAAATGGGTTTCCTGGGCAGCCCTGGTGGCTCAGCAATTTAGCGCCTTTAGCCCAGAGTGTGATCCTGGAAACCCAGGATCGAGTCCCATGTCGGGCTCCCTGCAGGGAGCCTGCTTCTCCCTCTGCCTGTGTCTCTGCCTCTCTCTCTGTGTGTGTGTCTCTCATGAATAAGTAAATAAAATCTTTAAAAAATAAAATAAAATAATAAAATAAAATAAAATAAAAAAATAAAATAAAATAAAATAAAATAAAATAAAATAAAATAAAATAAAATAAAATAAAATGGGCTCCCTGATGTCAGTGTGTGTTGAAGGGATACAGAATTGGCTGAGGCCAAGAGGTAACCTTCTACTAACACTAGCTACTAGAAGATGCTTCAGGGTTACAGCAGTCAGCAGAAGGGCTAGGGTGGCACTCAGACTAGTCTGACCACAGAGATTTTTTGGAGAAGTCAAGTGCATGGAACCTATGGACTCGAATAGGGTACCAGCTAACTATGATCCTATTTGACATTATTATCCCAAACTGCTAGTTTGGCCAACTAGAGCTTAACTTGAACTATAAGAGCAGTTCCCAAATCTGAGTCATTTAGAAAACCCGGGACCCTTGATAATGTGATAATACCAAAAGCATGAACATCATGTTTTATAACTAGCCTGGGATGAACCAGCTTCTTCCAGGCGCACTGAGAAGTTTAGCGAGAAAGGTGCCACACTCCACTAATCCACTCTTACCAGAAAGTGTCCCTTCCTCCCCAATTTGAAGTTCTTCTTGCCTTGCTTGAGGCCCTGTGATGATGTCACCTAAAGAAGTTACTTTCAGGGGCACCTGGATAGCTGAGTTGGTTAGGCATCTGCCTTCGACCCAGGTCATGATTCCAGGGTCCTGGGATTGAACCCCACATTGGGATCCCTGCTCCTCAGGGAACCTGCTTCTCCCTTTCCCTCTGCCTGCTGCTCCCCCTGCTTGTGCTCTCTCTATCCCTCTGTCAAATAAATAAATACACTCTTTTTTTTTTTAAGTTACTTTCATGGGGAAATCCAAATCTCAAGTTCCCTCCACTCCTTGCAATTACCAATCTCCCAATGGGACCTGTGGTCATTCTCCAGGGTAACCATGTCCTGGGGGAAAAGAAATTATCAGACCATTTGAGGAGAATTGGACATCTACTCTGAGGGACCCAAGGCTTCACTACAATCCTTTGGAACCAGAAAGAAGTGGTCCATCCCAGTCAGCCTGCTGATATCTTACACATTTCTACCCTAGCACGTAATGGCTAATTTCCCAGTTCCTGAGTATATAGTTGGAATAAACATATTCACCAAGAAAAAGAATCCCCACACTGACCTTGGATTAAAGGCAATTATAGTATGAAGAGTCATAAAGGAGGCCCTAAAGCTTCTCCTGCAATCCAAAATTATGAACCAAAAAACAAGTCTACACCTATGAGAGAACTACCAAAATTAGTTAATATGAATTAAAAATTAATATTCAAAATACTCAAAGAAAAAAAAAAAAAAACAAAATACTCAAAGATGTGAAAGATGTCGGGGTATTGATTTCTATCCTAGCCCCCATTTAACACACCAATTTAACAAAGAATTTACAAAGATTCACGGGTCTTGGATAAAGACAACAAATTACCATAAGCTTAGTTAGGAGAGGACCCCAACTACAACTACTGTTCAAACATAGATCTTTAATCAGCATAAATAAACATAGTTTCTGGAACTGTAGGTCTTCATCTATAAAAAAAAAAAAATATTCCTATCCTAATAAACAGAGAAAAATTGGAAGCTACTTGGCAGGGACAGCAGTCCACTTTCACCATTTGCCTCAGGACTATGTCAACATTCTCACTCTGGACCATAATTTAGTCTATAGGGATCTTGTTTGTTTTGCCATCCCACAAGACATCACATGCTTCACCAATAATAACATCCGACTAGAATCTAAAAGACAGAAAGCAGCCAATGTTCTGAGAGGCTTTGTTAAGACACATGCATGCCAGAAGGTAAGAGAGAAATCCCATGGAAATACTAGGTCCTGACACCTTGGTGAAGTAATCTGGGAAATGATGCAGTAGCTACTTCAAAGTGAAAGGCAAGTAGTTGTACCCAACATTAAGAAAGAGGTATAATAGTCACTGGGCTTCATTGTATTTAGGAGAATATATTTGCTCTGATTGGATGTGTTTCTCCAACTTTTAACCAAGTTACCCAAAAGACAATCAGCTTTGAGAGAGGCAAGAATCAGCTCTCCAGCTAGTGCAAGCTGTGGTGTAAGAACTTTTGTCTCAGGGCACCTGCGTGGCTCAGTGGCTGAGTATCTGCCTTTGACTCAGGTGGTGATCTCAGGGTCCTGGGATCAAGTCCCACATCACGCTCCCTGCAGGGAGCCTGCTTCTCCCTCTGCCTGTGTCTCTGCCCCTCTCTGTGTGTCTTTCATGAATAAATAAATAAAATCTTAAAAAAGAAAAAAGAACTTCTGTCTCTTAGAGCCAATGGCCAGAAGATCCAACTTGCTGACCCTAGGTATGGTAGACTGGGATGCTATGCAAAACATACAGCAATAGGATAATTATAATGCAAGCCCAAGGGTTTAAGAGAAGAACCAAGCCTTCTTCACAGATAACCATCTGCCTTTTGAGAATTTGTGTCTTGCTTTTTTTTTTTTTTTTAAGATTTTATTTATTTATTCATGAGAGACACACACAGAGAGAAGCAGAGACACAGGCAGAGAGGGAAGCAAGCTCCACACAGGGAGCCGGATGTGGGACTTGATTCCGGGACTCCAGGATCACGCCCTGGGCCCAAGGCAGATGCTCAACCGCTGAGCCACCCAGGCGTCCCTCATGTCTTGCTTCTGAGCTTAGTAGAGACTGAATGCATGATTGAAGGGCACCAAGTACCATGAGATCTGAACTTCCCGTGAATAACTAGGTAATATCTGATATACCAAACTGTAAAGGCAGGCACGGTGGAAGTGGAAGCAGTACATATAAAATGTGATATGAGCAGTTCTGAAGCCACTGATGAATTATGTGAGCAAGATGTACCTTCTCTGGTTAAATGCCACCTCTCCTTCAACCCACACCTACCCTCATAGGGAGTTCCTGACATTACTGACTGAAAAGAAAGATGGTCAAGTGTAGCTTACAGATGAATTTTTATTTTCTGAAATTGTATGAACTCATTCAGAGGTATCTCTGGAAGACAATACGAAGTAAAAACTCCCAGAAGAAAGAACTTTGAGTTATCTACTTTTTCTGGAAGGTAAGATAACCAGAAGAATGCATCCATCTTGATTCATGGGTATGGCTAATGGATTGGCTAACTGGCCAGAAATTTGGAAGGAACAACACTGGTAGATTAGTGTCAAGAAAATATATGGGGGGAGGTGTTGGAATGGGCCTCTTAGAATGGGTGCACAGCATGTGACGATGTTGCATCTCATGTGGATAGTCACAAAAAGGGCTCTTCTGGGGAGGAGGCTTTCAAGAGTGAGATGGATAATCTGACTGTAGATAGAAATCACCTCTGCCACCCCATTGGGTTATCAAACAAAATGACTATATTGGCAGTGACAGAGATCATACATGAGCTCGACAACAGGGATCCCCTCTCATCAAGTTGAACTGGCTACTGCTACTATTGTTGCCCCAATTGCCAGCAGCAAAGACCCCTGCTGGGCACCTGATATGGCACCTACATCACCAGAATAGCCAGGGACCCAATGGCAAGCTGTTTGTACTAGTTCCCTTCCAACTTGAAGGGGGCAATGATTTGTCCTCAGGTCATAAAATCCCACTCTGGATTTGAATTTGCCTTGCATGGGTGCCATGTTTCTTCCAGCAACATCATCAGAAGACTTGCTGAATACTCTGCCACTGAGGTGTTCCACACCACACTGCATCTAAACAAGGAATTATTTAAGAGTGAAAGAACTAAGGAGGCTAGATGGAAATCATGGTATTCACTGGTCTTACAGAGGCGAGGATATTTGCAAACCCCTTACCCCTTCAAGCCACAGGGTGCTATCTGCTTTCCACTCTCATTAGTCTGTGTCCCTCGACATCCTGTGTTAGGCTCCCTAACCCTGCTCTTCCCTCTATAAGTGGTCCCCAACCAAAGTTTCTTCTTTTAAATCAAGTCACTTGGATTCAGTTTTCCATTGGGATCCGGAGTGGCATATTATTTCTGCAACTCATCTCTGCGGGCTTTGAGGACAAACACCCAAGAAAGAAGACAAAAGAAGGGTGCCACTGTGTTGAAAACTGAGGCTGCCACCTGTCCAAGTCAATGCCTTCATGCAACTCGGTGAACAGACATAAAGAGGGTTAGCAGTAGGCTGCAGTGACAGGTGCTGTTATATAAATAACAGGCCTGGGAGCAATGCCGCCTACACGACAGGGAGGGCAACACCTGGTTAAGTCAGACCCAGTATAACAAAAAAGTTAATGGAAGACTCGGACAACTCCATTCAGGCAAGACCACAGGGACTCAGAGCCCTCAAAAATCAAAGTTTGGGGCACCTCACTGGGTCGAGAACTCTGTCTGGTTGAGATGCCGCTAAAGAGAAGGGCCAAAAAATAAAAATAAATAAATAAATAAAATAATAAAATAAATAAAAATAAATAAAAGAGAAGGGCCATGTGGAGTCGCAGTTAGGGGCAGGAAGTCAGAGACACCACCTAGGGCTGCATGAACGTGGTCATCCACCCATGTTTCCTTCCATGCACGCGTCTCAGTTCTTTTCTTACCTATTCTCCTACTGTTTTTGTGACTTCTTCCACGAGTAATGGGGAATCCGAAAGGGACTGCCAGAGACTCAGAAGAGGAAGAGGTGTTACCCAGAAGGAATCTGGCTTCAGAACCAGATGCAGTGGCTGACAGTGGTTTGAACTGGCTGCCTGACCTCTAGATTTCTTGTTCTATAGAAAACAGGTCTAGGACACCTGGTGGCTCAGCGGTTGAGCGGCTCTCTTTGGCTCAGGGCGTGATTCTGGGATCCAGGACCAAGTGGGATCTGGGATTGAGTCCTACGTTGGGCTCCCTGTGGGGAGCCTGCTTCTCCCTCTGCCTATGTCTCTGCCTTTCTCTGTGTCTCTCATGAATCAACAAATAAAATCCTTAAAAAAGAAAAATTAAAGGGTTCTCCCTTATTTTTTAAGCTACCTGAAACTCAGAAAGTCACTGAAGACCAAACTCTGCTGAATGAGCGTACTTACACACATCACACTTATGCTTGCCGTGCGCCCTCCCTACTCCCATGCTTCCCCTGGGGACCCTAATGCAGGGTGGGCCTGGTCACTGCTGGCAGTTCCGCCCCGGGAGGGGCTGCAATGCAGAGAGCGGCTTCCCAGAGGGGACAGCCAGGGGGGACTCAGTCGGGGGAACGTTTAGCCTGGTCACGAGGAAGGCCCATGCTGTTGGGCAGACCTCTCATAGAGCCAAGCGGGTTGTAAAGTAAGAACCAGGCCAACCTGAAGTGTGGGCCAAGTGAGCACGCTTGGGCATGTGCCCTGAGAGAGGGAGTGTGGGTAGTGGGAGCTGAGCGTGTAAGGGGGAGGAGTAATCCCTTATGTTTATGTTTGTCCTTCTTTCTCCCTCGTACGGATTGCCCCATGCACAGAAAATCAGGTCTACAACCAGACAAAAGATAAAACGAGTTGATACCATCTTTGGCTTCCTCTTGCCTTTGGGACAGACAGAAAATAATGTGTTGCTATGAGCGAAGGACTTCAGATGCTTTGACCAATTTGATTTTAAAGCAAATAAGAAATGGCACCTAGTAGAGGCAGGTGGTGACTCACTGAGCTGCTCTTTACCTGGCCAGTGCACCTGTCCCCCAGCTGCTGTGAGGGTCAGCCACTAATGGCTCACAGCTGTTCCCTTCTCCAGAGAATCATCCCCAACCAAGGGAACACCTTACTCAGAAAAGCCTGGAAGTTTCTGGGCAGCCCACGGCCAGTGGTGACCAATGTGGGTGTGCCAAGGCCAAAGGCCTTACCTCCAGGTAAAGCAACTGGTGCTTCCAAGCTCCACTGAGAGAAGACTTCAGCCAAACCCACAGTTTGTCCAGCCTCCCCGGTGCCCCATCCTGATTCCTCTGCCCCCTGATGGGGTCCCTGGAGCAGACCTCCAGCAAACCCTTGTCAGTGGGGTCAGGGCCTCTTGGGCTGTCCCATGAGAAAGACTGCACAGAACAGAACTTGTACTGTTCTCCTTGCTGGGTCTGACCTCTTGCCAAGGTTTCTGCCCGGTCAGCTCTGGGGGTATTTGGGAAGGTTGGTAACCTGGTTTGATGATAACCAGACCCAGAAGAAGTCCCATTTAAAGCCACCCACACTACTGCAAGTCTGGAGAAGCTGGGCAAGCTCATTAGGTCCATCTGTGACACCTTCCAGCACCTTCCAGAGGATATTTTTAACTACATGGCACCTACTGTATCCCTGGGTGTCTTGATTCAGGTCTGTGAGTCACCTGCAGGATTGGTGAGATGTGCCAAAGGGCATCCTTGTTATATTCAGCTGGAGCTCTTTTTTTGGAAAGACTTAAGGTGGGAAGAAAAAAAATTAAGTTTCATGGTTACAGATTATGCTGCACAACACACAGCCTAAAAGCCTGGAGCCAGAGTGGCCTGCCTGCGGTCGCTCCTGTTCTCCAAGTGGCTCCACCGAGGTGACCAGCAGACACCACAGCAGATGAAGGGCCAAGACTGAGTGGCTCGGTGCTGCTCCTCGGGAGCCCCGGCGGGCTCTCCAAGTGAGGGAACGTCTCCAGGCTAACTGCGGTGCACTGGGCTGTGGCAGAGCAGAAAGGGCTGGCATCTGGGTCCGAGGCCATCATTCAGGCTCTAGCTGTAACCTCTACTAACTACATTTCTCTGAGCCAGGTGTTCCCCCTCCTCCCAGTCACTTTGCCTTTCCTGCAAAATAAGAATAACAGCCAGCTCACCAGGTCTCAGGGGAGTGTCGGGGGAGGGGGTGGATATGTGAAAGGGCCTTATAAACTGTAAAGTGCTGAGCAGAACAGCAGTTGTTAGGGGGAGGTCCAAAGAGGAAGCTCTCGGAGGTGCCAGGATTTCCTCCCCCACCTACGCAGGGCTGGGTGACCAGGAGGCCAGGCAAACTCCTTCAATGTCCCGAGAGACGAAGAATCTCGGGGAAAATAGCTTTTGTCACGGCAATGTGTTCTCACGAGTTGCTCTGTGAAGGGTATTTTTAGGGGTGTTTAACTGATGCTGCCTAACTGATGCATGTGGCCAGCTGCGTGCTCAGGCAGGACGGGTTGGAGTTGATCTTCGTTTTGATGGTGGGAAAGATTCATTCCGGGCCTGCTCCAGCGTCGAGATGCTCCTCTGTGACCACAGGGTCTTAGATCCACTGCCCACCACGTGGCTGCCACTCCACGTCTGCGGGGAAGGAGCGGGCCTGGGGGCTGCTCCCCTGCGCTCAGTTTGCACTTCTCTTCTCCAAGATGGCTATTCAAGGAGAGATTTCTTTCTTTCTTTCTTTCTTTTTTTTTTTTTCATCTTGCATCCAGTCAATAAGTTAGAATGTGTTTGCATTTCTCAAGGCCTGTGAGTCATACCAGGGAGACAGACTCAAGGCAATCCTTTCTTTTGTGGAATCTTCAAAACAAAGACTCGTGTTTCATTCGGAGGCACCTGTTTCACCTCTCCTGGGGAACCTGGCCTCGTGCTGGGAACGTGGTGGGGTTGCAGCTGATGGCAGCACTCTGGTGCCCGGTCACAAACCACCAGGCAGAGAAGACTGGCCTTGCAGTGAAAGGGACCCTGTCTGTGACTGGTTTCCTCATTTTGAGAGTGGGGATTCCAAATATTGTGATGCAGGTGAAATAATGAGAAAGGAGAGAGCACATGGCACATTACCAGACACAGAGAACAGTGTATTACAATGTAGGTGGGAAATAGTGGAACTTGAAAAGACCTTAGAATAGGGTAGCTGGGGCACCTGGGTGGCTCAGTGGTTGAGCGTCTGCCTTTGGCTCAGGTCATGATCCTGGGGTCCTGGGATTGAGTCTCCCATCCTGCTCCCTAAGGAGAGCCTGCTTCTCCCTCTGCCTGTGTCTCTGCCTCTTTCTCTGTGTCTCTCATGAATAAATTTTTAAAAATCTTTAAAAAAAAAAATGGGGTAGCTAGTTCCCCTAAATGTGCCTCCCACCACCAGTGACCATGCCTCTCAGTGTTTATTCCTTTAGAGAAGCCTTGAAGCATCCATGACTGAGTCTCCTAGGAAGTTTACTTTGGGGATACTCACCCTTGGAACCCAGCTCCTGTGCTGTGGGAAGCCCCCAAGTCATGTGGAGAAGCCACGTTAGGCACACTGATGGATAGCCACAGGTGACCTCCCAGCCAGCAGCCAGAACCAGTGACCAGCCATGGGAATGCACCCTCTTGACAACCGCAGTCACCATCAGGCAGGAGCTGTATGAGAGGCCCCAGGGAGGAACTGCTCAGCTGAGCCCAACTCCACCCGCAGGCTTGGAAGTGATAAGGAATTGTTTAAGCTCCTAGATTTTACAGTGCTTGGTTATACGGGTATCCTTGTGGCCCACCAGCTCTGGCCAGAGGAGCAGGAGAAGAGTGGACACCTGAGTCCACAGTGCCCACCCCATAGGTGGGGAGCTGGGAGCAGGTTTTAGAGAAGTGGGAGAGGCAGGGTGTCACCCCTACAAGAGTCCACCATGCACTGAATATTGCTTGACCGTAAGCATCTGGCAGGCTGATATCTTTTGCCACTAATTGGAAAGGTGATCTAGAAACTCTAATCAGCAAGCATTTTGATGGAAAAGTTGAAGTTCTGCTTAAAATAAAGAGCCTGTTACATCGGGCAATAGCAGTAGGGCCTTTTCATCTGGGCCGAACAAGGAAACTGCCAAGTTACCAGCTAAGTGTTTGGCATAAACTAAGTCATTACCCACACGCCAGGTTTTTGAGGTGGACCTTATTACCCCATTTCTTTTTTTTTTTTTTTTACCCCATTTCATGTATGGTGAAAGAAGGGCTCAGAACAAGCCACCTTGCTACTCATAATGCTTTCTTTGCTAAGAATTAGGCCACAGGAGTACCCATGAGCAACCAATCCCCAGTCCTTGTTTAAAAACAGAACAAAACAAAAAACAAGCCTGTATCTGCTCCAATAATTAAAGATAATTGACAGCACCCAGAATTCTGCCCCTAAGACTTGAGCAGAGGAGAACCATGGACTGGAAGGCATGGAGGGCAGGATGTTACTGGCATCTTTCTCTTGGATGGAAGATTCTAGATTGTTGAGTTAACCTTGAGCCACTCAGTGGCCCACGGGAATCCCTGGAATGAATTAGCACACGATGCCTCCCAATAACAAATCAATTCATTCTCTGGATGCTGAGGAGGGCCAGCTGGGAGCAGATAAGTGGAGTTTGGCCTAAATAGCATGGGCTACTCCGGCTGGTGGCATTAAGCCAGGAGAACCAGCTTCCCCCAGATGCACCTGTACGGAGAGCTATACATCCAGCGAGTACATTGGCCTTCTCACTTGCTACTCTCGAAGAGTGGGCACCTTGCTCAGTCCTAACACTACCACTTAGCAGCAGTGTAGCCCTGCCTGAGTTCCAAAAGTTCTGTGCCTCAGTTTCCCTATCCATTAAGCATCATTAGTGCCTATCCCAAACAGTGGTTGTAAAGATTAAATAAAACAGACATGAACTGCTGAACACAGTGCCTACATGTAGCAGGCACTCAGTGAAGGTTTACTATAGCTCACAACCCAAAACCCACCCCCACAACGTATGAATAAAAAGGGAGGACAAGTAGTTTGCCAACATAGGAAAGGACGAATAAATGACAGTGCAGTGCCTCAGAGAATTATGCCACCATTTGAAAAAAATAAAAAGAAGAGCTACGAGTAACTAAGACATATGCTTAGAAGAAAGAACCAGAGGAGGCACCTGGGTGGCTCAGTTAGTCAAGCATCTGCCTTCCACTCAGGTCATGATCTCAGGATCCTGGGATCAAGCCCCATGTCGGGCTCCTTGCTCAGCACGGGAGCTTGCTTTTCCCCTCCATCTGCCCCTGCTAGTGTGCTCTCTCTCTCGATCACTAACTTTCAAATAAATAAAATCTTTAAAAAAGAAATAAAAGGGATCCCTGGGTGGCTCAGCGGCTTAGTGCCTGCCTTTGGCCCAGGGCTTGATCCTGGAGTACCAGGATCGATTCCCACGTCAGGCTTCCTCCATGGAGCCTGCTATTCCCTCTGCCTGTGTCTCTGCCTCTCTCTCTCTCTCTATGTCTCTCTGTCTCTGTGTCTCTCATGAATAAAGAAAAAAAAAAGAAATACAAGAATTAAATTATTAAAAAAAAGAAATAAAAAAGAAGAAAGAACCAAGACCCACACTTGTATGTTAAATTATACCTAGGACAACATAGTAAAAGGAAATACATTTCAACAGTACTGGTGGTAGGATTAAAAAAGTGGGATATGAATTATTATAATACTTCTCTGTAATAGGATCATCATTTTTATTTAAAAAAAAAAAAACTTGAATGCCCCCAGGCCTCACCAAAAGAGAAATATGTCAAGGGCCACAGTAACAGCAATACTATTCCATCGGCTTTGACTCCTAACAGATTGGTGGATTGATAGAGGCTGCTCACAGAGCCACACCGGAGTGTATTTTGTGCACAGAATGCTGAAATCAATTAATAATGTCTGCCTTGAGAGCAGAAGTGGAAGTATCAGTAGGTGAGCTTTGTATTTATCATCCTAAACCTGTAAACTCCAAGTTGCCTGTGACTTTGTTTTAACTGAGATATAATTTGCACATAGCAAGGTGCAATGATATTAGGTGATGGATTTTGACGGTCGTCTATGCTCTTGGAACCACTACCCAAAATGAAATATAGAACATTTTCATCATCCTGGAATGTTCCCTCATGTCCTCCCCATCCCTAACCACATTCTGATTTCCATCACTGGAGATGAGTTTTCAATTGTTCTTGAATTACCTAGAAATGACTGGATTCTTTTACTTAGTATAATGCCTATGAGATTCATTCTCCCTCTTGCACATATCATTAGTTCTTTCTTTTAAATTGTCAAATGTATTTCATTGTATAGAAAATGTATTTATCTAGTCTCAAGTTGATGGACATTTGGGTTGGTTTCAGTTTGGGGCTTTCTATGTAAAATTGCTTATGAACATTCATATTGTTTTGTAGACATGTTTTCATTTTTCCTGGGTAAATGTCTAATAATGGAACTACTGGATTGTAGAGTAGTCAAATGTACTTTATGAGAACCTGCCAAACCATTTTCCAAAGTGGATCTACCATTTTGCCTTCCCTCCAGCCATTCTGAGATTAGCCATCCTGTGTCATGAAATGATTTTTCATTGTGGTTTTAATTTTCATTTCCCTGATGACTAGAAAAGCAGAGACCCCTGTTCCATAGGCTTAATGGCCACTTGTATGGCTTTGTTTTTTAAGTGCTCCTGTGTGTTATTTGTCATGTATTAAAATGGTTTCATTCTTAAAAGGAAGTATATGGCCAGGGGGCATTTGGGTGGCTTGGTAGGTTAAGCATCTGCTTTTGGCTCAGGTCATGATCTCAGGGTCTTGGGATGGAGTCCCACATTGGGCTCCCTGCTCAGTGGGGAGTCTGCTTGTCCTTCTCCTTCTGTCCCTCCCCCAATTTGTGCTCTCTCTCTGTGTCTCAAATAAATAAATAAAAATCTTTTAAAAAGAAGAAAATGTATCAGAAGCACCCCTGTGGACTAGGATCTGGCTTCTGTATTAAGGATAATTCATTGTGGGGAATCCCTGGGTGGCTCAGCGGTTTAGCGCCTGCCTTCGGTCCAGGGTGTGATCCTGGTGACCTGGGATGGAGTCCCACGTCAGGCTCCCTGCATGGAGCCTGCTTCTCCCTCTGCCTGTGTCTCTGCCTCTCTCTCTCTTTGGGTCTCTCATGAACAAATAAATAAAATCTTAAAAAAAAAAAAAGGATAATTCGTTGTTTACTAGGTTGCTATGGAATTCAGAAATTCCCACGCCCATCTGGATTTCTCACTTCTAGTAACCAGGTGTCTTTTTTCCTCCTGTTTTTTTGGCCCTCTGAGCTCTCTGTCTCAGGACCTTGCTCTTACGTTGCCTCAAGAGGCTGCTGCCTTGAATTCTGCTTGCCATCCTGCCACAAGTCCTGAGTGCCTTGTTGCTTGATTACCATCTCACAGGTCCAGCTGTGGCTGGTTCAGGCCTGCCTCACCTCCCAGCTCCCCCTGCCTCAGAGCTGGGCATCTGGGTGTATCCAGTCTGGGAAGTCTGAGGGTTCAATAGTATTGATTCAACACCCATGAAGAGCAGCTACTAAAAAGAGACAGGGTGATCCAGCTGTCTGGCTGTCAGTCTTGTTCTATCCCTGATTTGAGTACTTTGTGGGTACTTTTTTCCCAATTGAAAAAGAAAAAGAAAAAGAAAACAATTTGTCACTACTCTACATGGGAAAGAAGAATGCTAGCAACACAAGTTGACAGAACTGCCACCCTCTCCTCTTCTCACATGTCTATTGTCTCCACATCATGCTGCCACTTTTCCCAGCGCCCTCTCTATGCATTATTTCCTAATTACAATCAATATTTTAGTTGTAAAGGAGCCTTAATCAAGGGAATAGAACGTGCATCTCTCTGGCTGCACTTACCAAGACAAGTTAATGGCATAATCTCCTGCTGGGTGGTTCATGGACAAATGAATAAAAATAAGTTAATAACCAGGGCTTTTCCTGCCATGGACCTAGCTGCCTGGCATATCCACGATGGAAAGACAGTGGGCACAGCTGGCAGAGTACCAAGCACCAAAGCTGTGGGAGGTTGCCACAATCCTGCTTGGTGATCTGTTTCCAGGACTCATTAGTGTGTTGGGTGGCAGCAGGACTTGCACTTAAACTCAGCTTTGTCAAGAATTGACCATGACTTGGGCTGGCTCTTATTCTCCTCCACCCTGTTTTCACCTCTGTGAGATGGGAATAACAATGCCTGCCTTGTCTATTTATGCATTCAACAAGTAAACATTGAGCCCTGTGCCGGACGCTGGGGATAGCACTTGAACAGACGGCGGCCATCTCTGGCTTCAGAGAGCTGGCACCCTGGCTGGGGAGTTGGACAGTAGAATCAAGAAGTTAGGGACGCCTGGGTGGCTCAGCGGTTGGGCACCTGCCTTCGGCTCAGGTCACGATCACAGGATCTGGGATTGAGTCCCGCATCGGGCTCCCTGCGCAGAACCTGCTTCTCCCTCTGTCTATGTCTCTGCCTCTCTCTCTCAGTCTGTGTCTTCATGAATAAAGTAAATAATAAGTAAATAAATCTTAAAAAAAATAAATTTTTTTAAATAAGTAAATCTTAATTCTTAATAAATAAGTAAATCTTAAAAAAAAAATCAAGAAGTTACACATGATGTGTTTTATGATGAAGTACAGAGAATGCTGGGAGCCCAGAGGAAGGGCACTTAAAGCAGGTACAGAAGGTCAAGGAGGATCCCATCTAACCAGCCCCACAAAAAAGTGAGAATTGATCTGTCAAGGAGATATGAGAAGAGCATTCTGGGCTGGGAAGCACGTGTGTGGAGGAAGAACCTTGGCAAGAGAAATGCAGAGTGCGTTAAGGAAGCTAAGACTTTCAACCGGCTGGGTCTGGAAGGCATAGTGGCACTGATATGGAGGGCACAGAGAAGGGGTGCAAGAGAGAACTGAGTCTTTGAGACCACATGGAGCAGAGACAACTTGCCCATAATATATCCTGTTCAAATTCCTGACCCAAAGAATCCATGAGTGTAATAAAAAATGGTTCTCATGTGTCACTAAGTTTTGGAGCAATGTATTATGAAGCAAGGGGAACAAAGTATCTAAGTTGTTTTAAAGACGTTCAAGAAGTTAAATAGAGCAAAGGAATCACAATGCCTTTTTTTTTTTTTTTTAAGATTTCACTTATTTATTTATTCATGAGAGACACAGAGAGAGAAGAGAGAGAGAGAGGCAGAGACACAGGCAGAGGGAGAAGCAGGCTCCATGCAGGGAGCCTGACATGGGACTCGATCCCAGGTCTCCAGGATCAGGCCCTGGGCCAAAGGCAGCGCTAAGACACTGAGCCACCCGGGCTGCCCTAGGAATCACAATGCTTTCAAAGCATTCATCCCTCCTGCCCTGTGTCCCAAACATTCATAGTGGTGTCCCAAAGGGCTGTCACATTTCAGCTTGGTACAGGCACAAATTTTATTTAAATGCATGTTTCTTTCACAGATACAAGGGAATCCAATCTAGGCCTTAACTCATTAAAATCTCCTGCTCTCAAATCTCTAGTAGCCTAAAACTCCTAAAACTTTCTTACTCTTCTGCTCCGACAAAACTCTCTCATCCAGGCTATCTTTTCCCGCCATCTTGGTCTCTTGAACTTTTCTCTACAAAAGCATTCCCACCTAATTGTGCTCCTTTTATCTTGTGTAGTCTGTTGTGCTAAGCAGCTTTAGGAATTCTTATTATGCCATGGTTGCCTTTATTTTGATAGTCAACCCGTATATTTTTGTTTTCAATCTTCAAAGCTGGAGAAGGGGAAAAAATCGACCTAAGAAGAAACAAAATCTGAATAGACCTATATCTATAAGATTATTGAATTTATACATAAGAGGAGAAGAAGGGGTTTACTAGAAGAAACCTATAGGTTTACTGGCAAAGTAGAGCAAACATTTCAGGAAGAAATAATATGAGTCTTACATAAACTCTTTCAAGAAATAGAGGAGGAAAGATTTCATTTCATGAGACTAGCATAGCTCTAATATCAAAAGCTTGACAAAGTCATTACAAAAGAAATACAGACCGATATCCCTCATGAGCCTCGACACAAAAATCCTTGACAAAATATTACTAAATCAAATCCAATAAAGTAAAAAAAGAAAATATATCATGGCCAAGTGGGGTTTAGCCCAAGGATGCAAAATTTATTTCACATTCAAAAAGTACTTGATGTATATATTAGTTATCTATTGCTACATAAAGAAATCACCCCAAAATTTAGCATCCTAAAGCAATGAACATTTATCCTCTCACTGTGTCTGTGGGTGTGGACCCCAGGTGATCTTTAATGGGTTCTCTGGCACAGAGTATCTCATAAGGCTACAGTCAAAGGGTCAGCCAGTGTGGTGGTCTCATCTGAAGATCTAATGAGAAAGGATTTGCTTCCAAAATCACCCATGTGGTTACTGGCAAGATTCAATTCCTTATGAGCTATTGGCCTGAAGCCCTCAGTTCTTCTCCAGTTATTGGCCAAAGACCTCCCTCCATCCACGACATGTGGACATCCCTGTGATTAGCTCACAACATAGCAGCTCACTTTCTTCAGAACAGATGAGTGAGGGAAGTCAGTCAAGATGGAAGCCCCAGTCTTTTCATAATCTAATCTCAGAAGTGCTGTGCTCCCACCTCTCCTGTATTATATTCCTTATAAAGTGAATCACTGAGTCCAGAGCATTCTCAGGAGAGGGAATTACACAAAGGCATGAATACCAGGAAGAGGGGTTTCCTGGGGACCATCCTAGAGGCTGTCAACCACATTGTAATTCACCCATTAACAGAATAAAAGAGAAGGAATATGTCTTGTTAATGAAGAAAAACTATTTGACAAAATTCAACACCCATTCATAATAAAAGCTTTCAGCAAATAATGACTAGAAGGCGAATTTCTCAACCTGATAAAGGGTATCTATGAAAAAACCTAAAAGTTACATGGTACTTTGTGATGAAAAATACTTTTCCCCCTAATAGCAGGAACAAAGCAAGGATACAAACTCTTACCACTACTGTTCACCATTGTTTTAGAAATCATAGAATTTCAATAAAACAAGAAAAATCAAAAGGCATAAATGCTGACTGGAGGGAAGTACAGCCATGTAGACAATGCTTGTGTACATAGAAAATTTTAAGGATCTTTAAAAATTACTAAAACTAAGTAAGTGAGTTTAGCAACGCCACAATGCAAGGTCAATATATAAGAATCAATATTCTTGGGATGCCTGGGTGGCTCAGCGGTTGAGCATCTGCCTTTGGCTCAGGACATGATCCCACAGTCCTGGGATCGAGTCCAACATCGGGCCCCCTGCATGGAGCCTGCTTCTCCTTCTGCCTCTGTCTCTGCCTTTCTCTCCGTGTGTCTGTCATGAATAAATAAATAAAATCTTTTTTAAAAAAGGAATCAATATTCTTGGTATATACTGTCACAAATAATTGGAAAATAAATAAGTTTAAGATACTATTTATAATAGTATCAAAAATCAAAATATTTAGGGATGAATTTAATGAAAAATGTGCAAGAACTCTGCTAAAAAACTATGAAAATTTTCAGAGCAAATTAAAGACTAATAGATTAAAGGAGAAAAGTAATCACATGATCATTTCAATAAAGGCAGAAAAAAATCACTTAACAGATTTCAACTCTTATTTATGGCCAAAAACCTATTCTAGAAAATTGAAGTAAAAGGGAACCGCCTGAATTATAACTGCCAAAATCATATAAGTGTTCAGTAAAGTACTGCTGGGTGACAAACCACCCCAAAACATCATGGCTTATAATCATAACAAGGTAAAACATTCATGATTCTGTGAATCAAAGCTGATATGTTGCTCTTCTGCTCCATGTGGCATTAGCTGGGGTCACTTTCCAGATGCGGTGGGAAGGTCCCAGAAGGTTTCATTCTAAAAAAGTATGATATTTCAGGCTCCTCTGCATGTCCTATCCTTCTCCATATAGCTCCTCATCCAGTAATGTATCCTGAGCTTCTTTTCACAGCCTCCTAAAGACTGGGCCTGGAACTGGCACAGAGTCACTTCTAGCATGTTCCACTGATCAAAGTAAGTCCCAGACCAATCTCTCCACAGCATCAAGTGGAGGGGAAAATAAACCTAGCACCTGATGTCAAAAGTAACATGTGTGTATAGGGAGAGCAGGTGTGACATTTGTGATTTATAATAAGAAATATATATTTGGTCTCTGTCCTTGTTTCTGGCCCAGAAACCAAAAAAACCCTCTTGGACTGACCTAAGTGCTTGATAGCTATAAAGATGTCTTTTGTCATGTCAATAAGGTGACTTTAGGACCTATGGATGGGGGCTGGTTGCCAGGAGAACCAACCATGTGATTAGAAGGTTGAACCTTTCAGTCCCAAACGAGGCTGGAGGTTGAATCAATGACTAATGGCCAATGATTCATCAATCATGCCTATGCAGTGAGGCCTCCATAAAAAACCCAAAGGACAGAGTTAAAGAGCTTCCCAGACTAGTGAACCAGAACACTTCCACTTACCACCCTGCTGGGCCCCAAACTCAACGAGGACAGAAACTCCTTTGTTTGGGACCTCACCCTATGTATCACTTCATCTAGTTGTTGATTTGCCTCCTTTAATATCCTTTATAATAAACCAGTTAAGTGAGTAGACAGATCTCCTGAGTTCTGTGTAGCTGCCCTGGCAAATTAACCCAAGTTGAGGAAGGGGTCATGGGAACTTCCAATCTGGACTTCCTCCCATTGGCATCTGTAGTGGGGGCAGTCTCATAGGACCAGACCATCACCGGTGGAATCTCACACTGCCTCTGGGTAGATAGTGTCAGACCTGAGTTGAACCGTAGGACACCCAGCCAGTGCCAGGGAATTGCTTGTTGGTGTAGGGAATGCCACCCTCCCTCCGCTTTCCCATACACTGAAATTGCAGAGCCCCTTAACAAGAATTGTCGGTGTCCATCTTTGAAAGCTATCTGCCATAATTGATGGATGAAAAGATGAACGAATTAATGAATAAACAAGCCAGTTGCCATTCTGATTCAAGAAACACTCCTGTGTCCTTTAAGCAGAGAACCTGGGACAGGTTCTTTACATATCTCCTGGTCTGTATAAACTCCAATATGGCATTAGCTTAATGGAAAATGGCTGACATATTTAGCATCTTCTTTTAGTGTTCTCTTGGTTTTGCTGCCCTTTCCTGCCCTCTGCTCCCATTTCATTTCTTGAGACTCTCTTCTCCAAAGTTCAAATCTGAGGCTAGACTCTCTCATTTGGGGGAAAGGGGGCAATTTCCATCATGCCCACCTTATGGAACCCAAAGAAATGAACCTCTAATAGCAAAAAGTCACCAGTTTGGGGGAATTGCTTCTGAGAACTAGTCCCTTCTAACAAAGCCCTAAAGTTTTATCCCTCTGATGGCTCTATATCCTCCACTCAGAAGGCAAGTTCTGAGTCAAACCCAATTATTATGTGGAGCGCTGAGCCTCAAGCTTCAGCAGTTATTCTTCAGTTTGACTTGAATCCCCTGATCATTCTTTTGTAGCTCTGGAGTTAAAATAGAGTTTAGGTTTTATGCTGATAAGCCAAAAGCCCCTTTCTGACTAAAAAGCCAGGAGCACAGAATATAAACACACTAATAGGAGGAGAATTTAGGAGAGCCGAGGGCCCCTTCTTTCATATATAAAAGGACAGAGCCAGTCCAGGAACCCAGTGACTCAGAGCCATGGCACAAAGCAATGCAGGGGTTTCTGTCCACGTAGAGGGTTTTTCTTCCTTAAAAGGCGGTGTATAAAAAGGAACAAACCAGCAGTATTTCCTGGAACTTGGAGTCCAGGCAATGCGTCAGTGTTTTTTATCCTGGGCATTCTGGACAAAGAGACAATAAGCGGACTCTCGGTACTGGATGAGAGGAAGAGATGCCATGTGAGTCCCTGCCTGCCCACAGCATTGCAGCAGATGCCAGAGACTGGCCACACCTGTTTTCCTATTTTTCACTGAAGAAAATGCATGTGTGCCTCAGGGTCTGGGGCTTTAATAATGTCCTCATTCCCTTCCCTTCTAGAAGAGAGAAATAATACATCATTTGAGAGCTAGGAGAGATGCTTAAGATCACAGTCCCTCAATAACAGGTGAGTTAACAGAGGACCAGAGAAGCATAGCGACTCACTAGAGGTTACACAGCTAATTGGCCAGTCTTCTAGCTATAGAACTTGTGCACCAGCTACATATAAGTGGACACCTGCTAACGCATTACCATGTGTTAGGTCACAGAGAATTTGATAAAAATTAGCTGAAGTACAGGATCCAGAACTATGGTGCCCCATATGTTTAGCCACTTGAAATGTGGCTAGTGTGATTAAGGAACTGGATTTTTAATTTTATTGAACTTGATCAATTTGATTGTAAATGTGAAAACCACTACTTGATTCAGCTATTGGGAAACTTTTTAGTCTTTTTGGAACAACTTAGGTATGTTTATGTTTTTCAATGTAAATTTAATGAAATATAGGGATCCCTGGGTGGCGCAGCGGTTTAGCGCCTGCCTTTGGCCCAGGGCGCGATCCTGGAGACCCGGGATCGAATCCCACGTCAGGCTCCCGGTGCATGGAGCCTGCTTCTCCCTCTGCCTGTGTCTCTGCCTCTCTCTCTCTCTCTCTCTCTCTCTCATGAATAAATAAATTAAAAAAAAAAATAAATTTAATGAAATATAAATGCAGATCAAGTATTTCCGATGAAAATGTAGTGATTGAATTGAGATGTACTCAATGTATAAGTATAAAGATCACCCTGGATTTCAAAGATTTAATATTAAAAAATGTAAAAGATCTTAGTAGTAATTCATAGGTTGAGAGGCACCTGGCTGGCTCAGTGGGTAGAGCCTGCAACTCTTGATCTTGGATTTACAAGTCCAAGTCCCACGTTGTATATAGAGATTACTTTATAAATATATCATTTTTTAAAAGATTTTATTCATTTATTTGAGAGAGAGAGAGAGATCACAAGCATGGGAGAAGAGCAGAAGGAGAAGCAGACTCCCTTCTGAGCAAAGAGCCTGACAACCAGGACTGGATCCCAGGATCCTGAGATCATGACCTGAGCCAAAGGCAGATGCTTCACCAACAGAGCTACCTAGACCCTCAAAGAAAAAAAACAATCTTTAAAAAATTTTTCATAAAAAAAAAATTTCATAGATCAATGGCATGTTAAAATAAGCTTTTGGATACACTGGGTTAAATAAAATATGTTAATTTCACCTGTTTTTTAATTATAGCTACTAAAAAATTAAAACTGCTTACGTAGTTTGCATTATACTTCTATTGGGCAATCTAGAGTCACATTTAAATCCTGCTCCAGGGATCCCTGGGTGGCGCAGCAGTTTGGTGCCTGCCTTTGGCCCAGGGCACGATCCTGGAGACCCGGGATTGAATCCCACGTCGGGCTCCCAGTGCATGGAGCCTGCTTCTCCCTCTGCCTATGTCTCTGCCTCTCTCTCTCTCTCTATGTGACTATCATAAATTAAAAAAAATAAAAAAATAAATCCTGCTCCACTATATCACCAGCTCTGTGGTCTCAGGCAAATTCTCAGGCAGCTTTGAGAAGAGATTGTCTTCTAAAAATAAAAAGAGAAAGGTACGAGGATTTCTGTCCCCTTTCTTCTCCTGTGTCTGTACCTCACTGTGATCTGGGCCAATGGTAGCCATTTCTGATGATGGAAAGAAACGTGTCCAATATATAAAGCATGGTAAGGAACATACAAGGAACAAAAGACCAGGGTCCTTGATGCAGGATAGGATGGCTAAACGGGGCCTGGTAGAGGCCCTCGTGATGACCAAAGCAAAGGTGAGTCAATTCTGCATGGGTTAGAGCAACCAGAAATCGGAATATATGATGCCTGGGCTGAGAAAAGCTATGGGGGGACATTCCGGCAAAGATGACAGAGGGAGGGAGAGAGACAGGCAAGACCTCTGCATCTGTCCAGGTGGGGCTCATGCTTAGTTTCAGTGAGGACATGACAGCTCTGTCTGCTATGGGCTAAGGCCTGCAACTGGGCATTGGTTTATTAAGGGCCCCAAGGCATTCAATTCAACGACAGGACACCCTATGATTAATTTCATAAGAGTAACCTTGCCACTTTGGGATGGAGGAAAGCAGAAAGCTGGGCAAGGAGTATGGAAATGTAGATTTGTTTTTACTACTTAATCCCTGCGTAACCACAAGTCATTCACTTAACTTCTGAGTCCCAAGCATCTGAGTCCCCCAATACAGCATTTAGGATGCTTTGGGCTGCAAGTAACAGGAAACTAAGCAACCCAGAAAATCATTCCTTCACACAACTGGAGGTCCAGAACTAGGCCAGTCAACATACTCAGAAACTCAACCATGTCACTCAGGATCCAGGTCCTTCCATCACTGCACTCTATCTCTTAAGGGGTTTCATTATTGGTTTAGGAGCAAGATCACAGCAGCAGTGCCCGGAGTCGTTTTCAGACACAGAAATTTCCAAGCCAACTCTTTCTTAGGAGAAAAACAAACTCTCCCGGAGACACTCGGCAAACTTCCTCTCCCTTCTTGTTGGCTAAAATTGAGGCATATGTCATGAACTAACTAATCATTGGGAAGGATGCAGGTTATTAAACCGGGATGTATCATGGAAGCTGGAGATAGGAGTAGGACTCATCTGAGTCATGTGAGGCAGAGGTAGATGCCGAGAAAAAAAAAACAACTTTTGTTAAAAGGGAAGGAGATCACAATTAATATATCTTCTACAATACATCTAGCAAATGGAGATACCACATACAGGGTGCTCTTGAATATCGGAAGAGATTAAATATTCTTTTAAAGTTCTGCAGAATGTAAAAGCTAAAGAATGAACAGTGATAGGCCCACAGGAAACCATCTGGGGACATCACCCAGCTGAGATTGGATGTTGGCCCAAAGCCCGCTCTTGGGCTGGGTTTAAATTTCCTCTTCGCTTTGTTGAAATGGAATGTGAATACTTGAGCTCCCTACTAGACTCTCTCCACCATGAGTCCTCCTTACCCTGATTTCATCAAAATCCAAGAGAAGTGAGTTCTTGGATCTGTGGCTATTTAAATTTTCAGCCAGAGGAAAGTTTTTCTTCTTCTTGAGATTTTTACAAAATTCTAGCTTCTGGCTTGAATCCATTACATTTGCAGTGTTCTCAGAAGAGAATTACTAATTTTTCTTGAGAAAAAAATCCCTCTGCCTCCAATTTGCAAGCCTTACGCAGGCTGGAATGAGCCATCAGACATGCCTCTTCTTTCCCCCTGTGTTTTTAGGCAGGCCTAGACCTCCATTTGCGAGGTGGTCACACCTTTAATACTATTAGCCCCGGGGATTTGTTTTCAGAGTTGTGGTCCGTGAAGGACCTGGACTAGTTTCCAGAAAAGAGAGGCCCATCTGGCCCAAAGAATATTAGGTGATGTCACTGTTCTTTTCTGGCTAAGCTCAGATGGGGCACATCTTAATTGAGGATTATAAAAGTCATAAATACTCTTTCTGAAGGCGGCGTTCAATAACCGGCAATAAAGATGGTGTTAAAAAGAAAACCATGGAGACCATAATGGAGCTAATTAAATGAAAGTCCAACATCACTAAACTGAGGTTAAAACCTAGCCTGACTGCAGTTTGAATCTCCTCCAGGATGCAACCCTTAACGAGACACACTGGAATTTCTTGCAGGAAATTCACTGAGAGACCCCCACCCTCTTAGGAGGACAGCCTTTCCCAAACAATGCCTCCCTTGATGATAAATTCCTTTTTTTTTTTTTTTTTTTAAATGCTTTCTCTCTGTCTTTAAAAAAAGACTTTCCTTTCCTGGAGCTCCCCTCTACTTGCTAGCTGGGCTGCTGCCCGGATCATGAATCGTTTAATAAAGCCGATTAGATCATCCAATTTACTTGGTCCGGGGGTTTTTTTGTTTTGATTTGTTTTTCTTTTCTTCTCTCTCTTTTTTTTTTGAAATTGATTGAGCAATCACAATGTGCCCATTGACATGCTAAATGACGTACTCCTCTTACCTAGTTCAGTGCTTCTAGGAAAGCCGTGGGTTTGGTGCTATTATCTCCCATTCCATAGATCAAAAACCAGCTACAGAGATACTAAGCAACATTCTCCAGTCCTCATGATTTCCATCATCCTCTTCCTCATCCCTACTCACAGTCATCACAACAATGTCTGGATAGAGGGGACTGTCTTGTCACTGGAGGAGAATAGAATAGAGAAATGACCTCTGCCCTGGGCCTGGGCTGAACTCAACATCTTGCTAGCAAATGCATCATGCTTCCACCCTGAAGTTGCCTAGAACCTTCCCTACCCAGATCCATACCCTTGACTAAAAGAGTATCCTTGACCAAACTCTCAACGGGTTCCTGTGAATCCTCTTCCCAATAAGCTTCGACTTTTGGACTTCTATACCTATTTTTGCATGGCTCAATCTTAGCAAGAATGCTATCTAGACAGTTCAGCCAGAGACTCCCCCATCCTCAACTTGTGATCACCCTCAATACTTGATTCAGTTCTTCATCTGTTAGGGTCATATCTGCTCACCTGGACCTGCTTTCAGCAAGAATCGTATTAGGTCAGTTTAGCAAGGAATTGCCCTATCCTTTTAATAATTTTCCAAACCCTGATCCTCTCTATCCTGCCCCTTGGCTGTAGGTCCCCACTTTCCCTGGTTGTATTCAGAGTTCCCCTACAGCAAGACCCCATCGCATCGGCCCCTCTGAATAAAGTCGGCCTCCTCATCTTTAACAAGTGTCAGAACAATCGTTTCTTTCACACCCTACAGGTCAACTCTGAGGACAGAAAAGGCCAAAATTATCTAAGTTGAATGTCAGAACCTCTGGGGTAGGACCCACCCCACCCCCACCCCAGCATCACTATTTTTTAAACCTCTCTAGGGGGTTCCGAAGTGCAGCTGAAGTTGAGAATCAGTTATCTAAAGCCAAAGGCAACGCAACATGGTCCTGTTTCATAAAAACTCAGTTGGTGATTCCTTCCTAATGCCCTGTCTACAACATGGGCCATTGTCCAGGACGCTAAATGAATCTCTAATCCTTGAAAGACATATTCAGTGTTAAGAAACCTTGGCGTGCACAAGGCTCGGGTCCAAGGACAATTAATTCAATTACAAAAGACTTCACGAGAAGATTCCTTTAAATTACAAGTAACCCTGACAGTAAGCCTATCATTTACTTTCCAGGACTCAAGTTTATAATCTTTCTTTCAGAATGTACCTGTGTGATTCTTTTATATCATGCACAGAAACAGGCGAATTTGAGCTACGCTGTTCCAAGTCAAGAGGAGGTCACTCTGGTTGGGCAGTGACAGGAAGCAGGCAGGAGAGGGCTCCTGGAGGGGAGCTGGTGGCCCTGTTTTCCTTACCTGAGTGCTGGCTGCATAGGCCTGCTCAGCCCTGAGTATGTTAGCTTTCATCAAATGTTGACAAATGGAACCACCGTGTAAGCCAGAGTGCTCTGTGATGTGTTCTCTGCAAACAAGGGAGAAGCATCCACCTCTACCTCAGCTGGACATGTGATGGGGCCTTTCCTGGCCAGCCTTTCCAAAGGAAGATACCTGGGGAGAGCCACAAACTCCTCATCAGGTAGCTCTCAGGTCCAGGCCAGCCATAGGCTCTTTTTTTATTTTATTTTTTTAAGATTTTTTTAAAAATTTAAATTCAATTTAATTAACATATAGTATATTATTAGTTTCAGGAGTAGAATTTAGTGATTCAGCAGTTGCATATAACACCCAGTGCTCATTCCATCAAGTGCCCTCCTTAATGCCCGTCACCCAGTGACCCCATTCCCCCATCACCTCCCCTGCAGCCACCCTGAATTTATTTCCCAGAGTTATGAGCCTCAACCATAGGCTCTTCAGACATCATCCCCTAAAGAGTGTTTTTCTTGCTATGTCCTGGGCAGGTAGGTCCCCCCCACCACCCTTGAAGATGCAGCATCTCAGATTCCTGTGAATACCCCCAGGGCACAAGGGCCCAGCGCCTGCATAATGCATTTCAAGCTGAGAAGCAGGCAGGAATGTGAACACACACACACACACACACACACACACACACTTCTGCATCTGTGCCTCCACTCTAGGCCCACACAACAGAATATTCTACTCAACCTATCTTTGTTTGCTGCATTCTTTGGGGCCCCAGAACACCGTGATAAAAATAATTCCTTTTAACATGGTAATTTATTGCCACAATCAGCTTCTCAGCATTGTTTGCAAAATTACCCTTGCAGGAATCACTAGCAACAGGACAGCCAGATCCCAGCCCTCTCTCCCATTGACTAGGGCACCTGGGAGGCCAGGACAGTCTGTACTGCACAGTCTGGCCTCAGGCTCCTTGCCAAAGGAAATTAAATGACCCCCTAACAAACCTAAAATATCATCCCTGACTTCTTCCCATACATTTTCCAAGACAGTCTTGGCATTTGCTGGGATGATGCCTCCCCTGGAAGGCCTGGGGCAATGGATCATGGCATCTAGGGATGAGGTCTGGAGGCAGATGGACCTGGTAATCCTAGTTTCTTTGCTAGTATATTAGCACCCACCGCAGCCCTGGTCGGGAGTCTCTCTGCACCTGCGCTTTCCTGCCTGTAAACTGAGAATGAAAATAGTTCTTGGGATTGGTTGAAGCAAAGCAGTTGTCATGTGGACCTGTCTGGTGTGACATTGGCCCTCATCCCCTTCCCAGATCCTTCCCCACACCTCTACCAGTTTCTCCTGGGAGCTCTTCAGTAATGCAGTCCTTGCACTCAGATGAAACACTTGCTTCTGGAGAACCTGACCCAACACAGTGAAAGGCATCCTGCATCTTGGGTATGACTTCTTGAGCCCCTGCAGTTCTTCACGCCAGATGTGTTCAAGATAGAGTTGTCCTCACACCTGCCTCCTCCCACCGCCCCTACATAATTTTCCTGAGAATGTCCACCTCCTGGTGTCTCCCACCACTGCCCAGTCTAAACCCCTGCAACCAGCCTCTTTGTCCCACTCGGATCGGCTCCAATCCACACCCCACACTGCAGTCTGTGAGCTTCCTGAAACACCTCCTTTTTTCATTATTCTCCTGCTTACACCCTCATTTTTCAGACTAGACCTCCACGTTCTTAGCTCAGCGCTGAAACCCTTGACAATCCAGCTCCTGAATCTCCCCAGCCCCCTTCCCTTTGGGCCCCCGCCTCATGCACTCCTCCCAGCACCACATTTCTCTGCCTCCTGCATGGGGTGGCCCTAAATACAATCCCCTCATTCACTTAGTATCTCCTTTTAATCCGTCAAAGTTCAGCTCAGGCATCACCCCTTCCAGAAGGCTTCCTGATACCCCCAGGCTGATTAGATGGTCTGTTCTGTGTCCCTACAGCATCCTGCACAGGTCACCACCATCGCATTTCCAAAGTGTGGCCTTTCTTTCTTTTTTAAAAAGATTTTATTTATTTATTCATGAGAGACACAGAGGGAGGGAGACAGAAACACAGGCAGAGGAAGAAGCAGGCTCCCTGCGGGGAGCCTGATGTGGGACTCAATCCCAGGACCCTGGGATCACCACCCAAGCCAAAGGCAGACACTTAGCCACTGAGCCACCCAGATGCCCCCAGAGTGGCCTTTCCATTGCAAACCCCCCTCACCATACTTGTGTCCTGACTTATCTAGAAGTTCTGGGAGGGGGAAGCACTGCTTCTCGTTGATGTCACTGCCTCCATCACCATGCCAGGCACACAGCAGCCGCTCAGAAAGTGCTAGTTGTGCAAATGGCAGAGGTACAAGTTCCCAGCATGCAGTTGGAGTTGAGGGATCCACTGTTCTCCTGTCTCGGGCTCGTGGCCCCGCCTCTTGAACACACTTCACCAATAAGCTCTACTTGCCTGCTCCAAGCAGATGCAATCCAGGGCAGAGTCATCTGTGTTATTTGCATATGATTTGCCAAAAATTGCATGTAATTGGCTTATTCCTGCAGAATCTAATCTGTGGCCGTTTGAATTTATTTTATTTTTTTAAAGATTTTATTTATTTATTCATGAAAGACACAGAGGGAGGGAGGCAGAGACACAGGCAGAGGGAGAAGCAGGCTCTATGCAAGAAGCCTGACGCAGGACTCGATCCTGGGACCTCAGGATCATGCCCTGAGGCCAAAGGCAGGCACTAAACAGCTGAGCCACCCAGGGATTCTTCCCCCAACCCTCCCAACCACCCCCCACCCCGGCCCTTTGAATTTAATCATTCATCTTTGCACTCTCCCTGCCATGCTGGCAGTGTTGTCCTGGCAAGTGGTGCATCAGAGGCCTCTGAGCAGGGAGGAGATGCGAGATGAGAGTGAAATGGGCCAGGAAGAGGACGCATGCTTTGCTTTTATAGCTCGAAGAGCAGCGTGTGTATAAAGGATCCAGACCAGGCTGAAGGCAAAGGTGTCCTTTCTATGTGTCTGGGCTCTGCTGAACTGGGTCTGGGAATCAGCTCCACCCCAGCTTTGAGTCAATGGCACTTTGGAGTAAGAAGAGGTCAGGGTGGAATGAGGTGGGGTGATATCCTGTAGGAAAAATAGTAGTGCAGAACAGAGACTGGACATCCGACAGGAATCAGGGCCACAGGCAGGCCAGAGAAATTAAGTGCCTCCAGAATGCCTAGAGACATCAGCGACATCAGGTCACCTGTGATAAAGGGACAGGTTTTTGAGGTGGTTTTAATAAAATCCAAAATGACAAGCTGATACCAACACATTGAAGGATTTGGGGGGGGTCCCAGGTTGATCTCTGAATTACAGGGGGTCTCCCCAAGCTGTTGACTCTCATGTAGCTGGTGACACCTTCCTCCCTAGCTCTGCACCCTACCCATCACTTTCATTCATCCTTTCTGGGGCCACCAGCCTCTCCCATCCCCCTCCTCCCCTCTGAGACCACCCCATACCTCCCTTCCCCCTCCCACCGTGATGGTAGCCAAAGGCAGCCTGAGGCCACATGACCCACTGTCCAAGAGCCAGGCAGAGAATCTGGGATGGGCATGGGATGGACCAGCGCATTTATAGCACGGTGGGGGGTGGACGGGGTGTCATAGACAAATGGACACAATTACATCTTAGCAAGTCATACCCAGATAGCATGATGTCTTAGGTCGAGTTTGCTACACTCTATATACAAAGCCCCAGTGAAGTACTAGCTGTTTCACACTTGCCTCACCAGCCTGCAAGGTGCCAGACAGATGCTCACATGACGCTGAAGATGGTCACCGTGAGCCCACACGCTCCTGCGCTTGGCTTACGTTTTCTGTCTGGCATCTAGGAAATGCATCTTGCAAATCAGCCCTCTCAAGGAGCTAAGGTTGCTGAAGACCCCAAGGCAACATTTTGAAACTGTTATGCTCTGAAGTAGCTTGCATTGTACAAAAAAGAAAAAATATACCACAAAAAGTATTTTTGGCTCCTATAGTTCCCAAACACCAGAACACTAAAGGCTGCGCAACCATCACCTTGATAGCTGCTTAAAAATCCAGGGGCATCCGGTGGCTCAGTGGTTGAGCATCAGCTTTGGCTCAGGTCATGATCCTGGGGTCCTGGGATAAAGTCCCACAGGGGCCTGCTTCTCCCTCTGCCTATGTCTTTGCCTCTCTGTGTGTCTCTCATGAGTCAATAAATAAAATCTTGAAAAAAATATGGATGTTAGGTCTTCAGCCCCAGAGATGCTGGTTCCCTATACCTACTCACTGACTTAGGCCATTAAGCTCTGCACTTGAGCATATTGCTGACCAGAGATTGGTTGTAAGTAGGTGAGGATCTCTGAAAACAAAGTTCCCATGTCAGGAAGGGTTGTATATCCACCCAAACAACCTTGGGGTTTGTCATGATGCAAGAGCTGATGTTATGCTTTCAGTAAAGTGAGTAGCTTAGGTGGGTGTTCCTAAGAATTCACCTATTTGAGACATAAATAGGGTTTTTGACACAAGGAGGGTCAATCTGTGTACCCCATCCCCAGCCACTTAGACATTTGATGTTCATTAACCTTAATTAGTAAAATTAATCATGAAGCCTGAGGCACAGGAAGGTTTATGTTTATTATATATGAACTTTGTCAAAACAGATACCAGGCATTTGTTTTTTAAGATTTTATTTATTCATGAGAGACAGACAGAGAGAGAGAGAGAGAGGCAGAGACAAGGGCAGAGGGAGAATCAGGCTCCCTGCGGGGGAGCCCAATGCAGGACTCGATCCCAGGACCCCAGGATCTTGACCTGGGCTAAAGGCAGATGCTCAACCACTGAGCCCCCCAGATGTTGAAAAGAAAAGCTCAGGTTTTGGTCAAATTCTTTAATAAAGTATAAGAGGAGTGACAAAGTCTGTATGTTTTGTATTTTGTCTAGAACTTTCAGGTCCCCTCACCACTGCCCGGTTGTTACCACGCTCAGATGGGAAGGCTCCCCTCTCCTTGCTGCTGCTCAGCCCAGTTTAATTAACACCTACCCTTCAGTCCCCAACATCCTTTTAAACTGGTTGCTCTCTGCCCAGATAGACTTTTACACCTGTCTTAGCAATTCTGGGAGAGCTGCTTTGAAGTGCCTTTTCAAAATCCCCTGTTAATGATCTGGTAATTATTGTGGTGGCTTTTCAGTGGGGTGTGAAGTGCACAGCTAGCTGTGGCCAGGAACATCCCAAGGCTCCAGAAAGACAGAACAAGGAGGAAAAAGGGAGATTCTTGTGTCTGGGGCTGTCCCCCAAAGTCACAGGGACGGCCAGACCTATCTGGCCAGAGAAGGGGCCCTGCCTGAGGCTGGCATGGCAGCCAGGAGCTCCTGTTGGCAGATGAGACCTCTCTAAGTCCTGGGACCAATCTGACTATAGAATACGGGGAAACTAGAGGAATGTCCCCCAGTCGCCCCAGTACCAGCCAAGACCAAGTTCCATGGCTGACTCCAGGAGCCACACTCCTGCACACAGACTCCTACGTCGTCCCCATCCCCTCTCAGCCTAGAACCTCCCTTCCCTTCAGGATCTACACCCATCTTAAGCAGTCAGGGCCAAGTCCAGAGAGGGCGAGCCAGAGCTCTTGATGTTTCTCTCCCTGGGCCTTCAGATCTCCTACACAGCTGCCGCCACCAGGGCCAAATGTGGTCTGGCTGTGCAGGGCACTCCCAACATCTGGAAGTCAAGTCTGCCACCCATCTCCACACCTGTGCTCCCCAACATACTGCTTCTACTTGTCAGAGTAAAAGGAGCACCCCAGGAGCCAAGACAGAGTGTTGGGCCTCTCAAAGTCTAACCACCCCTCACAGCCCAAGGAGGCTGCAAAACACAATTGTGTCCTGACTGGCCAAGTCCTCACAACATCTGAGCTGGCCCTCTGTCCCGGCCCCAAACAAAAAAAGCAAGCCTAGGGCAGCCCCGGTGGCTCAGCGGCTTAGCGCCGCCTTCAGCCCGGGGTGGGATCCTGGAGACCCGGGATGGAGTCCCATGTCAGGCTCCCTGCATGGAGCCTGCTTCTCCCTCTGCCTGTGTCACTGCCTCTCTCTCTGTGTGTCTCTCATGAATGAATGGATGAATGAATGAATGAATGAATGAATAAATAAATAAATAAATAAATAAAATCTTAAAAAAAAAAAAAGGCAACCCTAATGCGGAAGTGGAATGCCAGCCCATCTGGCCATGGAGTCTTATGGAGCAAAGGACATCCTCTAGCTCAGCCCTACCCCCCCGCCTTTTTTTTAACCAATGAGACACCACAGGATTCAGGAAGATGCCTTGACGTGCTCAAGATCAAAGCCTCATCAGTGAACATTGGGGCTGGGACTAGAACTAGGTCACCTGAAGCTTCTCCACCATGTGGCTTTCCCACCAGTGACTGCCATTAGTCTGAAGTCTTCATATTTGTATACACTGGCTTGACCTCTCCCCCAGGAAGAGCAAGGGCCCTGGGGTCAGAGACAGCTAGGTCAGCTGTGCCCTTGGCCATCTCAGACATGCCCCTGGCACAGTGGTATCTGATTACAGCTGGCAGTGTGTCCATGATCCTTGATCTGGCTTCTGAAGTCCCGGATTCCAACCCCTATTGGCTCGGCCCTGCTCCCAATGCTGCTCTCAGTACTTGCACCTCCTCTGGCCCAGAAACCATGAGAGTTGCCCTGGTTAGATACTGGAAATCATCTTTGCAAGCCTCAGGCCTCCATTTTTGGTTAAGCAAACCCAGCTGATGGGTGGGTCTAGGATCCTCTTCTCTGAATCCCCTTCTCTGCCTCTCTGGAGAACCTGGGAAGCAGATGCCCCAGGTGTAAACATTTTTACGTAGCTTTTTCTACCTCCAATAATGATATAATAATATGTGACAAGATGCAGAAAACATTTTTCACCAAAGTTCCTCTCAGGGAGAGTCTTTCATGCGTTTAGAAGAAATGCCCCCCCCCCCAAAAAAAAAAAAAGAAGAAGAAATGGCCCAAGCTAGTGGTTCTGAGCGTGATCTCAGACCAGCGGCATCAGCACCATCCAGAAATCACCTGGGACCTTGTTAGAGTTGCAGATTGTCAGGTCCCACCCCTACCCTACTGACCCAGAAATGCTAGTGTGGGGCCTTCCAGGAGATTGGGGTGCTGTTAAGGTCTGGGAAGCTATTTGCGGTGGAGGCAGGGAAGCCCAAGGACATGATCCAGTGGCAAAAATCAGGGTTCAATTGCCTTATAAAGAGGAAGGGTCTGGTTACCTGCATGGTTCTTAGAGGAGTCCCAGGATGAACTGGGGGTGGAGGGGGGGAGCTAGGAAAGAACTGGATTGCTCTTCATGACAGAAGGGAAGGGCTTTTGTGGTTCCCTCAGGACATCTAGAGGGGAGGAGAGTGAAGACAATGAGCTGGATGCCTCATGGGAAAAGGCAAGAGTGAGACCCCCCAAAACGGGGGGTATATCGAGGGACTATCCATGGAATCACAAGCCCTGTGCAATGTAACATCCCCTCAAAGTACACAAAGTGTTGGTAATGATCATCCAAACAACCCAAGTGCTCGGGGGTTCCATATGCCTTGGACACCGTGAGAAGTGCTCAGTTCAACATGGTGGGTCTCAGTGCCATGCTAAGCAGAGGACCTTTTTTTTTTAAGATTTTATTTTATTTATTCATAGAGACAGAGAGAGAGAGAGAGAGAGGCAGAGACACAGGCAGAGGGAGAAGCAGGCACCACACAGAGAGCCTGACGTGGGACTCGATCCCGGGTCTCCAGGATCACGCCCTGGGCTGCAGGCGGCGCCAAACCGCTGCGCCACCGGGGCTGCCCGCAGAAGACTTTTTGTAATAAGAATTGTCAGGGCTGCATACTCTTTCACAGTGGTCAACATTTCTGCATTTCCATAACCATCCCCTTATTTGGGAGCAATTTTTTGCTTTCATAAATATCAAAACCAAATATAGGGACAGGTTGAGCCATGCTTGGCTGGAGTGGACAGGGCTGGGAAAACAGGCTCCAGGGTAGTGTTGGGGTTTTCCATAGAGAGGTTCACAGCTCACATCGCCAAAGTGCAAAATGCAGAGCAAACCCAGGCACAATCAAGATGGAGATTGTCGTCCAGGGGGCCAACCTGGGTGGTGAGTACAGAGCACAGCCAGCTCTGGGTGGTTCTGGGGGGCCACCCAACTTGAAGCAGGTAGTGACATGTTGGTTCCTATACCATGTGAGTGGCTGCAGGAGTCTGGCCAGCAGCCCAGGTACCAGGAAGCATGACTTGATGGCCCCCGATGGCCTTACTTGGACCAGAGGCTTCAAGTTCTTGCCTACTCCCGTGGACTTCTTGAGGACTCGAGGCTGGAGTAGGTCCAGCCTGGGCTTCCAGCTCACACCCAGGTCTCGTGGGGCCTGACCCAGGTCCGAGGCAGAGCTGGAAGGAGCAAGGCTTAATTGCATCAGAACGGAAGCCTGCCAAGCGCGCCGACACTCTCAGCCCCTGCAATCAATCCTCCATCCTGTAAATAGAGTTAGAAGTGCGACTCCAGCAATTATCAAGCCCATCATTTTCCTCTTCTTCTCTAAGTAAATTAGAAAGGTTCTCTGCTCTCACTTTGCAACCGGCCCTCATTTTTAAAGTGCGACTATAAAAGCATTGCAAAGGGCTATACTTCGAGAAAGAGTTGCCACATCTGATGCCCAGCGAGCCAAGAGGTTTGGCTTCCAGCCCTGGTTTTGCAGCCAGTTTATGATGTTTAGCAAGGCCAGCGGCCCCCCGACCCCCAGGGCCCTGGGCCTCGGTTTCCCCATCTATGAAGAGCTTGGACCAGGTGGCCTCCAGGATGCTTACTAATCATGATCACAGGATTGCAGATTCGCTTGATTGCTAGAGATGGCTCCACGTAGACAGGAGTTTGGCTTCTTTTCAATCAAGACCTGACCCTCTCTCTCTCTGTATTTTCCACACAGTGATGAATCCCCACAGGTGCAAATATACCGATGTTCACAGTAGGGTAAGAGCAGAGGAGGAGTCATGTTCCCATGCTTCTGGAAGTAAACCAGAAACATACTTACCCTGCACAGGCCCTGATCTGATCGTTCTACAACAATGACCTTGTTTAACCCACACAGTAGAACAATTGTTAGGCCCATTTCACAGACAAGAAAACTGAGACACAGCAATGTGAAGTAGTGCATCCAAGCCAGTTCTGTGAGGCTCCAAAGGCCATGTTCATAGCCAGGGCTCTTTCAAATAGAAAATTTGGAGACTTTAGTAGAAAAAGAACGGATAGACCAAGATGTTAGGCCATCTTAATGCAAAGGCAAGACACCTACATGACTCAGTGCACCCAGGCAAATGACAGATGTCCCCAGGCACGTGTGTGCCGAAAGATCCAGTAGGAAGGGTGTGGTTGGAAGGCATCGGAGTCTTTGATAAATGTGTTCCAATGCGCCTGCTTCTCTCAGAAATGGGCTCTTGCTTCCCCCATCTCCTCCCTACCTCTGGAAGTGGAATACCAATTATTTTATTTGAAGGAAGTGTCTGGTGGTGTTTAGAAGCAGCATGAAGTAAATTTGTGCAATGCTCGTTAGTGGCTGATGGGGAATATCCAGGTGCCTTTGCTCTGATGACCCAGCTCAGTCCCCCAGGTTTTCCATACTGAAATCCTCAGAATTTACAATTCTAATTGCTAAATGGCATTCTAATTTTTTTAGAAGGTAGATAAGAAAGAACCACAAAATAGCACTTGCTTTAAGGGTTGTCTTTCACCACCAACCCACAATAAGTTACTTTTATTACCAAACAAAAAAAAATGTTTTCTAAAAATAATGTCAGTTAGGTTCATCTGACAGATGCTAACCCTGGAAGTGTTTCACAGAAACTACTCTGCTGTCCCCAACGATGTGGTTTAGTCGATACCCCTGGTCTTTTTTATCTTTCTCTTGAACACCTCTCTGAGTCATTTATAAATAAATGATTTAAAACCTGTCAATGTCCAACCCAAAGGCTCCCAGGTAACCTCAGGAGCCTCAGGCTCCTGCCCAGCTAAGCAGCCCCTGCTGAATCTACTCCATACCAGGCACCCTGGTGGCCCTGGAGGCAGAGCAATGGATTTGGAGAACCGTAATCCAGGCCTTCATCATTAAGGATGCACTGGATTGGAGAAACATCCTCCAGCATCTTTAGTGTCAGTGGGATTTATGAGTTGGGACTGAATACCGGCCGAAGAGACGCAGATGAGCCAGGCTTTGCCAGCAGCCCAGGCATCCTGCACCTGTTTCCTCATCAGTAAAACAGAGCAATACCCTCCAACTCACAAGATTGTTGGTGACGGCAGAGGCCATTGAGCAAGGCTGTGATTAAGATTGAGGGGCGCCTGGCCTGGCTCAGTCGGTAGAGCATGGGACTCTTGATCTTGGGGTCTTGAGTTCAAGCCCCACATTAGGTGTAGAGTTTATGTAAAGAAAAAAAAAAAGAAACAAACAAACAAAAAAAAAGAATGAGATTGTCAAAATTTGAATCTTGATCCACCCCTGTGTGACTCTGTACCACTGACTGAATCCCTTGGAGCCTCAGTTTACTCTTCTGTTGAATGGCCATAGTCATCTCTTCCTCAGGGGACTGTGGTGAGGATGAATCTCAAGTGCTCGACATGGTGCTTGGTACACAGGAAGTGTGTGTTAGGGGACAACTGTCATCTGGTGAAGGTGCCAATGTGGTGCCAAGCCCAGAAGGGTGCTTGCTCAGCAGGCTCTTCTTTCCCCTTCAAATCCTCTCATGCACGTACCACAGGGGCACCATTTTCTCCCCTTGGCCCTCTTTTAGACACCCTATCTTTCCGTAAGAGCAGAGGCTTCTCATTTCCTCAAAAAGTCTTGGTTGAAGTCTTCCCAGAAACCCAGCATGGTGCTCAGGTCTCTGGATACCAAAGAAATCTGAGCTGCGGCCCTGCCCACCCTGCACCCGGGGTACCCACAAGTGAACGATGGCACCAGTCCGACAGCTTGGAGCCACCAAGAGCGGCCTAGGCCCAGGGCAGCCCGTGATGAATGGCCAAGTGAGCTGTGCGGGCGTCATTGCGGCCAGTCCGGCAGATGCACAGCTCCCCGCTGACCACGAGGTCTGGAGCATAAATGCCCACACCCTGGAGATATGGCTGAGGCACCCAGAAAGATCACGAAGCCGCGCGGAGGCAGAGGGCACGGGATCGTCAAGGTCTGCTCTGCAAAGGCTGGGGGCTCCCAGAGCCACCGCACCCCAACCCCAATACAGGTGCCCCCGCCACCAGCTCTTCAGCTGCTCCTGCCACCAGTCCTCAAGTCTGCCATCTGAGGAATGGGATTTCTCAGGGAACAGGTATGAATCTTCCCCCACTTCCCCTAGTACCCCCCAACCCCAGGGTCCCCGACACACACCGTGGACGCACTCGCTCAGCCTCCACCGGTGACTCTTGACGTGGCTGAGCCACTGGCTTCCAAGCCTTTCTCTTCTCTGTCCTATTTTTATGATTCTTTTTGTGGTTCTTGCTTATTTCTCCGTCTACAATGTGTGGGAATAATATCTTAATTCCACCCACATAATAGGAGAGGACTAACAAGTTACCCTACCTGCACCATTCTGAGGTCGTGGGATGAAAGGAATTTAAATAACCCAAAGAGATCTTTTTTGTTGTCTTACTTCATAGGCAGTAGACAGGGAAAATTAGCTGATACCGGGCAGGGGCATAGAGAATGAAGAGAATGAAATTACGTGCATTGGTACTAATTATTTTCTTTGAAGTCCTCCATGATTGTTTTCTACCGATACAATCCATGTAGAAAAACTTGCTCTTTCTGTTATATGAACAACACAGAGGTGCCTGAAAGTTCCATTTGTTTTATAAAAATATAAGGTTGGGGGAAATGTAAGGAGTCTCATTTGCTTTTCTTCCTTACATTGATCAAAGGAAGATCTGGGCTCATCTGGAATGTTCCTAGTAATTTGGTGTGCACTGGCCCTTGCCCCTCAGTGCTGCTCAGCAGCAGAGCTCGTGAGATCAGTTCAGCCTTCTATGCCAGACTCTGCCCAGCCAGGTGGTTGCCCGGTGGGGCCTGGCTCCTCAGCCAGCCCTGGGCAGGGCCAGGTGGGCAGCTCCTGGCGCACAGGCTGGTTCGGGACACAGCAGCCTTGCTGGGGTATCAGTGTAGCTCTGTCCATCTCAACTCCCTAAACTCTGCCCCACAGCCTGCTTGCAGGACCCACAATCTTTTGAAGTCACTTACTTACCAAAGATTACTGAACATCTACTATGTGCCACATAGTGTTCTGCTGAATAAAACAGGTAAAGCCTGCTTTTGGGGGGTAGGCATCCCAATAAAGAGACATCAAACAAGGAATAAAGCCAGACAGTATGGCAGCTGATGGTGAGTACTAGGAAGACAGTGGTGGGGACAGGGGGATGGGTGCTGTTTTACAGGAGTGGCCAGGAAGGGCCTCCTTGGGGAGCTGCCTTTGCAGCAGAGAGCTGAGGGAGACACGGGAGCAAGCAAAGTAAATGTCAGAAAGAGCAGTGTCGGGGTGAAGGGAACAGCAGGGGCAAAGGCCTTGAGTTTGCTCAGAAGCGGAGTCTGCAGGACGCCTGGGTGGCTCAGTAGTTGAGTGGCTGCCTTTGGCTCAGGTCATGATCTCGGGGTGCTGGGATCGTGTCCCACATCAGTGTCCCTGCGGGGAACCTTGCTTCTCCTGCGTATGTCTCTGCCTCTCTCTGTGTCTCTGATAAATAAATAAATAAAATCTTAAAAAAAAAAAGTGGAGTTTGCTCCACATGTTCCAGGAACAGCAAGGAAGCCAGTGTGCCTGGGACAGAGCAGGCGAGGGGAAGGGGAAACTGGTAGGAGATGGGTCAGATCGCAGGCCGGGAACCGTACACAGGAGCCCAGGAGCAATTCTCTGCCTTGTAGCTCAGCAGCACTCTTAACCTGGCCGCTTGCTCAGCCAGCAATGGGGTGTTGCGCACCCTATGTCCCTGGCTGGCCCGGGGCTGAAGGGAAGAATGCAAAGCAGTAACAGTTGCAAAAGGGGGTGAGACCTTAAGATAATTCTCTTTTTTTTCCCCAGAAGTAATAGTTGCACATTTTAGAGAATACACAAAATGGAAAAAAATATGACACAGATAGAGGAAAGTAAAGAGAACAGGTAGCTGGGAGTATCATTGTTTCCTCACTGTTTTCCAACCTTTATATAATGTGGTTATAATGTAATATACTGAATGTTTATAACATATGATATATGTTTTTCATATTTTTATTTAAAAAAATTTTTTTAAGATTTTATTTATTTATTCATGAGGGACACAGAGAGAGAGGCAGAGACATAGGCAGAGGGAGAAGCAGGCTTCCCTCAGGGAACCTGATGTGGGACTCGATCCCAGGAACCCTGGATCATGGCCTGAGCCAAAGGCAGACGCTCAACCACTGAGCCACCCAGGCGCCCCTGTTTTGAACATTTTTAAATACGTAACACCTTTATTATTCTATGAGGGCAATAAAACACACAGACAAAATTTCCCCTTATTTTAATGTTACAAACCCATGCTATTGTTTATATATGTTACAAACCCATATTATCACAAATGTACAGACCCATATCATCTCTCATATATAAATACCGTATAGCTGATCATGAGTTAGGTGTGCAAGTCCAATGATGTATTCCTCTAACTGCTAAAAAACAAAAATTATCCCAAACTGCAGTGTCCTGTGCTGTTTATCCTGAATGATCACAGCAGGATTTTGTTAACTAAACTGAAGGATGGAACAGGAGATCATTATGTGTGAAAGACAGTCCTTTGGACTCAGTTTCCAAAATAATTTCACTCCTTAGAAAATATAAATATATTCAAAGAAGGAACCTTCAGAGAAATCGAGAACAAATCAATTTGAGCTAATTTCAAATACAGAAAAGGGTATGGCACAGAATATCAGCTATGTTATATGAATATAACATTCAAAATATGTTATAGCATGTTCATATACGTTTATAAAACATGGATCTTGGGATACCTGGGTGGCTCAGCAGTTGAGCGTATGCCTTCGGCTCAGGCCGTGATCCTGGGGTCCTGGGATCGAGTCCTGCGTTGCGCTCCCTGCAGGGAGCCACCCTCTGTCCATGTCTCTGCCTCTCTCTATATGTCTCTCATGAAAAATAAACAAAATATTTTTAAATGCATCTTTTTTTTAAAGACTTTATTTATTTATTTGAGAGAGAGCACGACAGGGGGTGGGGGAGAACAGAGGGAGAAGGAGAGGCGTGGAGTGTGGAGCCTGACGTGTGGGACTCTATCTGACCTGAGTTGAAATCATGAGTCAGGCACTTAATCGACAGAACCACCCAGGCACCCCAAAACATGCATCTTTAAGAAGAAGCTCAACTGAACATTTTTCTCAAGATAAAATAGATTTGCATCATATACTCTCTTATGTTCAAAGGAGGAACCCAGCCTCCATAAGGTGAGAGGCCACTAGTTCTGAGCCTCTACCCTGTGCTAGGTACTTTTCTTGTTGCTGGTAAATAGCAGTAAACAGGACAGAAAATAACAATTTTCATCTTTTCTTCCCAAATTCCAATTGTCCAAGAAGTCAGCAAATCAGTCTAGAAAACACAAGAACTGACTGTCCCTCTGAATGAAGGAGAGATGTCGGAGCCTGTGGCCCGTGTCGGAAAAGTGGGCAGAGGGCAGGTTGCCAGGACACAGGGCTACGGTGGTGCAACTTTGCAGGAAACTACTTGTCCCCCCTCCAAACAGATCGTCGTCTTCTCCCTTTGTTATTGCCTTCCCCGCAGACCAGACAAAGCCGGGAAGCCCCCACCTCTGGCTGAAACCCCAGAGAGGGTCACCCCCTGTTGTACACAGCGGCCGGGCTTAGAATGCACACCTTGAAGACTGGGCCTCGCCCAGCTCTCACATTACCTGGTGTTCTTCTGGGGCTGTTCACTAGCCACACGGCTCCGTTCCCCAACAGCAGTCAACAGATTCTGTTCCTGACATGCAAGGCTTATAGGAAGAGTAATTTTTAGTAAAAGCATGAAAATGTACATTATTCTTTCTGGGAGCATCACTGCCCAGCACAAAAGGCTTAAACAAAAGGGGAATCCTATCCCCTAGGGGAAACTAGCCCTTTCTGTAGAAACCAAGGACCCTTCCGCAGAGCCAACTCAGGCAGGACCGGTAGTAAGTCCAGCATAGCAGCCCTCAGGTGAGCACTTCCGTGGACAGACAGACGGACACTGAGTTGGGTGCGTTTATCAGAGTATCCCTCCTACACAGGTACCAGGACTCCGCTGCTCAGGTGGGGAAACCAAGGCCAAGTCTGAATGATGACTTGCCCAGCTGGAAAGACGCCGGGTAGGTTCGGGTATTTTGAGGCTGTGTTTACATCTTTTCCAACCTGGTTTTATTCATTGTTCGAAACAATGGCCAAAGCTTCCAGAAACCTATTCAGCCACAATGCCTAATGCAAAGTATAGTTCTGTTCAGGAAACTTACCTCCGTGAGGGCCATTTTGTTGACTGCGACTCGCAGCTCCCTCCACCCTTTCCGTGTCAGACTCAGGAAGAGCATAGGGTCGTTCCCATAACAGGCATCCCTGATTTTTTCCCCCAAAAGGTAAGAGGCCAAATTACTTGGAAAGTGTTTTAAAATACGAATCTGATGGTGGCTCCTTATTCTCGACAGACGTCCCCCAACCTACTCTCCTAACGGGGAGGATGAATCGTCCCTTGTGGCGGATTCTACAGACAGATGCTCCGCTGCCGGCCGGGCAGGGGCTCTGCACCGGAGGAGCGGCTTCCTGGGAGCGAAGCTCCCCCTGGGGGCCCCCGCAGCCGCACCTGCCCATCTCCACCCAAGACTCCCTAGGGTGAGTTCTTGGCATCTTCCTCGGGGTTCCGCTTGCCCCGAGGAGAATGCCAAGCGGGTCTAGTGTGTCCGAGGCGCATCAAAAAATAAAAGTCTGCAGATTTGCGATGTTAAGAGCCACCGTGGAGGAAGCCGGCTTCGTGGCCCGGAGTCCTGGTTCTGGCTCGCGGGGTGGCCTCGGGGGATGCCCTCGCTCGGCCTCAGTTTCCCCTTGTGCAAGCGAGAGTGGTGCAGGTGAGCTCTAAGGCGACACGTCGCAAGGGGATCGTCCCCCGCGGGGCCGCAGCTGAGCCCCGAGCCTGCTCCTGCGCCCGGAGTCGGACGGCCAAGCCCCGGCCCCGCCGCTAGCGACCCTCCGCTCATCCCCGCGCCGGCCCGGGCCCCCGCCTCGCCCTCGCGTGCAACCCCGCCCTCCGCGGAGCCTCGGCCGGGCCGGCGGGCGGGGCGGGGCGGGGCGGGGCGGGGCGCGGCGCGGGAGGCGGAGCCGAGCCGGGGAATCCTGCTCCCGGCGAGCGCCGGGCCCTGCAGAGCAGCCGGGCCGTCCGAGGGCCCCCGCGCCGGGGGCGGCGGGGAACCCCAGACGCAGCCGGGCCGGGAGGGATCCCCGCGCCGAGCGAGCCTCCGCCGCCGCCGCCTCCGCGCCGCCCCCGCCGGGAGCCGGGAGCCGGGAGCCGGGAGCCGGTTACTGGGAGCCGGGAGCGCCCCCCGCTCCCGCCGGCCGCTGGTCCCGCCGTCCGCTCTCCCGCCCGCCGCCCGTGCGCCATGCAGCCGCCGCCCGCCCCGCGCATGTAGGCGCCCGCCGCAGGCCATGCTGCTCCCGCTCGCCGCGCTGCTGGCCGCCGCCTGCCCGCTGCCGCCGGGCCTCGGCGGGGCGCCCCCCAACGCCTCGGTGAACGCGTCGTCCCCGCGCCTGCTGGCCTCGGCGGCCCCCGCGCCCCCCGCGCCCCCCGAGCGCCCGGGCCCGGAGGAGGCGGCGGCGGCGGCGGCGGCGGCGCCGTGCAACATCAGCGTGCAGCGGCAGATGCTGAGCTCGCTGCTCGTGCGCTGGGGCCGCCCGCGGGGCTTCCAGTGCGACCTGCTGCTCTTCTCCACCAACGCGCACGGCCGCGCCTTCTTCGCCGCCGCCTTCCACCGCGTCGGGCCGCCGCTGCTCATCGAGCACCTGGGGCTGGCGGCGGGCGGCGCGCAGCAGGACCTGCGCCTGTGCGTGGGCTGCGGCTGGGTGCGCGGCCGCCGCCCGGGCCGCCTCCGGCCCGCCGCCGCCGCCGCCGCCGCCGCCGCCGCCGGGGCGCCCACCGCGCTGCCCGCCTACCCCGCCGCCGAGCCGCCCGGGCCGCTGTGGCTGCAGGGCGAGCCGCTGCACTTCTGCTGCCTGGACTTCAGCCTGGAGGAGCTGCAGGGCGAGCCGGGCTGGCGGCTGAACCGCAAGCCCATCGAGTCCACGCTGGTCGCCTGCTTCATGACCCTGGTCATCGTGGTGTGGAGCGTGGCCGCCCTCATCTGGCCGGTGCCCATCATCGCCGGCTTCCTGCCCAACGGCATGGAGCAGCGCCGGACCGCCGCCGCCCCGGCCGCCGCCGCCCCCGCCGCCGTGCCCGCGGGGACCACCGCCGCCGCCGCCGCCGCGGCCGCCGCCGCCGTCACCGTCACCTCGGGGGCGGCGGCCAAGTGACCCGCCGCGCCCCCGCCGCGCCCCCGCCGCGCCCCCCGGCGCACACCCGGCCGCTGTGCTTCGCGCTGTGGTGACCGTCAGTTCTCCTCCCGGGCAGGGCGGAGGGGGCCTCCGCGGCGCCAGCGGCTGCGCCCGCAGGGCAGGTGTCAGCCGGGGCCCTCCCCGCCGGCGTACCCCCAGCCCTCCCCTCCCCGCACCCACGTGCCCTAGATTCATGGCAGAAAACGACCAAATCCTGTGTATTCGTTTTATATATTTAATAACTGTTTTAAACGAAAGTTTTAGTAAAAAAAAAGAAAAATTTCAAGTTGCTATTGCTGTAGTAAGAGAAGCTCTTTGTATCCAGACATAGTATTTGAAGTTTGTTGTTTTTTCTTTTTTTAATTTATTTAAAAGGGGTGGGGAGGGGCATGGGAAGGACTTCACACCCACATATTGTTACGGCTAAAAATGAACTTTATGAACCTTTTCCAAGTCGATCTATCCAGTGACGTGGCCTGGTGGGCGTTTCTTGTACTTCTGTGTGTGTGTGGTTTTTTTTTTTTTTTTTTTTTCTGTTTTGGTTTGGTTTTTTGGCTTTTAATACAGACTTTTTCCTCCAGAGATGCGTACGTAGCTTTTTCTTTATTTGATTTAGGAAAAGGAATCCAGGAATTACAAGATGTTGCCCTGAAAACGGAGGGAGGGATTCTCCAGAGTCACAGAGGGGTTAATAATGCCTGTCTAGGAGAAGTAGGAGATGAAAACTATTACCTGCCTTTGTTTTAGGGCTCACCAGGCTGCCCCCCAACACCCTCACATCCTCACCCCACCCTCCTCCTCATTGACCTTCTACAGGATGGCATACAGGGTTCTATGCGATTTGTCTTTTTTGTCCCTTCCCTCACAGGCTGTGAAACATCCAGTAAAATGCCAAACTGGTAAAGTCAGTAATTCCCCTGTGCTAGGTATCTTTCACTGAAATGGCTCATTTTTAATTAATTAATTATTTATTTACTGAAATGGCTCATTTTAAAAAGCACGTAGATTTCCTTTGTGTGTGCAGAAACGTTAGCCTATGAGCACATTTCAAAAGCTAGTTTTAAAACCTGTGGTATTGTTTTGGCATTAAGGTAAACTCTTGGCAGCTTCGTAGGTCACGACCACAAGGCTTTCCTCACTCCTGGTGTCCATGTTATTAAGGTGTCTTCTGGGCGGTAGTTTCAGATTCTTCCCGGTTTTCAGAAGAAGGATAAATGAAAAATCCTTAAATCGACTCCACATAAAAACCATTTTAAAAGCCTTTTAAAAAGATTTTGAAAGCTACTTTCCCTTCCTCCGGTTCCTCCCATTTTTGAATGAATAATTGATACTATTCCAGAGCTGTGGTTCTCAGAGCGAGATCTCTGGACCAGCAACATCAGCATTACCTGGGAACTTTTCAGAGATGCAAAACTGAGGCCCCATCCAGGACCAACTGGATCAGAAACTCTGGGTGGGGCCCAGCAATCTGTGTTTTAGCAAGCCCTCCAAGGGATCCTGGTGTGTTTCAAGTTTGAGAACTACTGTGTACTAGCAGAAGGGAACCTTCAAAATATGAAGCCTCCTTTGATCTCGGGATGTCCCTATTATATTAAAGACATGAGACCCCTTTCCACAGGAAACTGAAGGAGAGTTTGGGTCATTGCCCTGCAGCTTCAACTGCCCATCTGGCTCTTCGGAATCCAGGGCTGTCTCCAGCCAAGGCCAACCAAGAGAGAGGAGGGGGTGAGGGTGATGGCCTTCCCCTATTCCTGGTCCAGCTATTTAAGTTCAATGTGATGCAAATCTGCTAGCCTTACAAGTCACTGTAAGTCTTTCGCTCCAAAGTGAGGTGGTCCATGAGCTGCATTCTTTTCTAACCCTGCAGTATCTAGCAGGAGAAAGCCAGCAACTGCTAACGTCGGTCAATTTTCACATAATCACAGTACTTGTGATTCTGGAAGGCACATTAAGTATTCCTGGTATAACACATACACACAGGGATGCCTGGGTGGCTCAGTGGTTGAGCGTCTGCCTTCAGCTCAGGTCATGATCCCAGGGTCCTGGGATGGAGTCCCACACTGGGCTCCCGACAGGGAGCCTGCTTCTCCCTCTGCCTCTTTCTGTCTCTCATAAATAAATAAAAATTTTAAAACAAAAACAAACACACATACATACACACACTCACTCTCCCTACTTTTTCCCAAGATAGAAACTGAGGACCAGAGAGGTTCAGCATTTTGTCTACAGTCACACAACTACATGATCGTGGAGGCAGAGCTGAGACTAAGCTTTGCTCTTCTGCTTTCCTAACTGGTATTTTTTCATCAGCAAAAACTTCCTTTCTCAGAATTAGGAGCTAAGTCACTCAAGGTCTGCTCCTCTGTCCACCCCAACCCCGGTCACCATCAGATTCTGTGCAGCCATATGCCCAAAGAAGCCAGAGAGCATTTATTTTAAATAAGACACTCAGGCACTTAACAGAAAAAAATAGACATGTGTGTGTATAATATATGCACACTATAGATACACAGACATGCAAACATACATAGGATGGGGCCTAATGTATACTTTATTAGGGTGGAGTTGAACTAACAGTTTCTATTGCTGCAACAATAGACCTTCCTAAGGGGACGTTTCCAGAATTGCTCATGGAACCCGCATGTGCGTCTCTACAGGCATATATGTTCTGCATATATAAAACTGATGGACAGGATGATTCCTTTTTATGCTGACTTTCACTGCCCTCTGAGGGCCAGAGCCCCCAAGCAGGAGGCTACAAAGTCAGGATGAAACTAGTGTCCTTTTGGTCTCTGTTTAGTTGGGATTGCCCACCAGGCAGAGTCAGTAGGGCCCAGCAGGTGCCAGCAGTGGGATCTGTGCCCTGTGGCGATTTTAACTTGCATCATCTCAGTAGTGAAACACTCCCAAGTATGCATTTTACTAAAGGCCAGCCGGTATGTGTGCATGCGTACCGAATCCCCAGATTCCAGCCCATTCTTCAAGCCTCCTAAGGACATCTTGAGCTGTTAGTGACATAGCTAAGTCCCCAGGATAAAGCATCACTCCCAGTTATTTTTGCTTCTCTTGAGAGAGAGTTTACCCCTGAGGATCATGCATACCCACCCTCCAAAATCCGGCCACTGCTGTAGGCTGCCCTGAGTTGTCTGCGTTCATCATGAGAGCAACCCCTGGGCTGGATCTGAATGCCCTGGTCTCCCCTAGCGCCTGTGGCAGCTGAAGAGAACCACCTAGTCCAAAGCCACACCCTCTTCCTAGGGCACCGTGTCCAGTGACCCATCAACATAGACACCTGGCCCTCTAGGGAGAGCTCTGAAGGGTCCTTCCACCTTTAGAACCCCTGGTAGCGTTGGCTGAAGCTTCCACAGAGACTCCAGGGACACTTGGCTTCTCCCTCTGCCCACTCCCGCCTCCTCCCACCCCTTCCTCCCGCAGGCTGTGAATCCAACACCACCACCTAACAAACCTCCTGCACACTGATCTCTAGCTCACAACCCGCTTCTTCGGGAACCCAACCTGTGCTGGACAATTTACCTAATGAGATGCAGAATTGTTCCAGCCACAAGGAACATCCAAGGAGCAGATCTCATAAGTGATTATCATTTGTATTCCTTTTGCACAGATCATGCATTTCTACTTTTTCTCTCCCATTCGGATGGTTCTGTAATATCCACAATCAGCGATGATAAGGGCAATATCCCCTAATGCCAATGCTTGTTTAATCATCACGTCTCCTAGATACACATGTCAAAAGAAAGCCTGTTTCTTTTCCCTCTCAGATGATGGTATCAGTCAGGATAGGCTGGGTTACACTGTGGTACTTTGCAATCCCAACACCTCATATGCTTAACACAATAAAAACAGGGCAGCGGTTTTGCCCTTTGGAATCACTCAGGGATTGAGGTTAAGCGTGACTTTGACCTCAAATACGGTCACATTGTCTAGTTAGGAGGAAGGAAATTCTGGAGGCTCTCACACAGGTGAGAGCTGTGCTCTCAATGCTCCAGCCAAGAAGTCCCATCCTTTTTGCTCATTGATTGGAACGAGTCATATGGCCTCACCCAATGACAGAGGAGCCAAGAAGGTCATGTTTCCAGTCCCCAGAGGAGAGGAGAACCTGGGGGTGGTGGTGGTGATGGACAGCATTGATGCGAACAACACCCAATACCACTGTGACCTACGAGCCACGCAGGAGAACTCCAGGACTTCACTGAGTAGACAAAGGGTTCACCCCAGAAGTGCCATCCCGAGACTCTCCTCCTGTGACACCTATATCACCTGCCCTCACTGGCAGCTAGCCTGTTTCTAGCGATTTTACAAGTCATCATCCTCGAGGCTGCTCCAATGTTTGGGCAAAGTGGGTCCCCCAAGAGATCAATCTGGAAGGTTTGGACAGAAATGCTCTCTGGATCCCCATGATATAGGAGTCATCCAGGGAGCAAGATGGGAGAAAAGTTCGAATAAAATGGGGAGAAAGGAATGGAGAGGTCAGAGCAGACACCCCCCACCCTGGACCTAAACCCTTCCCCGCTGCACAGAAATGGTTAATTCACTGACCTTCAAAGTAAGAAAGGGGCTGGGCTTCACTGGGGAGAAATCATTTCCAGTTAGAAGAAGAGGTGTAAAGTTATAGGGACTGGGATTGCTAAGAGCAAGGCAGACATTCGGGCTGAGCCTTTTCCTGAGAGCACTGAGAGGTCAGGAGGGCAGAGACCAGCGCCCTAGACCCCCCCGGGTTGCTGTGGGCCGGCTGCTGCAGTACACACCTCGTACCTTGTCCTGGGTGCTCAGGGAGCTGTCTGTCCCCTGCCTGGTCTCCTGCCAGTGGCCCTTCTGTCGCTCCCACTTGCACTCTAGGGCAATCCTCTAAAGATGGTGCATTGGCCTTCCCTGGCTGTGCCGCACCTCTTCCAGGGGGCATCTCCCAGGGCAGCATTCGGTCCTCCTGGGTGACAGTGCCACACCACTTTGCAGCATGGGAGGACTGCTCCGGGGCACACAGTGGAACAGAACACAGGCCTCTTGCTGCACTCGCTATGGGCAGGCACTGACCAGGCTTCACCTTCTCTCCCTGGCTCTTCCCTGCTCGGGATCTGGTTTTAGGGCAAACTGCTCCAATCAGTCAGCTCATACTCCACATCAGCAGACCCCGAGGTCCTCCAGACCTTCCTTGCCAGGTCTTGGTCTCTGGGACTTCTTCTTTTACTCTCTGTCTTCCCTGGGCCCTACCCTGAGGACTAGATTCCTACAGGTCTCTAGCTCTCAGGAATTTTCAAGAATCCACTTTTCTCTGGGCCTACGCCCTTCCCATCAGCTCTGAATAACTCCTTCTCAGCAGTTCTCCTGATGCCCCAGCTGGCCAAGGGCTCTGAAGCAGCAGACTCATTCTCCTTTATCTGCCTCCTGAGAAGCACCTCCTTCTCTCACCCCTTCTCTTCCAGCTAGCAGCCCAGCCTCGGCATCCCCCACGCCAGCGCTGACACCTGGTGATTTCTGCCGCACCCAGGACAGGACGGGGTCCAAGAATGTTTCAAGCAGGGTGAGGAGTCCCTGTGGTCCCCTAAGGACAGGTGGCATGCCTGCTGCACACCCCGGACAATTAAAGCTCTCTCCTCACCGTGCCCTTAGCATTTTCCTGGTGTTCTCACTGCCTGAGTATTCCCAGAACCATCTCCCAAAGTCCTGGAGTGAGCATCTGTATGGCTGAGGACGTGTTCTCTCCTGGGCTTGCAAAGGGGCAGTGATGAAAATCAAAATACTTCGCATCTTGATAACACCTAAGGCCCCATTTGGATTCTGTGTTCAAATTGTCTCCCAATAAGCTTTTCTGGCACTCAAGGAAAAACCTACCTCCATTTGGGGTGCCTACCAGGACCCGCTTTTTTGCTCTGTGACCAGAGTCCTTGCTGGGCAGTTCCATCAGACTTCCTGAGGTCTACCGGGCATGGGGTAGAGGGGCAACAGATTGCCAGCCACTTAGCTCTCCACCCCTCCCAGATCTGACCCCTGGGTTGCAGCTTTGAACCCTATTGAGAACTTTAAAGAACCCCCACTTCTTGGCTGTGAGGCAGCTTCTCTGAGATCCTGCTGTTCCCCAGCAGTCTGCAGCAGCACGGTGGCTCTAGTCCCAAGATCCGATCGTGAATGCCAGCCTTCCTCTTGGGCTTTCTTCCTTGTATGCTAGCCATCCTGGACTTAAGCCGTGATGCACGCTGGGTCATGATCTAGATAGAATAGCGATGTTATCATTAGAGTACTTTGGAATCTTATTGCAGAATATTTTATGATCATAGGTATGTTCTGGTTCAGGTTAAACTCCGTGGTTCTTCTAGTAAGAAAGATGTTGATTTTCTGACCATAGGCTTTCACAATATACGGTCCATACATCAACCCCCATGTTCCTAGAACACTCTGCAGCTGCTAAAGAACTACACTGGCAACAACAATAATATTATTTTTAATGGTTATTTTGGACTGGAGTGGTAAGGAGAAGGAAAAGCAATAAGAAGAGAAGAGAGAAAGAAAATTAAAACATCAGCTTTATCAACAGAAGGATGATCGCCTCTCAGATCCCATCCCCCTCCTATACACACGCAACCAAAGTAAAAGACCCCATAAGCTGAGGCAGGTGAAAGATGGAGAGAAGGAACAGCATCCTGGGGACTGACATGGGGATGGCTGCTGGCTGGAGGACACAGGGATGACAGTTAGGAGTGGGTTCTGCTGGTTTCCCTCCTACCAGAGCTACCCCTATGGGGACCGCTCCATCGGCTGTCCTCTGCCCCCAAACAGTCCTCTCCTTCAGCCCTGGAAGGCTCGAATCACCAAGTGCAAGAAAGGAGTCTCGCCCAGCCTGAGAGGCACAGCCCAAGGTGTCAACTCCTCGCTGTCACCATGTCGCCAAGAAGGCACTTGTGTTGGTTAGCGAGTCTCAGAAAGGACACTTGGCTCCAGAGCATCATCTTTGCACCCTTGCTTGAGCACAGATCATGTATATTCATTGCAGAAGTATCAGAAATGTTGACAAATAAAAAAGAAAGGAAAGAGAGCTCATATTTCCACTACCCAAAAATAAGCCCTGTAAGCGTCTTGGCGCAATTACTCCCGGTCTATTTTTACACGTGTATGTGTGTCTGTGACTGATTATTTATATTAAAAACTGGAATTATGCTATGCTTGACTATCCTTAAAAACTTTATTATACAAGTGCTACACCACAGAAAAATGAGAGGATACCCTTCATTAGATAAATGATCAATATTAGCAACAAAGTCAGCACTGGCAAGCACAGATTTGTTTATTTTTATTTATTGACAGATGGTCAAATGTGTCTGCTATATTTTAACCCTGGGGTGCCTGCCTCTTAACGCTCTGCTTTCTGCACTCAGGGGCTCTTTGGTGGTCCCCTGCCTCTGCAGAAGGTAATGCAGGCCTTCTGAGGGCAGGTGGTATATAAAGGTTGATTCCTAACAAGTGGGGTGGAAAGTGGCCATACAGGATATTGAAACCTATCCAAGGGCCAAAGGCCTGATGGAGTGTGTGTGTGTGTGTGTGTGTGTGTGTGTGTGTGTGTGTCAGGGGGTGGGGAGGTCTGTTATCTTTCTCATCCCAAGTTTATCATCTCCAGACACATATCAAAGCCAGATCAAACTTCCCACCCCTGCTGGAGCAATGCGTCCACTTTGTGACTAAGGTTCCAGATGAGGCTGATAAGGAACACAACTTTAGAGTATGAACAATGTGATTCATCTCCTCAGGTCATAACCACGGAGCTGCCATGTATGGTCTGGGTTTATTTGATGTCTTTGGTACGAAAATGAATTCTGAGATTCAATAAGCAGGAAGGATATTGCTCCTGTAGAATGCTGTCCCCCAAAGCTGTCCCGGCTCCACATGGCCAAGCAAAGCCACACACAGATGCCCTGATGCAGGGGCAAGTGCTAAATATAGAACATCCAGGGAGAGGCCCTGAGATCCGGCCAGCGGCGGGCAAGGGGGCCAAAGACAGGAACCATCTGTGGGTCAAAATGTATTCAGCATCACTCTTGATAATGGGACTGTGTCGAGGTCTTCTGTGATGACTCTTGTCTAGGATTGGGTTCCCTAGAGGCGGGGTCTGAGTTGCAGAGACTCACACATGGAACTAATGGAGAGGTGCTCTCAGGAGGAGGGGAGTGAGGGACACAGGATGAGGCAGGGGAAGGAGCAAAGGGAGGATGTGTCCTCAGCCAGGGTCAGCTCAGGTCAGATCCCACGGGAGCCCTGGAACAGGAATTGTACTACAGCATTGCCCCACCTCGAGGCACCGGCCTGGTCTTTTGTATTCCCATATCAGACAATCGCTGGCCAAGGTCTGGGTGCAAGGGTGGCATTAGCCTCCCTGTGCAGTCCCATAAAGGGAATCTGAGCAGACCACCCACAGGATTCACCGCACACCTCCTCTTGCCCCTGAGTCCCACACAACGGCGGTGTGGGGTGGCGGGGGGTGAAGCTCAGACTTGTTTAAACTCCACACTCCCTGTCCCACTTGTGTGCTGACCTCTAGGCCTGTTGCCAGTCTCAAGTGAGGCCTGGCTGGCTGGCCTTGCCTCTGGGTGTCTTGCACTTGTGCCAACTGAGGTACAGCTGGCTCCGTCATGCTGGCTCCCCCTGGTAAAGTCTGAAGTGCCTGCCTTTGCCTCTGCGTTCAAGTCTTGACTCCCCAACACTTGCATTACAAGGGAAGTCTCACAGAATTAGTACTGGTACTAGCATTAGCACTAGTATTAGATACAGTGCTACTATCTCCAGGGGAAGTTGAATTTGGGGACACCACTCACATTCTGCTGGGGGAGGAGAGACAACCACCCTGAAGATTATTCTAGGTAATTCTGTCTCCCTCCAGAGTCCTGATGGGCTCTGTTCTGCACTAGCGGTTGACAATGTTTTACTGGAAAGGGCCAAACAGTGAATATTTTTAGCTTTGTGGGCCATACAGTCTCTCATTACTCAGCCCTGCCATTGGAGCTCAAAAACAGCCACAAATCGTATGTAAACGGATAAGTGTGGCTATGCTCTAGTCAAACTTTATTTAGGAACACAGAAATTTTAATCTCATATAAATTTCACGTCATGAATTATTTTTCTTTTTATTTTTTTGCACCTATTAAAAATGCAAAAAGAGGGATGCCTGGGTGGCTTAGTGGTCAAACATCTGCCTTAGGCTCAGGTAGTGATCCCAGAGTCCTGGGATCGAGTCCGGCATCGGGCTCCCCATGGGGAGTCTGCTTCTCCCTCTGCCTCTCTCTGTGTGTCTCTCACAAATAAATACGTAAAATCTTTAAAAATAAATAAAAAAAATAAAAATGCAAAAAGTATTCTCAGCTCACAGGTTGTACAAAACAAGCCCACAGGTCATTTGCTATAGTTTGGGGACCCGTGCTCTATACCACTTCCAAGCTTCATATGATCGAGGAATCACATAACCAGGCAAAGAGCTGAGAGCAGTGAGGAAAATAGTGTTTGCACACAGCATTCGATAAGCAATAAAGGCCATGGGAAAACATCGGATCCTTCCCTACAACATGAATCTCCTGCCCATTAAGATACTCAGAGCGCTCTGCTTCTGTGTGTTGATAGATCCTGTGATACGACCTTTTTTTTTTAAGATTTTATTTTTAAGTAATCTCTACGCCCAACGTGGAGCTCAAACCTACAACCCTGAGATCAAGAGTCACACGCACCACCAACTGAGCCAGCCAGACGCCCTGATCCTACAGTATAATCTAACTTTGGTGAAGCTCCAGGCAGCGTGTTTAGAAGCTCTGTGTCCTTTTCTGTCTGCCTGGCTGGTAGATTACAACATGGGACACGGCAGACGAGCCACACCACGCGCAGACACCAGCTCTCTGCCAGGCGTACGTGACCCTGAGCATCAGACAAGAGCCTGGTTGCTCAGTGAGCAGCACGGGCAACGGCGGCAGGAGCTGGCAGCCAGACACATGGGTGTGACGGTATAATGATGCAGCGAATTAGTTCTCAAACTCATCCACAATGGAGAATGCCCCTCCATCCCGGGGCATCTGTTGTTATCGAATACTGCCTTTTGCAAGGGGGTGGTTTTCCTAATATTTATCTTTTATTTTTAAAATTTATGCAAAATTTGTTGTTACCCCACAGTCTGTTTGTTTTCACAAAATGGAAGTATTTTACTTTATCATCAAAGAGTAAAATCTGTTTCTCTCCAAGCGCACCATCGATGCTCCGGCATCGGAGTCCAGGCACGAGGACCCACACGGGCTATAGAGCCAGAAGGATGTGGGTCAGGACTGGAACTGACACTCTGTTGATGACTCTGGAGAAGTTAGTTAATCCTGCTGAAGCCCAGTTGTCTCATCCATAAAACAGGATTGACAAGAATATCTACAGAGATTGTAACATGTGGCTTCTCCATCAGAACAGGGTGAACCACGCAGGGCATCCAACTTGAAGGGGAAGAGATTTTAAAATGTGTTCTCAGGGCGCCTGCATGGCTCGGTCAGTTAAATGTCTGACTCCTGATTTCAGCTCAGGTCATGAGCTCAGGGTCCGGGGTCCGGCTCCATGCTCAGCACGGAGTCTGCTTCTCCTTCTCCTTCTGCTCCTCCCCCCCTGCTCTCTCTTTCTCTCTCTCAAAAAAAAAAAAAATTTTTTTTTAAATAAAGTAAAATGTGTTCTCTTCCCCTCTCTTTTATTTTTTAAATTTAATCAATTTACTTACATAGGGCACAGGAATTTGTATTGTCCTGGTTTGTCTGGGTATAGTTTATGTGCAACGAGATCACAGGTGCACAATCACTTTTGACAAATGCATCCACGTAACCCAGACCCTATTAAGATTCAGAACAGTTCCATCACCTCAAAAAGCTCCCCCGTGTCTCTAACCTTAGCCATAATCCCCATGCCATACAACCCCATGTGCACACAACACACACATGTGGGAATAACCACTATTCCCGTCTATTGCCATTGGTTGGTTTTCCCTTTTCTAGAACTTCATATAAATGTGATCATACTATGGGCTCTTCTGCATCTCTTTTGCCCAACACATCTCTGAGATTCAACTATGTTGCTATGCATTTCACTATTTTGTTTCTTTTTATTGCTGAGAGGGATTCCATTTCATAGCTGGACCACAGTACACCCATTCTCCAGCTGATGGACAAGACACCTGAGCTATTTCCAGTTTTGAGTTACTTTATTAAAGCTGCCATGAAAACTTACATATGTGGACATATGTTTTCATTTTTCTTGGGTAATACCTGGAAGTGGAATTGGAAGTCATAGGGTAGACATAGGTTTATGTTTGTCTATAAGAATTCCATTTTTTCCAACATTTTTGTATCATTTTACACTCTTATCAGCAATATATGAGTTTGGTGTGCTCCAGCATCCTCAACATTCGGTGTTGCCAGTCTTAATTTTAGTGTCCTCATGGATGTGTAGCACTTTCTCGTTGTGGTTTTAATTTGCATTTCTTGAATGACTGATTAGATTCAGGGTTTTTTAATGATTATTGGCCATTCATGCATCTTCCTTTGTAAAGACTCTTGTCCAATTTTTAGAAATTAGTTTGCCTCCCCTTTGCTTTTGAATCCAAGTCCAAGGGTCTGATATTTTCACAAGATAGAAAACCATGCACAGCACTGTTGGCCCTATGGTCATTAAGTTTGGGGTTTCTCTGCAATATTGGCTGTTCAAATCCACCTACTGGGAGCTTCATGGCCCTCCAATGAGAGTTTGACTTGATATATAAGATGTAGGGAATCTGGATCACCCTAAAGAACAACATCAAAATTAAATGTGAGGCTCGGGAAGCTGGAATGGTGGGAAATATCCGGAAACCAGGTGAGTGTTAAAATCAAATCAAGCTAAAAAGTTCAACCCCAGGGCACCTGGGTGGCTCAGTCAGTTAAGCATCTGCCTTCAGGTCAGGTCATGATTCTGGGGTTCTGGGATTGACCCCCACATCTCGAGCTCCCTGCTCAGTGGGGCACTTGTTTCTCCCTCTCCTTCTGCTCCCCCAGTTTGTGCTCTCTCTGTGTGTCAAACAAATAAACAAAATCTCAAAAAAAAAAGAACATTCAACTCCAAAGAAACAAATTCAAAATCTTCCTTTCTGACCCTCTAGGTGAATGAGTAATTGACGTGATGAGAGAAAGGACTGGAACAGACCTGTAGAAGACCCTGCCATCTAGAAATTTCTCATGTAAATGTGCCTCTTCAGCTCAGACTTGAAGTAGGGGAAGCCCATTTTGGTCACTTGACACCATCCTATCTCCCCAGAGCCTGCAACCTGGGAGGTGTCTCTTTTCTCCATCACTGGGAACACCGCGGTGTCCTGGCTGCTCCAGTGAGGGCCCTGCCACACTGGTGCCCTGACCCAGCATCAGAGGATCCTATGGGACCAGGGCTGATGTGGCGTGGGCACCTCTGCAGCAGGAAGGGGTGTCCAGTAGAGAATGAAAGATGGATACCATCGGCACTGGAGGCTGGGACAGAGGACCCAGAGGGGAGGTGCAATCCTAGCAAGCCAGGGGGCGCCCAGAGCCTGGTGTCTGGGGGCAGAAACAGGCAGAGGCCCAGGCCGGAAGGTGGCAGGGCTGTAGAGGTAAGAACAAGGCAGGGGCACCTCATAGGGCAGGGGAGACAGCAGGCAAAGAAGAGGGTGCGCACCCTGACCGGCTATAAGCTCTTCCTTCCCCCCGAAGGACTCGGTTGGTTCCAGAACCTGGGTGGTGGGGGGCTCTGAGGCAGGGTCCAGCCACACTCCCTTACGCCCTTCCCCTGAACGCACCACTAACCCTCACTGCCCAGCACGTGCTAGGCCAGGCAGCCAGGCTCTGTGCTAAATACAGAAGTCTCCCATCTAGCCTCGGAGAACCCTGTGAGGGAGTTCCTAGCAGTACCTGGATTTGCAGATAAGGGACCCAGGGCACAGAATGGTTAAGCAGCTTGCCTAAGCCCTAGGGTTGCCAGGTGTAGCAAATAAAAATACAGGGTGCCCCGTTAAATTTTAATTTCAGGGCAGCCCAGGTGGCTCAGCAGTTTAGCACTGCCTTCGGCCCAGGGTGTGATCCTGGAGACCCAGGATCGAGTCCCACGTCAGGCTCCCTGCATGGAGCCCGCTTCTCCCTCTGCTTGTGTTTCTGTCTTTCTCTGTCTCTCTCTGTCTCTCTCTGTGTGTCTCTCATGAATAAATAAATAGAATCTTAAATAGAAGAAGAATTTCAGATAAACAACAAATCATTTTTTAGTATAAGTATATCTCACTCAACATTTGGGATATACTTGTACTGAAATAACTATTTACTTAAAATTTAGATTCAACTGGGCACCCTGTACTTTATCAGACAAACCCACTTTTAACTGCTCTGCCACATTAAAATTAAGGATGGCAGTAACTGCCATAGGCTGAGAACTCAGGAGTACGTCACCTCCGGCACCAGCATCACTCAGCCTCACCTCCCACCCTGTGACGATAAGGGAGAGGCTCTGAGACCTCATGTCCCTTGCTCAAGGCTACTTCACTGATAAGAAATAGAACCAGGACCAAGGCCAAGTGTGTGACTCCAAATCCCAACATGGGACAATAAGCTGTCCCCTCCCTGGGTGTAGTAATAATCCCAGAATTTTGCCATCTTGGAGTGCTAGAGATGTGCCCACAGCGAGCTCTTCGGAACACTGTTGAATAGAATTAGAAGCAAGAATCTTGTACACCAGTGGTTTCTTTCCTTCCAAAATCTTCCCAGCCCAGGCTCTGAGAACATTCTGTGGAATTCCTCTGTGGCCTCTTTGACCCTCAGGTTTTGTGTGTTTGGGTTTTTTTTTTTTTTTTTAAGACTATACAACATTTGGGCTCTTGAATTCTTCTTCTTTTTATTTATTTATTTATTTATTTATTTGTTTGTTTGTTTATTAGAAATGTCTATACCCAACATGGGGCTCAAACCCACAATCTTGAGTTCAAGAGTCATACACTCTTCTGACTGAGCCAGCCAGGTTGTTTTCTTTTTGAGAGCCCCTATGCCTCCGTGAGGGCTGGCATTCCTACTGGACACCCTTCCAGGTAGGCCCTTGCAAAGAAAGGGGAGCTGCCCTGGCCTGGCTGCTCTATGAAGCCTCACCTGGATTGGAGCACCTAGAGGCAGACACAGGTATGCCTTCCACCCGGGGCTGCCAGAGAGCCAGTCCTGAGAAACTAGAGGAGCTCTGGACCGCTGTGGGTGACCCCCAGGAGGGCCTCTCTCCATCATCTCCCACCCAGGATGCCACAGACCTACCCCTATCCCGCACACACACGCCCCACCAGCACTGACGTGCCTACCTGCCCACAGATACAGTGGCCCCCTGAGGCACCTCCTCAGGAGGCAAAGGAGCAGGGGTGTACCCAAGTGTGGGTTTTAGCTCAGCATTTCACCCCATGAGTTTAGTTTCCTCATCTGTAAAAGGCGGAATGTAATACCTACGTTGCAGCAGGAGAGTGTGAGATGGGTTCCTTCTAAAGGTGCTCCCTGGCATGGACACAGGCTCAATGAATGCAGCTTATTATCGCTGGGTTATTCTTGTTGTTGTTGTTGTTGTTGTTGGAAAATCATCCAGAACAGTCATCCCTGACCTTTTGGAAGCACTCTCTCTCCCACTGCCTGGAGTCTGGCTCACCCCCGGGGCAAAGGGGATGCAGAGGGAGGGGTATTTCTGCCTTCTCCTTGATAACCCTGCTGAAATGGGGAGTCCTGGCACCTGTAGGGCTCAGAGGGAGCCTCTGGGCTGAGGGAAGTGCCTGCAAGGTTCCTGCTTCTTCAATGTGGGGAGGGGGCTTCAGGTTCTCCTCTGGTTGATGATGAGTCTTTCTGCTGTGCGGAAGGCAGCAAACAGACAGGGGCTCCTGCAGGAATGCCCCAGGCCCATCTCGCGCAGCGTCCCAGCCCGTTCTAAACATAGATGCATGACCAGAGTAGTTACGGGGTTCAAGATGAGCCCGAGTTTCTTATGACTCACATCTGCCTCATCCAGGAGCCCCCAAATCATACTTAATTAGCCAGATGAGATGGCAAGATCCCTCTGGACTCCCTTCATCCAACTGCACTCAGAGGGAAGCCAAAGACCCAGCAATGTTTGACATTTAGCCGGTGAAGGGATTCCTACAGAATGGTATGAGAAATGGGGTCCATCAGGGGGGCAGAGGTGGTGGGCAGTGAGCCAGACCAGTCATGTCCAATACTGGCCCTGCCACTTGCTAGGCCTCAGTTTCCTTGTCTGTAAAATGGGAAGCATAAAAGTACCTCCTCGTAGGTATTGTTGTAAGGATTTTAAACGATAACATACCAAAGCGTTTACTTCCTCTCCACACTCTTCCAGGAGCACAGATTACGACTGGAATCCTGGGGGCTGTGTACTACCTCGGGTTAAATACTCAAACTCTGATTTCTTGTCTATAAAACAGGCACAATCATGCCTCTTATTGCCGGGCTGTTGGGAGGAGGAGTGGAAATATCTGTGAGGCACCAGGCACACGTAGGCACTCAAGAAACAGTGCTGGTTGTGCTATTACACCAAGGCGGCAAATCACTCCCTGTCCATAATCAGAAAGTACTTCCTGAGTATCACTGCGGGCTCAATAGGTGGGTACAGAGTGGAGATCCAGCAGCTCTGGACCTTGCTGTCATGGGACACACAGCCTGTCCTAGTCACCTCCAAGGACCAAACGTTAACTCCATGCTTACGGGTAATGGATGGAAACACGTGTACGTTACTCTCACACTGTTCGCTGTTCTCAGAAGCCTCACCAAAGGGTGTCAGTGACACCGGCGGCCTCAGTGGCCTGAGTGAGCCGGGACCGGCGCTGCGACTGTCCTATGGGAGCTGAAGTGTCTTCTTTGTCTCTTTCTTTCTAAAGTGTATAGTTGGGTGTAGATGTCGGGAAAGCTTCACCACCATCATGATGAATGAATAAACAAAATGTGGCATAAACATACAAGGAAATATTATCCGACCTTAAAAAGGAGAGATATTCTGGGGTGCCTGGGTGGTGCAGTTGGTTGAGGGCCCGACTCTTGGTTTTGGCTCAGGTTGTGATCTCAGGGTTGTGGGATCGAGCACGAGATGGACGCTGCATGAGATGGGCCTGGGGCATTCCTGCAGGAGCCCCTGTTTGCTGCCTTCCGCACAGCAGAAGGCAGGCTCCACGCTCAGCACAGAATCTGCTCACGTTTCCCTCTCCCTCTGTCCTTCCCCTTCCCCCAATAAATAAATAAATAAACCTTAAAATTTAAAAAAAGGAGAGACATTCTGACATCTGTGACAACATGAAGGAACCTTGAAGACTCTATGGTGAGTAAAATAAGCTGGTCACAAAAAGACAAATAAAAAGACAAAAGTGATTCCACTTACATGAGGTACTTTGAGTAGTCTGGGTCTTAGAGGCAGAACGTAGAGTAGAAGTTACTAGAGGCTGGAGGAAGGAGGCAGTGGGAGTTATTGATGAATGGGTACAGGGTTTTCATTCGGGGTGATAAAAACGTTTTGGAAACAGAGTGGCAATGGTTTCAAAATACTGTAAATGTGATTAATGCCACTGAAAAATGGTTAAAATGGCATATTTTATGTTATTTATATTTTACCACAATAAAATATATATTTAAAATAATGAAAATAAAGGCTTATCTGGCTCCAACTGAGAATTGAACAAGGGCCATAAAAGATGAGTTTTGTCCTCCACCCAGTGGATTGGAGCAGAACCCTGCTCCCTGAAGGGAGCTCCACCTGCCTACCTCCCCCCCCCCCCCCCCCCCCCCCGCCAGCTGCTCCCCACACACCCACACCCACCACGACAGGAACAAGGGAGCTGGGGCTCCTCTTTTCTGGTCTCCAGCACTGACCTGGGGCTGTGACATTCTGGAAGGAGAGCTGAGCAGACCCTCCATTCCTGCCCCTCATGCAGAAATGAGACCCTGGGTTTCTGGCTCCTGATGGACCTGCCACAGGCCCTGTGGGCAGGCAGCTCCCAAGGTCAGGGTTGCCACGCCCAGAAGCCAGTGAGAGTGGGTCACAGCTTCTCCTACTTCCACCAATTCCCTCTTCTTTTCTCTTGGGTCTGAATCGTGCAGGAAAAAAAAATGATAAAACTATTCCCTCACTCTCTCCTGCCATGGAGAACTATTCCTTTTGCTATTATTCCAAGACTCCCAAAGAGTCCCGGGAGCTGGAAGCAGCTGTGGGGCTTGGGTGGAGTTCATCACCGGGGGCAGACCCAGGGCAGAACATAAGAGATTCAGCTTTGACATTTCACAGACGGAAACAAATTTCTGCACAGTCATGGCTGGGCTCAGAGAGAAAGCACAGGATGAAAACTCCCTACGATCCTGGTGCAGGTGGGAGCAGCAGTACCTGCCCCCGAGACACCAACGCTGGTGTCATCTGACGTGACCTTAAGGCAAAGCTCTCACACTCTGGGAGCCTCAGTTTCCTTGTCTATAAAATGGGGGACACCAAACCCCTACCTGTAGGGTGATGGGCATCTAGCATCCCCCACGGCACACAGTGTAGCTGTAGCCCCTTCTAGTTTATCAGCCATGTCACACTTTGGGTGGACAAGGGGCCTTCACTGGCCCCCTGAAGTGTACTATTATTAATAGTGGTTGTTTTTTGAGATGTTACAGCAGCCCACTCTGCTCTGCGAATCTAAAAATATGCATATAGAAGATTTTGGCGGTTCCCCTACCCGTACCACCTCCCCATGCATGTTGGCCCAACTTCCAAATGTGGTCGTTTCTGAATCTGTCCTAGGACACTCTCTGGCTGCTGGAGCCCACTGTGTCCCAGCACAGGATAAGCCGGAAGAGCTGAGGCATCAAGACACCCCAGGAGCAGCTTCAATCAGGGACTGCTGGGCATCAGTGCGGACAAGCCCCAGCTCCCTCGAGCCCCAGGCCAGCTAGTGCTGAGAAGGACCCAGTGCCTGGTGTCCCAATGGCAGCACACGCACTGGATGTGCCACTCCCGCCGTCTTCTTCCTCTCTCCCTTCAAGTGGTATGTCCTGAGATTCCCTCCCCAAAAAACGGCTTACATGTCAATCTCTCAGGATCTGCTTTGGGGGAACCCAAACTCAGATAATGCATAATCTCATTTTTTTTCTTTGCAAAGAACTCAGGGAGGTAGGTCCTTTGATCTGTCCTTTACAGGTAAGAAACTGAAGTTTAGAGACGCCTGGCAACTTGTCTTAGGTCCCCGGTAGTTAAGCTGGGGCTCGAATGCTAGCATCTGGCTCCAGCGCCCCCAGCCAAGCCCTCAATCACAGCAAGACAGCGAAGGCGAAGGCGCCGGAGGCAGTGGCTTGCCAGGGAGGTCCTAGTCCCTTTGGCCCCCACCTCCTCTGACACCAGCTGCGCAAGAGGAGAAAGAGACTGGGAGGAAAGAGCTCCCCCCCCCCCCCCCCCCCCCCCCCGCAGAGCACCCACCACCAGGTGGCGCCCTGCAAGGAGGCCCACAGGCAACCTAGATGCAAGCACGTGGTGGTGATTCCATCTGACCCAGCTGCTTGGAAGAACCAAGCTGTCCCTCCTCTGCCTCTGCGCAGAAGGCAGGACCTGAATTTGGAAGTGTCTTTGATTTCTCAGAGCTCCCAGGGCTTCTGAGCTGTTCAGGCAACACACACACACACACACACACACACACCCACACATGCTTCCTCCAGCTGTTGCAGTGGAGGGCAGAGCACACTCTGCTGTCTGAAGCTGCCCGGAGGGGGCAGTGCTCTAGGAAGCCCCCTGGGGTCATGCAGGGCAGCCCCAAACCCCATCTCCAATCAGCCCTTGCACTGCGAGAGGTAGGCACCCCCCAGTTTGCTTCCTCCTCCCTCTTGGCCCCGGGGGACCTGGAGTGTGCGCTGGATGAGTCCCATGTGTCGGGCACCGTTATTTCTATTCCCATTGAGCTACTCACCTCACCTGCGCTCTGGGAAGAGCCATGGAGAGGCTCAGGGAAGCCCACTCCCCATCCTCTGAGCGGGTTCCGGCCCCCCCAGAAGTGACCCTCTGTGACTTCCAGGGATCCCACCTGCTGTTCCAGTTCCACTCCCAGCTGATGTGCCAAGGGAAACAAGCCTGGCTTTATTTTTTTACTTAATTAGCTGTTCAAACCAACTCAAATTCCTAAGTACACCCACAGAGCCTGCTATTTTTTCAAATTTATTTTAACATTAAAAAATGTATCACTGGCTGTCTTAGGTCAGGCTCCCCAAGCAGACATTGAGATGAACTAAGTTCTGTAAGTGACTGATAAAGGATGTGCCCTCAGGGAAGACTTCCTCAGGGAAGACACCCACCCCCCACCAGGCAACATCCCCTGGAGGGTGGTGGCTTCAGTTTAGTCCCATAGGGAGCGCTGCAGTGCAAGTGGCGCCTCAGGACCCCCTTCCAGGCCTGCCCTCAGTGCACCTAGACAAGACCTGCATGTTCTCACACCCCACAAGTCATTGGTTCAGGGTCACCGTAGAGAGGTGTGAATCCTCAGGTAATAACTTCCCTAATGGCCCAAGACTGGATGTCCAAAGAAGAGGCACAGGGACTGGCTGTTGGGAATGGTGGTGGAAACATACACACAACACAACACCTACACACCAGTAAAAGGGGATCTAAGGGTTCTGGGCAGAGCAGCAACCTTGTCCTGTAAACCTGTCTTATTCCATACGGGATTCAAGATGGGTTAACAAAATTAAGTACAATACAAAGAAATGAAAATGGTTAGGGGCGCCTGAGTAGCTCAGTTGGTTAAGCATCTGCCTTTAGCTCAGGTTGTGATCCCAGGTCCTGGAATGGAGCCCCACATCAGGCTCCCTACTTAGCAGGAAGCTTGCTTCTCCCTCTCCCTCTGCCTTGTGGGCTCCATCTCTCTCTCTCTCTCTCTCTCTCTCTCTCTCTCTGTTAAATAAATAAAATTAAAAAAAAAAAGAAATGAAATTGTTGGAATTGAGGCAACAGAAAAGATACATGGTAAATACATCCAGAAAGAAATTTAGAATATTAAGATATGCCTAGATAAAGATCACCCTATTGGCACTGAGCTTCCCAGCGGCCAAAGCAAAGAGGAAAAATTAACCAAATGCAAGATTTATGATGCCTACAAGATATAGACCCTCTTGCTGGTCCTAGGGTTAAGATTTTTCTAAACACCAAGTCCTTGCACACAGGAGAGGCTGGGTAAGAGCTGTCCAATGGACATAGAATGCACATGACAAGTGCGATTTTGAAATTTCTGATAGCCACATTTCAAAAAAGAAAAATGAAGCAGGCTCCCAAAACTCCACAATGTTGGGGGGGGGCAGGTGTCAAAGGGATGCAAGAGCAAACTGAGAGAGCTTCCAATGGCCAAAGCTAGAACAATTTGAGCAACAACCTGAATAAAGTAGTATCCAATAACAATATAAAGAATAAAATAAATATCCATGAGGCCATATTGATACTAATAAATGATTGAATAAATAGATATTTGAGGGAGAAGAAACATATGTCCCCTCCAGAAAACCCATTACCCCAGTCTAGTCATGAGGAAACATCAGATAAATTCCCCCTGAGGAACACGCTAAGACTACATGACCAGTACTCCTCAAAATGATCAGGGTCGTCAAAAACAAGGAAAGTCTGAGAAATTGTCACAGCGAAGAGAAGACTGTGGACACATGGCAACTAAATGTGATGTGGTAACCTAGCTGGGATCCTGGGACAAAAAAAAGATCATTAGGTAAAAACAGAGAAAATTTGAATGAAAGATTAGCCAATAATAATGTATCAATACTGGCTCATTCATTGTGATAAAAATATTATACTATTGTTAAAATACTCATAATAGAGAAATGGGACATGAGGTATATGGGACTTCTCCATATTATCTTTGTAATCTTCCTGCAAATCTAAAAGTACTCTAAAATTAAAGTTTATTTTTAAAAAGAAGTAGGTAACATTAATTGTAATGACGTATTTTACTTAACCCTATATATCCACAATATTATCATTACAACCATTATCAATATAAAATATTTACTAGGGCAGCCTGGGTGGCTCAGCAGTTTGGCACCTGCCTTCAGCCCAGGATAATGGTCCTGGAGACCCAGGATCAAGTCCCACATCAGGCTCCCTGCATGTAGCCTGCTTCTCCCTCTGCCTGTGTCTCTGCCTCGCTCCCTCTCTGTATCTCTCATGAATAAATAAATAAAATCTTTAAAAAATAAAAAAATTTGGGATCCCTGGGTGGTGCAGCGGTTTGGCGCCTGCCTTTGGCCCAGGGCGCGATCCTGGAGACCCGGGATCGAATCCCACGTCGGGCTCCCTGGCATGGAGCCTGCTTCTCCCTCTGCCTGTGTCTCTGCCTCTCTCTCTCTCTCTCTCTGTGACTATCATAAATAAATTAAAAATTTAAAAAAATAAATAAATAAATAAAAAAATAATAAAAAAATTTAAAAATAAATAAAATAAAATATTTACTAATAGGGTAGCTTGCATACTTTTTTCATACTGAGTCTTTTAAATGCAGTGTGCATTCCACACAGTACATCTCAATTTGGATGCTAAATTGTCATTGGAAATATTTAGCTGTATTTAGTTAGGTTTCATAAAATCTATAGTTAAAAAATAGTTATAGTTATCACTATTTATAGTTAAAAACTCACATACTGGAGTTGTTCCAAACATACCAAAAAGTTTTCCCATGGGACGCCTGGGTGGCTCAGTGGTTGAGCATCTGATCCCAGTCCAGGGATCAAGTCCCACGTCAGGCTCCCTATGAGGAGCTTGCTTCTCCCTCTGTCTCTTTCTGCCTCTTTCTGTGTGTCTGTCATGAATAAATACATAAATAAATTTTTAAAGAAAGTTTTCCCATAACTGAATCAAATATCAGTTTTTAAATTAATTAAAATTTTAAAAATACATTAAAAATTTCATTCCATAGCCATACTGGCTCAATAGCCACTATATGACTAGTGGGTGCCATATTGGACAATGTAGGTATGAATAGCTAATGATAATATGTTCCAGCTTTTCTGGAATAGTCCTGATTCCAAATATTCTTCCCAAGGTCAACTTGCTCTGCTCTGTCTTGATTTCCCTGGCTCCAAGGAAGATAGCAATGTCTTCTCCTATTCTGTGTAGGACCCAGACCAGAACAATGAGGCCTACTGAGCTGTTCCAGAAGGCATTTCATCATTACATATCGAAAGCCTTGATGGGGCATTTGGGTGGTTAAGCGTCTGCCTTCAGCTCAGGTCCTGATCCCAAGGTTCTGGGATTGAGCCCAGGAGGTCCACCCACCCCACCCCAGGCCCCATGTGGCATCCTGCTCAGTGAGGAGTCTGTGTCTCCCTCTCACTCTGCCTCTCCCTCCTCGTGCTCTCTCTCTCTTTCTCTCTCATATATATAAAAAATAAAATCTTAAAAAAAAAAAAGCCTTGAATATCTGCACAACCAAGGAACCTAAGAGGTTCCTTTCCACGAGTTTAACCCAAGAAACTAGAAAGGTATGCTGAGATTCATGAGCAAGCATTGTTCAAACAGAGATGAGTTTAATGAAAACCAAATTGAACATAATCTAAATGCCCAATAGTTAAGTAAACATGTTAACTAAATGACGGTGCATCCATCCCAGCAAATGTTATGCAGCCATTAAAATCATGAAATGGTATTAGGAGGAAAAACAAGAATGTCAATATTGTAGGTCAAAATAGTCAACGAGAAAGGGGCTGTAGTTTCAGGATGACAGATTTGTATCTAAATCAGGCCATCCCCTCCCCTCCAACCACCCTTCCCCTGGACAATTGCAAAAACAGGTCTGGCTACAGAGTGAAAAACACCAGAGCAAGTGTCATTCTGGGGCCAAAGACAAGGTCTACAACAAATCAAACCATATCTGAGCCTTCAGCATCAATAATCTGAGAAGTCCCTGACCCACTGTCCTTTATCCCCTCAGTCAGCAGCAGCTCTGGAGGCTGTGGGAAGGAAAGTTATGTCCCTGGGGAGAAATAAACAGGGGAAGAAGAAGATGATGATGTTGAAGGGAGGTTGTAAATCCATGGTTTCAGCACTTTTGTTAACAAGCACTGGGCAGTGCAGAAATCCTTGTCAAATGGTGGCTGTGTTCTGTCCCCATTTTATGGCACTTAAAAAGCACAGAGAAAAATCTCATATATTGGAGATTTGTAATCTAATGTTGAGGGAAGTTGAATTGATCACACTTGAGTCAATATTTAAGCATTTGGGGAAATCAAATTTGTTAACTTCATATATTTTCTATTTGAGCGGTAATGACTACTGTGAACATTTAGAACTATTAATTGTTTAATGCTAATAAAGTAACAAAGTGGTGGGTGTTCCTTCCTACAAGCAAAAGCGCCTTATACATTACAGAGTCCTGCCCACAAACAAGATGCACAAGTGTGCGATCACAGTAACACACGCCAGCAAACAATACACACAGAAAACCAACAGGAAGGAAATAAACCAAGATGGGAACACTGGCTATCTCTGGTTTGAGAGATGATGGGTTGAGTTTTATTTTCAATTTTACAGTGCTGTGCCCCAAACTCTCTAAAATGAAACCCTAGTACCATTATAATTGGGAAAAAAATGAAGGATGTTACTATAAAAGTCACAAGCATCTTGTGAAGGTGGAATTTGCACAGATGTGCAAAGTGGGGCTGCCAATAAAATCCCAGTCAGCTCCTGAGGCCCCGTTTCCACTGCAGGCAAAAGACTTGTTCTTGCCATTATGGTATATCAGACTCTCCTGGGGTAAGATTATCTTTTGCATAATTGCTTTGTCTTTGGGTTTCTCCACACCTGCAAAGGATTTCCTTCTCCCTCTTCATTCCAAGATGGCAACTGGTTGCAGGAGAAGCTTTTGTATCATCTGATCTTGCGGCTCAAGTATATGATGCCTGAAGGTTGGAGGCTCTTCCTGGAGGCTTTGGTCTTATCTGGCTCTCACTGAGACTCCTGATTCCTGGAGGACTGTATGGGAAAGCCATTTGACCCCCAGTTTGAGAAGTCCATCCTGCAGCTTTGGTCACTTTGCCACTTGCCACGGTGATGTCCTAGTGAACTCACCAGGTAACACCCCAGCTACTTTTTGGGTCCCCTGATGGCACACAGGAGCTTCTGGACCTCCTCCGCATTTCATACTGGACCATACATTATGAACTGGGGGTGCTACCTCACACCCAACCTGCCAAGCATCTCTCTCAACCATTTCTACTCCATGACTTGGGTGCCATGATGGATTCAATGTTAGGCTGACCCAAAGGCTCCACTGAAAGATGCGACAACTCCTTAGGCTACAAGCAGGAAGGAAAGGCACCAGCCCTGATGTTTTTGGAGTCTTTAAAACAACCTGGGTATTTTTACTCTCCCTTCCCTACTGGGGTTTGCTCTGGATGGGTAGGGTGGGGAGAACCAGCACCTCAGAACCTGACGCTGGCTTGCCTTTTCTTGCCCTGTTCCTCATTTCTTTTCCCCAATCACAAAACAGCTGTTCTTCTTCCTGTGAGGTAGAGACTTCCCTTTTGTCATATCTGTGTTCTGCCCTCCTCTATGATTCACCAAATGATCGCTCAACTCTTCTGAGCTTTGATTTTTTGATGTGTGAAAATTCCAGCCTTGGCAGTTTTAAGAAAACCCATTCTCTCTCCGAAAAGTCTGGCTTTTAAGACCATTGTCTTGCTATGAGATTTTAAGACAGCTTCAAAACTCAAAGCAGAGAAATGACGTCTTTGATTCACACTGTGGCCGCCTTCCTCTACTCTGGAGAGCCCTGCCTCTGCCTCCTGGCCCACACTTACTGGCACAAGGCACTAAGGAGGGAGAGAATGGGCTATGGAGAAATGAATATGGGGGCACCTCGGTGACTCAGTCAGTTAAGCATCTGCCTTCAGCTCAGGTCATGATCCTGGGGTCCTGGGATCGGGACCCCACATCGGGCTCCCTGCTCCTTGGGGAGCCTGCTTCTCCCTCCCCCTCTGCCTGCTGCTCCCCCTGCTTGTGCTCTCTCTCTGTCAAATAAATAAAATATTTTAAAAAAAAGGGAGAGAGAGAGAGAAATGAATATGTAGTAGGTGATATCCAAAACATTATCCCATCGCATTATTTAAAAACAGATATAAATGCAAACAAAAGCCAGCTATAAATATCACTTAGTATCTCTCAGATAGGAAAGGGTTGTTAAAAATCTTCCTATCTAATGCTGGTGAGAATGTGCTGATGCAGGCCCTGGTGAGAGCATAAATTTGTGAAAGCAGCTTGGCATCTAATTTAGCAATACGCGTTACTAGCAAACTCCTCCAAGGCGAACAGACAGAGATACCCTTTGCAGGATAGAGATACCCTTTGCAGGAACGGATGCTCCTGGGAAACAGATCTGTCTTTATTTTCAAGCAGAACACCCATGGGCTCGGGCTGTTTTATTCCACCCCTTACACCTGCGGAGTGCACAGGTCCGTAGCCAGAGTCTTCAAAACATCTGGGGTTGCAGAGGCAGTAATAGGAGACATAAACCCACTCACCCCTCCCATGAGGACGGCAGAGGGCACGTCGTGCCAGCAGAGCCTTTGCCCTGTGAGGCTGTCCCTGTGAGGACTCAGGGGACTGGGGGAAGCCTTACCCCTCTCTCTGGAGGCAGCTGGGGTGCCTCCTGGTCTCCGTGACCATTCCCGCCTGTTTCCACAACCGTCATCACTGCAGAGATTTTACTTTCTCCACCCATGTCTGTTGCATCTTTCCATTGGACATTTCACATCCTGTGGTGATGCAGGTCACAGTGGCTTCTTGACACAGCCTTCCTGACAAGACTGTCTTGGGGGGCTCCTGGAAAGACTGGGCTCCTACAAACAAGTGGTCAGTAGAGTCTCCAGCCATAACCGTGGGGAAATATTGAAAAGTAGATCTGCCCCTGCAGTCAAAACCATGTAATCCACATTCCCATCAATGCCTGAATTGCTGTCAGCCTCATCGGGGTTCCCAGAAATGCTTCATTATCCCTGTCAGATAAACCAGCACCTAAGATAAGAAACCCCAGGTCAGTGAGTGTGTTTCCTGTGGTGTTACTCTGGTTACATTCATTTGATCTGTTCATTGAGCAAACACCTACTCATTGAACACCAGCTAAATTCTTTTTCTCTTTCTCTCTCTCTCCTTTTTAATTCTCTGTCTTAATCGTTGTGGAGCAGGTACTCGGGCTGAGGCCAAGCCCTGCTTTTGGATGACCTGGATGATCAGAAGGGAAGTGGGTGAAGAGGTGGGCCAACCTGACTCACTCTTTTAAATCTTGAATGAATATTTCTACTTTCTTCAAGCCAAAAGTCTGAATTCGCCTTTGCAGGAAGTCTGCTTCTTTGGGTGGGCAGGGGAGGACTTTAATGGATGTATTAGTCAGGACTTTTTTGATCTCGAGACCATAAACCTATTTCAAACCAGCCTGGGCCAAAAGGGGAATTTGCTGGATTAAGTGATTCAAGCCCAGGAAGTAAGTGGGACCTGCCACTGGCGAAACAGAAGCTAAGACTCACTACTCTCTCCCTCTGTTCATTGTGCCTGCTGTTTTCAGTTCCTTGGCTTCCCCCACAAGGACAGAACCAACTTCACAGCCACCCTTCTCTTCTTCTTGGCTCCCCACACCTGCACATTCCAGAAGAGGTGGAGGGAATGCCTACTTTCCATTCTTTGTGAGGGATAGAGAAGGTGAAGCAGTTCCAACAGTGACAGTAGCTCAGGGCAGAGGTGAGTTAGGGAACAAATGGAGAGCGTCTCTAGGTCTCAGGGGCTCCGCAGAGCCCCAGGAGCTGAGGTGAGGATCAGGGCTGCCATGGACAGCCCATGGACATGTGTAGGTTATGCACTACACAACCCTAGGTACACCCATGCTGGTGAGGGCTGAACCAATCTCTCTGGAAGAAGTTCCATAATTTGCCCATGCTGAGAAAACAGACTACAGATGACACAAGCCACAGACACGTGAGCAGGGTATGCAGCAACAAGAGCCAATGCCCAAAGCTGGGTCAGCTGAGCTATCCCTCCACCCAGACCAGTGGGAGCCTGCAAAGGACAACTCTGGAACCCTCCTCAACTGCTCTCATACTGAGAGAAAAAAACTGGGCTAGAGGCCTTCCTGAGGGGACAGGACCCTCATTAGGGAGTGTGAACTCTATAAACTGGCCGAACGACATAGTTGTATCCAAAGTTTTTGGCCAAGTTTTTTTTTTTTTTTTTAAGATTTTATTTATTTATTCGTGAGAGACACAGAGAGAGAGAGAGAGACAGAGACAGAGACAGGCAGGGGGAGAAGCAGGCTCTGCCCTGGGAGCCCGACGTGGGACTCGATCCCAGGTCCCCAGGATCATGCCCTGGGCCAAAGGCAGGGGCTAAACCGCTGAGCCACCCAGGGATCCCCCTTGGCCAAGTTTTTATTAAAGGATAAGAAAAGTGCATCAATCATAAGTGACCAGTTCGACGCGTTGACATGATAGAATCAACACAGGCATGTATCAGCACGCAGAGCGGGAATCAGAACTGAGCAGCTCCCGGCGGCCCCTAGGTCGGGAGTAGGCTCTTCTGTATGGACGAGACAGTTCAGTGAGAAGTCAGACAGCGTAGCCTAGTTCTGCCCAGCTTTGAGCTTTATACAATAGAAGGTGCAGTCGGTATTCTTTCGTGACTGGCTCCAAGGCGCCCTGACACGTTCACGGGGTGCGCCCCCCTGTGTGAGGGCCCCACCTGTCGCGGGATGCGCCAGGGCTCCTGCATCCCACCCCCTGCTGTGTGGCATCTCACAAAGGGGTCCGGCTCAGCTCAGGCCGCAGTAACAAAATACCACAGGCCGGCGGCCCTGCACAGCACAAGGCTATTCTGGGGGCTGGAGGTGAGACCAAGGGGCCGCACGGTCACTTTCTTCTGAGGCCTCGCCCCAGGGTTTGCAAGACCAACCAGAGCCTTCTCGCCGTGTCCCCCGTGTGTCCCTCTGCGTGTGTCCCAATCTCCCCTGAGGAGGACGCGGGGCAGACCCGCCCAGGTACATGCAAACAGTCCCTCTTTAACTAGACCACCTCTTTAAGGTCCCATCCTTAAATACAATCACCTGCGAGGTCCTGGGGGGATGAGGACCTCAACATAGGAAGTTGGGGTGCGGGAACCGGTGCAGCCCACCGCCGTGCCTTCCATAGCGCTAAAGCCATGGGCCAGTTTTTGGTTTCCAGCAATTACAGGCAGGGCTACATTGTTGTGCTTTTCTTTCTTTCTTTTTTTTTTTTTTCAGACATAGGCACCCACTTCGGCTCACCCTGTACCTTGGAGGGGCATTTCTGGGGCAAATGGTCTGCATGTCCTCAGTTTTAGAGAACAACGACTAGCAGTTGTGCAGCACGTTCCAGTCCCACCGTGCAGCACGTGCAGTTGTGCAGGACGTTCCAGTCCCACCATGCTCCTGGGGGCAGGGCCCGGGACGTCCAGGTGCCCGGTTCTCACCAACACTTGGAAGTGTCTCCTATCCCTTTAGCCAGTCCGGTGGCTGTCGAGTGGCATTTTATCAGGGTTCTCTGTTGAGCCTTGGATGAGCTGAGGTGTGTTCCCTCCAAAATCACGGGCCGAAGCCTCAGCCCCAGTGTGACTGTGTTCGGAGTGAAGGCGCATAAGGAGGTAATTAAGGGAAAATGAGGTCATCAGGATGGGGCCCTGAAGCAACTGGGTTGGTGTGTCCTAAGAAGAGACCCAGAGAGGATCTCTCCTCTCTCCCTCCTCCTCCCCCTCCCTCTCCCTTCCCCTCTCTCCCCTCTCTGCTTCCCCCTTCCTTCCGTCTCCCTCTCCTCCTTCCTCTCCCTTCCTCCCTCCCCTCTCTCCCCCCTCTTCTTTCCCTTTCACTCTCCCTCTACCATGTAAAGACAGGGCAACAAGCTAGTCATCTACAAGCCAAAAAAGAGAGCTCTCACCAGAAACCAAATCAGCGAGCACCCCGATCTTTCACTTCCCAGCCTCGGAACTGTAAAAAATAAGTTTTATTTGTATTATTATTTATATTTATTTATAATTTAAGCCACCCAGGCTAGAACGTTCCTCTATGGCTCCTGGAACTAATACCAGCCCTCTTTTGTCTATGTATTGAACATTTTAATTTTCTCTTTGGAAAGTGCCAGTCCAAGCCATTTGTCTATTTTTCTATTGAGCTGTCAATTTTATCTATTGACATGTATGAGTTTTTTAATGTATTTTGAAACCTCTGTTGGATATACTTATTACCTATATCCTCTCTCAGTCTGTAACTTCTTTTTCACACTGTTGAGGGTATCTTTTGATGATCAGAAGCTCTCCATTTTAATGCAGTTCAATTTATGCAATTTCCCCCTCATGGCTAGTGCTTTTTGTGTTATATTTAAGAAATTTTTCCCTCTTTCCAAGCCTGTTAATTTTAAATGCAATCTTAAATATAAAGAAATGAAGTTTCAAAGCAGAATGAATCATTTAGAGAGAAAATTCTCAGTAACATTTTTATGTACATCTGAGTTGTAATGTGAAATTTCTAACTGCACAACATCTATTTTAGACTTAATTAGATTCCGAGAATGAAGTTAACCGGGTAGGCACTTTTTAAAGATTAATCACAGAATATAGGGTTGTGAGAGGTTAAAAGTCTTGCCCTGCATCAATTTGATTCAGGTCAACAAATACCAGTGAGCACTGCTCTGTGCTAGGCTGGCTGCTGGGAAGTAGGAATGTGAGCAAGGAGGGGAGTGGCCGAGTCTGCAGGGCCTGGGGCCTGGCGGGGGAGGCAGTGTGCACCAATTCATCCCACGTGGGTTCCCAGGGAGAGCCTCTGTGGCCCAGGCACTGCATAGCCTCAGAGGAGAAAGGCATACCTGCCTGAGAAGGGAGGCCTCCTGTGAATAGGGAGGGCATTTCTGGCCAGGGAAGGAGAATGAGGTGATCCGTGGTGTGTGTTCAGAAGGGGCTGGATTTGAATGGGGCACATGAAGTCTGCCTTCCAAGGCTCCTGGGTGCCTCACTGACCAAGACTCCGCAGCAAAACTGCCAACCATCCCTTCCTAAGCCTGTGATGGCAGCCGGTGACCGGCTAGGCAATCTAGGATCCTGGATCCAAGGACCAAAGTCGGGATGCTGAGTGGGCTACGTCCCTGACTCATCGCCAAGATCTGCTCCTGGGGGGAGCAGATGAATTTTCAACTCACCCAGGGAAGACCCCCTGGCAGAGAGGTTGGTTTGGAAGGCCCAGACATAAAAAGAAAACTGTGGAGCGGAAACTTCCTTTGCTAAATCCCCCAGAGAGATAATTACCTGCCCTTTGAGATAACCATGTTTTGATGGTAAATGCCTTGCTTTTTAAATAAGGCACACCTGGCAAAAGAAATAAATTTGAGACTGGTTGCAGAATGAAACAAAGATGCTCAGTGGTAAATGAAGAGGAAATGGGAAGAGGGTTTGATTAAGCACCAGTTGGATCCAAGGCTCTTCTAAATGCTTTATTTATATTTTCTCATTTTACCAGGACAAAGGTAGGGCATAATGTTGACTGTTTTACAGTTTCCAGGAGCAAGCAGAGATTCAGAGATGTTAAGTGACTTCCCCAAAGTCACACAGCTCAGAAGATGACAGAGCCAGAAAACACACTTGGGTCTGAGCCCCACGTCCTCTGGCTAGAATTACAAAGAAACGAAAGGGCGGGATGCCTGTGGGGCCTGGTTGTTTCAATGCCACCTGAAAAAAAGGATAAACACCCCAGGGAGGAGAGGGTGGCAGCTTAGTGTGACTTCAGGAGACATAAGTGATTCCATAAACTGGTCTCTTCCGGCCAGAGGCACCTGGTCTCCATGAGTCCCCTTCCTAATAGCCACATGGGACTATCCTTGACTTTCTGCTGTCCTGCCTCTGAAGGACCCCGTCTTGACCTTTCATTTATCATCATTCTCTAGGCTTCTACATAGGATCTCCTTTTTGTTGATAAAATAATAACATTTAAAATAATTAATTTTATTTTTATTATTTTTAAAGGTTTTGATTCTAGGCCTGTTGCATATGATTATCCTTAACTGTGCTGCATGACAATTGGTGCTGAATCACTTACAGGCCATCTGGGACTGTCCTGACATGCCTCGGGCTTGGAAAACAGGCCCTGAAGTTTCTGCTGGTCTCCAAGTCATTTTTTCTCCCTGGGTTCACCCCCAGCCTTTCACTCCCCCGTCCTCCCCATCCGCTCAGCCGCCGTGTAATTAAGTGTCTCACTGGTGTGTGCCATGCTCAGATCAAAGTACACGCAGGATGTTCCCATCAGCCAAGTGTCCCCGAGCCGCCCCGCATCCCCGTCAGCATTCTGATGGGTTTCTGCACGGTCTTCCCTCTTGAGAACTGTTAACTCAAACCCTTTTTTGGGAAAATCTCACCCAGCAGGAAAGCAGGAGAGCTGAAGAGGCTTTGTGTCTGAGGCCCTGCATATTAAACAGGGTTCAGGAAGAAATGAGCCTGGGAGAGGAGTGGAAATTCAAGCAGGTAGGAAAGGTGGCTGCATGCTGATCAGGAAGGAGCAGAGTCACAGACCCAGGCTGTCTTAAAAGAAGCCGGCCTTGGACGAAGGCTCAAAACAATGATTTTGCCGTGCGTGGAAAAAGTGGTTGTGGCTATATTTTCAAAGACGGATGCAACAATGTCTCCTATCCCTCTTTGTCCCCCTTGTGCTTCTAAAACCTTGCCCCACCCATCAAGAGTGGGGCTCTAGGGGCACCTGGGTGGCTCAGTGTTTGAGCGTCTGCCTTTGGCTCAGGTTGTGATCCCGGGGTCCTGGGATCAAGTCCTGCATCGGGCTCCCTGAAGGGAGTCTGCTTCTCCCTCCGCCTGTGTCTCTGCCTCTCTCTATGTAAAATAAATAAATAAATATCTTAAAAAAAAGAGCTGGGGTCTGATTCCCCTCCCCTTGAGCTTTTGTGACTGGTTCAACGAATAATGTTTCCTTGAAATGATGGTGCGTGAGACTTCCCAGGCTGGGCCCTACCTAAAAGGTGACCCATATTCCACCTGTAGCCCTCACTTGTATGTGTAGGGTTCTTTGAAGATTTTATTTATTTATTCATGAGAGAGAGATTGTTAGAGGGAGAGGGAGAGGGAGAAGCAGTCTTCCTCTTCTGTAGGTAGCTGATGCAGGACTTGATCCAAGAACTATGGGATCCTGACCTGAGCCAAAGTAGACACTTAACTGACTGAGCCACGCAGAGGCCCTATAGTCCTCGCTTCTGAAGCCTTCAACCAACTGGAAGCATCTTGACCACCCTGAGGCCACCATGCTGTAAGGAAACCTAAACTAGGCTGTAAGAAGAGGCCACACAGAGGCCCCGATACCACCTGAAAGGAGAGAGGTGCCTGGCCAGACACCTGCTTCTCCAGCCACTGTCTGACAACAACCAGGTAAGAGACTAGGAATCCGATGGGGGCACCCTCCTGGGGCTCCTAACATACTGTGATTTCTACCCCTCCCCTCCTCACTTCCTGCCCCAGCTCCCCCTCCTCCCGGTCAGGGGTCATTGCTAACAAGGCTGTTCAATGGAGCCTCCCCACGGCCACTGCCCAATTTCAGACACGAAGGTGCAAACCATGGGCATGCCATCAGTGGTTCCTGGGCAGAGGCCAGTCCTTCCCATAGCCAGCACCCCAACCTTCATTGTACTCTCTGGCCCCGAGGCAGTTGTAATTGGATTCAAGTCCTCAGACTCTCTCCCTTGAGCAGCCTCAGTCTCGAATCCCTTTCTCTCTCCGAAGTCAAAGAACAGGTGCCATAGCATCCTTCCCGCAATCCTTGTGTCCCCTCCAGCCCGTCTCCAAATAAAACCCATTCTTCCCCCCCTCCATACAGATCAGAGTTCCCATGTATCCAAGAGACACAAGATGGGAGCAGAATGTTGTTTGAGCATCCAGGCCCTGCACAGCCCACCAACCCTGCTCTCCTAATCAGAAATATCTCAACCAATGGCCTTGTCTCCACGGTGCACAGCAGACCCCGAGGAACCAGAAACCAGAAAAGCACTATCTAAATTGCATTTCAGTGAAACGAGGGTGAAGGAATGGAGATGTGCTGGCTCCCAGTTCCGGGAAGCTTTCCTGGTGGGTATCATGGGAGCCTTGTTGCAAGTTTCATTTGAGACTGTCGCGGACACCAGTGCCATGATGGGGAACCTAGAGGGACAGAGTTATCTGCAAATGACTCGATTTCTAAACGCATGCAAACGATGGCCTGCAGACAGGGATGACTACAGTGGCGTGGACTGGCAGTCGGTTCTGAGCAGGTTAACCAGTCAAGGACTGGTTGGATCCATGGGTGGGAAGGTATTTCAATTCTTTCAGGGTGCCAGGGGCCCAAGAGGGCTCCTGTGACTGGACCAGACGTCTTTACACCCCTGCAGAATCTGAGCCGAAATCTGCAGCTGCTTCCCACTTGGAGTGTCTAGACCAGACACTAAAGATGATGAAAGTATTTCTTGAGACCTTCAGAAAATTAAAGACACACTAAAGGAATGAAAAGTGGAGAGAGCTTTAAAGAATCCGTGACAAGGAAGGATGCATCCGGTGTTAGAAGAAGTTGCTGGAACAGGAATTGGAATGGAAATGCCGAAGCAGAACCAGCTGTGATCAGACTGCAAACAAAATCTCATCAGTGAGTCTCCCCGGGTGAGAAGCAGCATAGTCACCGCAGCTTATGCTCACGGCCACTCACACTGCATTTCCCCAGCCTCTACCTGCCCTGAGGCTTTTGAAGAAATAACCAGAAGGTCCTAAGAGCAGGGAGAGCTGTCCGCCGCCCCCCCTTCCCTCTCCTTCCTGGGCTGAGCTCTGTGTACCCCGCCCCCACCATCTTCATCACCTGAAGACCAGTAAATTGAGTCTCACCGTGGCACATGTGGCTGCTGACCCAATCCCTCGTCCAAGAAAATCCACTTTTATCCTGGTGCCCACCTCCCTCTGTGGTAGCTACATGATCCATCAGTCTCCGGCCGGTGTCGGTGACGCCATTGGTTGGTTTGGGCAAGAACACATGATATAATTCCATCCAGGGAGAAATGAGCAAAAGTTTATGGGGGGCTTGGGGGTGCTATTTTGTCGCTGGTTAGAAGGGATTCATGGCAAGAGATGCCACTCGCTGTCATCACTGGACGCTGTTGTGTCCGCTCCTGCTGCTGCTGGAATTGAGGTGACCAGCCTGGGACGAAGCAAGGCTGAAGATGGAAAGAAGCTGGGTCTTCAGTAGTGTCATTGAGCTGCTGAATTATCACCCTTGGAGACAATCCACACTTTGGTATTTTTATTGCTAAATCCACTTCCAGTTGGTATTTCTGTTGCTGGTATTTGGAAGTAGATTCACTGACAGAACCAATTCACTTGCCTTCCCTTCCATTCTTCCGGCTTATGCTCGGTTGCCTTGGGGGAAGGGGTACAGGTGCTCCATCTCTTCTTCATTTTTTTATTCCTTTTGTGAGCCTAAAGATGGCTCTATTCATTGCTGATAGGTCTAGGTGACACCTCAACCTTGTGCCTCTTTCATAGAAATGGAGGCTTTAAGTTTTAAATTGAAACAGGACATCCAACTTCAAAGCTTGAGCTCTCATTTCAAAGGTCACAGACATCTTTGAAAATCTGGTAAGAGCTAAGAAGGAGTACCTTAGAGAAATGTGTGTGTCCACACAGCATGGCCATAGGCTGAAGCTTTCAGAGAGACTCAGGAACCACTATTATTGAGAATCTCCATGGTTGCAAGATGGTCATGGTGCCGTGTGCCCAGCCTGTCCCAGATATTCTTATTCAGGAGACAGGATGGTGATGGTCACCTGGGTGGCTCAGTGGCTGAGCATCTGCCTTTGGCTCAGGTTGTGATCCTAGGGTCCTGGGATCAAGTCCCACATCAGGCTCCCCACAGGGAGCCTGTTTCTCCCTCTGCCTTTGTCTCTGCCTCTCTTTGTGTCCCTCATGAATAAACAAATAAAATCTAAAAAAAAAAAAAAAAAAAAAGAAAGAAAGAAAGAAAGAAAGAAAGAAAGAAAAGAAAAGAAAAGACATGGGATGGGATGGCTAAAATTTTCTTCAGCAGAATTCAGGAGAAGGCTTTAAAACAGAGCAAGGGGGATCCCTGGGTGGCGCAGCGGTTTGGCGCCTGCCTTTGGCCCAGGGCACGATCCTGGAGACCTGGGATCGAATCCCACGTCAGGCTCCCGGTGCATGGAGCCTGCTTCTCCCTCTGCCTGTGTCTCTGCCTCTCTCTCTCTCTCTGTGTGACTATCATAAATAAATAAAAATTAAAAAAAATAAAATAAAAAAAAAAATAAAACAGAGCAAGGGGTCAGAGGCGGGCAGGGGCATACTGTTCTCACGAGAGAAGTCATAGGGAGACGGAAGTGCATTCTCCAAGGGTCTGTGGAGTGGATGGGGTGTGGGAGGAGGAGAGAAGAACTCTGAAAGACAACCTAGTGGTAAGGGGGATACCTGGAGCCCCCCAGACAGCAGACGGCCACGCTGCAATGAACTTCTCTAGATAACCCCCCAAATCTTCAGGGACATCTCTAAACCTCCACACCCATGCAATGTGGGGAAAGGTGGGGTTTCCTACGGAAAGGAGGATGGGCTAAGGTTCACATCTGGGATTGATCCTTGTACCAATACACACACAATGGCGCCTGGGGACAGAGAGCAGCATAAAGGAAAAGCATTAAAAAATAAGGATTCGGAATTGGGATTTGCAGGAACTTTGAGAAAAACTCTGAATTATCTAACCCATCACACAAGGTGTTTAAGTCAAACGTGCCAAACCCCCAGGGGTTGGGCAGGGCAGCCCCCAGTGGCATTTGGATCACACACAGCCCTGAGTTAAACAATATGCCCAGAGCGACAACAGTTCGCAAGTGACGAGCTGGGGTCCCAACTCATTCTCAGATCTATCAAACCAGACAGAGATGTTCCCAGAGTTCCTTGTCTTCACTACTGGCATTGCCACAATATTACCTTCTGGTTTTAGCATCACAGTGCAGTAATTCGGCTACGTGTATCACTCTTGCCCCCTTATTAAGTAAGAGTCTATTCTTTGTGTAACAGATTCAAGGTTGGGTTTCGGTTTTCAGATCCTGACATTCCTCTCTTCTCCCTCTGGGATCTCACACCGAAACATCTGTTCACCAGGAAGGGGAACCAACTGGGAAACCAGATACTGCTGTGTGAGTCTGGGTGACTGGGTGCCCCGGTTTGCAAGGAACATGCCCAGTTTGTATCTTTTCCCCAGGGTCAGTATGAAACCCCTCTTTCTCTCTCAAAATGCCTGATTTGGGTGACGAGTTCTAGAGGGGCTCAGCTGAGACTCCCAGTGCAGAGTTCAGGTACCAGGTGCTCTGAGGGAGGCAGTTCGGATGAGCAAACCTACACGGACACTTGGTCCTCACCTCTCAACCCCCGGATCTCAGGCACCTGGATCTACAGCCTTCCTACTGGGAGAAAAGTGGACCGGAAAGAAAGGCCAGCCTTGTCGGGCGCGACTCCTGCGTGGAACAGAAAGTGAAAGAGGATGGGTGGGGGCCTACCCTGGGAGAAAACAAGTTTGCTCCATCCTACTCACCACATGGAAATGGGACAGGAAGGAGGAAAGTCACTGATGTGCCCTCACCTCTGATGGCAAAATGTCTCCCCAGCAGCAACAGTTATGAGTTGTGCCAATCAGATTTCCTAAGTCTTGAGTACCAACAGAAAAAGCCAGTGAATGGAAGAAGAGAGGGGAACAGGCCCACAGCGGGTGCCCAGAGGCCTAACTCCTCCTGTTGTGGCCTCAGACGTACTTGCGTGGATTCTGGCCTTGGCAGACCAATTTCATGGTTTCCATAGACCTTGGATTTGGGCTTCCCTGACTTCCTGAGTGGGTGATTCCTTGCAGTAACTGCACTTTGTCCTACTTGAGAAGATTCGAGGCTGTTTATTTTTCTTGGAATCCAGGGTGCCCCCACCTCTGTCCCCACCCTGCAATGCAGTAGAGCCCAGCAGGATGAGCAGTGCCAGCATGGTTATGAGCTCCTGAGGAGACCCGGGCAAGTGCCTTCCTCTCTTTCTGCCTGGTGTCCTGAAGCTGGACAAAGGCTGACTGCCACACACACTACCTGGGGTGGGATGCAGGTAGAATGGGATGTGGTGGCTCATACAATGTCTCTGACCTATGAAAAATCTAGGGAGAGAGGATGATTAGAAGGCCAGTGGAATGGGGTGACTATGGCTGAATGTCACTCATGCTTTCCTTTTGTTTTTGTTTTGCTTTTTAAAGATTTTATTTATTTATTTATGAGATGCACAGAGGAAGAGGCAGAGACATAGGCAGAGGGAGAAGCAGACTTTCTGTGGAGAGCCTGATGCAGGACTCGATCCCAGGACCTTGGGATCAAGACCTGAGCCAAAGGCAGATGCTCAACCACTGAGCCACCCAGGTGTCCCACCACTCATGTTTGAAGAGAAAAAATAATAGGCTGAGGGCAAGTGATCATCAGTTCAAAACATGAAAGCCAGAGGGTCTCTCCCCACCCCAAACCTGTAAGCAAAGGGTAGATGGAGCTGGGGAGTAGACATAGGATCTTACTGTAGGAGCAACAGAACTTCAGCCTGGAGAAACTCAGGATGGGATTCTGGAGGACAGATAGGTGCATTTCAAAGACTTGACCTCTGATTCTCCTGAACCCATTGTGCCTGCAAGAGTGCCTCACTTCCCCTCTTCTCCCCTCATGGCAGGGTACAGAAGTCTCCCAGGAGACAGAGGCCTTAGGAGGCAGTGGCTGCCCTCTTCAGGAATCTGTCCCAACTGCCCAGCCACCAGACCTACCAGGAGGGTCCTGATAGCTTGACAGGTACCAGCTTAGCTTGAATGTTAACATAGCTGCTTTGTTGGCCCCATGAAGTGAGAAGAGGGACTGTGTGCTGGGGAGCTACAGGACTGGGCCAAGACATCCACGCAGATCTGGGAGACGGTGCCTGGAAGGAGATCCTCAAGATGCTAGATCAAAGGGGTCAGAATTAAGTCCAAGAAGGAAGAGTTTGTCAATGTGAACATAGGCTTTAACACCCAGAGAAGGTCCCAGGGGCTTGAACTGATACTCTGTCAAGATGACTCTTGGAAGCCTGGAAAAAGCAATGCCCACATTAAGTGAAAACAATATGTCAAAACTGATATGGAAGATTCTAGAGAAATGGATCAAAGGCCTCAGGAAGTGAGCAGCTAGCATGGATCTAAGATATGAGGCCCTCCCCCAACCCCCTGCCCCCAGCTGATTATGTTCCTTGGGAAGGCCTGGAGGTCACTCCATTTACCAAAGCAGTAAGAAATGTTCTGGTAGGGGCACCTGTATTGAAGCTTAGTGCTGGCTGTCCACAGCAGGTAGGGGATAGATGTAAGAGGTCTTATTACAGACCTAGGTTCCCTAGTCACAGTGGGGGTGATCAGATCTGGGGGTAGTAGAGGTTAGGGGCTAGCGCTCAGCCATCCAAATCAAGTTGAGAGTGATTACCGACATGCATGGCAAAGTTAGAATGGCAACCAAGAGTGCCTGAGTGTGGATATCCATACAAAGATAATGCTCTTAGGCGTAGTGAAGATGGATGGGCAGCCTTATATAACCAATCAGAAGTGCCCAAGGTTGAGCAGAAGGCCAAAGTCAGCCACTTCATATACAGTCATAATTCCTTGCACAGCTTCCAGACTTGAACCAGTTCTTAGACTCAGAACCCATCCCCCATCAGGCATAAACAGGACCAGAGGACACAAGTGAGCCTCATGTGCAGGTGGCACAGACGTCGAGTCACCCATCTCTGCTCTGCTCATGTCTCTCCCTCAGCTCACCCTTGCGGCCCTGTGACCAGCTGCCAGAAGAGGAAAGGCCCACGCCTGGTTCGTGTGCGGGCTTGCTCACAGTGTGGATCCTGTGGCACTGCAGCCCCCTGTAGGGGTGAAAGACACCAGAGAAAGGAATTTTTCCTGATGGGTGGGGCTTGGGCAAAGTAAGCCAATCATCCACCAGTGTGGACAGGAGAATATACACAGACCCGTGAGCAGTGCCAACTGGCTTAGCTGGTTGATCGGTGTCCGGGAAGAGCAGGATTGGAAGACGGGGGACAAGGAGGTCCCAGGAGGAGGCATAAGATGGGCCTACTGGTATAGGCACGGTGGTGAGGATTTCTGTGCCACATGTTCATGCCCATCAGAGAACATCTGCTGCAGAAGAGGCGCTACTAATTTAGTGACCAGAATGGCTCAGCCAGTAGATGTCCTTTGGTGCCTGTCCCCAACCACCCAGGGTTTACACAAACAGCCATGTGGCAGAAATAGGTCTGTGCATGGGCCAATAGTATGGCCTTATTCTTCCCAAAGCTCATTCAGCTCCTCCTGCTGCTGCTGAGGTCTACCTGCCAGCAATAGGCACCAACTGAGACCCCAACGTGGTAGTAGCCCTGCAGGAGGGCAAGTAGCCACTTGAGGGGAAGTTGACTCCCTAGAGGGGTCAGTGACCCACCTTGTCCAGGATGGACACAGATTCCAGGTATGCACTTACCCTGCCTGCCTGAAGGGTCTCAGCAAGCACCACAGCTATTCATGGCCCTTGACAATGTCCATTATAGGAAGCCCAGAAAGGCTCTATCTAACTTAGTTCCAGAGATTCATTTCAGGGGTGAATAGGGGACAGGAGATAAAGAAGTAGAGAGTTGAGATCCCAGGAGATTTTTTTTTTAAGATTTTATTTGTTTATTCATGAGAGGGAGAGAGAGAGAAAGAAAGAGAGGCAGAGACACAGGCAGAGGGAGAAGCAGGCTCCATGCAGGGAGCTCAACGTGGGACTCGATCCCGGGTCTCCAGGATCACACCCTGGATCTAGGATCACACCCAAAGTTGGTGCTAAACCGCTGAGCCCCCCAGGCTGCCCGAGATCCCAGGAGATCTTAAAAGGACTCCACTTTCTCTTGAAAGATATAAACTCCAGGGGCCCTGGGTGGCTCGGCCAGTTAAGCGTCTGCCTTTGGCTCAGGTCATGATTTTGGGGTCTTGGGATCGAGTCCCACATCGGGCTTCCTGCTCAGTGGGGAGTCTGCTTCTCCCTCTCCCTCTGGTCCTCCACTCATGCTTTTTCTCTCAAATAAATAAACATAATCATCAAAAAAAAAAAAAGGAAAGATATAAATTCTGGTAGAGGGTTTTGATGGTGTGCTCCACCCTTCCTGGGGCTTTCACCAAAACCACATCAACTAAGTTAAGTGCAAGCCCATGCTTATTGTCAGCTCTTGTGAGCCGAGGCAAAGGTTTGCCTGTTTCGTGGAGTATTTCAGGCCAAAACATTCTGTGGACATGAATTATCCCAATACCCATGTCAACGCTTCAGTTCTACTCACTGGAGAAGACTTGGTCTTTGTAAAGCAAGCAGTTAAGAAAGAAGAGAAAGGATCTCTATTTTTTATTTTCTAAAAGGTTTTATTTATTTATTTGAGAGAGAGAGAGAGAGTCCCTAGAGAGATAGAGCAAGTACAAGTTGGGGGAGAGGGGGAGAGGGAGAAGCAGACTCCCCACTGAGCAGGGAGGCTGATGCAGGGCTGGATCCCAGGACCCCAAGATCATGACCTGAGTTGAAGGCGGACACTTAACATACTAAGCCACCCAGGTGACCTATAAAAAGGGACTTTTAAATATATTTCAATGAAATGTTAAAAAAAAAAAAGTGCTCAATGCCTACCCATGCATATGTGTATGTTTGGTGTTTGTAGTTACAGTGTGAAAACATGGCTGGAAAGGACTGGCACTAACTTTGGGGTAGGGGTCACCTCTGGGCAAGGAGGGACAGAAATGTATGGTTACTTCTTATTTCTGAAATACAATAACATCTGGAGCCAATGTGGCACTGTCTTAACTTTCGGGAAATCTGAACAGTTGGTATATAATTTTCTGTATATTTGAAGTATTTTGTGACTTAAATGTATTCTTGAAAGTGTATCAAAACTTGCAGATGGATAGTATTAAAATAAGGGAGGCTCTCTGGTGGATGGGTAGCGCAAGGCCCCTACTGACCGTTTCTTTCTCTGTATAACAGAGAAAACGTCACGGCTTGCTCACAGCATCTAGCGCGGTCTTTCTTTAATGCAAATCTGACCACGTTAATTCCCTGCTTAAAAACCTTCCGTGGCTCCCCGCTGTCCTCAGGATAAGCTGATATGCTTTGGGTGCAGCAAATGCACCCCTCGATGACGGCCTCCTGACCTCAGGAATGTCACCTTTCACCACGCTGCCCTGCCGAGCCACCTGCACTGCATGCTCCCCAGAGGCCGAGCTCCTTGAGTGCGCTCTGGCTTGTGGAGACTCTCTCACCTTCTTCTTCTTCTCCTTCTTCTTCTTCTTCTTCTTCTTCTTCTTCTTCTTCTTCTTCTTCTTCTTCTTCTTCTTCTTCTTCTTCTTCTTCTTCTTCTTCTTCTTCTTCTTCTTCTTTTTTAATTTTGGAAAGATTTTTATTTATTCATGAGAGATAGAGGCAGAGACACAGGCAGAGGGAGAAGCAGGCTCCCCATGGGGAACCCGATGTGGGACTCAATCCCTGGACCCCAGGTCACGCCATGAGCCCAGGATCATGCCCAGATGCTCAACCACTGAGCCACCCAGGTGTCCCCTCCCTCGTGCTTCTTCCACCAATCTGTCTCAACATCATTACTCAAATCTTTCTCTTCATTCTTCATCTTAGACATCTCCTCCTCCAGGAAGTCTTCCCAGATAGAGCCTCCTGGTTGCTTGTCTGACCACCCAGCACCCATTCACTCTGCCTCCGCAGCTCCTGTTCTGGTGCATCTGGTGGGGCAAGGCTGCCACCAGCCCCGCTGGGACCATGCTTGGCCACCAGGACGGCCTCTGGTACTGAGCACAGTGGGACGCCAGGCAGCTTTGACTGAGTCAGAAACAGCCATCAGACCTGGAGCTGGGAGAGGGGGAGGCTCTCTCATCTGCCCCCTGGAGATCCCAGGAGGGAGCCCGTGGGAGCATCGGGCAAAGGTGAGGGGAGAGTAAAACCACAGAGCGGGTCCGGGACTGGGGGGCGGTGGGGGGGGGGGGCATTCAAGCCGTGATGAAAGTGCCCCCGAAGGGGGTCTACCTCTGGATCCTCGTGTTATTTAGCCAGTTACTCCCTGCACATGTGCCCACATCCACCTTTTCTGTAAACCAGTTTACTTGAGATTTCTATCACTTGCCATTAAAAAGCTTGGCCCAGGGATCCCTGGGTGGCGCAGCGGTTTGGCGCCTGCCTTTGGCCCAGGGCGCGATCCTGGAGACCCGGGATCGAATCCCACATCGGGCTCCCGGTGCATGGAGCCTGCTTCTCCCTCTGCCTGTGTCTCTGCCTCTCTCTCTCTCACTGCGTGCCTATCATAAATAAATAAAAAAAAAAAAAAAAAAAAGGCCCAGTATCCTCTCACTGCCTGCCTCCCTACAGACAGTGGTTCCCAGGCTGCTCCATGCCCATCCCCGGACCTGGTACCACATTTCTTTGTTTTCCTACAAACTAATGTGATGCTAAGCTCCTTTACCTGGACTATGTGTCCTATCACTCATCTCCGTGCCTCCTTGGGGCTCTATCAAAATTTCAAGGTGTGTGTAGTCCCAGGAAATGTAGTCCCAGTCTTGGTCCCTGGGAGCACCCACATGACTGTGACTACCGGAGGCTACTCTCAAGTGCTCTCCACCCCCCCTCCCCCACCCATCCAGCCTGGCGCTGCTGCTCCGGTGACCAGGGATGCCTATCACAGCTGTGTCTCCTGGGAAACCCTGCCTGGGAGGCCTCACTATGCACCAGCCTCACTTAATGCCCAGCCTCCAGTCGCCCCACCAGCTACTCCCCTGGCCCAAGGGGGGAGCTCCCATAGGCCCAGGCCCTCCAGGCCACCGCCACATATGCTCCTTGGTGGGAAGAAAGGCCTTAGAGAGCCTCCTTACCCCTCAGAGGGGCCCTGAACCAGAGAAAGGCTGCTAATGGTGTGTGTGTGTGGATGGAGGCAGATGGTTGTTGGTTTTTTGGTTTTGAGGGTTTTTTTGAGATGAGATTTACATAATATAAAATTAACCATTTTTAAATGAACAGCTCAGTGGCATTTAGTACATTCACAACGTTGTACACCATCACCTCTATCTAGCTCCAGAACTTTTTCAAAACCTCAAAATAAAACCTGTTCCCATTACGTATTCATTCTCCATCCCCCTCTCCCCTAGCCCCCAGCAACCGCCAGCCTGGTTTTTGTCTCTGCAGATTTATTTGCCTGTCCTGGACATTTCATATAAATGGAATCATATAATATGTGGCCTTTTGCAACTGGCATCTCTCACTCAGTGCAATGTTCTTGAGGCTCACCCACTTTGTATTGTAGCACAAGTCAGGGCTACGATATTCCTTTCTGTGGCCAAGTAACATTCTATTGTCGGGATACACCACTTTGCTATCCATTCATCCACTGATGGACACAGATGGGGTGTTGGGGGTCAAAAATCATCTCTACAATTTCTTTAAATGAGCTCCCAGCATTTGCGTGTCCCACGATGCCATCTAGATGTCCAGCTATGTTTGGAAAATCAGACCTTGCAACCTGGGGCCCAACAGACCGCCAGGACGATCCTAGGGGTCGGAGCAGTTCTTCAGCGCCCTCCACCCCGCCCCGCCAGGCTTCCCCATCCTGGATTTCATTCTCAGTCCCTTGCCCAGCCCCACAAGCTCTCTACAACTCTGCCCGACCCTCAGAGCATAGACCCAGGCCTTTTCTTCTCTCTGTGCAAGGGCAAGACATAATTGCTCTCTCTATGGAAGGTGGCCCAGCCTCCAAGCCACCAAAGCAGCTGGGCTCACAGTGCAGGCATCAGCTTCTCTTCCCCAAGATAGGGGCTTTGGGCGGAGGGGTGGGGGGGTGGGGGCAGAGACTGCCCTGGCCAGGCCTAGCCAGGGGGTCAGCCAGGGCCACATCCATTCTGCCAACCGTGTCTTGTCCCCACGGGAGGTAGCACCCAGGTGTGGCCCTGCACAAACTTCCATGAGCCCCCAACCCCCTCCCAGCACATCATGATTTCTCGCTCTTGCTCAATTCAGAGGGACGAAGAAGGAAGATCAACTTCTGGGTTGGGGACTTGCACACCCCACCCCACCCCTTCCTTGAGGCCTGTCTCTTCATGCGCTCCTCCTCCCCCACTGCTTTTCTTATGAGCTTCCCTCCCTGTACCAGGTTTGGCATCACATTTTCCCAGCCAGCGGCTGGAAAAGTAAGAACATGACCATATTATTATTATTGTTTTAAAGATTTTATTTATTTGAGAGAGAGAGAGCAAGATAGGGAGTATAGGAGCTGGGGCACAGGGGGGGCAGAGAGAGAGAGAGGGAGAAGAAGACTCCCCACTGAGCAGGGAGCCTAACACGAGGCTCAATCTTGGGACTCCAGGATCATGACCTGCACCAAAGGCTTAATCGACTGAACCACCCAAGCACCCCAAGAACATACCCATGTTATTAAGACAAAGGCTGTTGAGTGCACTCTTCTGAGAGGGAAGAAGCAGTGGAAAGACCTAGAAATCAGAGTCTGCACCTCAGGTCCTGAGTCCAGCAGCAAGCCCTCATTGTGAGGGAGCTCCTGAACTGAGGCCCCAGGAAAACCAGGCCAGGCCCTGGAAGGGCTGGGCTTCCCTGAGACCCTCTGCACCCGCCCCCCCCCCCACGCCTCTGACAAGCCTAGCCACCCTCTGGGCACGAGGCATTAGCTAATGAATGTGTTCACACTCAGCAGTAATTACAGGGCTGTCTCTACAGAGACCTACTCAGAGCAGCTCACTTTTTAAATAAGAGCAGGAAATTGCCCTCCAGGGGAGGAGCAGTGCCTGGAAAAACACCAACCTTGTAGAATTAGGGGGCCTTTCCTTCAACCAGTTGCTGAAAATGGTACCTTTTGAGGAGGACTTGTGTGTCTATGACTTAATTTCCCAAAATGCACCCAACAGGGCCCCACAGAGCTCTTTATCCCCCTTCAGAATGGAGTCCTTAAATCCTGATCTTCACTTTCCTAGAGGCAGAGGGGAGCTAATCCCAGTGAAAGCCCCAGGACCTGGTAGCTGGAATACTCACCCCTGTACCGCCTGAGACCTTGGTCTCCTCCGAAGACAGAATTTCCCCACTTCACTGGGCGGATTTGAGGCTCAAAGATGGTCAGCAACTTGCCCAGGGTCTTCCAGCTGCTACGAGTCAGAGTCGGCCTCGTCCCCCCACCTACAGAGCCGACTGGCCGGGCTTGCCTGCTCAGCAGTAGCCCCCAGCCTCCTTTGGTTTGGGCATAAGAACGCATCTGCAGTTCCATTAACTATGTATCTCGTCTAGAAGCCTATGGTCTGGGCTTGTGTCGTTTTCTTTCAGCAGGTGGATTCCCATATGGAAAGCCTCTCTGGGCAGATGGACCCAATGAACCTGCTCGGGACTGAGCCTCTACTTCCCCAACCCCAGCCTCTTCCTTAGATCTGGAGCTCCATTTAAAAGAAAAAGTGCATGTCATGTCCACAGGGCTAGTGAGAACAGTGGCTTAGGGACTTCGTAATGGAGGGCAGGGGTCCTGATGCGACACAGATGCTCCTGGCTCCTATGCAAGTGGGGTGACTCTGGCCCTAGCCCCACCTGGTCCGTTAACCTGTTCTGGCGGTGGCTCTGAGCCAGCAGCCCGGGGCTGGGTGCATGGAGAGATGGTCGGACAGGGCTTCCATCCCCGCCAGGCTGCCATCAGCTTGTCCCGCCAGCACACTGCTAGGGCAGGGGAAAATGATGCCAGCCCCCAGGAGGGAAGACACGGGGATACAGAGTCCCCTGCTCTTCACCACAACCCTATGCACCCATTCTCCAGATGGAACTCAAGTAACCTGCCCCATGTCACCCAGCTAAGGCCAAAGAGCAGGTGCCTGAAGCCCCAGGGAAAAAGGGAAGCAGGAGGCTAGATTCTCTCAACCTTAGGTAAATGTTCTCTAAGGCAGATCCCAGGGTAAGGACTGATGGCCTAAGTCTTAGGGGGGGCAGATTTCCTGATGGCCCCAAATCCAGTGCCTCGTGCAGGGCTCCACATCCCAGGTCCTCTGTATGTGGTTGGTGGCGGAATATCGGAAGAAAAGAGGCCTTGACCACTTGTGGCTGGAATGCCTGTTCCCACGGGCTCCATATGAAGCTCCATTGTCCATCTCTTTCTTTCCAGATTCCCCAGCTCCCGGGGGGCAGCTCTCCACCCTAAGAGAAACTGAGACATGGGTGAGTCAGGACATTCCTGCCCTGCCGACTCACCCAGCCTGCCTGGGATCAGAATCAGCCAACACCCATCCTGAACATACTGGTTTCACCGCCCAGCTGCCACCCTGATTCCCACTCAGCTCTGCTTTTAAAGGTGCCACCTGCCTTGCTATTCCTCAGGGGCCCACGTTCTCTCCGAGGCTTTACGGGTCCACTCCAACCCTCCCCCAGAAGCACAGATCCAAAGATCCTGGCTCCTGGGAAGCACCTCCAGTTCTCAGAAGTTGGGTAAGTGAGGACTGGTTTCTACTCCACATACTTCCGAAAGGACCAAGTCAGTTGTCTACAATAAGAAACAAAGAGGTGATCTACTGTTGAAGCCAAGAATGAAAAAAACAATAACAATATAAGGAAGTCCATTAGTGTTCACTTGGCAGGAGGCAAGAATCTCTTGTATCAGAAATCCTGATTTAGAGAGAGCACAGCAATTTTCAGAAAATCTTGCTCTGAGCCTCCTAGCAGGCAAGGTGAAAAGTGATTTGTGTTGCTCTCATTACAAAAAAAAAAAAAAAAAAAAAAAAAAGCCATATCTTCTCAAGGACCCAAACTTCCAGCAAATTTTCTAACCCAGAAAGAGGCTTCAAAAAAGTAAGTGAGGAGAGGAAGAAAGGGAAGCAAACTTACTCCTAGCCTTGATGCCCGAGTACGAAAATATGACTACTACTAAATTAATTACCACTTAGAGAGAGTGTTAAGTAAACATAGGCAGCGGCATTTATGGGAAGTTTTACAAAATAAGCTGGGTTACTTTCCCTATGCAGTTTCAAAATCGAGTATGGAGCCTGGGAAAATGCAAATCGCTGACCCCAACCCTGGACCTCTAGAATCAGATCTGGAGGGAGGGACATTTTCCCTTGTAATTCCCCTGTGAAATTCTTGGACACCCTAACATTACAGAACTGATTTAGAACTTCCTTTCCCTTAGAAACTTCTTCTAAGTTGGACCTAGGGAGAGGAGCTCCCCTTCCACCTCCTCCCCCACTATTACGGTTTTGAGCCGCAAAAAGAGAGCCCCACTCCCAGGACCATGCCCACTGTGAGGACACTAGATGTTTGTCAAGCCTGCCCACACTGTGCTCTCCACCCCCAGCCCCGCCTGCTGTGTTAGTCCAGGCCCTCTGAGAAGCAGATGCCAAGAAAGGATTAATGTACAAAGATTTCATTAGGGGAATTGCATGTGTGGCAGGAAACAGAGAACAGAGGAGTCTGCAAAGTGAGTCGGATCCCAAGTAGGGTCACAGGATCTAGCAAATAGCACACACAGGGAAATAAGAATTTCAGGTTAACAGCAGATTTTTTTTTTATTTTAATAATCATGTCCCATGCAGTATTTGGGACATACTTATGCCAAGAATTGGCTGTGGTTTATCTGAGATTCACATTTAGCTGGGTGACCCGTGTTGTTTCTGGCTACCCTAACTCTGAGTGAAGGAGAAATGTTGGCAGAGCACCTTAGATTGCTGTGCTTTCGAACGGAGTTTCCAAAAAGCCATCAGGGAGTCGTGAGCCAAAGTTAGGGGACCTCCAAGGCATCCATGGGCCAGCCTTGGTATCCCTTCTGTACTCAGTATTGATGGGTACCTGGGAAGCCTCATGGCCACGGCACAGATGAGGGGGTGGATTCAAGAGCCAGCAGCTGGGGCCCTTGGTTGATTTACTCCCTGTGGTTGGAGGTCTTCCAGGGGCTTGCTCGCAGAAGGATCAGTCGCAGCTGCCTTGGGACATCTGTCTTCTCGCCTCAGCCTGACCTCCTTGAGGGCCCCCCTCACAAGGACTCTAGAAAGAGAAATGGGTGATACGGATGAGTACTTCTTCACCCTCGGGTCAGAGTAGGTGTGTGCTGACTGGATCGGCCTAGTCCAGAACCAAGTCTCTGGTGGGAACTGGGGCTTTGAGCAGGGACGCTGACTCAGCCCTTCGGAGACTTCCCCCTGCATCCTTGACAGATGTGACCACACCGTACCTCTTTCCTACAGACGTGGAACCCCAGGTCTTTGAGCTCTTGCATCTGTCTCTGGGAACTGAGATACCAAGGGAAGCAGAGAAGAGAGGTCCAGAGGTCAGAGCTGTCAGTGTTCCCAGGCCTGAGCAACGCACCCCCTCCCATAAAATAAATAAATACATCTTTTTCTTTTAAGATTTTATTTATTTATTTGAGAGAGACAGACAGCGAGTGAGAGCACGAGCAGGGAGGAGAGAGAGAAGCGGGATCCCCACTGAGCAAGAAGCACCAACTCAGGGCTCAATCCTAGGACCCTGGGATCGTGACCTGAGCTGAAGGCAGATGAGCCACAACTGAGCCCCCCAGGTGCTCCTAAATAAATCTAGAAGAAGAAGAAGAAGAAGAAGAAGAAGAAGAAGAAGAAGAAGAAGAAGAAGAAGAAGAAGAAGAAGAAGAAGAAGAAGAAGAAGAAGAAATACTGTGTGATCCCAAGATTGATAATAAAAGGCATTATGGCTTCCTCCTTGCGTTCTTTCTTGGACCGCTGCCCAGGGGGAAGCCAGCTGCCCTACCAAGGATGTACTCAAGCTGCCCTGTGGAAAGCCCAGTGGAAGGGACCTGAGCCTCCACTTGCCCCTGGCCTGAGTGAGCCTGGTTGGTATTGGCCCCTCCACCCCCAGTCAAGCCTTCAGATGACTGCAGCCCAGCGATCACTGTGAGAACAACATCAAGAGGGGAATCTGAGCCAGAACCACCCAGGGAAGCTGCTCCCAGAGTCTTGGCCCACAGAAACCATGACAGTCAATGTTTGTCGTTCTAAGCCACTGGGTTTTGCGATGATTTGTTATGCAGCATTAGATAACACATATCAGTACTACTGTCCCAAGTTCAAATCCCAGCTCTACTTAGCAGCTCTGTGCCCTGGGATGAGGTAGCTAACCTCCCGTTCCCTCTGGCTGTCCCCAAACAGCAGAGGAAAGCCACCACTTGATCTTCATGTCCCAAAGTATGCACCAAGCTGGAGTCAGAGCTGGCCAGCTGGGGTGCCCTGAGGGCAGGGGCCTCCCCAGACACCTCTCCTGGTTCCTTTAGGGAAAGAAGAGAGATCCCATCTCCTTCCAAGTATCTCCCATCTTACACCTAACAAGGTCTTTCATACTAGAAAGTTAAAACGTCATCAACTTTATTCTCTGACAAGGCAACGGGTCCTGGGCCCAGCAGTCTGGGCTTGGGGACGGCCCTTGGAATACAAGTGGGGAAATTCAAGATCATGCATCCAAATCTTTCATCAGCTCTGTGCATCCTTCCCCTAGGTTCTGCATGCTTTGTTCCGAGGGCCTGACCCTGCAACGCTCAGAAGATTGTCTCCTTGCACCAGAGCCATTCTGCTCTTATGCAGAACTAGAGGAGCCTGGGAGCCCATCATCTTCTTTCCTCCTGGCAGCCTGAGGCCAATAACTGACTTATGTGGAAGATAAAGCACCAGCTCCTTTGCCTCTGGGTGAAACAAGCCCAGAACTCCCCCAAAAGGATCAGGCCAAGGCAAACTCTTCCCTTTGGGGGAGCTTCCCCCCCTTCCCTTGCGTGCTGTTCCCAAGCTCTCCTGAGAACACTCCCTTAATAAACTGATGGCACATAAATCGTTAGCCCAGGTTCTGGAAGAATCTGGCCTGAGACTGTGGGGAATGCACTGCTTCAGCACCTCCCAGGCGTCATGCCAAGAGTTACCACTATTGGACACATCCATCTGAGCTGGGCTGTGCCCTCCACCTTTACAGCTGAATGTCAACAGCAGCACTTGGGGTTCCAAGTCACATCTGGAGAAACTGGGCATTCCAGGGTTTAAGAGAAAAGCCCAGGGCCCCATGGCAAAGCCAAGTGCCAGAACTCTGTCTCAGATCTGTTCCCCCAAAGCCACACTCCTGGCTGCACTTCACCGCCTCCCTCATCTAGGCTGGTTGGGCGGTATTTCTATGTGTTTGCTTTCTTAACCCAGAAGAAACACCAGCCCACTCATCCGGTTGCCACTAAAACCACATACATGCCAAGGAAGAGGCAGCCTTCAAAACCCAGCCCGTTCCCAGCGCTGCTGGGATCTCAGAGGGCTGGTTCCATCCCCGGCAGAGTGCCAGAGGCAATGCTGCCACCTGTTCCCTGCGGGATGGAGCCTGGTGTTAAATGTGGCTGCTGGTGATGGCGGACGCCCCAACACCATGCCCCAAAGGCCCTGGCAGGACAGAGAAGCACGCTTTCAAAGGAGGCAGCCAAGCCCAGCTCCAGACTCCCTAGGGAGAAGTTCTCAGCTGGAGGCAGCCCCCCACAGGCACTGGGAATGTCTCAGGGGAGAGGCTGAGCCTTCTCCTTCCCTGAGTCTCCCCAGGTAATCTTGGCACCCTCATGCTCATCTCCACGATCTCTCTCCCACTGTGTCCTCCAGTGACTCTGAGCACAGAGCACAGCGCTGCCTCCTCCTCTGGGTCCTTGGTTGGGCTGTTCCTCTTGCCTGCAGGACCCTCACCGTGCTTCACTCTGCAAACCCCTCCTGAGCTGTTTATTGTGCTGATGGTATTGTGATGTACCGGTTAAGGGCTTTCCAGAGATGAAAAAGATGCAAAGGCACATACCTTTCTAATGGCGCACTTTGAGGCACATGCGGGCCAGAAGAGAAGTTGCTTTTGGGAGTAGAGACCTCCCCAGTGAGTTGGAAAATCAAGACCTGGATGATTCAACTTGGATGGTCTCACATAAACCGGATTCTGGGCTCAGCCAAAGCTCCACCAGTCCATCAGCAAGGAACTCCATGCAACCTGGGCATTCAGGGTGAAGAATTCTTGATAAAATAAAGCTTCCATTCAGGAAAAGCTGTATGTGGAACTATGCCAGGCCCTTCTATGTTTTACAGTGGCCCAATTACACTCACAACTCTGCAAAGCAGATGCCATTATGCCCATTTTACAGATGAGGGAACTGAAGCACAGAGGCATGGCCACCTGCCCAAGGATATGCACTCCATTCTTGGTGGTGCCAGGACTCCAACCCAGAGTGGACGTTCCCAGGATGAAAAATAACAACTGTGACTTACAGCATGTTACAAATCTTTCTCTCTGTGTCGTCTGATTTGATCTTTTTTTAAAAGATTTTTTTTAATATTTTATTTATTTATTCACAAGAGACAGAGAGAGAAAGGCAGAGACACAGATTCCATGCAAGGAGCCTGATGTGGGACTCGATCCCAGGACTCCAGGATCACGCCCTGAGCCAAAGGCAGACGCTCAACCACTGAGCCACCCAGGCGTCCCTTTTTTTTTAAGATTTTATTTATTTATTCATGAGAGACATAGAGACATAGGTAGAGGGAGAAGCAACCCAGGACCCCGGGATCATGACCTGAGTTGAAGGCTCAGGAGCTCCAGCCCTGGAGCCAACTGGTGGTCATTTCCCTAGCCCTCAAATGAATGACGTGAATGGATCTACTTGGGGGTAAGAGCCCTTCCTGATGCCCTGGCCTGGGGGGTGGAAGCTAATGTGAAAGAAAAGACCAAATGGAAACCCCTGAAAGTGCTCCCCCCGAAAGTGCCCCCCACCCTCATCACATCCCTAGGGGCATGGCAGACTGGTGCTGCTCTTAACGTGGTAAAAGCTGTAAGGATGGTGGTGCCCTACAAAAGCCAGATAAACTCTGGAAGATGACAGTGAACTTCCCCAAACTCAACCAAGTAGTAGCGCCAACTGCTGTTGCCAAATGCTCTTGCTTGAGCAGATTAAGAAGAGCTTACATACATGATATGCAGCATTAGTCTGACAAACACATTCTCCCCGCCCCCCAGACTTAGCAGAAATGATTCAGGTGGTTGCCAGTTTCTACCTACAACAAACTTCTTCCTACCTGGAACTTTTTCCAAAAGCAGAATGACTTCCTCAGGCCAGATTCCTGAAAGAGAAATGACTTGTCCGAGGTTGTGGGGATTCTTATGTCTCTGGATATTCAATCTTTGTCAAATGACCAGAGACTTTATTTTGTTTTTTGTTGTTGTTGTTGTTGTTTGTTTGTTTTTTCTTCTTTTTTAGAGACTTTATTTTGAATTGCAGTTGTTGTAGTTGCTGCCATTATCATTATGAAAATACAGAGCAAATAACAATCACCCATATTTTCCCCCATCTAAAGATAATCACTATCAGTAACATGTTGGTGTATTTTTTTTCCTGTATTTATTTTTCTTTGTGTAAGTTTCAGGGTTTATTTGTTGCAGTGCATGCGTGAATTAACATTTTTTTTTAAATATTTTTTTTAATTTTTATTTATTTATGATAGTCACAGAGGGAGAGAGAGGCAGAGACACAGGCAGAGGGAGAAGCAGGCTCCATGCACCGGGAGCCCGACGTGGGAATCGATCCCGGGTCTCCAGGATCGCGCCCTGGGCCAAAGGCAGGCGCCAAACCGCTGCGCCACCCAGGGATCCCTGAATTAACATTTAATTATAGTGGTACTCTCTATAAATCGGAGATCACAATTTTCTTTGAACATTATGGCGAAGCATTTTCCATTTATTGCAAACTCTTCATCAATACCAAGCTTAAGAAATGCATAATTTCCACTTGGGGAGACAAATCCTCATTTACTTGCCAATTATCCTATTTGGGGCACTTAAACTGATACCCAATTTTTGCTTTTAAAAACATTTTCTATGAATAAATTTACAAGTTACGACTTAAAAAGCAATTTGTAAGTTGGGTAAATAGAAAAATTATGGAAACTCATAATAGAAGAGTTCACTAATTGGTCTTGATTGTGGAAAAGATTAATTTAAAAACTCTTTCCTTAGACTCACAAGTAGAATCTGAATAACCAAGGGTGGTTTTTTGTTTTGGGTTTTTGGTCTTATCTCATTTTCTGACAATTTAAGCAAACCACTGATGAGGAGTCAGGACACCTCTTTTCCCAATAGCTATACCTCCTGCAGTATGACCTTGGGCAAGTCACATGTCCCCCCCCCCACCCCCCACCACCACCCCTGACCTGATCAAATGAGCAAATGGATGGTGCTGACCCTAAGCACGGCACTCCCCCTGGCTGGTTCCCTTTCCTATGACCACATCTTTGTAGACAGTGCCTTCGCTAAGCTCTCCTGGACTGCCACATTTGAGCTGCCATCTGCCTCTGGCCCCCTGTGACTCACACTGCAGCCTGGGGACACAGGGCCACAGTCTGCAGGCCTGGGGACAGATGGCAGCAGTGCCCCAGAGCAGAAAGCGCACTCGATGCACAAGTCATTAAAAATGATTCACGTTGCTTCCTCTGTACAGACACGGAAAGATAAGCAAGAATCTTGTTATGCTGGAAGAAAGGAAAAACCCGAGGGGCAGAACAGGTGATAACGCGCTATCATCTGTACACAAATAAAATAGAGCCAGAGACACACAACACATAGTCTTAAAAATGAGGAGCTCAGGACTGGGAAAGCAACAAAGGGTGACAGAGTCACCAGCGACAATTGCAGAAAATGTGGGTACTTGTTCCCCAGGTAATCATTTTATTTTACACATGGATGAGAGTGTGCTCACTGAAGGGGTCCCCTGGGAAATGACAGGCGTGGTTGGACAAAACAAAGGCAGTCTCCCCAAATGCTTCCTGGACCCCCAGGCTGACCTGTGGCTGAGACCCCCACCCCTACCCCACCACCCCCAACCCTTGCCCAGCCCTATCAGCAGGTCCAGATGCAGAGCCCTTAGAAACCATAATCAAGGGGTGCCTCGGTGGCTCAGTTGGCTAAGTGTCTGACTTTGGCTCAGGTCATGATCTCAGAGTCCTGGGATCGAGCCCCCTTATCAGGCTCCCTGCTCAGCAGAAAGTCTGCTTCTCCCTCTCCCTCTGCCCCTCCCCTTGCTCATTCTCTCTCTCTCTCTCTCTCTCTCTCTCAAGTAAATAAATAAAATCTTAAAAAAAAAAAAAAAGACAACAACTATAAAGAGCTGGAAGGAGAGAGAAAGGGACAGGGCCGGGGAGAGAAAGAGTGGGCATGGGGGAGGAAAGAGAGTGAGAAGGAGAGATGTTGGCCAATCTTTTGAACAACCAGAAAGATCTTGGTAAAGCTTTGATGATGTGTCATTTAGGATGAGCTTGTTAAAGCTATATTCTTTTTTTTTTTTTTTTTAAGACCTGTGTAGGGACACCTGGGTGGCTCAGCGGTTGAGCATCTGCCTTTGGCCCAGGGTGTGATCCTGGGATCCAGGATCGAGTCCCACATCATCAGGCTCTTTGCAGGGAGCCTGCTTCTCCCTTAGCCTATGTCTCTGCCTCTCTCTCTGTGTGTGTCTCTCACGAATAAGTAAATAAAAATCTTTAAAACATAAAAAAAAGACTTGTGTATTATTATTTTAGAGAGAGAGCACGTGCACAAGACAGGAGGGAAAGGAGCAGAGGCAAAGCCTTCTCAAGCAGGCTCTGCACTGAGCGTGGAGCCCGACTCAGAGCTGGATCTTGCAACCCTGAGATCATGACCTGAGCCCAAACCAAGAGCCAGACACTTAGCTGACTGAGGCACTCGGGTGCCCCTTAAAGTTATATTCTTTAAAGGCAGCCTGCCTCTGGGGATGCCTTTCTATCTCTTAGCAGCTCAGAAAGGCAGGGACTGCTCCTGGCTGGGATGGGACCAGAGGCCTCCAGGCCTAGCTCTTGCCTCTCCCGCACAGCAACAGGTGAGCAGGCCCTGCCAGCATCCAGCCTCGGGCAGAGCTCAGCACCAGACCCTTGTTAGCTCACCTGCCGAAACGAGCCACTCCAACAACCTCACAAAGCTCTGGAACAGAGCCGAATGTACTGAAGGCCCCCAGAGGGAGGATAAGAAGTAATAGAGTCAATATTCTCCAGATGTCTTTTTCTTATCTGTTGGGATTAATCTCTGATGACAGAGCAATTAAATTGGACAGAACACATGGGGCAATGAATAGAAAGCAGCCCTCCTGAATAACAAGGAGAGGAGGTGGGAACCCAGGCGACAGCGTGAGTGGACAGAGTCCTGCCCAAGGCAGGGTACACCCCAAAAGGGACCCCCAAAGAAAATTGTTCCCTTGGGGCCTGAAAGCCACTGCTTTTGACTCTTCTGGCGGCCGTTCTGACAGCCTCTTCCATTCAAGGGGCTGGGCCTGCCAGAAGAGAATCACTTTCTTGCTTTCTCCCTTCACTTCCCGGCTGGGGCCAACTCTGCTGGGCGGTCCAGCAGGCCCGAGGAGAACCCAGAGTGAGGAAACATCGCGCATGTCCCAGCTTGCTCAGGAGTTGGCAACTGGCCATCCTATCACTGAGTTTCTGCAGCTTGGAGTCAGAAGCGTCCAGTGCAGCCCCAGGTGACGGACACCCAGCATCTGTTGCTGACTTTTCATATCCTTGGGAGATGGCCCTCTCCACCACTCTTGATTACCTCTCTTGACAAGCAGCTCATCCTTGAACGAAGCTAAAAGCCTCCTTCTACAACATCCCAACTATGCCCAGAACTCTGCTGTGGAGAGGTACAAACATGAAGTCTAGTCTTGCCTCAAGAAAACAGCCCTTCAGACACTAAAACCAATCCTCACGTGTCCCAAACCTGCTGTGATCTGGGCTAATGACTTTCATTTTCTCAAGTGCTGCCTATGTTGCCTGTTCCAGCTTCTCATTACCCTTTCTGGGTTCCTCCATGGACGATCATTACTTCGCCAGGTACCAGAGTGACAGCCATGTGTCCACCAGGCCCTGAGTTCTGTCTCTACCCTATAACACTGAAAAACAGACATTGTGATGAACATATAAAGAAGCTGAAGATCAGAGCTGTACGGTAACTTGTCCAGAGCCACACAGCAGGGAGTCGGTGGAACTGGGATTCAGACCCAGGCCTGCCTGACTCCAGGACTCATCTCCCCAGATCTCCCCTGCTGGTCCTGCCCAGAGGCTTCCCGGACAGCAGACACTCTGATCATCCCAGAAGCAGCGGAACCTCCCTTGGCTTAGAGACTCTCCTAATCTAATCAAACATGAGATTGGCTTAATCATCTCTGTAATGGCCAACCCCCGAAACCCCAGAAGGCCCAACCAGATAAACACTCTCAAAAGAAATTAACTCTGCCACCGATCGCCTCATCTCCCCTACTCCACCTTGAGGGCTGTAAAGATTGTCTGACTTTTCGTGCCCCAAACTTCCCTCTTTTTGCCACTTATTTTTCCTGCACTTTCCTTGGAACTAGCCTCGGATCCTCCGAATATATTTTATTATTTGGAAAATGCAAACAACAGCCCTAGAAAGCAAAACTAAAGCAGCCCATGAAGTAATGAAAATGTTCTGGAATTAGATAGTGGTTTAATGCACAATTTTGTGAAAACTCACAAAAAAAAAAAAACCACCCAAAAACAAAACAAACTAAAAAAGACACTGAGTTGTACATTTTAAAATATACATTAAAAAGTGGTGTACATTTTAGGACTCAGTACATTGGTGGCTCAGTCAGTTAAGTATCTGCCTTTGGCTCAGGTCTTGATCCAAGGGTCCAGGGTCCTGGGATCAAGTCCCGCATTGGGCTCCTTCCTCAGTGGGGAGTCTGCTTCTCCTTCTACGTCTCCCCCTTACTAGTGCTCTCTCTCTCAAATAAATAAATAAATAAAAATCTTTAAAAAAAAAAAGAATTGTGCATTTTAAATTACTTTTTTAAAGATTTTATTTATTTATTCATGAGAGGCACAGAGAGAGAGAGGGAGGCAGAGACATAAGCAGAGGGAGAAGCAGGCTTCCTGCAGAGAGCCTGATGTGGGACTCCATCCCTGAGCTCCAGGATCACACCCTGAGCTGAAAGCAGAGCTTAACCACTGAGCCATCCAGGCGTCCCAAATTACATTTATATGAGTTATACTCTATGATATATGAACAATATCTCAAGAGAACTATTAGTTTGGGGTTTTTTTAATAGCCCATATTTTAAGGGATTACAGTGAATTTGGAAAAGTCTGGAAAGAATGAATGAATATAAGCCTTGTGAAATCCTTAAATACTATTACACTGTGGACATGTTCTGTTTGTATAAGTTAATATTGCAAAGCTGGCCATCCCTAACATCCCCTCAATACATAAAGGAATATTCATTCTGGTCATTGTGTAAAGTAGAGAAGGCTGGGGCAGCATGCCCTGTGAATCTAGGTTGAAAAATAAACTGAAGAATACCTAAAACCAGGGAGGCATAATATCTAACCAGGGAGAAGTGGGGTCTGAGGACCAGGCAGGCTGAGTTTCTTTCTTTTTTTTTTTAAGATTTATTTTTTTTATTTTATTTATTTATGAGAGACAGAGAGAGAGAGAGAGAGAAAGGCAGAGACACAGGCAGAGGGAGAAGCAGGCTCCATGCTGGGAGCCTGATGTGGGACTCGATCCTGGGACTTCAGGATCACGCCCTGGGCCGAATGCAGGTGCTAAACCACCGAGCCACCCAGGGATCCCCTACAGGCTGAGTTTCTTAATAGAGTTTCCACTTTCCACTGGTTCTGAAGAATATCCATAGTTGTGCCATGAATACTGCATTTCCAGGGCCCCTGGGTGACTCAGTCAGTTAAGCGTCCCACTCTTGATCTCAGATCAGGTCTTGACCTCAGGGTTATGAGTTCGAGCCCCACTTTAGGCTCCACGCTGGGTGTGGAGCCTACTTAAAAAAATACTGCATTTCCTCAAACCTCAAATACCATCAGATATATCTGACGCCATGACTGGAGGAACTTCTAAGAAAGAAAAGACATATTATTTTCTTACCTAATCAGCTGTAAGATGCACCCCAATTTTGGAAATGTTAACGTGTGAGGATGAACATGTGTGTCTCTGAATCAATGGAATATGATAAAAGGCCTCAAGGTGAAATACCTTTGGGAAACTTTTGAGTTGAACAGGCCTCCTTATTGCAGGACTTGTCAGAGCATTTAATATGTTTACATGCACTAGAAGTCCCTATGGATGGGTGAGGAATGAGCTAGTTTCCGCATACATTGCCCCATAGAACCCTTTCTAACTGAGTATCCCAGAGAAGGGGAATTCTGTAGGGCCAATTCAGAAAAATTTTTCTTTAAGGAAAAGAGAAGCATATAGGGACTGAGCCAAAAACCTGGGAATCTTTATATCTAAAGAGAAAAAATATCAAGCGTATGTTGAAAGAAAGACTTCGGAAACAAGACTTTTGGAGAGCAAGGGAAGGAAGAAAAGATGGAGAGAAACACCGGAGGCTGACCCTTAAAAAGAAATCCAAGCTCCACCCTAACTGAAAACGAGCATAACTCCCTATTGCCTAAGTGCAGGCTGAGAAAAGTGACTTCCTTCCCAAGAGTACTGCATGGGACGGTGGGGGCAGGGAGGGAAATCTGACACACACACCCTCAGCCAGGCAGTCAGGAGTCATATTAACAGTGCTACGTCAGGTTGATCATTTAGACCCTTGACAAGATGTGCTGCAAATGCCATTTTACCTCTGTGATCTTCCTCCCCCAAACTGGTCTAACATCCTCAGGGGAAAAAAATCAGACAAATCCCACTACAGGGGCATCTTACTGTACACCTGACCAATACTCCTCAAAACTGTCAAGGTCATCAAGAGCAAGGAAAGTAAAAGAAATTGCACAGCCAAGAGGAGTCTGAGGAGACATGAGAACTGTAAGGTGGTATCCCAAATAGGAACAGAACAGGGAAACTAAGGAACTCTGAATATGGATGTTAGTTAACAACGTACTTACTCCTATAACTGTGAGAAACATAGCAGAGTAATGAAACATATTAACAGGGGGATACAGCAGGGGGTGGGGTGTACGTGGGAATTTTCTGTACTATCTGCTCAATTTTTCCATATAAAACTGTTCTAACACATAAGATCTGTTAATAAAAAGAAAGAAGGCAGGAAGGAAGGAATCCAAGGAAATGATTATTTGCCCTGTGGGAAGGAAAAGGAAATGATAGAGCTCCTTAAACATAACTAGAAATCACCTACTCTGGTGTGGATCTTTCGAGGCTCAGGCAAATCTTCTGGTTGAGTCCTCAGAAGTCCATGGAGGAAAAGGGACCATGGCTACAGGGTTGTAATTACCGTGTAACTACTGTAACTACCGTGACTGTCTTCTGATTCAAAAATCCAGTCAGGTCCCCTGAAAATAAGGTTATCTTAGATCAGGACCCTTGTAGAAAATCTAAGGTGGACAGTTGAGCATATTTATTACTCAAGTGGAAAAGAAACCGGCCACGTGGCATAGCAGTGGGAGATTTCAGCTTAGCTACGAACATCTGCAGAGATGTGATGAGAATCAGGACAGCAAATTAACACGTTAAGAAAGGGAACTGATTTGGGTTTTCAAAAATTTATTCCCACTAGACCTTGTTCCCAGAAGATGCTCATTAAATATATATTGATTGACTGTTGGCTTTATTCCTCTGACAAATATTTTTGAAATAGTCATAAGCACTGAGCTAAGTTCTATGGGGAGGTCACCCAGACAAATCAAATGAGATTTGTGCCAGACACATAAGCAGAAATTCTGTGTTTCATCAATTCCAAGACACATGGTTTTAAAATTTCTAGTATCTCTAAAACTGGGCGGCATCCTCTTGCCCACCAATGGCAGCCCTGGCACGGCCTTGACTGTATACACACACACACACACACACACACACACACACACACACTTGGCCAGAACTGTTCATATCACGTCACCTTCGAACGAATGACAGGCATGGTTGGTTCTATGCTTATGGAGTTCAATCACCATTTTTTAAAAAGTCTTTATTTATTTATTCATGAGAGACACAGAGATAGAGAGGCAGAGACATTGGCAGAGGGAGAAGCAGGCTCCATGAAGAGATCGTGATGCAGGACTCGATCCTGAGACTCCAGGATCACGCCCTGGGCCAGAGGCAGGCGCTCAACCACTGAGCCATCCAGGCCTCCCTTAATCACCATTTAAAATAACATCCAAGGGGCACCTGGGTGGCTTAGTTGGTTAAGCATCCGACTCTTGATGTCGGCTCAGGTCTGGATCTCAGGGTCATGAGTTCAAGCCTCACATTGGGCTCCACACTGCACATGGTGCCTACTTAAAAAATAAATAAAATAAAATAACATCCAAAAGATCACAACACGATTCAGTAGGGAAACAAAATGTTGATATAGGCACAGAAAGGCATGGAAACTGGGCAATGGGGCACAAATTAAATAGCAGAATAGCAAATATTTGTCATTATGGCAGTGATCGCAATTCCTTATTTTCTTACAAAGCTATAACCAAGTGCAGTGGGTCTTAAGAAACAGAAGAAACAGAATGAGATCAGGCTGTTTTGTCACCAAGAAGTGTGCAGAGAGCAGAGCACACACCAACAAGGCGAGGGTGGGCGGAGGAACTGCTGACTCCACTGGGATGATGAAGGCCCCCATCCGCTGCACCCCAGGAAGGTGGGAGTGATGGATGCCCCTTCAGCCCAGGCGGCCCCAAGTGCAGATGTCCAGCTGTCAGAGGTGGCCTGCTGACTTTGACTGGACTCCCAGCATGTGCAATTCATCTGAGGAAAGAGTAAACCTCTGAGTTAGTGAAAAAGGAAAATGCTAAACCAACCTTGGTATTCTTCTGCTTGCCTCAAAATCACACTGACGATGGAGAAGGTCCAAGTGGTAAGAAGCATGGTGCCATAGATTAATTCATATAATTTTTGTCTTAGCTGCATAAGATAATAGTGTTTCTGGCCAAAAGTGGTGACTTTGATTTACTGAGATCTACTGTGTGGTGGGGGTGGAAAACTATCTTCATTTAGGAAACACTATGATAAGGTAAGTCCTGAGACTCGAAAGGTGTTGGTACAGAGGTAACACAGTGAGCTCCAAAGGAGCTAACATCACAAAAAGGAGACAACTGGTGGCTCCTGACAGAAGTCCCCATCCCCACCCCGTCCTGTTGAGAAACCAGCTGTGAATCAGGCCAGGCACCTAGATCCAAATATCCGTTTACAGCAGCCATCAAAAGCAAAGACCCTGAGAAATATTACCAAAGACCTGATTTCTTCAAAAATAAATTTTGGAGGGGAAAAAAACAAGAAAGATGGGGGAATTTGTTGACTGAAATGGATTTAAAAGACGTATCACAGACTTAAGTGATTTGCTTTCAAGGAACGGAGCAGGGAAATGGGAAGATAGTAACTTTTGATGGAAGAGCCTAGAGAAGCCGCGTCGCCAAGCAATGAAGAACACTACCAGTGATGTGTGGTGTGTGATCCCCTCCCCCACACAGGAGAGATAAGGGGGCTCCCCCTCTGTGGTGTTCTTACCAAAAACCCACATCCCCAGTGTAATCATGAGGTAGTCGCCAGACAGACTCAGATCCGGGGACATCCTACAGGATGCCTGTCCTGCGCTCGAGACTGCCAAGGCATGAAGAATGAGCAAAGACTCAGAACCACTCACAGATCAGAGAAGACCAAGGAGATATGAGGACTAAATAAATGCAATGTGGGATCCAAGATGGAATCTTGGGATAGAAAAAAGATTTTAGTGGAAAACCTGGTTGAAGCCCAAATAAAGTCAGAGTTTAGCTAATAGTAAAGTACTGGTGTTAATTTCTCAGTTTTGATGAAAGTGTCATGGTTTGCAAGACGTTCACATGAGAAGAATATGAAAGAAGAATACATGGCATTTCTCTGTGCGATCTTGGCAACTTTCCTGTAAATGTGAAACTATTCCAAAATAGATGGCTTATTAAAAACAACAACAACAACAACAACAACATACCGGGGAGCCCGGGTGGCTCAGTGGTTTAGTGCCGCCTTCAGCCCAGAGCCTGATCCTGGAGACCCGGGATCGAGTCCCACGTCAGGCTCCCTGCATGGAGTCTGCTTCTCCCTCTGCCTGTGTCTCTGCCTCTCTCTCTCTCTGTCTCTCATGAATAAATAAATAAAATCTTATAAATAAATAAATAAATAAATAAATAAATAAATAAATAAATAAATAAATAAATAAAATACCAACCAACTACAATACCAAAAAAAATCGATTGTTGGGTGAGGACTGGGCAGGAGTTGGAGACTTGAAGCTGGATGATGAGTGCATACAGGTTCATAGTCTTATTTTCCCTATTTTTTCATAATTTTAAAGTTCTACATAAGACAAAAAAAAAATCACAGTGACAAGGATAATGAAGCCAATCTCAGTTTCCCTGCTGGCAGATCAAAGAGGGACAGAGCCCATGTGTGCATGAGACGGAGCAGAAGAGTCTTCCCAGGGGGGTGTATATGGATTGTTTTCTTAGACCATTAAGTGGCTGTCGGATAGGAGGGCACTGCAGGCAAAAGTGGGGACCAATGGCTTCTGTGTTGTTTGGTTAACCCTGTCTTAGCCTGATCAGCCCAGTCTTAGCCCCTCGCACCTCCTGAACTAATCTTGGATGAGGCAGCAGGAATGTCAGAGCCTCAGCCCACAACCCTTCCTCACCCTTTCCTCCTTCTGAACCCATCTTCCTGTCCCCAGACATGGTGGCACCAAGGGGAGGGGCTTTGGCCATTCTGGGGAGGAAAGTGTCCTCTGCAGAGCAATGGGGGGTGGAAGCCAAGCTGCAAAGGGCTGAGAGGTCAGGGGCAGGTGGCAGCATGGTGAGTGCAAGCAGAGGGCAGAAGGATACTGGCCAGCCCGAAGTGCCAGCAGAATTGGACCAGGATTATTTAGGAAGGAGAACTCATGGGCTCCTGGATGGACATCTGGATTCTGCTCCAAAGGTCACTTGCTGGGTGACTTGTGTCCTACACCCCCCTGAGACTCCATCCAGCAGGAGATGACAACTAGATGAGCTCCAAAGCCTCCAGCTCAATGATTACATGACTCAATCCCTTCTCCAAGGGGAAGAAAATCCCTGAAAGCATTTAGAAAGGCCTTTCCCCTCTGAAACTCCAAGTGGAAACGTAGAAAAGAAAGAAGCAAGGCAGGCAGGCGGCAGGCACAGGCTTGACGTGGGTATGGGTCATATCCGAGGGTGGTGCTCCACAAGGAAGGGCAGGATGCCTTTCTTTGCCCTGCAGGCAAGTGACTTACAGGGAACCGCTTGCATAAGCCTGAAGAAGGGAAGAGCGGAGAGCGCTGGCTCCGGGTCCACTTTCCCATCTTTCCACAGCTTGACGTTCACCTTGACCTCCTCAGTGGCATCACTGGGGAGGTGACAGGATTATGCATCCCTGGGCCCCTGGGGTAGGCACAAAAGTGCTCCCCTCACTACCTGCTTGGTGAGTCCCTGAGTCCGCAGCAGCGTGACTAGCTGCTCAAAATCCTCCGTCTTACTCAGCCTAGGACTGAAATTGTTCCACGTGGTCACCCTCGGGCAAATGACTTGGCTGCCCAGGTCATCCCTCCCACCCCCACCCTCCCCGAAACACCCATCTCATCCCAAGACCACAGCAAACTCCTCTGTTTCAAGACTCACAAAGGGGCTTCTGCCCAAACTGTGCCTGGACGGTTTTCTCCCTAAAACAGTAGTCGGTGTTGCGATGACAGTAGGGGCTGTTTGTGCCCTGGAAGAATCTCCACTTTGTTAACTTGCTTAATTGCCTGGAAAGCAAAGTCTCAGAGAAACTGCCTGATTCAGACAGATGTTCCTCCCACCCTCTGTTCAAACCAGATGAAGTCCTGGCACACCAGACACTGGCCAATCCCACAAGGCCCGGGTTGCTGCCAGACACCTGGTGTGAGCCACAAAGGCCTCATTCTGGAAGCCAGGGGCCCCAGCCCTTTTCCAAATGAACGGTGCATTCATCCTTTCAGGGTCCCAGTTTCCAGGAGCTCCCCAGGCTCAGCTGGCTGGGTTGGCCGGGCAATCCACGCATTCATTGGCTTGACGAATCCATTCATTCCTCAAGTATTTGTTGAGCGCTGATTAGGTACCAAGCGCTGTTTTGGGCACCAGGGAACATCCAGATGAGTAAAGCAGAGACGGCTTCCTGCCTTAGGGAGCTGGCACTTGCATGCTTGAGTGAAACCGTGAAGGTGTTTGTCTCCAGACCTCTCGTTCCAGAACTCTCTCTTCCACCTCCATAGCTTCCACTCTCACCAAGCAGAAACTCACTTTCCTGCCAACCCCCAGGGCGAAGGCAATCTCAGCCAGCCTCACTGTGCATTTACCACATGCCAAGCACTGTGCTAGATGCATATTACATGCACTGTCTCACAAATCCTTACGACACCCCAGGAAGGACACCCTCTCGCAGTCCCGGTGTATGGATAAGGAAACAGAGGCACACAGGGAGTTGCACGTGCCCGTAAGTAGCAGAGCCTGTATTTGAACCCAGGACATCTGACTGCAGATGTAATCTCAGTGTCATTGAACTTCAGCCACTTAGGTCAGGGTCCTTTTTGTAGTGATTCACTTGGGTCGGCTCTCCCTTAAATGTGCCACGGCACCAGAAAAACCTGCTGTGTTTGCCTTAGGATGAGGTTCAGTTACAAGAGACTAGAAGCCCAAACTCAAAGAAGCTTTAAAGAGAGAAGTTTATTCCTCTTTTGTGTGAAAACCCTGGTCAGTATCCAGAGCTGGCGTGTCACTCCATGGTGCTGGCTCCTTGTCTCTTTTTGCCCAGCTGTATGTGGCTCGGGTGCCTCTGGAAAGCACAAGTATGCTGTGGGGTGAAGCCACACATCCTGGCCAAAGACCATTATTATTTGAGCATTGCATCCATAAAAATAATGCTCCAGTTGACTCCATTCTGTCCATCTGTTCACTTGGGAGGGGACCCCCCCACACTATCCCTGGTCACACATTTTACAACCTGACTCAGTCTGGACTCAACTCTAGGCTCTCTAAGCCCGGAGCACGTCACTCTGAGGATTTCTTGCCTCTCCTTCCCACCGGATCTTGTGCTTCCTGTGTGCAAAGGCAAATATACCATGAAGTTAAGAAAACTCAAAGGTCACTTTGCAGCCCCCTCCAAGGGCATGTGCTCACCTGGTCAGATGTTTCTTGTACAATTTGCAAAGGCACATATCTCAACTGCAAAGAAAGTTCTCCCCCACCTCCCCTTCATCACACTTCCCTTATGCAATGCAGTACTGACTAGTTGTGGGCATTTGGGGTCTGGCTAAGGAGAAGTGGAATTAAAAATACATTTAGGGATGCCTGGGTGGTTCAGGAGTTGAGCATCTGCCCTCAGCTCAGGGCATGATCACGAGGTCCAGGATCGAGTCCCTCATTGGGCTCCTTGTCGGGAGCCTACTTCTCCCTCTGCCTATGTCTCTGCCTCTCTCTGAGTCTCTCATGACTAAATAAATAAAATCTTTTTAGAAAAATAAAAATGCATTCAATTGGGATTTAGTAAGATATAATGTAACTGATTCACAGTCACTTCCCTGTACAGTTAAATCATTACTTATCCTTATGTAGCAGTGGCTTCCAGGAATACACCCACCCACTTGGCTGACTCAACAGGTGAGATGACCAAAAGGAATAAAGTCAGAGGTGGTATCCCATTATGAACCTGTCCTACAGTGCCCAACTGGAAATATGTAGGTAGTGGAGGAGGAGTCAAATTTGACCTGTGTAGAGCCAAAAGCCCATCTGCGGAAAATTCTTCCAACTATCAAAACCAAAATTTTAAGCAGAAAATTCTTCTGATTATCAAACTCCAAATTTTGAGACACCTGGGTGGCTCAGTGGTTGAGTGTCTGCCTTCTCAGTTCAGGGCATGATCCTGGGTCCCGGGATCAAGTCCCACATCAGGCTCCCCACAGGGAGCCTGCTTCTTCCTCTCTCTCTGCATCTCTCATGAATAAATAAATAAAATCTTAAAAAAAAAAAAACCACCAAAATTTTAAGCAGAATATTCAGTTCTCATTATGCCTTACGAAAAAATGGAAAGGTTTTTTTCTCTGTCAGAAATAAATGGATTCTGCAGCATATAAACTTATAAACGTGCCATACTAATTTGTTCTTTATATTTAATTAGAATCACATAAATATAATCTGCCAGAGTTCTGGTATTTGTAGGGCACAACAGTGTAGTGTTTCTATGAACAGTGAGTATTTCTGTATGAATTCAACACAATAAATCAAGATGGCATCTTAGCTTAGCTGATGCATCTTGTCGTGATAAAGTCTGGCAGTTCAAGAAGAAAAGAGCACACACGGAGGCAAAACGACTTGAAGAAATGAATGAATGAGCTGCACCTGTGAGTTCATAGCAGAGACACCAGGTTATTTTGCTGGATCTTGTGACATTGGTGGTATTTTTCCTTTTTTTTTTCCCCCAAGTTTTTAATTTGTGGTGATTTCTTTCCTTGTTTTATATAGTCATTTTTTCATTTTGTTTGTAACTCTGTATTCTCTTTCTTAAGGTGATAAGTTCAGCCCCACAAACCTATATCCACTCATTTCTCTGTTTTATGCATTTCTTCTTTTAATGGAACACAGCCTGCAGTATTCTTCTGACAAAAGGTGTGTGGGAGGGGCTCCTGGCTAGCTCAGTCAGTAGAGCATGTGACTCTTGATCTTGGGGTTTTGAGTTCAAGCCCCACATTGGCTGTAGAACTTACTTAAAAATAACAGAATCTTTTATTTTTTTAAAAAAAGGTTTGTGGGAGTTTGATGTTTGGGGTTGTTTGTCTTAGATCCTGGATATCTAAAAGTGCCCTTTTTCTACCTTATAATTAATTGGTAGTGTAGCTGGGTATAGAATTCTTGGTTGGAAGTTATTAAACCTTCAGCATCTGGAAGCTATTGCTTCATTATCTTCTAGCTTCCAGGGCTGCTGTTGAGAAATCCAAATCCATTTTGATTTCTGTTCCTTTGCATGAGACCCATTTCTTGTCTCTGGAAGTTATAGAATCTTCTTTTTGATCATAGGTTTCCATGCCTTGATGTGAGCCTATTTTATCCATTATGCTGGACATTCCATGAATCTTTAAATTTGGAAACTCACATCAGGCAGGCTTGGGGGATTTCTTGAATTATATCACTAATGATGTCTTCTCTGTTTCATTTGCTCTCTCTTCTTAGCATTATCATTACTTGAGAGATTATTCAGATGCTGGCTTTCCTGAACTGGATCTCTAATTCCTTAATTTTTCTTTTCTATTTTTTCTTTTTGTCCTTCTACTTTGCTTTCTAGGAAATCTTCTAACCTCCTATTTATTTGTTAATATCAATTATCTTTTTTTTTTAATTTCCAAGAACTCTTTTGTAGATATCTGAATCTTCATGTTTCATAACAAGCTGTTCCTTGCTTCATAGATGTAATGCTGCCAGCTATCTCTCTAAGGAAGTTAGTAACTGTTTTTGTTTTGCTTTGTTTTGTTTTCTTCTTCTTATATAGTCACTTTCCTCCAAGTTACTTTTTTGTGTTTGGCTAGTTGGTTGATTTTGACTACATGTTAGAAATTTTCCTCAGATGTCTGTAAATTCTAATTGGTCATATTTTTTTTAAGATTTTAATTAATTAATTTGAGAAAGAGAGAGAGAACGCAAGCAGGGGAACAACAGGCAGAGGAAGAGGGAGAAGCAGTCCCCTCACTGAGCAGGGAACTGATGTGAGATTCGAGCCCTGGACCCTGAGATCATGACCTAAGCCAAAGGCAGACATTTAACTGACTGAGCCACCCAGGCACCCCTGTCTGGTCATATTTAAAAGAGAGATTAAAAAACTGAGTTGGTGGGAGTTACCAACTGGGAGCCTCATAACTGTGCTCTGGTTACCCTGCTGATGGGGACAAATGTCCCTATCTTTAGCTGTCTCCTCTTGGGCTGGTCAGATTCTCCAGGAGAAGATTCCATCTCCAGGATGGATGATAAAGTCCTCTCTGTTGCATTCTGGGAGGCAAGTTGGGGCTAGGCACCTGGAGTGTTCAGCATTCAGAACGCATAGGCATACGCTCCTTTTATCTATCTGTTATTCAGAATGATTCCTAGGCCTTCAACTATGCCTGGCCCTTCTGATCCAGATCCCTTTGTTTTAACCTCTCCAGCAAACAACACTTCAGACTTCTGCTGCTGCAGAGGGCCAGTGGCCCAGCCAGGAAGAATAGAGGAAAGGTTCCAGGGATTGAACTATAGCACTTCTTAGATAGTTTTCTGCCAGTTTTCCTTGTTTTAGCTCTCTTTTATGGTCCTATTCCATACCTTATACTACTACTTCCTAAGTTGTTTTTTATTTTACAGGTTTTTGTGGGGGTTTTCTGGGTTTTTTGTTTGTTTGGGGGTTTGTGGGTTTTGTGGGGTTTTTTGCTTTGTTTTTTAGTTTTGATTTTTCCATAGTATAAATCATACTATTTCTCACTTCCCCACCACCACTACCACCACCAGCTTAGGGTTCTCCTGCCTCCAGGCTCCTATGGCAGTTACTGCTTATCATGCTTTCCAGCTTCTAAGAGGATCTTGCCATTATCTTCCCTCTGTTCTCTTGTCTTTGTAGGCTTAGGTTGTTGTTGTTGTTGTTGTTGTTTTAAGCTCTGTTTTGTAGCATGTGTAGAGTTTCTGGAGGGTCCAAATTACATGGAATAGTTTGTTTTAAAATCCACCCTTCCATCTGTCATTTTTCTCTGGCAATAGACGTGGCTGCCTATATTTCTTTCCAGCTCAGAAATAACCTTTGAAACTGACTCCTTCCATTCAGCCACATTCATAAAACAAAACATTTCCATACCTTGACAATGCTTTGCTCACATTCCACTCCAAGAGCCAAGACTTTCCTCAAGATATCTTGACTTCAACTGTGTGGTTGGGTTGTCATGCAAAGGATGCAGGAATACCTCCCTGCTTTGCTCACCTCTTTCTCATTGCTGCCACTGCTGTTTGCGACCATCATCAATCCTTCATATCTGAGAATTATCAACACCATTGACGGAAAGTTGGTGTCACTATCCTGGGGAAGACATTTAAGCAAACTTCAGAGAAGTAAGACAGTAATGAAGTAATTTGTTCCTTAGGCTTAAATTTGTCAAGCAGTCATTATGATATTTTGAATTCAACATACCACCACTCTAATAATAATAATAATAATAATAACAATAATAATAATAATTATTATTATATGTGGGAAACAATGGTGCTATGGATGCTAGGAGATCGTGCTGGGGTATAGAATTAGGAAAACAGACAAAATCTGTTTTCACTCTCTGGGTCGGCATAAACATTTTGAAAGAGTATTGGAGGGATCCCTGGGTGGCGCAGCGGTTTGGCGCCTGCCTTTGGCCCAGGGCACGATCCTGGAGATCCGGGATCGAATCCCACGTCAGGCTCCCGGTGCATGGAGCCTGCTTCTCCCTCTGCCTGTGTCTCTTCCTCTCACTCTCTCTCTGTGACTATCATAAATAAATAAAAATTTAAAAAAAAAAAAAAAAAAAAAAAAAAAAGAAAGAGTATTGGAACACCTGGGTGGCTCAGTCAGTTGAGCATCTGCCTTTTGGTCAAGGCTCAGGTCATGATCTCACAGTCGTGGGACTGAGCCCCATGTGGGACTCTGTGCTCAATGCAAAGTCCCTTCAGATTATTTCTCTCTCTTCCTCCCCTCTACCCCTCACTGTCACACCCATGTGTGTGTGCTCTCTCTCTCTCTCAAATAAATAAATAAAATCTTAAAAAAAAAAAAAAAAAAAAACAGGGTAGCCCAGGTAGCTCAGCAGTTTAGTGCTGCCTTCGGCCAGGGCATGATCCTGGAGTCCCAGGATCGAATCCCATGTCAGGCTCCCTGCATGGAGCCTACTTCTCCCTCTGTCTGTGTCTCTGCCTCTCTCTCTCTCTCTCTCTGTGTCTCTCATGAATAAATAAATAAAATCTTTTTTAAAAATCTAAAGGGTGTTTAGATTTTTCTGAGCTTGCCCTCAGCTCATGGGGAGAACCAAGATCTTCCCTACTCTTCTCATCTTCCTTCTCCTCTCTAGGCCTGTTTCCCGAACTATCTACCTGATGAGGGAAGTGGAGCAGAAGATGAGCTCAGAGGTCCATGCAAGCTCACAGTCCAGGCCTTTCTAGGAAGAGGAAAGGGTGGGGTCCATGCCCTCAGTCTGGACATCTCTGCCTCCCTAGTGGACTGTGGGCTCCAGAGGACAGAATTTGCTTTATTCTCATCAGGGAAGACACAAAGAAGAAAGGGCAAGAAGCTCCTAAGAGATGACTTCTTACCCCATGTACAAGGAGAGCAGGGGCTGCTGGGAGATGTTCAGTGCCCCCAGGTATTAGACAGAAGTTGGGGCTGAACAGTAGGATGGGATCCCTGGGTGGCGCAGCGGTTTGGCGCCTGCCTTTGGCCCAGGGCGCGATCCTGGAGACCCAGGATCGAGTCCCACATCGGGCTCCCAGTGCATGGAGCCTGCTTCTCCCTCTGCCTGTGTCTCTGCCTCTCTCTCTCTCTCTGTGACTATCATAAATAAATAAAAATTAAAAAAAAAAAAAAAAAAAAAAAAAAAAAAAAAAAAAAAAGAAGAAATGAACAGTAGGATGATGGTCTTGCCTGGACTGGGATTCCCCTCCCAGCTCTCCTAGACTACTCTGGATGACCCTGGCCCAGCCTCCGGCTGCCCATTGGCACAGGTAGCTCGGGGTGGGGGGCATGGAATCATTCTTGGAGACCCTTACTCTGCCAGCTGAGTCCCTGAACGTCTACTGCCTTTCCTTGCAGCCACCTGCCGCTAGGCTTGGTGTGTGGCCTACAGGGTGAAAGGAGAACCCACAAGACCACGGAAGCCAAACACAGGAAGCACACAGGCAGCTGGGAGGAGGCAAAGGACCTAGGGCAGTTGATTTTTACAGCCCCACGACTGGCTTGGAGGCTCTGTGCCCAGACCGCACATACTACTCCACACGCAATTCAAGGAAGGTGCCCTGTGGATGTGTTTAGATTTCTTCTCTTGGACCTTTCCAGCCGCATGCATTCATTCATTCACTCATTCGTTCGTTCTTCAAACACCTACATTCTTCAAAGCAACTTCGTTTGTGGAAAACCCTTCCTGCTCTGTCAAACCCTGCCTCTGTATATTCCTAACTGGCCTTGGGCAGCGTGTCTCCTCGTAATGTGGCAGGGGTGCTGTGAGCCTTAGAGACGCGCCAGGTAAGGTGCCTGAGGCTGCAGACTCAGTTCCGCAGCCAAATCCGGTAGGAGGCCCACAAGAAATCAGGTCTTGGGTGATCCACAAGTATGATTCCCTTGCAAAATAGGGCTCACAAGGGCTTCCTTGTGGGCCGGACAGCGAAGGGGGAGAGCGGACGGCTTCCCCAAGGGCGACCTCCGCGCCTGTAGACTAAAAGACTTGAAGGCTCGGCCTTGAGAGGGAGGAATTACCCGGGAGAGTGGCCACAGGTCCCCGCGCCCTGGAGGGAGGGGCGGGCGCTGCGGCGGGAAGGGGAGGAGGAGGCAGAGGAGGGGACAGGCCGGGCCAGCTCGGGCTCCGGGGCGCAGGGCGGAGCCCAGGCCGGCCCGCCCGCGCGCAGGTGAGCTAGCCGGGGCGGAGCGCAGCGCAGCCCGTGCCAGGCCCGCGCGCCCGCGGCCGCCGCTCCGAGCCGATCTCCCGCCGAGGCCGAGGCGCCGCCGAGCCATGGGCGGCCAGAGGTGCGGGGTCGCGCTCGCGCTGCTGGGGGTCCTGCTGCTGGGCGCCGGGCGCCTGCCGCGCCGAGCCGGTGAGTGCGCTGCGGCCCGGGGTGGCGCGCAGCGGGGACGGGCCCCCGAGGAGGGGAGGAGGGGTCCCGCGGAGCCCAGGGATGCCGGGTCCGGGTGACGGCGACGCGGCCGGGACGCCCTGACTGGACGGCCAGGGTCCCCGGCACCGCCGGCTCCGGGGCGCGCCGCGTCGGGGGGTGGCCGTGCGCTCCTGGTTCCGAGCGCCGCGGCACCTGGGAGTGTCCCCGAGGCGGGGGAGCCCGGCGGGGGGGGGGGGGGTGAGCGCCGCGCGCGCAGACGGCGCAGGAGGAAATAGGGTGCGTGCGCCCCGCCGAGCCCCGGGGACCTGCCGCGCGCCCGGGGCTTTACCTGGGGGCGCGGGGGCGGGCGCGGGGGCAGGCGCGGGGAGCGAGCCGTCCTGTCGCCCGGGCCGGGGAGGAGGTGCAAGACACCTGTGACTCGGCGCCCCGTAGCCCGGCGGATCCCCGCTTCCCCGGCCCGCGCTCTCCGTCCTCAGCTCCCCCGAAGTTCGGGAACTTTGATTTGAAAATGAAAGCGCGGGGCTGGGGAAGGCCGCCGGGCGTTGGTGCCTCGGGGGCGCCGCAGGCCCGCCGCGCCCCGCCCCGCCTCGGCCTCGGCCTCGGCGTCGGAGTCGCGCCTGCACTTTGCCCGCCGAAGGGGGTCGGCGAGGGGGCGCTCCCGAGGAGAGTGTGCGTTTCCAGTTATCCCGGTTGCGGGGAGGTGCCCTGCGGGTCCTGCGGGCATCGGAGCCACAAAGAACCTGGGGTCTCCGTGTAAGGACTTGAGGCCTCACTAGCGCAGGTGTTGTGGTTTTTAAAGAGCTGTCCAGGAAGCGATTATGGCCTTTGATTATTCTTTGCTGCACCTAAGGGGGGAGGGGGTGTAGTTGGCAGGAGGGTAGGTTAGTGTGAATTAAATTAAGGAACAAAAAGAAGAAGAAGAAAAAAAAAAAAAACAACCAAGCGGGTGCGCTGAGCTTTGGCGTTCTGGCACCTGCCACCATCATACACCCACGGGAAGGCTTCCTGGTTCCTTCCTCCGACAGCATCGGGGTGACATTGCTGCACATTCCATAGAACGTCTTAAGGCCTCATTTAAAACCTGGTGCACGGATGCATGTTTACTGTAATACACGTTCCCCGTCAGCCTTAACTTTCCAGATTTCCTTTGGAGACGAAAATCAGTTTAAGAATAAAGAGGTGATTTCGCTAGTGAAAACATGTGGCCTTGTGTGTGAGAGAAGGAAAAAATACATGTGTCCAATCGCACTTGGGAGCTGTGCTGAAACTCGGGATGGTTTGAGAGGTTTTGCATGGTCTGTGACAACCAGAACTCCTCCGGTAGGAATGTGGTGTAAATTAAGGCATTACTCATGACAAAGACGACAGGCTGGCCCCGACTGGCCTCTGTGAATGCGCCTCCTCTGCTCCCCTGTGGCCTGGAGAGGCTGCCATCTTGGTCTCCGGAAGCTCCCGCAGAGTCCCTTCCTTCCAGGAAGTTCCTGACGTTCAGGTGTAAACACCGGGAGGCCTAGGAACCACCCGCTCACTTTCTTAAATCCTTCCTGTGGTCCCCAGACCTGGCTCTGTGTGGCCAGGTCACTGGGCCGAACTGAGGGCTGCGTCTTGGAGGTTAGAGCTGTTGTGGGGTGCAGGGGCCTTGCCTGAGGTCCTGCAGCTGGCCTAAGGGGTTCGGGGCCTTTGAGGAGTCACTGGAGTCTGTCCAGAAAAGGTGGAGAAAGCCAGAGAGCCCCGCACAGTGGATTGGTTTTTTAAATCTCTGAACTTTCCACGCAAAGACTCAGCAGAGTGAAAGTGAACTTGGTGTCCCTGCAGAGCTGAACCGCAGAGGGGTGTCTGTGTCTCAGGGTGCTGTGTTTGGGTGGGTTTGGTGTAACCAGCTGCTCTCCCACTTCCACGAGTGAAGAACTGGTTGAGCTGGAGTCATAACCTTGTTAAAACCTCAACCGGGGTGGCTTTTGGAGAACTGCGGAGGTACCAGAGTCTGGGCCAGCGACCCCATTCTTGCCGCCATTGTTTTTTGTCAGAACTGTGAGTAGACGTCAAGGCATGTGTTCACTCACCCTGGATGAGTGTGTGTTCATCATTCTTCAGATTCAAATGAGGAGCTGGCAGCTGTTGTCTGGAATGTGTAACTGGTAGGACCGAGCAGTCTCCCTCACCCCCACGGATCTCCGTGACTTACGGTCACAGACGCGGCTCTGCTGACTGTGGGGATGTGCTCTGGTGCTGGCCCATCGGCCTCCGGGCTCCCCTCAGATGCTGCCATTTTGTCTCGAAGACCTGCCCTGCCCCCACGCGTGCTCCTCTGGGGGTTCTCCCAGGCTCTCAAGGTAGGGGAAGGAAGTTGAAAACAGCAATTACAATGTTTCAAGTAATATATACTTATTGTAGAAAAATTGGTAAAAAGTATAACCAAAGTAAAAAATAATAATCTGTGAGCAAAGCACCTTGGTCACTTTGGTGCAATCTTATCATCTGTGTGTGTGTGTGTGTGTGTGTGTGTGTAAAGCCAAAACTGGGGCCATCCATCGTGTGGCTTTAACTAGTCCCCCATCATTGGACATGTAGGTTGCTTTCCACTTTTCCTGCTAAAAAGACAGAACATGTCCGACGATAGGGGACTACTTGTATCAATTTTGATAAGACATTAAAAATTACGTAGCACAGTTCATATACTGACATAAAATGGTGTCATCTTTGTGTTGTCGAAGTTATAAAATAGTATAAGCTGGATAATCCCATTTTGATATATCTGAGAACAGGTTCTTGTTTACTATATGATTCTGCACTTTCTCGATGATTCTGTCCCACTGAAACTCTAGAAATGGAATTCCCGGCGTGAAAAGTAGAGAAAATGTTAGGGAGGTTGGACGCCTCCTCCCCTTTGGCCCTGTGGTGAGCTCATCCTGTGGTCCTGGTGTACGTTCCAGCCCGCGTGTGCGAGTGTGTGGTTTCCACACTCGCAGGCTATCCTCACTGTTTCAGTGACATCTATGGAAGAAGCCTTTTCCTCCCTCTAGTTCAGCAAGCAGGGTCTGACAGTGTTGGCAGATGTTCAAGAATCTTAGGGGCACCCCAGCTAGATGGTACTAATAGTCCAGCAGTGGTTTTTGTTGTTGTTGTTGTTGTTGTTTTGCCAAAAACTAACCAAACAAACAAAAACCCAGGGGTGCCTGGGTGGCTCAGTCGGTTAAGTGTCTGCCTTTCATTTCAGGTGATGATCTCAGGGTCCTGGGATCAAGCCCTGTTCAACAGGGAGTCTGCCTCTCTCTCTCTCCCTCTGCCCTTCCCCCCACTTGTCTGCACTCTCTCTCTCTCTCTCTCTCTCTCTCTCAAATAAATAAATAAAATCTTTAAAAAAAAAAACCCAGAACTGAATCCCCTGGCTTATAACACAAGTCTTACCTAGGACTCTGACTTGGGTTTAGGTCGGGGAGGGGATGGAGTTTGCTGGTCAGAAGGATTCCTGATTGAGCTCAAGGTAGGTGGGGCGGTAGGGGTGACAGGACCCCTGATGTGTGAGACCCATGGCTAAGGCTCTCCACCTGAGTGATTAAGAAAAGTTCATACCCTCTAATTATCATTCTAAATTATAAAAATTATCCCACAATCAAATTATTTCAAACCACTTCCGACAGCCTTGTAATTAGCCCTTCACCTTCTCCCAGGCAGCTGGCAACGTTCTAGACAAGCAGGCTAGGAGAGCCAAGTTTGCTACCTCATCTCCCTTTAGCCTTGGGTTTGTATTCAGTACATCATTTTTTAAAATCACTAACTACTACTTGTCATAGCTAACACATATTGAGCATCTGCTCTGTGCCAGCCACTCTTCTGAATATTTTATATGTCAGCATGGCTTGCTTACCATCAGTAAGTAATTCATTCTTTAAAACCAGGCATTCTGCATGAAAATACTAACTGATGCCCTATGTTTCATTATTTCATATGGGAAAAACAATAACAACCCAATGCACGACAACCTAACCCCACACACACACAGTGTCCAAAAGCATAATGAAACACAGAAAGACACCCATCTATAATTAACACCCAATTTTATTCAGTGTGAAATACATAAGACATCACTTCCGGATTGCCAAACCGTGTATATGGTTCTTTGCAGACAGCTGCTTTGTGTGTAGGAGCTTGCTGTACCCCCGCCCCACAGGCACTCGGGGCATCTCCACTAGATCCTGACACTCCACCTATTGTATTTGCATTGTAGATTGAGACCTTCTGAGTTCCATTTTGTTTAAAATGTTGTGTTTGAATCTGTAAATATTCATGTTTCCTCTATAGACACCCAGAAAGAACTATGATGGAGGAAACAAGGTTTGAGTAATAACAACTCCTCTGCTTTCTCCTGAGAAAATGTAAATTGAGGAGGTGCTCTTGAGTAAACCTGCTAGTGTTTTACCTCTCCATCCTCAAGCAAGTACCCCCATGAAGACCCCTGTATTGAGCACAGAGAGGTCAAGTAACTTGCCCAGGGTTACCCAGCTGGTAGGTAGTGGTGCTGAGATGGCAGCCCAGGTAGCCGGACTGCAGAGCCCAGCTCCTGTCACTGGTGTGCCGTAACCCCTCTGCACAGTGGGGCTCCTGAAGGCAGCATTCGCTAGTGCTCTCAGAGGACTACACATCTGCGCTCCAGACGTGTCTTTTCATTTAAAACAAAACAAGCAACGCTTATCAAGTGCTGTGTTCATATTTGTTCTGGGGATGTGTATGTGCTTTTAATATTCAAAGAATTTAAGGACTGTGCTTTGAAAACACCTGGACATGGTAACAAAAATTCAAAGAGTAGGAAAGGGCACATGGGAAGAAGTACGTCCCTGTCCACCACCGACCCCAGGCTTTCTCGCAGAGGCAGCCATGGTTTCCTGTGCATTGTTCTTGAGCTATTCTATGCGTGTACACACTTACAAATGTATGTGCCTCCCTTCTTTACACAGCAGGAGCATAACCATAGTATATGGGATAGGATATGTCTCACATGCTGCTTGATTTTGTTCATCTTTTGTGATTTTGTCCATCCCGTGCTCACTCCAGATTAGAACACATTTTTTTGCCGGTTGCATAATATTCCTTGTCATGGGTGCACCATGATATATTTCACCAGCCCCTGACTGGTAGGTTGTTTCCAGTCTTTTGTTCTTATTTATTTAATTTTTTTTTAAGATTTTACTTATTTATTTGAGAGAGAGAGAGAGAGAGAGAGCGCGTGTGAGCAGAGGGAGGGAAAAGCAGACTCCCCACTGAGTGTGGAGCCCAACGTGAGGCTTGATCCCAGAACCCTGAGATCATGACCTGAGCCAAAGGCTTAACCCACTGGGCCAGCCAGGCACCCTGGTCTTTTATTTTTATAAACAGAGCTTCAGTGACCGTACTTGCAGTTGACTTCATTAGGCATATAGACAAGTTAACCTGTGAGTGAAATTCCTGGAGGAGGGAATTACTGGGTCAAAGGATTTGTATAGAAAGTATCAAAGAACAAATGGAGCGAAGTGAGTAACAGAAGTGAGATAACCTGCCCAGGGTCACAGCTAATGAGTGGTGGCTCGGATCTGTGAATCTGGGCAGACTTGTTCCAGAGTGCAGACTCGGTACCTCCCCACGCTGGGGTTTACTCCTTCCTTTAGTCTTTCCAGTTCAAACTAACCATAAGTTTTAGGGGAGAGAAACGTTTTTAACTTCCTTCTAAGTATCTACTTTCCCCTAAGCACTCAGCCTGCCAGGAGTCCTGCAGATAGTGGCTCTGATAGCACCTCATGTTGACACTGAAGAGTGATTTGTTTTTTACTGACTTTTTCATAGGTGAGTCTCATGGTTAAGGTATAACACACTCTAAGCTGCTGTAACACAAAAACCCAAACATGGGTAATGCCTTGACCACATCAGGTGTGTATTTATTGCTCATCTAAGATCCCAAACAGGGGATCTTCTCCAAGCAGTGATGAGAACCCAGACTCCTTCACCTTCTGGCTCATCCACATCAAACTGATGGAAGACAGAGGACTGCAAAGTGGCTCACGTGGGAGGGTTTTATGGCCTGAGCGTGGGGGTTGTTTCACATCCTTTGTGCTGCCTTTCTCTTGGCTAGAACTCAGTGGCATGGCCCCATCCCCCTGGAAAGGAGACAGAAATGTAGTCCAGATGTGACCCTGGAAGAAGTTAGCCTTGTCCAATTGGCAAGGCAGTGGGCAGGGTAGGAAGAGTACCAGACTTAAGAGTCAGGGGCGCATGGTGGTGACCTCAAGTCTTGTTAACGGTGAGCTTTCAGACATGAAAAAGTTGCCTCGTCTCTCTAGGTCCCGGTTTTCCAATCTTTAATGTAGGGATTTGGACCATGAAGAGGAAGCACCAGCCCTAATGTTGTATGATCTGATTTAAACCAAAGCTGATCTGTGGACTCCTGGAGATCCCTGAGTTGGAGGAACAGATCAGACCGGTTCATATCCAACCCCCATGAGTTTAGCGGGTGGAACTGACTGGCACATGGCTGGCATTTAATAAATTATGTGTGGAATGAATAGACGGGTACTCCAAGTCAACTCTCAAGCAAGTCTTTTTAGGAGGCAACAAGCTCCAGAAGTTAGATGACTTCTTTGGGTCACATTGTTGGAAGGAGCTGAGGGCCGGAAGTAGTTTTTTTTTTTAAGATTTTGTTTATTTATCCATGAGAGACACACACAGAGAGGCAGAGGGAGAAGCAGGCTCCATGGAGGGAGCCCGATGTGGGACTCGATCCTGGGACTCTGGGATCAGGCCCTGAGCCAAAGACAGATGCTCAACCCCTGAGACACCCAGGTGTCCCAAGGGCCAGAAGTTCTAAACCTTGGGTCTTCTGGCTCCAGATCCAAGGCAGATCACACAGAAGGGGAGGAAGAGGGAGGCTCGGTCCTGGAGAGTAGAAAACAAGAGAATGTGGATTGACAGAGAGAACCATAGCTCTCTGTGTTCCTGCAGAGGGTAGAGGAGACCTCCCTAGTGATCCAGGTCCTCGGCCTCTCACCAGGACCTGGGGCCTTCACTGCATAGAACATGTGCTAAGTCTCTGCTGGTCCCCTGAAACCTGTGCTCAGGAAGCATTGGGTGGGGTTGGCAGTGGATCCACCGAATGCAAACTCCCTCCTGGAAACTTGCCAGGGAATCACCAGAAAATGATGAGGACTTGCTTGTGATGCAGTGAAGGAAGCAGGAAGTAAAGTTGTGTGCGTGTGTGTTTGTGTGTGCATGTGCACGCAAACATGACTCATGTCATCTTACTATCTTTCTGTCCATCTTATGTGAGCTCAGGAAAAGAGACTGGAAGGAAAGAAGTCCCACCATGAAGTGCCTGGCCTCTCGTGGTGGCTCAGCACAGTCCCCCTCTGTGGACGGTTTGCTGGTGGCAGTAATGATTGTGACAAGGACTTTGTATTGTCCTGTATGTTCTCCCCATTTTAGCCATATTGCCCCCACAGTATCCTAACTGGGTGGTTTGGTTTGCTTTGGTTTTCTCTAAATAGTGATCCTGGAATCTGTGAGAGAACACAATAGAACATCAGAATTTGCCTTACAGAGATGAGCTTCACAAACTTGTATGAAATTAAAAGTTCTTTCTTCAACTGCTAGACTTACAAAAAGTAATCTGCCCTTCTCGAATCTCTCCTGAGCAGAGGAGCCCAGGACCGGGGCACCTCTGACGGCCTTACTGGCCTGACTTTGCCCGGGAGGGGCTGTCCTCTTGCATCAGCCATCCAGTGCAAACACCACTCAGCACTATGACTCCAAAGCCATTACATGCCCCACTTCACAGGAGGAGCATCTTTAAGTAATAAATTTGGAAATATCTTGAAAGAATAAAATAAAACCCTTCCATAAACACAGACGATGTAGCTTTCTTTAAGTTTTAAGTGAAGTGCAGATACTTCTGACCCTCCGTGACAGAAGATCAGAGGATTCTGGGTGAAATATGCCATTTCTACAAAAATATGCGAAGTACCAATCTGCTGCCTGTGTCTGGGATGATAGAACATAGTCTCCAGAAATGAGTTTCATCAAATTTTATGAGTCCCAAAAATCACATGGAGCATAAGTTAAGCTGTTGTTTTGGGTGTCGGGTCTGCCACGTGGCCATGCACGATACCACACAGAGCTTGAAGCCACAAGGAGCCTTCTGTAGCACTCAATAATGTGTGGTCCAGCTGGGAGCTGGCCTGGGATAGTGTCTGTCCAGGCACATGCTGTTCATCCAAACAGATACCTTATCTTCTGCTGCTGATCTGGTGGAAGGAACATCAGGCTATTTCAAACAGAAATGTTTGGCTAAAAACAGCGTTGAACCTGAAAACCATTTGCAAATGTTTGGTGAGAGGTCCAGAGACATCATGAGGGATGCAGAGATAAAGGCCCTGATGGGAAGAGCTCGTGGCATCTCCTGGACCGAGATAGACACCTGGCTCTTGTGTGGAGTGGTACAGCACCATGGAGGTGAGGCCAAGAGCCAGCAGTGCAGTGGGAGGCACTCTTATATGTGCTGCTCCTGCTGGAAGCCTCTGCTTTGCTGGAGGCCTCCGACAGCTGCGAACATGGTCGTCAGGAGGATTCAGCAGTAGTGATGGGCTGTCCTCACTGCTGAGCGCCATGTGACAAGTCTGACTGGAGCTGGCCTTGAAGCATCTCCAAGTCATAAGCCCAGCACTGCTCAGTCACCATTGGCTTCTGGGTTCTTGCTCACCTCTGCATTTCTCACGTCCTCAGACCATGCATCCCCAAGGGCCCAGGAAACTGGCAGAGGGAGAGGGGAGCAGAGAAATGGAAGGATTTGAGCCAGAGGTCTTAATGGGCTCACAGTTACCTGCTGGCTTCTCAGAAGCAATCTCATTCAGACAAGCATTGGGATAGGGCAAAGCTTGGTTCAAATCCTGACTCCCCCACCTCCTAACTAAGTGGCTTGGGCTAGTTACTTAGCCTCCTTAAGACTCAATGTCCTCAGTTCCAAACAGGGACCCAGCAGCACCTCGTGGGTAGCTGGAGGTTAGAATGAAATCATGTCTGTAAATCACTTAGCACCGGGTCTGGCCTGGAACAGATTCCTCAGCTAATGAGAATTGCTATTTCTTTGATTATTTGATTATTTGACTTGAGCCCAGGAAGAACTTGGAGATTTTTAAGAGCAGACAGTCTGGATGTAGCTACCAAGCCATAGCCTCTGTAACCAGGTCACTCGTGAGAGACATTTAGGTAGTTCTCAGGCCTCTGCTACCACATGCTGTGCTTGGGTTTCTATCCCAGCACAGTTGACTTTGGGCATGTGTGAGGGCATCTCATGGGAAGTGCCTAGCAGTGAAGCTGCTGGATTTAAAATTGAAAGAAGTCATTGTCAGTGACACTAGAACAAGTTTTTAAAAATTGCAAGTGAGCACCTACACACACATACACACATTGTATGTGTATTTCTTGTTAGCCAAGGAACTGACCAGACCAGTTTTATATAACTTTAATGCCATGCTCAATTACTCTGAGGAATGAATGAGAACACCCCAGTAGGCTTCTGAGGATTATAGCTATTCTTGTGAGCAGGTGTCATACCCCGAGACCTGCCAAGCTGTGGAAGCAGAGCTGGACCCCTGCCTTTAATCCCCTCCCAGAGATGAAGAATTACCCAACCAGCCTAGAAGTTGCTGACAATCTTATCAGGCACTTCAGCCTTGGGCTAAATCTATCAGGAGCAAGTTCTCAACTTGTCAGAACATGGAAGACGTTTTCAAATTGTAAACAGTGCTTGGGTCGTCTTACAGACCATCACTGAACACTTGCATCAACATCTTCCAGCCTCCCTGGTCTGTGCCTGTGTGGGGAATACAATCCAAGTTCAAGCCAGGACCCTGGGACCCAGGGAAGGTATGTGTCACTGGCACCTTGAAACTCTAGGTAAGCATCTAGATAAGCTCCTTGTCCTGGTAGCTAGAGACTGGGAAAAACCCAAATGTCCATCGTTAGAAGCCTGGTTAAATAGATCATGGTACATCGCAACAGTAGAATGCTATGTAGCCATTTAAGGCAATTGGGTAGCTTTTAATATACTGATGTGGAGTGACATCAAGATATATTATGGACAAAAAAAACGTAAGATTCAGAACAGTGAGTATAGCATGTTGCCTTTGGCAAAAGAAAATGAAATGAAATATAATCAGGGTGGCATATAGATATATCTTACATATTCACAGATTCCCTGTGTAAGGACACACAAGAAGCTGGTATCAGTGGTTGCGCCTGTAGATTCAAGATAAAAGTAAGGCTTTTTTACTGATCAAAAGACTCGTTTTTTCTTTGTGCTTCATGTATTATTTATATAAATGTAAAAGATATCTTTCAGCCTTATTAAGATATAAAATAAAGCTATAAAATTAAGCTCTAAAATACACAGCAGAAGATTCACCAATCACAATGGCACTATTCCATGAGTCCTGTCAAATGCAGGATAACATCCCTACCACCCTGCAAAGTTCCTCCAGACCCCTCTGCAGTCAATTTCCAGGCAACCATTGATTGGCCTTTAGCCTTCTATCACCAAAGTTTTCTTTAAAAATAATTTTAGGGCACTTGGGTGGTTCAGTCGGCTAAGCATCTGCCTTTGGCTCAGGTCATGGTCTCAGGGTCCTGGGATCCAGCCCCATATTGGGCTCCCTGCTCAGTGGGGAATCTGCTTCTCTCTCTTCCTCTGCCTGCCACTCCCCCTGCTTGTGCGCTCTTTCTCTGTCAAATAAATAAATAAAATCTTTTAAAAATAATAATAATTCTAAATTTAAAAAAATGCAAAGCCAGGTATGCATCAGCGATCAATAGTTTTGTTAAAAAACAGATCTTGTGGGCAGTCCGGGTGGCTCAGCGGTTTAGCGCTGCCTTCAGTCCAGGGCGTGATCCTAGAGACCTGGGATCGAGTCCCACGTCAGGCTCCCTGCATGGAGCCTGCTTCTCCCTCTGCCTGTGTCTCTGCCTCTCTCTCTCTCTCTCTCTCTTTCTCTCTATCTCTCATGAATAAATAAATAAAAATCTTAAATTAAAAAAAAGATTAAAAAAAAACAGATCTTGTGAATATAGATACTGTCTGCATGAAGCCTACAGTTGCTTCCTGCAAGAATTTGGTTGTGTAGAAAGATTGCAGTAAAGGACAGTAAAAATTCCTGTCACTAGGAATTAGGGAACTAATGACGAAAGCCACCTTCTCCACTTGGAGCAACTTTTCTTGAAGAGCAAATTGCTGCATTTCTCCCCCAATGCACTCTTAGAGTCTAGTACTGAGCAGGCCTAGAGAATTTGATTTTTGCCTAGGAAGTCTTTGAAAAATCTTGTCCAGCCTTAAGCCATTTAGTAATAAGTCCCAACCATTCCACAGACCTTGCAGGGCCCCTGTGCTAGATGGTAGATATACAGAGGTAGGAAACTTGAGTCCCTTGCTCTGCAGGGACTCACCATCTAAAAGGGATTCAAACATGTAAACTGGGGGCTGCAAATAAGAGGTCTCGGCTTGATGTGTTTTGAAATAAAGCTGAATCACAAAGTATTTAGTAGAGCATGCACCCTCTGATTCCGCAAATACTCCATGTTGGCTTTTCCTCATTTACTCTGCCTGCGGCCCAAAAGCTGAGTTTGAGACACTGTCCAATGTGATAAGTACACTTGAAAGATATATGTATAAAAACTGCAGTGAAGTTTGGGGATGGAGACTAGCTCTCATAGGCAGGAAAAGAGAAGGAGGAAGACAAGGTGTTCTGGTGTCTGAGGTCTGTGGGACATCACAACAAACCGTGAGGTTGGCTCTGTCATTCATTAACAATCCCACAGTGTTGTTTTGACATTTCCAGAGCAACCTTCCCACCAGTTAGCAAGACAACTTGCTAACTGATCCGTTATCTGGAAAAATGTAATTAAAGGTGATCCTTCAACATCCAGATGGCCAACAGACACATGAAAAGATGCTCAATATCACTCGTCATCAGGGAAAGGCAAATCAAAACTACAGTGAAATACCACCTTACACCTATCAGAATGACTTAAATCAAAACCACGAGAAACGACAGGTGTTGGCGAGGATGCAGAGAAAGGGGAACCCTCTTGCACCGTTGGTGGGAATGCAAACTGGTGCAGCCACTCTGGAAAACAGTATGGAAGTCCCTCAAAAAGCTAAAAATAGAACTACCCTAGGATCCAGCAATCATACTACTAGGTATTCACCCAAACAATACAAAAGCGCTAATTCAAAGAGATACAAGCACCCTGATGTTTACAGCAGTAGTATCTACAACAGCTAAATTATGGAAGCAGCTCAAGTATCCATCGATTGATAAATAGGTAAAGAAGATATGGTAGAGATATAGATATCTATAGATACCACACACACAATGGAATATTACTCAGTCATAAAAAAGAGTGAAATCTTGCCATTTACAAAACATTGATGGAGCTAGAGAATACCATGTTAAGTGAAACAAGTCAGCCAGGGAAAGACAAATACCGTATGATTTCACTCATATGTGGAATTTAAAAAACAAAACAAACAAGCAAAGGGGAAAGAAAAAAAGAGAGAGACACACCAAGAAAGAGACTCTACTATAGAGAATAAACTGATGGTTACCAGAGGGAAGGGGAGGCGGGGGGGGGGGGGGGGCGGAATGAGTGAAGTAGGTGAAGGGGATTAAGGAGCGCATTTGTCTCGATGAGCACCCAGTATTGTATGGAAGTGTTAAACCACTATATTGTATACCTGCAACTAATATTACACTATGCGTTAACTAACTGGAATTTTAAAACTTTAAAAAAAAAAATCATGATCCTTCAATGTATGATTTATAACTGGAACCAGCTCTAGAAGCAAAACAAAATGTAGTTGAATGAGGATTAAATGCCCTGTTGCTCTGGGAATTTCTAGCTGGTTTTGTTCCCATCCTCCTCTTACTTCCTGATAATAACACTTAACAGTAGGATCAACTCCTGTTGTACAGAAGGAATGTGGCTCATGAAATGCAAAGTGCTCAGAACCACAGTGTCTTCTCTCCCTTTCAGGAATAACCATCTGCTTTTTTCTTCCACCTGCCAACACAATGTGTTTTGGGGCCAGGCTCCTCAAAACCCTCATCTTGGTATTCTTGATCCCTCAATGCTGTTTTTTTATCTCCCTGAATGTTTAGCATGATTACCTTAAGATCACTGGCTAGTCCCAATACTGGCACTGTCCAGGTGTCAATACACCTAGCCTTGTTGATGTAACTTTTTCCATGATGGTTGAACCCCTATAATATCCATTCTTATTGGTTTAAGACCTGCCATGTCAATATCTTCTGTAACATACCTCCTTGTGGACATAACACTTTTCCGTAACAACCACCGTTCTCTTATAGTGGTCCTCCTCAGTGATGAGACATCTTCCATAATCTTGTTGACACCTCCTATAATCACCACCTTCTGATGTAATGATGTAATGTATCCTATAATGGCCCTCCTCATTGACATAACACTTCTTGGAAGCTGTCCTAGCCCCAAGGTGAGGAAAACATATGCCTGTCTGGCCCCAAAGATTTCCGGGAATGTGCAGCCTTCCTTCGCTGAGCTATTTTACCCTGGGCCACCTGGTGTGCCAAAGAAATCACTTTATTGACCTGGCCTGTGGTCATTTGAGATAGCCTCATCCAGAGACTTGTGTTGACACCCCCTTACCCTTTAAGAATGCTGGAAACATCAATAACAGCAAGAGGCACTGATCCCTAATCACTAAAATGAGAGATTCAAACAGAAGGTTGTATTCCCTGTAGGCTGCCCTGGCTTCTGCAATGGTGATACATGCACTCTCTCTAGTTATATCCCCATGAATAACCAAGAGTTTGGGCTTTTGCAGTCAAGAAACTGGTAGACCTAAGGCCCCCCAAAAATCCATTTCACCCCCCCTCTCAGCTGCCACTTGGTGACAGCTGACATCCCCTGGCTGCACATGCTGCTGTCTGTCCTTCTGGTTGCAGCAAGGTTGGAGTGAGGGGTGAGTCAGCTGGTGGTCACCCTCCAGACTGTGATAAACACAGAGTAGATCCCTGCCAGAGTATCAGGAATAAAGGTAGGGAAGGAGGTGGTAAGATGTCAGAGATGGCAGGGTGAGTGGACATCATTCTTTGCCTAGGACTTGTCATTCATGAGGAGAATTGGGATCAGGGCTCTGAGGGGCAAAATGACAGGCCAAGAAAGGGGCTCAAACGGGGCAAACAGGCTTGTTTTGGATGACTAGGCTCCTGCCTACCTATAGAACACAGCCTGTGTCACAGGGGCCTGGACACCAGGGCAAAGGGTAGTGTTGATATTCAGAGTGGGTGTTGGAAAAGCAAACATGACACTTCTCTCTGTGTTGGTGGTGCTGAGTGCTATAACTGAAGCAGACCCCTCCCTGGACGGGGTTGGGGCAAATGCTTGGTTTACCCCAAACCTACCCAGCAGCCTGTGACCTTGAGTGTGATATCTTGGAGTAGCAGGCATGCCTGGGCTTTGGAGTCAGGCAGTCCTGGGTTTGAATCTCAGCAATGCATCTTCCCAGCTGTGAATGTGAACAGTTTACCAAAAGGATATATAGAGAAAGTACCCAGTACGTGGCAAATATTGAACACATGAAGGTGGTAAGTTATTGCCATCATTCCCAGAGGCCACCCTCCACCAGCCCTTAGCTTTGGCCAGCCCCTACACAGCCTAACATTTCTGGACTCTTGGGGTGTTAGGGACAGGCTTCCCGCTGGCTCTCTCCTTGGTTTCTGGGTTTCATCAGAGGATACTCTTCTTACTCTTGCTCTGCCCACTGGGCCAGGTGAGATGACCAGTCATTAGCTCTCTTGACCACATCATCACCTTCCCTCTGACCCACTCACCTGTCTCCCTGTCACCTTCCAGCATCTGGACACTAAAGTTTTACAGTAAATACAATGTGTTTGGACATCCTCATTGATGTACACTTCCAGACAAGCAGTCCACTTGACAAGTACCATAATGGTAACTCAGCTCAGAAGGGAAAGCTCCAGAGCACCTGAGTGCTTCAATTGGTTGAGCATCTGACTCTTGATTTTGGCTCAGGTCATGATCTCAGGATTGTGAGTTTGAGCCTTATATCAGGCTCTGCACTTAGCAGAGTCTTCTTCTCTCCCTCTGCCCTCCCTGCATACTCTCTCTCTTAAATAAATAAATCGAAGAAGAAGAAGAAGAAGAAGAAGAAGAAGAAGAAGAAGAAGAAGAAGAAGAAGAAGAAGAAGAAGAAGGAGAAGAAGAAGAAGAAGAAAGAAAAAGAAAAAGAAGAAGAAGAGGAGGAGGAGGAAAAAAAGAAGAATGTATGTGGGGTTTATTTGTGGGTAGTGGAAGGATGAGTACTCTCTTCCCTTTTTTATTTTTTACCACAATTAAGTGAAGCACCCCTATGGTCCCAAGCCTTGCTTTGTAACATGTACCTACCAGCACATCTGCTTCCAACCCTACCCTCAAAGGAAGTCTTGGCACACCCCACAGCGTCCCTCCCACATGGATGCACAAGCCTAACTCATTGCACACCAGGTTCAGACCACTACTCAGGCTTCAATCAGAGCCCAACAGGTTTTCATCCTCCTTCTTCGGAGTTGAATAAACAACAGTTTGTTGGGGTGCCTGGGTGGCTCGGTGGTTTAGCGTCTGCCTTCAGCCCAGGGCATGATCCTGGAGTCCTGGGATTGAGTCCCACATCAGGCCCCCTGCATGAAGCCTGCTTCTCCCTCTATGTCTCTGTTTCTATTTGTGTCTCTCAGGAATAAATAAATAAAAATCTAAAAAAAAAAAAAAAAAAACAGTTTGTTGTAGCCAGAAGTGTGAAACTCTGCAAGAGCCTAAGACCTGGAGGGCAGAGATTTTGAATTGTTTGTGGACAAGAGCTGGTACTCAGCACTCTGCAAGCACAAAGAGGGACTCAGAAGAGGTTTGGTGCATGCCCAGGAGGACAGAAGGAGGCCGGGGTAGAGGGTTTGAGTCTCTCATCAGGGCAGGTTTCAAATAGCCTTTTGGGGGTGGGAGATTAAAAACTTTTTTTGAGGCATAAAAATACATAAAAAGTGTACAGCTTGATACATTTTCCATATGTATATACATGCATACATATTTATGTGTGTGTGTGTGTGTGTGTACTTCCAGTACCCCAGAGTTTTTCCTTCCTTGTTAATACCTGTCTCCCAGAGGATCACTGTTCTGACTTATGTAAGTACAGGTTGGTTTTTCTTCCGAACTTGATACAAATGGATTCCTACCACATGTAGTCTTTTGTGTATGGATTCTTGTGCAGTCATCTCTCTGCTAACTTTTTGTTTGTTTGTTTTTGTTTGTTTTAAAGATTTTATTTATTTATTCATGAGAGACCCACACAGAGAGAGAAAGGCAGAGACACAGGCAGAGGGAGAAGCAGGCTCCATGCAGGGAGCCCGACACAGGACTTGATCCCGGGTCTCCAGGATCAGGCCCTGGGCTGAAGGTGGCACTAAACCTCTGAGCCACCCGGGCTGCCCAACTCTCTGCTGACTTTGTATCAGAAGAACCTGGACAACTAATCTCCATTGGCAAGGCAGGGCCATGGGAACAAAGTACTTTAGGGCTGGAACACTAAGGAAATTAGAGATCCAGCAACTGCTAAGCATTTGGCAGTTGGGCAAGGGGAACTCTGGGTCCGCTGTCCTGTGTTTGTCCATGAGCATGCATACAGATGGGTTCTTCAACTTGCTTCTTTGATTCTTCCCCATCCATCCATGGAATCTTTAGTGACTTTCACAGTCATGGTAACTCACACTTCAGGGTCTAACAAAATGAATCTTTTTAACATTTCATAAAATGTAAATGTGATTTAAACTGGCCTTATGGCATGTTAGCATATCATGAATTATTCATAGTGGTCATAAGCTGAGTTATGTTTGTTGTTTAATTCTGCGATTCCCATGTTCGAAGTCTGTTATGATGCAACTTTTTCTCCCTCTGTAGCCCTCTTTGAAATTATTCCTTCACCCAGTGCAATTTGCTTCAATCTGGAATTAAATGTGAAAGCCCGTGTTTGGGGTTGGCCACAGTCCCAGAGAGATTTATATGTAGATGGATTCATTTGCTCCAGACCGTGGTGCGGAGGATAGTCCACAGCCTAGTTGGGGTCTCTAACATGCATCTCTAAAATGGGGTGTGTCTTTGATCATAAAAGGGAAGAATACAGCAGAAGGGTTTGGATATGCACACCCATCACCATTTTGGAAAAATAATTCAAATCACAAGCCCTGCAGACAGTTGATTGCTCGTGTCCTCTTCAGAGGATCATTCGGTTACTTTAGAAAATGAACAACTGGGAAGCCTGGGTGGCTCAGCGGTTTAGCGCTGCCTTCAGCCCAGGGCGTGATCCTGGAGTCCCGGGATCAAGTCCCACGTCAGGCTCCCTGCATGGAGCCTGCTTCTCCCTCTGACTGTGTCTCTGACTCTCTCTCTCTGTGTGTCTCTTATGAATAAATAAATAAAATCTTTTTTAAAAAATGAACAACTTGCATCTGTGTGTATAAATTTTTGTCTTAAAGAGTTTGGGAATTAAGAGTAGGAAGTGAATGGGTAGACATAACCGTCCTCTGTTTTGATCAACTATTTCAGCAAGTTGGATTGACTCGGGTTACACACAAATTGCTTTTCACATTGCTCTTTGAACTTTAGTTTATCTTGTCCTTTGGAATTACTCTAAGAGCCATGGAAATGGTAAACTATTTTAAAGATACCTGTGGGTCTCTTTCACTGAGGGGGTGGGAATGTAACATCCTTGGAACCCTGAAATCCCCAGATGTGACTCAGGAAGGCACCTGGCCTGGACAGCAGCTCATCATTACCTTGGGTCATGTGGCCAGAAATCAGCCTTCATCAAAACTGCAACACCAATTGTCTGTGGCCCTTCTACTGTTGCTGTGCTTGCCGTCTTCCCTGCCCTGACCTCCCCAATGAGGTCCTATGTCACAGTCCTACCCTTTCCCTGGTGGGAGGTGGTGCTTATTCACCCCCAGGCCTTTTATTTATAACTGTGGTCAATGTCCAGCCCTTGCAGGTAGGTTAGCTGTTCACTGCAGTGTTTAGTACATGAGCTTAAAGTGAGACCCTTACCTTTGGAGAACCTGTAAGCTCTAATGGGGCCATGGTCAGTGAGTTCTTGTGGCCACCATGGCCCAGCATCCTCAGTTGGGAGGTACCCATGCTGTTTGGAGCTGGAAAATGGTCACCTGTCCTGTTACCCACCCCCTCCTCTGGACTTCCAATAGTAGCCTGAAGCATTCCCCCAGCCCAACCCCGACCACCACACTTGCCCCAGCATCTTTGTGGGGTGCCTTGTGGGCAGCCATCATTCCATATCCCTTTGTCTTGCTGCCTCAGCAGGCAGCTTTGTCCCAGCCAGTCTGGGGAGTGAGGCTGCTGGAGTGGAAAGGGAGACTAAGTAGTGGTGGGAGGTGTTGGTGTGCCTTATCAGGGCTTGCTTGATTTCCAAACCAATGAAGAATGGGTGAGGGTCTCTATCCAGGAGCATATATTCCCTGCCAAGCCAAACTGGAGGCCTGGGGTGAGATTCATCCACTCCAACTAAACAAGAAGGAAATTCAGTAGATGGGGACTTGGGGAATTCTCCTGAATTTACCTATTGAGTCTGAATTTGCTTGCTGAATCTGACAGTGGCCTCAAGAAGTGCGCCCAATGGGTCCAGACTTCTGCAGGATGCTTTTCCACCGAGACCTGGCATTAGCTCTTTATACCCAGTTCTTTCTACCAGAAATGTGGCTGCTCTTTCTTTGCCACCAGCTTGGCCACATGCCTCCCATCCCACAACCCCTAGGCAGACCCCACAGAGCTGCGAAACCGTTAGCACCTAAACATGCCAATTTCCTTTCCTTGTGTCCTTGCGCTGAGACCTGTCCAAGAAGATGCACAAAAAGAGAACCACATCCCAAACATTTTGAGCTCCAGGGAGCTTTAAATCTTACGTTTAAATTCAGACTAGAGTTGCAAATTACTTTGACATGATGAATGATTTCTGCTAATGCAGGGTGGCTATTTGGCCATTTTAAACTAACATCTTTCCCTTTTGATAATCCCGGAGATCCCCTGGAGACCCAGCAGCCAGATCATGTTTTATTCCGTCCTGACTGATTGGCGGTGAGAACAAACCATTCTCACAAAGTCCCTGGCTGAGTGTGGAAGTCCTTGGGCAGAGCCAGCTCCGCAGAGTGGTCGTCTCTCACGCTGGGTGTCCTTCTGGGCTCCAGTGTCATACCGCTTGGACACAGAACCCGGCCTCGCCTCTTACTAATCATATACCCCTGAGCAGATTACTTAAGCTCTCAGAGCCTCAACTTCTTTGTTTGTAAAATGGGCATTAATATTAGAACCACTCTGTGGGGGTGGTGGGGATTTATAAATACTTTTACCGAATATGAGCAGAGACTGCACGTACTCATCACTCATTGGGTGTTCATCATAATTATTATGTAGGCATGCCTGGTGCCTAGAGTCCAGAGGCTTCTCATCCAAGAGAGACTGGTTAGTTCCAGAAACAGCAACTTCCATTGTGTTCTGTCTTATGTAACTGTGAACGGTTAATTCTTTACCGCTGGGCAGACAGGCGACTTCCTACCATTGCTAAGACTTTCCCTTCAGCTGACCAGGATGTAAATAGACCTGGCCAAGCAGATGCCAGGAGGACTTGGGGTGTCTAAACCAGATGTCCCTCCTCTGTCTGCTGGCCTTACTGCCCCAGGTCCATGGGATTAGTAAGATTCTGAATTTGGTGGTGTGACAGTCCAATACCCCCTCCCCACAGCAGACCCCCTTAAATGGGTTATGTTGTTGGTGATGCCTAGCCCCTGGTGTCAATCAGCAACTCCATGAACTTCCTAAGGACAGCGGCACTTCGACCAACCTTGGCAGCTTCCCAGAGGGCAGCTCAGGGGGGCCCTCCGGGCGAGCAGCCAGCACAGGGGTGCTGGGGTCAAGCAGAGTGTCCCAGCTGCCTCCTTTGTTCATCAGACATGGGGAAGCAAGGTCATATCTCTGAGCCACAAAGGGTTACTGGATCCCACAAGTCAACATACATAGAAAAGGTTCGATAAGCAGTGAATAGGGCCGAGCCAGGGCAAGGAAGGCGTGGAAAAGCTAGGGAGGCCTCCACACTTGCACAACCCTGCGAGGGAAGGCTTCCTTCAAGCTTGCCCCAAGGTGCCTCACCTGCCTCACCCTCCTCCCCGCCCAGCCCTGGGCTTTCAACTATCAACAATAATAGCAGCTAACCTTGATCTCTACCTGGCACCGTTCTAAGCAACTTCATAGGTATTAACTCTTTTAGTCCTTACAATAATGCCAGTATTCTCTCCATTTGCAGATGAGGAATGTGAGGTACAGAAAAGTTAAGGTATTTGCCCAAGGAGAAACAGTTAGTGAGTGATAGAGCCAGGAATCCATCCCAAGCAGTCAGATTCTAGAATCTAAGCTCTTAACTATCATGCAAAGCTGCTAAATTATGCTAGTCCACAGAGGGAAGCCCAAACTGCAAGGCCATGACCACGCCCCTTCCCAGCCTGTCCCCTGTCTGTCTCCAGCCTCTTCTTCCCACATATTTCTTGCCCTCCAGCCAGAACAAATACCTTGGATCCATGTTCTTCATACCACTGTGTCTTTGCACCTGCTGTTCCCTCCACCTATCCTTCCTGACACCCATCTCACTATCCCTGGCTGGCAAACTTCTATTGATTTTTCAAGATCCACCTTAAGTTGTGCCTCCAATGGGAAGCCTTCCTTGACCACCACCCCTAGACTGTGAATAGCTGACCCTCAGTGTCTTCAGAGTTCCTCGATTTTCCCTGGTGCCTTCAAGTCACTGGCTATCAGGTGGGGTCTGGCGGGGCAGGCAGGCACATGTATACTCAGCTTACATGAATTCAGCAACTGCTTTCTGCAGGGACTAAAAGCAGAAGGGACTGTATAAAAGGTGTGAATGTCGCCACAGGGTGGATGTGAGGTGGAGAGGTGTGAGGCTCTCTTTATTTGAGAGCACTGTCCCTTCTGCTAATGTCACTTCCTCAGGCTCTCGTGGTCTGAGCATCCCATGCCCCGAGGGATCATCTACAGTTTAACAAAATGTATTTTGCAAACCTGGTGCCTAAAATCAAATCCTTACTTTGTCTGGTGCTCAACCCGAGAAGCAGGGATCCGCTCCACGGATGAGCAAACAACAGCCAGAGCCAATGGACTTGAGAGAGGGGTGTGGATGTGCAATGAGACATCTTCCTAAGAGAGGATGGGGATGGGGCTGTTTTGGCCAGAAAGACTCTTCCCCTTATAGACAGACTTGCTTTGGAATCTGACTCCCACACAGGCTGTGACTGATCAGCCACGCTGATTCATGATTGTACCATTCGGCTTCTGCATTTTGTCTCCCTCGACATCCTGGGCTCTCCTGCAAGACATCATCCATCTAAATAGGTGTCCCCTCCTGCCTGGGCTGGACCCAGGCCCTGCTGGGAGCTGCTTGGTCTGTCTTTGGTGGACAGAGAGTGAATGGAAGTCAAGCTCCTGCCAAGGAACCACACCCAAGAATTGAGGCCGCTGGTTCTGACCCATCTAAAAAATTTTTAAAGCACATTTGTCAGTCTTTTAAACTGTTCTTGACAAATCTGAGAGCAAATAACTTCCCCAATTTATGTCTGTTGGAATCCTTTTCTCGGAGTCTCTTTTCCTTGGATGCATGTCCCTTGCAAAGAAAGAAATAGGACAGCAGGGCGAAGATATAACAGGGGCATTTGTATAATATCCTGTGATATGGTGATTAATGAATGGTGAATAATAAATGGTGATTAAAACTATCAGAAATTCCCGCCAGAGAAGCTGCTGGTGAGGCAGAAACTAACAAAGTTGTCCTAATAAGGAGAGGTCGAAGGCAGGAGACTGAAGAAGAGAGGTGTGATTCATGAGCACCAGCTGGGAGCCTGGGAGCCCACACGCTGCTTCCGCGAGCCTTGGCTTGGATGTCTTTCAACCCGGAAGACCTCAAAATCTGCCAGAATTTAGAGCATTGTCTGAGTTTCTGTGAACCTGGATAATAGATCTTCCCAAATACTACTCCAGAGAAATACCAAGTTCCTGGGGAGGCAAAAGAAAGAGATGCTGAAGGAGAAAACATCCAATCACTTTCTTTAAATTACACTGCATTTGTCAAGCCCTCACATGTGCTGACCTGGTTGGGGGTGGCTGTGGTGGATGGCTGAGATTTATTCCACAGTGTTGGGATTTCCGGTTTCAAGGTAGGATTAATGATGGTGAGTGTAGAAGAGGGAAATATGCAAGCAACATGTCATTCTCAAACTCAAAGCATCTGTAATGAGTTATGTTATTTTACTCAAGCCATGAGGGTCTCTGCTACGGAATGGTGGAGCTGGGTGTAGGTGAGTAAGGGGAGTCCAGAAATCAAGCATGTCCATAGTTGGATCTTTAGCCTCTCACTCCCCATCTGCCCCCTCTGCTAATATATACATCATTGAGGATGAGGGAGGCAGTCCCGTGGGTGATGTGTCCTTGGCCATGACCCCAGGAAACAGCCTGTCACGTAAATCATCCCCTCCTATTGCAAAAGTGGGTGAGCTTTGGCTTTACTGTGTGTGTGTGTTTCCTCTGGGCAGTGAGCTGGGAAGCTGTGTAGGGATTCTCTGATCTGGGGTACTGAGGAGAGCTGTGAACCATGGCTGCGTGGTGGAATGTACTGGGTTGGCCACTGGGGCGGCAGAAACATGGTGAGATGATAAAAAATAATGCTCACCTGAAGTGACCCATTGATCCCTTTCAATGGTTCATCTTCTTGGTTGGCAAAATGAGTTAGAATGAAAATCTCGGTTATTTTTTTTAAGATTTTATTTATTTATTTATTTATTTATTTATTTATTTATTTATTTATTTATAAGAGACACAGAGAGAGACAGAGAGAGGCAGAGACATAGGCAGAGGGAGAAGCAGGCTCCATGCAGGGAGCCGGATGCAGGACTCGATCCCTGGACTCCAGGATCATGCCCTGGGCAGAAGGCAGGTGCCAAACTGCTGAGCCACCCAGGGATCCCTGAAAATCTCAGTTATTTAGACCCAAAATAAAAAATATAAATAAACAGGTAGCATTTGCAATTCATGAAAGAAGGATTGGTGTGTTCAGTTGGCTTTCCATATGAGAAAAAATAGTAAAAATGAATCCCTACCTCCTAGCACAAAGGGAAAAAAAGTGTTTCCAATACAGATTCCCAGGTCCTGTGGTGAGCATCCTGGACCCTGGGATTTTATCATTCTTGAAGCCTTCCAGAGACCATTTAGAAACCCCTGGGTGGCTCAGTCGATTGAGTGTCTGACTTGGTTTCTGCTCAGGTCATGATCTCTGGGTTGGGGGATGGAACCCCACATTGGGCTCTGAGGTCAGCAGGGAATCTGCTTGAGATTTTCTCTCTCCCCCTCTGCCCCTCCTCCCAATTTCTCTCTCAAGTAAATAAATAAATAAATCTTTAAAAAACAAAAACAGGGATCCCTGGGTGGCGCAGCGGTTTGGCGCCTGCCTTTGGCCCAGGGTGCGATCCTGGAGACCCGGGATCGAGTCCCACATCGGGCTCCCGGTGCATGGAGCCTGCTTCTCCCTCTGCCTGTGTCTCTGCATCTCTCTCTCTCTCTGTGACTATCATGAATAAATAAATAAAATCTTTAAAAAAAAATAAAATAAAATAAAATAAATAAAAAACAAAAACAAAAACGGCAGACCGGGTGGCTCAGGGTTTAGCACCGCCTTCTGCCCAGGGCCTGATCCTGGGGACCTGGGATCGAGTCCCACGTCGGGCTCCCTGCATGAGCCTGCTTCTCCCTCTGCCTGTGTCTCTGCCTCTCTCTCTCTCTCTCTGTGTGTCTCTCATGAATAAATAAAATCCTGAAAAAAAACAACAACAACAAAAAGACAAATCAAAAGAAACCCCTCATCTAGACTATTAACTCCCTGGGGGCGGGAACTCCAGAGATTTTTGTCATTAAATCATTTGCATCCGGCATGGGCCCCTAGAACATATTATGAACCCAGACAATTCTAAAGATTCTAAAAGAAAAATAATTTTTCTTTTCTTTTAAGATACTTTATTTATTTATTTGAGAGCAAGAGAGAGAGAGCACAAGCAGAGGGAGAAGCAGAACCTCCCACTGAGCAGGGAGCCTGATGCAGGGCTCGATCCCAGGATCCTCCCAACTGACTGAGCCACCCAGGCACCCTGAAAAATAATTTTCTAAAAGAGATTATCCATTTTTCTTTGGCTGTCATCAAGAATAGAACGATTGTTATACACCCAGAATTAGTTGGGGGTACAGGTCTGTAGGAAGGAAAAGCTGAGCGGAGACATCGTGGTGAGATCAGCCTTGTTCTTGAAATCTAATTTAAAGATATTTGAAAATATCACACATACCGTTTGAGAAACAAGGCCCACTCCAAAATATTATTAAACCATATTTTAATTATGGTCATGACAACCCTTTGTTTCATTTATTAAGTGCCTACTTTGTGTAAAAACACAATCTTCCTAATACATGTTTTTTCCCTTTTTTTTTTGTTTATTAAGGCATAATTTACATCTATAATCACCAATTTTAAGTGTACAGTTTGATGAATTGTGGCATTTGCATACAATGTGTAATCACCTCCATGGTCAAGATACAGAGTGGTTCTTTCATCCTGCAAAGGCTCCTCTCCCCCTGGTGCCTCTATCCTCTGCCCCCACCTCCCCCTACATCCCCATCAGGCAACTGCTGATCTGCTTAGAGTCTAACACTTAATTTGAAATTTTTTAAAATTTATTTTGAGAGAGTGAGCTTGCTCAAACACATGCATTGGTAAAGGGGCAGGGGGAAGGGGAGGGAGAGAGGGAGAGAATTCCAAGCGGAGTCCCCGCTCAGCATGGAGCCCAATGCAGTCTCATTTCAAGACCCTGAAATCATGACCTGAGCTGAAATCAAGAGCCAGATGCATGATTGACTGAGCCACCCAGGTGCCTCAAGTGAGGAATTTTTAAATAATGCTGTGGCCATGGGCAGCCCTGGTGGCTCAGCGGTTTAGCGCCGCCTTCAGTTCAGGGCCTGATCCTAGAGACCCCAGATCCAGTCCCATGTTGGGCTCCCTGCATGGAGCCTGCTTCTCCCTCTGCCTGTGTCTCTGCCTCTTTTTCTCTCTCTGTGCCTCTCATTAATAAATAGATGAAATCTTTAAAAAATAATAATAATAATGCTGTGGCCAACGGGTGTAAACACAAGGGAGAAATAAGAATGGAGAAGAAATTGATAACCTAGCTAGCTGGGCTGCAGTCCTGAGACTAGACACAGCTTCCCTTGATGGTGAATTAGCCCGACTGGAGCCTCGGGGTTGGAGGCCACGAGAGAGCATGCCATGCCTTCCCGAGACTGAGTGTCCCAAGAATTTTTTGCAAATAGCATGGTAAAGACATTTTTACAATTATAGAAAAAGAACAGAAGGTTGACATATACCGGTTGAATATCACTCTGACAACTGGGTTTCTGAACACGGATCTAGATTCATTTTCATCTGATGTTTTAAAGAACCCCTGGGCCTTCAGCTCTCATCTCAGAAGATTCTAAATGGCTACACGGCTTGAAAATGAAGCATTGGAGTAAATAAACCTCTGCCTCAGAGAGTGTTTTCGCGGTTAATTAAGAAGCTCGGAGCCCCTGGTTCCCACCAAGATTTATTAGCCCAGACTGAAATCCTGGAGGGGTGGTATGTCTGTGAGGTACATCCAGAGGCAGCCAAGACAAGAATTTGGAGACTTTCGTTTTCCCCGGAGCTGCTGAGAGGCTTGTGACTTCTGCTTCCACACGGGCACCAGGCACTGGCTGGATCCCGAGGCTACCACTGAAAAAGGCAGGAAAATTCTTGCTGCCTTCCGGTAGGAAGGAGCTCACATTCTGATCATGGACAGCAAGAACAGATGAACAAGTAACAACGTGCTCTCAAAGACTAGAGCGGGGAGGGACATAAAGCAGGAAGACTGGAAGTGGGAGGTGAGGGGAGCCCTTGAGGGGGCTGGTCAGGGAAGGCTGCTCTGAGGAGATGACCTTTGAGCTGAGACTGGAATGACAAAAAGGACCCAAGTCTTGCTAGAGAAAGAACATTTTAGAAATCAGGACCCAGAGCGCCAGAGTGGCTCAGTTGGTTAAGCGTCTGCCTTCAGCTCAGGTCATGATCTTGGGGTCCTGGGATCAAGCCCCATGTCAGGCTCCCTGCTCAAATAAATAAATAAATAAGTCTTTAAAAAAGAAAGAAATCAGAACCAGCATGTGCAAAGGCCCTGGGGATGGGAGAGAGATTAGTGGGTTTTTGTTTTTGTTTTTGAGGTTAGTGTTTTCAAGAAAGAAAGCAAAGGTGGCCTGAGCACAGTGATCAAAGAAGAGAGGGAGTACAAGCTAAAGGTGGAGAGATTGGGACATTCTGCTCCAAAAAATGCACCTAAGCCATCTTGAAAGCAAAATCAGGGAGGCACCTGAGCTGGTGCCCTGGCGCTCTGAGACATGTGTCACTGCTGGGCAGTGGTTTGGAATGCTTACAGTTGCAAAGTCACTTCTCACTTAGTCAGATACTAGTCATAGACTGGGAGCTGGCAGGAAATGTAAATAGAGTTATTCTAGCCCAACCCCCTCATTTTACGAATAAGGAACAGAGGCCCAAAGAGGGTAAAGGTCTTAATGGTAAAATGGAGAGAATATTTGCAGTTCGTTATCACAGATCAATTCCCACACTATATAAAGAGCTGCCGGCTGGCCAGGCTACAGCAGAGCGAACAAGGGAGACAGGTTCCCAAGAAGACGTTGACAGTAGTCCCAATGTATGATCACACACAGCAGCTGGCCTGGGGAATACAAGTGTGCTCATACCTTCCCGTGAGAGGGAAAATGTATATGACACTCATGCAGGCTAGTAGTTTGGATAACATTAAAGCACATGGCTGGTCAAAAACTAGAAAACCTGAAATGTCACTCATCAGGTGCATGGATAAATAAACTGTAGTTTATGGTGATGATGGAATACTACTTATCAGTAAAAAGAAACACACTACCAATCCCTGCGGAAACGTGGATTAAACTCACAAGCGTGCTGGGCAAAGAAACCAGGTACAAAAGAGAATACACTGTAGGATTCTGTTTATAGGAGGGTCTAGATCAGGCAATGGATAGTTTTCTGGGACCAAAAGCCAAGGTTGACCATAAAGGGACATGAAAAGGGGTCATGAAAAGTTTTTATATCTTGACTATTGTGCTGGTCACATGTATATTCATTTGTTACAACTCTTAAAATGAGTGGGCCCTTTTTAACGTATATGAATTATATCTCAAGTTGATTTTAAAGAATAAATTTTTAGGGGCACTTGGGTGGCTCAGTTGGTTAAGCGTGTGCTTTCAGCTCAGGTCATGATCCCAGGGTCCTGGGATCAAGCCTTGCGTGGGTGTCCCTCCTCAGCGAGGAGCCTGCTTCTCGCTCTCCCTCTGCCCCTCCCCCTGCTTGTGCTCTCTCGCTCTCTCAAATAAATAAATAAAATATTTTTAAAAACAAAATAGGGGACAGCCTGGGTGGCTCAGCGGTTTAGCACCACCTTTGGCCTAGGGTGTGATCCTGGAGTCCCGGGATCGAGTCCCACGTCGGGCTCCCTGCGTGGAGCCTGCTTCTCCCTCTGCCTGTGCCTCTGCCTCTTTTTCTCTCTGTGTCTCTCACGAATGAATAAATAAATCTTTAAAAATAAATAAATAAAAATAAAAATAAATAAAATAAGTAACTTTTTAGGGGCATCTGGGTGACTCAGTTGGTTAAGCGTCTGACTCTTGGTTTCTGCCCAGATCATGATCTTGAGGTGCTGGGATCAGCCCCAGTCCCTCTCCCTGCTCTGGGAAGAGTCTGCTTCTCCCTCTCCTTCTACCCCTCCCCACTGTTCTCTCAAATAAATAAATAAAATCTTTTTAAAAATTTTTTCTTAAAAAAACAAAAAAAATATTTTTTTTTCTTCCCAGCCTTCACTATGGTTTACATGTATATACTGGGCATGTAAAGCTCTCAGAGCAGGAGACAGCAGCTCTTTGCCAACAAATATGTCCCTGTATAGATAGACGGTTTCTGTACATGGACTTTCGTCTAGTCATATGAGAAGAGGTGTGACAGTTTCTCTGATTGCTATTTAATGCTACACAGATGGGGTATCTGTGCTCACTGCTCAAAACATTAAGGAAGTGGTCCGGTGTTTTTAAGTTTTAGAAAAAATAATAATGCAAATGAGACACTTGTCAACACCCCATCAGCAATAGCCTGCTTCTTTCCCATTGGTCAGGATAGCACTGTCATGTTACATCACCTCCCTTCTCAGACCAGGAGGGAGGGAACAAAGTTGTCAAAGAGGGTTTATCCTTCCTGGACCAACAGAGGGGACAGCAGTAAGTTTGGAGACCTAAATTGTCCTGCTCACTCCATGTTTCTTCCTTCCTCTAGAAGCTTCTGAGATTGCCCTGCCACAAGGAAGTGGCATTACAGTTTTCATAAAGCCTGGGACCCCAGCTCTGCCAGTGAAGCCCTGTTACATCATCAATTCTAAAAGACATAAAACCACGTTGACCATCAAATCTGGAGAAAAAGAGATCTTTTCCTTCAGCTGCCAGGACCCAGAGAATCACTTTGTCATTGATATCCAGAAGAATATTGGTAAGTACACACTCACCAACTGTTTGGCCTCCCTGCCTCTCTTTCTGGGGCTAAACCAGCCTCAAATGCTGAAACCCCATGCTCTATTTAGCTGGTATGTGGCTGTTTGTGGTTCTCAGTGCTTTCCACAGTTTAAGTTGTTGAATCTACAAAACAGCTCTCTGAGAAACACAAAAACTCACCTAAGTTAGCATGGCTAATGAGTCACAGCAGGACAAGAACCCAGGTACGCTGGCCCCAGGCTTTACCTGCCACCCCTGTGCCACACTGTTTCTTGACAGAGCTAAGGATCTTCGAAGCTTCAGGTCTGGGATGCTCCAGCTGAGGTGCTGTAAGTTTTTAAACTAAAGTTTAAAGTTGTTAAACTAAAACTTTAAAGCTAATTTAGTTCAGGGGCACCTGGGTGGCTCAAACCGTTAAGTGTCTGCCTTTAGCTCAGGTCATGATCCCAGAGTCCTGGGATTGAATTCTGCATCAGGCTCCCTGCTCAGTGGGGAGCCTGCTTCTCCCTCTCCCTCTGCTCCTGCCCCTGCTCATGCTCCCTCTCTCACTCACTCCCTCTCAAACAAATAAATAAAATATTTTTTAAAAAAAGTTTTGGGACAGCCCTGGTGGCGAAGCGGTTTAGCACCGCCTGCAGCCCAGGGTGTGATCCTGGGGACCCAAGATCAAGTCCCACATCAGGCTCCTTGCATGGAGCCTGCTTCTCCCTCTGCCTGTGTCTCAGCCTCTGTGTGTGTGTGTCTCTCATGAATAAATAAATAAAATCTTAAAAAAAAAAAGTCTTGGGGGATCCCTGGGTGGCTCAGTGGTTTAGTGCCTGCCTTTGGCCGGGCGTGATCCTGGAGTCCCGGATCAAGTCCCACATCAGGCTCCCTGCATGGAGCCTGCTTCTCCCTCTGCCTGTGTCTCTGCGTCTCTCTCTCTCTCTCTCTCTCTCTTTCTCTCTGTGTGTCTCTCATGAATAAATAAATAAAATCTTTAAAAAAAATAAGATTGTTTAAAAAAAAGTTTTAAACCTAATTCAATTCAAATTTAAATTAACTAATTTAATTTTAAGCTAAAATGTTGCTGATGAAGAGCAAAAAAGCAAGGGAGGGGCAGCCCAGGTGGCTCAGCGGTTTAGCGCTGCTGCCTTCAGCCCAGGGCGTGATCCTGGAGACCCAGGATCGAGTCCCTCGGGCTCCCTGCATGGGGCCTGCTTCTCCTCCGGCCTGTGTCTCTGCCTCTGTGTGTGTGTGTGTGTGTGTGTGTGTGTGTGTGTGTGTGTCTCATGAATAAATAAATAAAATATTTTTTTTAAAAAAAGCAAAGGAGTTGAAAGACAAAGAAATTGGGAGCAAAAAAAAAAAAAAGAAAAGAAAAAAAGAAATTGGGAGTGCCCAGGTGGCTCAATTGGTGGAGCCTATGACTCTTGATCTCAGGGTTGTAGGGTAAAGTTTCACACTGGGTGTAGAGATTACTTAAAAATCTTTAAAAAAAAGAAAGAAATTGGAAGGTTGAGGACATAAGTGTGGTAAGGTGGGTCCGAGAGACACAATGGGGTAAACAGTAGCTTTAAGGCTGAGAGAGCTAGATCTGGCTTCAAGCTTTAGGCTCCTGATCATGTGAGCTCATCACGTGGCTTTGAATGAGTCACTTAACTGCTTTGTGACTTGGTTTTTTTTCAACTGTAAAATAAGTCATTGTACCAACCAACAGGGCTTTCTTGAGGGTGAAATAAACTAATGGACTCAAAATGTTTGACACACAAGGTAACAAACTATGGCTATTTGGGATTATTGTTATTCCTTATAATTTGAATTTAGGATAGGAGATTGACATAAGGTATAATCACCAGGCAGAAAGAATTAAATCTATCATTTCCCAATTGCTTTAGGTGAGCATGTTGGCTAGGAACCTAGAGGTCATAACAACAAGGAGAACACTATTTGAGATCCAATCAAAGCCATACCCAGAAAAATTTATTTTGCCTTTCATTGAAAATAAATGAATCGGGCAATAGATAAGAAAAGGGAGTACAATAAACCTTAGAAAAAAGAAGTTCAGAAAAACAAAAGGAGCAATTAAAGTATTACCAGCAGCTTTAGAACTACATCTGATAACTCAAGCTAAGGCATGGTTTTTATAAAGACTAATTAAATAGACACATCTTGACTAGTCCTCTGGAAAAAAAGAAAGAGAAAAATACAAATATACAGCATTGAAAGGATAAATGTTGATTGAATGACATTTGCAGAGCCAATTTCTAAAAGAGACTATGTACAACATTATTATAATAAGTATGAAAATCTGAATAAAAGGAATAATTTGCAGGGAAAGTGTTGTGAGCCAGATTGACTCATAGAAAATTAGGGAACCTGAAAAAATAAATAATGGAAGAGGATATTGGAAACCACGTCCAAGAGGGGGGAAAGCAGGGTTTGGGTTAGTTAGACATGGTTTCATAGAGGATCCTGTAAAACTTCAGGAAGATAAGTTCTTGTGATATTGAAACCATTCCAGAGGAGGTAAAGGCTGAATAGTAAATATCTCAGATCATCTTTGTCCCAACCACTGGGCTCCACTGTTGCAGCGTGAGTCAGCCACTGGTAGTAGGGAAACGCCTGGGCAGTGGCATCCCACATCTTTATGCTCGGTGGTAGGGATTGTGCTGAACCGGGCTCATGAGCTGTGACTTGCTGACCCCTGTTCGAGAACACGGAAAGAGGTGGATTTTCTTAGTTAATGTAATAAGGCTCTTAAAACCCCAATATCAAAATGTGCCAGAGCATAAAAAAGAAAATCACTGCCTAAAGAGGGTGAAGGGGTACGCCTGGGCGGCTCAGCGGTTGGGTATCTGCCTTCAGCTCAGGGCGTGATCCTGGTGTCCGGGGATCGAGTCCCGCATCGGGCTCCCTGCATGGAGCCTGCTTCTCCCTCTGCCTATGTCTCTGTCTCTATGTATCTCTCGTGAATAAATAGATAAAATCTTTTTTAAAAATTAAAAAAAATAAAAAGGGTGAAGAGATCTCAGGAGACCCCCAGCAGGAGCTAATCCATGTGGCCCTGGGCACTTGGAGGTATGGATGGATGGAAAGCTCTGAAAAAGGTGGCTTTTTTTTTTTTTTTAAAGATTTTATTTGTTCATCTGAGAGAAAGAGAGAGATAGAGCGTGAGAGCACAAGCTGGTGGGAGGGGCCAGGGGAGAAGCAGACATCTCGGTGGACAGGGAGCCTGACGTAGGACTGGAATCCAAGCCCGGAATCATGACCTGAGCCGAAAGCAGATACTTAACCTACTGAGCCACCCAGGCGCCCCAAAGGTGGCTTAATATCATGAAGTCTCCATGAGCTCCTAAAAATAGGTCCTATCTTTGCCCATACACAAAAACTAATTTTAGCCACCTTTGTCACCTTATCATCTCACCCCGTTTCATGGGTTAGGCAACGCAATGTGTTGCAAGAGCTCAGGCAGACCAAACACAGCCTGAGCTTTCGTCCCGGGATTGTGTGTACTGCAAACATGCTGGTCACCCAGATTCCAAGGAGTACTTTGCAAAATTGAGAGTTTGAGTGTGAGTGACCCCAGAGGTCCTAGCCAGCTCTGAAATTCTCCCATAATCCCACTTCAAGTTGGCAGTCCTTTCAGACACCCCACTGGAGCAGCACTAGGAGCAGGAAGATCCCTGCAACAGGGGCCTGAAGCCACTGCACCTTTCAGATTCCCCACACTGGACACAACCAAGTCTCCCTGTTCCATCTGCCTTCATCACTTCTTCCACAGGCCCATTTCTTCCTTGCGAGCAACATTTCTTGCTTTGTTTTAAAAGGCTTAGGAAACAAAATACATCAAAGGATGTCATTTGGCTATTAGCTTTTAAAAAAGGAAAAATTCAACTGCAGTGGTGGTAAAACAGCAGCATTACAGCCACGAGGCAGGACAATCACTGGGCCTCTGGGCTCCAGCCATTAAGGGGGCTCGTAAGTTCAGAGTGTTCTCAGTGTGTTGAGGAGTATGTGGATGGAAAAACCAGTTTTGAAAGGTGGAACTCGGCACTGTGCCTTTGGAACAGTGAAACCGTGACTGTCTCAGACCCAGGGGACCTGGGCTAGCCCATCGCACTGGTTCTGTCACAAAGGGTCTCCGTCCGGCTTCCAGGAAGGCCTCGCCAGGTTGTGTCACTTGAAGGGAGGAGGTCAGGCTTGGCTGGTTCACCCCTGCCTTGCGGGCGGTGACTGGCTGTGGGCTGCTACCCACCATGGGAGGGGAAGCAGGTGCAGGGCGCCCCCTCAGGCTCTCTAGCCCAAAGGGGCTCCCCCAGCCCGAGCACACATACGCCCCCCAAGAAGAGTGAGCTAGCTCTGGGCCACTGACACAGGCACAGCCAGGAGATCGTGCATCTGCCTGCCGGGGGGGCCCCCAGCAATCGCCCCAGGGGTCAGGGGAGGCAGTGAGTGGCCCCGTAGTGTTTGTGACCAAGCGAGCTTTTGTGACTGTGTTTCAGACTGCATGGCAGGCCCCTGTCCGTTTGGTGAGGTTCAGCTTCAGCCCTCAACATCGACGCTGCCCACCCTCAACAGAACTTTCATCTGGGACGTGAGAGCTCACAAGAGCATTGGTCTAGAGCTACAGTTCGCCCCACCGCGCCTGAGGCAGATCGGGCCCGGGGAGAGCTGCCCCGACGGGGTCACTCACTCCATCAGCGGCCGCATCGATGCCACTGCCGTCAAGATAGGGACTTTCTGCAGCAACGGCACTGTGTCCCGCATCAAAATGCAAGAAGGGGTGAAGATGGCCTTACACTTGCCCTGGTTTCACAATAGGAACATCTCCGGCTTCAGCATCGCAAACCGATCTTCTATAAAACGTGAGCACGCCCCTCCATCCCCACTGTTTGCTGAGGCTGAGACACACACACACACACACACACACACACACACACACAACACACGGTTCTAGGTCAGAAACGGGCAGATGTCAGCGCTCTCCTGTGACTACCTTGAAGGAAGATCCCACTCTTCCAGAAGTGGTGCGGATCTCCTGGTGTGAACCCACCCTTCTCTGTGAAACAAACTGTGCACCCACTCTCTTTTCTTGGCCCTTTGTGCTGTGAGGCTTCTTTTCAAAACGTGAAGTGGAACTGGCCCTCCACACCTCCCTGGATTACCTCATGTCTCATGTCTTAGTCCCAAGTTGTAGCCCTTTCACCTTTTATGTAATTGTATCCGTGGTGTCCTGGATCCGGTTCGCACCAGTTCACGACAGCTGATGGTTGAAGGTTCAGGAATTCTGCGAGCTGATGCTAAACAGGGCCGTTAACAAAAATGAAATTAGGCAGACTTACAGTTAAAATAAATTCGTTTAGGGGGGATCCCTGGGTGGCTCAGCGGTTTGGCTGAGGATCGAGTCCCACATCATGTTCCCTGCACGGAGCCTGCTTCTCCCTCTGCCTGTGTCTGTGCCTCTTTGTCTCTCTCTCTCTGTCTCTCATGAATAAATAAATAAATAAAATCTTAATTAATTAATTAATTTTAAAAATTTGCTTACAAGCAAAGGTAATAAAGACTCAAAACTCATCACTTCCTTTTTTTTTTTTTTTTAACTCATCACTTCCTAATGAGTTCACTACATTTTACTGTTACCTGTGCTCTTGAGGTTACTTATGTCAAACACACCTCTACAGTGGAAATGCCGTACAATGGGGAGCTACTGCCCATCTGCTCCAGACTCCGCATTCATGTCACGTTGGCAGCTTGAAATCAGCCATGGTGGGAATATTTACAGCAAGGAAATGGACAGACACTACAAATTAAGGCTCCCCCACCCCATCTCTGGGTTGGTCATTAAGCATTTAGTCACCCGCCTCTGATGTATCCTCATTGGAGATAAGACAACGCCCAGAGCTTAGGACCTGAGAATTGCTCTCAACGCTTCCTAACCCTGCTGCCTCTCAGCCATGAGCAACCAGGGCACGTTCTAACCACCTCTTATTCTTTCTCATTTGGGTCCTCCTCCCAAATAGGACTGTGCATCATCGAATCTGTGTTTGAGGGTGAAGGCTCAGCAACCCTGATGTCTGCCAACTACCCAGATGGCTTCCCGGAGGACGAGCTCATGACGTGGCAGTTTGTCATTCCCGCGCACCTGCGGGCCAGCGTCTCCTTCCTTCGCTTCAATGTCTCCAACTGCGAGAAGAAGGAGGAGCGGGTGGAGTACTACATCCCGGGCTCCACCACCAACCCCGAGGTGTTCAGGCTGCAGGACAAACAGCCCGGGAACATGGCTGGGAACTTCAACCTCTCTCTGCAGGGCTGTGACCAAGATGCCCAAAATCCGGGGATCCTCCGGCTGCAATTTCAAGTTTTGGTCCAACATCCACAGAACGAAAGCAGTAAGTGAGCCCCACCTTCTTTTCCCCTCCTCCTCCAGCTCTTTTCCTTCCTGGGTAGTCTGCTTGGTGTGAGGTTCCCTTCCTATTGCTCATCTATGGCTTCTGGAACACTTGGACTCTGGACCCTGTAAGAGTTTCAGGAAATGCATTGCCAGGCAATAAGACAGGCTCTTGGGTGAACGCCTGGCACGCTGCTCCATTTCAACACAGTGAGAAGCAAACGAGAACTTGCATTCAGGCTGTTGTTTCTAATGAAAGTGTTGGAAGGTCACTTTTTTTCCCCTTAGAGCACAAGCAGTGTGGGGGAGGGGCAGAGGAAGAGGAAGAGAGCATCTTCAGCAGGCCCCATGCACAGCAGAGAGCCTGACGTGGGGCTCCATCTCAGGACCCTGAGATCATGACCTGAGCCAAAATCAAGAGTCAGAGGTTAGCTCAACCTACTTAGCCACCCAGGTTCCCGGAAGATTACTTTCTAAATTACATATCTTAACCCTCAGTGTAAATCAGGATGGTCTCAGCACCATCAGTAGTGATAATGATCATGAACCCTGTTTAATTGGCTGAGTGCCCCATACCACGCACGCATACTCCGTGCCCAGCCCCGACCTAAGCATACCACTTAGCCTCGCTAATCCTTATGACAACCCTATAGGGGAGGCAGGAGTTATCCTCAATTACTGCTGAAAAACCAGGAGGTTCAGAGAGCTTATTGAACTAGCCCAACATCACATAGTTTGTCAGGAGCAGAGCAAGCTCAGAACCCAATGCCTGTGCTCTGGACCATTCTGAATCCCACGTGGGCTGTTGAGAATGAGGTTGCACATCACTCTACACACATTTTACAGAGATGCCATGAACCCAGAAAAGGTTGAGTCAGGGCCAGGGTTAGAAAGTGCCCAGCATGCAACATTGAAGGAGGCATCCGCTCTGAGGTGCTTGCTCTTCAGGAGGTGCTCACCGTCAAGATCATGTAATTGCAAAAAAAAGAGAAAAAAAAGATCATGTAAGTGCAAGGCCAGCTCCTGAGAGTAAGTGCCTCCTTAAACTTTGCTCCATGAGGAGTGGCGCGGGTCTTGAAATAAAAGGTACAAGATGGGGACACCTGAGTGGCTCAGTCGGTTAAGCGTCTGCCTTCAGCTCAGGTCATGATCCTGGGGTCCTAGGCATCGAGCCCCAAGTCAGGCTCTCTGCTCAGCGGGGAACCTACTTCTCCCTCTCCCTCTGCCCCTCCCCCTGCTCGTGCTCTCCCTCTCTCAAATAAATAAATAAAATCTTTAAAAAAAAAAAAAAAAGGTACAAGATGAGTTCAGAGTGACTGTTCCTGGGGCCCATCTGTAACCTGGAGTCTGCAAAGGAGCAAGTGTGTGACAAGTGGCTTGAACCTGTGACATGTGCTCAGGACAGGTTCTATCCCGAGGACTGATTCTCAGCCTTGTTTTGATTAGTATTTACCTCCAGGAAGCAGGTGCAGACCCAGGCAGAAAAATTAAATGGAAGAGTAATATTCATTTTAGTAGAGCTGATAAAACATCTGGAAAGCGACAGTGTGGGACCCGCCTGTGGGGTTGCCTGGCTGGCCTTGCCTCAGCAATTCCCTCTGGGTTTTTCCAGAAGCTGTAGCCCTGGCATAACCTGACCAAGATGCCTTTTGATTTACAGTAACCATGTAGAAGTAACTGTGTGTGTGTGCGGATGCGTGTGTGTGCCTGCTGACACATTTTTATGATTCCACTGTCACAATTTCATCATCGGAATGTTGAAAACAGCCACATAAGAATCTGGAGATGGTGTGGGTTTGAGGTTAGGAGACAGAGGGATCCGTTGATCATCTCAGCTATGGTGAGTGCTGCCGATTTATTGCATTTCCTGGAAGAAGAGCTGAGCTGATTTCCGCAACTAATCAAATTCTTAAACAGGCTTTAACCAGCATCCATCCAGAAGGGCATGGCTTTAGTTTCCAGATAAGTAAAGAGAGTTAACTGCAATGTAAAGCCATTTGGTGGTGTCACAGCTTCACATAAAGTGTAGGGTCTGCCCACGTGGATTTGAATCCTGGTTCCTCTACTTACCAAGTGATTGTGGGCAAGGCCCTTAACATTTGTGTGACTCGGTCCCTCGTCTTAAAATAGAGGATAGAAAAAAAAATAAAAATAAAAATAAAATAGAGGATAGGCCCACCCTCGTTAAGGGTGTTTTAAGGATGAAATAAGGTACACAGTGCCTGGCAGGTAGTAAGTACTCTTTGAGTGTTATCCTGCAGGGTTCTAGATCAGGGAAGAGACACAGGGGTGAAAAAGACACAGTGCTTGCCCTTAGAGATAGACTACAACCCAGTCACTTCCCAGGAGTTTCACTGGTATGCCATGGGTTCAAGGCAGGGTACACACAGCAGGCTGGTAGGAGTTTCAGGGAGAGACTCGTGGCAGAGCCTGGCGCTTTCCAACCTACCTGGGAGGCCCCGGAGGGTTGGTGCCCCTCATTGCCACTGGAAGGGGCTCTGTGTATTGTTTCTGCTCTTTCTGCCTTGGACATGAGAAAGAAGCAGCTGCAAGGAGTGCTTCCAGAGACTGAGTCCCTTGTGTAGGAGCCTCTGCCCTTCCTTCCCCCAAGAGTGTGAAGGCAAACCTGGGGCTGGTCTCCTGCTGTCCCTCCCTGAACCCAGGCCAGGGCCTCATGCCCCTCAGTTGTCCTCCTTTGCCCCCAGTGGGGGAAACGACTACCCAAACCAAAGCCACTACACCAAGAGTGCTCCTGTGGGGAGTTTGCATTCATCACATACCCTGTTGTATTTATCTGACTGCACATCTGTGTCCCACTAAACTCCTCCCAATCAGGAACCTGTTTTATTCTTCTATCTGCCTACACGCACCACAGTTTCTGGCACATTTCAGGCCCTTTGTAAATTCTTACCAAATCTCAAGAGGCAGCCTCTTGCCCAAAGTAGCTCAAGAACCAGATACCATCCAATGACATAGCCCATCAGAAGGGGCAAGATGGTTATGCTTCACTGGGGGCACCCGGGAGAGTGGCTGTTCCAGGAAGTCAGATGAGGGGAAGAGCTTGAGAAAGAAGAGCAGGAGACCTTCTCAAGCCTGGAGATTGATTATCATAGCAACTGTGCAAAGCCAACGCCTCAGCAAGGGCAGAGGCAGTCATCAGAGCCCCAGCAGCACCTATAGCCCTCATCATCCACAGCAGGACCTGACCATGCTGGGCCCACACTGCAAAAAAACAAACAAACAAACAAACAAAACAAAATATCAGATAGGCTCAAACTAGAGCCAGAGGAGCTCTAAGGCATGTCTTTCCATGGCTTGACCATAAATATTCTATGTTGGGATGGGTGATGGACAGTCTGCCCTGGGCCTGAGGAGTAACCCATCTGGCTTGCTGTGAGCATGTTTGTGAGCACTGACAGCTTCTGCTGCCCAAAGCACACAGCTCCACCAGAGCTCAAGCCATATTCATCTCTACCAAACAAATCTTGTTTTTCAGTGTTCCATTCTGCACTCTCTTTTTTATTTTTTATTTGTTGATGGTACAATACAGGTCTTGAATAACACAGGTCTAAACTGCACAGGTCTACTTATACAGACTTTTTTTATTTCAATAAATACAAATATAACATCGTAAAAGTATTTTCTCTTCCCTTTTGATTTTCTTTTTTTAATATTTTGTTTATTTATTTATCTATCTGACAGAAAGAGAGCACAAGCAGGGGGACGGGCAGAGGGAGAGGGAGAAGCAGGCCCCCCACAGAGCAGGGAGCCCAATGTGGGGCTCAATCCCAGGACCCTGGGATCATGACCTGAACCGAAGGCAAATGTTTAACTGACTGAACCACCCAGGATCCCCCCTCCTTATGATTTTCTTAATAACATTTTCTTTTCTCTAAATGACTTTATTGCAAGAATATAGTACATGGTACCTATGACATACAAAATATATGTTAATAGACTGTTTATGGTATTGATAAGGCTTCTGGTCAACAATAGTTAGTAGTTGGGATCCCTGGGTGGCTCAACGGTTTAGCACCTGCTTTCGGCCCGGGGCATGATCCTGGAGACCCGGGATTGAGTCCCACATCAGGCTCAGAGCCCACATCAGAGCCTACTTCTCCCTCTGCCTGTATCTCTGCCTTTCTCTTTCTCTCTCTCTGTGTCTCTCATGAATAAATAAATAAAATATTTAAAAAAAAAAACAATAGTAGTTAAATTTTGGGAGAGTCAAAAGTTACAGAGACATTTTCAACAGTGGGGCAGGAGGTCAGCACCCCTAACCCCACATCATTCAAGGGTCAACTGTACTACCGTGTCATACCTGGTGGTATTGCCACATCATTACCTGGAGTTTCATCTGACAGTCACATAGAGAGACAATGTCTCTGTTGTCTCCCGCAAACTGTTCCTCTTTTTATATCATTTCTGCAAGATTCAAGTGGCCCTGCTGATGCCGAATCCTACAAGTTAATAGTAGTCTCCCTAAGTACATGGTTCCCTTTAGCCAGAGCAGACCGCTAGCCTACTGCTTTACACATCCTCCTACCGCTGTTAGGAGGTATGTTCACTTGCTCTGAAAGCACCAAACAGACTAGTATCTTCAAAACCCAAGGGCTTCTGAGTTATCATGACTTATACAAGGTAGACGAACAGGAGTTTCCAGCTTGTTACACCATGTGTTTCAATGAGTCTCAACACCAGTCTGAGTAAATGCTGGCTGGGGAAGCAGTTGTGTTGCTTCTTCTTCAGCAAGACCTCCAACCCACCTGGAGCCTTTACCTCAAGGTTGACTTTGTTTTTGTCTTTTGTTGGATAACTCATGCTCTGTGGGACTTAAATTTATCCTGGCAGAATTGACACATATCGTAGCCCCTTATTCCCATGGAACACATTTTTATTTTAAAGTAAGGAATCTCGGGGCACCTCAGTGACTCAGTTGGTTGAGCCTCCGACTCTTGATTTAGGCTCAGGTCATGATCTCAGAATCGTGGGATTGAGCCCAGCATCAGGCTCTGCACTAGTGTGGAGCCTGCTTAAGATTCTCTCTCTCCCTCTCCCTTCTGCCCCTTCCTACCTTGCTCTCTCTCTCTCTCTCTCTCTAAAAAAAAAAAAAGAAAGAAAGAAAGAAATGAAGTAGAGAAATCTCTATCTACAGATTCCACAAAAATAGGGACTTTTTTGAAACTTCAGTCAATAAGCTAATCCCTGTGTCAATAAATATCAAATAGTGAAAGTTTGTCTTTTTTGCAGGGGGAGGTGTCTTCTCAAATCTCCAGCTCAAGGATTTATTATAAGAAGGAAACATCTGTAGTATTGTAGAAAGAATATGGGATTCTCTTGCAGTAGGAAACTATCCATTAGGTTCCTAGATTTGAGCAAATACGTGGAGCCTCTCCGAGGTCTCTTTCAGCCATAAACTGGTGACTGACACACCTACCCCTCCTTCTCCTGGTGTGAATAGGCTAAGGCAACTTATCAAAGCACAGAAGACCCTGAGTAAAATCTGTCTTATTTTTCCATAGATTTACAAATGTAAATAGTGACAATTCTATTTAAAGCACGCCACCTGTGACAGGTGAGGGCCACATAACTTCCCTCCTGCCCAGACTGCTGAAGCCACTTATGAACACATACCTTAGGCAGCATGGGAATTTACTGGGTCTACCCCTGCATCTCCCCTGAGAGCCAACCAAAATAAGTATGGAAAGAAGCCGCATCCAATGACTAATGAATGGGATGTGTCTACAGAACTGGAAAGCCAGACACATGTAGTGTGAACACAGAGGCCAGGGTCCTCCTGATGTTCCCCTCAATACAAGATCCATCTTGCACCAAAATCAGAATCATTTTCCTCGACAAACTCCACTCTCTGTTTTGGCTCAATTGCAGTACGTCTCATCACTGTCCCTTGATTATTCTACAGTGACCTTCAAAGTAAATATGAATCATAAAACCACAGTACCATTCCACACCTACCAGAATGGCTAAAATGAGGAAGGCTGGCAACACCAAATGTTGGCAAGAACATAGGGCACTGGAATCTGGACTTGCTGCTTGCAAGAGGGTAAAAGGACAAAATCACTTGGGAGAACAACCTGCCAGTTTCTCACAAACTTACACCTACCTATGACCCAGAAATTTCCCTCCTAGGTAATTACCCTAGAGAAATGAAACCATAGGTTTACTCAAAGATCTATAAAAGAATATATATACAGCAGTTTTATTCATAATCAGAAACAACCTAACTCTCCATCAATCTAGAAACAAACAAGTGTGGTATCTTTGTTCTATGGAATACCACTCAGTAATGACAAGGAAAAAGGGGCTTATATCCACAATAACATGGATGAGCCTGAAGTACATTTTCCTTTTTTTTTTTTAAGATCTTATTTATTTATTCATGAGAGGCACACGCAGAAAGAGAGGCAGAGACACAGGCAGAGGGAGGAGAAGCAGGCTCCATGCACGGATCCCAATGTGGGACTCGATCCTGAAAATCTGGGATTAGGCCCTGAGCCAAAGGCAGATGCTCAACCGCTGAGCCACCCAGGTGTCCCTAAGTACATTTTGAGGGGAAAAAGCCAGATAGAAGAGTACATACTGTATGATTCCATTTATAGGAAGTTCTAGAACAGGTGAAATCTACAAGATAGGAATCAAGAAGCCATGGCCTTTGGCGGGGCATGACTAGAAGTCAAACAGAATTGATTGGAAAGGAGCACAAAGGAACTTTCTGGTATAATAGGAATATTCTAGATCTTGCTTTGGGTGGTAGACACAATAGAAATATAAAGATGCCAAAGCTCATCAAACTGAACACATAAGATCTGTGTGTTTTATTATATAAATTACATGTCAAAGAAGTCAAGGGAAGCTATAGTCAGTGGTTAGTGGGTGTGAGAGTCAGACTACTTTGGGCCTCACTAGCAAACTATGTGACTTTGGACAAGTTGCTTAACCTTTCCAAGCTTTGACTTTGTAGTTTATAAAATTGGGATGATAAAAGCGGTATTACCTTAAACAAATCAAAACTTTGAACTTGCCAAAGGAAAGTCCATTTATGGTTGCATATCATCACTGGAGTACAGTGTTGGTCATAAAAACAGGCCCTCCATCAATATTTGAAGAAGTATCCTTGAATTAATGCAAGTCTAATAAATTTGGTGCATTTCTAATGCATATCAAGGAACTATTTTGCTCTCATCTTGAGATCAGATGGCTGTTGGTAGGTTTTTTCAGAGGGGGCATCAACCATATATGAGCTGCAAGATGCCAGGCCAGAGGTTCCCATGGCTTCTTGTCTCCTCTGCACAGTACCAGCCAGAAAAGAGGAAGCTGATGTCCACAGAGGCCACAAGTGTTGTAGAAACAGCACAGGGTTTTTAACCCAGAGGTTATGGGCTTGGGTCCTAGTCCCACCATCTCCCAGCCTTAGATTCCCTGTCAATCAAATGGAGTTGATGAAGCCTACTATGCTAGATTGAATATTTGTTCCAAAATCTTCACCACCCCTCCTGGGAGAGGATTAGCTTTGCTGCCCCCATTGGATACAGGGTTGGCCAAGTGAGTTTGCTTTGGCCAAGGAAGAAGAAGTGAGCATGCCCCTTCCAAGCAGAAGCTTCAGAACCCATCCTGTGATTCACCTTTCAAACTCTGCCTTGAGACTCGCATGTCACAGAGGCTTCTCCTTCAGCCTATATCTCAGAATTAAAAAGACATGCACCTGCAGTCAACCCACAATGGATATGTAAGATGAATGAAGAATAAATCTTTGTTATTCTCACCCTTCAGATCTGGGGACAATGTGTTACTGCAGCATAATTTAGCCTGAGCTGACTGACATGTTCCCTCTCAAGGATATCATGAGCATCAACAACTTATCACATCATGGACTCTCGACCATGTGCCACATATGCAGCTTATGGAGATCCACGAAGCTCCCTTTCTGGTGGGAAAAACAGACAAGTAATTGGAAAACGAAGACTTCCCAGTAAAGAGAGATTCACTTCCTTCTTGAAACACACCGTAATGGAATTTAAAGCATTTCTAAAAGCATAAATTCCAAGGGAAATGATGAATGTAAAGGCAACAATATTCTAGCATTTCTTGGCATGGGGTAGAGAGGGGTAACTGATTCAGCCAGCAGATCTAAAAGTGCAGAATCCAATCCCACAGTGGAAAACACCAAAAAGAAACTTTCAAAGGCCCAGGAATTAGCAGCAAGTCACCTCGAGAACCAGGGCTAAAAGTGAAAGAAGCCCTGCCAGCCCCAGACCCACCAAACAGCCCAGGAACACTCCTCCCCCAGGCAACAGAAGATAGGAGTTTCTTCCCTGGAGAAGGGAAGTTTTTGCACCAAAGATCCTGGTTGCATTGAAGGTAGAGGTGCTAGGTTGAACCCAGGGGGCTTGAATAAGGTTGATGTGCTGGCTATCAAGGCCCCATCCTGCTTCCTTCTTGAGAAGCCCTGAGAGTGTTTCCTCTACTTGGTGGATGGTGGGTTCTTCTCTGGAGGAATCCAACCAACCCAAAAGAAGAGACTTAAACATGCAGGTGTTACGGGTTCCACAGGAAGCTATCTGGTCAGACCACCCTCCAGAGAAGCTCGGTCAACAAGCAGAAGTATTCCAAATAGTGTGCGGTGCCCCACTCTTAGGCCCCTCTCCGGTAATGACCACATTACAGATTTGTTGTATTTCTCTCCAGATCTTGTTTCTCTTCATTTACATACATAAGTATATACACGTAGACATACTATTACTTTGGATGCAGAGATTTTTTTTTTTAAGTGGTTCTTTTTCTTAGGATTTTATTTACTTATTTATTTGACAGGGAGAGAGAGAGAGAGAACTAGCACAAGCAGTGGGGACCTGCAGTGGGAGAGGAAGAAGCAGGCTTCCCACCAAGCAGGGAGCCCGAAGTGGGGCTCGATCCCAGGAGCTGGGATCATGACCTGAGCCAAAGGCAGACACCCAACCAACTGAGCTACCCAGGCGCCCGATGCAGAGATTTTATAATTAAATGGTGTCACAGCCTACATATTATTGTACACTTGCTGTTCTAGTCAATCCTGCATCTTGGAAGTTCTTAGAGCAGAGTATATTTAGATCTCCCTCTTTCTTTCTAACTGCTAAATAATACTCCGTTCATGAATGTTCCACGGTGTATTTAACCCTTCCCGTGTTATGTGGTGTCTGGCTTTCCACAGTTCCACACCTGTGGTACAAACAAGGGTGCAGGGGTGGGGGCTTTCATCTTCATCCTCTACGCTGTGTTTTAATTTGCTTTTCTGTGATGACAAGTGATACTAAGAATTCTTTGTACTTTGAGTCTGTGAACATTTCAGTTTTCCTCTGAGAACTGCTCAATCCATCTGTCTTACAAATATTTTCTCCCGATGTGTCCCTTGTCCTTCAACATTTTGGAACTTCCTGTCAGTTATCTATATTTTCTTTCTTTCATAATTTGCACCCCATATTTGTAAGGATATTCTCTTTGCTGTGAAATACCAGTCTAATTTTATTCTTTTACTAAGGGGAGAAATAGTTCTAGGTGAGCCAGGAGTGGTTCATCTTTTTCTCGCTTGTTTGAAATATAGCATTTATTAGAGACTAAGTTATAATATCGGTGGATATTAATAATACCTATGAATCTTCTATCCCTGCGCTGATGCCACACTGCTGCTAATTACTACGGATAACAGGAGAATATTTAAATAAACAGTGGTGAATCTCACTTATTAACTATCCCGCAGCCACTAAATTACTGAATATTTTCAAAGACTTGTGAATATGAAAACTATATGGAAAAATAAGTAAACCTGTGTGAAGTAATAAAGCAAAAGCTGAGTATAAAACTTTATATATACCATACTTTGAAGCAGCTGAAAATATGCATGCATATGAACAAGGATTAAGATGAACTTGAATTCATTTTGGCCTGAATGAATTCAGGCCATTATTTTTCTTTCTAAATTTCTTCTAGGGGCCCCTGGGTGGCTCAGTCAGTTAAGCGTCTGCCTTCAGCTCAGGTCATGATCCCGGGGTCCTAGGATCAAGTCTCTCATCATGCTCCCTGCTCAGCGAGGAGTCTGCTTCTCCCTCTCCTTCTGCTTCTTCCCCAGCTTGTGCTGTCTCTCTCTCTCTTTCTCTTGCTCTCTCTCAAATAAATAAAATCTTTTGAATAAATAATAAATAAATTTATTTCTTCTAGATTCTTGTACATTCTCTTAATAATAAAACATGTTTCCAACACTCCCCAGCCACGAGACGTTTTGTGCTAATTTTTAGCCTTTCGTAGGGTGGCTTCTCATCCATACTTCAGACCTGTTTTCTCCTCGTGGTTTCAGATAAAATCTACCTGGTCGACTTGAGTAACGAGCAAGCCATGTCGCTTACCATCGAGCCACGGCCCATCAAGCTTAGCCGCAAGTTTGTCCCTGGCTGCTTTGTGTGTCTGGAGTCACGGACCTGTAGCACCAACCTCACCCTGACAGCCGGCTCCAAACACAAGATCTCTTTCCTTTGTGATAACCTGACTCGCCTGTGGATCAACGCCGAGAAAACCATAAGTACGTCCCCTTAGTTAGCACCGTCCTCCGGGGCCCATGGGCAAATCTCCCTGCCGCGCCTTATCTTCTTAATGGGGTCTGCTGAGTAGGTTGGAATAGTGCACCCTACAGTGCAGGGTGAGCAAGGGCAACCAAGCAGCGAATGGTGAGGTGGAGACGTCCCCCACTAGGACCAGAGCCTCAGCTGGAACGGGTGTCCTTCAGAAGTGCATTGCACTTCCAACTTCATGCTTGTGTCCTCTGCTTAGCCTTCCAGCATCTTTCATGAGATCCTGTCCTCTGTGTAACCGCCCCACCAACCCACCCCACCCCCGCTTCCATGTTCAATGAGCCCTTGTCTCCTCTTACATGAGATTGAGTCTTGAGGTCAAGACTGTGGCTTGTTTCATTTTTTTGTCCCTGTGTCCCCTGGTAGTGCTGGACATGTATTAATCATGAAATAAATGTTTGATGAATGGAGGGCAGCAAAACCCCTAGTCACCTCCCCACTGGGCCACCATGACCTCTGACATGGATGTTTAGAGTTTCTATAGATGTGGCAGCAGAGGCCACAAGACACAAGACAGCCAGCCATGCTAAGAAGTGACAGATATCTCCCCAACTCCATCCCTGCTCTGCCTGCTGCACAGAGCCACCTCCCCAGAGTCAGTCGGGGATGCTGGGAAGCAGGGTGGAGGAAAAACCTATGCCCTGCCCATACTTAGCATCTGAGACTCAGATACAGAGAAGAGAGGCTGACACACAGGAAGAGAACGTTTCAACCCTAAATACTCCCCAGAGGTTGGTCTGCCAGTTTAGGGCAGAATAAGAATGTGAGAGGGTGGGCCAGAGGGGCAGCTAGAAAAAGAGCATGGAGAGAAGGAGGCCAGGAGAATGGAGGACAGAGTGGGTGGGGAGAGACCAAAGGGAAAAGCCAGAAAGTCTAGGATGGTCTCTACAGCTGGGGAGGATGCACTCCCGCTCTCCTCCCTGCTGGTAGCACGAGCCCCTCTTTTCCAGGCTGCCTGGACCACCGGAACTGCCGGAGGAGGCCCTACTCCCTCCAAGTGCCTGTGGACATCCTCCAGCTGCCTGTGCAGCTGCACGACTTCTCCTGGAAGCTGCTGGTGCCCAAGGACAAGCTCAGCCTGGCACTGGTGCCTTCCCAGAAGCTGCAGCAGCACACACAAGAGAAGTTCTGCAACACGAGCTTCAGCTACCTGGTGGCCAGCGCCGTCCCCGGCCAGGATCTTTACTTCGGCTCCTTCTGCCCTGGAGGCTCCATCGAGCAGATCCAGGTGAAGCAGAACATCTCGGTGACCCTCCGCACCTTTGCCCCCAACTTCCAACAAGAGGTTTCCAGGCAGGGCCTGACCGTGTCCTTTATACCATACTTCAAAGGTAAGGAGGTCTCCCTCTCTCTCTCTCTCTCTCTCTCCCCATCTTCCTGCCCCTTTCTTGTTTGGGGCATCCATCTTATTTTGCTTTGTGATCGTCTTAATTAAGCTGTCAACTTGAAGAGTAGGGAGAGATGAGTGGGTTGGTCCTCTCACAAGATGGTGCATCCTCATCCCAACTCTTCCATTAACCTACTGTGGAAAAATCCCAGGAGTCAGAAATAAGACTCTGAAAGTGGGAGGTGACAGTTGGCAGCAGCAGAACAAATAATCAGGTTCAAGCCTTTTTTGGAAGCAGGCAGGGGCATACATGAGAGCTAACCAGATATTCCCGAATCTTGGATTTTTTAAGGTGGGAGCATAAAAATCCTTATGCAGGCATTTCTGTGAGTCCACTTTGACCATTCGGAAGGTGGTGTGGAGTGCACAGAGGAAGGCAGGTGGGGGAGAGATGGGTCTCCAGAGTGCCAGGGTCCTGTTCCCAGCAAAGAAACACAGCCCCTCCTGCCAAGCAAGTGTTTGATCTTCAGGGTGCTGGGCAGCCAATGGGATCTAAATCCTTTGCAACGGGAAGCTCTCTATGGTTGGTTTTCAAAGTCACAGTTGCCATTACAAGTTGCTCAAAGTCAGAGGCCACTTAAAAATTGACCAAGACTTTTATCTGAGGTTTACTTCAGATTTTGTTCCCAGAGGCCTTAGTGGGGAGGGAAGAATTCTTTGGCCATAAGATTAAGGTTAGTCCAGGCTGCCTGATATCTCTGCAGCTACCCAAAGAACTCCTCCTGGGGAGTCTTTGAAAACAAGACATACCTTCCTCAGTGTAGACTGTTGGAGTTGATCTCACCGGAAGGTCAGGTGACATGTTGGGGGTCTTTTGCTTTGCAATTCTGTTCTTCCCAGAACCGGAAGTGATTTAATCTCTGAAACAGAAACCAGTCCCTACCAGTCCCACTGTAGAGCAGAGCATCAGGTAGATGTTAGCTATGTCGAGGGCGTTTCTGAAAGGAAGCTTTCAGAAATAACCAGCGGTTTGGCAAACTAGCCTTGGGTTATTTTTTTTGGTTGGTTGGTTGGTTGGTTGGTTGATCGATTTTGTTCAAAAGACCTGAGCACTTAACCTGAGACTCTCACCTTGTGCTGACCAACAATTACTAGCCACGTGTGGCAATTTATGTTTAAATTAATAACAAAATTAAAAATGTAGCTCCTCTGTCAAGCACATTTTGGGTCTTCTACAGACACACATGGCAGTGGCTACTTGCTTGGACAGCATGAATTGGGGTACCCAGGAGATAACGCGGGTTTGGTTTCAGACCACTGCAATAAAGCAAGTGAAATGAGTTTTTTGGTTTCTTGGTGCATATAAAAGTTATATTTACACCATATGGTAGCTTAGTAAGTGTACAATAGCACTGTGTTAAAAAAAACAGTATACATACCTTAATTTAAAAATTCTTTATTGCCAAGGTGCATGGCTCACTCAGTTGGCAAGAACATGCAACTCTTGACTGCAGGGTTCTAAGGTCAAGCCCCACATTGGGTGTAGAGATTACTTAAAACTAAAATCTTCATAAGCAAAAAAAAAAACAAAAAAACAAAAAAATTCATTGCTAAAAAATGCTCACCATCATTTGAGCTTTCTGTGAGTTGCAATCACTGATCACAGATCACCATAGCAAATATAATAATAAAAAAGTTTGAAATGTTGCAAGAATCACCAAGATGTGGCACAGAGTCAAAGAGTGGCAAATGCTATTGGGAAAAAAATGGCGCCACAGATTTGCCCAACACAGGGTTGCCACAAACCTTCAATTTGTAAAAAACAAAAATAAAAAAAGCGGAATCCACAAAGCATAATAAGAGGAGGTGAACCTGTGAAGAACTTCTGTGTCATTGCAAAAAAACTCTGTTGAACAGTGCTCATCTAGGCAGGTTGACATCCATTTTGATTCAGTGAAATATCTTGTGTGGATTCCCTCCCCTGTTTCTGCAGAGGAAGGTGTTTTCACGGTGACCCCAGATACAAAAAGCAAGGTCTACCTGAGGAGCCCTAACTGGGACCGGGGCCTGCCATCCCTTACCTCGGTGTCTTGGAACATCAGTGTGCCCAGCAACCAGGTGGCTTGCTTGACCTTCCTAAAGGAGAGGACGGGCGTTGTCTGCCAGACAGGGCGTGCCTTCATGATCATCCAGGAGCAGCGGAGCAAAGCTGAGGAGATCTTCAGCCTGGAAGACGAGGTGCTCCCCAAGCCAAGCTTCCACCACCACAGCTTCTGGGTCAACATCTCCAACTGCAGCCCTGTGAGTGGCAAGCAGCTGGACCTGTTTTTCTGGGTGTTGCTTACCCCAAGGACTGTAGGTAAGGGCCTGCAAAGTCTTGTGGGGGTGGGGGTGGACCACAAATTGGCAGCCGGAGGGTAGGGCGCAAGCCTGGGGGGCAAGTCAGAAAACATGGGTTTGAGTCCTGGCTGGCAGGTCAGCTTTTGCAACGGATAATGCTGCAAAACAAACCACCCCAGAACTTAGTGGCTTAAAGACAGCTATTTGTTATTGCTTACATGTTGGCTGGGCAATTCTGGTGTAAGTTGGGCTTATCTGGGTTCACTCATTCATGAACCTGTGGACAGCTGCAGGTGGCTAGAGGACTCTGCTGCTCTTGGCCACACACACTCACTAGGTTCCTTGGCTCTCCTTCCCACGGTCCCTTACACTCCAGCCTGGACTTTGTTCTCATGGCAGAAGCAGAGAGATCCAAGAGAGTCTGGAGGAAGCATGTAAGGTCTCTTGATGCTTGGGTTAGGAACTCACACACCAGCCCTTCTACAGGTCTTCTTTGGGCCTGCCCAAAGTCAAGGGATGGACAATAGGCTCCACCTGTTGGTGGGAGAAGCTGCAGAGTCATGTAGTAAAAGACGTGATTCAGGGAGTGGGGAGAACTAGGGAAGTTTTATAGTCCATCTATCACTGTCATTTACTATTAATCTCTCTCTAGTGTAGGGGAAGGCTCTCAAAACTCCTTTAACCTTCCTCATTTTATTTATTTATTTTTTTTTTTTTTTTTAACCTTCCTCATTTTAGAGGGTAGATAGATGATAATAACTACTTCGTAGAAGTATCATTGGGAATTCAAGTGCTGGAGATTCAAATGTGGGGACCTGAAAAGTGTGACAAAGATACTTGGTGCTAGCATTTTTTAAAGATTTTATGTATTTATTTTAGAGAGTGTGTGCATGTACAAGCAGGGGAAGGGAGCAGAGGGAAAGAGAGAGAATGCAGAGCCTGATGCAGGGCTCAATCTCATGACCCTGAGATCAAGACCTGAGCTGAAATCAAGAGTCAGACACTTAAGTGCACCCCCTGGCACTGGCATTTTTTATTCAGTCCAGTGAAACATGGGAATCCATGTAATGCCCTTGATGACAGGCCTTATGCTCAAAGTTGCAGGATCTGCTCAAGAGTCTCCAATGAGGAAATGCATGTGTGACAGGGCAGTCGTGGTGGGGCCACATTTGCCTTTATTCCAAGGTAGTCACAGAGCACCACACAGTGTTGGAACCAGAGGGACCATGGAGGACGTTCCTCCTGGCCCTTTCTCTTTGTGGCACTCAGAGAGACGAACAACTGGTTAGCAGCAAGAGAATTGAGAAGTGAGAAGCTCTCCCAAACTCAGGTTAGCTCCTGAGTTTTCTGACTCTCTTACATTCATTTTCTGTCATTTATTTCTATTTCCTTTTTTTTAAAGTTTATTTGTTTATTTAAGCAATCCCTACACCCAGTGTGGGGCTCGAACTCATGACCCTGAGATCAAGAGCTGGACACTCTTCTGACTGAGCCAACTAGATGCCCCACTTCTTTCTATTTCTATTTCTCTCTTAATTTCTCCTTTCATTTTCTTGAACAGGCATCTAAATCTCTGTTTGGTGCAGGGCTCTCTCTCTATCTCCTTTACAACTGTAGGAAAAGGACAGCACAGATGAAACCACCCTGTCCTTAATGCCCTCACTTCTGACTTTTGCTACCCTTCTCACCCAGTTAGACTGTGACACCTGGGTGGACACACCTGGGGGGTAGGCCTAGAGTAGCCTTTGAAGGGGATCTAGTAGGGCACCCTGATTTGTTTTAGTTATCTGTACTGCATAACAAACAGTCCCAAGATTCAGTAGCTTATACAATAACCATTTTGTTTGCTCACAATTCCGTGGGTCAGGAATTTAGGCAGGATACAGGAGCATGGCTCTTATCTGCTCTTAGATATCAGGAGCTGCCACCAGATACCTTGAACAGTGAGAGGGTAGCTGGGATGGTTCACCTGGGGACAGACACCTACAGCCTTGGTATTTTCAGCTGGCTTCCTTAGTTTGTTTTCCTCATGGAGTCTCCGCGTGGTTGGCTTGGGCTTCCTCCCAGCATGGCAGCCTCAGCATAGTCAGACTTCTTACGTGGTGACTGACTGGCTGTCCCAAAGACAGAAAGTGCAAGAAGTTCCCAGGCCTCTAAAAGGCCCCAGAACCAGCAAGTCAAGAAGAGTCAAGAAGAAGGGAAATAGACTCCTCTTACTGTGAAGAGCAGCGTGTGTGTACTGGGAGGGTGGGGAGGGATGCTGGCCATCTCTGTAGACTGTCTACCCTGGTTCATCATTGGCCTGACCACCCCCATGCCTCCTCATCCCTCTCCCTCGTGTCTTTGCTCACAGACCTGACTGTCGTCATCATCGCGGTTGTGGGAGGTGGCGCCTTACTGCTGTTTGCCCTCGGATTCATCATTTGCTTTGTGAAAAAGAAGTAGGTGGAATTTCTCAAACTGTCTTCAGCTGATCTGACGCCTCCTTAGATCATACAGACCAGAGCTGTCATTAATTACTGACTTCTTTTCTGGCTTCCCATTCCTCTCCCAAGGATCGGTGTTAAATAATATTGCCAGATGTGAGTTATACTTGGAGGGGGGTGGGGACCGAAGACTTGGTGGGTGACATTTTAGCCTGAAGCTTTTACACAGCTGTCTCAGCCCAAGTCCCCTGGGAATCATTTACTGTCTGCTCATCAGACGGTGGTCATGATGGGGATGATCTCAGCAGGAAAATGCTCAATCAGCCCTGCCAGACCAGGCCGCTGAGCCTATGTCCTCTGTCGCTTTGAGAGTGAACGCATGCGGCCCCAGGTTGTTCTCCTCCGGTTTCTTAAACATTTTTGTGCTTGTGTATTGGACTCCAGACAAGCACCAAAAAGCTAGCCTTGTGGGCGAGAGGAAGAAAGACCCAGTTACCTGACTCATCTCACCTTCCACCCCCTCAGGATGACAGCTGCTGTTTTATGAAAGCAAAGTGTTGACCTTTTGAGATAGAATATGTGCTGCTACCAGATTTTATCAATTCTGCGCATATTTCTGATTAAAGCCGTGAGGGAGAGGGAAATTGCTTTCCTTTGCACGATTCAACCTTGCAACAAGACAAAGAGAATTTCTTTTTATTAACTGGGGCCATGAGCAAACAACTGAAAGTCCTGATCAACAGTGAGACTGTCTAGAAATGTCTCCACTAATGAGGAAGGGGCTGCCCATGGCAGATCCAGGGAAAAGTCTCTTCTCCATGAAATGGGATTGTATAGATACCACACAGGGTGTGGAGGGGGGAAGGACTCCTTTCAACAAATTATCATTGTATGGTTTCTCTGGGAAACTTTCTTGTCTGGGGTGCAGTCTATACCGTCTGAATCAGAAAGCCCGGTTAACATCGGGCTCGTTTCCTCATCAGGAGGGAACCAGACAAGGGGAGGGTCCAGCTCTTGCCTCCATCTCTAAACTGCCCCGTTCCTGGCAGGAGAATCCTTAGCCCTCCCCAACCTTGCTGTGGGGCCATAGTTGACAGGTTTGCTGCCAAGTTGTAGGAGGGTGGATGGGTTCTGCAGTGAGAATGGAGGACTCGTTCATTAAGCAAGGTGTTTCTGAGCGCCTCCTAGGCCCTAGGAACCATGCACAGTGCTGGGAATATAATGGTGAGCAGGACACAGTCTCTCCTCCCACTGCCCAGGGCAGGCAGAGGGACGAAAGAGGAAGGCAAATGAAGGACCGGCTTCAGAACCCCCTGAGAAGAACATTGATGGAGACAATCACAGCTCTGTGGAGCTCAAAGGAGGGGCATCCATCTCAGGGCTTCAGGCAGGAGCCTTTGGAACCCATCATCCCAGCCAGAGACTCGGAGTTACAAGCTAAATGTACTAGATTATTTTTATTTCAGAAAAGGACAGGGAGCCTGTCTACAATTAGTGAGCCGTCAGCCTGTGCATTATATGGTCCATTATGTTAATTGAGCTAATGTCCTCCATTTGAATCACCAGTCAGCTAAAAAGCCAGTGTCCCCTGTTTTTGGCTCTTGGAGATGGAGGATGGAGCTTTGTTTTCAGTGCCAGAGAGTGCTAATGCCCATCCACACCCAAGTACCAAAGAACATTACAAACCAAAGGTTAATGGTGTTATTGAGGAACTCTGGCATCCCAGCCTGAACGTTATCTTCTTTTGAGCTCTGTCCCCTTATGCAGGCTGTTACCCTCATACAGCCTCCTGCTGAAGGGACTAGATCCCTCTGCTAATACTGAGTTTCACTGTCCCCGACCCCAGCTAAAGACTAAGATACCCTGAGTCTTCTTCTGTTGTGTCATTTAGAATCCAGATGGCCAGCACTTCTACCCATGCAAAAGAGGGATGATGAAGCATTAGCTACGGAAGATCCACGTCATAGAGGGTTAGCAGGGGCACGACACAACCACACCCGATGTGGTCGGGCTGGGGCACCACCCTTTCTCATGGGAAAGAGGGGCTGGTTGTCAGCTCTTTCCACCCCTGCAAATCCAAGTGCAGACAGTGTTAAACATGCCCTCTCTAAACCACTCTCTGCTCCCTGTTTCCACTGTGAAGACTGGAGACAGAAGCTGGTCCCTTCTAAATGCTCCCGAAGGACAGTAGTTTCAGTTTCAAGGGCTAAGGGATTTGAGGGACTTGGGAGAGATGTGCGAGAACCCCTGAAGGACCTGAGTTCCAGTAGGGATATGCCAATGGAGCACAGCGAAGATCATCCTGTCCTTTCTGACTCTGACTTGTTCTCCTTCTCTCAGTAGGAAAAAGAAGAAAACCAAAGGCCCACCAGTAGGCATCTACAATGGCAACGTCAACACCCAGTTGCCAATGCAGTCAAAGAAGTTTCCGAAAGGACGAAAGGACAGTGAGTCCCACGTGTACGCAGTCATTGATGACACCATGGTGTATGGGCATCTGCTACAGGATTCCAACGGCTCCTTCCTACAGCCGGAGGTGGACACCTACCGGCCCTTCCAGGGCCCCACGGGGGACTGCCCTCCCTCTCCACCCGCCATATGCTCCAGGGCCCCAACTGTAAAGTTGGCCACAGATGAGCCACCCCTTGGCATCCCTGCCGAGTCTGAGAGCGAACCCTACACCTTTTCCCACCCCAACAACAGGGACACAGACATTCCATTGCTGGACACCCATGAGCCAGAGGAGCCTACAGAGTAACTTGGACCCATCCCAAAGACTTTGCCTAAAGCTCAGCACTGAGACACCCATTAGGGGTCTCGAGCAGAAATCCTAAAGAGGAATTAAATGGAAGGAACAGCAGGAGGTTTTTCAGGACACCACCAACCTCTCTGATTTCCAAGTGGATTCTGAGTCCAAGTGGATTCATTTCAATGATGAGATGTTGAAAGTGATGAATTCCGATCTGGATACAATCATCACAGTTCATGTCCTTCTAAACTCAGGTTGGGTTGTAAACCAGCCCGTAATGAGAGGGGAGAGCTGTGAGTCACCACGGTTGCAACAAGCCCTGGATTTGGATTTGGATTTGGACCTCTTCGGGGCAACAATTCCAATCCCTTGGAGCTCATGCAAGGTCCCTGCTCCTGCTGGAGCCCCTGGATGAAAATGACAATGTGCCTTATTATTTTATTATTATTATTTATTTGGTGGTCCTATATATATAAGAAGTCAAATTTACAACCATATAGCTCTTTTTACCTGACATAGTAACAACTCACGCTAACTGGTTGGATGGCTGGGTTTTGACTTCTGTCGACCACCAGATAAACATGTGCCTGTCCCCTAGAAGGTGGGAATAATTTGCAATCTGTCTAGCCAAAACAGGGTGTGTATGTTTGAGGGCATTGATAAGAGACTTCCCAGTTATCTTGCTCTGCGTGCGTGTGGTCATCCCACTGCATACGTTCATCTTCAGTCCTAGAAGTAAGAAAAATTTCCTTGCATTGCCATGTGCGTGGCTGTCCCTGCTCCAGCAATACTTTGGCATTTAAACAGAAAATTAGAGAGTATTTTCAACCTCTAAAACTGTTTAAAAATATAGGCCACTATATTAGTTCCCTCTTCCTACTGTAACCAATTACCTCAAACTTGGTGGCTTAAAACAAGATAGATTGCTTATCTTATGGTTCTGGAGACCAGAAGGGCAAAATGGGTCTCAGTGGGCTAAAATCAGGGTATCAGCAGAGCTACACTCCTTCTAGAGGCTCTAGGGGGAGAATTGGCTTCCTTGCCTTTTCAAGGTTTTAGGGTCTGCTCCTTGCGTCTGATGGCTGGTCATACTGTGGCACTTGCACCCACGATGACACTGTGACACTGATTCTCCTTCCTTCTTTCCTGTACATGGACCTTTCATTTATAAAGCCCACCCACCCAGATAATCCAGGATAATCTCCCCATCACAAGATCTTTAATTTCATCCCACTGAAAAAGTCCCTTGTGCCAAGGAAGGTAACATATCCTCAGGTTCTGGGGAATTAGGACATGGACGTCTTTGGGGACCCATTACTCCACCTATCACACCTTCCTGCCACTGCAGGAGAGACTAGGAAATAACCCAGGCCACAAGGTGTGTTTTGTTTGGCCTGCAGAATCTTTTTGATGAAGTAGTTACTAACATGTAAAATTATACAGTTTTTGCATAAAAATCCAGACCAGGAGATCTGGCCGTTGCTGGGGCTCACACTGTTCCCTAGCAGCAGCCAGTGGGGCACCTGGTTCCCCAGTTCACCCCAGTCCCCACCACTCCCTCTTGTCTCCCTCACTGATGCTGAGTATCTGACTACTGACGAGTGTCCCCCCACACACACAAAGGTCGCTTTGTTCATAGTGAAATGGAAAGTTTGGGACCCATGTCTTGTGTCAAAGGAGAAGACTGGCCTTGGGGCTGGTGTGTATTGTAGGAGAGTTGTTTTCTCCCGCACAGCCCGCATCCCTCATTTACACTAATGACCGGCCCAGCTCCCAGGAGCATTTGCCTCTGTGGCCCCTGCTCTCATCTGGAGGGAGAGGGATTGTGTTCCGGCTTGCTGACACGGTCCAAAGGTCAATGTTTCTGCGGCCAAGCCTCCTTTAAAAAATAAGTGTGCTTCATTGTGTTCAGTGAATTCACCTCGGAAATGCACCGCCTAGACTTGTTCACGTGCTACTTTGCCTCCACAAAAAGGAGTTTTGCAATCTCCTAAATGGTGTGTATTCCAAGGCCTCTAAGACTCTTTCCAGAAGGAAGAGTCTGCTGTTTGGGTGATAGGCTGGGTGCTGCCCTGGGCACCTTTCCCTTTTAAAAGGCAGGCTCCTGGGCAGCCAGAGTGCCTCAGCGGTTTAGCGCCGCCTTCGGCCCAGGGCCTGATCCTGGAGACCCAGGATCGAGTCCTGCCTCTGGCTCCCTGCATGGAGCCTGCTTCTCCCTCTGCCTGTGTCTCTGCCTCTCTCTCCCTCTGTCTCTCATGAATAAATAAATAAAATCTTTAAAAAAATAAATAAAATAAAATAAAATAAAATAAAATAAAATGCGGGCTCCTGCCCAGTTACCCTTGTTGGCCTCTTGGCCTGAGGTGCTGGCAACACCCCCATGAAAGGCCAGAGGAGGGCTGGGGCGTCCTCTCCTCAACTGAAATTGTATTGTTACTTAAAATCCCCCCTGGAGCCCTGGCCTCCTCTCTGTGCCTTCTCTGACCTCCTGGGCTCTTCCGAAGCTCCCTCAGCCTGTGGTCTGCATCCCGCTGCCCCACGTGGCCGGCCACCTGTGGCCTGGCTGTGGTCACACGCACCACCTTTACGTACAGGGGTGCCATGGGCCCAGGTTCTTTTAACTGTTAGCTCAAAACTCTAGGCCCAGTTACTGTCATCTTAAGATCTCAGGAGAATTTAATATTTTTGGAGGTGCCAACCCGACATACGCCTGGCTCTTTCTCTAAAGCCCAGACCCCACTTAGGTAAAATATTTCAGGGCCCCTGGAAACCACTTGGACACACCTGCTGATGCCTACTGTGTGCCGGCACCAGGTCTGCGGACGCCTGGGTGGCCTCCACGGCCATCCGCAATGCTTGTGTGGAAGCCGGTGGAAGCCCGGCTGCTACAAGCCCGGGTTCTAATGCCGCAGTCATTTTGTGCAGGAGAGCAACGTCTCAGGAAGAGTGGGGAGTGGAAACACAAGTCCTTGGGGATGCAACCTTGGTCAAGGTTAGAGGACTGGTTTGTGTGGATCTGCAGTGCTTCACTGGGAATAATTTATTTCATTGTAGATACTTTTTAGGTACCATTTTATTCATTTCCTACACTTTTTTAAATAAACAAATGTACAAAAAAGAAAAATGGGCATCGCATTGTTTAAATGCTTCCGCTCTTTGTCCCCTAGTTCGGCTGAGGCCCTGATTCCCCAGTTTATTGTGGCAGGTTCAGCAGGGAATCAGCAGACATTGTCTTGACAGTGTGTTTATGGTACAAGATGCCAGGCTTTGGGCTGCCAGTGGGTAACTGAGAGGTCAGAGCCTGTTCTGTTCTCTGTTGAGACACCATTGGCCTCTGTGTGTGATGACTCCCGGTACCCCCCTAAAGATCTTGGGCCATCCTTGCCATTGACTGAAATTGAGCCCTAAGCCACATGTGGGTCACCAACCACCAGAACAGAAGCAAAAGGGAAGCTGGTGAGAGAAGAAAGCTCCAATAGGCCCCCCACCATTCACCTTACCCAAGTGCACCAAGGAGATAGGATGTTGCTGCATAACAAACCACCCAAACTTAAGTAACTTAAGAACAACCTTTATTTTGCTCACATATCTAGCAGAACTCATCAGGAATGGCTTACTTCTGCTTTGGGTGGCCTCTCTGGGCAGCTCAACTGGAATCTACTTTCAAGATGGTGGCATCACACAGCTGTGGAGTCAGTACCAGCTGCCAGCCAGGAGTTTTGATTCCTCTTCCCTTGGACTACAGGACTTTGGGGGCTTTTACACAACACGGTGGCTGTGTTCCAAGAGCGAGTATTCTCAGAGCAGAGAGTCGGAGCTGCCAGTGTCTGGAGACGTGGGCCTGGAAGCCAGCATGGCATCACTTCCATTCTAGTCTCCGGGCACATCCATCACTGAGCCTGCCCACACTTAAGGGGAGGAAGCAAAGACCCCAAGTCTCGGTGGGAGAGGAGTCAAAGAGTTCACAGCCATCTGCTACTCGCGGGGGGATAAGAGCCAAGTGTCCAAGCCCCTAGACAGCACTAACCAACACCTGTTTTTTTTCTTTTTCTTTTTTTAAAAAGATTTTATTTATTTATTTATTCATGAGAGACACAGAGAGAGAGAGAGAGGCAGAGACACAGGTAGAGGGAGAAGCAGGCTCCATGGAGGGAGTCTGATGTGGGACTCGATCCTGGGTCTCCAGGATCAGGCCCTGGGCTGAAGGCGGCGCTAAACCACTGAGCCACCTGGGCTGTCCCTGTTTTTTTTTCTTGATCACCATGTTCACATCTAGGCCACATCCCACCTCTCTGCCCTTTGTCCTGGATTTTGTTCTTGGACTTCAAGAATCAGTCTTTGGGCTTCTGGTTTTTTCTCTCAGGGATTCTTAGGGTTCTTCTCTTTTTTTAAGATTTTATTTGAGAGAGAGAAAGAGAGCATGAGCAGGTTGTGGGGTTGGGGGGAGCAGGTAGAGAGAGGGAGAAAGAGAAGCAGGCTACCCACCAAGCAGGGAGCTCAATGTAGGGCTCTATCCGAGGACCATAGGATCACAACCTGAGCTAAAGCAGACACTTAACCGACTGAGCCACCCAGACACCTTGCCCCTTGGGGGCTCTAACCGTGTCCTCTATTCTATGATGAGAGTGTCCCAAATGCTAGCTGATACCTCCCTGGGTGCCAGGCCCACATTTTCAGCAGCCTGATAGATTCATATGTCCCCATATGCCCCAAACCTGATTGCTCCAGAGGCAAATGCATTGTTTCCTCATCCCCTTGCCCTAAACCTTTACTAGGAGTTGGCTTCCTGACTCTGCCCCTACCTAGCTGGGTGGTCTTGACTTGCGTTCTGTTTTGCAAATGTCTGCTCAAGAGTAAATCTTCCAAGATCACTTCCATCTCTAAAATGCTTTGACTCGGGCAGCCCGGGTGGCTCAGTGGTTGAGCGCCTGCCTTCCACCCAAGGCGTGATCCTGGAGTCCCGGGACCGAGTCCCACATCAGGCTCCCTGCATGGAGCCTGCTCCTCCCTCTGCCTGTGTCTCTGCCTCTCTCTCCCTCTCTGTCTCTCAAGAATAAATAAATAAAATCTTTAAAAAAATAAAAATAAAAATAAAATGCTTTGACTCTTCCAGTCTCCCAGGCCCGGATATTGGTGGCCCGGACTTTAGTTCATCCCTGTCACTCACCCAGATTGCTTTAGATGCTTCTCTTCCTCTACCTTCCCATTCCCTCCCACCATACTTTTGTCATCATGTGACTGCCCTGCTCTCATACCTGTGCCTGCATATTTGCCCCTCAGAAGAAAATCCTTGATCTGCTGAGGAGATCCCTCCTGGTCCTCTTCACCTCTCCAGATCTCTCCCTCCATTCAACCCATGACCTCAGAGATCTGTCCCAATGGCACTCAAATGGCATCATGGGCACTCCTGCCCAATTATTTACTCATGTCGCTGTTCCCAGAAGACTCTGCCAGAAGCTGTGCTTCCCACCTCCTTTCCTGTGGAGACCGTACTGGCACTTCAGAGTCTACCACAGTACCCACTTCCTCCAAGAAGACCTCCAGGCCTATCAAGTTCTCCTCAATGGCCATAGTCCTTAGGATGCCTAATAATCAGTACTGAGGTACATTAGTATCATTAGTTGGAAGTTTATACTTGCACGTGTTTTGCTTAGCATGGATGTCCTTGTCTCAGAGTAGGAGTTCATGTTTCCTACTTGGCTCATCCTCCCCGCGTTCCCCAGCACAGCAGGTGCCTAGCAGTAACATCTGTTATGTTCATTGTCAGGATAGAGACATATTGTACTTCAGCGGTGTCACCAGGCAGGTATCCTACTTGAGACGGCCAGATGGAGGGAAGGAATTCAATGCCAGGCAAATTCCTTATGCTGGAAGCTCTCAAGCTTCTCTCATGGCAGCCTCTGATGATTCCAGCAGCGATGTTCCATCTCCAGTTTACTGGTGAGCAAAGGAGACCCAGTAAGATGGAGTTACTCGCCCAAGGACACAAACACACAAGAGGCAGGACAGCAGATGTACAGCCTTTGTACCATGCTCTGCTGCTCAGTTCCGCCCAGGAGGACAACTCCTGGGATCCAGGATGAGGTAAGGGGCCGCCAAAGTGGTCCAGGTCTCCCCCACCCCACTCCCATCTTTTTTCCTTCCTCCAGGAGGCCATGAACTTTGATAGAAGAAGCTTCAGGGACACTGAACCCACCCATAGGCCCCCTCTGGACTTTGTGTTGGCAGCTCCTCCCCAGGTCAGGGATGCCTAGGAATCTGGTGTTAGAGCCACAGAGCAAAAGCACCTGTAGCCCTCCCGGCCCTGCCAAATCCAGCTCCCCCCACACTCAGCCCTGCTCTCAGCCACACCTCTGATGGATTCCTGCTCTCAACAGGAGAGGGGAGTCACACTTCACACCTGCGTGATTTCCAAGATCACTGCCAGGATATGCCACGCACCCTCAGCCCAAGTTCTACTCCAGAGGTAAGCAAATAATTCCTTACCCCAGGGCTCACTGTTCTCTGTTTGGGGATTTAGAGGGCTGCTTCTTGGCTTTAAAGGTACTTATGAGAAAACAGAAGAACACGGAACTCAGTCTAACCCCCCAAATCCCACCTTTCCTCTGGCCTTTTGAGATCCTCTTGCCAATCCATGAGCTACAGGGCTGAGCCTATATGGCCTCTTGGCCAGCGTTTGATGCAGGTAATTACCAGGAGCTACACTATGGTCATTTCAGACCCAGACAACAAACAGGCCTAGAAAAAGATTTGCTGTAAACTGGTCTAAGGACATGGAAAGAGGGAAGACCCAGAACAGATGACAGGAAAGATCTCCCTCCCCAGCCTTCAGTCCAGGCCAGCCCAACAGCAGCAGCGAACACTCCGGTCTTGGCTCAGTCCCGTCTCTATTACTGTTTCCAACACTTGGACCACCCAGCAGCCCTTCACAAACCCTAGAGACAGCTGTGTGTGCCACCTTGCAGTCACACGGGCCACGCACTCAGGAGGGCCCACACATAGCTCAGTGCTCCTCTGTTGCCAGTTGGAAATTCTTGATTTCAAACAAGGGGCCTCGCATTTTGATTTACCCTGCAAACGATGTAACCACCTCTGGCTGGAGTTCAGGGCTGTTAGCACCCCTCATCTCAGAGGATGAAGCTGGCTTGGAGAGATTCAGGAACTCATTAGGGGCCCGCAGCTAAGTGCGCAGGAGAACCAAGCTATGAGTCCTCGGGAGACTCGAGCTCTACCCCACTTTCTTCAGAGTTCTGGCCTTTGCTTGCTCACACAATTCCCTTTCCCATGCACCTGACTTGTGAAACTCTACCGAAGGGCCTTTCTGTACCACTCATTTATTTTTTTTAAGAATTTATTTATTCATGAAAGATACAGAGAGAGAGAGGCAGACCTAGGCAGAGGGAGAAGCAGGCTGCCTGAAGGGAGCCCAATGCGGGACTCGATCCTAGAACCCCGGGATCATGACCTGAACCAAAGGCAAAGTCTCAACCACTGAGCCACTCAGGTGCCCCTCTACCACTTTTATTAACTGACTGAAACACATAATTATTAGACTGATAATCAGAAAAGAGAACATTTATAATAGGGTCACAGGATAGACTATGAACCGTCCTATCCAATACAGTAGCCACTAGCCATGTACGGCTGTTTAAATTTTAATATTACATTAATTTTAATGTAATCAAATTTTAATCAAGCTGGGTGCTAATTGGTACATCAAAACTTACGGGGGCTTCCTTTTTCAAATCAAGGGTACATGGCTGTGTGTTGAAGGGACACTAAGGTTGGGGGTGGGAGGACTAGGGAAAGGGTATGGAGTTCACACTTGACTTGAATGTATACCTCAGGGTGTTTGTAGAAGTTACACTTCCTCATCTTATTTTGTTTGCCCCTCCTATAATGTACTTTCTCAATTGTACTGGGCACAAGTTCAAATGTTCAGTAGTCACCTGTGGGTAAGTGCACAGGTTGGCAACATTTTCATCATCACAGAAAATTCTGCTGCACGGCACTAGTGCAGTGTGTGTGCACAAGTGTGTGTGTGTGTGTGTGTACAGTACCACCCTCCATGAACTGAATGCTTACTATGTACCAAGGACTCTTCCGAAGTGTTTCTATGGCCAGCTTGACGAGCAATGAACACCATCTCTCACTCTCTCCCCACTAAATTTTTTTTTCTCTTGGCCCTGATAGCCTCGGGCTTGCTGGTTTTCCTCCTTCCACTCTGGTTTTCTCCACCTTCTTCACTGGTTCCACCTTGCCTCCTCACCTCTAAACATCAGAGGGGCCTGTGGTTCAGGGTTCAGATCCCTTTCTTTCTCCACACTCACCCCTTTAGTGACCTCCTCTAGTCACATGACATTGAAAACCATCTACATCCTGATGGCTCCCAGGATGGACCTCGCCCCTGAATGTAGTAGATACTCTTCCTCCTAAGAGGAAAAGTGACCATCTCCACTCAACCTCTCCACTTGGCATCTAATGGGCATCTCAAATTCAAAACATCCCAAACTGGGGTGCCTGGCTGGCTCAGTCTATAGAAGGTACAACTCTTAATCTCGGGGTCATGAGTTTGAGCCCCATGGTGGGTGTAGAGATTTTTTTTAATCTTAAAAACAACAACAACAACAAATATCCAAAGCTGACCTCCTGCTGTTCTGTCTCCAAATCCACTCCACCCATTGAGAGGAAGGGTGGAAGAAACAGGTTGCTCCAACTCAGTTGATGGTGGCTCCATCCCTCCAGTTGCCCAGAGTCTTCCTTGACTCTCTTACATGTATGTTTGATCCACCATTAATCCTTTTTCTTTTTTAAGTAAACTCTACTCCTAATGTGGGGCTTGAATTCATGACCCTGAGATCAAGAGTTGCATGTTCTACTGACCAAGCCAGCCAGGTGCCCGGGGAGCCACCAATGATTTTAATGGCTCTTCCTTGTATGCAGGATCCGCCATCCTCCTACCTCCACTGCTTTCACTGGTCCAAGCCACCATTACCTTTCACCTCGATGATGCTGTCACCTCCCCATCAGTCTCTGTGCCTCCACCTTTGCCCTCTGCTGCTTCATCTCAATACAGTAACCACAGTGATTCTGTTCATATATAAGGCAGATCTCATGACTCCCCTGCTCAGAATACTCTGCATCGCCCCATCTCATTCAGAGTAGAAGTCAAAATCCCTCCTATTGCCCATGAGGCCCTGCTGGACCTGACCCTATCACTTCTCGAACATCAGCTCTTAATACCTACCCCCTCAATCATCCTGCTGCACCCACGCTAAGCCCTTGTTAATTCTTGAACATTTGGTCTCATTCTGGTCTCATTTGTGCTTGCGTTTCCAACTAGAATGCTCTTCCACCAGAAATACCTCTGTTCTCTCCCTGATTTCCTTTAAGTCTTTATATAAACATCACCTCAGTACCTTGATAAAATCCCATGTGGCTTCTGTGGCCACACTTGAAAATGTTAAGGCTTCTCCCAACCTCCACACTTCATATCTGCTCCCTTGCTTTATTTTTACTCCTCAGTAATTATTACTATCCTTAGTAATTATTACTATCTAACAAACTATATGTTTTATTTCTTTGTCTTGCTTATTGTTGCTCTTCCAACAAAATTATAAGCTTCATGGGGCATCTGAGTGGCTCAATCAGTTAAGCGTGTGATTCTTGGTTGCAGCTCAAGTCATGATCTTAGGAACGTGAGTTCAAGCCCTGCATTGGACTTAAAAAAAAAATTACAAGCTTCATGAGGCAGGAACTGTTGGTACGTTTTACTCATCCTCATCCTTAGTACCTGGAACAGTACCTGGCACAAGATAGGTTCAAGTTCATATAATAAAAAACAATACCTTCTACAAGATAAAGGCCTATTTTCTCATATATAGGACATTCAGAGGGGACCGAGGTTCCTATCTTTCCCCTTCACCATCCTGGCAATGGCTTCTAACTATCAAGTTTGCTTCATGGTCTCATTATGGCTGCCGGAGCTCCAGAAGCCAAATATACATTCCAGGCAGGGAGCAGAGAGATGAGGAATAAAGAACTTTCCTGGGAGCTCCACTTAACTTTTTACTATATCATACCTCTCTCTTTAGGGATTACTAGAAAATTAGCTAAACACATTGATGACTCTGGCAATGTAAAGGTCTATTACAGGGGAGAAATGAGAAAATGGATACGGGTTAGGCTTTGCTTCAGTTCTGGTGTTTTATGTATTTGTTTGTTTATATTTGAATATGACTGTAAATCTCTCAAAAACATGCAGTGCTGTTTCCAGCATAATGTAGTGGTCACATCTGATTTCATAGCTGGATTCTCTTCACTCAGACATTTATACATCCAGCTCATTTTTTTTCTGTTTCTTGCCTTATCAGTTTAAGAACCTCTAAGGAGATTTCCCCTTATCCCCTCTCTTTCCTTAGCTGATTAGAGACCACACTAAAAAGTCACTGGGTTTTAAATCCTGTTCTCATGGACTAGAGAAATGTCTCCATTAAAAAGTATTGTGTCATTTGGCATTTATAATTTTTTTCGAAACTGAAAATGAGCATTTTTTTGGCAGGCATCAAATGAGTGCTATCGTGTAATACAAATGCAGCCCATTATAACACCATAGAAAGATCTTGAGTCTAGATGTAACATGATGATGTTTTGTTCTGTTTCATTTTGTTTCCAAATGGGCATTAATTAACCTCAAAGTACAATTAGCCACTGAAAGTCTATGCATGTGACATAGAGCAATGGTCACCAAGGAGGCCCAAGTGAGCTAAGCTGGACAATGAACACACTAATTGGAGTTGTTCATCCATTTAGAAGCTTTCATCATATTATAGTTCATTTTTATTTTCCCCAGTTCTGAGCAGGGTCTGAGTCAGTTGAAACTCAAGGCCTCTCGAAGGCTGACTTGGGCTTCAGTGGAAAAGAAAAGCTTCTGGATCTTTTCTGCCCTGCTCTAGCTAATGTCCCATTCCAGGGCCAAGAGTGTCTCAGTGTAATTTCTTGAACCTGTGTCCAAACTGCCTGGAGTCCTTAAATCAAATGCAAATTCCCAGGCCCCATACATAACTACACAGGATCTTTAGAACTGGAATTCTGACATTCTCAATGAGCTTCCCAGTCTTTGGCCAATTGACCAAGACTTTTCTTCAGAAAAGAGACTCACAGTTGAGGAGACTGGGGCCCACTTTCTAGTCCACCTGTGCCACTGTTTGCTGCTCCTTGAGGGGCCTCAGAGGATCAAATGAGGAGCCAACTGGTCTTTGAGGGAAGTCACCGCTGCTACAGCCCCTCACTGAAGAGTGTTCCAGGAGTAAACCCATGGAAGAAGCCACAGGCCACTGACCACCATGTGTCAAGGAGATGAATCAGGTCTATCAATTTATGCACACAGGTATGTATATTAAACCCAGCCTATCTTGTTTTGGGGAAACATTTGTCCTCCGACTGACAACCACCTCATAACTGCTGAGAGGCAGCTCTGAAGTCCAGCCATGTAATCCAAGCAAGCAACTTAATTCTTCTGAGCCAAAATATCCTCAATTGTAAAATATAAATTCTGATATCTACTTAACAAGATGATTACTGGGGTACGAGAGGTGTCATAAATGACAGTATCTGAATTTAGTAGCCACTCTTCATTAAATCTGCACTGAAAAGAAAAACCATTGCCAATAGTCAGTTTGTTTTGGCTTGGTCTCATCTTCAGCAAGCTGGTTGCCTTTTCCTGTGAGTTGACGGTTCTCTAGCTAACTGTGTCAAATTTGATGATGCTATTCTCCTCATCCTCTCCAAACTCATTTAGCTGTCAGCTCCAGCAAGCTGGCATGTGATCCTACAGTTTTTGTGCAGCCCTAGAAAGAGACATTCCTGGAAGAAGCATCACAGTGTGAGCTGTGGGGGCTCAACAAGCCAGAGAAGTGGAAAGTGCAGGGTCTCATTTTGTGACATGAGAGCACCGAGATGAAATATTTGTTGCCCATGTCTGAGGCAGCCCTGGGCATCAGAGCCTGCCTGTACAGGGCACCCGGATCAGAAACAGACCCCATTGAAGACATGTGAGTGGGGGTGGGGAAGTACAGCACTCCCAGCTCTGTGGCTTGCAGTAACCATAGCAACCATCCAGCCTTTTCTCCCTGCTCCATCTCACTCCCCAAAGGACACCTATCCTCAATGACAAGGGTATGGACAGACAATACCACTCCTTTAAATTTGGTGCTGAGGAGGAAACATTTTTCTCTGTCCTTCCAGATTCTTCTAGCTAGTCTAAGAATTAAACTGACAGAAGACAGATTCACAGGAGAAAATCTAATTTAGGGAATCCCTGGGTGGCTCAGTGGTTTAGCGCCTGCCTTTGGCCTGGGGCGTGATCCTGGGGTCCCGGAATCGAGTCCCACATTGGGATCCCTGCATGCGACCTGCTTCTCCCTCTGCCTGTGTCTCTGCCTCTCTGTCTCTGTCTCTCTCTCTCTCCCTCTCTCTCTCTGTCTCTCATGAATGGATAAATAAAATTTAAAAAGAAAAGAAAGAAAAAAAGAAAAAATAAAAAAGAGAAAAAAAAGGGAAAAAAAGAAAAAGAAAAGAAAATCTAACTTAAAATGTGTACATATGGGGAATCCATATACACATGAGATTCCAAAGACAGTCAGGCAAAATGAGGTATACATGTCATCCTGAACTAAAGAGAGGAGGTAGAGGTGTGAGACTTCAGAGGGAAGGCAATTCACAGGAAGAGGAGAAAGTAAATGTTTTGGTAAACAAATGTTTGCTGGGGAAACAATGGGACATCAGGAGGAATTTTAACAAACAGACTTGCTAAATCCCTCCCCGTCTACCACCCTGGTTTGTGTTATCATGCAGTGATTTCATGTATCCCTCTTCTAAGAATCCTATCTTCATCTAAATTCTTTTAGGCAGTTAGGCGGAAAGGCCAAAGTTTCTTCCCCAGTCTTTGGGCCTTGATTACTTTGCAACTTGTTCTGAACCCCTACAGTGGTCGGAAACCATATCAATTCTTCTGCAATGTGGAGTTCAGTCTTTGCCTCTAAATAGCCTCTAAGCAGGAGAGAAGTTTTAAAAGCAGGTTAAAAAAAAAAATCTTGTTAAATGGGAGGTGTGAAGTGTTTGCCTTCATGGAAGGAAACTGTGGCTCTGGGAATCTTGTCATTGCAATACCCTTGTGTAAGTTTTAAATTTAACCTTGAGAAGGTACTTCTTATTTCAAAATGCAGTAAAATGAGGGCACCTGATTGGCTCAGTCGGAAGAGCATGTGACTCTTGATCTTGAGGTCATGAGTTCGAGACCCACATTGGGTGTGGAGATTACCTAAATGAGTGAATAAAAATTTGTTTAAAATAATAAAGAGGGCAGCCCTGGTGGCTCAGCGGTTTAGCGCCTACCTTCAGCCCAGGGTGTGATCCTGGAGACCCTGGATCGAGTCCCACGTCAGGCTTCCTGCATGGAGCCTGCTTCTGTCTCTGCCTCTATCTCTATCTCTCTCTCATGAAAAAATAAATAAAATCTTTTAAAAAATAATAAAAATAAAGAAACAATAAAATGAAAACTCCCTTTTTTAAAAAAGATTTTATTTATTCATGAAAGACACAGAAAGAGAGAGAGAGAGAGAAGCAGAGACCTAGGCAGAGGGAGAAGCAGGTTTCATGCAGGGAGCCCAATGTGGGACTTAATCCCCAGACCCTGGGATCACACCCCTGAGCTGAAGGCAAATGCTCAACCACTGAACCACCGAGACGTCCCTGAAAACTTCCTTCTTAAAACTTGTTTAAAAAAAAAAAAAAAAAAAATTAAAACTGGGCAGCCCGACTGGCTCAGCGGTTTAGTGCCGCCTTCAGCCCGGGGCGTGATCCTGGGGACTCAGGATCGAGTCCCACGTCAGGCTCCCTGCATAGAACCTGCTTCTCCCTCTGCCTGTGTCTCTGCCTCTCTCTCCTTCTGAGTCTCTCATGAATAAATAAATAAAATCTTTTTTTAAAAAATTAAAACTTTTTAAAACTTAGGGCACCTGGCTGGCTCAGTCAGAAGAGCATGTGACTTTTGATATCAGGGTCATGGATTTGGACCCCACATTGAGTGTAGATATTACTTAAATAAATAAACATTTAAAAATATAAATAAATAAATAAATAAACATATATATATATAACTTGTTAAAACTGTTAAAAAGATTCGGTGGTTGTTAAATGTCTCAAAAAGTATTGCAGTCCTGCCGACCTCTACTAAGTCTAGTGTTTCAGATTTGAGCCTCCCTTCCACCCTCCTCACCCCAGGTGTTGTGACTGGTTTGGCCAGATTTCACCCCTCTCTGGTCAGAGATCCCAGGTTACTCCCTGAGAGACTACTGGCTGGAAAAGACTAGAAGGTGTGGCAGCAGAAACGCCTGCTCACACCCTGCTGGAAGCTTCTTCTACACACCTCTAGTGACTCGGAACTTTATTGCTTCCACACACTCCTTAACTGTTGATCCACTCAGCCCTTAACCTTGGGACTAGGGCCAGGAGAGGGTCAGGCTGTTCCCTGGGTTCAGGGAAAGCAGGCTGCCACATGGGAAGGGCTACTCAGAAACTCGTTTTGTGGCTGCTCTGTAATTTTAAGGGAAAGCTATATTTTTAGCCAAAATTCAAGTCCACGGGCCTGTGGGAGTGAATGAAAGAGCCACTTGGACCCTGGGTGGACTCAGTGGGGCTCAGGAGGCCAGTAGGGACCAATTCCATTCTTGATTCTTTTTCACACAACTAATTACTTGGCTGCCGGCCACTCACCCTGTTGCCTGAGCTTGTCTGCAGGCTGAACACCAGCAGGATCATCGGACATTCCACCAGGTTAAATCTCTTCCCACCATCATCCACATCTTACCCCTGGTCCCTGCAGCCACCCAGGAGGCCCAGCCCTCAGGCTAACTGTCATGGGTCTTTGATCTCAACTAATTACAGCTTCTCTTTCGATTTGCAAAGTATCCTCGCAAACATCACTGCAGTTTTATTTCACAGTGCAGCAGTGAGTGCCTGGCACTTAACTCAATAAACTCTGAAGTAGTTCTTAGAACCATCCTGTGAGTCCTGCAGCTAACTGTCTTATTCCCCTTCTTTTTCTTTGAAATTTAAATGAAGAGATACAAAGAATGTGTGACTTTTACTTAAGGTCACCTGGAAGAAAGTGGCAGACCTAGGAGGTGGACTCCAGCCTCCTGTTTGAGGAGTGGGGGATGCAAAGGGAGGGCATTCCAAGACAGCAGGTAGCACTCCAAATGCATTTATATTCACAACAACATGGATGGACCTAGAGGGTAGTATGCTAAGTGAAATAAGTCAGACAGAGAAAGACCAATAACGTAGAATTTCACTTATAAGTGGAATCCCAAAAACAAAACAGATTAGGGCCTCCTGGGTGGCTCAGTTGGTTAAGCACTTGCCCTGGGCTCAAGTCATGATCTCAGGGTCCTGGGATCAAGCCCCACATCAGGCTCCCTGCTCAGCACAAGCAGGGGATCCTGCTTCTCCCTCTCCCCCTGCCACTTCCCCTACTTGTGCCCTCTCATTCTCTGTCCAATAAAGTCTTTTTAAAAATTAAATTAAGTTGCCAAAGAAGAATGAATCAATCCTTTTACTCAGAGTCCCAGGTTTTTTTGTAAGATTTATTTATTTATTTATTCAGAAAGAGAGAGAGAGAGAGAGAGGCAGAGGGAGAAGCAGGCTCCATGCAGGGAGCCCGACGTGGGGTTCTATCCCAGGACTCCAGGACCACACCCCGGCTGCAGGTGGCACTAAACCGCTGCGCCACCCAGGCTGCCCAGAGCCCCAGTTTTGGGGGTTTTGTTTGTTTGTTTTTTCAGGAAAGCCAAACATTCCTGAGCAATGGTCCTTTCCATTATAGGAAGACATCAAACAGGCAGCTGCAAGAAGTAACTCATTCATCAGATTGTACTGAGAAGGTCACCAATTTGCCCAGGTGGTAGAGGAGAGATCTGGGGTGAAAAATACCTGATATGGCAGTGGTAGTAGCATCAGTTGGCAACAGCTCAATAGGCCACGGAAGAGACACTTGTCCCTCTGGTCTAATGAAGGTTGGTTATTATTTTGCAGGAGTATGGTCAATCACATTAAGACAGATTATCCAAAACTTGAAAATGATGCAAAATGATGGACTGAATGTCCTTTCTGAGTCTCCCAGAGCACTGTCTAACAAGTTCACCTAAGGATTATTCAGTGCTATGAGGAAATGAAATTTTTGGTTGACTTACTATTGATTGGGACCTAGATTCTATTAAGAGTGTATGTTCATTTGTATAAACTGATAAATTGCGAATGATTTTTGTAGAGATGCAAATGAACTCTGTCCAGTAGAAAACATAAACCTCAAAGGCTATGGTTTCATGGCACCATGGGACATTAACCAGGCTTGTATCTAACTTGCCATCTTATTCTACGTGGTTTGTCCCACTGAGGATACATTTGCCATACATCATGATTCTTCAGAAAATAAATAATTCTTGGGGACCGAGTGTTTTTCTAAAACAAGCTACCATCTTCTAGAGAAGGAAAACAAAATGCATCTGAAGAACCCAGTAATTCTGCTCCCGGCTGTTATCCATTCAGAGCTCTGGGATTGGCTTCCCACACTGTTAAAAAAAAAAAAAAAAAAAGAAGGGAAGACTTCATTGGCATTCAGCTGTAGGAGACAGAGTAAGAACTTCCTCATCCTGTGGGCGAAAAGTGATTTGTTTCAAGGGTGAGGGGAGCCCCCATGTGGGGCATCCTCCAAAGGTCTGAACAGTCTTATCTCCTTATCCAGTAAGAGAGGTTGAATTAGTTAAACTGGGGCTTGGGCTAGCTGAAGAACTGCTCACCCTACCGAACTAGCATGTAAGCCCCAAGTGCAGGGTTTTGGCCTCTGTTCACCTCTGTGTCCCTAGGAAAGTAAAAAAATAGGATGCAAAGGGAAGATGTATCTATATTAAAGACCAGTCTGATGAGAGCCTTGGCTACAAAAGGATATGAGGGAACTTTCGGGGGTGTTGGGGAGTGGTTTCCCTGGGAGTAAATATTTGTCAAAACTGATCAACAGTTCAAAAACGTGCATTTTAATGTAGGTAAATTACATCTCAATAAAATTGATTTAAGAAGAAAAAACACTAATTAAGATTTTCAGTATTTTTAAGATAGTCTGTGACTCATTCTAAGCAATGCCTGGTTTACAAGAGGCCAGACTTCACTCTCCTGCCATTGTCAGAGTTTCTATTTGAAATGCAAACACTTACTTATAGACACAAATACTTTGGGAGACAGTGAAAGCAGAAGTCATTCCTTATAGAATCACTTTTAAGAGCAAAAACACCCTAAGATTCACCATTTGGTAGTAGCTGACCAAGTGCCCTTCATTTCGGCTGATAAAAAAAAAAAAAAAAAAAAAAAGAATTGTGAAAGTTATAATTAGAAGGAATGTTAAAGATTATCCAGGGACCAGCCCATTCATTTTACAGATGCAGACACTGAGGCCCAGCTGAAGGGAAGGACAATGGGGAAATAGGTTATTCAGAGGCGATCCTTCCAGTCAGGGGTTAGATCTTTCCAGAAAACTTCCTCACTTCCTCTTAAATGGCAACCCAGTGATATTTTGGCAGATGGTCTCTTTGAGAACCACTGCTACAGAGACACTTACAATAACAAAGATAAAAGTGCCTTATACCTTTTTTAAAAAAAAGTCTAGTGTCAAATCAGTCCACTGTACCCAGGATGAAGTTGTATTTTCAATTATGTTTTCCTTAAATAACATGGGTAACAAACCCTTCTGAGATAACGAAGTTTCTGTCTTCAGTGTTAAAAAAAAAAAAAAAATCAATCTAATTCATTCTCTCCAGGCCAGAGACATCGATTTTTAAGATAAAAATTTACACTTGCTACAGATGCTGCAAGCACAGACTTCTTGCACAAATAGATCAAGATGTTTCTATTTGTCTTCAGATCCTTGTCAAGGGTTGAGCCATAATTGAACATGGTATCACATCTGCTTTGGTCTGCACAAAGAATTTTAGCACAGGTAGAGCTAAACTGTGTGGTATTTATTCTGCTGCGTACCCAACTCGATTCAGTTATTTCAATTCACTGCTATCAAATACATACGATGTGGAAGACATGGTGCTAGGCTAAGCGTGGGTGGAGAAGCAGCTGCCACATGAAGTGCTATAAGGAAAGGTTCAGACACACAGCAGGTGGGACAAAGCGGGGGGGAAGATTACAAACCTTTGGTGATAGCATTCACTCATTCATTCAAAAAGTGTGGCATGCTCTCTGGAGCTGTTAAGACACCTCTAAACTAGTAAAGGAATGTATGTGGGGCTGAGACTGCAGGGACAGCAAGCAAATGTGATGAGGACTCTTTGCCAATTTTCATTCAGTTTTCCCAATTCAGTGCTTTTGTTTCTAGCTTTGCTCCCAAGGCAACAGACTACATTGCAAGTTATTTACATTAGCAAACAAGCTGTATTAATCTATAAGCCGATTACAGTATATTGCCATGATTTCTTAGCAATATCCTTTCACTAATAACTTACATTTTGGATGCTATAAAAAGAAATCATGCACTCTCTCATGGTCCTCATCAATGCTGAAGGCCAGGGCAGCTAGAAGATGATAGATTCTGCTCCTGTAAGAGACAGGCTCACCTCAAGACTTAATCTTGATTCCAAGCCTTTGCAGAGAGAACTACTGTTTCTTTAACAGCAACCTAATATTTTTCTCACCTGAAGGGGAAAGGAAATCCATATTCAGGTGAACCAGAAAATAAACAAATAAATAAACAAATTAATAAATAAATAACCAAACCGGCTCACGTGGAGAGGGTGGCACTATAGAGTATTCCTAGTCCACCTCAGCATACCCAGGGTTTGGGGTGGACACTTCTATGATATTTAAGTCCTATCTCAAGTTTCTGAAGTGACATATTTCAGGTCCTCTTTCCCCGGTTCTCTAAGGACCCAAACAATCAGGAAGGTTTTGAAGACAATGGCTATTTTAGGGATGAGCTTCTGCAGAATAGACATCACCCTTGACCTTCTCTGAACAGATGCTCCAAGACACTGAAAAGCAATTACAGGAGGAAAGGGGAAGAGGGTCACAAGCTTTGTCTCTTTGGCTGGTCAAATTCTTCCAGCAAATCCCAATGAAAGAGCTCTTGCCACAAGAGGACCATTACATAAAGGACCAGTGGTACTCAAGGGACATCTTCCTCCCAGACATCTCCAAGAGCTGCCCCCCAAAAATGCCAACAACAAAAATCTCCATCCAAAGATCCCGGGTTACCTCGGGCCCCTCATGTTTCCAGATCTTTCTATTTCCTAAGGTAACGCTCTCATGCTGGGGCAGGGAGGCAAGAGTCCAGAGGCCAGACCTGCAGATGCTTCCCAGGGAGAATGAGGCAGGTCTTGAGGCCTGTGTCCGAATCAACTGTCTCTCCATCCTGCCTCCCACTTCGAAGCCACGATTATAAACTATGTTTAAAATGGACCAGGTCTCTGAAGAAAGTCCACGGTATTTTGATAGGGATTGCATTAAACGTGTAAATTGCCCTGGGTAGCATTGACATTTTCACAATGTTAATTCTTCCAATCCATGAGCATGGAATATTTTTCCATCTCTTTGTGTCTCCCTCAATTTCTTTCAGAAGTGTTCTGTAGTTTTTAGGGTATAGATCCTTTACCTCTTTGGTTAGGTTTATTCCTAGGTATCTTATGCTTTTTGGGTGCAATTGTAAATGGGATCGACTCCTTAATTTCTCTTTCTTCAGTCTCATTGTTAGTGTATAGAAATGCCACTGACTTCTGGGCATCGATTTTGTATCCTGCCACACTGCCAAATTGCTGTATGAGTTCTAGCAATCTTGGGGTGGAGTCTTTTGGGTTTTCTATGTAGAGTATCATGCCATCGGTGAAGAGGGAGAGTTTGACTTCTTCTTTGCCAATTTGAATGCCTTTTATTTCTTTTTGTTGCTTGATTGCTGAGGCGAGGACTTCCAGTACTATGTTGAATAGTAGTAGTGAGAGTGGACATCCCTGTCTTGTTCCTGATCTTAGAGGAAAGGCTCCCAGTGCTTCCCCACTGAGAATGATATTTGCTGTGGGCTTTTCATAGATGGCTTTTAAGATGTTGAGGCATGTTCCCTCTATCCCTACACTCTGAAGAGTTTTGATCAGGAATGGATGCTGTATTTTGTCAAATGCTTTCCCTGCATCTATTGAGAGGATCATATGGTTCTTGTTTTTTCTCTTGCTGATATGATGAATCTCATTGATTGTTTTACGAGTGTTGAACCAGCCTTGCATCCCGGGGATAAATCCTACTTGGTCATGGTAAATAATCTTCTTAATGTATTGTTGTATTCTACTGGCTAATATCTTGCTGAGAATTTTTGCATCCATGTTCATCAGGGATATTGGTCTATAATTCTCCTTTTTGGTGGGGTCTTTGTCTGGTTTTGGAATTAAGGTGATGCTGGCCTCATAGAACGAGTTTGGAAGTATTCCATCTCTTTCTATCTTTCCGAACAGTTTTAGTAGAATAGGTATGGTTTCTTCTTTAAACATTTGATAGAATTCCCCAGAAAGCCATCTGGCCCTGGACTTTTGTGTCTTGGGAGGTTTTTGATGGCTGCTTCAATTTCCTCCCTGGTTATTGGCCTGTTCAGGTTTTCTATTTCTTCCAGTTCCAGTTTTGGTAGTTTGTGGTTTTCCAGAAATGCATCCATTTCTTCTAGATTGCCTAATTTATTGGCGTATAGCTGTTCATAATATGTTTTTAAAATCGTTTGTATTTCCTTGGTGTTGGTAGTGATCTCTCCTTTCTCATTCATGATTTTATTAATTTGAGTCTTCTCTCTCTTCTTTTTTTTTTTTAATTTTTATTTATTTATGATAGTCACACAGAGAGAGAGAGAGGCAGAGACATAGGCAGAAGGAGAAGCAGGCTCCATGCACCGGGAGCCCGACGTGGGACTCTATCCCGGGACTTCAGGATCGCGCCCTGGGCCAAAGGCAGGCGCTAAACCGCTGCGCCACCCAGGGATCCCCCTTCTCTCTCTTCTTTTTAATAAGGCTGGCTAATGGTTTATCTATCTTATTAATTCTTTCAAAGAACCAACTCCTGGTTTTGTTGATCTGTTCCACAGTTCTTCTGGTGTCTATTTCATTGAGTTCTGCTCGAATCTTTATTAACTCTCTTCTGCTGGGTGTAGGATCTATTTGCTGTTTTTTCTCTAGCTCCTTTAGGTGTAAGGTTAGCTTTTGTATTTGAGTTCTTTCCAGTTTTTGGATGGCTGCTTGTATTGCGATGTATTTCCCCCTCAGGACTGTTTTTGCTGTATCCCAAAGATTTTGAACGGTTGTATCTTCATTCTCATTAGTTTCCATGAATCTTTTTAATTCTTCCTTAATTTCCTGGTTGACCCTTTCATCTTTTAGCAGGATGGTCCTTAACCTCCACGTGTTTGAAATCCTTCCAAACTTCTTCTTGTGATTGAGTTCTAATTTCAAAGCATTATAGTCTGAAAATATACAGGGGACAATCCCAATCTTTTGGTATCAGTTAAGACCTGATTTGTGACCCAGTATGTGGTCTATTCTGGAGAAAGTTCCATGTGCACTTGAGAATAATGTGTATTCAGTTGCTTTTGGATGTAAAGTTCTGTAGATATCTGTGAAACCCATCTGGTCCAGTGTATCACTTAAAGCTCTTGTTTCTTTAGAGATGTTGTGCTTAGAAGACCTATCGGGGAAAAAAAAAAAAAAAAAAAGACCTATCGAGTGTAGAAAGTGCTACATTGAAGTCACCAAGTATGTGTATTATTATCTAAGTATGTCTTAACTTTGCTTATTAATTGATTGATATATTTGGCAGCTCCCATATTCGGGGCATATATATATTGATGATTGTTAAGTCCTCTTGTTGGATAAATCCTTTAAGTAGGATATAGTGTCCCTCTTCATCTCTCACTACAGTCTTCTTTTTTTTTTTTTTTCCACTACGGTCTTCTTTAGTTTATCTGATATAAGGATGGCTACCCCTGCTTTCTTTTGAGGACCATTTGAATGGTAAATGGTTTCTTCAGAGAGTTGGAACAAATTATTTTAAGATTTGTGTGGAATCAGAAAAGACCCCGAATAGCCAGGGGAATATTAAAAAAAGAAAACCATAGCTGGGGGCATCACAATGCCAGATTTCAGGTTGTACTACAAAGCTGTGGTCATCAAGACAGTGTGGTACTGGCACAAAAACAGACACATAGATCAATGGAACAGAATAGAGAACCCAGAAATGGGCTGTCAACTCTATGGTCAACTAATATTCGACAAAGCAGGAAAGACTATCCACTGGAACAAGGACAGTCTCTTTAATAAATGGTGCTGGGGAAATTGGACATCCACATGCAGAAGAATGAAACTAAATCACTCTCTTGCACCATACACAAAGATAAACTCAAAATGGATGAAAGATCTAAATGTGAGACAAGAGTCCATCAAAATCCTAGAGGAGAAGACAGGCAACACCCTTTTTGAACTTGGCCACAGTAACTTCTTGCAAGATACATCCATGAAGGCAAGAGAAACAAAAGCAAAAATGAACTATTGGGACTTCATCAAGATAAGAAGCTTTTGCACAGCAAAAGATACAGTCAACAAAACTAAAAGACAACCTACAGAATGGGAGAAGATATTTGCAAATGACGTATCAGATAAAGGGCTAGTTTCCAAGATCTATAAAGAACTTATTAAACTCAACAGCAAAGAAACAAACAATCCAATCATGAAATGGGCAAAAGACATGAACAAATCTCAGAGAGGAAGACATATGTAGCCAACAAGCTATATAGATATAGCCAACAAGCACATGAGAAAATGCTCCGCATCACTGGCCATCACAAATCAAAACCACAATGAGATACCACCTCACACCAGTGAGAATGGGGAACATTAACAAGGCAGGAAACCACAAATGTTGGAGAGGATGCGGAGAAAAGGGGAACCCTCCTGCACTGTGGGTGGGAATGTGAACTGGTGCAGCCACCCTGGAAAACTGTGTGGAGGTTCCTCAAAGAGTTAAAAATAGACCTGCCCTACACCCAGCAATTGCTCTGCTGGGGATTTACCCCAAAGATACAGATGCAATGAAACGCCGGGACACCTGCACCCCGATGTTTCTAGCAGCAATGGCCACAATAGCTAAACTGTGGAAGAAGCCTCGGTGTCCATCGAAAGATGAATGGATAAAGAAGATGTGGTCTATGTATACAATGGAATATTCCTCAGCCATTAGAAACGACAAATACCCACCATTTGCTTCGATGTGGATGGACCTGGAGGGTATTATGCTGAGTGAAGTAAGTCAATCGGAGAGGACAAACATTATATGGTCTCATTCATTTGGGGAATATAAAAAATAGTGACAGGGAATAAAGGGGAAAGGAGAAAAAATGAGTGGGAAATATCAGAAAGGGAGACAGAACATGAGAGACTCCTAACTCTGGGAAACAAACTAGGGGTGGGGGAAGGGGAGGCGGCCGGGGGGTGGGGGTGACTGGGTGATGGGCACCGAGGGGGGCACTTGATGGGATGAGCACTGGGTGTTATGGTATATGTTGGCAAATTGAACTCCAATAAAAAATAAATTTACAAAAAACAAAAAATGAAATGAAACGGACCAGGGTGAGGACAACCGGTGCCAAAGATGCCGGAGCCTCACAGAGGGTGAGAAAGACCTTAAGGCTTGGAGGCGGAGCCCCCGTGGGCGCTGCCCTGGGGGAGGGGAGGGAGCTCCAGGCAGAGGCGGAGCGGGGGCGTGGCGGGGGTGGGGAGAGCGGGGGCGGAGGGGGGTGACGGCCCTAGGCTGTGGGGGTGGGGAAACGGAGGCGGTGGGTGGTGGTGTAGGCGGGGACTTGCTGCGGAGGGGAAGGCGGGAGTGGGCGGGGCTGGACGGGGGCGGGGCCGGTGGCGGTTGGCTGGATCTCACCTGGCGGTTGGCTGGATCTCACCTGGCGGTTGGCGCCGCCGTTAGTCTCTGGAAGTGAAGCCGGTGCTCCGGTCCTCTCTCCTGCACGCAGCGGAGAACGGCTCTCTGGTCCCGGTGGGACAGCACGGGGGAGGCCGTGAGCCCGCCCGGCCCTGCCCGCGGACGTGGCTTGCAGGTGGGCCTCCAGGTAGAGGGCACGGAAGCGGGCGCAGAAGCCGCTGGAAGGCAGGTTTGAGGCCGCGGCGGCGGGGCACGGCCGATGGACCTGCTGGGACCCCAGTCGGGGACTTTCTTGGCCGGATGGAGAACGAGCCCGTTTATCCATGAAACTGTGCCACGGCGTCGCCGACTGAGCTTCTGGTGAACGTTTTCACCGCTGAGGACAGAAGAGGTTTGCTCCGGGAGACCCCTGGCCTCACGGTTGGGGCCTGCGATCTGGGGGGCGAGGAGGGGGAAAGCATGCATCTCCCTAACTGGGGCCCAACAGCTCTCCCACAGTTTAAGTCCGCAGCTCCGAAGGGTGGCAGTGTGCAAGGACGGCGAGGCTTCGGGGTCAGCCTGCGCACCTGCACCTGCACCTGCACCTGCACCTGCTGCTGCTCCCTTCTAGGCGCCTCTCTGCTCCTTGTCTTTGGACCCACAGCCCCATTCGTCTCGTCCCTCCTTGGAAGCATTTGTTTTCCTAACTGGTACACTCTGCTTCCTCTCACTCGCTGGAAGCTGGGCTGTTAATTTTGACCTCTTGAGTCTCTGGAAGGCCACCCTCGTTATTGATCTGTTGTTTCTCTTGAAAGGCGACTGATTGGTAGCTGCTCGGAGAACCCAAGAAGTCTTGGGGAGAGTATCGTAAAGGCTGCAGTAAGGCTGGGCCTTGGCATCTGCTCCGGAGTCTTATCTTTGATAGTTTCCTTCTGACACATAAAGGTAAGGGGAACACTTGCCCAGTTGAGGCTCCCACTCAAGTCACACTCGGAGGTGAATTTTGAACCCCATTCCCAGGAGTGGATGGCCCTCTCCTCTTCTCCCTCACTTTGGTGTTTATCTGCCCCACCTTTCCAGCCCCTGCCCCCACCATTTCTCCCAGGGTCTCCCCGAAGTTGTTGTCCCTTGGCAGAGATATACTTCAAGGGCAGAGGATTCACGGTCAGGATGAATTTGGCCTCCTCTTTTCCTCGTCTCTGGCCCCTAGGGTCCATTTGCAGCTGTTTCCTTCTGATGTTCTTAGCTCTTCTCCTTCCAACTTGCACTATCTCTCAGTTCACTTCCTCATGTTCTCTGTACCTTCCGCTTTCCCTCAGCGTGCTGCTTCCTCCCAGCTGGGGCAAGTGGTTTGTCTGTAAGTCGGCCATTGGGCCCACCTTGCTCTCATCCCTGACTTGTTGAAAACTTACTCTGCAGGCCTGTGAAGGATACATGTAGCTCCACTTTTGTATGAATTGTTCAAAGCCCAGAGCAATTCATTAGAATTGGAACCATAGGGATCCCTGGATGGCTCAGTGGTTTAGCACCTGCCTTCGGCCCAGAGTGTGATCCTGGAGTCCCAGGATCGAGTCCCACATCAGGCTCACTGCAGGAAGCCTGCTTCTCCCTCTGCCTATATCTCTGCCTCTCTGTGTCTCTCATGAATAGATAAATAAAATCTTAAAAAAAAAAAAAAAAAAAGAATTGGAACCATAGTCAGGAGATTCACCCTAGCCGTACATATGAGACCTTTTTTCTTGTTATGGTCTTGCCTTCACTTTCTTCTCTTTTTTCTCTCTCATAGGATGCATGCAGCACCTTGGAGACAGGCCCGGGAGCTAAAGTGCTAAGACAAGCCAGGGCCTGGCCACCTGTGGACCACCTGTCTATGCCCATTGCCAAAGACCATCAGGAACAAAGTTGGATTTACTGATTTGCTGCAGTGAGGGAGACTGCATAGGTGTCTAGATGAGTCTAGATGAGGAGTCCTGGGCCATCCCAGTCCGTAGGTGTTACAAACGACTTATAATAGAACTTGTGTTAAGTACTGTGGGGGCAGTTTCAAGGAAGCAGGAGTTCCTTCTGGATTGGGTGCTTTGAGGAAGCAGGATCAATTCTATGATTGGGTATCTTGATTTTTATATAGAAGCTCAGACAAAAGCAGCAAAGCTAAAGCTGTGTTTGGTAAAAAAGAGAACTGTCACTTGTGTTAGCTGGCAGTGGGGGACGTTGGGTGGTTTTTGTGGTTTGCACAGTGGCCTTGATTTTGTCTGCCCTCAGACATGACTGTGGAATGGACCTGTTTTGTCAGACCTCGTCTGATGTTGGTGATCTGTGAGGTTGGCTCTGTTTGGCGGGAGAACTTCATGGTCTACCTGTGAGCACCTGGCTGGTCGGAGCCTGCTACTGGGAACAACTTTTTTTCACTGCAAAGGCAAAGCCTTGACCTTCAAGTCCCAGCCTTCTCTCTATCCTAGTCTCATATCTTCATGGTGGGATAAGGATCATTACATTGGAAGAGGAAGAAGGGATAGATGAGAATAAAGAGAGGGATTTGTGTGGGTGTGGGGGTGAAACAGCACCCTAGTTTAGAGTATCCCTATGTCGGTCACCTGAAGAGATCTATGGTTCCCTTTATCTGGATATGATGTGATTCCAAATCCATGTTGGCAAGGGAGGTGGGGGAAGCAGGGTGAGGGGAATTAGGATAACATCTCTGTGCAGGTGCCTTCTGAATTGGAGGAAGTTCCTGTAAAGGGGTGGGGAAGGCAATAAGAAATGGCCATTCTTAGTACAGATAAATCCTCACTTAGAAATACAATCCACTCTCAGAAAACACTGGTGGTATGATCACACACCCCAATCTTCTGGTACATCCCTGCTTTTAAGTGTTAGAACTATTCATTGCCTGGGATATGGTTTTGCTACAAACTATCTTGTTTTATACAAATTTATTTTTAGGGAAGGGAATCCATTACTTGTCTGATCCTCTGAGAAGCAGACAGCAAAATGGGATTAGAAGTGCAAGAGATTTATTTGGGGAAACACCTGTGAGGGATCAAGGGTTTGAGGGATCAAGGGTTTGAGTAGGGGGGGGCTCTGCAGTATAGGGACAGCCCCTGCATAAGCAGAGAAGGAGAGAAGGACGGGGGGTGGGGGGAAGAACCTAAGGCCGCAGTGCAGTCCTGAGAAAATCTGGGCCAGGCCGCTGGGGACTCCCCAGGCTGAAATTCCCCATTAGAGGAGTCCCCTCATTGGGCAGGAGGGGTGTGGCACCTGCGCCCCTGCCGTGCTCAGTCTTTGCCCAGAGGCAGCCAGGGGAAGCCTGGCCCCACTCTACTCCTTTCCTCGGACTCTCATGCAACCATCTGAGCCCCACCCACCAGGGCCACACATGTCTTCAGTGGGCAGCACCACTTTTTTTGAGTCATTGAACCAGTTTAAGTCCTCCTGGAAGCAGGGACCAAGATGGGATTAGACATGCAAGAGATTTAATGGGGGGGATGGCCATGAGGATAAAAAAGAGAAAGGAAGGGGAAAATTTTTTTAAAACTACACAAATGTGGGCAGCTCGGGTGGCTCAGAGGTTTAGGGCCTCCCACAGCCCAGAGCATGGTCCTGGAGACCCAGGATCGAGTCCCACATTGGGCTCCCTGCATGGAGCCTGCTTCTCCCTCTGCCTGTGTCTCTGCCCCTCTCTCTCTCCTGTGTATTCTCATGAATAAATCTTAAAAAAAAATAAAACTACATAAATGTGATACAAACTGTGTACTGCTGGTGAAGAAATAAATTCACAGAAGAATTTTTGTTTTGTTTTTGTTTTGTTTTGTTTTTTTTAAGCCTCCATTAAGTCACATGTGCTGAATTTGGCTTGGGAAATATGGTTTCTTTATAAGTCACTGAATTTGGAGCATCAGACAAATAGGGTCAATAGGATCTGCCTCCACTATTTTTTGCAAGGCTCTCTTGAAGGGCTTCGCTGGTATCCTCCCTCTCACTGCTTCTCAACTTCTCAGTGATGGGGAGGGGGAGATTTTGTCCCCCAAAAGACATCTGACAACATCTGCAGACATTTGGGCTGTCAACAGCTGAAGCCCACACTGCTGGCATCTAGCGGGTGGATATCAGGGATGCTGCTGATGTCATACAATGCACAGAACAGCGCCCAGAGCAAAGGATTACCACTCCAAAAGCCAGTAGTGCTGAGGGTGGGGAAACTCTGCCCTGCCAGTCCTCTTCACCCTCTCACAAGGAAGCCAGCAACATGGGCTTAGGAGACCCCCAGGGCCTGGAAATACTCCTCCCTGAATTGATCTCAGCAATAGAGCTGCAAACAGCCAAAGACTTCCTAACAGAAGACCACACCAGAGCATGCAAGCATTCAGCAGAAGGCCAACCAGAGCCTCCTTTCTATTTAAATAGCAAGTTTTTGTTTAATGAAGGTCCCAGACCCCCAAGAGATTGCCAGAAATGTAACTAAAGCACAGGAAATGCCTTATATAAGTTACAGAAACTCCTAGCAGAGAGGAAAATGCTTGAACACTTGATCCCAAGCAATATGCAGTAACATCTGAGAGATGTACCCACGCCTGCCCTGACACTCTGTCAGTTGTACTTAAAATGTAATTTGAAACTTACCCAGCCCATCTTGCTGAAAATCGAGTCTGGGGTACCCTCAATAGAAATGGTTCCTATAAATGCTGACTGAAGACATGGGAGTTCTTTCTCCTTCCGGTTGACCCTACGTCTGTGTGTTGTGTCCCAGCCAATATGCCAAGCAGCACCAAGGGAAATTCCAGGACACAGCAGGTGTTAGGAGTCCTCCGCTGGAAGAATAGAAACCCAGATTCCCATGTCTGTTCACTTAGTCTTTACTAAGGTAAGATGTTAGCACTGAGCACCTCAGCTGAGATGCAGGTGACTGTCCTCCAGTATAGGGCATGGACGTAAAAATGGCAGCACATGTTAAGTACTTACACCCCTGTCCAGGCACAGAGCTCTCTTCCCATGTGTTCCTGGTCAGCGGCTCCAGCAGTACTGCTTGCCACCCCCCCACCCCCACCCGGGACCAATCCTACAGGATAGGATGCTCCCTGCTGTGGCTATCCTTTGCCCCCTTGCTGAGAACGCCCATATTTCTGTAAATACACAAGTCCTCATCATGGTTTGGGGGCTGTGAAAATGACCAAGCAAGCTGCAGCTGTGCAAAATAACCTTAATGATCCATGAGGAAAATTACGATTGACCTTTCAAAAGGTTTGTGAAAGCATGAAAACCCTCTTACTGTCGGTAAGAGAAAAAGTAGTACAAATATAAATACACTAATTTGAAACATTACAGACATTGAGAATCAAAGTGTTTCTTTGGAAAAGTCTTGCCAGAAGGAGTTTGAACAGTACCTTGCCTATTCCCAATTCCCATCTGTATTCAGATTTCTCTTCCGGCATTATCACATTTCATTGCTTTGCTGCATTTTCCTCTTTATTGGCCAGTTCCCTGTTTGTTACCCATCTTTGTAAAATGTCCCCTGAGTTCATCAGTAGGAGACAAGGAGGCAACACAACTGCATGCTTTGCTGTCTGTGCGTGAACTGAGTAATGGACGTGCAGTGGCCACTCACCCACAGTCTTCGAAAGCGGTGACATAATTGGTCACCGATCATACTATGTATGTGCTGTTCACATAGTGATTTCTGGATGAAGAGCTAGCAGTCCAACTACACCTTAGCAATCGAAGCTTCATGCAATTTATCACAGTTAACATACCAGCATAACTGAAATTGTAACCGTCTTCTTGAGGGCCTAGTGTCATTTAAAATAATTGAAATTAGTGATAGTTGAAACTCACATATATCAGAACCGTGCAAAATGAGGGCTGCCCTCCTTCCTTATAGTCCTATGAACCCTGCTTCCTGCTGAGACCATTACTGATACAGTGTGCAACTACCTCTCCAGGTGGAGTGAAAAAAGAAAGCTTCACAGAACACAGCCAGGGTCTGCCAAGATATGCCCTGTGCCTTCTGACTCCAGACCAGCAATCATCTACTCTGCCTTCCAGGCAAGGGCAGGCACAGCACCTTGGGTGTTAACAGCCTTCTTGGTCTGGGCTCTTGAGGAAGAGGGCTGCTCTGGGAGACAAATGACCCAAAAGTCAGGCTAAGATGGCTGTACTTAGGAACTAGGGATTTGTTGAAAAGGAACTAGGGCCTGACCCAGCTGCCCATTAAAAGTAAGCTTCTCTTGTTGAAAGACCCACAGCAACAAGTTTTTGGGAACCAGATGAACCATTTCTTCTTCAAAATCACTTAATTCTTCCTCCTAGCTTCTAGTTCCCCTCCACGGTCAAGTTTTGGTCTGCAGTGGCTCCATGCTACACCTGCAAACTGCTAGTTACTGACCATTTGCCCCTTCTTCCTTAAAGAAGTTTGATTTTATTTGGGGAGTGAAGGTAGCTACCTAAAGGGTTGTACTTCTCAGCCTTCCCTGCAGATAGACATTTGACAAAGTTCTGGCCTATGAAATATAAGGAAAAGAGAAGGCTCCTTAAAGGAAGCTGACTGGAACCTCCTTGCCCATGCTCCCATTTTCTTTTACTTGATGCCTGGAATATGAATAATAATGGTCGGTGCTCCAGCAGCCATTGTGGACCATGAGGTGATCTCAAAGATAGAAAGCACACATTATGGTAGAATGGGAAAATAAAAGGAATCTTGAATCCCCTATGACCATAGAGATACCACACCAGCATTGGACTATCTGCCTCCAGATTTCTGTTTTAAGGCTCTGTTATTTGGATTTTTCATTCTATGTAACTAAATCTAATCCTAACTGAATAAACATGCTCAATCAACATGCCTACCTGCTACCGAAATTAACTTACACCAACTCCTTCAAGTTGAATCTCTACTTCCTGTCAAAATCAATAGAGAACAGTAATCAGGGGCACCTGGGTGGCATAGTCGGTTAAGCATCTGCTTTCAGCTCCGGTCATGATTCCGGGGTTTTGGGGCAGCCCAGGTGGCTCAGCAGTTTAGTGCCGCCTTCAGCCCAGGGCCTGATCCTGGAGACTCAGGATCGCGAGTCTCGTGATCCCACGATCCACGATCCCATATCAGGCTTCCTGCATGGAGCCTGCTTCTTCCTCTGCCTGTGTCTCTGCCTCTGTGTGTGTCTCTCATGAATAAATAAAATCTTTAAAAAAAAATGATTCTGGGGTTCTGGGATCGAGCCCCACATTGGGCTCCTTCTTCCCCTGCCCTGCCCCCAGCTCTTGCTCTCTCTCTCTCTCTCTCTCAAATAATAAAATATTAAAAAAAAAAAAAAAAAAAAAAACAGTAACCAAACTTACTTTGGCCAAACTGATTAGTGTGCATGGTACCACTACTCAAGGATTAGAATGGTAGGAAGTTCAGACTGAGGCAGACCAAGGAGGATATTCTGGAGCTGATGGGGTTCTTCCAAAATCCTAACCTAGTAACCAGTGGTTCTCAACCTCTCTGGCTTGGAATCACCTAGAGAGCTTCAAATACTCCCCGTGCCTGGTCCCACTCCCCAGAGATTCGGATTTAATTGGTCTATGGTGCAGCCTGGGCATTGGGGGTTCTTTAAGCACCTCAGGTGATTCCAATGTCTGGCCAGGACTAAGAACCACTGACCTAACCTCAACACCTACGCGAATAAGTGAAAAACTGTGTGAACCACTGGGGTACAAAATTTAAGGAAGCACCAAAAAAAATTACAAAAGTATAATTAAAAAAAAAAAATCTCAGTAATCATGCTAAATAATATTTGAACGGGAGATTTTTAAAAATCAAAATGAATGCAGGAAAATCCATGAGGAACAAAGTATCAAGAGTTAAAATAAAAACAAGATCCTAGGACAGGTGTACCCCGTGTTTACAGTCCGAAGGTCTGGACGTTCCTAACCAAGAGCTGTGTGGCCTGCGATTCTCTGGCCCATACCGCCCCCTGCTGCTGGAAACGGGAAGTGCTCGCCGCCCGCCCCGGAGGCATCGCCACCGGGATCCCTGTCCTCGCGCAGAGACACGGTGCCCTCTTGCGGGCAGCCGCCCACTTCAGGAACTTTGAAAAGGCCCGGGTCACCTGCATCCTGCTAGATTATACCTGAGTAGGATTTTTAAAAGCCCAAAACTGAGGATTGCAAGATCCAGATTTGAGTCTCAGCTTTGCCTCTGGGCCGTCTTGAACAAATCCCATCAGCCTTCTGGGCCTGTTTCTGTTCCTAACGTGGATCTTATTACCTCTTCCCATAATTATTGGATTACGGGAGAGGTGTTCGGTGACAATGCCCAGTGGACACGCAGTTCACAGGAAGCTACCTCCCTCAGCTCACCCCACGGCCATGGAGCAAATGAAACTGTCATCAATTTATTACTGAAAGCAAGACACTAAAAACAAAAAACAGGGAGGAAAAGGGCTGTGGATGTCTAGATAGTGGGCTGATGCCATGACTGATGGGACAAGGAAGACTTCCCCTGGGAAAGGGTCATGCCAGGAGCTGGCCAGCAGCTGCTGGGGGTCACTAGGCCACTTTTCCGATGTTTTATTTCAGGAAAGTTCCAGTACAGGAGGCAAGCATCACAGTGGTGGTAGAAAGCCCAAGGCCCTTGGAATCAGCCCTGGGTTAAATCCTGGCTCTGCCACTTAAGTAGCTGTGTGACCCTGAGGGAAGTCATTTAACCTCCCTGAGTCTCAAACTTATTTTTCTACAAAATGGGGATAATAACACATCCTGTCCTGGTGGATAAGACTTAAGTCATACAACATAACTTTGAGCGCCTGCACTCTGGTCGGCTCAGCACATGAGAGCTGCTATTGCAAGCATGGAGCTCTTGCAAGCAGTGGGAAGGAGGGGACACATGGGTTGGGCGGTGTTGGCAACTGTCCTATTGGACTCCTAGGCCAGCCCCCAGGGTGTGCTGGGGAAGGAAGGGGGTGCAAAGTCTCCAGCAGGCAGCCTCTGCTCTTTTCTCCCTCCACCTCTCAGCCCCCAGCAGGACTCAGATGTCAGAGCATCCTATCAGTAGATCCACAGCAGGAGGGGTTGGGGGTGAGGGTGTCACCCACTTCCGTGGAGCTGAGGAGGGCATGCTGGATTCCAGCACGGGGAAGCCGGGAGATGGACATCAGGGAAATAGACATCAGGGCACTAACTTAGGCAACAGCGTGTCGGTGGCAATTTCCCAACTTTGATAATGGTGCTGTGCGGATGTAAGGAAACATCCTTGCTCTCTGTCAGTAAATACACCGAAGCATTTAGGGGTAAAGGGGAACCATGTCTGCAATTCACCCTCTAAGGGTTAAGGAAAAAAATAAAAGGATATAGCAATATGGGGAAATGTTACCGTTGGGAACATCTGTATGAAGGGTATCCAGGAATTCTTGCAACTTTTCTACAAGCAGGAAATTATACGATAATAAAAAGTTATGCAAAGAAAAAAGTGCAGCAGCAGTGGGGGGTTCTCTATCTCCATTCTTTTCTGTCCTGCTGCTGAGAATCCGTTGGTGGTGAGAACTGTGTCTGGCTTGCCTTGGGTCTCCTCCCTCTACCCCCTCCCCTCCCCCCCCCGTCCCCTCCCTTCCTCTCCTCCCCTTCCCTCTTCCCCTCCTTCCCCTCCACTCCTTCCCCTCCCATCTCCTCCCTCCTCCTCCCCTCCTCCCTCTCTCTTCTTCCCTCTTCCCTTCCCTCCTCCCCCTCCCCTCCCCTCCCTCCCCTCCCGTCCTCCCCCTCCTCCCTCTCTCTTCCTTCCTCTCCCCGTCCCCTTCTCCCCTCCCCCCTCCCCTCCTCCCCGCTCCCTCTCTCTTCTCCTCTCCCTTCCCTCCTCGCCTCTTCATATACCCCCTCACCCTCCCTCCCATGCTCCTTCCGCATCCTTACATCTCACCTCCACCTCCCATCTCCTCCCTCTCCTGACCCCTCCCCTCCTCCCCTCCTCACCTCTCTCCCTCGTCTCTTCTTGCGCCTCTCTCCCTCGGCCTCCTGCCCCCTCCCTGCCCCTCCCCTCTCTCTTCTTGTTCTTCCCTTCCTCCTCTTCCTTCCCTCTCCCCTCCCATCCTCCCCCTCCCTCCCCTCCCCTCCTCCCCCTCCTCCCTCTCTCTTCTTCCCTCTCCCCTCCCCTCCCCTCTCCACCCTCTCCCCTCCCCTCCCCTCCCATCTCATCCCCCTCCCCCCTCCCATCTCCTGCCCCTCCCTCCCCTCCCATCTCCTCCCTCTCCTCCCCTCCCCTCCTCCCCCTCCTCCCTCTCTCTTCTTCCCTCCCCACCTTCCCCCCTCCTCCTCCCCCTCCCCCTCCCCGTCCCCGTCCCCAGAGCTCCCCGCCCGAGGGCCCAGCACCAGCGCAGCCACTCGGGGCCCAGCGGCACCAGCTTTATTTGCACGAGGAGCGGGTTGGGGCGGGTCGGGGCGGGGCGGGGCGGGGGCGACGCTACACGATGGCGAACTGGCAGATGTAGGGCAGCCTGTCTCGGCAGCGCTTGTCGAACCACTTGCCGTTGGCGGCGCCGGCCAGGGCGGCGCAGTTCTCGGCCTTGCCGCCGTCGGGCTGCGCCGTGATCTCCGTCTCCCAGTTCTTGTAGGCGATGTGGCCGCCGGTCATGTCCACCCAGGCGCCCTCGGCCGCCATGTCGTTGAGGCCCAGCCACGTCTCGGCCTCGGCGCCCGCGCTCTGGCGCAGGTAGTCGTGGAGCGCGTCGTTCTCGGAGCCCGACTGCGGGGTGCCCAGGGTGCCCCCGCGCGAGATGCAGTCCTCGCTCGCCTCGTGGAAGGTCTTGGGCTGCGTGAAGGCCAGGAAGCATTTCCTGTGCACCTTGGTGCCCTTCAGGCAGACTGCGGGGGGGGGGGGACGGCCGTCACGCGGGGTCCGGGGGGACCCCCACCCCAGGCCCCCGACGGCCCCTCCCCGCACCCAGCCTTGGGCTGCGATGGACGCCGAGGCACAGCCCAGATCCCCCGGCCCCTCGGCCCATCGGCTGCGCAGGCCGTACAGGTGCAGCTGCAAGCTCGAGGCCACGCCCCTCCCGGTGCAGCAGCTGCAGCTGCAAGCTCGAGGCCACGCCCCTCCCGGTGCAGCAGGCCAGGCCGTGCAGGTGCAGGTGCAGCTGCAAGCTCGAGGCCACGCCCCTCCCGGTGCAGCGGGCCAGGCCGTGCAGGTGCAGGTGCAGCCGCAAACTCGAGGCCACGCCCCTCCCCGCGCGGCATCCAGGGCCTGGGGGATGTGGCAGCGTAGAGACAGGTCATCCCTGCCTGAGGCAGGGCAATGCTGAAGGGCCCTGCCAGCTCGGGAGGCCCTGAGCGTGTCCAGAGAATCAGCAGCCCTGTGGGGTGGGGGTGGGGAAACTGCCAGACGCCATGGACTCTGTGGGGGGAAATCCCCACCACATCACCTCACCTCAAGGGGCTCTGCCCAAGCACAAAGCTTAGACGGGAGAGACACCTTCCAGCGTGCCCTGCAATCTCCCCCCAACCTTCCTCTCTGCAGAGGAGACTGACACCCAGAATGGCACTGTGCTTCTGAAAAACATTCCCTTTGTGGCAGGTACTGCTGGTTGACTCAGTCAACATCCGTTCTCAACCCCCTTCTCTCAAGCCCCTTGTCTGCCTCCACTACAGAGGCTGGGTAAGCTTCATTTTTGCATCCAAGCTACAGGTGGTCATATGATAGAGCCGTGATCAATAAGGTGGAAATGGAAGACTTTCACTCGCCTGATGATTGGCCGGGCCACCTTTTCTCCTACCTCTTGCTCTGCATGCACTCATGATGTCTGGAGCCAGGGCAGCCACCTTGGGACCATGAGGCAAGGCTTCTGAACAAAAACTTAACAGCTACCCTCTTTCAGACTCACTTTTTGTTTAAGCTCCTGTTAGGTGTTCTATTTACTTGAAGCAAAAACATGGTGGACGCTTCCCCTCTAGAGCCCCTTCACCCTACCTGCTGTATTAAGCAGGTTGTACAAAATCATGTGTTTGTCCTCCCTTCAACAAAAATTTCCCGAGTGTTGATATGCGGTAGGCGAGGTGGTGGGAGAGAAGGCAATCAAACGTGGCCCCCGTGTTCCTGGGCTTATCACCTAGCAGGGGAGGCAGACATACATCACCAAAGGAATCTATCGTTACAAACTGCAATAAATATGATGAAGGAAAGAACATCATTTTGCGAGAGTTATAACTGAGGAGCCTGATTGAGACAAGGAAGTCCTGAGACAGGAGCATCTGGGTGGCTCAGCGGTTGAGCCTTTGGCTCAGGGCATGACCCTGGGGTCCCAGGATCGAGTCCCGCATCGGGCTCCCTGCAGGGAGCCTTCCTCTTCCTCTGCCTGTGTCTGTCTCTCATGAATAATAAACAAAATATTTTTTTTAATTCTAAAAAAAGTCTTGAGACAGTGATGATGCTAGAGGTGTGCATATTAGATGGATCTTGGGGGAGCCATTCAGGCTGCCAGAACAGCAGGTACAAAGGCCCTGTGGTAGAGGGGACAGAGTATGGCATGTTAGAGGGAGAGAAGGATGGCCAGTGTGCCTGGTGAAAGAAAGACCTGGGTGGGAAGAAGCGGGTGCAGACTGCCCAGTGAGAAGGATCTGGAGGTCGAGGGAGGGCCCAAAGGTCAGGATATGCTGTCAGAGAAGCAACAGCTGAGAGGATGGCTGTGAGCACAGGGAGATTTATAGATTGCCCAGGAAGGGGCCCAGGCGGGTCCCAGGAAGATAACTGGAGAGGAAGCATCGACAGAGCTAAGAGCAAGACTCTGCCCTTCGGGCTGTTAGCAAGAGACTCCGCTTCCTGGTGGAAAATGGAGGTGGGGTTATAGCAATAAGCCCACTGCATGGGTTTTCTGGGAAGAAAATTAAAAGTTAATATACATAAAGCCCTTGGAGCAGTGCCAGGCTCACGTGTGTTATCTTTTTTTTTTTTTTTTTTTTTTTGAGTGTTATCTATTATTGTCAGTCTGTATTCTCTGTGTTCCCCGGGGCAGAGGAGTGGGCGAGTCTGAGACCCTATGGTGGAGAGAGAGAGGTTAGGTGGCCCTGGAGGAGACCCGACCTTGCCCCCAGGCTCTGCAGCTGTGTGACCATGTCCATCTTTGCTTATCCGATTAGTGCAGGGCTGGGAAGACCGAAACCAACCTCTCCTCACACCCAGCATGCACCCGCTGCTCCCGCTCAGATCCTAATCTGCACTAACCAGCCGGGTGAGCGTGGGCAAGGAACAGGACCGCTCTGTGCCTCAGTTTCCCCATTTAAAGTAAGTATGAGAAGCCCTGCCTCGGCATAATTAGGATGATTAAGAGTAACAGCATCCACAAATTTGCTGACACACAGGGGAGCGAAGCTAACGTGCCCCTTAGGGCTGCGGGGGCTGGCGGAGTGGAGGGTCCTGTGGGAGCTCATTAGGAAGGCTGCTGCCCCTGTTCCAGGCTGCTCCTGGGGCCATGCTTCCGGTAGGCGCTAATGCAGCCTTGTGGGAGAGTCTCTGTCCTTTGAGAACATTCCCAGTTGCACACACATCAGGGGATCTGGCGGAGAGGAAGCAGGCTGAGGAGGGGGCTCCCTGAACCCAGAATCTGGGCCTACAGGGCTGGCCCGACAGCCAGGGCCCTGGTACTGACTGGAAGCTGCAAACACACTCACTGCGGCTGCCCTGGCCCAAGCCCTACTCTGGTGCACTGCCGTCTGCACTCACCTGTCTGCAGGGCCTGCTGCTCCTTCAGCAGAGCCACCTCCTGGGCCAGGCTGTCCACCTGGCTCTTGAGCTCCTCAAACATCTTGGGGATCACAGCATCTAGGACAGAGACAATCTCAAACACGTGAAGAAGGCAGTAGGGATGGGGCAGGGCAAGGACGGGGTAGGATAAACCCGCCCTCCATCAACCACCCAAGGGGACAAGGGAAAGGATACCCCTAGACCTTGCTATCTTGGTCTACTTTCTCTCTGTCCCTGCTGGTGACAGTCTAAGTAACTGCTTGTGATTTTCCATCTGCTGAGAAACGTATCCTTCACTTGGTCTTACTCAAGTGAAACCCATCCACGTGTTTAGAAGAACTGCTGGGGGTCGGATGGGGTTGGGGTTGGAAGGGGCCGGGAGTGCCCCGCCCCCCCAACCACCCTCCCAGCTCCAGGGGAGAGCAAAGCATAGGAAGCAGAGCCAGATGCCCTTGAGACCTGCCAAGTTCACCTCCCTAGGCTAGAGCAACAGAGCATGGACAGGATGGGCAGGCGCTCCAGCCCAGGGCTGAGTGTGACACCACAGGTGCCCGCATGCTTGGGCTCTGAGGTCACAAGGATGTGAGTGACCCGGGGCAAGTTGCTCCGCCTCCCTGAAGTCAGTTTCCTCATCTGTGAAATGGGTTGATAAGAGCCCCACCTCAGGGGCACCTGGGTGACTCAGTAGTTGAACGGCCGCCTTCAGCTCAGGTCGTGATCCTGGAGCCCCGAGATGGAGTCCCACATCGGGCTCCCTGTGGGGAGCCTGCTTCTCCCTCTGCCTGTGTCTCTTGTCTCTCTCTGTGTCTCTCATTAATAAATAAATTAATAAATTAAATTTAATTAAATACAAAGAGCCCCACCTGAGAGGACTCTGAAGAAGAGAGAGGTCAAGCGTGTGAACAGTGCTTGGCTCACAGTCAACCCATGTGACCCGTGTAATGCACCCCTCCTGTAGCACCACTTCACAAGCAGGAAACCGAAGCCAGGATGAAGCGAGTGGCCGAGGATGGCAGAGCCGGCCGCCAGCAGGCCTGTTCCGAAGCCAGGGGCACGTGGCGCCAGGTCTGATCCTCCCCAGGCTTGGGACGGCTCGGGAGCACGTTCCTAACGTGAGCCATCCTGAGCATTGAGGCCTGTTGGGAGCTGGTTATGCGGGAGCCAGCAGGGGCAGGGGGGGGGTGTCTCTCTGTGTGTGCAGGCTGAGGGCTCTGTGGGTGGACCCCAATCTTACTGAAACCCCAAGGGCTTCAGGAAAGGCTGCGTGGGGTAGAGGGCAGGGAAGCGCTTCCATGGACCATTTAGCTGTGCCTGTGTAAAGTCCAAGGTCATGAGCAATGAGGGCAGAGCCTTTGTCCACTCATAAGATGCTTTTGCAAGGAAATCTCAAGAAACAAATGCGAGCAAGAAACGTGTATATGCAGAAATTAGTGATGTAACTTATCAAATATGAGGGAAATAACACCTGGATAAGCAAGCAAAAAAAAAAAAAAAAAAAAGTGGTAGGGGGAGGAGGGTTTAGGACTGGCAAACTAGCCTGGCAAGGTTACGTGTGCCTCATGTGCTGGGCCTCTGCCTTTGCAAGCTCGTGGCAGCTCTGTGCCCAGTCATGTGATGCTCCGGCGCAGGGTGCCAGGTGAGGTTGTGCAAGTTGCCTACGGCACAAAGGTACTCAGCAGAGGGGACGAGTGTGGGCTCATGTCTAGTCCCTAAGCTTTGCCCTGGCTATGCTGAGACAGATCAGAGAAAGGGGTGCCCTTCTACAATTTGGCAACTCAGAGGGGTGCCTTCGTAATTTGCACCGAGGTACCCACGTGTGCAAGGGGCCCTCTGGGGACTGGTCAAGGAGGAAGGCACCAACAGTGCTCCACCCGAGTGTAGGAGTAGGGAATGTCTCTGCAGCTCTGGGCAAGGAGTCAGGAGGCTCTGTGCTACCCCTCTCTGTTTCGGAGCCTCAGATTCCTGATGCATGTTATTGAAAGACTTCCAGGTCTCCCTGTTCTGAGGGCCTGTGACCCCCTGTGAGGCCATCCTGCCCACCTGCGCTGCCCTGGCAGGTGAGGCCACACGGCCACTAGAGCTCCAGCCACCTGCGCCTCCCCCACATGCCTCGCCTCCTGCTGACCCCTATGTAGCCGGCCAGAGTTACACCTCCCACCATGAGCAGATGAGCTCCCAGAAGCACCCAGGGCTGTCCCCTGACCCGGAGGCCAAGGTGGGGGCTTTGCACACAGCCTCACCCTCAGGCACCAAGCAGCCCCAATGGATAGCCTCTCTTCTGGACTCCCTCCCCTTGTGTGCTCTGGGTCTACACTCTGATTAGTCCTAAGAATCTCAATCCTGGCGGGTCCTTGGAGTCACTGGAGATGTGTGGAAGAGGCAGATGCTGCCCGGGCCCCTGACCCCAGATCCAGCCTTTCCAGAAGGACCAGCCTTCTGGATTGTGATGTACTCCTGAGAGTGCCCGAGTGAGAACCATCGAGGTTCTCGGGCCGATTTGCACCTTAAGGGCACGGTGGTGTCCCTTTGCTAGGCTGCTCAGCGCATATATCGGCCCTTTTGCAGGGAAGCAGTCTAGAAGCATCTGTTGTGTATGTGGACAGTGGGTGGAAGGAAGAAAACCCAGGGCAAGTCAGAGAACACTGAAGTGGGCTCCAGCGAAAGGTCAGGGCTGGACAGAAGGCTCCACCGGCATTGTCAGCTGTTCTGCAGGCCTCAGGGCCCAGGGTCTCCAGGGGCCACCTCCACGGAGAGCGCCTGGGGCCAAGTTCCAGCGTGACAGCTGCAGAGGGCCAAGCCACCATCTGGTCTGACCTCTTTTTTTCACATGCTTTAATAAATGATTTGAATGATTAAATAAATCTCTGGTACTTGAGAAATTAGCAACTATTTTCCACATTTAAAAATTCTAGGGGCGCCTGGGTGGCTCAGTCAGGCGTCTGCCTTTGGCTCAGGTCATGATCCTGGGGTCCTGGGATTGAGCCTTGCGTTGGGCTCCCTGCTCAGGGGGGAGTCTGCTTCTCCCTCTCCCTCTGCCTGCCACTCCCCTTGCTTGTTCTTTCTCTCTGACAAATAAATAAAATCTTTTTTTAAAAAAATCCTATAATTTGCCTTTGGAATTGTGCCTCCCCTACAAAGAACCTCCCTAGGTGGCAATTTTAGCGAATACTTGTGGACACAATTGTGCGTGATATTGACTCTTTTTAATGAAAATTTTATAGAAGGTAACATCTGCATACAACTTTTTAGAAACCCAAACAGGGGATCCCTGGGTGGTGCAGCGGTTTGGCGCCTGCCTTTGGCCCAGGGCGTGATCCTGGAGACCCAGGATCGAATCCCACGTCAGGCTCCCAGTGCATGGGGCCTGCTTCTCCCTCTGCCTGTGTCTCTGCCCCTCTCTCTCTCTTTGTGTGACTATCATAAATAAATAAAAAAAAGAAAGAAAGAAACCCAAACAGTTCAAAACATTAGTCTTCTTTCCGACGGAGATTGCCTTCAGCTCTCCAGAGGTTGTCACTGTCACTCTTATGGATCCTTCCAGAAAAAATATCTATGAATATACAAGCAAATGCGTATTTGTATATAAGCCCACTTTTCAAAGTAAATGTGGCATCGGCATGGTGTCCATTCTGTTTTGGATTTTCTGTCGTTAACTTTATAAACTGAATCTTGGAGGTCATTATCTGTCAACGCCGCAGCTGCTCTGTTCTTTGTCACAGCCCTGGGGGTCTCTGCTGTCCTGAGGCACCTTCCCACACTCCACTAGTCCATGGCCTACAGGCAGCTGTCTGTTTACAGAGGAGGCTCAGAGAGGGGCCTGAGGGCGGCCCATGCCCCCTTGCCCTGCCTTTTCCAGGCTCTTGGCTCTGGCCACCCTTTTCTCTGCCTAAATCCACATTCTCATCCCCTGGAACTCTCTCTCGGAGCCTCGGAGCCCTGTGGGGGTGACAGCCCCGGTTCATCGCCATGGCATTTCGCTCATGTTGTCTCAACACACCCTGGGGTGACCTCACCCCAGGCAGGGCTCCAAGGGCAGGCTCTGCAGCAGCCAAGGCAACCCAAGGACACCCCAAACCCAGAGGCAACAGAGAGAGTGCAAACCCACTTCTGGCATCCTGGTTTCGGGTTCCCCCATTTCTGTTTTCTCAAGGTTGTGTGATACGCTGTCACACAGAGAATTAACTGGGTCCCTTCTTCCCCTGTGCACTGGGGATATCGCAAGTGCCAGGCACCACGTTGGGCACTTGCATGTTTTGTAGCATTAAATCCTAACCAGAAGCTTTTCAGCAAATGCCACTATCCCCATTTTATAATGGAGTAACCCCAGGCTTGGAGGTTACAAAGCAGAGCCCCTTGGCACTGCCAAACCCAAGGTTTCATTTCTTTAACATATTTGGGGGGTGAAGATGGGGGGAGTGGGTGTGGGCTTAGATGATCTGGAAAGTTCTTTCCCACTCCGAGAATCAGTGATCCTTACAATTCTCACAACCGCGCCTGGTACCGGAGAACTCTCCCAGGCTTCGGGGGAACTTCCCTGAAGTTCCCTGGACTTATCAAGAAGGAAAATGAAGGGAAGGAGCATCAGGAGCAGTGAAGGACAGGCTGACCAGCTCCCTGGAAGATGGGGAGGAGCCCTGTCCCCCTCCTTACCTTTCTTGGCATTTACAGCCTTCTTGACCTTGGGGGTGGACTCCTGGGCCGTGACCTGGGTCAGGAGGGAGAAGAGGCAGAGGAGCAGGTAGGTGCCCCAAAGCTCCATGCTGGTGCACTGGCTGGGGCTGCTGCCTGCTTCGGCCTGGGTCGGAGAGCAGTGGCAGCTGAGGCCCGGCCTGCTCGTCTTAAGGCAACAGCCACAGGGTCCTCTGTCCAGGAAACCCTCCCAGACTCGTCTGCGGGCCTGCCAACAAAAGCCTGCAAAGGAGGAAGGCCTGGGAGCGCCTCACTGCCCGGGGAACACCCACCCAGCGTCCTGGCCCTGCCTTCTAATACAGAATCATTGTTTTTTATAGAATTCTGAAAAACACGATGGTTGTCAGAGCTCACATCTGTTGAGCAGTTAGGGTGGGCAGGTGCAGGGGCATGCCCTTCCCTGGCATTAGCTCCCGGAGGCCTCACGCCAGCAACAGGAGGAAAGCTGCTGTCATCCCCTCATTTTACATTTGAGGAAACTGAGGCTCATAGAGGCTAAGGAACTGGCCCCAGCTCCCCAGGGGCAGCACTGGTATCCGAACTCAAGTGGGGTGACTCCAAAACAGGTACACTCCGAGGCCTCTTGACAGTGTGACCTGGGGCTCACTGCCTGATTTTGTAGAATGTTTATTATGATTATTCTGTGGTTCTGTCTCGATACACTTGGTGCATCTTTGGTTAAAAATACCAGGGAATCCTCTCCTTGCTTCATGTTCTGCTTCTCGAGCAACCTATCCTGAAGCAAAGGTGACTACAGTGGGAGAGGTGGGAGCCACAGTGCCCCAGAATGCTATCGAAGGTGGAGCAGGGAGCAAATACTGTCCTGGCCCAGCAGGGTGGAGGGAGGCAGAGACTCTGCAGGGAGCGTGGGAGTCCAAGCGAGGAGAGAGAGATCCTGCATGGGAGGTGGGGGGTGGCAGGGATGAGGGGTAGGTTGCATACAGGGCACCACCCATCAAATAAGCAGATCTGCTCCAGACAATGGGAGCCAGGCTACTCCTCATCAGAGAAGGGAGGCACAAACATGGAGAGAGAGAAAACTAGAATGAATCACGTGGTGTAGGATTAAAATTAGAGCCATCGGTGTGCAACTGTGGGCTTGAACATATAAAGATGAACCTCTAAATTTAGATGGAAACGTGCACGCCTGTTCCCTAGCTGTCACTGGAACGACCATGGAGCAACCCCTCCAGGGCCCCCAGCCGCCCTACGGTCCAAGGACTGACTGGCTTCTCAATCCAGCTTCCCACTAAAAGGAACCAGAGCACCTGGGAGGGAGACGTGCCTGATTCGAGGGCTGGGGCAGGAAAGTCGAAAAGGAGCCCAGAACAAGTTGTTTTGCCAGAAAGCAGGAGAGTGCTTAAGGGATGATGGGAACGTGTGGTAACTGCACACAGGGGCGAGCTGGGGGAGCGCCCAGGGCCCAAAGGTCAGCAAGGTCGTGAAAGCGACAATGACGAATGACGACAATGACGTGGGCACCCTGGAGCACACCCACAGGTAAGCACGTGGATGCTCCGATAATCAGAGGAGGAACGGGATCTTTTCCGAGCCTCGTGTTACCTGCCCACGAGACATGTGTCCCTTACAAAGGGAAGAGTGACCTGCAGGGAAGAAGCTGGGCAGACGCTGCTTAATCAGTCAAGTGGCCCAAGTAAGCATCACGGATCGAGGCGCAGGTGGAAGGCGCGCGGGCCCCCTGGACTCCTGGAGGGAACGCAGCACCACGTCTGTCTGTCGGTCCAGAGATTCCTGCCAAAGAAACGCGGCGGGGGCCCGACTGAGGGCCTTCTACAAAACGACGGCCCCGGGTTCCTCAAAACTGGCCGGACTGGGACGGAGGGGACTGCGTCAGACTGAAGGAGACAAAGGCACAGAGCGGCAAACACGGCCTGCGATTCTGGACAGCCCCGAACAGAGAAACCCATGGGTCCAAGGAGCTCTTGGCCGTGAGGCGACCCTGCCGCTGTCTCGGTGGGGACGGCGTGGTGCTGTGACCTCGGGGGGCAGCCGCCTGGCCTGGAGGAGCCGCACGCTGAGGCCTGGCGCAGACACCCTAACTCCCCGGGGCTTCAGGGGACAAGCGCTCCGTACACCGGAATTGCCAATTTCCTGTGAGCTGAAGATTATTCGCGAAGAGAATACAGCATTGTGTGACTGGGCTTTTCTTCCAAGGGAGCCTGCCATCAGATTGGTAGGGAGGGATCCTCTGCGGCCAGGGATCCGGCTGGCGGCCTGGGGCACTGCGGGGTGGCGAGTGCCCTTAGTGCCAGGGGGCTCCGCCTCTCCATCCTCCGAGCACTGGGCTTTAGGGGGCAGCTGGGCCCCTGTCTCCGTGACGCAGCTGGGGGCCGAAGGGCACATTCTTAACGGGGAGCCTTGCTTCCTGGAGCTCGGGGTGGGTAGCACATGGCAAGAAAGGACTTGCGGTTCTCTCTCTCTCTCTTTTTAAAGATTGTATTTGTTTATTCATGAGAGACGCAGAGAGAGGCGGAGGACACAGGCAGAGGGAGAAGCAGGCTCCCCAGAGGAGCCGGATAACGGCGCTGACGCCCTGCTCTGGGTGGTTGGTGGTCGTGCAGGAGCCACGCATGAGCCATGCTGCGCCGGGATGTGCCTGGACCTGTTAGCGTCCCATCAGCCCCTCACCCGCTCCGCAGTGTGCCTGGATCCCGGGGGGTTCAACAGGAGGGGACCACTGTGCCATCAGGTCTGCAGTGGGGTCTCACAGGACACCTAATGCAGTGGGCAGGGGCAGGAAGGAAGGCGGCCCCCAGCTGAGGAAGGGCCTCAGAGGGGAGGGGAGGGGGGGGTAGGGGAGGGAAGGGGAGGGGAGGAGAGGAATGTGGACCGGGCTTCTGGCGCTTCTGGTGGAGGAAACACTGCACATTCTCAATCCTGAACACTAGCGGGAGGGGTGTGGGCGGGGTGGAGGTGGGAAAGCAAGCAAGCTGGAGATGTCGACAGGGCAGGTCTAGAAGCCTAAAAACACTCTGGACCCAGATTGAGGGAACTGACGCCAAAAAAATAAACCAAGCTAGGAGGGCTGTGATCAGACCCTACTATGGGGAGAGTGTTGGGGCTGGACCAGGGGGCCCCAGGAGGTAGCAGGGACACATGAGGCCTCTGTCCCCCATTGGCTCCCAAGCAAGGCGGGATCACACTTTCATTGGGAGAGTGCGCCTCTTTCCTACTTAACCTGACAAGTGAACTCTCTGTTCTCCAGGAAGGCGGCTTTTGTAGAGAGCTTTCTAGTAACTAGTGAGCAAATATCTTGCAGCTTTTCACAGGTGTGTATGTGCATGTGTGCATGCGTGTGTACATGTGTGCATGTGTGTGTGCACTACACAGAGCTCCTCTACAAGTGATTAAGAGTCACCTCACTGTTACAATGACTTCTAAAACCAGGGCAGGGGGGATGTCTTTTTGGCTTGAGGCTTCCTCAGGTTTAGGCTTGGCACCCAAGGAGGGTCTATACGGCCTGGGTGATATACCGACAGCCCCGAGAGAAAAGTTCATCACACACTTTTTTTTAAAGATTTTATTTATTTATTTATTCATGAGAGACACAGAGAGAGGCAGAGACATAGGCAGAGGGAGAAGCAGGCTCCATGCAAGGAGCCCAATGTGGGTCTCCATCCCGGGACCCCAGAATAATGCCCTGGGCCGAAGGCAGATGCGAAACCGCCAAGCCACCCGGGTGTCCCAACACACACCATCACACACTTTAAACCTGTACCTATCAGTGGGCCTGTAGCACACTCAGGATGATGTTTTAAAGGGGAGTCCTGTCTTATGAATAGCATTTGCCCTGAATCCTATTGTCTGTGTTAAAAGTGCAATTTCATTAAAGGTAAACTTTTTTTTTTTTTTTTTTTTAAGATTCTATTTACTTATTCATGAGAGACACACAGAGAGGCAGAGACATAGGCAGAGGGAGAAGCAAGCTCCCTGCGGGAAGCCCAATATGGGACTCGATCCCCAGACCCAGGATCACCTGAGCCAAAGGCAGATGTTCAACTGCTGAGCCATCTAGGCATCCCTAAAGGTAAATATTTAAAATATATCACTATTTTGGGGGCCCCTGGGTGGCTCAGTTGGATGGACATCCAACTCTTGGTTTCAGCTCAGGTCATGATCTCAGGGTTGTGAGATAGAGCTCCCTGTTGAGTTGGGCTGTATGTTCAGCAGGGAATCAGCTTGAGATTCTCTCTTCCTCTGCCCCTCCACCACACCCCCTCACATTCTCCCTCCCTCCCCCACCCCCCTCTCTCTCTCTCAAATAAATAAATAAATAAATAAATAAATAAATAAATAAATCTTTAAGTCTCTAAAATATCACTATTTTTATAACCCTATTTTGGCATTTCCTCATTTTTAATTGCTGAAAAAATGCAAGTGGCTCACTGTCTCTCGACCTCTGTGTCAAAAAGCAGGTTGGAAGCTGCAGTCTGGTATAACCGTCCCTCAACGTGGGATGCCCCTTTCTTTCCATTCACCCTCTCAGGTGTCCCCCTCCCAGAACCAGCAGCTCCCCACTCTGCAAAGGAGCGGACTTATCGCAAAGATCCCCCGCAGGGAGGCAGGGGGCAGTCCTGGAAGAGGCCAGCAAACATCTGACATTGGCCACTGTGACCTCTCTGTGTGCCTTTCTCCTTTTTCTCCCACATTCCTCTACAATATGGTTCCCGGACCTTTTTTAACCTTCTGGAAAATCACCTTTAGACAGAATTCTGCTTGTTAAAGTCCTCATTGTGGCAAAGCTCTGGAACAAAACATGTCCTCAAGGGGCTTGCCTGTAGTCGGAATGCTCACTCTTCAAAAAGACAGATTCACGGGCTCTTTGTAACAACCATGTCAATGTTGAGCTCACAGCCATTAAGTATCGGGCTCCCCTTCATCCACCACCCACCGTCCCTGGCCAGGCGAGGGCCCCCACTGTGGCCACCTGTGGTGCACCCACTGACAGCCCTGGTGGAGTCTACGGTTTCCTCCTCTCAGGAGGATCCCCTCTGCTGGTCTTGGTCCTGAGGCCTCAGTCAGTGGGAAGAGAGCAATTCGGAGGTGGTTTCAGCCAGGAGAGGGGTGCCCCCCCAACACATCGCCCTCAGGGTCCAGTCTTTTTGTCAATTTCCCTGCTCAAAGATTGATCTTGATAACAAAGCCCGGAGGCTGAAAAATCAGAAGAGAGCTCTAAAAAGAACATTTCAGGGGCACCTGGGTGGCTGAGCGTCTGCCTTCGGCTCAGGTCGTGATCCCAGGGTCCTGGGATCGAGTCCCGCATCGGGCTCCCTGCATGGAGCCTGCTTCTCCCTCTGCCTGTGTCTCTGCCTCTCTCTGTGTGTCTCTCATGAATAAATAAAAATATTTTTAAAAATAAAAGGCACATTTCAGCTTTTAAGTTTTGTTTTTTTCTATCTCCAAGGCTGTTGGAAGTCTGAGTTATATAAAACAATCTCTGGCCACCCCACCCATGTCAGCCCAAACAACATGCAAACTTCTGGCTCAACGAGGAGCCATCCCCCACCCCTGCCCCTCACCCTGCACAGATGTTTCCTTTTAGTTCTGCTGTTCCGTGTCAACAGAAATGTGGCCTGCCTGTGGAGGCAGAGAACTTTCCACACTCTCTCCAAAGGTAAGAGCATCCAGGGTACACATCTCCAAAAATATGGCAAAGGCAGTCTCAGACCCTTAATCAGAGCCAAAGCCAAATGGCCTAGAACTTTGGCCTCAGTGACCCTCATTAGGAAAGTCCTTTGTTCCTTTTCAAAGCTTGTTGGCCTGATGCTGTCATTCATGCTACAAGTACAGCTTCCACCCTTGTGTGCCAGGCCCTGGGGCAAATGATGCTGGGAGAGGCAATATACCACCCCATCAAGGTCTCGGCTCTCATGGGACCCACATTCCTTGGTTGTTTTATCCCTAATGATCAGCCATGTTCCAGTGAAGAGAACTGGAGTCGTGGGTTTCCAATCCAGCTCAGGCACCTGGCACTTGCATCCTTTGGGACAAGTTATTCAAACCCAGAATCCTCATCCATAAAATGGGGCAAGAGTCTCGACCCTGCCTACACAGTGGGATCCTTGCACGGAGCGCATTGAAACCACCCTATGTGTGAGACAGCTGGACAACCTGCAAAAGTGTGGGAGGAGGAGGATTGCTCTGAGAAGCCTCTGGGCTCTCAGCCCTGAATGGCCTCCGTCCACCTCTTTATTCCCTCCACTCCAAGGGCAAGACCTTTGTACATTTGTGAAGTTCATAAACTAAGCATGCTCAGCCCAGTTTTGCACTTACCTGATGTCTTCAGCTATATAATAGCTCACACAAGAAGAAACAGAAAACCGATTAGCTCTATAGGATACAACAGTTTTCTTACTAAAACTCCCTGCCCTGCAGACAGCCTAAGAATTCAACAAATGTAAATCCAGCTGTGCCATTAGGGATCTTGAAGTTTCCAAATCATCACCCTAGCCCTCCACAATCTTGCCAAATGTTTTGCTGGTTTCTCTTTTGCCCCCATAGGATCCTTCTAGGTGCACCAAATCTGATCCTCAACTCAAGGCCGGAACCTGCAAATGGCCCCAGGGAAGAACATGGCTGGTGATGGTCTGGTGGCTTCTAAAGATCTCTCCCTTCTCTAGGATTTTTCAAAGTACCAGCTTTTGGGTTTCATTGATTTTCTCTACTGATTTCCTGTTTTCAGTTTCATTGATTTCTGCTCTAATTCTTGTTATTTCTCTTCTTATGCCTATTTTAGGCTTAATTTACTTAGTTTCCTAAGCTGGAAGCTTCACAGACCGATTTTAGATCTTTCTTCTTTTCTAATAGACACATTCAATTGCTCTCAGTTTCCCTCAAAGCACTGCTTTAGCTACATCCCACAAATCTTAAGTTGTGTTTTTACCTTCATTTAGTTCAAAATATTTTTTAATTTCACTTGAGATTTCTTCTTTGGCCTGGGTATCATTTACAAGTATATTGTTTAATCTCTAAGTATTTGGGGATTTTCCCAGCTTTCTGAAATTGACTTCTAGTTTAATGGTGTTGTGGTCTGAGAGCAGGCCATTGTATGATGATTTCTACTCTTTTAAATTTGTTAAGGTGTGTTTTATGGCCCGGAATGTGACTGATCTGTTATCTTGAATGTTCCAGATGAGCTTGAGAAAAATGTGGTCAGCTGTTGAAGTAGTCTGCAGATGTCCATTGTACCCAAGTGACTGATGGATTTGTGGTTTGGTGTTTGACATTAATGTGAGAGACATATTCAGTTTATTATTGTCTCAAATATTTCTATTGTTCCTTCCTCACCTTTTCTGCTATTTCCATCATACTTATGTTATACCTTTTATCACTGTCCCACAGACCTTGCATATTCTGTTGTTTTTCAGTCTTTGTTCTCTTTGCTTTTCACTTTGTGAGGTTTCTACTGATATATCCTCAAGCTCATAGATTCTTTCCTCTGCCATGCACAGTCCACTGATAAACCCGTAAGACATTCTTCATTTCTGTTAATGAAGTGTTTTTATTCCTTGCAATTATTTTTGGTTCTTCTGTAGGATTTCCATCTCTATGCTTACATTTCCAATCTGTTTTTGCATGCTGTCTACTTTATCCATTAGAGCCCCTACGTATTAATCATAGTTGTTTTAAATTCCCACGTCTGTTAATTCCAATATCCCTGCCAGGTCTGCTTCTGGTGCTTGCTCTTTTTCTCCAGTGAGTTTTTCGCTTTTCAGTATGCTTCATATTTGTCATTTCATGGCCAAACATGATGGGTGAAAGGAACTGCTGTAAATAGGCCTTTAGTAATGTGCCAATGAGGTGTGGAGGAGGGGAAGTGATTCATGGTATGGCCAGGTTTGTCTTTTAGTGTACCTATGCCCCTGGACTGTAAACCTCACACTGCTTCTCAGAGCCGCAACTCTGCTTCTCACACTGCTTCTCAGCTCCGCAACTCTGACACACTCATACCCCTAGGTGGGACAGGATGGCTAGACTGGGCTTGAGCTGGGTATTTCCTTCCTCCAAGTCAGTTAGGCTCTGGTTAAGCAGTTTCTCCTGAGGGGCAGGCCTTATGAAGAACAGAGTGCTCTGCTGTACTGCAAAATCATCCCTCCCCTCCTCTCCCCACCCCTCCACCACCACCTGCTAGAAGCATGAGAGGATTTTTCTCTGAAACTGAGAAGCAGGTTGAGCTCCTGGAGATAAAACTCACAAAAGTATGGGGGTCCTTGGTGACTGGGTCCCCCTGGAGTTTTTAACTCTCAGAGCCATCTACACCGAACCTCCAGCAATTTGCCAGTTATAGTCAAGGTTTCTCTTCCCTGGTTTCCCAGTAAGTTGTGGCTCTCTGTATTTGTTTGTTGGCCTCTCCGATGGGAGGAGCAACAGTTTGCTCTGGGACCTCCTGTCTCTTAGGGATCTCTGAGAAGAGTCATAGCTTTTTCCGTGTGCTCAGTTCTGGTATCTTCTCCTCATTTGGTCCGGTGATCACCAGGTCTCAACTCCAGGGGACTATCCCAGCAGCGAATTAGGAACAACCCAGACCTCCTTACCAGGACATTAAACTCCTTTTCAGCCACGGCCCTGGTCCGTCAAGAGCCACCCCTGCTGCTATTTCGCTGGTATATGCTAAGCCAGGTCTTGAAATTATTTCAGTGAGTAATCTATTTCTTCCCACAACAGAGACTATAATCCCCTATTCAGGCTGGGCTGTCATAGGACCCTAATCATTGGTCTGGTAATGAAGGGAGGTGGGACAGAGGTTAACAAATACCATCTCCTGAGACATCTGCCTCACGTATAGTCTCTGCATGGAAAGAGACTCTCAGGAAACAGCTGCACTCTCGCAGCTAGGGGATGGCGGCTGGCTGCTCAAAGCATCCAGGACATTACAGGGATGAAGATCCTCTCTTTAACCCAGGTCCAAGTCCTTTCCTGTGCTGACAAAAGCCCTGACTTTGGCAAGGAAAGCCAGCCCAGAAGGCAGCTTATCTCCTTCATGGCTTTGAAGCTCTTGCACAAAATGTGAATGTCAGCACATTCTACCCAGCAGCTGCAGGCCCGTCTCTTTAAACTGTACTGTGAAGGCCCTCTGGTTTTCAGAACACACCACAAGTTGATAGCCGATGAGCCTTTCATTTTTTTTTTTTAATGGCTTTCCATAGTTAATAGAAGCCAGTTCAACTAAACAACTCTTATAATTACCTCTGACTCCATGCTTCCATGAGGTAGAGCATTCTTTCACAGCCCAACACTTCCTCCCCTGGACCTCATTCCAACCCACCAGAGGCCAGACTTGGTAACGCTGACAACTACAGGATGGCCTACCTTATCGTCGACACACCTGCCACCACCCACAGGGCCTTTGCTGCCATCTGCCAATGACTGCTCTAGTTTTCTTTTCTTTTTTTATTTTTATTTTTATTTTTTTAAAATTTATTTATGATAGGCACACAGTGAGAGAGAGAGAGGCAGAGACACAGGCAGAGGGAGAAGCAGGCTCCATGCACCGGGAGCCCGATGTGGGATTCGATCCAGGGTCTCCAGGATCGCGCCCTGGGCCAAAGGCAGGCGCCAAACCGCTGCGCCACCCAGGGATCCCGGCGGGTCGTTCTTGTTTTCAAGACACATATGGAGGGTCTGCTTTTCAAGGCCACTTCTAGTACCAAAGGCTTAGTCGGAGTCACTCCCCAAGGCAGCGCCTGAGACAAGGGCTTGTGTTTGGCAGTTTATCTGGGAGGTGGTCCCACAGGGAACAGGAGGGAAGGACTGAGGAGGGTAAACCAGGAAGGAAAGGGTTTACCACAGTCATGAGCACCACCAACGTGGCTCGGTGTGGCTTGTTGAATGTTCCAAAACAGCTCTCAGAACTGTCCACCCAAGGATCAAACGGAGCAGCATTTCTCCACTGGTTGCTGCCCCCTAGTGGCTGTGGGTTGCCTTGGGAGGCGGTAAGTCCCCAGCACTTTGGGGCCGCGCATACTTCAAGGCTGAGTGGGCTAATATTCTAAACTGATGTATTTTGCAGGCTTGAATTGACACGATTTGGGAGACCGAGAAGTCACAAAAACAATAGAACCAATCTGAATATTCTGTAACCTTGCATTCCTTGATGTTTATTTAATGGCCACTAACAACAGCCCTGCTTGCTTCTGCTGGATGAAGCACTGGGTCTCTCCAGGACTGTATTTTTCCAAGTCTCTTTCCTTATTCTGAGAGCTGCAATAATCACACATTTCCAATAAATGCCTCTCCTGGACAGATCTTGCTCACTGGGGGTTCCATATCACATGTGATGTATGTTTCTTACACACAGGGGTGGCTTAGGAAAGGTTGTGGCAGAGACAGATGCTAACTTATTTCTTGCCCCCATTTTCACTATAACTGCTTAGCCTGGCAAAGACTCATCTATCTGATATCTTTAATCATCAGGACTGAAGCTTCTGAACTTGACTGAAAACTAGCTGCATCTTGACCACTGTCCCTGTTCCATCACGGGCAGTCAGCCAGGAACAGGGGAGGAGTAACAGACTAATTGCTGCCTTGTCAGAGCACTGTCACAGCGCCTGGAGGGAAAAATCACTGGAAAAACATTTTTTAAAAATGAAAACCTAGGTTGTGTTCTCAAGAGGGCAGCAGCTCCAAGTCTGAGCCAAGGCAGCTGTTTCTCTCCATAGGGATGGACCTTGCCATGCCAGCAGAAGGTATCCATGCCAGGACCTCTGGAACCAGGCTTCAAGGGCTTCAGCTCACATTATGTTCCTTCCATTAGGCAATAAATTCCTAACTCCTCACCCCATTTGTCTCACTGAAACACAGAGAGCAAATGCTATGGCTGAAATACTCACCCTTCATGAATCAGCTCCCTCCCCAGGGCTTTTTAAGATTGACTGGGGAGTTTGTTTGGAAAAAACTAAAGATTGCTCAACCTGTAAACAGACTGAATTCCAACACACTGTGCTGTGAGTAGAATACAGGCTTATAAGGAGCCTTGTGGGGCCATCAAGAATGGCCTTCCCTTCTGACCCCAGAGTATGAAGGCAGGCTGAGTAATCAAATGACAACATCTCTAAAGCAGCCTTCTTCGTGCTGATAAAACAAGGAAATCTTATGAAACACCAGGGAGTGGTTATAAAATATTGAGCAATTTCAAAACAAGAGTGATAAGAACATTTGGCTAAGGACCAACGTAGCCGCTAAAACCCTGGACCCTAGGGAGCTCATTGTGGATTTCTTGGAGGGCAGGAAGCAAGAACTGGGCTTCCCCAGGACTCAGGTAGCTTCACCAGCCAGGTAGAAGCCATGGGTGTGTACCTGGGGCATGTGCCTCCTTTGTTCTCCTTCAGAAGCACCAAATCCACAAAGAGAATGAACCGTGTACATGTGTACATGTGTGTGTGTATATGTGTTTATTTTGAAAGCTCTACAGGAGAAACATTATATATCATAAGCATTTCCTTTGAACTTTCTGGTAGGTCCTTATTCTAGTATTTTTGTTGTTGCTTTGAATTCCTATAGCAGGAGATAAATGAGCCTCACTGGAGAGGCATGGCCAGAGAAATCTCCTTGGGAGCAGATCTCTGGATTTGGTTATCATTCATTAGACCAGGGCCAGACTTTACAGGGGGTCACAAAATGGCATCTTGGATTATTGCTGAAGAACTCTAGCCATACCAAACCAAACTAGAAAATATACTTTAATTTTACAGGTACAAATGGCAGCTCAAATTCATAATAGATAAGAAAAATATATACAAACTGCGGCTTAAGAGGAAAAGCAAAATAACAAACACCTCACATTTGTGTTGATGTGCAAGTCACCCCAGGAATCCAACTTTCTGTCTCTTGGGCCCCAGGCTTTCCTCCTTGTGTAGGACGCTCTGCAGGGAGGCGTGCAGCACCTTGCCCACTCGCTTGCCAGTCTGCAGGACAAAAGAAGGCATATACCCACCGGTGAGACACACACACTGGCCAGGGAAGCTTCCCTCTATGCCTGCTAGCCATTCCCAACTGTACACATTCCATCTGCCTTACAGGGCTTTTATTTAATGGACCATATCAATACAAAAACAAACCCCCAACAACAACATAACAGATACATTCTGGAAAACTCTCATACTAAAAATAAAAACAAAGAAAAAAAATGCCACCCCCAGGCGGCCAGCAGGAAGCAGCAAAGGCAGCCTCAGCCATTAGCTCATGCTTAGCACTCCTGCTGCCATTACAACAAGCAGCAAAACAGTCAACCAAATCTGGTCCTGGGGAAAAAAAAAAAAAACAAAAAAACAAAACACAAATCTGGTCCTGGTACTGCCAAGTCCCACTGTACTGTAGTGAGAAGGCAGAGGGAGGCCACGGGGAATCAAGAGTCTGTCTAATGAAGGAATAGACGGTTCTGGGGACACATCTGAACAAGCAGTTTCTCATTCACCTGCCACCAAATCTCTACACAGAGCAGCTCAGATGGGACTGAGCTGACACCGGGATCAGGTCTTAGGCGTTGCTGCCATGCAGAGATGCTAAAGGAACAGAATGTTGGAACTGAGACATGTCAAGAGGTCAGACGACCCACAGAGTTCCTAAATAGCCTGACACAGGAGCCACATGGAAACACTTGAAAACAAAACTAATATATAAAAAATCTTTCTTTATGAAACTGTTATTCGGAGCTCACAGATCATTTTAAGACTATGATGAACCAACAAGTCTCCATGTCATTGAGTCTTCTATGTTTCCATAGCAGTTTAATTCAACTGCGCCATTGGTTCCATTCTCAGCAATGTCAGGCGAGGAAGATCTCCAGGCCTAGACCCCCGCCCCAATCTTTCAGTTACAGGGACCCTATCCCCAGCCCCTAACTGTAACACGGGATGAGACTCCAGATATTATTGGAAACTTATACGAAAATATCTTAGTCTAAAAGTGGGAAATGATCAATTGTATGAAATGCAAAGTCAGGCTGAAGGGCCAAAGTGACGGTGGAAAGATTTATTTTACCGTAACACAAGAGAAAGAAAAAATGTCAATCAGATAAGGGTACTGACTGTTCATATAAATGAAAGTGGGGAGTGAGGATAAGAGGGGATGAGACGGGACATCAGGACTTGGGAGGTCTGAATGTGATGGTAGAGTTTGGGAAAGTGGCCTGCATAGCCACCGCAATGTTTTAAGCATCGCAAGAGGCACTTCTGGATTAGTGCATCCCTATGAGGCCAGAGCAGTGACACAGGGCCATGGGGCTATGGTTCCCCTGAGCAGCGTCTGTAGACCTCATTCATGGAGCCACAGAGGAGGATGCAGCTCGGCTCACCAGATGGAGCTCTGACCACGGCAGCTACAGCAGACCTGGTGTATGAGGTGAAAATAGCTCAGTGTGGCTGCAGGGGGTGGGGGGACGGTTCTGGAAGCACACCGTCTGGGTTTGAATCCTAGCACCAGCATTTATGAGCTGGGAACCCCATAGGCAAGTTACTTCATCTGCTACACATCTCAATTTCCATGTCTATAAAATTAAGGATAACAATAGTAGTTGCCTCAAAGGATGGCTGAAGACTCAATGACATAATACATTTAAAGCACTAAAAACAGGGTACCAGACACACATTAAGCACACAATAAAATTTCGCTATTACTTATCACTTTTGTTGTTTTACACACTGGAATTCTCATAAAATTCTCCAGGGGGTGGGGAAAGAGCTCCTTCTAAGACAAGCCAGTTCTCTAGAGAAGCTTTTGGCAGAACTTATAAAGTATTTTAAGTGTTTTTGTTAAAAAAAAAAAAAAAAAAAAACTAACCAAATAACCAACCGGCCATGAAGAATACCACTGCCACGCACGGCTACAGACACATGAGCTCAGGGAGCTGAAGAGAGCACTCAAGAGACGTTTCCTGAGTACTCCGGGCAGGCCCACACTGTGCCATATGCTTCACCTCCACACCCTCACTGGCTCCTCACAACACGCTCACGGCAGGCACCACTACTGCTGCCACACTCCCTCTGAGATGGAGCGAGCTGTGGCCCAGGGCCAGGATGTACAGTGGGGCAGTACATCTTCATGCCTGAGTTCTTGACACCATATACACTGCCCAGTTTTGCTTTCAAGTAAGACGATAAGAAGAGAAAACGGACATTAAATGCTTAACGTCTTCAGTGAAAAGTCACTATTTCTAAGAATGAAGAAAGAGGGTGAGCTGTGGTTACCCAAAGCAAAAAACCTGGGTCCAGCTGACTCTGTCCCCAGTAATTCAGCAGGGCTGTGTCCGGGTCTTCGAAGACTTCTGGAAAGTCAAGGTGGATGTGGGGGAAGATGAGTCTGGGAAGACACAGGTGGTCCCTGCCATGGGGGAGCTTTCAGGCCAGTAAGGAACACACACACACATCAACCAATCAGCACTAAGCTGGAAAGCACCCTAATAGTCGGTGTGGTCAAACAGCCTGAGACCTGTGGGGAGTGATCCACCCTGAGGCAGCTGGAAGGATTTCCCATTTGTCTCCATTTGAACACTTCTAGACCTATGAAGAAGTGGGGAGACGGCCATCCTTCAGCCCCTGGCTCCACCTTTACTCACTCCCTTCAAAGGACAGGAAGCAGTCAGGCAGGAATCCAGTTCCCTCATCAGATCACAAAAGCCAAGGATTTTGGAGTTACAAGTGACTCTATATTATCAGCACAACACTTTCATCCAGAGACATGGAAGTGTGAGATCAGAGAGGGAGAGGACAAGGAACAATTACTGACAGGTTCCTTACCTCCCGGTCCAGGGCCCTCACCACCTCCACCCTTGGCTAAGTCAGTAGACAACCAGCTCATACCAGCTATTCTCCAAGCTCTAAGTCTAGGGTCAAGGATGCAAAAGGAGAATTCCCATGGTGCAATCGAGGGGGCAAGAACCAGCAAGCACTCCTGGTCAGGTGCCAACACTTGCCTCAGAGTCAGAGCCTCACCTCCATCATCTCGAAGATGCTCTCTGGGTCCAGGCTGCCCTTCCCCACTTTCCTCATGCATGTCACGACTCCCTTGCTGGTCACAGACACCAACAAGCTGGCCAAGGAGCAGGCCTCCTCCTGAAGAGTAGCATCCACTACATGCCGATAGCCAATCTGCAAAGTCAGGGTGGCAGAGTACACAAATGGGTAATACACATCCCAGATCCCCACCTTTGATACCTTTGTGAAGGAATATCTACACCAGCGAAGAACCCGTACTGCCATTCAAGATTTTATTTTAGATTGTACTCATATGGAAAACACCTAAAGCAATGCTCAACAATTCTATCACAGACCACTGTGGAAGCAGAATTACAAAAGCATGAGAAAATAATATGGGATGGGGATGGGGTGAGATCCATAATTCAAAGATCATCCAAGTCAAAGGCTACTAAGAGTCTCCAACAGAGGGGCGCGGGAAGAAACTGGCATGTGAAGCCACATAGATGTTTCACTGACGACAAAGATGAATCAAGAGGGTGTAAGCTAAGAGGCACGCTCAATAATGAGTCAAGTGTAGGTAGCTTTGGTCACTCCCAATGCTTCCCCATACCCCAGGTTCAGGAAGTGATTTCAGGGGAATTAAATGTGACTCATTCAGTCCTATTTTTATATGAATCCTATGTGGAATCAGGGATAGTCTCAGCCAAAACAGGCCTCAGTACACAACAGCATCAGCCACGGGTTAGGCTCCACAGGCCTCTGCGTTAATGTAAAAACCACACTTGGGCAGCCCGGGTGGCTCAGAGGTTTAGCACCGCCTTCAGCCCAGGGCATGATCCTGGAGACCCAGGATCGAGTCCCACATCAGGCTCCCTGTATGCAGCCTGCTTCTCCCTCTGCCTATGTCTCTGCCTTTCTCTCTCTCTCTGTGTCTCTCATGAATAAATAAATAAAATCTTAAAAAAACAAAAACACACTTGACATAATAGATACCCAGATCCTGCTCCAACCCCTCAGTTCATAGATGTGGACGCTGGGGCCTACAGAGGGGACAGTGTTCACCTTTCAATCTCCCTATTATTATTCACCCAGCCTAGACCCCATAGAATTGAGGAAATTAAGGGAAATGCGCACACAGGCTGTTTTAGTGAAATGCCTGTTATGGAGGAACTTAACAAATTCTGGCTACTATTACTATGAACTCACTCCTGTACTCCTGGGACTCCATCATAGCTTCCAATTTAAAAAAGAAAAAGTGGGATCTCTGGGTGGCACAGCGGTTTGGTGCCTGCCTTTGGCCCAGGGCGCGATCCTGGAGACCCGGGATCGAATCCCATGTCAGGCTCCCGGTGCATGGAGCCTGCTTCTCCCTCTGCCTGTGTCTCTGCCTCTCTCTCTCTCTCTCTGTGTGTGTGACTATCCTTTAAAAATAAATAAATAAATAAAAAAGAAAAAAGAAAAAGAAAGAGCTGCTCATGTAGTGGTTTCTTTTTTCTTCATATAGTGGTTTCTAATATAACCAAATTACTAGATTTAGATTAAAGTTACTTCTACATGGTTTGTGACACTAAAACTTCTCAACCTATTAAATAAGCTTAATGGGTTGGGATTGAAGGAGACCCACAAGGAATTCAAAAACCATCAGATACAACCACATACCTTGCACAGGGTGACAATGCAAGGGACATTCTCCACACTTAGCCGGAAGCAGTCATAAGGGTCATCTGAGAGTTCAATGTCCTTGGACCCCTCTTCATCCTCTAAAACACGAACTCTTGGTATCCTAGGAGCAGAAGCACAAATAAAGTTCCCAATTACTGTGAGGAGAAAGAAAACTTCTTTTTCTTGAGACTGAGAATAGGAGTCAGAATTCCTGCATCTTACAAGATAAAGTCACACCCCACCTGTACTTTATCATTCTCATCTCTACCATCTCTGTGAAAAGTGCACAGGCAATCCTGCAGAGCACTGAAGAAAGGAGGACTTTTAAATATGATCCTTGGTCAATCAGATATGCACATGGAGAAAAAAAAATGACCCCTATCTCACACCATAAACAAAATCCATACCAAATAAACTACAGAGAAAGAGGAAAGATAAAATATAGCTCCTAGAAGAAAAATTAAAAACATCTTCATGACCTTGGAGTAGACAATAGATTTCTTGAACAGACCACAAAAAGGGCACAAAAAGACCACAATAAGGGGAAAAAAAACAATAGATTCAATCATGTTGAAGAAATCTACTGCACAGATTTTTATATTGTGCCATCTGTGAACAAAGCAAAGAATCTTAACCTAAAAGTGAATCCCTTCATACTAAAATTATACAAGGGAAATAAGGGACTTGTTAGTGAATGTGATAAGTTATTACATGAGATTCTTTTTGGTCTTTATCTTGTTACTTCCATGTAGAAATTTGTTAACCAGAAACTTTTGACATTTGAAGCCTTTGCATTGAAGGTATTCTGAATACAGAAAATTATGTGTGCCTATAGAATAAGCTACAATAAAATAACATCATATATTTGGATAATCCTCTAGAGTTTACTGCTTTTGTGTTTATTATTATTTCACTGAAGAAAAAAAAAAAGGAATGAAACAGAGCTGGACATTTTATTTTATTTCATTTTTTATTTATTTATGATAGTCACACACATACACAGAGAGAGAGAGAGAGGCAGAGACACAGGCAGAGGGAGAAGCAGGCTCCATGCACCGGGAGCCCGATGTGGGATTCGATCCCAGGTCTCCAGGATCACGCCCTGGGCCAAAGGCAGGCGCCAAACCGCTGCGCCACCCAGGGATCCCAGAGCTGGACATTTTAATTGTCTGTTATTCAGTTATGTTCCCCCAAAGACAGAATAAGACAAATGAAACTATGGTCAATATTGTACTCATTTCCCCATCCTTAGAGTCTACCACACTATCTTACACAAGGAGGGACTCATTTATTGAATGAGATTTAATTATTTGTTCAAGGTCATAGCACTAATGATTGTTAGAACCAAGACTAAATTCAGGCCTTCTAGCCCCCACAGCAGCGTTTGCTCCACACCACGGCTAGCATAATAGCACCTGCCTATGCAAGGGCAGAGAAACTAGAAAACCGAAGAAGAATAATGTAGGTGTGTTTGTATTTTCTCTGAAATTGACCAACCTTTCCACTTTCAACATGCTGGCAGGTGAACAGATGATGAAGATAAAGCAATGATGAAAATAAAGCATGGGTCACCACAAGGCAACCACTGAGAACTCTCTGCCCATAAATACCATCAATGTGTCCATCTGCTCCATATTTAGATACACATTTGTCAAAATTAACATATTTAGACCCATGTAAGTGAAGACCACGTTCTGGAAAGTATTAGAAAGTGCTGCTGAAGACTGATGAAAAAGCCTGAGGCCTAAGAAAACATTAATAGCTAACATTCTTTATTCTGGAAAGAGCTATATAAGCTAGTGGAGAAGTTCCCCCTTGGGGACTTCTCCAGTGTGGTCTAAAAGGGATAAACATGATCTGTGTCATTTCATTGGCCAGACCCTCTGAATACAAGCTGCACTTATTGTTTTTCATCTTGATTAAATGGATATTAGAAATGAAACAATCGGGATCCCTGGGTGGCGCAGCGGTTTGGTGCCTGCCTTTGGCCCAGGGCATGATCCTGGAGACCTGGGATCGAATCCCACATCGGGCTCCCGGTGCATGGAGCCTGCTTCTCCCTCTGCCTGTGTCTCTGCCTCTCTCTCTCTCTCTGTATCTGTCATAAATAAATAAAATATTAAAAAAAAAAAAAAAAAGAAATGAAACAATCTTCCCACCTCAGGCTGATGTACTACTTTCAGAAGAGCATAATCACCTCTAGGCAGAATAAATCATTTTCTCAATGGCCCTCTTTCTATATAATGTTTTGAAATTAAAAAAAATATATATATGAACTTCTGTTTGTCAAAAGACATCATTTAGAAGTTAAAAAGATGGGGTGCCTGGGTGGCTTGGTTGGTTAAGCCTCTATCTTTGGCTCAGGTCATGATCTCAGGGTCCTGGGATTGAGCCCCATGTTGGGCTCCCTGCTCATGTTCTCACTTGCTCTGTCTCCCTCAAATGAATAAATAAAAAAATCTAAAAAAGAAAAAAAAAAGTTGAAAAGATATTCCAGAATGGAGAAATATTTGCAAATGTGTGTGTGTGCATGTGTGCATACATAGGAGCTGACATATTATGTAAAAAATTCCTACTGCAGGTAAAAAAAAAAAATTCCTACCAAACATAAAAGACTAACAACCTAACAGAAAAATAGGCAAAAAGACAGACTTGAACAGAGACTTCATAAAAGAGGCTACTCAAGTAGCCAACAAACACACAAAAAGGTATTCAACTTAAAAATTCATCAAGGAAATGCAAATTAAAACTACAATATGATACTAGGACATATGCCAAAATGGCAGATACTAAAAAGATAAACCCCTTTCTGCCCCCCAAAAAAACTGGAGTTGGCAAAGATGTGAAGCAACCCGGAACGCTTATACAATGCTGGTGGGAGTACCATCTAGTAAAAGCACTTTAGAAAACTGTTTTGCAGTACCTACTAAAACCAAACATAGCCATGTCTCATGATCCAAAATTTTCACTCGTATCCAGCAGAAGTGGGTAAATATGTGCAAGAAAAATACAAAAATGTTCATGTTTGGAATAGCCAAAACCTGGAAACTACCCAGATGCTCATCCACAGTAGAATGGATAAATAAATTGTGGCACAGTCACACAATGGGCCACCATGCAGCATAAAGCAAACTATGACTACAGGCTACAATACAGATGTCTCAAAACATAATGCTCAGTGAATGAAGCAGACACAAAAGAGAACTCACTGTGTAATTTCATTTATATCAAGTACAAAACCATTCTACTGTTGGACAATGGTTATCCTCAGTGGCTGTAATGATTGCATGGGGGTGGATAGTGAGAGTGCTTCTGGGGGGTAGGGCTGGCAACATTCTGTTTCTTGAGCTGGGTGCTGGAAAACACATTTAACCCGTAGAGTCCATCCATCCCCATCTGGGATAGAGGAGTCAGGAAGGAAGAGATGGTCCTTTCAGCTACGTAATGGAAACAGTGTTGGTGCTTTGCCTTGCTCCTCTAACAAAAGCTCTCTATGAGTCTAGCCCTGCTGGCTGTCCCTACACAAGGCCACATCCACAGCAGATGAGCTGCAGCCAGGGAATGTCTGCAGGAACCAAGGGGTCCTGCTAGGGTCTGCCCTAGCTCAAAGCCTCCATGTCAGGGGCACCTAGGTGTTAAGTATTAAGTAACATTCTATTTGAGCAAGTCAGGTAACCAGTTTGAATTCTGACTGGTACGTTAAAAAATGAGTGTATGCAAACACACACACACACACACACACACACACACACACACACACACATCTTCCTAATACTTTGGCCCCAACCTGGTTCAGCTGAAGGGCTGAGAATGGCCTTTCCTCTTCTAAATGACATGGATTCTCCAAAACGTCTTTCCATGTACCAGGACCCAATACCTCACATAGCCACATTCCTTGCTACAGTAGGGCTGTTCTTGTTCTGGGGAGGAGACTGATGGCTATGCCCACAACAGGTGTCCTCCCCAACCTGAGCAGCTGGGTTTCACCATCCTGATGTACAGTTTGCCCAACACTTCCCCCACAGCTAAACAGCCTGTCTGGTTCTACTCTTTCCTTTTCCTAGTGCCCATGGAAACCAGCTGGCAGATGGGTAGTGATTTCTGAAGCTCAAGGCACAACAGATGGCAACTTCCTTTCTTCTCCAATATAACCCCAGCACAGGCTGCTGCAATGGCATAGGTGCTTGGGCCCCACTGTGGACACGAGTACTAGGCCCACCTCCTGACTGATCTCAGCCCCAAGTCTAGTGGCATTGCTCAGGGTGGGGGACTTATACAGCTTTCATTCTCAGCAAATATTCCATCCTGCAATGTCGGACTTAAATTTATTTAACTTCCCTTTGAATAACACAGGTAGTCTAAATGTACCATAGAAGACCTCTAAAATATAGATAAATATTAAGTCACCTATAATAGGAGCACTAGAAAATCATCACAATGTCCATTTGGGGATATACATATCTATCTATCCATCCATCCAGACATATTCATAAGAACTGCCAAAAGTAAAATATAACAAAACAAATGAGATGAGAGGATCATGGTTAGTGTCTGGTTTTCTGTATTAACAAACCCCTAAATAGGCTGCTGGGCAGAGTTCAATCCCCTGTGTTAGGATACTCAGGCTGTTCCTAACTTCTTACCATTACAAAGAAGCTGCAATGAACACCCTAGAAATAATACCCTTGCTCATTTATCCAATTAATTCCTTAGACTATGCCCTAGAAGTCTCTAATTTTCATGTTCTATACCCTAGGACCCCCATTCCGTTAATGTAAGCTCTCTTATGGCATGAAAATCCTGGCCCAAATATATTTTTTTCTTTTTTTAAAAGATTTTTTTTTTTTTTAAAGATTTTTTTTTTAAAGATTTTATTTATTTATTCATAGAGACACAGAGAGAGGGATCCCTGGGTGGCGCAGTGGTTTGGCGCCTGCCTTTGGCCCAGGGCGCGATCCTGGAGACCCGGGATCGAATCCCACATCAGGCTCCCGGTGCATGGAGCCTGCTTCTCCCTCTGCCTATGTCTCTGCCTCTCTCTCTTTCTCTCTCTGTGTGACTATCATAAATAAATAAAAATTAAAAAAAAAAAAAGAGAGAGAAAAAGAATGAGAGGCAGAAACACAGGCAGAGGGAGAAGCAGGCTCCATGCAGAGAGCCTGACGTGGGACTCGATCCAGGGTCTCCAGGATCACACCCTGGGCTGCAGGCAGCGCTAAACCGCTGCGCCACCGGGGCTGCCCTAAAAGATTTTTTTAATGTATTTATTCATGAGAGACAGAGAGAGAGAGAGAGGCAGAGACACAGACAGAGGGAGAAGCAGGCTCCATGCAGGGAGCCTGACACAGGACTCGATCTTGGGTCCCCAGGATCATGCCCTGGGCTGACGGCGGTGCTAAACTGCTGAGCCAACCAGACTGCCCCGCATATTTATTTTCAAATGCTGCCAACTTTCCTTCAAGAAGCTGGTGCATAGAAGAGGAGATGTCGGGCAGCCCAAGTGGCTCAGTGGTTTAGTGCCACCTTCAGCCCAGGGTGTGATCCTGGAGACCTGGGATCAAGTCCCACATCAGACTCCCCGCATGGAGCCTGCTTCTCTGCCTCTCTCTCTCTGTGTGTGTCTCTCATGAATAAATAAATAAAATCTTAAAAAAAAAAAAAAAAAGGAAGAGGAGAAGTCTGTATGATCAGTCAGAGGAAATGCCAGCTCCTAAACTGCTTAATGCCATGTCCCTTGCACACAGCTGGTTGGGAAGCTGAACCACAGTGGCAGAACCATTTCCTGCTCTTAAACCCAAGAGTAGGCTGCTGTCCTGCTTTCAGAACATTCCTGTGTCCAGTCAAGGAATATGTGAGCATTTACTATGTGTCAGGCATTGCTCACGGTGCTGGGGATCTAGCAGGCTACACAACAGGCAAAACTCATGCTCCTGAGCAGTTTTATCCAATAATCTCACAGTTAATCTGTGGTTGCTTTCCACTCTTTTTGCTTGTCTGTGGTTCCCTGGTATTTTTCTACATGAGACATGGTTACTTATGAAAATAACATAAAGAACAAATAGAGAAATATACGCACCTGGAGCTTACCATGAAGTGCCACCATGTTTCATGCTAAAGCCCCTCATTACCTTCCCGTGCTGAGAGCTTCACCTGTCCCAAGTGTTTCATCATAAGTGTCTGCTCAGGCTCTGTGCGGGGCTGTTCCCAGGAAGACTTACCTTGTGTTGAAGAGAGCAGCCTTCACGGCAATGCAGATGGTGTCGAACAAATTCCCACCACATTCCAGCAGCTAAGGGAGGCAGGAAGTGAAGCAGGGAGGAAAAGCAAACGTCACTTCTTGCTCTAAGTACCATCTCAGTTAAAGGATACCGGTTCCTACGAAACACTGACCAAGTGCTCACAAAACAAAGAGAAGAACATGTGGAAGCTGTCCTGGAGGACGCTTGGTGCATTCACTCTCATTGCAAGAGACACCTTGGCAGCTGTGCTGGCCTACGCCCCACAAGTGAGGTCACCACTGGTCCGGGCTATGGGTCTACCACTCAGGCCCCCACCTGTGGTGGGTGACCTCTTAACTGGCCCCCTAGCCAGTTGGATCTGCATTCAAGGAGGAAATGATCATGTTTATTTGGTCCCAAATGGCTCCTTACTGCACTGCAAGCGTGACTCTCCCCTGTGCTGACATAAACTTGGCCTCCAAACAGGTTAAGTCAGGGCGGCCACTGATGCTGCAGCTGCCACCAGGCTCACAGTTATGACTGTGGTTACCTCCTATGTGTAATTACCAACGCATAGCCAATGCTCGAACATGGACCAAACACCATGCTGCACATTCAGTAGACTAAAAACCAAGTTCTTGCCCATGAGCAATAGCATGGACTGTGCTTATGCATGCTCATTCAGCAGGAAAGGTCAGAGCCTGATATTAAGTGGAAGGTGACACATCCTTCTGTCCTCATTTCAGTGATGCCTTGATCTGAGGCTATGGAACAAAGCCAACTAGGTGGCCCCAAGAAAGGAAGGAGAATTAGTCACATGTAGAAAGAAAAGTCATGTAGTCTCTTATGCTTTTGCTTAGAGTCTATCTCCTCTCCTGAGGGCTGGACCCTGTCAAGTTTGTCCAGTCCTTTCTCGTCAGGGCCCAGCAGAAGGACTGCCATGAAGAAACAGCCTTGTGGGTACTTACAGAAAGCAGGCAGCCTAAGCCTGGGCCTTCCAAATTCCACTCAGAATTGACAATCATACCTGGTGTGTCTCCTTCACACATCACATTCATCTCTAACTGCTCTTTATGCAGACGCCGCTGTTCCCACAGCACGGCAGAATTATGCTCATTAAAACAGGACACCCCCACCCCCACCCGCACCCCCAACCCATGTTACCATCTGACTTTGTAACTGCAGCTCACTGGCCTAGCAGGGGACTACCTCTTCTCCACATGGTTCAGACACAGACTGCCACACAGCAAAGAGCTCCGGCTGGACTCCTGAGTCAGACTGCTAGGATTTCTGTCTTTGCTGGTCAGCTGGCTGCTACTTGACCTCTCTCTGCCTCACAGAGGGTAAAAATCACAACCATCTCACAGAATTGTTACATGGGCTGAATGAGTTCATATTTGTAAAGCCCTTAGAAGTGTGTCTAGCACACAGTAAGCATGAGCTGAGTGCTTCTAAAGAATACTGGCTTGTGCCTTCGTTTCCCCGTTGCCATCTTCACAGACTTTCTGAGGAAGTGTGCTGCACGTTTTCCATCTGCATCACTGACAGCTGAGGTCTCTAACCCTGGCTGTGCATCAGAATCACCTGGGGAGCTTATGAAACATGCACAGTGACATTCTGGTGTGTGCATTTTACTCCAGACTTGAGATGGTCCTGATGATTAGCCAGGGCTGAAGACCACTGTCTCACACTCTGCTGTCCCACAGTGCCTGCTTCATGCAAAGAAGGTCCAAGGGAAATGCTGACATCTGCTCTAGCAGCTGGGGGGTCTGGTCTCCCTACAGGAAGGGACCCTGGAGAACACATCACCCCCCCTTTCTTGGCAGCTAGGGGCACAGAAGCCCTCCTGCTCATGACACAGTGGCCTACTACAAACTTTGATTTTCAACATTCTGGCTTATCAGCAAGAGAGGAAATCAAGAGGGCAGAATGCTAAACCCGATCTGCCCAAAGGGCAGGTGCCAGCTGGCCTACCTTCCTCCCTGGGGTGCAAAGGACGAGCTCAATCCAGGCCTCAGGTGTGCCCACTCAGGCTCCTCTTGGTGCGCCATACAATGGGGTAACCCAGGTCTGGCAGTGTGGGTCTGCCACTTGCTGGCCATGTGCCCTCTGAGCTTCAGGTTCTCCATCAGTAGAGCAAAGCTTTGCTTCTCTATGGGATGACTGCAAGGACTAAACGAGATCATGTCCTCACCATTCCCAGCACTTAATGGGCTCAAAGACCCTAGCCTCCTCTCTTGCTGCCAAGCAGGTGCAGCCTAGCAGGAATCTTCCTGCTATACACAGTGGTACAACCAGGAAGCAGGGGACAGTGGGTGCAACGTGGACACCCAAAGCAGCCTGAACGCATCTGAGAATAGGCCCAGACAAGCCAGGGGAGAACAGGAGGTGCGGGATGACTTGTGTTACAGAGGGCCTGGGCTGTGGTCCTGGAGCAGGACATGGGTGTCTGCCCTCTCCAGGGCAAAAATACCTCCTGTAACATAGGTGGGAAAGGAGCAGAACTGGAGAAGAAAAGGATACACACAATCACAATCACATCCCTGTCAGGTGCACAGATTCTAGAATGTTGGTTTTTTGTTTTTTGTTTTTTTAAATTATATTTATTTATTCATGAGACACACACACACACACACACACACAGAGGCAGAGACATAGGAAGAGGGAGAAGCAGGCCCTGTGCAGGGAGCCTGATGCGGGACCCAATCCCGGGACCCCAAGACCACGTCCTGGGCCAAAGGCAAGCACTGAGCCACCCAGGGATCCCCTAGAATGTTCTTTTAGGGGAACAACACAACTTATTCTGTTGGCCTTCTGGGGATGAGGGCTTTCTTTTCATAAGGCAAACCTCCAAAACACACTGCTAGGAAGCAAAAGGAGAAAACATGTCTCCCCACAAAACACCTGCTCTCCCGGACTTCCTCTCAACATCCTCTCAGACACTCGGGCTGGATGCCTCCTGGCACAACACACAGCCAGCTGCCAGGTGCTGCAGTCACTCCCCCACTCTCTCTGTCCTCCCCAGGCCCAGCTCCATGGACCATGTGCCAGTCCCTCATCACTACTCCCAGGGATCATCACATGACAGCCTTGTGACTGATCTCCCCACCAAAGGTCGCCTACACACTGCCAGTGTGACAAAGTCCTAAAAGGTATCCCACATAGAGTAAAAACCATGACACTAAAGTACGAAGAGCGGGACACCTGGGTGGCTCAGCCATTTGGCGCCCGCCTTTGGTCCAGGGTGTGATCCGGGTTCCAGGATCAAGTCCCACATCGGGCTCCCTGCATGGAGCCTGCTTCTCCTTCTGCCTGTGTCTCTGCCTCTCTCTCTGTGTCTCTCATGAATAAATAAATAAAATATTAAAAGAAAAAGAAGTACGAAGAGCAAAGAAGGGTGACATTTCCAGGAAGTTACATTTCTACTCTCATAAGCCAAATGAGGTAAAAAAAAAAATAATAATAATAATAATACTGGAAATAGGGGGAACATCTGACTAGAATAGTAAATGTACCTATAATAAAAGCATGAAAACAAGGACAGTTGCCCAGTGAGTATTTGTTTGAAAGATGTGCTCTGCTTAAGGACTATCCAGACCAACTGGTAAAAAATAAACTGAGATTCATTCTTTTTTTTTTTTTTTTTTTAATTCCTGTAACAAGACTGGATTTCTACCATCTTGCTTCAAACATGGACTCCATGTATTCCATATATTTTTAGATGTAAGATAAAAATTTAGTCCCAAGACAAACCTCCAACTTGCATGCACAAAGCACATCCCCATCAAGGCTGAAAGCAAACACTGGCTTTTAGAAAACTTTTTTCTTTCTTTTTTTTTTTTAAAGATTTCATGAGAGACACACAGAGAGAGGTAGAGACATAGACAGAGGAAGAAGCAGATTCCATGCAGGGAGCCCAATGCAGGACTCAATCCCAAGACCCCAGGATCACGACCTGAGCCAAAGAGACGCTCAACCACTGAGCCACCCAAGTGCCCCTCAGAAAACTTTTCTGAGGATGACAACATTCCAAAAGTTTATGTCTTATTTCCAAAACAAATAGAGCCTTGAGGAAAAAATACTAGAGAAGAAATCCAAATGCAAGGAGTCTTAAAAGAAAGGTCTGCAGATGACAGGGACACAGTGTACCATTCAGACACCTGCTTACCATCTGTCTTCTGCCCATGGAGGGAGGGCGCTGGTGCTAAGCTGAGACAACGTCCCAATCTTCAGCCGTTTTATAAAAGCCTACACTGAGAGAACAGGCCTCTTGACTAAACCACACATCAGGACCCCTCACTGGGCCAGCCTCCTACAAAACCACGAGTGTGCACAAATACAGACAAGGAACAAAAGCAGGATCACCAGAGGACAAGTGCCATGCACCACAACCCTCGTGTCTTCAGCTTTTTTGGGAGAAAGGAAAAGATATAATGTTCTTCAGACACAGGGTAGAACCTTGCAATTCACACAGTGGGCCTGCACATCCCCAGGTAGCTAAGAAACCTGCCTCTTATTCAGTAGGGATTGTAGGTTGCCAGTTCCTGCCTCCTCAAAACCAGAATTTAAAAAATTAACCGCTTGGTAGAACTGCATGAAAAGGTACATCCCACTTATTGGAGGTGAGGAAAAGCAAACGGACTTTGTCATTTCATTATTTTTACCCACTAGGGCCAGCATCCAGAACAACCCTAACCTGCTGGACAATGATCACCACTGCTATCTTTTGGCTAGTTGTACTTCATCCATTATCAAATTAATTTAAAAGGATCTAGAGGGGCACCCGGGTGGCTTGGTCGGTTAGGGTCTGCCTTCGGCTCAGGTTGTGATCCCGGGGTCCTGGGATTGAGCCCCGTGTCAGATTCCCTGCTCATCAGGGAGTCTGCTTCTCCCTCTGCCTGCCGCTCTCCCCGCTTGTGCACTCTCTCTCTCTCTCTCTCTCTGTAGGTCTCTCTGTCAAATAAATAAATCTTTAAAAAAAAAAAAAAGAAAAAGAAAAAGGATCCAGAAAGTCCTGCCCTGTTTCATACAGGGCCAACACTTAGAGACAAGCCAGGTTGCTCCTCATAACCAAGTTCACTCTCAGTCCACAAAATCTGCTTTATCTTTAGAATCATTAAAGGATCTGTTGGGTCAATGGTTTAGCCTTGTGACCTCAATCTAAAGTAGAAGATGTAGTCACTAATCTCCGGGTTCATAAAACTTAACTAAAAGGAATAAAATAGATCCAACAAGAGTCTATCCTTACATGAACAAGCAAGTGGCGAATTTAGTGCCAGCAGTATGAGAAATTACTGTCCAGTGCCCAGAAGCAGGCTGCAGAGCATCTGGGAGGGAAGACACCAGGAAGGAAATGGCAGACTGGACCAGAGAGGCTCCTGTAGGAGCAGAATCAGAGGAGGAGGCAGGGTCTCAGAGTCCGCCCTCAGGAAGCCAGGGACACAAAGCGGGTGGGCTACAGGGTGCTTTCAAAGGACGATGGCTTAGTGAGATCAAGAGCAGGCACTGGCATTAAACAGACGCAGCTTTGACCCCGACACCACTACTCATAAGCTGAGACCTCTTGGGCTGGTCACTGTACCTCTCCGAGCCTCAGTTCCCTCACCTGTAAGTGGGGAAGACAGCAGTGCCTGCTCATGAAAGAGCCAAAGGGTCTACATGAAAATGCATATAAAGAGTTCATCCTTGGGGTGTGGTCAGTTAAGCCTCCGACTCTTGGTTTTAGCACAGGTCATGATCTCAGGGTCGTGAGATCTGGCTCCACAGAGGGCTCGGCACTCAGCATGGAGTCGGCTAGAGTTTCTCTCTCCTTCTTCCTCTGCCCCTCCCCACTGCACACGCGTGTGCACTTTCTCTCTCAAATAAATAAATCTTTTTTTAAAAAAAGCTCATCCTCATTCCAAGTAGAATACACCAACTTGTCTAACTTCTGCCCGTCACCTCCATCTGATACCATCTTGAGAGCATCTCTTGTTTTTTATTTTTCTTTCCTTCCCTGACAAACCCAGTGGGTAATTTTAGGTGCTACCATGATAGGACTGTTTTGTGATTTTTGCTATAGGACGGTATTATATGTATGCTATGGTATGTGCATTATATTTAATTTTAAAAATTATAGAAAAAAATAAAAATAAAAAAATAAAATAAAATAAAAATTTATTATAGGACATCATGTTTTTTCAGTCTAATCTTCCCCTGGAAGCTGAAAGTTGAAGGAACTTCATCCACTTGAAGAGGAAAAAAGCACCAGCAGGAAAGTAGGCCAACTGGCCTCCAGCAGAGGCAGACAGTGTGGCCAGTACAGCAACGTGATACGTACCAGCACATCCACATAGAGAATCCAGCAATGCTCCCGGGGACTAATGCAGAGGGACTTCAGGTCAATGCTGCTCTTGTTGTTAAATATCCGGTAGAGGGTGTTAGCAATCTCTGTGCCAAGGTCATCACCTCCTCGGCCTTCAAACTCAGGGGTAGCATTGGCTGAACTACATAGAGAGGCAACAGAAAAGGTGAGTGAGTCTTTTCAAATACAAAGAGTGAAGGCACAAGGCTTTGTTCCAGTCTCCCTGTGGAAAGATGGAAGGGTCAGTGGTATAGGGAAAGTCACTGCAGTAGGCAAGGATGCTACTCGTCCACCCTCCAGACACGCGCAGTGAGCCAGATCAGTAAGCACTGTGCCCTGGATTTGTCAGTGTACATGATGGGGGTTCCCCCAGCCCCCACTTCTAACAGAAGCCATCTTTATCCAAAGAGAAACAAGAGAACAATAGTTAAGCGAACCTTGGCAGCAATAACGAACTCTCTGGAGAGTGGAATACTTCCCTCAGGCAGGCCCAGGAAGCCAGGAGGCCTAGGGAGTCAAGCAGTCTGGTTATAAAGGGGTCAAATTATGTACACCATCCTGGGTTTGCATAGCCTTAGAATGCACCCCGAAACTCTCAAAACCAAAACCACACCGTAAGCACAGTGACCCTCCCAGAATGATTTAGAAGATCTGTATGACGGTATGCTAGTTCTATTACACACTTTAGCTATCACTGTACTGAATAGCAGGAAAGTGAAATGAGAGAGAAAAGCTACCAGCTGATTAAATATCAGATTATTCCTTTTACTTTATTTGCTGTTTTTTCAAGAGGAAAACCTTTTCCATTTGGCCTCTTGAATTTTTTTTTTTTAATTTATTTGAGAGAGCATAAGCAGAGGGAGAGGCGGGGGGGGGGGGAGAGCAGGCTCCCCACTGAGCAGGGAGCCTAATGCAATGTGGACCCCAGTATCACAACCCAAGCCAAAGGCAGGTACCCCGGCCTCTTGAATCATATGCCCAATTATCTCAACAAAGAAGGAACAGTTATCAACATTTGCTGCCCTAAGCAACATTCCCATTTATTTATTTATTTATTTATTTATTTATTTATTTATTTATTTATTTAAGATTTTATTTATTTATTCATGAGAGACACAGAGAGAGAGAGAGAGAGAGAGGCAGAGACACAGGCAGAGGGAGAAGTAGACTCTACACAAGGAGCCCGACGCGGAACTCGATCCTGGGACTCAATCCTGGGACTCCAGGATCACGCCCTGGGCCAAAGGCAGGTGCCAAAACGCTAAGCCACCCAGGGATCCCACAACATTCCCATTTAATGGGAAATTTTTAAGGGTTTTGGCTTAATAAAAACCCTCAATACATCTGACATAAGTTAACAGTCCAGTAATCATGTTACTGTAATGAATAAGGTCCAGAAAGGTAAGACACCAGCTGTTTCACAATGTTCTCTACAAAATCACATACTGAAGCTTTCTGGTCCATGCACTCACTCATCCAGAAGGTACCAGCTCTACAGTAGGCACTGGAGAAGGAGAACCTGAACAAAAGGCAGATGAAGGCCCTAAGTTGGCAATGTCCCAAAATCAGGGAGAACTTCATGACAGGGAGAAAACAGCAGCAGTGGGGCTGGGGAGGATGTCGACCAGTGTTGGGGGTTACAGGAAACCTCAAACCCGAATGTGAGCACATGTCGGTCAGGCTGCAGACAGGTAGGGGGATTCCATGCAAAGCAAAACCCATGTGAAGGCTCTAGGCTATGCCCACCCCTGTGTAATGCTGAAAGAAATCTCACCTAATATATTTAAATATCCCTTATGTCATCCTACTATAGGTGTAAGGATGGCCCCTGAGACAGAGTGTCCACTATATAGTAACTTTGCTTCTCTAGTTATATAGCCTTCCCTTAGCACTATTAGCCAGCAGAGTCCCAACTTAAAATCCCTAAGAGAAACTTCACCCCTACAGCAGCCTCAGTGTTCCCTCACTGCTTCTGTGGGACTCAGGCACTGAGCCATGAAAAGCAGCTCATTTGTGGTGAAATAATCAAGTTACCAAGAATCAATTCAATAATTTTGCACAGCCAGCAAAACAAAAGCTGTTTCTAATTTATGCACTAAGTAATCAATATTAAGATCCATCTTTTAAGTGTTTAAAAACACATCTATATAGATCTGAGTAGACAAATCCAGCCAGAGGTGCTTATGCTTACAACGTGTACTTTTTCCTGACTGCTGCGGGCCACACCCTCCTGGGGGGGGGCACTAATTAATTTACTCGGGGATGATGTATTCGTTCTTTTACAGCCCTAGGGGATAGCTTATAGAACTTCTCAGGTCCAAATGGCTAAATTAATCTACGCACAAAACCATGCCCCACTGGGGGTTTTTTGACACTGAACTAATTTAAAGTGGGAATTTTTCCTATTCTAAAGGTTTTTTCTTTAAACACACTATTTTTTCAGCATAGCTGGTAGCCAGGCAGAGAGGCAGGTTTAGAGGCTCATGAGACCGTGGAAAGTTCTTGTGTCTGGATGGTGCCTAAGCCTTGGAGTGCCTCTGGGGAGGAGGCTGGAAAAATGGAAGGAAATTGTCAGGGCTGGGAGGGGGTAGGGGCACAAAACTTCAGGTAACATGAAAAAAGTCAGAGACCCCATATTCTAACAAAGGATGAAGAGTAGGGTTGGGATAGAGAACTGAGGGTTCCCCCCCACCCATCACTAGGGATGCTCCTAGCACAAGGACACTTCTTGGTAGAGGTGGAGAGAGAGATGCAGACCTGGAAAAGGACCTCAGAGACCATGTCGGAGGACAAGAAACCAAATGCCCACAGGGGTCCAGCCAGATAAGCACATGCTCTGAACAAAGAGCTACCAGTGATTAACAGGCAGTGATGGGGACTCTGACAAACTTTCTAGCCCATCTAAAGGCATTTTAACTCACATTTGAAAACAAACTGTTAGTGAAATATCTCACAAGTGGGTTCTGACCTATGGGAGAACAAGGAGACTTCACATGGTCCAACTTTCTCATTTTACAAGGAGAAAAACTTTAACAGCTCTTTTGAATGTTTACTATGTGCTTGAAGACACTTTTAGCATCTTAAATATACTAGCTCACTCAATACTCCTAACAACCCTTTGAGGTAGGCACTATTTCTGAGCCCATTTTAGAGAAAACGGAACTGAGTCTCAGGAAGGTTATATAATTTGTCCAAGCTCACACAATTAGTGACTGCGGAGCTAAAATTCCAACCCAGGCAGCCCGGCCCTTACCTGCTAGGCAGCAGTGGACTCTCACCGAATGTGTTATGTGGCATGTCTGGCTTATATAACCTAATGTGAGTCAAGGTAATGAATGGATGCTCTGGTCCTGGGACTTCTTACTAGACCACAAATACTGTAGTCAAGAATGCAGACCAAAGGAGTCCTATATAAAAGGCTTCTCTATTAAATGCAAAGTTTAGAAAGAGAGAACGTGCACACAGGATGATAAATCAGCCCCTGCTCAGAGGTATCACAGTACATTCTTTCAGTAGCAGAGTTTACACTTGGGACATAAAACCAAGTTCTTTCTGTATCTACAACTGCCAAAACCAATTCAGATCCCTCATAAAGTATGACCCAACCCCTCTTCTGGGGCTGTGGGGAAACTGCTTACTGAGCAGATAAACTAGTAAAAATCCTGGGAACGCTGCCCCTCCCAGTTCTCCACCCCTCCTGACTCATCACCTCTACTCTGCTCCTCTGGCTTGGGACTTCTCTGGTTTAACTAGGATAGGGTGAGATCAAGGACATGTCTACCTGGGACAGGACTTCACACACTAGACCCATTGTTTCCTCTGGGATCAATCTAGCCTGCAAATCCTTGGAGTCTTACAGCCGAATCAGGTCAGGACTATGGCAGAAAAAAATGACTCAGTGGGTCTGTGGGGCAGGCTAACTCTGGGCCTTACCAGACCACTGGTCAGTCATCTAGCCCTGCAGCATGCCCCAATTCTTCCCATTCCCCTAGGTGTACAGGTGCTCATTCCTGAACCTGCAAAAGCTTCCCTCTAAGTGGGAACAGGGACAGTCGCACACTTTGAGCTTTTCATTGTAAGCCCTTGATTGAAGTTTCTGTAAGAGTTAATTAGTTCTGAAGACTTCCAGAGTATAGCTAGCTTCAACTGACTTCTGCAGGTTGCTTGTTGCTTTATCCCCCACCACCCCAGCCCACTAGGCACTAACAGTATCCCCTTTAAGCAGCACTAAGCAGTAAGGAACAGAGATCAATGGCTCCATTTACCAATGCAGGGCTGGAAGCTTCTGGTTCAATATGAGTGATAAATACGAGTGATCACAATGAAAAGTAGTTAAGATCCCATAGGGAAGTGGCAACTGCTGGGCACACTGAAAAGTCTATGAATGAAAAATGTTCTCAACTGCCCCAGTGAAAAGCCCCGAAGCCTCTAGAAGAGGCTAAACCATTCCTCCTGATACTCCCCCATCAACATGGTGTCTGAGCTACAAAGAGACTAGATGGACCGCCACCTAGTGGTAGCCCAGAGTGACATACCAGCTCCCTAAATTCTTAACCCTCCTCTGGGCCTCAGATGGAAACCATATTTTCCCAAAGTTTCAAAGTTCTTATTTAAAACAGCCTGTTCTCAAGTTACAGCTAACAAACCAAAGACAGGAGACAAGAATTAGAAGGTCCCAGTTTGTTCCCAGTTTGAGTTGTGTGTGCTGCCAGGCATCTCCCGGGCAGTGCTCAGGAACCCCAAGTCTTTACTACTCCACCGGGACGGGGCCAGGGTCAGCGCAGCTGGGTACCTGCCCCAAAGAGCAGCACTCCCAAGACATAGGGAATATTATAGGGGAGGGAGGCAACATCTAGCTCAGGTGCCAAGTATTATTCCTAGTGAAGTAGAATGAGTTAGCAGAAAAGCAGTTCGTTTTCTGAGACCTCTCTAATCACTGGGAATGTAAATGATTAAACTTTGGAAGTTACTGCTAAGTCACATTGGGCTCAAACTGACAACCCCACACCACCCCGACTACTATCCTCCAGCTGAATACCACCTCTGCTTCAGCCTATGGGTGGGTGAGTGCATTGGGTTCTCTAGCAGAGGGGCTGGAAGGTATCCCCCTTAGTGCTGGGCACAGCCATAAAGGTCCAGAAGCCCTTCCTGTTCACTGGATGAGAATAAAAGGGTTTGTTTGTGCAATTCAGAGTTGCTCTTTGAAGACTCAGATGAGGTTCCAATAAAGGTGGCAGCCAGCAGTGCCTGGTAAATCAACATCTCCCTCCTCTGTAGGAATACAAGATTTTGTGAATCTCTCATGGTGATTCTGATGTGGTAAACAAAGGCAGAAGGAAATGTAGATAAAATTAAATGTCCATACAACCTGCAGCCCATTGACAAATATTTGAGGAAGGCAGAGTATAAGGTTCCTCCAGGAAGCTCCTAAATGTCCTTTTTTTTTTTTTAATTTTTATTTATTTATGACAGAGAGAGAGAGAGAGAGAGAGAGGCAGAGACACAGGCAGAGAGAGAAGCAGGCTCCATGCACCGGGAGCCCAACGTGAGACTAGATCCTGGGTCTCCAGGATCGCGCCCTGGGCCAAAGGCAGGCGCCAAACCGCTGCGCCACCCAGGGATCCCCTCCTAAATGTCTTAATGTTAATGCCTTGCTAGTGGGAAAATCAACCTTAGTTTGACAATAGCAAGGCCTCCAGTATTAGGTGAATCTTCTTTAGCATATGAAGATCCTCTTGGAATTTCCCTTATCTTTACTTTCCCCAACCTCAAAGTATATAATCAGTTACTCCTCACAATCCAGGGGCAGCAGAGGGCAGCTGGCAGCAGCAGCAGCTCTTTCTGCCCATGGGTCCTATCCCCCGGCATTAATAAAACCTACCATTCTGTACGAAAGACATCTTAAGAATTCTTTCTTGGCCATCAGCTCCAGATCTCACCCCACTAAACCTCCCCTATACATATTCAAAAACTACATCAGTTCTACCTGCTAGACTGATCACATTAACCAAGCCACTCGAAGACACTAAGGCATGCCACCTTACGATTATTCATTTTGAAAGAGTCAGAACTCCTTGGGAACTGGAGCTTCTGGGCCTGCTGGGGGTCTCCTGAGACTTAAAAAGGGACAAAAGAAAGGAGCAGGCAGCCGTGTATGGCCAGGAGGGCTACTCCTAGAAGGCAGATCTTGGCCTCCTCCCATCCTGGAGCCACCCTCCCTTTACAGCTGGGATAAGAAAGGAACAAGAGCAGCAGGCTAACTGGAGTCATGTTCAGACACAGAGCCACAATGAACTGTGTCCCCTATACCAAGCATCTGAGGGCAACACCTTCCCTTAGGTGTGGTTGGGCTATCTGTGGTTTGCCTAAGTGAAGGAGGTAGAAGATAACGAAGAGGTGAAAAAGAGAAACAAATTACAGTTCTTTGCCTGCCCCTCAGTGACCATTTACTGCACTGAATTAGGCAGATCAAGGCCAGAAGAGGCATTTTTCTGCCACCAAGAGCAATGGGATAAGTTGGAGGCCTGAACAAGGTCACAGAAACTTAAAGGATGGGCCAGTCCCATTGGATGACTCAGACTGGTGAGAGCAGCCAGGTCCAACCAGGAGAGGAGATTGCCTGGCGGGGGGGGGGGGGGGGGGGGGGGGGGTCTTGCAGGGCAGGCTGTAGGAATGTGCTGGAAGGAAACTGGCCGGAAAGCTAAATGCAGATACATTCTCAGAACTCTGAGCACAATACCCCTGGAAAGCTGGCTTCTGCAGACTGCATGAAGTAGAACAAGCAAAGACTTAGACTGGGAGAAATCTGAGCTGGCATTTCCAGCTCTATGACCCTGGGGAATTTCACCTACCCACCCTCAACTCCATTGGTCGTCTCTCTCATAGCAATGTTGTGAGGACCAACTTCTTTTTATTTTATTTATTTAGTGTGCGTGTGTGTAGAGTGGGGGACAAGATCTTAAGCAGGCTCCATACCCACCATGGAGCCCAACACGTCACTCAATCCCACGACCCTGAGATCACGACCTGAACTGAAATCAAGAGTCGACATTTAACTAACTGAGCGACCCAGGCACTCCAAGGACCAAACTTTGAGTCTGAAAGACTAACTCACTATATAAACGGGGGTTAGCACCTATGCTGAAAAGGTGCACACAGCAGGCCCAAGGCTGCTACCTCTGAAGGGCCTGCTTGTAAGGTGGGCCCTCAGGTAGCATCTGGGAACTTGACAATCAGAGCGTTCCCAGTTAACAGTGAACTGTGGTCCATTGTGCCTAGACTATTTGTGCAAATAATATGGTAAGGTGAATATGTGCTTTCTTTCTAAGATTCTGGAATTTGGTATGTGTTAAGGAGAGGGTACCCATGTGACCGGCCCCAGTAAAAATCTCGGGTGCCAACTCTCTAATGGGCTTTCTTGGACAGAATCATCACACGCATGTTGCTGCATTTCCGTTGCTATAATAAATCTCAGCCATGAGTACAACTATATGCTGAGTCCTGTGGGTCCCTCTAGCAAATCTCCAAATATGGGGGTCTTGGGGACTCCCATACAGAATCAATATTATATAGCTGCACCTAGCATGAGCTAATAGAGATCCTTACCCACTTTAAGAAAGCCTGCTGTCACCACCTAGTTAGAAGCAAAGTTATAGACAGAAGATGGGATTGGGCCAGCAACCCAGGAAAGAGCCCTGAGCCTGAAAAAGGGGAGGCAAGGGCTGGGGGTGCTTCCTTTAAACCCGCTGGGAGCCAGTCATTGTGGTGGTGCTCACTCTGTCTTCCTCATTTCCTTTCTTCATCATTGCAACAGTATCATTATCCCTATTTTTTAGATAGAGAAATTCAGGCACAGAGAGACTAAGTAACTAGCCTGAGATCACATAGCTGGCCAGAGAAGACTGGCTGGCTGCAGAAAGTGCAGAGTCCTGGCTCTTCCCAGCACCCACACTGCCTGCCTCACTGCCACTCCCTCCGTTTGTTGGGTGGTTTGGCTGGCCCTTATCCTTTCTCTGCCAAGCAAGTCATGAAAAGTTTTCTGCAAAACTAGAGCAGGAAGAGAAACATGGCATTTAGACCAAATGACCCTTCTTATCTACATTTTATATTTTTTGAAGCACCACAAAACCCACCATTTTGCTACTCTCAGGACCACCATGTGCTGGGCTGCCTGGCAATGCCCTCCTCTCTGACAAGGACAATGAGGCCCAGCACAGGCTAGGTGACTACACAAGGGCAGGACTTGAGCCAAGGCTTTCTTCCACATAGTCCAGTGCCCAACACCTAGAAGGAATGCAGGAAATACCTACTGGCTGCAGGAATGATGACTGAATACAAAATAAAAATGGGCTCAACAGGAAACAAGAGGTCCAGTCTCTCAATCTTCTTTCAAATTGTTTTTCTTTAGAAGCACCTTGGTGGCTCAGCTGGTTACACATCTGACTCTTGATTTCGGCTCAGGTCATGATCTCAGAGCTGCATGAGGTAAAATCAAGCAGACTCCCCACAGAGCTCAGGCTCTGTAACAGGCTCCACATTCAGTGGGGAGTCTGCTTGAGGATTCTCTCTCCCTCCCCACCCCTGGCTCATGTTTGTGTTCTCTCCCTCTCTCAAATAACAAAAAAAAATCTTTTTAAAAAATAAAATAAATCATTTTTCTTTAAAAGCATATGCATAGGGGCACCGGGGTGGCTCAGTCAGTTAAGTGTCCAACTCTTATTAAAGATAATGTATGTAAAACATTCATCACATTGCCTGCTATGTGGTAGGCAATTAATTAATGGTGACTATCATAATGTGTTTCAGAAGTAAATAGTTGCAAATGGAAAAAAAAAAGTGTCCAACTCTGGTCTCAGCTCAGGTCTTGATCTCAGGGTCATGAGTTCAAACCTCATGTTGAGCTCCACACCCAGTGTGGAGCCTACTTAAAAAACAAACATACATATATACATAGTACTGACCAGTCAACAAAGAACTCCAAGTAGCCTTCATTTGGTTTCTCCAGCTTTGGCGTCCCCATTTCTGCTTTCACTCCCACCAAGATGTCTGTGTGACCCTGCAGAGACACATAAGAAGGGTCCTCACTCAGGGCAGGTAGCTAGATACCCAACCACCTCCCTTCTCTCACAGACTATGCCCCTGGGGGACCATTTTAGGAGCAGCGCATAGGAACTTGGGAAGTGGCCCTTTGAAAAGGTAAAGGGTCCTTCAGACCTAGACAGACACCCTCCCAGAGTTTGGCTTGGGTCTTGGATTCCCTAGAAAAATATGCCTCCCAAAGCCCAGAGGAGTCTGCAGCTGGCTCTCTAGGGCCTGCCGATCCTCCCCATGGGCATGAACTATAGCCACAGTACTTACTAGTTTGACTCTGGCCGACCCACTGGTGTTAGACACCACGTCAGTTTCTACTTCAACACATCGGTAGTCCTCACAGCCACGGCCATCCACACGGAGGTCTTCCTAAAGTGCAAGAACCACAACTGTAATACAACCACAACCAAACCACCAACAGATTACTAAACTCATTCATGCCATTTCTCCCAGGAGAACTAGGCATTACAGCATCCCGTTCTCAGTGAATCATCCAAAATTCTATCCTTGTAGCTAGGAACAACATTACTATTTTACACAGGAGGAAATGAAGACTCAGAGATGTAAAGCAGTGTATCTGAGGTCCCACAGCTGGTGACACAGACCAAAGGTGGGCTTCCACCCAGGCATGGCAAAGTGGCAAAGTCCGTACTACATCCCCCCTATACCGAAAAGGCACACAAAACAGACAAAATCTGAACAAGAGACAAAATAAGCTGCCTCTTTCCAAATCTGCCATGCCAAAATTGCACCAGGAAGTATGTATTGTCAGAGCTACGGGTACAACTGTCTCAGCTGTAGCCCTCCTGCCCCCTAAACTCAACAAAATCCACTCTGCGGACAGACAAAAATAACTAGCCATTATCTTCTAAGCCAGGCATTCTCTAGAATAGGGACAGCACACTTAGGCCCGAGGGCCACCTGCTTCTCTGAAATGTTTTCCTGGAACACAGCCACGCCTGTTCCTTGAGGCAATCTAGCTGCTTTCACACTCAATGATTGTGAAGCAGATCTTATAACCTGAAAGCCCCAAATCTTATCTAGCCCTTCACGGAAAAGTTTGTCGACTCCTGCTGCAGAAGATAGATTTCAGAGTGGTCTACGATACTACGTATCCCTTGTCCCCTTTTATTTACTTCTTCCATTAGTTACTTATACCAATATAACTCACAGATCTCTGTTTTATGCTGTAGTTATAATCCAATACTGTCATTATTTATCCTGCTGCTCAAAGTGTTCCAGATCTGGCCACTGGGAGTTCCTTTGGGTTGGTTCCTACATTCTTTTGACATGCCTGCAACCTTTTTTGAGAACATCTTTACTTCTGACAAGATGTTCCAGCCTCTTGAATTTTTCCCTGCCCCAGCCCTGGGATTAGCCCTTCTTCTGAGGAGTCATGATTCCTTTCATTGAAGAACAGTGCTTTAAAATCCAGGATCTGATTGCTAAGTAAGTTCATTGCCACTGGGATATCATTGCTTCCAGAACTTCTCTGCAAAGGGAACTAGGTAACACTGATGTACACTAACCCACACAGCTGTAATTCTTTCTATGTCCATCCACGTAATAATTATATCTACACACCTATTATATCCACATAACTATTACAAGGCCATGTGTTCACACTGATAAGTTGGTTCTAACCTTCCTCCTCCTATTTGTAACTTCTTTCTCAGAAAGGGAGAAACCTGGCTCTCATTATCCACAATGTATTTATGTATTTGTGAAATCTTGAGAAACAAATTTACTAATGGAGGACAGTACTTGGGTCCAGTTCTTTTGTCTTTAGCCTTACAGTCCCATCTGGAACCCTGTTTCCTGGTGTCTTCCCCAACCTTCAGTTTGGCTCTTCTATTCCTCTGCACCCCTGTGAGGTTCTAGTGCTCTCAGTGCTCCAGTGTGGCTACTTTTAATCATTTATTTACTTTTTGGGTACGTGGACTTATCGCCATGACTCTTTTGCTCAAAGTTATCAGAAAAGGTGTGCTCAGGGAAAGGCCACTCTTCCCTCAGCCCTATTTACATGCCCTCCTTCTTTCTAGCTCTTTCCCAGCCACCCCAGGCAGTCTGTTTAATTGCTGGTTCATCATTCCCGTACTTCCTTTGCATAATCGAGCAGATATGTGAATATTTTTTATACCCGCTTCTTTCTTACATGAAGAGAAGCATACTAGAGATACTGTTTTATACTTTGCTACTTCTGCTTTTTTTTTTTTAAACACTTAAGAATACATATGCAGGAAATCACTACACATCAGCTCATGGAGATCTTCCTCATTTTTTGTAAACATTTTTTCAAAGCATTTTTTTCTTTCAGAAAAAGACTCAGCTTCATCAGATTCTCAAAGGGGTTAATGCTCCTCAAAATGTTTAAAAACACTGTTCTAAGCTATGTGTCACAAATTTATCTTTAAACTGCCTGGCTCACTGCATATATGACTGACTTTTGATTTTGAGATACTGAAATCCAGCAAAGCACACCATTTGCCCAGCTCCAACCTTCTCTGTTCCTACTCTTCCCCATCCCAACTCCTGTTAATGCAGAGAAAATAAACATTACAGGTCAGCTTGAAGTCCCTTTGCTGCTCATCCAATCCCCAGGCCTTCCCCTCCCTGGAGGCAGTCCCCATCTTGAGTCTGGGGAGATCTGTACTTAAAAAGCAACAGAATTTCAAGTCTAGGAAATGAACTCCAAGGACCAACTCCATAAAGTGATCTCTCTTCACTGGAGGATCCCCAAACTATGTAACTATCTCTTTAACAACTCACCCATAGAACAGGAAAGGCTTCTTCCTAGGTCAATCTCTGATGCCCCATCCCCCAGTAGTGCCCTGTGAGGAATGTGAAAACAGGGCCCAGAAATATCATTTACAAAGACCTCCTTCCTGCCTGAGTCGCAGGTCAGGTGTATATGCGTGAGCAATCACTAGGAGTATTAGTCATGGGCTCCAGGCCTGGTCCTGCCATACCTAGCTGCTTGACCGAGGACAAAATGCTCAGACTAGTTTCCTCCTTTGTTGAAAGATGGACATTGAATTAGAAGGCCTCAAAGGTACTTTTCTAATTCTACAGATCTATAAGTTAAAACAGCCACAATTATTTGCAAAAACAAATAGCAGCTACTCTCTAACGTGCAATTACTTTACTTGGGATACTGTGCTAGGAATGCTACACAGTTGACACATTTACTCTCAAAATAACCCTGTAAGATAGCTTTTTGTTGTTGTTGTTGTTCCTCTTTACAAATGAGGAAAGAGGTTGAAAGACTCTAAACGTCTGGGCTCAGGTCACATAGCCAGTAAGGAGCACTTTAATTCCAAGCCAGAATTCCACATGCTTCCCTGCATTCTCACTGTGCAACAGGAGACAGACAGTGCAGGCCTCCCTCAAAGGGTGAACGGCTGGCTCCACCAGTTGGTCCTAATGATGGAGAAAACAATTCTGAATGCAAGGAGGCCATGAGGTAACAGGGCTTCCGACCACAGCTTTAAAATACCACTTATCTGGAAAGATCTAGTCACAACCCTTTGTAGTGATAACCCCCTTGTTCCAAGAGGGGGCTGGGAGGGGTAAAAAAAAAAAAAAAAAAAAAAAAAAAAAAAACACAGGCCATTAAAATCACTCTCTGCTCCCTGGCAAAGGCTCACTGGGAAAGGCTCAGGTGACAAGTAAAGAGAAAAATCTACAAATTTCCCTTTCCAAGGATGCGGAGTATGTATTTTTTTCATAGAAAAAAAGCACCCAAGAGAATGGGAGGAAAACCAAAACCAAACTAAACCAAAACAAAACAAAAAAACACAACAAGGGATCCCTGGGTGGCGCAGCGGTTTGGCGCCTGCCTTTGGCCCAGGGCGCGATCCTGGAGACCCGGGATCGAATCCCACATCGGGCTCCCGGTGCATGGAGCCTGCTTCTCCCTCTGCCTGTGTCTCTGCCTCTCTCTCTCTCTCTCTCTGTGACTATCATAAATAAATAAAAATTAAAAAAAAAAAAAAAAAAAAAAAAAAAACACAACAAATTAGTCCATGAATCACTGCACTCAGAATTTTTTTTTTTTAATCCAGCTTTCCTCATAAAAGGCTTAAAAATTACCCAAACCTGCTTGGTCTGGCTCAGAGCCAGACATCTTACCAAAATGTTTATTTACCAGTAGTACTCAGAAGCAAAGGAATGAATCCATGTGTGAACATTTAAACAGGGGCTGCCCTGCAGTGAAAGCTCCATCCAACAAATCAACAGAGATGTCAAAAAGTGATGGACAACACCATGGAGTAGCAAATGTAATCTTTTTTTTTTTTTTTTTTTTAAGATTTATTTATTTAAGAGAGAGAGAGAGCATGCTTGTGAGAGGGGCAGAGGAAGAGAGAGAGAATCCCAAGCAGAATCCCCACTGAGCATGGAGCCTGATGTGGGGCTCCATCTCACAACCCCAAGATCACAACCTGAGCCAAAACCAAGATTTGGACGCTCAACCGACTGAGCCACCCAGGTACCCCCATCCTCTACATAAATCTCTCCTGTCACATACCAGCTTTGTGCCCTTGTGCAAGTTAGTTTCTAACAGCTTGGAGTCCATCTCTTTGTCTAGAAAGCAGGAATCACTCCACCTCATAGAAATATAGAAGAATCCAAAAGCCAGGAATCATTTAGGGGACCCTCAGCACAGTGCAGCACACAGAAGTACCCCCTGCACAGTTTCCTTCTCCTGCTTCTGGGGCTAGGATCAGCTCACCAAATCCTCGAAAACAACCCTGCAGAGAGCTTATCAATGAGGTAGGTCACTGAGGTGCCTGTGGCAGAGTGGAAGTAACCCAGTCCTATCACTCACTAAAGGAAGCTAACAAGTTGGCTCTACTAACATAACACACTTGGGAGAATTTAGACCCTGGCCTTGGCAGTGATGCTAACCCTCCATTACCTCTCTCTGATGTGTCCAACACCTCACACCTGCTACAGAACGGAGACTAGGATGCTTCACCTACTAGAACGCAACTCCAGTTAGGAGAAGGACCACATCAAATAAAGTTCTACAGACCCTGGCCCAAGTCACAGAAGGGAAAACCAGATGCCAATCCTCATTCATCTTCCAAGCGTATTGAGTAGTCTGCATTTCCTTTCAAGGATGTGATTCTGTTCACCTTGCAAACTGCTGGGGTGCAGGCTCTTTGTGCCATGGGCTTGCAAATGGAAAGGGCACGGGGCTCAAAATCAAGAGTCCTGGGGGCTCACTCCAGCTCTGCATGGCCAGGTTGAACGGCTGAGTATAGACTACTTGGTTTTATAGCTAACAACTCCAATCTCAGCCCCATTCCTGCTCTTTTGCACTGTTCTGCTAACAGAGCTTACAATGAAAGCTAGAGCCACAGAAAAGAAACCGAAACTGTGAGCTGAGCTACCCTCCCTTCAATTGCCAGGAAAAATTCCATAAAATGGCTTTGATAAGGCCTCGGGGGAAGCCTCTTGGTGGGGCTAATCCACTGCCAGGGTCTGATCTGAACTTATGAAGGCCAGTTTAATATCCAGGCCATGGCCACAGCACCATTAAGCAGACCTCTGGAAAGCCTAGTGTGCGTCCAGCTCCACTGAAGCCACATGACTCAGTCACTGCCTACCTCCAACAGCCAGAGCCAGTGGTAGGTACACAAGCCCAAGCATACAATCCAGAGAGCAACCAGCTTCTCTGGCATGAAACTGTCTTTCTCCTTGGAATCTGATCTCTGACCTGGAAAATACTTGAGAAGGGAGTGAAAGAGGAACTGACCAGTGAGGTTGGAGGGAGGCTGGAGAGGCCACATAGAAGAAAGGTATGGGGGTTGGTGGGGGGCAAGCAGTGGAGACAGATTTACCAAGATGAAGGGAAGTTGGATGGCAAACGCTGCAAAGAGATATACTTCAGGAGAAGTGGATGTGTCACCATAGATATAAAGACAAGCAGTCACACAAACCACGTGATTCACTGCGGAGCCCATGAGATGCAGTACCCTGGAGCAGCCTTGGGACTTTCTAGCCCTTGCAACAAATCCCCTTTTTCTTGAGATAATTTAATAATCTCTGGTCCTCAACAGCCACAGGCTGTTGGCAGTCACTGTGAAGGCTGGGAATATAATATGCATGGTTCAGCACAAAGCCATACTTCTGATGGAAAAAACAAACTTGACAAGGAGACAACATCTCTTTAGGGTTGATCACATGCCAAGTGCTCTATATTTCCTCATTATGTCATTCCTCACGAGCCCATTTTGCCCCCCAAATGGATACAGTCTCATTTTACCAGAGTGAGCTAGATGGGAAACTCAGGTAAAATCCCTCAGTGAATGGTGTAGCTGGGAAAGGAGCTCAGTCTGGTTCACAGTGGAAGACCATATGACCCCAAGTAGGCAGAAGCAGAGACTCCAAAGCAGACTCTCAGCTGGGCCAGGCCAGTGGTCTGCCCGTAAGCCAGCGTCTGCTGGCAGCATCAAAATCTCCCAACACTGGGCAGCCCCAGTGGCCCAGTGGTTTAGTGCCGCCTTCAGCCCAGGGTGTGATCCTGGGGGCCCGGGATAGGGTTCCACATTGAGCTCCCTGCATGGAGCTTGCTTCTCCCTCTGCCTGTGTCTCTGCCTCTCTCTCTTTCTCTCTGTGTGTCTCTCATGAATAAATAAATAAATAAAATCTTTATTATTTTTTTTATTTTTTTTTATTTTTTATTTTTTTTATTTTTTTTATTTATTTATGATAGTCACAGAGAGAGAGAGAGAGAGGCAGAGACACAGGCAGAGGGAGAAGCAGGCTCCATGCACCGGGAGCCTGATGTGGGATTCGATCCCGGGTCTCCAGGATCGCGCCCTGGGCCAAAGGCAGGCGCCAAACCGCTGCGCCACCCAGGGATCCCTATTATTTTTTTTAAATAACATCTTTAAAAGAAAAAAAAAAGAGAATGGATCTGAGGAAGTGGGACAGGATAAATGGAAAGGTTGATCAATCAGAATTCTTAGTAGATGATTGGATTGGTTTCCCTGTCACCCTTAGAAGGCTGAGATGTCCTACTCTTGTTAGGTATATATTATATTATAATTTTTATGTCATTGAATCTTTGAAACTGGCTTGAAGGTAAACATTATTATCTCTACATTGCAGACAAAGAACTGAGCTCAGACAGGGTAAGTCACTTGTCCAAGGTCACACAGAGAGTGCGTAATGGAGTGGGGACAGAAATCCAGATCTGATTGCAGAGCCCGTCCTCGACTTTCATGCTGCTTTCCTACTGCAGTGAAAGCCATTGTCTTATGGTCCTTAAATAGAGATCCCAAAGCAAAGGCCAAAGAGAATCCCCTTTTCTACTTCTCTTTCTTTCTCTTTCCTTTGGAATCCTATGAGCAAATAGGAAAGAGGAAGGGAAATTCTGGATACCACCACCATCACCACCACCGCCCCCCTTCCTCCCCATACCATTTTCAAGACTTTATTTTTTTATTTTTTATTTTTCATTTTCGAGACTTTAAATAGTGCATGGTATATACTGTATTGTTAACCCAGGGATTGGAGCCTCGGAATGGACATTTTCATAAAGTGTTGGGAGATTTTTTTTTTTATTTTATTTATTTATTCATGAGAGACATACACAGAGAGCATAAGTATGCTGAGAGCTCATCTCAAATGCTATTTCCCTAGGGAAGTCTCCCCTGACTTACTGGACCAAATCAGGTCCCTGATTTTTCTCCTTCACAGCTATCAGTACAATTTTACATACAAACACATATACAGATCTGTAATTTCTGTCTCTTCCTTCTAGCATGGGAGCTCCATATAAGTAGGCAGGCTCCTTCCTATCTGTGAGTCCAGCTTAATTCTAGGTTGAATGAATGAACACAGAGTCCTGAAAACACACAGAGGAAGACCTGACATGGATTAAAGGGAGCAATTCCACATCCTTAGGGAAGCCTTCAGAGCATCACAGGCCCCAATATTGTAGAACTCCTTTGACTTCTACTAACTCTACCACTCCCTTTGCATATATGTTACTTTGCCTTTTCTAGTACTTATTCATCTTTGAAATAATAAAAGAATAAACGGCTGATGGAAAGGGAAGCTGAATTTGAGCATACTGGACCAAAAGCGAAAGAAAAGAGGGGCACCTGGGTGGCTCAGTGGGTTGAGCGTCTGCCTTTGGCTCAGGGTGTGATTCCGGGGTCCTGGGATCGAATCCCGCATCCGGCTCCCTGCGAGGAGCCTGCTTCTCCCTCTGCCTGTGTCTCTGCCTCTCACGAACAAACAAATAATATCTTCTTAAAAAAATAGGGATCCCTGGGTGGCGCAGCGGTTTGGCGCCTGCCTTTGGCCCAGGGCGCGATCCTGGAGACCCGGGATCGAGTCCCACGTCGGGCTCCCGGTGCATGGAGCCTGCTTCTCCCTCTGCCTGTGTCTCTGCCTCTCTCTCTCTCTGTGACTATCATAAATAAATGAAAATTAAAAAAAAAAAATTAAAAAAAATAAAAATAAATAAAAGCGAAAGAAAGACACAAAATGATTAGGTTTCTAGGGGCAAGAACCGAATGCCGGTTAGACTTCACCAAGAGGTCTGGGATGGTCTCTAACCTGGGTAGAGTACAGACAAGGACACACACACACACACGGCTTCCTTTGGGAGTTCATTACGACCCGACATCCTCCAAGTCTTGCTCCGGTGTGGTCAAGTCTAGGGGCTGAAGACCACGGAAGATCTGAACACAGTTACAGCTGCCTCTGAATCTTTACTTCTGCACCGTAGAACTAAGTGCCACCGGTATAGGGCCGCTTTCTACGGATCTTTTCCCCTTTATTTGTAAGGAAATGTGCATTTTCAAAGCGCCCTCACATCAGTGTCCTCTCTCCCTGCGGTTCCCAACCACGAGGTAGGGAACAGCCACCAGCCCACCGCCAACCCCCGTTCCCCAGCACGGAAAAGCGAGGCTCAGCCCAGCGAGGCGACGCGCGAAGGCTGAAGAGGCGGCCCCAGGGGCCGGGCTCCCTCGCTAAAACAGGTCCCGGGGCGCGCCTCCCCACCCAGGTTCGGAACCCTGTAGCCGCGGGTCGCTGCAGGCGCGCACAGTCGTGGGCTGCCCGCGCCGTGGGGTCCTAAACACGCCCGCGTCGCCGGCTTCGGGCTGCGAACGCCGGCCGCCGGGCTGTGCGGCCACACGGGAAACGCCGCCCGGCCGCCTCCTTCCGAGCGGGCCTAGGGCGCGGCGCCACCCGCGGCGCCACCCGCAGCGCCACCCGCAGCGCCAGGGGGACGCGGTGGTCGGCGCCGCGGCGTAGCTACCTGGACGCCGTGCACGATGTACACCTTCTCCGCCTCGCTCAGCGCTACGGACGCCATGCTGCCGAGCCGCCCCGCTCGCCACACGTCATCGGCCCGCGTCGCCCCCGCGCCGACCACGCCCCCCCCGCCCAGCGCGCCGGTGTGTCATCAGCCTGCGCCGCGGCCGCTCCTGCAGCCACCGCTGCTGCTGCCGCCACCGCCGGCAGCTCGATGGGCTTCTCCTGCGCGCCGCCCCGTGTCTGGACGAGTCCAGGAAGCCGCGGCGCCTCGTGCCGGGGAGCCATCGCTGCAGCCCGAGGCCGGGTCCCGGGTCGGGGGCTGCAGGGGGAGGCGACGGCGGCGGCGGCTGGAGCCCCACCGGGGGCCCGGGACTGGGGAACTGCCTCCGGCTTCACGGTCAGTTGAGAGAGGGAGGACCGGGGTTGAGTGAAAAGGCTGGGGTGAGGCCAGAGGCGCGGGCCGGGGCCGGAGCTTAGGACTTGCAGCGGGAGAGGCGCGCGTCGCAGTTTGCTCAGAGCTGGAGTTGAAGTAGCAGAGTGTGTGTGTGCGTGTGCGTGTGTGCGCGCGAAAGAAAGACAGAGACAGAGAGAGACCTGAGAAAGAGAGAGAGACCTGAAAGAGAGACCGACCCCGAGCGAGGGGAGGCGGACGTCGTGATTGGTCTGAGGGGCTGTCTCCTTGCTCTCCTCCCCGCTCCCCCCCCCCCCCCCCCCGCCCTCCGTCTTGCATTTCCCTAGTCCCCAGGGTGATTGAAAAGAAGAGGTGATGAACTTCGTTCTCGGTAGGAAGGGTCCGGGCTGGGAGTGAGTGCCCACTAGCCCCGAAGCGTCCTCACTCCCCTCCAAGGATTCCACCCCTGCCGCCTCTCCCTGGGGCTGACCAGACGCTGACCCCAAACCTTGCAGGATCCCCTTGCCCCAGGTGGTCGCTGGAGCATTGATTGCCTCAAAGAGAGGACGGGGGTTCGAGTCTTGGCAACTGGCACCGGTGAGGGGCACAGTACCCAGGCATCCCCAGCGCTTCCCGGTGATGGCTGGAAGCCTCGGCTTGAGAGTGTGGCCGCTGGGAGCTGTAGACAGCTGCCCCGAAAAGAAAGAAGCCAGTCCTGGCGGTGGCCAAGTGGGAGTATGGGCCTTGGGTATCCAGAAGGGATACCTGCAAGGTGAATATAGGGTCACTGAAGGAGCCCATTAAGGTGAGGCAAGGTAGGGTATGGTACGGATTTTAAAGAGGCCATGTGATAAATGAGGGAAGGTTAACCCTGAGTGATTGAGGCAAGGGGATCTGATGACTCTTCCAAATGTCCCTCTTTTTAAGGAGCCTCCCTGTTCTTAAAAGTGAAAATGCAGTAACCCTTGAGAGCTCGATCCTCTAAAGAATGTATTTCCCAGCTTGTAGCTTCAATACCGTTTCGCAGGTAACTATTGAGAGCTTACTGTGGATGGCTTTGTGCCAGCTTTGAAATGCTAGAACAAATAAAACACAACTTCTGCCCAGAGAAGCTCCCCAGGCAGAGGGTAAGGCTCTAGGGTCAACATAACCGCAGAACACGGTTAAGAACTACAATGATGGCACCCACGAGCACAGTGGAATTGGGGAGGTGGATCAGAGGGGGGTACAGAGAGAAGTACCTGCCTATATTCTTAAGCTGTAAACTGCTGAGTTCCAAAATAAGTGATCGCTTCTTGGTAGACTGGACATCAGTTGTTTTGTGTATCTCTACATAGTTCTCTTATAGGTCACCTGACAGCCTACAGGGTTGGACTTTGCCCTCCAGGGAAACTGAGAGATGAAGCTGGAAGGGTTTCCTTCTGAATAACAGCACAGGTGCCCCACCTGTTGTGGCACATAGGCATCTTTGTGTGGTTGGGCACCTGGTTTCTATGTGAGGAGCTTTATGATGAGACAAGGGACTGCTGATGTTAGAAATGATATTTTGTTCTAGAGATTGCCCAGAAAGTGGAGACCCTGAACATGGAATTTTAGCGGCTAGGATATTTAAGAGGATTGAGGATTTAAAAAGTGGCAGTAAATGGACAGATCAGAAAAGACAGAAGAGTCTGAGTTGGATGCCACAGAATCATCTTTCATGAAAATCTTTCAATGTGTCTTCAAAATATGGAACGAAAATTTGAACCATTCCCCTGACAATTGACTATTGATCAATTGACTAAAGGTTCCTTGCTGGAGAAAAGTTGGTATATTTGTTAAATAATATTGTGAAATACTATTGTGAATGATGTCTGATATGTTAGGCAAAGCGGGTCTGAGAGGTGTAAACAGCGGAATGTTTATTTTCAATTCTCTATTAAAACAATGACACCTTAACCGTTATATTTCAAAACCGGTGGAACATTTTTTATCGTTTGTTGTGGTAATGCATTAGACATTTTTAAAACTCATAAATTCAGAGTTCTTTTTTGGTTTATTGAAGCAAGTCAAAGAATGCATGTTAGCCAGAAAAATCAAAAAGCCAAGGACAACACCTTAGTCTATAAAACCAGCATATTTTTTCATCACTGTGAGGGTCTTCATGGGGTGGGGAAGCATATTGTTTTGTAGGTACATCCATTCTGAATCTCTGTACTCTATTAATTTTACTTAACACTGACTGACATGTGCTCATTACAGGCCAAGCTCTGTTCTAAAGCACTTTCCAAAGATTACTTGATTTAGTCCTCACAAGAGCCCATGAGGCAAGTACTGTTATTCGTATCTTACAGATTGGGAAACTGAGGTGGAGAGGTTGATTGTCAAGGTCACAGGTCACAGACTAGAAAGAAAGTGCTAGAGCTGGGATTTAAGACCAGGCAATCTAGCTCCCATACTTGCACTCCTAAAGTCCCTTTGTGCAGACTCCTCACCAGACTCCACTTCATTTGCCAGAGTATTTGGTGAAGGAAGTCTTTGTTTGTTATGGAATTGGTAGCTGCCCTGTAAGCTGTAGTTCGTTTTTTATTCCCAAAGCAGGGAGTCTATTCAAGCATAAATTCACATCCCTTGAATCCTTACTCTAAAGGAATGTTGAACGTGGTGCTGAGGATATGCTCCTATGTCTGTTTCAGCCAACCCTTTTAGATAGGGAAAAGATTACATGTAGGCCAAGTAGAACCTGACTCACAGTAGCTAAGAAGAGCCCTCAGCAACAGAGAAGGCCAATGGATCTAGAACGGATGGTGGAGCTAGGCACAGAGATCCAGATTCCAGCTATGTCTTACTCCCAGAATAGATATCTAGAAGCTCTTCAAACCGGAAGTATTTGTTTGTATGCCCGTGAGTGTCTCGTGTTCTTGTGGAGCCAGAGATGGGAAGCTGAAAGCACACCTACCTAAAAGGAGTTGAGGATTTACTGTAGCTGGGGAGCCCAGGCACTCAAACTAGCGCATAAACAAGACAAGGAATAAAGTGCCCAATTGAGCCAGTGTGGTAATTAGACGGGAGGCCAACCTATAATAAGGTGCTAATTGTGCAGGCCAGGCATCAAGGGCGAGAGGTAAAGAGCTGCCGCCAGCCACTAGCAGGCAACAATGACATTACAGAGGTGGAGTAAACCGTGTCCCACCTAACCTTGGTTAATTAAAGCAATAAAAGCTGGTTAGAAAAGAGCTTGGGGCCATGCTGAGTCCGTGGTGCTGAAGTTGGCAGAGAGCTCTTAAAAGCCCAGCCAGGGAACATCTTTCCAGTCTCAGAGAGATAGCCAAGTGCTAGGCCTTTACCTTTGCATTTTCACAATTAGCCCAGCACGGCAGAAAAGCAGAAGCAAACGACTGTTTTCCCTACAGATCTGTTTCCTTGAAATATTTTGACTTGTCCTCCCTGTGCCTTGTTTGAAGAAACACTCGGTATAAATAACCTATCCAGTCAGGCCGGCAGGTCTGGGGCTGTCTTGCTTTTCTAGAAATTACAACTTGTAATTACAGTGGTAGAAAAATTGATAGAACTATGTGGGTTAAGCTTATTCTCATTTAGAGGAACGGTTTTCATGTGTGTTTCATTTTGAAAGGGTAGCAGGGTGCTTATGTCTCTTCACTAGGGCATGTGTGAACAAAGGGGGTCACTGATTCTGATTAGCAAATCTGGAAATAGTTAAACACACATACACATGCTCACAGCCACAGAAATCCAAATAGAAATGGAACAGCGAAGTCTGGATATTGACCTGCTGGGGGAGAAAAAAAGAAACAGAGGCCATGCACCCTCGAGTTTCTTTCTGTTTTTGCATGTTTTTAATCCTTTGCTTTCCTCTTTGGAAGCAGATTTCCAGAGACAAATGACCAGGTTATTCCTGGCTCTTGACTGTAAAGGTAAGAAGGCTCCAGTTCCATGCCCCACTTAATTCAATTATCCATCCAAGAAATGCCAGAGAATACCAGGAAGACTCCCATCTTTTCATAATCTCCTCCAAACTGTAACCTTCCTGGTATGTAGAAATTTGGCAGTTGAACTCTGATTTTTCTAGGTTACCTGAGACATGAATTTCTCCTGGTCAGGGTCTGTGGGGACAGAATCCCTTTGGATGAGATAGATACCTCACCTTAGAAAAATAAGCCTAGTGGGACAAATGCAATTCTAGCCACAGTTCTGTTGCAATAACTTTTGACTTTGCTACAAAGTGTACATTTCTAAACCAAGAAGTAGCAGCAGAAAATCTAGAAAGGCAAAATGATTAGGAAGATAATGATCTATTGGTGCAGACTACTAGGTGTCTATTCCAGCAATCTGGGCTTAGCCAGAGATCATTTTTTGCAATTTTGAGCAAGTCAGTTAAACGTTCTGAGCCTCATTTTACCCAAAACATATATCTTACCAGATGGTAAAGCTCAGAATCGATGTGGATATACATATATTTAAACAATAAAAAATGGTCCTGCTTCACTTTAAAGATTTCTCTCTTTTACCACTTTGTAATATTTGATGCATCTTCCTAGTGCTTTTTGTCACTCTGAAAAAAAAATTAAGTGAATTAACAAAAGGAAATGGTAATTGATTGAAACACTGAGCATGCTCAGGAAAATGGCTAACATTATTGGAGGATTTCCTCCTGTATATGAACAAAGAACGGGGAAAGGAAGTTAAGGGACACTTTTGATAAACATATAAAAAATCCAAGAAATTAGCAAAGAAAATACTGAATTTGTTCATGAGAACAAAAGAAGCAGAATCTCAACCCTGCAAGGGATCTTAGCATTCAGCTCAATCCTCCTTCGTTTTATAGATGAGGACACTGAGGCCCAGGGAGGGCAACTGTCTTGCCAGAAATCAGGAGGTAGTGAGCCACAGGAGTAGGAGTAGAACTGTGGCCTCCTGACTCCAAGCCCAGTCTGTATTCACTTAGCACTAGGCTTCCATCTGTCTTCAAAGTCCTCAAATAGATTTCAGAGAGCCTGTTGCCTGGTAGGCCTGGGGCTGTGGACATGGACAGCCTAGTTCCTTGGTCCCAAGCTCTTTCCAAAGCCCCACTTTTGCGTGGCACTTACTGGTGCCAGGGATAAGTGGCATCAGCAGGAATCTGAAGCTAAATGACTTCCCTTCTTATGCCTGGTGCCATTGGAGGAACTGGTTCTCTTTCTTTCCCCTTGCTCTTCTCTCAGATCCCTCCAAGGGCTTTTGCTCTTAGTCCCTAAAAAAGCTCAACTCTTGCCTGGGTGATGTCACAGTGGCTGCATGTCTGCACATGGCACAATGTGGGGTCAAGTGCCATTTTCAGCACTCTCAGGTGGGACCCTTTGCTGGCTGGTCTTCTGCCTAGCATGGGTGGGCTTTCTCTGCGAAAAAGCAGCACGCTTGAACTCAGCCCTACAAGAAGCATTCCCCAACAGAGGCAGATTTTAGGCATTCAGTCCTAGGGTGACTGTCCTAGCTGAAGCTTCACATCCCTCCTGCTTCCTAGGTTAAGACAAGATCAAATGTTGGCTGGTGTTCAGCCAGGGCCCCACCTTAGAGGACAGAATGCTTAAGTTCAGGCCTGTGGCCTGTGAACACCGCCACACGTGGCCCATCCACTAGTGCCATCTCCATATAACCATGTGTGGGCATGAGAGCCAAATGGTAAGTAACCCAAGATCATGGTGGAAGCACCAGCACACCGTTCCCTTTTTTTCTAGTTACTGGGCAAAATTAATGGTTGTAGTGAAGAATAAAAAGCAGGCCCTGTAATGAGAGTAGGCTGGGGAGTGTAACCCTGTCCCACTGCTTCTCAGAAATATGAATTTAGGCAAATCTCTCCATGCCTCAATTTCCTCTCAAAAGGGACGGGAAAGCCAGCATTTATATCTACACAGTAGAGTAGATGTGAAGATCGTACAGAATGAGATGCGTCTAGCGTGCAGCCCCAGTGCCTAGCAGGTAGTGGACATCCAGGAAGGAATGCCCAGATGGAACCTACCCTGACAGAGGCCAGAAGGCAGTTCAGTGTCAGATGAGACCAGAGCCCCTGATTAGCAAGGATTCACATACTGTGAGAGTGACACATTCATTGACAAGCTGTATTGAAGGTAGCTGGGTTGGTGATACATTGTTGCCTTTGGAAGGATTTTTGTTGCTGGGTGTCAGACATCTGGAAGGAAGAGTTCATGCAGAGTGCTGGCAGCAGGAGCCAGTGGCAAATAGGATCCTTTAAACCGAGAGGGGAAGTTAGTCACCTCTCTCAACATTTTATGGAACCGCAGCTCATTCCTTGAGTTTCATTTCTTTACTCATCTATAGAACAAGCTGGACGAGAGTTTGGAAGAGGTCAGGTCATCCTTGCAGTGTCTCTCTGAAAGGCCATGTGTTCAAGGGCCAGCATGTGTAAGGTGGTCTGTTGGGTGTCATGATCTGTTGAAGAGCTGGAGAGACAGCTGCTAGGACTCAGTCCAATGGCTCAGAGGAGAAAGAAAAAGTGTGTGTGTGTGTGTGTGTGTGTGTGTATGCGTGTGTATATATATATATATATATACATAAATATATATATATTTAAAAAATGTGTGTGTGTATATATATATATACACACACACATTTTTTTTTTTTAAAGAATGGGTACAGTAGGCTTCCAGGAGCTAGTGGAAGCAAAGTCTGTTTAGAGTCCATTTCTTGGATTTTTTCAAAAGGAGTCACAAAGCTTAGAGATTGAGTCCTTCCCACGCACTTTAGAGATGAAGCCATCAAAGTGAAGTTAAAGTGACTTTTCCTCAGGTCCCATCAAGTATGTGAGGGAGTAGGAAGCAGAACTCGTGTTTCCTGCTTGGTCATCCCTCTCCTCCCCCTCTGGGAAAGAAAGAAAAGAAAGTCATGTGCTGTGCTCAGGCTGTGGTTGCAGGCAGAGCTGGTTTTGAATCCTGGCCTTACCACTCCCTCGCTTTGTATGACCTTGGGAATATCACCCAAGACTAATGTACCTCATCGAGTTGAGGTATAAGGAGGTTAAGGTGCTGGGTTGTTGTAAGAGTTACAACGAGGTGCTTCAGCTAAGTCCTCAATCATCTTAGGCATTTGGTTCATGTCGGTGCCCTAAAACTTCTGTTTTAGACAAAATCTCAAATGGACTTTGATGTCCTCATCTATGAAACAGAGGGAGTTTGGCTAAAATCTAATAGGTGAGGTGGTCTTTTTTTCTTTTTAAGATTTTATTTATTTATTCATGAGAGACACGCAGAGGGAGAGAGAGAAGAGAGAGAGGCAGAGGCACAGGCAGAGAGAGAAGCAGGCTCGATCCGCTGAGCTACCCAGGCGTCCCTAATAGGTGGTCTTTAAGGCTCCTTCCAGCTCCAAAATTCTGACTCAAGATTGTGATCTTTTATTTTGAACCAATGAACCTTTTTTTTTTTTTTTTTAACCAGTGAATCTTAATGCACGGTCTTGTTTTAAAGTCTCATTCATTTTCCTCCTTGTTATAACGTATCATAAAGCACACCTATAAAAGGGGAAAGTAGGGGATCCCTGGGTGGCTCAGTGGTTTAGCGCCTACCTTTGGCCCAGGGCGCGATCCTTGAGTCCCGGGATCCAGTCCCGCATCGGACTCCTGGCGTGGAGCCTGCTTCTCCCTCCTCCTGTGTCTCTGCCTCTCTCTCTCTCTCTCTCTCATAAAAAAATCAATCACTCAATCAATCAGTCAATCAATCAATCCTTTAAAAGGGGGGGTGGAGTAGACCGTGTTACCCAGATGAACATAGTTTCTACTAATCCCCAGTTGTTTGTGACATAAGTTATGGCATCCTCTATGTGGGTATGTATTTTTTTCGGTAGATTTAGAAGTCAGGAGGTGACCTGGCCAGGTGTAGTACAATAGTCCATTGTGGTAAGTGAGAGAAGTGTTAGCGTCCGTGAGCTGTCCAAATCCCAGACTTTGTTCTGAAATGAAATGAAAGCCTACTGTTAGAAATCTGAGTGTGCACATGAGTCTGTTTTATAAGAAGGTGACCAGTTAGGAGGCAAGAAGGTAAATTAAACTTACCAACCCCTCCCTGATTTTCTCGGTCAACTTCAACACCCATAGGGTTCAGTTTGGGAGTGTGATGTTTTACTTTTTTTTTTTTTTAATGTAAGTGTTTTGCTCAAGGTTGAGTATGTCAGAAGATAAGAGACAGGCAGGGCATGACAGATATTCCTGCAGAGGGAGAAATCATGTAGACTTGTTGGTGACGATCTTCCAGAACAGGCCAGGGTGCTCTGCCTGCCTCTACGCTTTCCTTGGCTGGCAGGTTGTGATGCAAGTGATAAGGCACCTTTCTTTTGAACCACACCCTTACCTTTTGGGAAAAAAAGTTTAGTGACTCATTCTGTTTTTGTTTTTTTAAAGATTTTATTTATTTATTCATGAGAGAGAGAGAGAGAGAGGCAGAGACACAGGCAGAGCGAGAAGCAGGCTCCATGCAGAGAGCCTGATGTGGGACTCGATCCTGGGTCTCCAGGATCACGCCGTGGGCAGAAGGCAGCACTAAACCGCTGAGCCACCTGGGGCTGCCCTCATTCTGGTTTTTTTAATGAAAGATTCCAAACATAAGAATTCATGGTTCATTCTTTGTTTTTCTGAGAGCCATCTAAAAATGGGTATAAAATTAACAAGCCTTTTAGATCCTTCACAAATTAAGAGAATTGTAGCTTAGATAACTTAGTTTTCTACTTCCTCAGATACCTTTCTAAAGTGTCTAGGACCTGGACCATTCATTCATCTTTGAAGTTGTAGGGCTGGCTTTTGAATGCTTTTAAGTCCTATCACTCTGAAATATGAGAAGTTCTAAAAGAGGCAAACACCATATTCTTGAGACAGGAGGATTTAAACCATCCAAGGTTATTGATGTACTCGTTGAGATGAATTTCAATTGAGAAAGATGATAGAAGTACCAGAAAAAATGCTGTCTTCTTTCAGGGGACCTTCTAAGTGATTTTGTAGGGATAGATTGAGTTCTTTAATGTAGTAAAATTTCGTTTAGGTGAGAATTCAGTGTTTAGGGCAAGTTCAAGAGGATACCAGACTAGCCCCTCTCCCCCACCCCCGCAACAACAATTCGGCATAATACTAGAATTATTAAAATGTTAACTATCACCTGAAACAAATGTTGACCTAAGTTAAACGCCTCTGATTTAAGGGTTTCTACTGCCTTGCTGATGTTCATGACGTTAGCTAAGGAGTTGATGAAATTGAGTGTCAACTGCATAGTTCCTACTAGTAGGGAGCCAGAAAGTTTAGTCCTTAAAAAAAATTTTTTTTTGAGTATTTGGATGACCTTTGTCTCTAAGCCAAGGGTAAATAATTACATCTGATTTGAGTTTATTCAGCCAGTCTATGTATTTCATACAGGCCTTAGTGGTTGGATGTGTTAATGCTACTTTAATCTGTACAGTCCCCAAAACCTTCTGTGCTGTACATGAATGCATGTGTGGATGTGAGAATGTGAGTGGGTGTGGTGTCTTAGGAAAGTAATCTTCACAAAGTACTTTGAGATGCTTTTAAGGATTTTAGATCTAGCTGAACTAATCCGTGACTTGGGGCAGGATCTTATCTCATGAAAGCTGGTGAAGTTGGCAATCTGAGAGGATCTGTGGTTCCTGAGGACACTTGCCGGAGAAGGCAGTGGGGGCTCCAGTATATCCAATACAGAACTTATATATTTTATGTGAAGGTCGTGGCTTTGACACTTGCGCATAAAGCCTGGGCTTTGGGTCAGTTTTCTTAGGGCAGGTGATGGATTTATGAGGATTTCCCCCTCATTCAACAAATGATAACTACAGGCACTATATCTGGACTCTTGCCATCACTAATTGTTAACTCTTGGCTAGGCATCCAGCCTGGCCAGCATGTAGATAGGCCACAATTTGATATGGGACCTGTGATCTTGGCCGTAGCATCACCCTTCAAACCCATTTGTGTTGCTCAGCCATGGATAGGCAGCATGGAAATTGAGTCATGAGTTCATACCCCAGAGCCAACCTGGTACCCCAAACTCTGGGGTTTGTAGAGCCCCAGACTGCATTTCACTAAATATATTTGTGTCTGCCTGTCTGGGTTAGTGGAAGGACCCATTTGTGGTCAGGTATAACCCTGTCTGGGTTAGTGGAAGGACCCATTTGTGGTCAGGTATAAGCATGTGAGTTATAGATCTGGAGACAGTTCTCTGGGCCAGATGTAGGGGGGTTTTGGTTTTGCTTTTGTTTTAGAAAATTATCACTCCTTTCAGTCATTTCTCAGTTTTTTGCTTCTGAAACTCTTAAGAAGGAAGACTAGGGATCCCTGGGTGGCGCAGCGGTTTGGCGCCTGCCTTTGGCCCAGAGCGCGATCCTGGAGACCCGGGATCGAATCCCACGTCGGGCTCCTGGTGCATGGAGCCTGCTTCTCCCTCTGCCTGTGTTTCTTTTTTTTTTTTTTTTTTTTTTTTTCTGACTGTGTTTCTGCCTCTCTCTCTCTCTCTGTGACTATCATAAATAAATAAAAATTAAAAATAAATAAAAATAAAAAAAGAAGGAAGACTAGATGATTTCCTTAGAATTCCCACATACTCAGATATCACAGAGCTCAGAAGGTCATTCTGACATGACACTTCATCTTCCTTATCATCTGGATCACTCACTCCTGGGAGCTCCAGAACTCCTCTGGCACTGTGAATCCTCCTACGACTTCCTTACCCCCAAGGCTTAGTCCTTTCACCTTTCTGGGCATCAGGGTGCTCCTTTGCCTGGTAGAAGAATAATTACTTTGGGCATGGATTATTAACATATGGAAAAGCCAACTCTTTTTAATGTTCCAGAACCATTGGCCAAAAAAATACAACATAGGTTACTATGATTAAAATTGCCAAATGATCATTGTTTTTGATCTTTCTTTGGAAACAAGATGGAAGAGGAGCAGAAAATCCTATTCCACCCAACTGGAACTCTGGCCTGTTCCCTCAGTGCCTCTCTGGGCTCGTTGGCCTCTGATGGACCCCGAGCCCTCCTGTCTGCTTCATCTTGTCTTGCCTGTCAGTGCCAGAGCAGCATTGTTATAGCACGAATACAGTCCTTATAGCTTTCCTTAGAGCCTGGGGTGCCTCACCAATACCTCCAGGGTGAACTCCCAACTCATCTTAAAGCTCAAGGCCTTGTAAAACATAGCCTACGTAACAACCCTACCTTTAAAGCTTCATTTCCACTTAGCGCCCCCACCTCCTATGCCCAACACAGCCCACGTATGCACACACGCAGGCACACAGCCCGGGACATCCAGCCCCACAACCTGCATCACCACTGTCCTTGCCTTTTTCAGAGCAGAACACTTCACCTGGCTCCACGCCCTGCTCAGATCCACTCCCTTTGGATTCCCTGGCCATGAAAAAGTCTATTTATCCCACTTCTGGGCTTTGTTTATTTGCAGGGAGCAGGTACGATTTGCTTCTCCGTTGTGCTGTTCATTAGAAACCTATGTGTTAGGGTCATCGTGAGGTAGATCTGTCTCTGCATCCATCCACTCAAGAAATAACGATCTGAGCATATATTCATGCCAGGTACCTGGTTCCAATGCTAAACAAAATAGGACTTGCAGGTTAGTAGAACAAAGCTAGTAAGACAAGTCTTAGCAGACTGGGAACTGGGAGAGGAGAATGGGAGGACCCGAACTGGGCAGCACACACAAATTATTGTCCTCATGATCCCTTGTGTGTGAACCCCCTACACAGTTCCTTATATTTAATGGCTGCTCCGTGAATATGTTTTTTGAATTGAATTAAATGCAGGATAATTGGGCAGCCCCAGTGGCTCAGCAGTTCAGTGCCACCTTCAGCCCAGGGCATGATCCTGGAGGCCCCGCCTCCAGTCCCGCATCGGGCTCCCTGCCTGGAACCTGCTTCTCCCTCTGCCTGTGTTTCTGCCTCTCTCTGTGTGCCTCTCATGAATATATAAATAAAATCTTAAAAAAAAAAAAAAAAAGGGCAGGAGAATTGAGAGGATCAATAGGGCAAAGGAATGGAATGAAAGAGATGTGGTGGAGGAGGACTAGAGGAGACCACCCCTCTGAGGGTATGAGCTGGTGGGCAGGAATAAAGGCCCTGGGACCCACCAGCTTCCTTATGTGCACAGCTTGGCCTAAGCAAGCAGTTCTGCCCAGTGGTCACAAGCAAGGACTCGTGGGGTCATGGGCAAAGAGCCACTCCTCAACCCCAAGGATTGGAGTTTCTCTAATTCAAAATAGGAAAGGAAAAGAGGTCAACATTTGCCTTTCCTGCTGTTGTTGTCATTAGGGGCAGTGTGAAGGGAATGTGCATAATTTGTTCGAGGTGGAGTTTTCCTCATATTTCTCAGATTTCCAGTTGGCTAATTTAAGGAACAAATCCTTATTGGAAAGCTACTTCCATTGCTCGGGCCTTGGGCTTAAATAAATTTTCTATAGTGGTATGCCTTGATTGGTTTTGAACAGGATATTTTGAAACTCTAAAGTGTGGGGTGGAATGTGAACTTCAGTTCAGTACTTGGTGTCTGAATCTTGCCAGGTGTGCCTTGTCTGAGTGCTTGCCCAGATCATAGATTCTCCCTCACCAGTGAGGGGCAGTGGGAAAACAGAGCTCCTCTATACACTCTTCCGTCTGACATTGTTTGAGGGATGGAATATTCTGGTTACTTAAATTAAGAGTCACAGTCCACCTACTTCAGAGTCCTACTTGGTACATCATCCACCATCTAGGATATGGCCACACCCCTGAAAGGAAGCAGACAGGGCCTCCAGAGGGGGACCTGGGATCACAAAGCTCGGGCATTTTACTTAACTCAAGCATTTGTATAATGAACACACACCGTCAGCAGCTACTACATGCCAGGCCCAGGGCTAATAAAAGACAGGGCTTCCAACCTGCAGAACTGTATGGCAGGAGAGCATAGCAGCTGGTCCCTAAAGGCCTATAATCTAAAATAAATACCCTTCTTTAACAAATAAAGCTAACATGATGTAGATTTATTTGTTTTCCAGCCTACAGCCAATTAGCAGTCATAAATGGAGAATTTGTCGGGGAAATTGGTAACTGTAGACACTGAAATGACAGTAGCCAGGAACAGAAGAGAAAGACAACCATACAAAGGAAATATTGGAAGTTAGAATTCTAGTAGTCTCAACAAGCCAGTTGGTGTGAGGCCGAGAGCCCAGTGAATCCCCATGACCTCCGAGGACATCATGACCTAACACACTCCAGTAACTGATGTTCCCAGTGATAACTGTGCATCATTCCAAAGAAATGGATGGTTATTGTACTTAAGACAGAAACAGCTATAGTCTCTTTTTTTTCGGTCTGGTTTTTATTTCACTTCCATTTTTTATTTTTCATTTCCATCTTAACCATCTTAATGGTTAAAATGTGTATCTGCTCAGGAACAAGTCACAGTTACTGGGAAATTTACTTACACGGAAGGGTCTATTCCTCCGCAAACCACATATGCAAAGCATCACTCTAGCCAAGTTGTTGCCATGTGTACAATCAAGAATGAGTGGGACGCCTGAGAGGCTCAGCGGCTTAGCGCCTGCCTTCAGCCCAGGACATGATCCTGGAGTCCTGGGATCGAGTCCCTCATCAGGCTCCCTGCATGGAGCCTGCTTCTCCCTCTGCCTGTGTCTCTGCCTCTCTCTCTCTCTCTCTCTTTCTCTCTCTCTCTGTGTCTCTCATGAATAAATAAATAAAATCTTAAAAAAAAAAAAGAATGAGTAATTGTCAGAGGAGAATACAGTCAACTAGTCTGAATATACCATGAGCATAATTTAATCACTGGAAATCGCTAAACAGTAGCGTTACTCTAATATTTATTTTCAGTGATCATCCATTTCAGAAAACCACACCTTTTATGATAATTGAAGAACAGTTTGACAGAGTACATGGGTTTCAGTGAGATGACCCTCAGGCTGCAAATGACAGGAGGCTTTGCTGCCACAGACAAGGGTGGGGTGGGGTGGGGTGGGGTGAGTTGTAACCAACCATCCCAGTCACACTGAGCTTTTCTGCAAGGGAAAGCTGGAGCCAAGACAGATCTCAGTTGTCTGGTAGGTAACAACTGCCTAGGACCAGTGGTCCACAAACTTTTATATAAAGCTAAAGGGAAGGCATGCCTGACTGGCTCTGTCAGCGGAGCATGTGATTCTTTTTTTTTTTTTTTTTTTAAGATTTTATTTATTTATTCATAGAGACACAGAGAGAGAGGCAGAGACACAGGCAGAGGGAGAAGCAGGCTCCATGCAGGGAGCCTGACGCAGGACTCGATCCCGGGACTTCAGGATCATACCCTGGCTGCAGGCGGTGCTAAACCACTGTGCCACCGGGGCTGCCCAGAGCATGTGATTCTTGATCCTGGGGTCATGAGATCGAGCGCCATATTGGGTGTAGAGATTACTTGAAAAATAAAATAAATCTTAAAAAAAAAAAAAAAAGAGCATACGTACTTTAGGCTTGCTGGTCGTACAGCCTCATCACAACCGCTCAGCTGTGCCATCGTAACATAAAAGCAGACAGACAATATGTATTCGAGGGGCATGGCTGTGGTCCAGTAAAACCTTATGCATTTAGAGCCTAAGTACCACAAATCTGTATGGCAGCAGGAAGAACCAAGAGAATGCTTGTCAAAATGGTGAGCTTTTTTTTTTTTTGGCTTCCCCCTCTTTTTTTATTCTGGGCACACATATACATTTTTCCCCCATCAACATAGGATATTTTACATTTTGTCTTTAATTTGCTTTCATTATTTGATAATATATAATAAATATACTTCAATATGATTAAATATTCTTCCCCAATATAATTTTTAATTTTTACAAAATATTCCATTCTAAGAAAGGACTGCCTCAGAGGGTGTCCTTGCATCTTTAATGCCTATAGGTTGTAACTGGCAGCACCAATTACCATTGTCTTGCGGAGAGCACAAGGTTGCTTTATTCCAAGATTCTGGCTGATGGCCTGTCGGGAACTACTGCTTTTACTCTACTTGGGATGGTTATTCCATACGTCATGACTTCCCGTCCCTCAGCTCCCAACACAGTGTACCCAGCATGTGATAGTCACTCTATTTATTGAGTCAACATTTCTCTGGACAAGTACATGGTACACATCTAACTGCCTTTCAGCTATTAATTCTCTGCCACCCTGGGGAGGGGAGGCCCTGGCCTTATTCTTCCATCATTAGCCTTTGCAACTCTTGACTCTAGAATGTCTGTCATTTTGAGTAGCTGTTACTGCTCTGCCCATTCAGCTTTTTGGACATGTCCTTACTTGTCATGACTATAGCATATTCAGTTCAGATGCTCTTTCTCTGTTGGAGGGGAGGAAGAAGGCAAAAGGGTAAGGAAAGCCCAACACAACCATTGAAGGTTTGCCCGTGCCCTTTAGAGCCCGTCTTCAGAAAACATGCATAGCCAGTGGTGCTTAGGAATAATTTCCTCTGCAACAAAGTGACTGAAGCTCTCAGAAGCCTGAGATGTCACTGGCTGTGCTGTAGACTGCTTTGGTGGTCTCTCCATGGTGCCTCCATCTGGAGCTAGCCCATGCCGGCACTGTTTCTGACTGAGAATCTGGTCTGGTGATGCAACAAGCCTCTGAGTAAGATCAGGGGAATCAGAGGAGGGAAATCTGTACTTTCTGCATCTTGCGGAACGTGCTGTGGACAGATAGACTTTATTATCGATCCTGAGTTATTTCATTGCGGTCTCCAGAGATACGGGCTGCAGCTGTTAGGAAGAAGGGGCATGTTGCTCAGTACTTGTTTCAGAAGGAATGGATGTCTTTCCTAGAGAGAATGAGTCTGGAGTCCATGGTGTGTGGGCTGTTACAGTCTACAGCGTTCATCACAAGCACCTCTGACTCCCTCGAGCCTCACCAGCCCTGGGAGGAGGAGGCTGGGGCTGAAAGGGGGGTGTCTCCTCAGGTGAGGACACAAAGGTTCATGAAGCCCCACAGCCAGGTGGTGCAAAAACATCTTTGGACACATCATCCAACATTCTCCACTTGACCCCATCGCCCACAAAGAGGGCAGTACAGAGGGAGTCTCTGATTCCTAGAAAATCTACTGTTTTAGCCACAGAACTAACAAACCTGTTTTTTTTTTTTTTTTTTTAAGTAAACTCTGTACCCATCGTGGGGCTTGAACTCATGACCTCAGGATCAAGGGTCACATGCTCTACCAACTGACCGAGCCAGGTGTCCCAAGAACTCACATTTTATTTTACTTTATTTTTTGTAAGATATTTTTTATTTATTGGGACAGCAGGCACAAGCAGGAGGCGGAGGTGGGCAGAGGGATAGGGAGAAGCAGACTCCTCACTGAGCAGGGAGCCCGTGAGGCTCCATCTCAGGACCTCAAGATCACGACCTAAGCCGAAGGCAGACACCTATGGGCCGAGCCACCCAGGTACCCCAAGAACTCACATTTTAAAGGAACAGAAGGTTTAGGCAGCTTTTCTGCAGGAAGTTCACACATAGATACTCATGGCTCACTTTAGAAAGGTAATTTTGTCAAGTCTCCTTGATAACAAGACACCACCAATTTTCTGGGTCCTTTCTTCTTTCTTCCAGATGCCAGTATGGACAGAATAGCTTATGATGCTTATCCCCACCCACCACTTCCGAGACATTGAGCGGAAGCCAGAATACCTCCAGCCGGAGAAGTGTGTCCCACCACCCCACCCCAGTCCTGTGGGAACCATGTGGTTTATCCGCGACGGCTGTGGCATTGCCTGTGCCATTGTCACCTGGTTTCTGGTCCTCTATGCGGAATTTGTGGTCCTCTTTGTCATGCTGATTCCATCCCGAGACTATGTGTACAGCATCATCAACGGAATCGTGTTCAACCTGCTGGCCTTCTTGGCCCTGGCTTCTCACTGCCGGGCCATGCTGACGGACCCCGTGAGTATGTCTGGGCTTGTTTTAACCAGCCCACACTCTCCTCCTCTGGCCCTGGCATGGCCACAGCCTGCATGTTCCCCCAGACCTTGGGAGCGTGGAAAACAGGAGGGCCAGGGCTGGGGTGGGAAAAGGAACTCACCTCCCTCCCCACCCCCCTACCCCTCCCAAGGGGACACTGTCTATCTTGGTTGAATGAGTCTATACATACATTGGTGTATATGTTAACAGAGCCTGCTACAGGAAGAGTTTGGTCTGGGGGAAACCTAGCCTCTAGTTAGAAAGGCAGGGTCAGGCAACCATGGAGATGGGGGACAGATCATCAGAGTGGAAAGCATGCTGGGGGCTTGGGTCAGGGCAGGGCTTCCCAGTGGATACAGGACTAGGTGCTCTTGAAATTTAAGCCATATCCAATTCCAGGAACCTACACGGAAATGACCTTCACTTTGTTTGGGCGAGGCTCATCTTTTCCTGAAAAGCTGGACAAGCCTGTTTCAGGCGGCAGCAAGTGCCCTTTGGTGAATATCTGTGGGTAAAGCAGTGGCGCTCTAGCCAATGACTTAGCTAAATATACCAAGCTGTGCAAGTGGCTGTTGAATGTCGTGTACCCTGGCATTAAATCCTCCTTCCTGTTCATTATCTCGTATGGGAAAAGTGAGAGTGCATGATTTCGATAAAGACCTCCTGCAGCTTGATTGTTTGAGTGCGTAGGACAAGTGTGTTTAAATTAAGAAAGGGGAAAGCTCTGCTGCTGGCATTGACACTGGCCACACAGCAAAACAGAGCCCCAGGGAAAGCCAGATAGAGACTCTGGGTCCTGGGCTAGGTTGCCTCCTCCAGGGCCTCCACTTCCACTGGTTCCAGCGGTGGATCATTAACCGCCCCGGGGAGAGCCCCTTTCCTGGCTCAGTCACACATCACCAGCAAGTCCGGATAGCACCTCTTCTGCACGTGCTAGCACCATTGACAGGGTCATGGACCAGCTGGCACCTGAGGGATGTGCCGCATGGGTCTACCCCACCATCTGAAAGTGGTGTTCCTGTGAAACCTTCCGTGAGCTGAAATGGCATAAAGCAAGGAAGCAGTTACCATTTTGTAAAAGCAAACTTCCTCTTCTGATTTCTCTCAGTTGGCAAAAACAGGTTCTAAGCAGGTCTTTCATAAAAAGCAAAGTGACAGGGATCCCTGGGTGGCTCAGCAGTTTAGCACCTGCCTTTGGCCCGGGGTGTGATCCTGGGGAACTGGGATCCAGTCCCACGTCGGGCTCCCTGCATGGAGCCTGCTCCTCCCTCTGCCTGTGTCTCTGTCTGTCTGTCTGTCTCTCTCTCTCTCTCTCATGAATGGATAAATAAAATCTTTTTTAAAATTTTGAAAAATTTGAAAAAAGCAAAGTGACAGAACACAAACTCAGGAAAGCAGTGGAAACCTGTACACAGTTACAGGCGAAGTGCCCTCTGCCCAGAGGAGACAGAGGAGGCCAGCCCCATGCAACAAAAGCCTTTGGCAGAGGAAAGCACGGGTTGCTGTGGAAAAACAAGGAGGATGCTAACCAGGCTAGACAATGATGGCTGCTGCTCAGTGGCACTCCGGCCAGTTCTTGCAAGAGAAGCATAGAGTGGTAGGGCAGGAAGACACTGACGGCGTGCCAGGAAGAGGGGAGGGCAGCGTGCACGAAGGCACGGGAATGCAGGCATGTGTCTCCTCGAGGCACCCAGGAGCCCTGTGGGACGGTGGGAACTTAGGAGGAGAGTGGGTTTGGGTTGGCAGTGTGGGCAGAGTGCCAACGTAGCAGAGGAGCAGTTGGATGACAAGGGGCCATGGAGAGCCCCTGGGGATTTTGAATAAAGAATGGCAAGATCTAGCTGTCATTTTATAGGAATCACCCTGGCAGCAAGGAGGAAGGGCCCTGGGGGCACTGATGAATGGGATAAAGTAAACGATGTGCTCATTGAGTGCCTACTATATGGGAGGTCCTTTCTGAACAATGGATACAGCCATGAACAAGACAGACCAAAATCCCTGCCTTCTTGGAGCTCACATCCTCATGTAGGGAGGGGGTCAGGCAGTGAAGATGGGAGCACAGAAGGTGAACACTGATGAGTATTTTAAAGACAATGAAAGAGTGCAATCAGGATGACGTAGTGGTGATTTCTGGGGGGTGCAGGGGGCAAGCTTCAGCTCCAGGGAATCTAAGAAGGCCTCTGAGTGGTGCATTCGAGCTGAGACCTAAATGGCATGTAGCTATGAGTCAGGCAAATGAAACCCTGAGGGCAGAGCCTTCCAGGAAGAGGAGAGAGTAGGTGCAAAGGCCCAGAGGGAGGCATGTATTTGGTGTGTTTGAGGAAAGGACTAAAACCAGAGTGATGGCTGCGTGGTGAGTGAGGGCAAGAGGAGCTGGGAGATGTAAATAGGACCTCAGAAGCCAGATTGTGCAGGACCCTAGGGGCCTCACAAGAACTTTGCTCTTTACTCTAATGCTGTGGGAAACCATCAGTGCCTTGTGCTTGTAATGGGGGGGGTTCAAGGTGGGGCAGAGACCTGGGAGTACTAGAGGGATGACAGTGGCCCACACATGACATGGTTGGTGGTTTAGACCAAAGTGGGAGCAGAGAAACTGGATAGAAGTACGTTTTAAGCCACCAATTCTCCAACCTAGCTACACATGAGAACCCCTTAGAGAGCTATGAAGAAGTAGGAGGCCCCACCCCCAAAGGTTCTGCTCTGATTGGTTTGGGATAGAGCCCTGGGTATCGGGGTGAAGAACCACTCTTCAGAAGGGTGGACAGAATGGAGAGGGACTAGAGAGTATGCCTTCCAGAGTGTTTAGCTGGAGCCACCAGGGGATTGCTGATGCCATTTATTAAATGGGAGAATCCAGGAGAACAGATTTTGGAGAGAAATCAAGGCTTCTGTTCTGGACAGGTGTGTCTATATCACATGTAAGCAGAAATGCCAGGTGGGCAGGAGATAGCCAGGTTTAGGGCTGGTGGAGGGTCAGGATCAGACAGCTTCAGGTGAGGTCACCGGTGTCTAGAAGGCACATGAGTCAGGGAATTGCATGTCGAGAGGAGGGCGGCAGGAGGGTTTTTGGCCTGGCATTCCAGCTGCTCTCACATGTATGCGTCCTTTTATCCCACATGACTCATGTGGCCTCCTCTCTTGAGATCTCCTCAGGCTAGCCCCTTGCACTTGGATGCAGGAGCCAATGATTCTCATGGCTTCTACTCCCAAATGAGTAAGAACTGTAGACCATACCCCACATGCCAGTCAGCTTCTCATCAGTGTTTTGCTGGTGGCCCCAAAGAAAACTGGGCCCCAAAACGTAACATCTACCATTAATAAGGGAAGCATTTCAAACATATCCCGAAGGCATGACCCACCTTAAGCTCTTCAGCCACCTGCCTTTCTCCTCTCCCTGCACATGACATGTCCTGCAAAATGCAGTGTGTCCAGAGAGGGGTGGGAGGCCCTGGGGCAGCAGCATAGGCAGCCTCTATCTCACACTGAAAACACATCAATTAGGGGCTCCTTATTAACAATGTAGGGGGAGTGTGTTTTTAGAAAGGGGTCACTGCACGGCCTAAGAAGCTCCTTAACAGGATTATAATGTTTTGTATCTTGGTCTTTCACATTGCTTATATAGCTCTTCAGAAAAAAACTATCTCCACAGGTTATAAACAATGTATAACAATGTATGCATTGTTTATCATTTGGGTTTGTTAGTATTACTAGGTTATATTTAAAAAAAGAAAGAATCTCTTAGTCTGCTCCAAACCATTATAGACCACTTCCAGTGTCGAAATTCTTACCTCGGTTGTACAATCAGAACAACTGCAACTGCCGAAGCTTTCTGGACCAGTTAGTAGTCATCTCCTCCAACGGGTCCCGTAGGAACCCCGTTCCTCCTCTCGTTCTTGTCCCGTAGGAAACGGGTCCATACAGAGCTCAAGCAGAAAAGGGAAGAGGGAAATCGCTCAAAAATGTGTGAGGAGCCCTGTTGGAGGTGAAGCTCCCGTGGGAAGTGGTGTGAAGGAGATAGGCCTAGAAGGAGTGAGAAAGAGGCCAAAGGGGCCTCACTTGACCAGGGGCCTGGCCTAGAGGCAGCATGGCACGGGCAGCACCCAAGTCAGACCAGTATTTGGTCTTAGGCGCCCTCTCCTCACTCACTCTGACGGTGTGTGGTATCAAGGAGCTTTCTGTGTTCCTGAAACACTTCAGAGGTCTAGAGGGGCTCTGAGAGCCCGGAGGAGGCAGCCTCTTGAAAACAAACCAGACTTGGAGACTCTTATCGTGGTACATGTCTCCCTCCCCACCCCACCCCCAGCATCGCCATTTTTTCCTTTCCCTTTGCAGACACATTTTAATTCTTCATCCTGTGAGCTTCCTCAGGAATCCTGAAGGAGTCCCTTTAAAATTAGATCTGGGAGACACCTGGGTGGCTCAGTGGGTTAAGCGTCTGCCTTCGGCTCAGGTCATGATTCCAGAGTCCTGGGATCAAGCCCCACATCAGGCTCCTTGTGTAGCAGGAAGCTTCCTTCTCCCTCTCCCTCCGCCTGCTGCTCCCCTTGCTTGTGCTCTCTCTGTCAAATAAATAAGTAAGATCTTTTAAAAAATAAATAAATAAGAGAAAATTTGGATCTGGAACAATGTATGTCTCTTGGAAGCCTCTTAAGCTAAGAGGCATAGTTTGTCTCTTGCCCTGGCTGCCAGGAATCTCAAAGCCAAGTGCTGCACAATTGCAGTAATCTGTAAACCCTTCTGATCATTTATTAACTAATCAATTAATAACCTCATGGTAAATAATCCCAAATCTAATATTTGACAGGAGGCATATAAATCAATTTAACGGGGGATCCCTGGGTGGCGCAGCGGTTTGGCGCCTGCCTTTGGCCCAGGGCGCGATCCTGGAGACCCGGGATCAAATCCCACATCGGGCTCCCGGTGCATGGAGCCTGCTTCTCCCTCTGCCTGTGTCTCTGCCTCTCTCTCTCACTGTGTGCCTATCATAAATAAATAAAAAAAATTAAAAAAAAAAAATCAATTTAACCACATTGTTAAGGAAAAGAATTTACATCTGTCAGCCTGCTCCTCCCTCTTTTTGAGTCCCATCTTGTGAACACCTCGCCATGAAGAGACTTCACATGATGTCCCAGACCATTGGGGGCCACTAATTTCAGTTTCAGCTGCCAAAACTCATCCATGTGCAGTTGGTATTCCCTTCTGGAGCCTCTCTCGGTGACCTTATCGATTACACACTGTGTACAGAGTAGGTTAGCAAGTATTTGGGCCAGTAGCATGGCAGCATGACGGCAGTTCCACTGGGCCCTCTCACAGCATGCTGGGTAATAAGCCAGGGCTGGGTGCAGCCAGAAGTACTGACCCATTCCCCAGGTCAGGTCAGTTTCCTCGGAGGTCATTTGAGCAGGCTGTTACATTCTTCTTCATGCCGGGCAACTTCTCGTACCTGCTACTAAACAACTTAGAAACTCTGACTGAAAAATCCTTCTGGCTCCAGAGAGAGGAAAGTGACCCATTTGGGGATTACCTACCTCCCACCTTTTTGTGGAGGAGATAGGTGGCCTGTGATACAGGCCTGGGGCTAGTCTGTTCATGGCAGAACTAATCGAGGGAGAGTTTCTGCCTGGACAGCAGGTGCACTCATGCCTCAATCCCAGGGCCCCTGAAACACTTTAAACAGGTTTCATCCTTGTTGCTTAAAATGCATGGGGATGTTGAGTCCTTGGACTTGTTGGTATTTCTCCGGAACCTTCTCTGGTGCTTTTCCATTGTGTCCTTTTTACACTGTTGTTATCCTAAGTACTTATTGAAACAGGCCTGACTCAGTCTTAATGTTGTGTGCAGTTGTTGGCAGGAGAATGATATTATAGCATCAAGGCAATTTTTTTTAAGGCAATTTTAAAAAGCCTCTTCAAGTCACTTAACAGCAACATCTGGTAAATACTTAAGTTGCCTTCTGGTAGAGACAAGAGTTCTGGACTCAAACTGCCAGGGTCCGAATCCTGGTTCTGCTTCCTGTTAGCCATATAATCTTGGGACATTGCCTGATTTCTCTGCTTTAGTTACCTCATCTGTAAAATGGGGAACAATAGAGTCTCCACCTCACAAGTTCATTGATAGAATTAACTGAGAAAATACAGTAAAGCTCTTGGAATTGTGCCTGGCATAGGAGCACTCAATAAATGTCTGTTGTATCATCATTATCCTTCACTTGGGTTTACTGAATACATGCTCTGTGCCAGGCCCTGGGCAATGCAGGTTGAAAGACATTGTTGCTGTCCTCCAGAAATTTACAGCCATGTACTTAAATGATAGGTGTTCTAAGACAAATAAAAACAGGCCGGGGCAGCAAAGGCCAAGTGATGGCTTCTGCCTTGGGTGCCGCCTGGGGGCTGTGAGGAAGAAGGCAGAGGAGGTGATCCCTCTGAGTGGGTTCGGTTCCAGGGCAAGAGGCAAGCAGGTATCTGACAGGCTGGACGGACATGCCGACGCAGAGTCCCTAGAAGCACAAGAGGAAGACTTGGAAAGCACAGTACCTTTGGAAACTGCAGGTAGTCCACAGGGTGGGACTGCTGGCGGTGGGGTACCAGGGGGCACTGGATCAATGGTCCAGGCCTGGGTTGTGGTAGCCCTGTGTGGACGCTTGGACGCTGGGCCTTGTGAAGGCTCTGCAAAGCCTGTGAAGGCATCCAGACAGGGAGAATAATATGGCCAGATTCCATTTTTAGAAAGTTTACTCTGGGAAATAGTTAAGGAGGATGGGCAGAGGCAGGAGATGCTCTAACATCTGGGGGAAGTGAGGATGGGCCAGAATGAAGGCCATGATGGCAGCATGGAGGGGAGGACGTGAGATTTGAGGCACAGTTTGGAGCCAGTATGTGGGGTAGAGGGTTCAGAGTGCTGGGGATGACTGCTGGATTTCTACCCTGAATGCACAGTAAACGGATGAACCACAGGCCAGAGAAGGGAGAATGGGAGGAATGGGAGGGGTGAACTGGGGCAAAAGGAACAGATTCAGTTCTAGCATGGTGAATTTGGGGGGCTGGTTTTCTTTGGCTTTAATGCCTCTTGAACAACCAGGTGGAGATGTCTACAGCTCGAAAAGAGGTCTGAGTTGGAGCTGCCAATTGAGCATCACCACTGGGTGTGACAGGGAGGACTGGCAGGGGTAGGGAGAAGCAGAATGAGGAGAGAGGACCAGTAGGGGGATCCCTGAGGAACCCTAGGGCCCAGGGTGGGCAGCACCCTAAGGGAGGGCAAGTGGCCCAGCCCCAGAGGCAGGAGGACACCCAGAGGGGTGCAGAGCAGCCTCAGGAGAGAGTGACAGGAGGGACTGGTGGTCACAGGAGATTCGAGGGAGATGAGGGCATAGAATCAATCTTCAGTTTGGTCACAGGAAGTTGTACAGTGACCTGGTGAGAGGTGTTCCTGGTGTGGACGTTGGGTGCCACAGAGCAGTGAACTCTAGGGTAAGAGAGAGGTAGCAGAGACAGAAGTATGCACAAACTTGAGAACCTTCGTTGCAAGGGAGAGCCTGGAGTGTGGGCACAACACCCAGGAGAAGCTTTGAGGTAAAAGTCTGCAGCCCCTGAAGACCAGGATTAGCTGGGACCCTCATCCTCCAAGCTGGTGGCCTATCCTGGCAGCCTCAGTTTTTTCTGAAATAGGAAAGGAAGTGGGTAGGGGTCAAGGAAGGTACTGGAAGTTTGGACTAACCCCTGAGGGGAATGGTTGATAGAAACGTATCACACCTCCCTGCTCCAGATTTAAACAGATGCCACTACAGGGCCAAATACATATTTTAGAAATATATGAGCATGACGGACCTATAAATTCTTCAGTGTTTTTAGCTTGCCAAGTGCACAGAGAAAAGACTGGAAGGATATACACCGAAATGTTAATTGTACAGATCTATGGGTGGTGAAATCAAAGGGTGGGTTTTCCTTTTCAATTTTCTCCTCTCTCTCTATTTTTTTAAATCATGAACAAGTATTATTGTGGAAATGAGAAAAAAATAATCGGTATGCTGTGGTCTCCCGGGCTGCAGTAGCATGGAAGCTTCAAGACATCCCTGTGATATGCGTAAGAATGAGGAGTAGGCGGTTCTCAGTAACGCCAGTGTGACAACACTGGCAGAAATGTCTCAGCAGGCCTTCCGACTCCCTGCCGTCTGTCCAGAATTGTACAGAACAAAACTCCTTACCGTGAACTAATAACAGGAAATTCTGAAATCTGTGGAGATAAGCACAGAAGAGAATATTCTTTTGAAAAAAAAAAAGAAAGAGACAAGAGACGTCTGAGCCAGAGGCTTGGGAAGGGCCTGTGTCACAGGCTGGTCAGTCTCAGGGACTGGCCCGGCTGGTCTCTGGCTCTGCGAGATGGACTCCCTAGGCAGATGGAGACTCGCTGGGGAAGGAAATGAGCCTTTCCTGGGGTTTATGTACATGCGGTGCTGCTGGAGGGACAGACCTCTAAAAGGCTGCATTGTTAGGTTCCCCTCGTGGTCTGGAATAGCAGGTGATAATGAGGGTACCAAATGAGAGCCCCGATGCTCTTGGCAGTATCGGGGTTCCCTCTTGTAGCCCTTTATGTGTGGTCTTCCCAGGTTTCCAGCAAGCTCTGGTGGCTGGGACCTTAAAAACGGATGTAGAGGGTGAAAAACAACCGGGGCCTTCATTTAGGAAAAGTCAGCTCCATTGCTTTATCTCCTTGGACAGTGGCGTTCCTCAGGGTTTTTCCTTTGTACGTGAGACAAGAGTGATGTCCAGTTGTGGCATTTCAAATTCTTACTGTTTCTTCAGTAGCTCTTCGCATCCCAGAATTTCTCCTTTGTGAGAAGGGTTCTGACACCCAGTTTTCACCCCTTCTACCCTGGGACCCCCTCCCTTGGCCTGCTAGAAGCCATGACCCCCGCTCTAAGGAGACCAGGAATGCTCTGTCAGCCCTGAACTCCCCCTTTTACCCACCCTAGTAGACCACAGTCCCTCACCTCGGGCCCCTCCGGGTCTTGGGCATGTCCCAGCTTCTGTTATTCAGCCGTTACATCAGCTTCCCTGATGGTGGCATCTAGTGGCTACCCACCTATGAGTGTGGCCTGGTGTCGCCCAGACCTTGGATGGAGGGCGTGGAGCAGGCCCATCCCATAACATGATTTGACTCAGTGTTGGCCCAGTTCTTGATAGGGAGCCGGGCCATGCTGCTGGAAGCCCCCAGGCTGGCACACTCTGCTCCCTTCTTGCTTGTTCCACTTACTTTCACTGCGCTTTTCACCCCGTGCTGGAAACCAATAAACCTTTTCCAGGCCAGGGGCTCTGGTGCTGAACAAGGTAGACCTAGTCATGGAGCTCCTGGTCCAATAATATAGAAGTTCTCAGCCCTGCTGAGAGTTTTGTTTTTTGTTTTTTGGTTTTTGTTTTTTAATTCTAGTACCTGGGCCCCACCACTGATGGTTCTTGCATGGTAGCAGCACCACATCAGAGTCTAGGCATCCGTAGCTTGTTAAAGCTGCTCTGTTGCCTCCAGCGCATGACCAAGGGTACAGCCTGGCTGTGGAGTCTGGGACGTCCAAGATCAGCGTCCTGGCAGCTTCAGTGTCTGGGGAGGGGCTCACTTCCTAGTTCATAGATGGACATTTTCTCGTTGTGTCCTCACATGGTAGAAAGGGTAAGGGAGCTCTCTGAGGGCTTGTTGTAAGGTGCTAACCCCATAACCTAATCACCTCACAGAGGCCCCCACCTCTGAATACCACACACGGTGGGTTAGGACCTCAGCCTATGAATTTGGGGGAGATAAAACATTCAGTTTGCTGCACTGCCATGTGCTGAGCACTGTCTCTGTGGGGAGCATCATCTGAGCCCTTTCTATGAGTTGTCTGCATCTATGTCTAGTTTAACGCTCACAGTGGTGCTAAGAACTGGATAAAATGGGTCCTGGCTCACCGGTTAGGGAACTAAGTAAGGTACAGAGAGGCAACTTTTCAATGGGCACTCCACTTACCAACGTAGAACCCAGGGGCTCCTGGGTGGCTCAACAATTAAGCATCGGCCTTCGGCATGGGTCATGATCCCAGGGGGGTCCTAGGATCCAGCCCTACATCAGGCTCCCCACTTGGTGGGGCATCTGCTTCTCCCTCTCTGCCTGCTTGTTCTGCCTGCTTGTTCTCTCTCTCTTTCTCTCTCTCAAATAAATGAAATCTTTTTAAAAAGACCAAAACACCAAAACCCCACAAATGTAGAACCCAGATTTAAAGCAGGGCCAGCCAACTTTCAAGCCAGCCTCTTAGCCCTTACTGCTGTGCCACTGACCATTCTTCTCTCCTATTTCTTGGGCCCATATTCCCAACCACCTTCCTGAATGCCTTCTCCTGGGGGTCCCCCAGGCGCTTCAGACTTCCCATATCCAATAGTGAGCCTATCAGCTCTTCCCCAGACCTTGCTTCTCCTGTGCTCTTAAGTGGTGAAAGATGCTGCCATTGACCAGCTGCTCTGCGTGGAGCTTGTTCATCTCCTCCCGTCTCATACCCTCTCTACTACCACAGGATAAATCTGGTTCCCTACACTTTTAGTTTAGATCTGAATTTCCTCCCCACTTCTCCTTCAGCCTCATTAGCTGATTGTTTGCTTACTGGGCCATCAGCAGTAACCTCCTCACTGGTCTTTGGCTTCTCTTCTCTCCCACTTCTGATCTGACCCACACATACAGGCAACTGAGTTCTCATCCTAAAGATGTTACCTGATGGCTCTGGGTGGCCTATGAAGAAAAATCCTGTCCCAGCCTTTAGGCATTTTCTCTCAAGCTGGCCCCTGCCCTTCTATCCAGCGTTTCTGCTGACACTGCATACCCTGGGCTCTGCCATGCTGGTTTTCTCACCGTGCCCCAGATGTCCTGTGCTCACTCTCACTTTTATGTCTCTACCTATGCCCCTCTGCTGGCCAGAATCACTTTTCTCTCTCAGGTCCACCTGGCAAACCTCTGTGCATGCCTCAGGACCACCTGTAAACCTCACCTCTTCAGGGGCACCTGAGAGGCTCAGTCAGTTAAGCATCTGACTCTTGGTCTCAGCTCAGGTCTTGATCTTAGGGTCTTGAGTTCAAGCCCCACATTGGGCTCCACACTGAGCATGGAGCCTACTTTAAAAACATAAAAACAACCCTAACCTCTTGAAACTTCTCTGGTTCCCCTGGCTAGTTGGCAGTGGCTTTTCTGTGCTCCTGGAACACAGCTGTCTTCTAGAATTGTTGTTAGCCTCCAAAAGACCAGGAGCCTCCTGAGACAGAGACCTCGTTTGGTTCCTGAATCTATAGCAGTGTGCACCAGAGCACAGGCTAAGTACCCAGTAGGCGCCTGCTGAAGATCAATTATTGGGACCTGGCTTAAGCCTGAGCATGGCCTGTTTTCCTTCTGCTCAGACAGGCACACAGCCCCAGTAGACTCTGGTGGCACTTTGGGTCTGTCACCCCAAGGTGTTGACAGCTAAAACAAATCACAAAGTATCCACAAGCATAAGAAAAGGATGGGATAGCGAGTTGGAGTTCTAGTCGAGAGGCAAGTCAAATCTGAGGGCAGCAGCTTCCAGTCAGTTGTTTTGTTTTGTTTTGTTTTGTTTTTTTAAGATTTTCTTTATTTATTCATTAGAGACACAGAGAGAGAGAGGCAAAGATGTAGGCAGAGGAAGAAGCAGGATCCCTGAGGGGAGCCTGATGCGGGACTCGATTCCCGGACCCTAGGATCACGACCTGAGCCAAAGGCAGATGCTCAACCACTGAGCCACCCAGTGTCCCTCCCAGTTGCTTTTGGATTTATGAGAACCGAATATAGATTACCAATGCTTCATAACAATAGGATTGGTTAAAAAAAAAAAAACAACGTAAATAAAACTCGATTCTAGTTTAAACAGTAGCCAAAAAAAACAAAAAACAAAAACAAAAAAACAAAAAACAAAAAACAGTAGCCAGTAACATTGAGAGCTGCAAAGTTTGACCTGGGAAAACTGAACTGTTGGGTGTGATGCCTGCCAAAAAATAATTTGAAAAGGCCAAAGCTATTACTGGGAAATTTTAATGCAAACCAAAAAGTAATCTGTGAGTCAAATCCTCACTGTAGTATTTACATAGGAAAGAATGGACTCAATGAAAACTATTTGACTAGCTAGCAAATCATCAGGAACATGGGGTGCCTGGGTGGCTCAGTTGACTAAGCATCTGCCATCAGCTCAGGTCATGATCCCAGGGTCCTGGGATCAAGCCCTGAGTCAGGCTCCCGAACTCATCAGGGAGCCTGCTTCTCCTCCTGCCCCTACCCCCACTCGTGCTCTCTCCCTGTCTTTCTCTCACTCTCTCAAATAAATAATCTAAAAAATCATCAGGAACAATGTAACTGTTCACTTCAGAAAAATCATTTACTTTCTTCAGGAAAATTCTGTCATTAAGTGTCCATCAGTATTGGCATAATTCAGAACACATACGTTGTTGGGGTGAAAATGTCCTGTCCATGTGTACAGTCACTGCTTCCAAGTGACCGTCTCTACTGCAGTGTCAGAACTGCTGGAACTCCTTGCCCCGCCCTGACACCTTTCTTCTTTCTGACAGGGGGCGGTACCCAAAGGAAATGCCACTAAAGAATTCATCGAGAGTTTACAGCTGAAGCCTGGACAGGTGGTGTACAAGTGTCCCAAATGCTGCAGCATCAAGCCTGACCGAGCCCACCACTGCAGGTACACATGGGTCCCCACTCCTCATCACGCCCTACATGCACCCCCAGCTTGCTTCCTCCCTTCCCTCACCTCTCACATGCTCCCGCACCTGCTTCTCACTCGGGTGCCATCAGCAACAGGACTTCTGAATGTCCCCTGTTCTGGGCACGGAGTGGCTGCTGTGACTATCCCCCAACCCCAACCCCCAGGGAGCTCACTTAGATTGGAGAGGGCAGGGCAGCCCGGGTGGCTCAGTGGTTTAGCGCCACCTTCAGCCCAGGTCGTGATCCTGGGGACCCGGGATCGAGTCCCACGTCGGGCTTCCTACATGGAGCCTGCTTCTCCCTCTGCCAGTGTCTCTGCCTCTCTCTCTGTGTGTGTCTCTCATGAATAAATAAATAAAACCTTTAAAAAAAAAAAAAGATTGGAGAGGGCATTTGGTTCGGGCTCAGGACACCTGTCCTAAGACTTGAATGTCCCACACCTGACGAAGGACCCTGCCAGGCCCTTGATTGTCTCCAGCTCTTTTTCCGTATCTATAAAATTAAGGGGCTTCCTGCTCTTTCTGCCTCACAGTTTTATTACTTTAGGTCACAAGAGACAGAGCTTTGGAAAAATCGTTCAGAGTGTTCAGTACTTGACCCATTTAAGAGGTGGGCCCTATTCCCTTAACTTTCAGAGGGAAATGAAAGGGCTGTGCCTGAATGAAGATGTTTCTTTAAAACAAAACTGGAGGTTGTGACAGTTGTAGAGTCCGGCCAAAAAAAGCCATTTCCTCATCTCATCTGTGGTGGTTTTTCCCTTTGGTTTTCAGATTTCTTCATTGTTTTGAGTCTTCTCAACAAGAAGACATCTAGCTAAAAACTGCATTTTATTACAAGGGAATTTTAAACACTACATTACAGAAAGACAAACATGTTACTTGGTCCTTCTCTCAGGCTGGTGGGGGGAGTGGGTAGTGGGAGGAGCTCACAGCTAGTGAGTGCCACAGACAGACTTGGGACCCAGTGTGTGCGCTCCTTTCCAGGGCTCTTCCCACTAGAACTCCAGTTTGGGGGTGACTTGTGTGGCCTGATGTAATTATATGTATGTCTTGCTATCAGAGAGAGAGAGAGAAAGGTGGTGACCCCCTCAACTAGTTGGCCCCTAGTGAGAGTGAGGGCTGAGCAGCTTGGACAGAGCCTGTGCTGATTGCTGTCTCCCATGAGGTGTCCAGCAGTTTGGAGAAGCAGAGTTTCTTTGCACAGAGCCCACCATGGGGTCAGTTTACCTCTGAGGTCTGTGTTACAGACAAACTCAAGGCTTGCTTGTGCCTGAGGTGGAGGCACCTGTCTTGCCTTTTCTGCCACCCGAGATGTTGTCATCCCCTGAGTAAAGAGGACCCAACTCCGGGCAGCCCAGTGTGGTGGAGCAGGCTCCCACTTCACTCAGAGTTGGAGAGGTCAGCGCTCAGAGTCCACCAGTGCTCCCACCACGCTGTGAGACGTGGACCAGGCTCCCTCTGAGCTCCGCGCTGTCCTCTGCGAAGGGAGTTGTTGCCTGGCAGCTTGTTGTGAGGGTTAGACATGAATAACTATATGAGTCAACTGGCTCCCCCAGGAGAAGCCATTGGTTAGTAGAAGTGTGTGCATGTGGCAGAGCGAGATGGGTTTATAGGCTGGACTAGCAACAGGGAGGTGCGAGCTTTGCAGGAAAGAACTTTCTGGTCACCACAGTGGTTCTTTCTCTTTCCTCCCTGAACCCCGGGCTGCCTCCACTGCCTGGCATTTTGCTCACCGCCTCCTCCTCGCCTCTCTCCCCAGGATGATCCGAGGGAGGTATTCTTGAGTGCTAGTAAACAAATCAGCTTCAGCAAAACAAGAGCTGCTGATTCAGATGCAGTTGAGTGAGGATGCCTGTGTGTCGCCTGCTCCTGCATCAGGAAGTGTGTGCTGACAACTGCTCCTCTGTGAGGGCTCGTGGCGGCCCAGGCCATCTGGGAACCCGCGGTTTGGGATAAGCCGATCCCCAGCATGCCAAACAGAGCTAGGTTTGTGACTGCTGGAGCCAAGGGGCCTGCTGCCAGGCTTGAGAGAGTCAGTGTCTGTGTCCCTGCTGGGGCGAAGGTGCATGTCTGCGTGCATGAGCACGCACCTGGCTCTTTGGATCTTGTCCTCCCAACAGAGTCCCATGGAATTTAAAACTATCCCCATTCCCTGAGCTCTGATGGGTACCACAGACGCTCCCTGACCCTGGATGGGTAGATGTTCTTTCCAGCCTGGTGGTTGGTGTGTGGATGGATCCTCTTTCCACCAAGAGGCACTCTGGAACTCCGGGCTGCTTTTGTCCTGGCATTGAGAACCGTGGAGGAATGTGGAAACCCTGTAGAGGGAGCTATTCTTGCTAATGAAGACAGCAAGGCTTATGCACTAGGTTCCTCTTGCACAAGGAGGTGGAAACCATGACCCTGGAAAAGCCTCACACCCTCCACACTCCCCACCCCTCACACACACATACACACTGAGGCTGAGATGGTCATGGGGTGCTTAGGGTCCCTGCTAGATTCTCACTTTGTCTCTCTCATGGTTGTTACCACCGATAAAATTTATATAGCACTAGCAGTATTTTTAAAGCATTTCACCTGCATCATCTCTAATCTTGAGAGATCAGGACTAATTCTGCAGAGGGCGATTCAGAGAAGCTAAGTTTCTCTGCCCAGGGCCCAACATGGGGATCTAAGAGCAGTGTTCTTACTGCTACACTGGACTTCCTTACCCAGAATTGTTGCTGAGCTGGGACCAAGATGTGGTAGATACTTTTTTGCTTATAATTTGTTAATCACAGTGAAGGAGGTGTGGGATGAAAACCTGTGTACAGAGTATGGTCCACTTGGTGTCCTCTTGCTGTGTGTGCCTTTTTCTCTTGCCCTGCTGGGCCTCCCAATTTGATGTGGTGGAGCCACTTCCCAGGCTGGCTCTTCTCTGCAAAGGGGGTCCCAGGCTTGGCCCTGGGCTGTAGTGGTGGATTAGACATGGCCCTGACCTTGGGGCTTCCCACTCAGGTGGGGCCGATGCACTTTCCCACCCTGATACTGTTTGGTAAGTGCTCTGTAAGGAGATACACAGGCCCTCACAGATACAGCTATGTTTCCATGGTGGGCCATCACCCCGGCTTGGCCCAGGGCCTCAGCCAGCAACTCTGGGGGCTAAGAGCCACGGGCCCAAGCGCCTGTGAGCCGATGAGCTCGTTGGAATCCACCAAGCTTTTGAAGGAAGCACTTCCGGGCCTGAAAAATGGCAGGGAACCTGGAGGAAGAGGGAAGGAGAGGCACTGTCCTCTTCTAGAACATTGATTAAAAAACACAGAAAGGGCTTGGGAAACTCCAAAGTCAGGGACATCAACAGATGCCTGCATTGAAGACCTTAGGGCTGTGCAGCAACTGTTCCCGCAGGCTTAGGACATGCTACCAGGCCCCCGGTGCCCGTGGCCCCAGGAGCTTACTGGCCCACAGCTCTCACATGAGGGGCAGCGAGTGGTGCCCGAGAGGAGTCCCAGAAGAGGGCCAGCGCACTCAGGGAGGAGCGCAAGGAGGTCAGAGAGAAGAGGTTCTCCCCAGTGGCAAGAGTGGGGAAAGCGCCCTCAGCTCCTGTGTCTGGGGAGGGGACCGCAGAGCCGTCCTCCCACGTAGCCGCGTGGAACAGGAAAAGGGCTGGCTCTGAGATGACGGGATTCCCCACCAGGGTATCTGGGGGTCGTGGGAAGCTTTTCTTCCTCGTGACGGTTGGTGCCCAAGGTGAGGCAGCTGGATGGGCTGCGGGGCTGGCCTCACCTCTGGTGTACTCCAGGTCTCAAATGCAGAACCGTTGCAGCTGGTGGTTTTGTAAGCCGTAGGTGAGACAGCCCCTGGTCAGGACCTTTCGCCATGTTCATGGATGGACCCCCCACCCACATGCACCCTCGCCTGACCCCACAGCCTGCTTCTGAACAGCTCCACACGCTGCAGGGAGGACCACCCGGGCATTCCATGTCTTTGCAGGCAGGTAGCTCAGAGCCTGGCACTCTGGGCCAGCTTCTGCAGCTCTCAGCAGCTGTGCTTGCTTGTCCCTGCTGCTCCCTGGAGGAGGAAGAGGAGTGTTCTGGCATGGCCGCCCAGTGACACGTAGCCCGTTGTGAAACTCACTTCCTGGGGTGCCCATTGGGTCTCTTTAGAGGCTGAGAGGAGAGCACAGGATGGATTTGCTTAAGAGCTTGTTGAAACTTGGGCAGCCTTTAGAGGATGTCAGGCCACTTGGCACATCTGTGCTGCTGACCAAACACTGCTTTAGAGCACCCACTTAGAACCCCCTTGCAGGAGGAAGCACAGGTGGAAGAGAAACCAGTCAGGAGCCCAGAGCAGGGAAGGAGTGACCCTTGGAGTATGGTCCCTAGATTGGGAGGGAGCTAAGACCCCAGAGCTGAGGAAGGACATGCAAGGTGACTCTGCAGAGGGAATGTGGGGCCTGGTGGAGGGAGCAGCTCAGTCTTCACTGTCTACTTGTCTGTACTCTTAAAATTCTATCCTGGGAACAAGTGTTATCAACTGAAATCTGTAGTATGCATATTCATATGTAGTTTTAATTGGTAACACATGCATACAGAGAGAGATGGATACCTGACTTTCTCTTTATATCCCTCCGTGTCCCTTTCATGCCTCTTTCTTCTCCTGTCCTCCTGGCTCCCAGGAAGATTATAGAGCTGGGCCGCATCTCTAAGATGTGCTCATTCCCCCTATGCTAGTGAGGACCTTCGAAGTTGTGGAGAAGAACAAGGTGAAGACTGGCCAGGCCCCCATGATCAGTTCTCACCTTGTGCTTCCAACACTTACTTCCTGTGAGTGGGGAACTTGAGGCTCCAAGTTTGGTCAGTCTGACCAAGGTAGCTCAGACCCAGGCCTACCTTGCCACCGAAGCTCACACCATGCTCAGAAAAGGTCACAGGTCCTCCTTTGGGTGTGGATGAGCCCACAGCCCCAAGTCAGCCATGGCCTCGCCATGGGGCTCTCATTCAGAGTGATCTGTGCTTCCTGGCCTGCAGTCTGGGGAGCACCTAAACTCCATTCCCAGAAGAGCTCCTCCTGTGCTTTCCCTGCCCTGACAGTCATCAGAGCTCAGTGAGTGTGAGCTCACCACGTGTGAATGTGACACAGCCCTTCCACCAGCATCCACCTGTCATGGCCCACAGTGCACTTAAGTTCTCTCCCCAAGGTAGGGCAGCCCTGGTGGCTCAGCGGTTTAGCGCTGCCTTCAGCCCAGGACGTGATCCTGGAGACCCGGGATCGAGTCCCACATCAGGCTCCCCACACAGAGCCTGCTTCTCCTTCTGCCAGTCTCTGCCCCTCTCTCTCTGTGTGTGTCTCTAATAAATAAATAAAATATTTTTTAAAAAATTAAGAACCCAAGGTAAAGTTAGTTGTGGAAACGGATGGAAAGAAAAGCTAGTGTGAACTAAGGGGCTTCCAAAAAAGTAAAGTTCCTAATTGTATTCTTTCCAAGCTTCTATTTACAGTATTTTAAACTGTTCTGAGCAGATAACAACCTCAAAATAATGTCAAGGAGCCTATGTTAGCAAATTGAGAAAGGACCAATTTCTGGCGAGCCCATCTATTGGCAAAGGAGTGTTTCTAAACCTGAGTTTTGGGGGTAGGTGCTTTCAAGGCCCTGTGAGCCTGTATTCCTGTTTCAGATTACTTCTTCCAAAAAAGGGGCGAGGAGGGTGTTTGGTAATCAATAAACTTGAAACAGTCTCAGTCCCAATATGAGCCCAATTACAAGTTAGTAATTTGCAAATTAATGGAATTTCTGATCAACACTTAAGCTCAAATATATTCTGCTTCTGCAGCTAAGAGGTTGTTATCTTAGAGCTGGAAGGTTCTTGAGGGGGCACTTCCCGTCGTCCTAGACATCCTGCACTTGAGCCCGCATTGCCTATTCCGCTTTGCCTATTCCGGCGCCCTCTGCGGTCAGCCACACCCTCCCTGCTAGCGCCTGGCCCTTGGGTTTTGGGTGTTCGGGGGATGTTGGGAGCAACTGTTTTCTGTATCCTATCTCAGACTGTCACGTTGTGGAAACTGCTTCTTCGCTCCATCCTGTCAGTAAACCGGATTCACAGCTCTCCGTTAGCACCGGAGAGCAGCCTCTTGCTCAGCCCCTCAGTTCCACCCTGTTTCATGTTAAACGAGAAGGGGCCTCGTTGACGTAGGACTATCCCCTGTTTGGAATAAGTGTGACCATGGGGGTCCTGACCCGCCTTCTAGGACCCTTGCAACACGCCCAGTGGGACAGCAGGTAGTGCCCAGGAGGCCCCGTGCACGGAGTAGAGCTAGGGGGTGGGTTCTCTGCTCCCCTCGGGCCCCTGCTGCTGTGAGGACACCCCTAAAGGTCTGCCTTGTGGGCCCTTTCAGCGTTTGCAAGCGGTGTATTCGGAAGATGGACCACCATTGTCCGTGGGTCAATAACTGTGTTGGCGAGAACAACCAGAAGTACTTCGTCCTGTTTACAGTAAGTCAGCTTCCGAATCGCGCCCCACCTCCGCGGAGCCATGGAGTGCTGTGGTCCTTTGGAAATTCTCGGCACTCACGGTGTTTTTTGCTGCTGTGCGGAATATAGCCTGGCCTTCCTCTGCCTTCCTCCCAGAGCACTCCTGCTTGTTCCTATGCCCTCCACTTGAGCTTCTAGAAAACTGGCTCAAGTTGATTGGTTATAAGCAAGGGCCTTGTACTGAGCTCCCCTCCCAAGAGTCCAGTCTAAGTAGCTACAGAAGCCCGTTTGGGTGGTGATTGCAAGCCCTCCCTGAGAGTAGATATAGATAATATTTAGCACAAGGGCTGCAAGAGCCCTTGGCAGTCAGCGCCCAGACTTTTCAAGTGAAGGGAAGCCACAGGCCTGGAGCACCCTGGCCCACCTAGGGCCCAGGTCACGCCTGGCGACAGGCGCTGGTTTCTATCTTATTCCACATACTCCTAGTAAGTGCTGCTCACCCCAGTCCCAGAACTGGGATGGGAGACCAGTAGAGGAATCACCAGGTGCCTCTCTGGCTCTCTCCTGGTCAGCCCTCAGCCAGAGTGTTCCGGAACGGGAGGTTCTGAGCGCCCCTGTCCCGGGAGCCTGCACGGTCAGAAGGTTCTCACAACAATGGCGTCTGCACTGCTTTCCTGTTTCAGATGTACATAGCTCTCATTTCCTTGCACGCCCTCATCATGGTGGGATTCCACTTTCTGCATTGCTTTGAAGAAGACTGGACAAGTGAGTATGTGCCGGAGCCTGCCTCCCTGCTCCAAGGGGCGGTGTGCGACCCAAGCAGGGCGGGCTCTTGGTTTGTGTCATGGTGCCAGGGGCCAACCCCATTTTATTAGATCTGCTGCAAGCCTACGGACTGACCAGGGAAGGGACAGCAGAGGCCCGACTCTCTCTTCATGAAAAAAAGCAGCCCCTTAAAGTCAGTTCCACAGGTAAAGTAGTGAGTGGGACAGACCCTCTAGCCTGAGGGTCCCCAGGGGAAATGCAGGCCCCCACAGGAAGCACATCCCAGGGCACGGGAGCCCTGCCATGGGGAGAACCTTTGTCTCCTTGTCTTTAGGAAGAGGCACTTTAGGGGCACCTGGGTGGCTTAGTCGGTTGAGCATCCGACTCTTGATCTCAGCTCAGGTCTCATGAATTCAAGCCCCACATTGTGCTCCATGCTGGGTGTGGAGTCTACTTTAGAAGGAAAAAAAGGAAGAAGAGGCACTTTAATCAAAAGTCATTTCATTCCAGTCTCACAGAAATCCATTCTGAACTTTTGATTTTTTGTGTGTGTGATGGTTTCTTAACTGCTTAATTACCGATCTACATTAAGGTGATAGAGCAGCTCTCCCTGCTGTAGTGGTATCCATTTCAGTGCACAGGCACTGAGGAAGGAACCCCAGCCAGAAGGCCACACAAATCCTGAGGGAAAAAAATAGCTGCTGTGAAAAATGAATGCAGTTTTATGATTTTAAACAAGAATAAAAATAAGAGGGAAGAAAAAAATTTTCAGTAGATGCTGGAGGAATTGAGAGGCCACATGCTGGGCAAGATCTCTGACACACAGTCTGTGAGACAAACGCCTACCATCACTGCTCAGCCTCACATCCAGCTTGTGTAAGAAGGGGAGGGGGTGTCCCCAGAATCAGGGCACTTTGACTTGAGGTTTGAAGAAGGGTAGAGGGGTAGTTCTACACTCCTGGGCCCTGGCTCCTGCCTCCCCAACTCCATTCACATAGTTCCCGGGGCCAGTCGAGGAGGAGAAGGGTATGTGTAGCTGTGTGAGGATGGAGAGCACGCCATGGTGCTGGGCTCCGCCTCCTGCCCGGCCCCGGGGCAGCCAAGGTGAGGACAGAAGGAGCAAGGCGCCTCTTTCCAGTGGGCACCTGCCTGTGTGCACATGCAGGGCCCCGGGATGACCTGTGCAGATGTTCTTCGCGTGTTCTCAACCATGCCACCCAACGTAAGGGAGAACTAAAGTTCAGAGAGCCCCGGCCTTGTGCCCACATTCCTTTGTTACCAGGCACTACTCCAAGTCTGATAGTCCAGCAGGGAGCCAAAGTCCCGGCCTTCTGGGGCTGGAGGTGTCGTGAGCAAGGCAGTCAGCACGCAAGGACGGGAACAAACGTGATTCCATGGCGTGTGGGGTGGGAAGGATGCAGGGGCGAGACAATACTAGTGGGGGCTTCTTAGCAAGAGCCCGTGGTGGCGAGTTGGCTCCAGGATCCTCACCCTGCTGTGGCTGCCTGACTGTGGAACCCTCATCCTGCCCACCCTGCCCAGCACCCAGGAAGGCAGCTGCCATACCCAGAGCCTCCCGAGCTGGCCCCACCAGGCCCTGCCAGCAAGGAACCCAGAAGGGAAGGCATTTACAGGCATTAAGTCCCAAGGGAGGCGTGAGGTGATAAAGGCATTTGGATGAGATGGTCCTCACCACCACCCCCCATGCAGGGCTGCTCAGGGGAGCACTGAACCCCCAGGTTCTGAGTTCCCAAAGCCCAGTGAAGCCCAACCCTCCCCCCCCAATCAGACCCCTCCAACCAGGGCAAGGGGCCCGAGAACTGGGGCAATGAGAAACATGCACAACCAGACTAATGGGTCGAGGTGGCCGTCAGTGGGGTCCAGGGTCCTGGGATAGTGAGTATCATCAGCTGGGGACCCCCATCTCCCAGTGTTGTCCACATTCCCCCAGGCAGCCCCGCTGCCCTCCACCACCATTACCCACAGCACCTCTGCTTCGCTCTCCATTTGGAGGTGCTTCTGATTTAGACTTGGCCCAGACGGAGGTTTCTACTGCTTAAAACAGAACCACCCATTTCGTCCAACCTCCCTGCTCTACTGAGGTGGGGGCAGAGGCCTGGGCGGGGACAGGGACTTGTATCAGGTCACACCCCTGGCAGCCTGGGCCCAGAGAGGCCAGGAGAGGGAGAGCACCTGCTCTGGGTCCTGCAGCTCTCTGGTTGGACTGACCGTCTTGTGATGCAAATGCTCCTGGGAAGGGCATTTCCACTGGGGCTTATTTCACCCCCAGCTCAGGCCCAAGGCCAGCAGCTGAACCCCTCATAAACTTCGAATCCCAAAACCCCTGAGCGATTCTCTGGACCTGGCCCCTTCCTGTCACCCAGAAGCAGACAGAGGTGTAGGAATGTCCAGAAAATTCATGGCCAAACCAGAACCACACCGAGGCCCCTCCACCTGTGCAACCATGTTGTGCTCTCTGTGGAGAGGAGGGTCTCCCTGTCTTCATGCCTCAGCCCTGAGGCCTTTCTGGGGCCTTCCATGTGCCTGGCACTATGCTTGGCACCAGGATACAGATGCTGGCTGAGAAAAGAGCCAGGGGTAACAGGTGTGAGGAGGGGAAGCCCCAGGAGGGGCCTGGCCCTTGGAGAACCTGCCCGAGGGCAAGCTGTGCAACCAGGTGTGGGGCAGGACAGTGGCCACCTGGGCCTAGACGCCAGACAACGTGTGGCACCCAGGAGGTGCCAGGCCATGCGGGGCTGGGGGCATTGAGTGGCATGCAGTGGGCAGCGGCCAGCAGCCCCAAGTCTCACATGTCCCTTTCCTTTCAGAGTGCAGCTCCTTCTCGCCACCTACCACAGTGATCCTCCTCATCCTCCTGTGCTTCGAGGGGCTGCTCTTCCTCATATTCACATCAGTGATGTTTGGGACCCAAGTGCACTCCATCTGTACAGATGAAACGGTACGTGGGCGGCCTGCCCACCCCATCCACTCCTGGGCTTGGGGGGAGGCCCTGGGGCAGGTGTTGCTGGGAGGGGTGTGTGCAGGCAGACCTGTGACCAGGGCCAGGTGTGAGGTGTGCAGGGCGCACGCCTCCATTACAGTGACACTGGATCTTACACACACACACACACACACACACACACACACAGGCCCACACCCACCCACATATTTGAGTCTTCCCTTGGGGCAGGCCCAGCAGGTCACAGCAGGAATGGGGCCTAGCAGCCTTGGTGAAGGGTGCCCTTTGCCAAAATCCTTCCATCCTCCCATTTTGGTTCTATCTTCTACGCACTGCCATGTTAGGCACTCTACCGGGCACAGGGACACCCTTTCCTTCCCCTCCAAGGACTAGAGGCCTGGAGAGAGGATGATGGACAAAGGGTGCCTTAATCCAGCTGAAATGGGCAGGGTCAACATCCTGAAGGAGGTGGCCGCATGAGTAGGTCCAGAGGGCAGAATCAGGAGGCAGCCCCGAGCTGTGGGCATCAAGCCCTCACCTGGCCACTAGATCCCTCCGCTTGGCCCAGCTCTGGTTCTCGTCCATTGCCTTCCCCCCACCCCCACCCCCGCCCCTACCCCCGCCCCTACCCATACCCACAGTTCCTTCTCTGTAGACTTCGAGGCTGCTGGCTGGGAGGACTGGAGCCCACTCCCCTGGTGCCACTGCCACCACCATTGTCTGGCTGCCCCAAGTGTCCAGAAGCCTCAAGGTGGTCAATCCATTGCTGTGATGTGGGCATTTCTTCTTTTTGGCTTTGGGTTCCAGGTGAGGAGCCCCAAGAGGAAGAGGTAGCACTTAGTTTGGGGAGCAGAGGCATGAGGTCCTGGCTTCCCAAGGTCCCCCTCAGGTGGCAAATCTCAGTCATCCAGGGGCTCTGTGGGACGGCTTCGGGCCTGCTGATTACTTAGCCTCAGATGGAGGCTCGTAGGAAGACAGACTCCTTGTCACTGCCCCCCAGGCCCTTCCCTGGGGATGTGGAAAAACAGGGTTTGGCGCTTCTCAGCAGCAAGGCGCCATCTTTTGGATCCATGGGAATTCCCGATGGTTTAGAATGTTGGGGGGGCTCTCAGCAACTTTTATACCTTTTTTAAGAAGTAACATCATTGTAAGAGTTTCTGTAACAATAGTAGCCAATGGTGTAGATCTGGCTATGTGTCCAAGCCATAAATGTGACCAGCTTCTCTGCCTAAGACCCGCAGGGAACCCATGGGTGACCGTCTGGCCCCGCCCACTGTTGCATACGGCCAGGCCACACAGGCCTTGGGCTCAGGGAGCCAGAAGGAAAACTCACACAGCCCTGTCCTAGCTGTCCTCCCCCTTCAAGGCCATTCCTAAAGGGAATTGTGTTGGAAAGGAAAGCAGAAAAGAAGGAAGGGCGTGTCTTGGGAAAGCGCATGGACCCTCCGCCTGGACCCTCCCAGCTCCCTCTCCGTGAACAGAGACTCCATTTAGGCTGGCCCCTCCGGCTCCTCCCCGCTCCTCCTCCTCACCAGAGACCACGGCAGACAGACCCTCAGCCAGGCTCCTGCCAGGCTGCTTCCCCTCCTGTTCCTCTGGGCAGCGCCACATCCTCAGGCCCTGCCCACTGACCAGCTCCATCGGAAGAGGGGCGAAGGGAGGGAACTGGCTTCCTCCCTAGCCTACTTTTCCCATGAGGCTTAGTAGGGGAGTAGTCCAGCCTGTAGACAACCACCAAGATGGCCTCTGCTCCTGCTTCTTCCCTGAGGAGCACCGGGAAGCCCTTTGCCATGCCTGGGGCTGGCTGTCTGTCCAGGCAGCCCCTCTAACCTATACTAATCCCTTTCCTTCCTCCTCTGTGGTGGCTTCTCCCCTCACCCACGGTCTCCTACTCCTGTCTGGCCTCCTCAGGTTGGCCTCGCCAGCCCCACTGAGCAGGGTGCTTCTTTGACCTCCCTGGGCTGGTGAGACTAACGATGCCAGAGCAGTCATTTGATTTGTTCCCTTTTTTTTTTGTCTGCAAAGTGGTCATAGTAGTGCCAGACTTGAACCAACCCAAATCGAAGGCCAACATTGGCTGTCATGATCACGAGCCCCTGCCAGCCCTGAGGCTTCTTGCATCCAAGCCTTCACAGCATTCCTGCACACAGCCGGGCCCAGCACCAGGCCGGAAGCGCCTCCGCAGAGCCCAGTCTGGGTAGACGTGCTCCTCCACTTAGTGAAACACACTGGATCAGCATGCCCAGGAATCCTGGCTCAGCGGCCTGTGGATTTGCTCACTTTTCCCTCCCTGGAGGGACCTGTAAATATGTGCCCACCCCACCGCTACTACCACCAAAAAACAAAAACAAAACAAAACAAAAAACCATGCTTTTTTTTTTCCTTTGACACTTTTTATAAGAGAAAGAGAAGAAACATGTATCATATAGGTAGCTCTGTGGCTTGACAAGGAAGCATTTACTCCATTCATCTCAAGCTAACGGACATTCGTCCCCAAAATCCACAGCAATAAAGTGCTTGACTGAAAGTATGATTGTTCTTGTTTTCAGGGAATAGAACAATTGAAAAAGGAAGAGAGAAGATGGGCTAAAAAAACAAAATGGATGAACATGAAAGCCGTTTTTGGCCACCCCTTCTCTCTAGGCTGGGCCAGCCCCTTTGCCACGCCAGACCAAGGGAAGGCAGACCCGTACCAGTATGTGGTCTGAAGGACCCTGACCAGCATTGCCACTCAGACACAAACCACATCACAGCACTACCGTCCTGTCCGTTCTCACGAATGTTTAAATCGAGAAAAAGCAAACCAACTACTCTAAAACTTTTTTTTTTAATGTCTCCAGTAAAATGGCTGAGCGTTGCAGAGAAAAAAAAATGTCCCCATGTTTTATTTTTAAAAGATCATCCTATCTATTTTTTGGTGACCGAAGCTGCTCTTCTTTTTTTTCCTTTTTTAAAATCACTCCTCTGGCCTCTGATTTCCTCTCTGCTGTCTGTCTGGCCTGACTAACGTGGAGGGTGCTGTCTCCCGGCCCGCCTCTACTAACAGGGAGCTGTTGGCCGGTGCGCGGATGGACCGGCCTGGACGCTGGTTAGGGATGCGTGGGAGAGGCAAGGGGGGCCGTGACCTCCCGCTGCCCAGGAGGCAGTGGCAGGCACCCCAATGGGACTTAAAGCGTCACCGAAGACAGATGCTTACCACCTTGTGACCAAGAGGGACGGGACCAGGGCCAGAGCCCTAAGAAGGGCCCTTGGCCCAGTGGCCTCATCCCCCCATGTGGACACGGTTTGCCTCCTTGTACTCCATGGGCTTGGGTGTGTAGAGTGACTTCTGGAGGGTGGGGTGGGATCAAAGGGGTCTTATTTGTATTCTGAATCACCAATTATATTCCCACTGATTATTTGGAACAGTATGAAGGAGAGTTTTTCAGCTCAAAATGCCTTACACAGTCAAAAGGAGAAAAAAAATATCACGCTATTACAGGTTTTCTTTGCTTACTCTTAGCACCCCTCCCCCTCCATCTCCTCCTGCCCTCTCCCCCCCACCACTCCCCCTCTCTCTCCCTCTCCCAGCAAGGTGGCCAGTCAGCTGCATTAATGCTGAGTGACACAACCACAGCCCCCAAGGCGCACAGCCCATCATCACCCCCCTCTGCCCCATTTTGTAAATCTCCAAAGTGGGTACCCTTTCTGATGTTTTAGACACCTAAATGTGCACGTAGCCATGTCTTATCTGTATTTTAACCTGGGAGGCCGTCATCTGGCCCAGGGCTGACCGGGGTGTAAGGTGGACATCGCGGCCCGCAGGCCTCTGCAAGCTGGCAGGTGGCCGTCCCGCTCACGGGAACGGGCAGCGCGGGGACAGAGTGGCCTTGCCATTCGGAGGCACGAGGCCTGAAGAGAGTAGGGAGATGAGGAGACGGACAGGGATGCAGACATCACAGACCTCGGAGTGCTGAGCATCTGTGAATTTGTACACGTGGATTTGAGGTTTTTTAAATGATCACCACAAACCTCCTTTTTTAGCTTGTGCTGCGGGTGGGGTGGGGAAGGTTTGTGAAGCTCAGTGCAGGATGGAGGAAATTCATCTAGCCATGTGATTCTCCATGAACAGTACGTGGAACATGCTGCCTCTTTTCGATTCTGTCCGTGCTTCCACATGGAAACAAAATGCAATAAAATTTTTCCAAAACCTGTCCTTGAGCCGTGCTCTCTCACAGCGCTACCCTCGGGAGAGCTGAGGGTCCGGGCGAGGCGAGTGTGTGGTGGTAGGGCCCTTGCTCCACTGCCCTTAAACGACATTTATTTCCATTCCTCCTCTTGACTGAGGCATCAGTTGTGTTGATTTTATTTATTTATTTTTTATTTATTCATGAAAGACACACAGAGAGAGGCAGAGACACAGGCAGAGGGAGAAGCAGGCTCCATGCAGGGAGCCTGATGCGGGACTTGATCCCGGGTCTCCAGGATCACACCCCGGGCCAAAGGCAGGAGCCAAACCCCTGAGCCACCCAGGGATTCCCAGTTGTGTTGATTTTAAAGGACGCGTCAGCCACATGCCCTCGACGGAGCCTGCCCCCCACCCCTGCCTCTGCTTCAGGGATTCTGCTGCCTGAAACCCCCGTCGGGAGCTCCCGGCTACAGAAAAGCCTTCAAGTCCGCAGCGTGGCCTCTAGCGCCGGCCACGGGGGAGAGAAAGGTCCCTTTCCCTCTCCCCACCCAGCAGAAAGCGGCGTGGAGCCAGAGGAAGTCGCTAGAACGTTCCAGTCCTTTGAAGGCGCTCCTTCTCATCCCTCCCGTGTAACCAGAAAACTCCAGGACCCTTCCTGAGGCTCGCCTCTTGAGACCGGGCTCTTCATGCCCTAAGTCTAGCCTGAGACCTCAAGTGGTTTTTACTTTTTTAAGATTGTATTTTTATTTATTTGAGAGGCAGCACGAGCAGGGGGCAGAGGGAGAAACACCCCCTGCTGAGCCGGGAGCCCCATGTGGGCTGGATCCCAGGACCCCAGGATCCGGACCTGAGCTGAAGGCAGACACTTAACCGACTGAACCACCCAGGCGCCCCCGAAGTGTTGGTTTATTTTTTTTAATACTGTGTGTTTCCCATAGGTTTTTTGATTTTTGTTTTCCTTTTCAACAGTTCACTGAGGTATGTGAAGGCCACAGTGACCGTACAGTGACTTTAGAACAGTTGTCACAGGCTCTGGCCCGCTCCCACCCGTCAGGGATCCATCCCTTGGGAGGCAGCGCTGCCCTCTGGTCCTGCCGGGGAATATTTTTTAAGTATTTGGATGCCCTCCAAACACTCCAAGGTTTTGTGGGGTTTTTTGTTGTTTTTTTTTTAAGTGACCCAGTTTGGTTCTTTTTCCCGTGGAATTTCTGAGGAATGCAGTAGAGAGTTTTGAAAATGTATTGATTTCTTTTTTTGGTAAGCCCTAAAAATAGAAATTCATCGTTTAAACCCGCGCATACTATGCATATCCTTCCCAGAGGAAAAAGGTTGCTCTCGGCCTCCTGCGTGATTCCACCTCCGGGCTTTTACGGAGCCCTTTGGCTGAAAGAAGGAATGCTCCCCAGCTCTTCAGGCCCTCGGAAGATGGGAATACCCCAAGATCCCCGAGGCTTTCTTAGATCACTTCCATTGAAATGGAAGGCATTTTGCCTGGAGTTCAGTGACTAGGGATGTGGCTGTCTTTGCAGTAAAGTGATTGGTTCCGGGCCTGGCGTCCACACGGGAAGAAACCGGCTTCACACACGGCTGGGGAGAGATGGGGAGAGAGGACCGTCTGCACCAGGGCGGCCCCAGCTTTTGTCTGCAGCCCTGAAGCTGTGCGCCTGGGAAGTGAGCCTATAGCGGCTTCCGTCTTCCAAAGATGGGTCCCTGGAGAGTGGGGGGAGGGGGGATAAAGAGGAAGGTGACAAAAAAAATTTTTTAAAGAGGAAGGTGACACAGGGAGCTGGATCAGGTGACTCCTGCCGGCCTGTCGGCCTCAGGCAGGGGCTCCCAGCAACTGTGCTGAACATGCAAAAGGCCCACATCCCAGCAAACCTCTGCCCATGTGCCCGGGCTTGGGGACCTCATGCCCCACAAAGTGAGCGTGGGTAGCAATGCGTGTTCCGGTCTCCTGCTAGTCGCACTGATCCCTCTCTGAAATAGTTTGTTTCTGGAGAACCAAGTGAGCCACCTGCAATGACCAGCTTCCATTCACCGTGCCTCGGCTGCTGAGAAAGTCCCCGTCCACCGTCCTGTTTCAGGGATCTTTCAGATGAGGCGGATTAGGAAGTGTTTCTGGACCACCTGTGTCAGGTGGGCATCGCGCAGAAACCCGGGCTTGGGGAGGCTGCGTTGGGCTCCCCCAGCCGGGCAATGGCCCTTCAGCTCCTCCCCCCTCGTGGCTTATAGGTGCATCGCCCAAAGGGTGAGCCAGGGGTCTCAACGTAGGAGGGGCCCTAAAATACCAAAGAAGTGTGAAGAGAGGACGATTCTGCTGGAATCCCTCTCCCCCAGAGGCACCGCACCTCCGAGGGGTCCCCGGAGCAGCAGCGTCAGCATCACCCAGGGCACGGCAGACCAGCCCAACCCCAAACTCTCGGGGCGCACCTTGGGTCCCAGGTGACTGACACGCCGTCTCTCAAGGCCTGGAGCCCCACGGGGTGTGCAGGGGTCTCCCGCGTGGTGCTGCCGGTGTGCCGACTGGGCGCCCCCTTCCCCAACCCACAGCCTCCCCGACAAATGAACGCTGAGCAAACAAGAAAGGTCTGTTCGCGTGAAGGGGGAGCCAGACCGTTATCTGTCTGTCCATCTGCCTGCACAGTTCAGTCTGTCCGCCTGGGCTCTGCACCAAGGGGTTCACCGGATTAAAGGCTTCACGGTGACACGGATACAAGCCGCTGGCCGCTCTGCCCTCCCCACTCGGAGACTTCATTTTCCCACCTTCTCCCTCAGGAGGAAGTCCTCGGTGGCATGACCCCCGTGGGTACCCTAGAAGTCGGAGTGGCCCCGGGTCCATCCGCACGCACAGGAGTTTGCAGAAGCCCCTGGGTGGCACCCCTCCGGACGCAAGGATGCCCTGAGTCCCCCTCCTGCTGAGGTTACGCAGCCCGGCGACCCGGCACTTAGGCCCTGGCTTCTCCCAGGCTCTGGTTCAAGTCCCTGCTCGGCTGCTTCGTTGTGTGTGTGACTTTGGGCCCCGGCTGACTTAAGCCTCCACGACCTCATGTGTCAAACCAGAGAGGTTCATCTAAATCACAAGGCTGAGCGAGGATTAAAGGGGCATCGTGACCGGCAGTGAGGGTGGCGTCTGGCGCACGGCGTGGCTTCAGCCCACGTTAGCTCTGCTAGACCTCCGCTTCCCAAACCACTCACAACGGTTCACGATTAGTGAGATGCTTGTTGGTGTGCTGTGGCCTTTTAAAAAAAGTACATAAATAAAAATGCGCCACAATTGTAGAGTAACTATGGTTTCATGGAACTTTGTGGGGGGCGGTGCCAGGTTGCACAGAAAAGTATCGCCCTTTGTGGGTTGTAGTAAAAAGCTGCGAGAGTGTTCTCTGGCCCTCTAAGGAGGAGGGCAGGTGACGTGGGTGGCAGCCTCTCCAACTCTCCCTCCAGTGATGTGGGGAGCAGAGTGTGGGGACAGGGGCAATGATCTCTTGCTCCGAGGGTCTCAGCCGAGCCTTACAAAGCCTGTGCTCCCTCGGATGCCTAAGTCCTAGTATGTTCATTTAGGGACTTGGGTGGGTCCGTTTGCAGATCACAGCTCCTGTGCCACCCTGGCACAGGGGCCCCAAAGCCCCCATCACACACACCTTACAAGAGACGTTGGTTCCAGCCACTGCCCCCTACCCAGGAATCAACCATTCTCGTTCGCCTGGGCCTGAAGTGGGTATTACTGCTGCCGCCACAAACCTCCTGCTCAAGAAGGTTGCCTTCAGCACGTCTTTAAATCCACACGAAACTCAAAATTGAGTCCTACCAGGAGAAACGAACCCCACTGGATCCTCCTGAACCTGCAGGTTCAGACTCTCAGGCCTCTCTTATGCCTCAGATGCATTCGGAACATTTGCTTCTGTCCAGACTCAGAGTTGATACACCTGGATGTTTGTCCATCTCTCTGCTCAGGAACTTTATCTGGTGGACGGGATGGGCTCCTTCCAGAATGTTCTTATGAGCTTGGTGAAGAAGTTGGTGCTCACTGGGCCCACGCCACTGGCATGGACATAGCAATCCTGCAGGCTCTGGCTTCCCTCTGCCTTTGTGATCGGCACGGGTAGAGGGAGAATTTGTAGGAGGATTGAAAATGCACTGGGAAGAGGGGAGACACTGGTTCTCGCCCCGGTTCTGACGACCAGCAGGACAAGTTTTGGCTACCGCAGTGGCCTCTCAGACCCTCTGTTTTCTCATCTTCCAAGTGTCAGTACCAACACCTGCCTCCTCTCAGGGTGGTGCGAGGACCCAAAATCATGGCTCTGAGTGAGCCCAGTCAGTGTGGATATAGTCTGCCATTTCTGGGTGTCCCCTCTGTGGCCTGCCCTGCCACCTCATGATGTCGCAGCTTCCCTGAAATCATGTTCTTAAAATGCCTCTCTTGACAGGCTGCTAAGGGTTGCCCAGGAAGGGAATGCAGGATCCCCAAAGCAAGTCCCCTCAGTTGGCCACCGCTGCTTCTGCTAAGTAGGGGGCGCCTGGCGAGGGGCCAGTCTGTGGGCGGCACAGCATCCGGTGCTCTTGACCTAAGTACATGAGGCTCCCGCAGAAGTTGTCAGCAAGGTCTGTTTCCTGAAACGGCTCCTCTGTTCTGATTACGACAGTAACACCCGCTCAAAAGTGGGGAAAGCTTGGAACGTACGGGAAGTCCACAGATATAAATACGAATCATCCCAAATCCCTCCCCAGAGGTAATCTCGGGTCCCGTGATGTCGTGTGCAACTAACTATGCTGTCTTCCTTTGACACCGTTGGACAGGATTTTCCGGTGCGCTGTAAAACTGTGGACACCATTTGTCACAGCTGTGTTGTGGTTCGGTTTGTAGGATCGCTGACTTGGCTGTCACTGTGGGCATTTTGATTGTTTCCAGCTTGTCACCTTGTAACTCGGTGTTCAAGACCGTATCGCTCACATTTTTGTGTCTCAGATTATTTTTTTCATCTTTCACTGTGAAATAACTTCCGACTTACAGAGAAGCAGCAAAAATAGCACAAAGCGCTCCTATATCCCCCCTCCATCGGTCTTTCTAAACGTAAACATTTTATATGGCCACAAGACATAACCTGGGAACTTATCAATACGATACCATTAACGGGTCTACCTGCTTTATTCAGACTTGTCCGGTTGTCCCGCTGAGACCCTCCTCTGTCTCATTGTGTCGCTTGTCACGTCTCTGGAGTCTGCTCCAATCTGCAGTGCTGCCCGGTCCTTCTTCGCCTTTCATGAATTTGACCCCCTTTAAAAAAAAAAAAAGTAAGATGAAGGGCACCTGGGTGGCTCAGCGGTTGAGCATTTGCCTTTGGCTCAGGGTATGATCCCAGGGTGCTGGGATCGAGTTCCGCCGCAGGCTCTGTGCGAGGAGCCTGCTTCTCCCTCTGCCTGTGTCTCTGCCTCTCTGTGTGTCTCTCGTGAATAAATAAATAAAATCTTTTTTAAGAATTGAGATGAAATTCACATAACATAAAATCCACCACTTTGGTGCGTGCCGTTCAGTGGCATGGAGTCCGGACGTAAGGCCGTGCCACCTCCACCTCTGTCCGGTTCCAAAGTGTGTTCATCAGACTCTGACCCTTTTGAAGATCAGAGGCCAGGTATTCAGTAGAGTGTCTACCCTTCAATTTGCGTTTGCTGTTTTCTGGCAATTAGATCTAGATTACGCGTTTCTGGCAGGAAAACCACTGAGGTGGTGTCCTGGGCGCGTCACATCCTGAGGTCGTGCGACGTTAACACATCTCATTATCGGCGATGTTACTTCCGAGCTGGTTAAGGCGATGCCTGCGAAGCTCCCACGCTGGTTTGCCCTTTGTAATTAGTACCTTACAAGGGACGTACTTTGAGATCAGATTCTTGACTCCTACAATTTTTTCAAGAGCCAAGAAACGTAAATCTCTGAGATGGAGGGGGAAGAAACAGTGCTGGAAGACGACCTGGCCCGGAGGACGGGGCAGACCTCAGTTGGTGTGTGTGCCTCAGTTTCTCTCTCTGCATAACACAAGGGATCATACCAGTTATGTAAGGCTCTTGTGTGGAAAAGAAGAGAAAACCTAGGACAAGGTCCTCAGAGATCGTTCTGAGGTGGAATGGGTCGTGTGAATGAGCAGTGCCCGTGCCGGGCAAACCCACAGCAATGTCCCTTGGCTTCCGGAAGAGGCCCCTGTGGGGCTAAAAGCCTTTTGGAGGGTGCTGTGGCCTGGAGAGCTGACCCGGCTGTGCCTCTAACTCCCGTGGGCCTCTCCCCCTCCCACACCCTCTTTCTGTGGCCTGGTGGCCGACGCCCAGAGGCAGGTGAGTGGGCAGCTTGGGAGAAGCCACAGGGCAGTCTGCCCCCCCGAGCGGGGCCTGACGCCCACCCAGGCCTCCCCGACCCTGTGCGCCCCCGGCTGCCCGCCGCATGCTGGCACTGGCTGTGCACGCGATCTGCTTCCTTGGCCCTGGTGTTGTTTGTACCCCATGCTCCCCTGCTACCGCCCGCACCCCTTCTTCGTGCTAAGTCTGCTGCACCTGCTGGGGGGCATGGCCCAGAAGCCTGGAGGGGGGCGGGTTCGTCTTCTCAGAGCTCTCAGGGCAGCTGCGATGTTACTCCCCAACCCGGGACCCCTTGGCAGCCTGGCCTGACTTAGTGAGGCTGGGGAACCCCGGCAGCAGCAGGGGGAAAGGGCAGAGGCCTGGGGTCCCGGGCTGGGGGGACACAGGCCAGATCCCCATGAAGGCCCTGCTTGCTGTGCCGCTCCCCGCCGCTCCCCACTGGGCCCCTCCGGCCCTCGGGGGCCCCCAGAGCCCTGACCTGGCCCAGGCTGGCTGTGTCCCGGCTCCTCCACCCCTCACCTCACCCGCCCCGCTGGGGGTGTGCCGGGGGGTGCGCAGCCCAAACCCCACTGACCCTCTTCATCCCGTTGTCCCTCCAGGGCATCGAGCGCCTCAAACGAAAGCACCAGCCCAGGGAGCGCAGGGGCAGCTGGAAGTCCGTGAAGGAGACCTTCGGCGGGGACTTCTCCCCGAATTGGTTCAACCCCTTCTCCGGACCGTGCGACCCCGAGCCTCTCAGTGACAGGGCCTGGGTGCGGCAGGCGGCCTCGCTGTCCGACACGGACAACACGGAGACCACGGAGGAGCAGTCGGAGGAGAGGAAGGACGAGGACTCCGTGGAGGTGATAGATGAGTGAGGCTGCCGTGGGGGGAGCCCGTCACCCGAAAGCCTCAGGCAACCTGGACGCACCCCTGCACCCCGCTGCCGCCCGCAGACCGCCCGCTGCCACTGCCATCCCCTGCACCGCCTCATCCTCTCCCCGGGTCGGGCCGGGTCTTGGGGGGATGGACTAGGGGTGACGAGAGGACGAGACTCGGAGTCCATCAGGAAGGGTCTGCCCAGAGCGGGCCTGGACGTCCCTCCAAGACCGGGTGTCCTCGGCATCTGGCACAGCCTCGCCAGCAAAGGAAGCTCCGAACGGGGCAGCCCAGGGTCAGGAAAGAACTTGCCTTTGGCCTTTCTTGGGATGTCTGTCTTCTCTTGGAGAGGTTGGGGCCCTAGCTCCTGGCTTTGGAGAACGAAGGCCATGATGTTATGATGGAAGGACAGAGCAGGGCTGGCCGCGGGGACCCCGGGCTGGGACAGTGACATCAGAAGAGACCAGCCTGGAAAGGTCTCAGGATCCCGGCTGCTCCCGGGAAGGCTTGTCTGACCTAGGACAGGGGCACGGCTGCCACAGCCACCTGCAAGGTCAGACCTGAGGGTCAGGCTTGGCTTGAGGAGGCCCTTCACTGGGCTGGACACACGCATACATGAGGGACATGCCCAGGCTCAAAAAGCGGGTTATGACCGTAACTGTCGTGGCAGTGGTGCCAAAGCTGAGCTCCCATCCCGTCCCAGGGATACGAGAACTGTCACTGAGTCGGAGAGCTTGGAGCCGTCCTGCCTGGTGGCTCCAGGTCTGTCCATTCACAAGTAGGGATGGGGGAGAGGACCTATTTAGAGCTGCTGGGGACCTTCTGAGCGCCCCCCGGCCCCGCCCCTGCCCCATAGCTTAATTAACTATCCCTCTGGAGAGAGTCTCACAACCCACGTGGGCAGCAGAACCGACCAGAAATCTGGCCTGTGTTTTAAGCCACTTCTCACAAGATAGGGCCTGTTGTGTTTCTCTGAGAGGATGGGTGGTGGCCGGGGAACTACAGATTGACGAGCCAGAAAGACACACACACACACACACACACACACACACACACACTCTGCCAGGATGAGCCTGGTTGAACCCCAGGGTTAACTACCCAGCGGGGCCGGTGTTCACAGAGCCACCTGTGCTAAGCCCTGCTCAGAGCCCCCGGAGGACATCCCACGAGGGGCTGATGGTGAGGCTCTAACAGGGACAGAGCAGCCAGGCCGTAGGCCCATCTTGGTCCATATCAGCTTTTTTTTTAAGATTTTATTTATTTATTCATGAAAGACAGAGGAGAGAGGCAGAGACACAGGCAGAGGGAAAAGCAGGCTCCATGTGGGGAGCCCGACGTGGGACTCGATCCCGGGACTGGGATCATGCCCTGGGCCAAAGGCAGACGCTCAACCGCTGAGCCACCCAGGCGTCCCTATATCAGCTTTAATATTTATTCATGACGAGGGCAGGGGGGCTGGTCGGCTCCGAGCCTGTGGACTCGCAGTCTGGGCAGGACGCGGCCGCTGGCCCCTCTGGGAGAGCCGTTCTCGGATCACAGAGGCCTGTGGTTTGTTGTCCTAACCCTGGGAGGCAGCCGGGAGGCAGGGGGGCTCAGAGGGGTGCAGCACGGCGACTGTATACCAAAGACTCCGCACGCGGGGGGAAGCAGTGCCGCCCCTGGAGGCCCCGAGGAGGCCGCACGTAGAGTTAGGGTCACCACTGGCAATGTCCGTCTCCATGGATTTCGGGCCCTGGTCGGAGGGGGGCTGACGCTCCTGCTCGGGGGCCCCCCCGCACAGCGGGCTCATCTTGCACTGGAGCTCAGCGCAGCCCACCGGGTTCTGGGGCCCCGTCCAACCCTGAGCTTCCTGTCCTCACTGCACGGCGACAGCATAACACTGTGCTTGCCTCACACTGGACTGTAACCGCTGTCAAAACCCAAGGAGGGCTGCGGGGAGGGAGGCTGGGCGCACACTCCACCTCCGGGCTCTGAATAAAAAGCTCTTTGCTTGACTTCGGCGGCTGGAGTCTCCTGTCTTCAGCAAGAAATCCCAGTCCAGACCCCTGGGCAGCAGGGTCCTTGGGCTTAGTCACCTCAAGGGCACCTCTGTCCCCGCGGGTGGAGAAGGACAAGCGAACGTCCAGGATGTGGGTGGAGAGTAACTAACCAGACCTCTCCGGGTCATCTCCCAGCGGGTGTTTCCAGCAGATGGAAAACTCACCTTTCATTTCATCAGAGCACTTATTGCACACCTCCCGTAGGCCTGTTGCGCCCAAGATTACGTATCCGAGAAACCACAAGGAGCCGACACCGATGCAAACACACGAGGGGTTATTTACAGTATACCCGACACCGCGGAGCAGGACTTGGACCCCGAAGTGGGTTAAAGCTGGGTGTTTTTTTTTTTTTTAAGATTTATTTATTCATTCAGAATGAGAGCAATTTTATTTATTTATTCATGAAAGACAGAGAAGGAGAGAGGCAGAGACACAGGCAGAGGGAGAAGCAGGCTCCATGCAGGGAGCCCGACGTGGGACTCGATCCCGGGTCTCCAGGATCACACCCCGGGCTGCAGGCAGCGCTAAACCGCTGGGCCACCCGGGGCTGCCCAAAGCTGGGTTTTTTTATAGGCTGGTCTAGGGGATTTTCAGAAGGGGTGGAGGAATTTCTCAAGTTCTGTTTACATTCTGATATGGGGCTTTCAAGGGCATTGAGCTCTGTTCTCATTCTAATATGGGACTTTCTAGGACTTAAGCTGTAAACTGTTTTCTTCCTGTAACTGAAGTACTGTAAATTTCAGCTCTTATTCCCAGGGGCCTGGGATGGCTGCACTTGTGCTAACACTGAACTTAAAGTGGAATGGCCTTAATTTTCTCGGCCTCCACAGGCCAGAGAGGTGGGCATTTGGGGCGGGATTGAGGGAGTTGACTTTTTAATTTTATTTGAGAGAGACAGACTAAGAGCAGAGGGGAGAGGCAGAGGGAGGAAGCAGGCTCCCTACTGAGCAGGGAGTCTGAGGCAGGACTGGATCCCAAGATCCTGGGATCATGACCTGAGCCAAAGGCAGATGCTTAACCATCTGAGCCACCCAGGTGCCCAGGATTTTGACTAAAGCCAGGCCACTGCCCTTGAATGTCATGCCAATCACACCTAGAATAACGCCCACTCAACCCAGGCCTCTGCCAAAGCTCGTCCCTGGGGTTAAAGCCTTTGAGAAGCTCCCCCGACCCTCCATCCCCTCCCCCCGCCAGCGTCCTGAGTGCGGCCCAAGGCCCAGTGAGGAAGCGGACCCCGGAGAGGCCCTTGACCTGGGAAGTTCCGAGGATCAGATGGCTCCTCAAGGGCCCACGAGATCCGCCGCTCGAGGTTCTTTAAGAAGCCTGTTCGCAGAAAGAAAAACGTGACCCAGGGGACCACGCAGTCCTCGTGAAGCAGTCAGAGTTTAATTAAAAGCATATTGATCATTTGAGCAAGTCTCCGGAGGGCCGAACCAGAAGCAGAGGCTTCAGCTAACAAAGCAGGGCTTTCAGCGCCAGGAGCTGCCAGGAGGAGGCACCCCCTCCCCGAAGACTGCCCCCCCCGGGGAACCAACTCCCCTCGAGGGAAGGTCTCTCTCCCCTGGGCCTGCCCGAGGCTTCTGAGCCCGGGAAGCCACCCCTCCCGAGCTGGGCCAGCCTCTACCCGGGGCAGCCTGTGTCCCTGCCAGGAGCCTGTCTCCAGGCCTGGGGTGTTTCGGGGCCACCAGCGCTGGCAAGATGAGGTGGTGGGTGAGGCGGGAGGGCCGGAGGCTCCAAGTGAGGTGCCCCTTGGTCAGGAAGCCCCAAAGGCAGCTTGATTGCTGGGGAGCAGGGGATGGGGAGGACAGAGGGGTCTTGGGGGACCTGGGACTTGCTTGGCCTCGAGAGCTGGAGTGGAGAAGACAGAACTGACGCAGCAGATCCAGCAAATTCATAAACCAGCCAAGGGCCCCGTCCCCTGTGGTTCCCAAGTGAGGCCTTGCTATAGAGGGAGGTGTGGCTCCTAAATGTAGATGGCCCTAGGGGCACCCCTAGCTAGGGGCCAGGGCGCCAGTCCAGGACTGCTTTTACACGCACCCCCAGCTGAATCCAGTGCAGAGGGTCCAGGGCCACGTTTTGAAAATTACTGGATTTCAGGAGCAATGGACACCTGCCTGTGGCTCGGACCAGTTTCTGAAAGGTTGGAGAGTCCCCACTGTGGAGTCTTGGGGCTGGGGGGGTCTGGCAACTGGGCTCCTGCTAGAAGATTCCTGGGAGAGGGAGGCGGGGGAGGGGGCTGCCCCTACCAGCCCAGAGTCTCTGGTGTCGCCCATCTCGCTCAGGCACACGTCCTCGCTGAGGTTCTCGTGTCACCATCTGAATCGTAGCCTCTGGGTGCTGGGCTCCCCCAGGCTCTCGGCCAATAATGATGCGGGGGGCAGGGAGCGAGCAGCGACCGAGGGCCAGGGGGCCTTTCCCCTCTCGTCCCTGGTGTCCTGCCTACCTGTGGTCAGGGGCCCGGAGAACACCCAGCACGGGCTGCGGGGCTGCCCCGGCATGGATGGGGGTGCAGGTCCGGGCCTGCCCCTCTGGGAGCTCCCTGACCAATTCCCAGCGAGCACGCCCTGCGCGTCCTGCACGTTCATCTGACACACACGTGGCACGGGGAAGGCGGGGAGGGGGAGGCATCCGTGTCCACACCCAGTGGAACAAGGTGGTGCCAGCCCAGGCCAGCCCGGCCCGGCCACACGCCTCGTGCGTAGCAGAACACACGGAGGCCATGGCCTGTCTAGACAGGCAGGGAGCGCAGAGGGCCCAGGGCACCTACCCACCATGTGGCCTGGGACGGACGCCCACCTGTCTGGGCTTCTGTTTCCTCTTCTGTGAAATGGGAGCGTTAGAACACCTACCTTTGGGGTTGTTTCGCAGACGATATGTTTAGGCCTGTTTGGGGCATCTCCTGCTTTGGAATTAATTGGGAGTGGCCTGCATCTCTCAACCTCTGACGAGCCCCAGCTGGACAATCGTTCCACTTTATTGAAACCAGAGAAAGGGCAAAGCCCCTTTAATTCCTCTTTTAAAGCACTTACAACAAGCGCTTGTAAATCATGTAAAAATAAATTAGCAAAGGGCCCTAATTTAGACTTTTGATGTAATTTCTATAAAAGGCTGTAGAGGCAGGTACGGGATAAAGAAGACACTTGTCACAAATCTCTGAACCGGTGGCCTGGGTTCCACCCCCAGCCCGCCCCCTCCTGGCCGGCACAGGATGGTTCTTTGCAAACTCCATCAGGCCTGGTGAAAGACAGTCACACCCCCTGTATCCTGAACAGGAAAGATAGCAGTTTGTTAGATTGGGGCTTTACAATATGTCACGATTTCCAAGGCCTGTTTTGGACGCTGTTCAGTTTTAATTTATAAGGAGTCGCAAAAGACAGTGTGGCCCGGGCCTCTAGCGACCTCTCCCATCAGAGAGAACAAAGGCCACCCCCAAGCCCTGGAGCGGCCAGGAGGAACGCAAATACATGGAAAAGAGGTGAAGGGTCTGGCTGAAGAGGGACATAGAGACTCTTAGCGCTGGGCCCTGCCGCCTCTCTGCTCCGGGCTGCAGTGTCCTCCTGTCCTGTCCTCCTGTCCTGCCTCGTGGCCCCAGCCTATTCATGCCTCGTGCCTTCGGGCCCACCCATGCTGGCTATAGAGTAATTAAAGGAAGGGGAGGGTGGAGTGATGCTGAGCCCCCAAGGCTACTCACAGTTTCAAAAATCCCAAAGGACGATTCTCATTCCTGTGGAACAAAGCAAATTCCTCTTCCAAGTGTGCTGGGCAGTGATGCACACCTCGTGCCTTGTGGAACCCCCTCTCCTAGAGTGTGTGCCGGACCTGGTGACTCGCTTCTAAAAAGAGAATGCAGGAGGCACCTGGGTGGCTCAGTTGGTTGAGCGGCTGCCTTGGGCTCAGGTCATGATCTTGGGGTCCTGGGATCAAGTCCTGCATCAGGCTCCTTGCTTAGCAGGGAGCTTGCTTCTCCCTCTGCCTGCTGCTCCCCTTGCTTGTGCGCTCTCTCTCTCTCTCTCTCTCTCTCTCACTCTCTCTCTCTCTGACAAATAAAATATTAAGAAATAAAATTAAGAATGGAGGAAAAGCGATGGGATGTCACCTCTGAGGTTACAAGGGGCCTGCGGCCTCTGCCCTGGGTGATGCCAGCTGGCCGCCCTGGCTGCAGATGACACAGACACACGATTGTGGTTTGAAAGCACTGCATGGTGGTGGTGGGGTAATATGTGGCACAGCAGCAGGTAACGAATACTCTAACTGCCCGACGTCGGAGCCCTAGTTAGACAGCCCCGGCCAGCAGCCCCCCCGGGAGTCATGGATTCCTAGTGGACCAGCAGGCCCACAGAGGGCCACGTATCTCTAGCGGTGAAGGAGAAATAGTAACAGGGCGCCGGAGAGGGGAAGGTCGCAGGCCTCCAGCAGAGGACCTCCTAAAGCCAGCTGCGTTTCTGAGATTCCCAAACATGGGACCTCATCTTTCATCACCTAAACTTGGATGTGACCCTTGCAACACCTGGGAGTTCTGGTTGCCCCTGCTTGGCTCGCAGCTTGGTGGATGTCAGGAGGGAGCACTGCACCACCTTGCTGTGCAGCCTTGGGCTCCCGGCCCCATCTCTCTGGGCTGGTTTCCTCATCTCCTGAATGGGCAGTGGCTCAGCCCACTGCGTCCCAAACTCCAACACCAGCAAGACTCCCCTGGGAACAAACAGCCTTCCAGCAGGCCCTGGCTGTGCCAAGCATTGCACTGGGTACTGGTTATGTGCTACTGAATCCTCATAATAACCCCTGACAATGAGACGATGGAAACCCGGAGGGGTCAGAGTCTTGCCCAGAATCACAGAGCTTGAAAGGAAGTGGCCAGGTGCATTCAAGTCCACCTGCACCCCTGAGCACCAGGGCCTCCGGTCGCCGGCTCTGTCTGCCCATGGCCCAGGCTTCCTCAGTGTTTCTTTCTTTCTCCCAGGCCAGAAGGTGCCAGCATGGGGGCAAAGGGGAAGAAGCAGGCACTTCTTTCCATGGACATGGTGGGCTCTGTGCCTGGACCCCAGAGGTCAGGGTGGGGGCCCCGTGGTAATGCTACCAGCCACTAACTTGGGATGAGCAGGTGGGCCACGAGGGATCAGGAGCCCCCCGCCATTCACAGAGTGTCCCCTGTGTGCCAGGCACACGCTCAGAGCCGCCCAGCACAGGGAGCATTTCAGACTCACCCAGCGATGAACACACGTCTGCCTACCACCCACGTGCAAACACAACCATACGGCTACCGTCTGGGTGGGCCCCGGGACAGCGTTCTCAGTGTGGCTGGGAGCCCCTGGGAGTCCAGAGGTCAGCAAGTATCTGCACAATAATTCCAAGACGCTCTTCGCCTCTCCGCTGTGATCCCCTCATAGGGTATAGGACAAGCTCGGTGATGCAGTTTCAGAGTCCACACTCCCGTCAACGTGAAGAAACTACTACTTGTAGCGCACAAGTATAGACTCAAACAAGGACATCCACCATCATCTGAAGAGCCTATGGAAATATTGGGATCCCTGGGTGGCTCAGCGGTTCAGCGCCTGCTTCGGCCCAGGGCGTGATCCTGGAGACCCGGGATCGAGTCCCATGTCGGGTTCCCTCCATGGAGCCTGCTTCTCCCTCTGCCTGTGTCTCTGCCTCTCTCTGTCTCTCTGTGCCTCTCATGAATAAATAAATAAAATATTTTTAAAAATAAAATCTTAAACAAAAAAAGGAAATATGCCTGCCTTTTTCATCTATGTATCTGGCTGAAGGCAGATTTTCTTAATCTATTTCAACAACAACAACAACAACAACAAAATGCATCTCAACAATTGAATACAGAAGCAACTGGGGAAATCCGGCTGATTTCTACTAAGGCAGACACTGAGATTTACAGAAATGCAAAACAACGGCACTCTCTTCCCCACATTTTAGGCTTCCAAAAAATATAGCTCTTTTTCACAAAAATATGTTATCTATGTAACGTGTGGAGAATGTAGGATTCTTCATTCAGAATAAAACAAATATTTTTTAAACTTCTCAGTTCAACTTTCCGAAATGGTAACCATTTGCAGATAGAAACGTCCTAACCACCGGCTGACCGGGGTCTCCAATAACCTGTAAGAGCGGAGAGGGGACCTGAGACCCAGCTGCCTGAGAACTTTCTGCTCTGGGCAAGTGGAGTTCCTGGGAGGACAGGGCCCCCAGTCCTGCACCCAGGAGCACCCCGGGCGGACTGTCCGCTCACCCAGCCCGAGGCCCCAGCGGCAGGTGGGAGGAGGACCGTGGGACCACTGGCAGCCCGGAGGCCGAGGCTGGGCCTGGAAGCCTCCAGGAGAGGCTGGGTTTGGAACTCAGATCCGACTTGAAAACCTGCGCTCAGAACAATTATGGGCAAACGTGTGTTTCTTGATGACTTTGATGGGGTGACGGGGTGACCCGGCACAGTGCTGTGGTTCAGAGCCCAGCTCAGGTAAAGAGCTTGAAACGCGCCGAGCCGCTGGGGGGGAGTACAAGGCAGCATCAGCATCGTGTGGCTCCTTACCTGCCCCCTGGCTCCTGGGGCCCCGGGCCCAGCCTCAGAGCCCTGCAGCCTTTCCCCTGCCAGCTGCCTCCTGCTCCAGGGCCTCCAGACCTCCTGTCCCCCTGTTCTCCATGCCCTCCTTGGTCCCCCCACAAGGGAAGCAGGACTCCACGCATGTCACATGTCCCCATCTGCCTTGTGATGTCCTCCAGGCAATCCGGCGCAACCAGCTTCACCTGTTTCTCCCACCAGCAGACGCCACTGCCAACCCTGCCAGCGCTTAGAGGCCCTTTATATTTATTTCTTATTTTTCAAATTTTTAAGGGTTTTACTTATTTATTTGAGAGAGAAAGAGAGAACATGAGTAAGGTGGGGGTGCAGAGGGAGAAGCAGGCTCCCCACTGAGTGGAGAGCCCTACATAGGGCTCGATCCCAGGACCCTGGGATCATGACCTGAGCCGAAGGGAGAGGCTTAACCGACTGAGCCACCCAGCGCCCCTCGGAGTCCCTGTTTAAAACCATTGGTTCTAAAAAAAAATAAAAAAATAAAAAATAAAAAATAAAAAAAATAAAACCATTGGTTCTGGGATGCCTGGGTGGCTCAGTGGTTAAGCGTCGTCTTCGGCCCAGGGCATGATCCTGGAGATCCGGGATCGAGTCCCACATCAGGCTCGCCACAGGGAGCCTGCTTCTCCCTCTGCCTGTGTTTCTGCCTCTCTCTCTTTGACTCTCATGAATAAATAAATAAAATATATAAAAAAAAAAACTCGAAAACAACATTAAAGCAGCAAGACCGCCCCCCTCCCCTTACCCACTACCTGTCATGAGAGCTAATAGATTTTCTGTCTGGTCCCCTGATTGCACTTGCACCCATGTGTTTACCTCCCCATGAGCAGCGGATGAGCCATGTCCTATGATCTTTGCGCCCCAAATGTGGTACTTTTCCCCCGTGGCTGGCTTGCCTCCACCCCACACAGCTGCGGCGGCAGCCCGCCTCAGGCAGAGGGCCCCCCCCCGCCCCGCTGTCTCCTCTCCCTGCTCTGTCCCCTCCCAGCCCAGCCCTGCTTCTGGCTAAGGAACCCGGGCGTCTGAGGATGGAGGGCCTCCCACCCCGTGGGCCGGGCCCCGCCTCGTCCCTCGGTCCCCCACTCCATCCTCACTGTCCCCACATCATTCCTACATTCCAGGTGGGGAGACAGGATCAAGGAGGCGAGGGCACCCCTGACTCTGGCTGCTCTGGAAGGGCCGATCGGAACCCGCGTGCTCTGCGCACCGGCCACCCCTGCAGACCCCCACGAGCGGGGCTCCAGGTGGGCCCAGGCCCACGGGCCCGGATCGAGCAGCAGCCGCAGGTAAAGCACCTGCCCTTGGCACACCTTTGGTTGCCTGGAACACCGCAGCGAGGTGAGAAACGGCGTGCTCCTTTCTCAGGACGTCGGTGACAAGAACCTGCAGACCTGTCAGCAGCACAGCTCGGGCTCAGCACACAGGACCTGGGCTGATTGAGGACACCCCTCCGTGCAGCCCCTGAACTATGACGACATCCCAGGCTGGCCCTGCCGGGTCACGAACACATGCCCACAGGAAGGAGCCTGTGCTCCGCTGAGACCATGTAAAATCCAGCGAGTTTCTGACGCCGAGGCTGTGTTCATTTGTGGTTCCAGCCCAAAGCTGCGGGCTGGGGAGGCCCATCGCGGGGGCCCACATGCTCCTGCCAGCTCAGGCCACTCGGGACCCTGGAGGGATGTCAGGGTACCACCGGCTTTCCAGAGTCCTCGCAGTTCGCCACAGCACACTGACAGCCTGCCCCTCTCCCCCTCATCTTCCTCCTGGTCCGCACACGTTGGGAAGACCATCGGCTCATTAATGCAGCTGTCCCCCCAAAAGGGGTCGATCCTTTCCAGGCAGCTCACTGGGTAAATGAGCGGCACAAACAGTGAGAGATTGTGTAAACCACATCCGCAGCATCTGCCCTGAAGTCCTGGGTCTGGACTGAGTTCTCCAGGGCAGGGGGCTTCACGGCGGGCGGCCACACAGTGTCGGCCTATCCTGCCCGGTGCAGGTCCTGCTTGGCTGCCCGGACACTACAAACTCTGTGTCCAGAGGACCACGTGGATGGTACCTCTGGTGTGTGCCCCTGCCTCCCGTGACACCCGCTCGGCCCTGGCAGGCTTTCAGATCAGCTTCAATTTTCTGGCCAGATTATACTGTGTCTCCATTGACGCCTTGGGCCTGGCGGGAAAAGGTTCATACAGAAACTTGAGGAAACCACCCGGCTTTCTTTTTTTTTTTTTTAAAGATTTTATTTATTTATTCATGATAGTCACACAGAGGGAGACAGAGAGGCAGAGACACAGGCAGAGGGAGAAGCAGGCTCCATGCATCGGGAGCCCGACGTGGGATTCGATCCCGGGTCTCCAGGATCATGCCCCGGGCCAAAGGCAGGCGCCAAACCGCTGCGCCACCCAGGGATCCCGCCACCCGGCTTTCAAGACAGATCCTCACGGCTAACGAGGCCAACTTGGTTTGAACCAGTCCCCATAGAGGCCATCACGGAGACCAATACCGCAGGCTGTCACCTGTGTATACGGTCCTACTGAGACATGCGGACTTGGATGAAAAAGCTCAAAATAGGGCAGCCCAGGTGGCTCAGCGGTTTAGCACCGCCTTCAGCCCAGGGTGTGATCCTGGAGACCCGGGATCGAGTCCCACGTCGGGCTCCCTGCATGGAGCCTGCTTCTCTCCCTCTGCCTGTGTCTCTGCCTCTCTCTCTCGTGCTCTGTGTCTCTCATGAATAAATAAAATCTTAAAAAAAAAAAAAGCCCAAAATACATATAATATGACTTCTGGGAGGAGAAAATCAAGCATAAGGGAACAGTTGCATCAAAGTGATGATGCTGAGAACTTTCCAGAATGGATGAAAGACGTGACTTCTCTTATTTAGGAAACCAGTAAGATTCTAAACGGGATGGAAAGTAATAAATACCCACTGTAAAAATTATGACTCTCCCACCCCAGACCCTCAGACCCTCTCTCCAGAGACAACGACTATGAAGCATCTTTCCAGTTTTCTCTACCATATTTACTTACTCACGGAGCTTTCTCAACATACTGATTCTGTACCTGGCTCTTTTCTTTTCCCCCCTCTAAAACATACCCTGGAATTTATTTCTTAACCACCCTAGTAGTTCTCTTCTTTTCAATGGTCACTACTGCCTCTGAGTGGGCGTGGAGATTGTTCCAAATCTTCTTCTTGTATGCTACAAAACTTCCTTGCACCGATGTCTTTGCATTTGTGGGTGACGATATTTGGAACACACATCTTCCAAAGTCGAGCTGCTGTGTCACAAGGTATGTGCATCTTGAGTTTCAGTAAATGTTGCCAAAGAGCCTTCCAGAGACTGCATCAGTGACTCATATAGAAAGATGGGAAGATGTCTTTAAAAACCAGCCAACCAGCCAACAAAACCCTGCTTACTAAACTTTTCATCATGGCGAGTCTGATAAGAATAAAAAAAAGGGGGGCAATCTCATTGCTGTTTTGATTTTATTTCATTATCATCCCCCATTACAAGGAAGACTGAGTATCATTTCCTAGACTACTCTCAGCTACCTAATACTGTCCACTCATCTTTTGGGATGTGGGTCATTTTCTTCCGACCCACAGGAACTCATTTTATACTTCAGAACAGCTTCTGCTTATTCATTCCCTCTGAGTCCTGCTACACATTTTTTAACTTCTATGTAGTCAATTTTTCTATCTTTTCCTTTGTTTCTAGGGGAAATATCTTCACTCCAAGATTATTTTTCACACTGCCACCATTTTCTTTTCTGCCTTACAGTTTCATCTCTGCTCTTTCTGGAATTTATTGGGTACAAAAGGCATGACGTAGTGACCCATGTCACGCCTTTATTTTGCTCTAAGTGCCAACCAGTTGCCTCAACATTGTGAATTGCACGATCTCTCTTCTGTGAACCTTTAACCACACCACCCACCATGGCCTGGGTCCTTGGAATGTCCTGACACCCTAAAGGTGCTGGGAAAACAAAAGCAGTGCTGCTCAAGCGAATGCAGCATCAGCAGCACAGCACACCAGGCCACCGCAAGGCAAGCCGTGATGTCACCTGGGCAAGCCCAGCAGCACCAACCTGCTCCCACCAACACCCCAACACTGGTGGGACATCTTCTGGAGACGCGTTCTTTGGACAGATGTTGTGCAAGTATTTTCAGCCTTTGGCAGGCCTGCTGCTTCTCTCCTCACTGTGGTCTTAATACGCATTTCCCTATCACAGTGAAACTGAAGTTTTTTGAATGTTCATGAGCTGTTCGAGCTTCCTCTTTGTCTATGAATGATCGACTCGTGTGCTTTGCCCAATTTTCTTTTGAGGTGTACTGTCTTTTCTTCATGATTTAAAGTCTGAGGAACGTTGAGAAAAGAACTTCTACGAGTCCCTCCCACCACATCCAGCTGCCTTACCTGGCTCTGCGCACACACGGACCTCCTGACCTCTGTGAGAGTTAGATGTCTGCATCCCCGGCTAAAGCCGACCCTCCCTTGTGCACCAGACTGTGGCTCAGGGGCTCCAGCTTATGCTCAGTGCTCAAAACAGTCCCCTTCCTTGCACCTTCTGTATCTCTGCTGATAGTTCACTGCCGTTAGCCTACATAAATATGCTATTTCTCCTCTCACAACCCAAAATAAAACAAAACAAAATGCCCTCTCTTGTCCCTGTCTTCTCTGCCACCCATTGCCCCCTTCACAGAAAAACTCATGGCAGGAGTCTTCACCACTAACTGTGTCCAATCCTTCTTCCTGCCATTCTCTCCTTTCTGTTTTGTTTTGTTTTCAATTGTGGACGAATACACATGACATAAAATTGACCGGTTTTATTATTTTTTTTTTTAAGATTTTATTTATTCAGGAGAGGCAGACACAGGCAGAGGGAGAAGCAGGCTCCATGCAGGGAGCCAGATGTGGGACTCGATCCCAGGACTCCAGGAGGATGCCCTAGGCCAAAGGCAGGCGCTAAACCGCTGAGCCACCCAGGGATCCCCAAGCAAAATGTTTTCAAGGTTCCTCTTTCTTGGGGTGCCTGGGTGGCCCAGTCAGTTAAGCATCTGCCTTCAGCGCAGGTCTCAGTCTCAGGGGCCTGAGATCGAGCCCTGCATGGAGCTCTGCTCGGTCTGCTTCTCCCTCTGTGCTCGCTTTCTCTCTAAGAAATAAAATCTTTAAAAAAATAAAAAAAGATTCATCTTTGTTTGTAGCCTGTGTGTTAGATCTTCATTCCTTTTTAAGGCTGAATAATCTGTTGTATGTATATGCTACATTTTGTTTATCCATCCTTCTGCTGTTGGGACATTTGTTTCCACCTTCTGGTTATTGTAAATAATGTTGCTATGAACACTGGTATCCAAGTATCTGTTTGAGTCTCTGCTTTCAATTCTTTGGGGTATATACCTAGAGCAGGAATTGCTAGAATCATATAATTATTCAGCTTTTTGTGAAACTGCCAAACTATCTTCTCCAGTGGCTGTACCATTTTACACTCCAACCAGCAATGCACAAGGGTTCCAGTTTCTCCATTCTCACCAATACTTGTCATTTTCTGTGGTTTGTTTTGCATTGTTGTTTTTATAGTAACCATCCTAATAGGTTTGAGGTGCTATCTTGTTGTGGAGCTCATGGAGCTTTTTAAAAAATATTTTATTTATTTATTTGACACAGAGAGAGCACATGCAGGGGAAGCAGCAGAAGTAGAGAGAGAAGCAGGCTCCCTGCTGAGCAGAGAGCCCAAGTGGGGCTGGATCCTAGGATCCCAAGGTCATGACCTTAACTGAAGGCATACGCTTCACCGACTGAGCTACCAGGCGCCCATCACTGTGGTTTAGATTTGCATTTCCCTAATGACGAGTGATGCTGAGCATCTTTCACATACTTACTGGCCATTGTATATCTTCTTCAGAGAAATGTCTGTTCGTGTCCTTTTCCTGTTTTTAAGTTGAATTTTTTGTTGTTGAATTGTAGAAATTCTTTATATATTCTGGATATTAATCCTTTTTCAGATATATGATTTGCAAATATCTCCAATTCTTAGGTTATGGTACTTTTTTTTTTTTTTTAAGATTTTATTTACTTATTCATGAGACAGAGGCAGAGACATAGACAGAGAGAGAAGCAGGCTCCATGCAGGGAGCCTGACCTGGGACTCCAACCCGGGACCACAGGATCATGCCCTGAGCTAAAGGCAGATGCTCAACCACTGAGCCACCCAGGCGTTCCGTACTCTCTTGATGGTGTCCTTTGATTCACAAAAATTCTTAATTTTGATAAGATCCGATTTATTTCTCTTTTGCTGCCTGAGCTTTAGATGTCAAAAACTCATTGCCAAATTCAATGTTGTGAAAGCTTTTACTCTGTTTTCTTCTAAGAGCTCATAGTTTCAGTTCTTATAATTTTAGGTCTCTGATTTTGAGGGTTTTTTTTTTTAAGATTTTATTTATTTATTCATGAGAGACACAGAAGGAGAAAGGCAGAGACCCAGGCAGAGGGAGAAGCAGGCTCCCCTCACGGAGCCCGATGTGCGACTTGATCCCTGGACCCCGGCATCACGCCCTGAACTGAAGGCAGACACTCAACCAGTGAGCCACCCAGGTGTCCCAAGTTTGTTTTCTATATGGTGAAAGGTGAGGGTCCAACTTCATTCTTTTGGATACATATATCCAGTTTCTCCGGCACCAACTGTTGAAAAGAACTGCCCTTTCCTGCTGAATGGTCTTGACACCCTTCTCAAAGGGCTTAGGTTCTCTATGCTGTACCACTGGTTCATATCTCTAGGCCTGTACTATATACTGTTTTCACTATGTAGCTTTGCAGTAAGTTTTGGACTCAGGATGTGTAAGTCCTCTGACATTGTTCTTTCTAAAGACTGTTATGGCTCTTCAGGGGCCCTTTGAGTGTCCAGGGTGGAGAAACCCTTGAGGGTTCTCATGAATTTTAGGATGGGCTTTCCTATTCTTGCAAAAAACACCAAGCACAGAGGCAGGACTGGATATACTAGACTTGAGAACTATTAAGATGCAGGTGTTTGGGGTAACTCTAGCATGGTGGATGAGGGGCTATTAAGGAGGCAGTAAGAGAGAAACTGGGGAGGTGAGCTAAGGCCAGATCCCAATCAGTAGGAGCCATGGAACAGTTTTCAGAAGCTCATCTGTCAGCTGTGCCATGAGTAACAGAGGAGGGCAGTGCAGGTGCTATTTGGGCAGGGAGGAGGGGCCACCCTGGACATGGCCCTTGCCCACCCCCCCCCCCCCCGGCCCCAACCATCCGCTCCATTGCCTACTGGTTGCCAAGTTCTCCCCAATTGCATAGAATGTCTGAAGAAGACACAGAGGCGGTCAGCCTTGGGAGAGCTGAGCGGGTACCGAGACACCCAGGGGAGCCCCCCACCCTCCCCTCAGAGAACTGGAGGTGAGCATCACACTTGAAGCTCCACACAAGGGAACAGGCAGGCAGCACACAGACCATTTTGAACTAGGAATTACATTCACACTGTGTAAGATACAAAAAAGTCACAGAGATCTGAGAAAACCCACGGGCAGACAGGCCTCCAGGGGAAATGAGGGGGTGGGAGCAGCCTGGGCCGCTTTCCTTTCCTCAAGAGTAAAACAAAACTAGGTCCCCACAGTGAGGTCAAGCTCTCCTCCTCGAGTACCAAGAAAATGGACAGACCCTGCTGAATCTGAAGAGCGCCAGCCTGGGTGCCATCAGGGCAGAACCGTGTGCTGGAGCTCGGCAGGTAAGAGAGCAGCTGAGCCCCAGGCCTGGGGAGCGGGAAGGGGTGAGGGCAGCTATTAACTCCATTCCAAGAACTACAGCTCACTTGGGCTGCTCCCTCTCACTCCAAAAAATTAGGAAAGGAAAAGAAAAAAAAGTAGGGAAGCATTAAGATGCTGTACCTGCTATTTTAAAAAAAGAAGAAAAAAAAAAGGATTTATTAATCCAGTTTCCCTTCCCTTGCCAAACTGCAGAAGCAAGACACAGGTATCCTGTACATCGGTGTCAGGAGTTGTCGGAAGGCTCCACTGAGAGCTGATCCCAATGTCCCATGACTGGCCTTTGTTCGGCCACAGGACTACAGGTAGTGTGGTCTCCAGTCTACGCACCCAGCATGCCAGGCCCAGGGTCTCCAGCGTCTGCCAAGGGCTACCGGGCAGGCCCAGGGTGTGAGGATCCAAAGCACCATGCAGGTGTCTCGAGAAGGCCTCAGGCAGGACTTGACCACGCTTGTCCTTTCTCCTCCCAGAAGCCATGGCTGGCCGCCCTCAAGGTCAGAGGCCCGTTTCCCTCAGGAGCATCTCCCTCTGGCCGATGGTCAGGAGGCTGCACCCAGACCACCTGGGAAGCAGTCCCCACGCACCTGGCCACACTCTCCCGTTGGGTCGTTGGGCCCCTGTTGCTACTGCTGCTTGTGTGCAGGGGCCTTCTCACTGGGTGGCAGCTTCCTGTGGATCAGGCTGAGGCCGCAGAGGATGAGGAACACGCCTCCCCACCACAGGACCTTCTGGCACTCTCCATACAACACAAAGCCCAGGAAGGCCTGTGGACAGAGACCACTGTGAGGCCACGCAGACACGTGCCCGCCGGACTCGACCTCAGCGAGTAGGCACCTCCTCACTCCCCCGGGGGCTGCCTGCCATCCTGGGGCAGGGGGAAAGGTCTGGAGCTGGAAACCCAGCTGTCACCTTCCGCAAGTCACTATTCATTTACGACTTACATGTGTGTGTGTGGGGGGGCTTCCTCATAGCCCTGGCCCCAAGCAAAGGGCACAGGGAAGAGTAGCAGAGGCCGGGTGCTCAAGCCCAGCCCACAGCTGGTGCCTGGTGTTGGCTGACCCAAAGCGGCCTGCCAAGTCCTCCCTCCCTCAAAGGCAGGGCTGACATCAGGCTATCAGAGGAAAGGGCGTCCACCCTCCATGTCTCATGCTCAAGGTCACAGACCCCTAGGAGTCAGCTTGCACGGAGGCTGCAGAGACCACAGGATGAGAGCTGCACCCTGGAAGGGCAGCAAGCACGCAGGCTTTTTTACAGCCGGAGGTCATTCCCAGCTGGCTTGAGATTAGAGGAGCAGCCTGCGGGGGTCAAGCTACAGCCCAATCTCTGCTTCAGTTCCTGCCTTTAGTCCTGTCTGGGAGGGCAGGAGCTCCCTAACTCACCCAGAGCCGCCCTCCCCCCAGGACCCAGGTGTGGGACAGGGGACCGCACCCTCAGGTTACTCACCGAGCTGAGGATGTTTGAAAAAGTCACCGTGACAGATGCAATGGCCGAAGACATGGAGAAACTGAGGCCGCGGCTAAAGAACGTCCACATGAGAGAATTGGTGGTCGCCATCACGATAATGCCTAAGATGCGGAAGGCCACGTTCACCTGCAGAAGAAAGTGTCGCTGCAGCCCCCCTCCCAGCACACCGAGGGGCCCGATCAGCAGCAGCCGGATCCCACCACAGCCTGGGTGGGCGGGCCTCAGAGCTTTCCTGCACAGGACTTCACTTAATTCTGTGCTCCGCACGCTCTTTTTACAGCAGAAATAAACTGAGACTTAGGTGGCCATGTGCCCTTGGGCAGAGTGGAAAGCTAATCCGTAACCAGTACTGTGTTCTGAGTACCACTCCCTGGTGTCAAAGATCAGTGCCAGAGGGCCAAGCAGTTGCTGGTACGTAGCATAAGTAAACCAAGTGGGGAGCCCTCACTTCCGGGGATGGGGTAAAGCATAACCGGCCGTGCTTCCCCCATTCTGTGCAGGCTACAGGACACTCAGGCCAGTCCCACTAGGCATTCTGTTTCTTTTTTTTTTTTTTTTAAGATTTTATTTATTCATTAGAGAGAGAGAGAGGCAGAGATACAGGCAGAGGGAGAAGCAGCAGGCTCCATGCAGGGAGCCTGATGTGGGACTTGATCTGGGGTCTCCAGGATCACGCCCTGGGCTGAAGGTGGCGTTAAACCGTTGAGCACCCCGGGGCTGCCCACTGCTAGGCATTCTTGAACTTTAACTCTGTGCCAGGTGCTGTGCCAAGTGTTTTAAGTGCATTTTCATTTATTCCCTTAACTCCACTTTACAGAGAAAAGAACCTAAGACATTAGTAACTTGCCTAAAGCTGGTGGGAGCCATGAGGATTCAAACCCAGGCAGTGGCTCCACGCTTTCAACCAGGACACAGCACTGCTTAGGGAAAACACCCTCTACTTGGCTAGTGATCCCAGATGTCACTTAGAGTACTTGCAGCCTTTTTCCTTTTTTTCTTTTTTTTTAAAGTGAAAGCCTGGAGAGAAGAGGATCTTAAGCCTCCTGCACAAAGAATATGCAGACCCCTTACTTGGTTTTGAATTAGAAAACTGCCTGCAGACATAGCTGCCTTCTTCGGGGTCATCTAAATATCATACTCTTTAAAAAAAAAAATTTATTTTAGGGACACCTGGGTGGCTCAGTGGTTGAGTTGAGCGTCTGCTTTCCACTCAGGACGCAATCCCCAGGTCCTGGGATCGACCCACAGGAGCCTGTTTTCCCTCTGCCTATGTCTCTGCCTCTCTTTCTCTCCCTCTGTGGCTCTCATGAATAAATAAAATATTTTATTTTTAAAGTAATCTCTACACCCAACGTGGGGCTCAAAGTCACAACCCTGAGACCAAGAGGTGCATGCTCTGACTGAGCCAACCAGGAGCCCCCTCATACTCATTTCTCGTAACTTTTGAGTAGTGTCTTAAAGGGTGTCTTTGTAGAATTTTCACGAAGGCATTGCATGCACCGATGGCAGCCTGCTTATATAGTCAGGAAGGCCTGGTGCACAAAAGAAGACTAGGAAACCTCATGGTTCAGTCTCTCATCTTCCTTTGGACCACTTGAAGAGTTTATACCCAACAGGACACTAAGGTCAAGCAAGGTGGTCCTCATTGGATCAGCCCTAAATAGGCGACCCCCAAAGACCCAGTCTGTCCACGGTCCAGGTCAAACCTAACCCGGGGCGCAGGTGCGGACGCGGGCCTAGGACTGGCGAGGAGAGGGGCAGGCGCGGGGCGGCAGCTCAGTCCTCAGCAGGATGCAGGTGGGAGGCGGGGGAGATGCCCACTGAGCTTCCCGTCCTCTCTTCCGCCTCTGTGCCCCGAAGCACCCACGATCCGGCAGCCGCTCAAAACCCTCGTTAATTAGGGGGCAGAGATGGGCACCAGGCTTCCCACCTGGAGTCACGTGGAGGGCAAGGTTGGGGCCTAAGGGCTTAGGGCGAGAGGCAGGGTGGGTGTAGGGGGGCGGACCAGCCCCACGGAGGACAGACGCGACGGCGGACGGCAGGCCCCGGTCGGAGGAGGCTCGGTCTCCTACCGCCTACACTGGGCGACGAGTCGCGGGCCTTACAAGGGAGGGACGCCCGCCCGCCTCTGCCGACCGCGGCGGCCGGGGCGACCAGACCTGCGGGCGTGAGGCTTCGCCCTGCGTCCCCGCCCCCGCGCCCGTCCCCGCCCCGCAGCGCCCCTCCGCCCCCCCCGCCCCCGCCCCCGCCCGCTGGCCGCAGCGGCGCCCCGGGCTCGACCTCGCTGCCGAAGGCCAGCTTGGCGGAGGCGGCGGCCAGCGCCCCGAACGCGCCGGCGCACATGCAGTTGAACACGCCCCAGAAGCGGCGCCGCATCGCGCCGGCCTGGAGGTGCGGGGGGAACTCCGCGGCGGCGTCGGGGTAGGCGGCGGGGCACACGGCACCGCTCGGGGGCTGCGGCCTCTCGGCCATAGCGCCCGCCGCCGTCTCTCCAGGGCCCGGCGCCCCCGCCACCAGCAGGGCAGAGCGCGCGCCGCGATTGGGCGGCGGCCTCACGTGACGCGGTGCCCACGTGAGCAGGGAGGCCAATCCGGGGGCGGCGAGGGCCTCCGAGGGGCGGGGCCGAGCTCCGGGGGCCTCCGCGGGGCGAGGGGGTTTAGGTTTCCCGGGGAGACCTCTGGGGCTGGCGTGTGAGTCCGGGGCCGCGCCCCTGTGGTCGCCGCTGCAGAAGTAAAACTGCCCGGGACTCGGCAGTTGCAGTCCTCGCCACGGAGTGTGCCCCCGCATCCCTTTCCTCTGGGAGCCTGTTTGCAATGCCGAACCCCAGACCCTGCCCAACACCCCTGGATCAGAATCTCGCATTCCAACGAGCCCGGCGGGGGATTCACCTGCATCCTCCAGTTGGGGGATCCGCGAAGGGGAAAGCCGCCCCGGCAGAGGGCGCCGGAGACCTCTGTGCTCACCCAGGAGGCGGGTAGGGTTTAGTCCGCTCCCAAGGCCAGGACTCACGCTGCTTCTCATTTCCTGTGCACTTAAATGCTTAAAATTTATTTTATTTGCTTACTTATTTTTGCTTAAAATACTTTTTGTAAAACGCAGTACACGTCTTTCAAAGTTTAGTGCTGGGAGTGTATGAAGGACCATTTCCACTCTCCAGGAAAATCATTATTAGAGTACTTTCCGTCTATGCAGTTTTATATGTAGCACACGTTAGAAAGTAGTTTGCATAGTCTGTATGGGTCTTTTTCTTTTAGTATGATTTCACCCCGAACTGTCGAGCAGCATTTTCTTTCCATTTGGAAAGTTTTTGAAGTCCTTCCTTACGACCTCTCTCACAGGGTGGTTTCGTGGCATGGATAGCCTGACAACGGCTCTTTAAAGGCTGAATTATGTACCCCCCCCAGAAAAGATAGGTTTATCTTAATCCACACCAGTCAATGTGACCTTACTCAGAAAGGGAGCCAACTGCAGATACGATTAGCGTGAGCCCTATCCCGACTAGTGTCCTTCTAGAAGGCCGTGTGACCACGGAGGTAGATTGATGTATGTGTCTCTCTTTAGCCAAGGAGCGCCAAGGAGCGCCAAGATCTGCTATCAGTGCTAAGAGAAACACCTCCAACAGTTGCTCCCCAGGGCCCTCAGAGAGAATGGCCTTGCCAACACCTTGATTCTGGACTTCTAGCCTCCAGAAACTGTGAGAGAGTATGTTTCTAGCCTCCCCAGCTCATGGTCCTTTGTTCTGGCAGGTCCCAGACACTCCCATAGGTGGGTAAGACCCCAGTCTCTTTAGTACCAGCCTCAGGCAGAGACAGGCAGTGGGAGAAGCCTACTTGCTGTGAGGAGCTGGATGCAGGACTTGATCCCAGGACCAAGAGTCCCATACTCCACCATCAGGGCTGCCAGGTGCCCCCTAGAGTGTGATGTTTAGTTCCTTTTTTGTTTCTGGCTCTTAGGGATTTATTTATTACCCCTTGAGAACTCAATTCTGCATTACTTTTTTTTTTTTTTAAAGATTTTATTGATTTATTCATGAGAGACACAGAGAGAGAGCAAGAGGCAGAGACACAGGCAGAGGGAGAAGCAGGCTCTCTGCAGGGAGCCCGATGCAGGACTCCATCCCAGGACTCCAGGATCACACCCTGAGCCAAAGGCAGATGCTCAACCGCTGAGCCACCCAGGTGCCCCACCCTGCATTACTTTTTAAAATTGCCTTTCCTCTACTTTTTTGAGGTATAATCTACAATCCATCAAATGAAACCATTTTGAAAACATTTTAGTTTTTAGTAAATTCATAGAGCTAAATGTGTGTAAGGGACACCACAAACCAAAACATTTCTACCACATTAAAAAGCTCCCATTACACCCATATGGTCATTCACTCCCACCCCCAGGCACAAGCAACCAATGATTTGCTTTCTATCTCTCCATAATTTTGCCCTTTCTGGACACTTCACATATGTGGAATCATACAGTATGTGGTCTTTGGGGTCTGGCTTCTTTCATTTTCTGTGTTGAGGGAGGTCCATCCACATCGTAGCATGTCAGTTTGCCTCTTTCGGATTGCCAAGTATAGTGTCCTGTCATGTGTAAGCAATGCTCAGTATCCTTAGGCATTAGGAGAACGTAAGTGATAAGCCATTATGGGGATGGCTACAGTAAAACACCTGACAGTCACAGGAGCTGAGGAGGATCTGGAGAAACCGAACCCCCTGCTGACCAGAACAGGGATGGTGAAGCGCAACAGCACATCTGGAAGTGAGGCAGGATCTTTAAGAGTTTTGTTTTTCTTTTTTTTAAAGATTATTTATTTATTTATTCAGAGAGAGGGGGGTGGGGGCAGAGACACAGGCAGAGGTAGAAGCAGGCTCCATGCAGAGAGCCCGACGTGGGACTCGATCCAGGGTCTCCAGGATCACGCCCTGGGCTGCAGGTGGCACCAAACCGCTGCGCCACCGGGGCTGCCCGGATCTTTAAGAGTTAAACACAAGCTTACTGGCAATTCTACTCCTAGGTTTCTACTCAAGACATAGGAAACACAGTCCCCAAGACTGGTGCACAAGTGTTTATAGCAGCATTATTCAAAATAACTCCCAAATCGCCAATAGCTCAGATGGCTCTCAAATGTGGCGCGTCCACACAAAGGAACAGGATTCACAAAGAGAAGGAACAAAATGTCAACACAGAGAAGTTTCTTGAGGGCAGGAGGCTTTGTTTTCTTTGTTCACAGATGACCGACGCGTAATAGGTGCTCATGAAGTGGATGCTGAATAAACAAGTCTTTCATTTGGCTCTCTCAAGTGAACAATTAAATCACTTTATTAAACTTTATTTTCAAGAAATTTTATTAATTTTGAAAAATGCAAGAATACAAAAATAATCTATATTAACATGTGTGCCTTTCGCACGTGCTACGCAATCAGTCATGTTATGAAATCACCTCATATTGTTAGAGCTTCTGACATAAGACGCAAAGGAGATTATGGTAGGTAGTATCTAAGGAAAAAACATAACCTGGCCAACATCCACTGTCAACCTTAGCTACCGGCTTTTATTTTAAAAAGGCAAAAGGTTTTCCCAGTATTTACAATTGATTTAAAGCTTTGAAGTGGGGTGGTAACTTCAAAATAGTAGACTGCTGACTGTTACAGGGTGAGTTTGGTTCAGAACGTTCATCAGAAACTTGGGGGTCAGCCCCCAGTGTCACGTATGGAGTTAGTACTTGTGCTCCTTAATTCAGCTATTAGATGCGCAGGGTAGGGCTTACTTTTGCAAGAGGAAAGAAAGTCTCCAAAAAGGTGATGACCAAGATCTTTACGATTCATTCCTTTTTTTTTTCTTTTAAAAATACATTTTCAGCACGCAACTTTTCTGTCTCCTGAGAAATTAAAAAAAAATATATTAAGGCTCTAATGCTTAGAGGAAGTTATTCTCTGTACTCATTAAGTTATATTTCAAATTAAGACCACAATTTTCAATTTGTAAACTACGTGTAACATTAAACAAGAATCTGCTATACAAAAGCATACAAATTCAGACAAAGGACTGAATTACGCTCTGAATAATGATGACTGATTTTTTTTTTTTTTTAATTCAGTAAGGAGTTCCCTGAAGAAAGCATTAAGTGACTTGATAATTAAACTTTAATGAAACAATCATTCTAAAACCAGACTGAGTTTACCTAGAACACTAGGTCCAGAGCTTACCTCAGCAAGCCGGACATTCTCCTTCTTCAGCCGCACCACGTACTGAATCTTCTGGTGTAGGTTCTGGTGACCGACCAACTTGCCATTTTCCTCAGCAAGGCACTCCACCTGCTTCCTTAACATTTCCATCTCCTGCAGGCAAATCAGTGCAGGGAGGGGAAAATGAGCTGCTCTTAATTTTCCTTTTACAATAACATCATTTCCTCCCGTCCAAGAGCATGGGGCATGAGAGCCCAGGCTCCCGGCTTTGGGGGCCATACATCCCTGTACATGCCAGAGCAACTCTGAACCACCAGACACCCAATCCCAGACATGGCCTATGTACATGACAAAAGAACCAACACACAAATGCACCTGGAATATTCTCTCCTTTTCTTCATACACTTCTTCTAGCTTTGATCTCAGTTGCTCCTTTTCTTGGAACGCTTTGGATTCCAAAGTTCTAGTTCGTTCAACTTCCTCAGCCATCCTAAGGCAGTCCATCTCTTGGTTCTGAAGAGCACTCTGGACTTCTTCTAGGCTGTAACAACAAATATCACTTTCTGGAATCCCAAAGGAACATAATTACCACAATATTCAAATGAGACATTTTTTACCCAAGCCCAGAATTTTGATTTGAAAGCGTCACTAGTATTCAGCCCTCCCCTACTGACGGCAGAGGGAGAGAGCAAGGGATGCAGATAAGCTTCTTTTGTTATTTTATCCAAGACTTTCATTTTGGAAAACTTGTCAAAACATTTTTTAAATAATAAAAATTGAGAATTGGAACTTTGGAGCAAATGTAATTTAAGAAAGATATTTTACAGCATCTGGAATAGAAGGATTATTTAATGACATCATACTCAGAATTTCATATACCAAAAAAATAAATAAAAAATAAAAAAATAAAAATAAAAAAATAATTAAAAAAAAAAGAATTTCATATACCACTTAAGGCAAACTAATTTCAGGAGCAGTGTTTAAACTCAGACTAGGGGGATCCCTGGGTGGCTCAGCGGTTTAGCACCTGCCTTCGGCCCAGGGCGCAATCCTGGAGTCCTGGGATCGAGTCCCACATCGGGCTCCTGGCATGGAGCCTGCTTCTCCCTCCTCCAGTGTCTGTGTCTCTGCCTCTGCCTCTGTCTCTGTCTCTCTCTCTCTCTCTCTCCCTATCACAAATAAATAAATAAATCTTAAAAAAAAATAAAATAAACTCAGACTACATTCCATGGAACCTCAGAACAGTGTGGGGAGGAGGGCACTGATGTTCTAATTCATTTGGAGCTGTTCTGTTGTCTTGGGTACTTTGCTTTAGTTTGATGAAAAGGTTCTGGGACATGACAAACCTTGCTGCTGCTTATCCAACAGCCATTCCCTTGCTGCTTTTCTGCTTATAAAAACTCATTTTGAAAAAAAAAAAAAAACTCATTTTGAAGGAAAAGGAAAAAAAGGAGAAGCACACCCAGTTCTTGAGAGTTGGTAAAAAACAAAACAAAAACAAAAAAAAGCTAGTCTATGCTAAGCATGATTTCTTCACCTTGCTGCCAGATCCTGGTTTCCTCAACTTGCCAGAGGTGTGTTCATTCTGGCCACAAAGCACAGGCTGATTCTTGGGGGCCTACTAGGAGTTCTTTTCCCCTGACAAAAGAAAGCCCTTTTGAACTCACCTCACCACAAACTGTGATCCTCTTATTTATGACATTTGGGGCTATGGCAGCCATCTTATGGCCAAGAGGCCACAAGCAAGACTGCCTAAAGCAGAATGGGAAGGATATGGGTCCCTGATGGCATCAATGCACTTCCAGACCTCTTGTAATATGAAATTAAACATCTCCTGCTTTTTAAAAGCATCTCCACATACACAAATAGATAATATTATGGTGAAAATCACTGCTGTAGGTTGGAACCAATAAAACTGGGTATGCCACTTTCTTGTGTGTGCTTCACTTGCCCACACTGTGAGGTCTTGTATCTTCTAGGGACAGTATCACTGGAGACGCTTGGTTACTAGACTATGAAATAAATTACATGCCAACTTAGCTTTTATTCTTTTTGTTAGAAAGTTTAAAATGGCTATTATTTCTAAAATTGCTGTAATTCAACAGAAATCAGATAGCTGATTTTTGAGCTAGAGCCTGTAAGTAATCCACATTTTTATTCCAGCTCTACGACATAGAGAGAGCCTGTAAGTAATCCACATTTTTATTCCAGCTCTACGACACCTATCTAGGAGCCAGTCCCTAAACTGCTTGTATGTAGATCAAAGTATGGAACAAGCTCTGTTCCATATCTATACTCTGATGCTATAAAGCAAATGAGCAGGTAATAAATCTTTTACAGGATAGGTGATCTTCGTCAGCTGGTCATTAAAAAGAATTTTTGATGACAGATCACAATGTAATTTTGGACATATTAACTTGGAAGGAGTTCAAATAACTGCATGACAGGACTCTAACAAAATTCCTTCTGTTGCCATTTACTTACTATGTGAATAAGATTTCTCAGCACTTATAGGTATAAAAACAAAAAGCAGGAAAAAAAGTGCTACTGAATAATGTCTCATTCCAGAATTAAGTATAACAGAATAATGAGTAATTGAAGCAAAAGCATTAAGATAAAATGCACTGGGAGATGCATTTCCACTTAAGTTTTACTATGTATGATAATTTATAAAAACGTATAATAAATCAAGGACACTGTAATGAAAACTCAATCCAGAAAAAATATAGCACTAGAATATGAATACAAATTACTTTTATGATACAAGAAACTTTTACAAATTATTTCCCATTCGTATACATATTTTTGTTGCCAAGTTCCATGATAGGGCAAATCAGCAAAAATTTCCCAGACATATATAAAATTAGGTTATAATTCTGTGTAAGTATGGAACAGAATTTGAAAGGCAAAAGGAACAATGTATAATTTTAGGTGTGGGAATTTGTTCCTGTATTGTTCAACGGGTAGAAAGTATCAAGTAAGTTGGATACTTTTAAGAGAACACCACCAGGAGCTTTATCTCAGTGGCCAAGTTCAAGGTGAGAGTTTTCAGAAGGATTGCAAGAACAAAAGTGGGGATATGTCAGAAGTGGGATTCAAACCCACATCTCCATGCAGAGACCAGAAATCCCAGCCACAAGCAGGAGCCTGAGTCTTGTACTTTAGACCATTTGGCCATCCTGACACCAAGAACTTTCTTCCTAAATGGCATATGTTCAGTATGTGGGAACTTCTACCCTTTGCTTCTATGTAAAATTTCAATGAGAAATTTTAGACATAAAGTAAACTCCAAAAATGTGCATGAGGGTCTATGGTGTTTCAGAATTCTTTTCAGAATTAACAAGTGAAAATGTTTGAGGACCCTCTGTTCCAGATGAATATCTATTCAGAGTGCACCATCTTTCTAATGTTTATTTGTTAATACCAACCAGTTTGCTTATTTTGAACCGGAGAGAAAACACAGTATATCTTGCTCATCCAAGAATGAGGCAGTTTGTAAGTTTATACAAATTAATATGAAAACAAGATGAAAAAAAAAAAACAAAAAAAAAACTAGATGAACGAATTAGAATCCTGTTTACAGAACACATGTAAAGAGACCCAAGTCAAGACCAGAGGCATTCAATCAGAGAAGGACTATTATTATATGGTTTCACTCATACAGGGAATATAAGAAATAGTGAAAGGAAAGGAGGAAAAATGAGTGGGAAAAATTAGAGAGGGTGACAAAACATGAGAGACTCCTAACTCTGGGAAACAAACAAGGGGAAGTGGAAGGGGAGGCGGGAGGCGGGATGGGGTGACTGGGTGACAGGCACTGAGGAGGACACTTGACGGGATGAGCACTGGGTGTTATACTGTGTGTTGGCAAACTGAATCAAACTTCAACAAAATATGTGTGTCTGTGTGTGTGTATATCAGAGGCAATCAAGAGTATTGATTTATGGGTCTCAGGTGGGCCTCAAGGTTTTAAATCAGAAGAGACCAGAGAAAGGAAAGGAGTTAACTTACCTTGTGGATATAGTATTTCTTCCCTTAGAGGAGAAGAAAGAAAAGGCCTATAAGAACTTGAATTACAAAACAGTGCACTTACTTTGCTTTCATTTTCAACATTTCTTCAACTAATTTATTCTGTAATAAGATAAAAAGAAAAAGATGGCTTAAGTTTTTGCCACTGCTAAGAAAAAGATTAAGAGCCAGCAGTCCATTCTCCCTCATGATAATGAGATCAATTAAACCAACATCCTCTTCCATAGTTCCAATGGTGCACTCATAAAGGGGGTACCTGTCTTCAAGACTTCAGGCCCTGTGAGGGCTCCCATGGGCACCCTATACCTGCTTCTATTCTTTTATATTTTTAATATTTTATTTATTTATTCATGACACACACACACACACACACACACAGAAGCAGAGACACAGGCAGGGGGAGAAGCAGGCTCCATGCAGGGAGCCCGACATGGGACTCAATCCCGGGTCTCCAGGATCACACCCCAGGCTGAAGGCAGAGCTAAACCGCTGAGCCACCCGGGCTGCCCCTACCTGCTTCTATTCTAAATGGACAACTCGGGGATCCTTGGGTGGCTCAGTGGTTTAATGCCGCCTTCAGCCCAGGGCATGATCCTGGAGACCCGGGATCGAGTCCCACGTCGGGTTCCCTGCATGGAGCCTGCTTCTCCCTCTGCCTGTGTCTCTGCGTGTCTCATGAATAAATAAATACAATCTTTATAAAAAAAATAAAATAAAATAAAATAAATGGACAACTCTGTGTGAGGGTGCCAGCAGAAGGGTGACCACTGAAACATGAAGACAAATTCACTCATAATTACCAGCAAGGTCTAAATACTGATGGTAAATATCAAACTAATAGTAGGGATACAGAAGGGACAGAAATTTCCAAAGTCAAATGGTGTCTAAAACATATAACCACAAATGCATTTCTCAGACAGGAAACACAACTATTATATTAAAAAAAAATGTACTTTAGCAAGTCTTTCTTTGATCATTTCTTCTTGTTCATTCTTCAGCTGTTGATGATCTGGATGATTCTGTTCACTACAGAGATGAGAAACGGAGAATGGGGAAACTCAGTTAGGCATATTCAAATATCAATTTCCTATGTGTCATAGGCAGCAATGCCAAGTTAGGCAATGAAAAGCTAACTCTGGTGATTAGGTCATCAAAGTTATTTGCACAGTTCACAAATGTGACTGATATAAGGGGATGAAATCAGGCATCTCCCCTGAATTCAGGATGCCTCCCGTACAAAAATGAGATGAACAGAGCTGGGAAATCCAGTCAAGGCTTGGTGGGAAATAAAGTAGAAATTTAGCCAAGAGTGGTACCATATGAAGATCAAATGTGAGCAAAAGGGGTGAGAGACACAGGCAGTTCAGAAGCCTGGTGATCAGCTGGGAGGGGGCATCTCTGGAATGGGGAGGGTTCCTTAGGCCAGCCTAACACATGGAGCCCCAATGCCCCCTCTGCTTGGATCCAGGGTCAGCTGGCAATTTTCTGATAGCACTCTGCTGTCCCATGTATGCTGACACCAGGAAAGGGATTCCTTGAGCACCAGATAGAAATCTCTTCATGGAAAAGGAACATTCCTCTAAATAAAGGAAATCACATTCTGGATGATGCCTCAGTATCACGAATCTGATTAATGGGAGTCCATCTCTGTGAGCTTGACCAGGATAGGATCCTGAATTGAGTTTCTGTGGGTAGCCCCTACACCAGGGGGACAACCCCCAAGCAGAACCTGCCTGAATGCCACAGGCTCCTCTAGAAATATCTCTCACTGATGAGCAAAAGATCGTTTCTTGAAGGAAAATAGAAGCTCCAGTAGTTTCTTTCACTTAATGAATCTGGCAGCCTAGACAGAAATGGTAATGAGACCTCAGTGAGGAAAATGCTTGAAACCATTAGAGAAGTGTTTTCTATGTTCTTTTTTTTTTTTTTTTCCCTATGTTCTAATCCAAAAGTGGGTAAGTTTTTTCTGATAAGAACCAGACAAAATATTCTAGGCTTTGGAAGCTATGGGGTGTCTGTCACAGTTAGTCCACTTCGCTACTATAATGCCAATGCAATCTTTAAATAAGGGACGTGACTATGCTTCTGTAAAACTTTCTTCACCAGACATGCTGTGGGCTGGATCTGACCCCTGAGCCACAGCGTTCTCCCACTCTGATCTTTTAGGAAGGAGGTTCTGTATGGATCCTCATAAGGAACATGTGGCTATGAAAGAGTACTTTTCATTGCGATTTTACAAATGAGCTAGAAACGTTCTATTTTCCACGCTCAAACTAGCTCTTGATAAAAGACAAGTGTACCAAGTACAGTGCTTTTCTTTACATGAAGGTGGAACATGTGGAAAGTAGATGGGCAGACTGCGGGCTACCCACATTGGAATCAGCTGGAAGGCGCAGTGCTACTAGAATGAGCATTTCTAGTGCTGACTGAAACTTGAAGCGTTTAAGAATAGGCTGTGAGCACAGCCACCATTACCATCTTCAAGTATCTGTTGTACCTAGTTAGGTTTTGGACAGTGCTTCTGGACAGGGAAGGGGAGCTGCAGGAGGGGAGAGCATCTGCTCAAGACCTGCTGGCAACAATAGGAACAGCAGGTACCCCTATTCTGGGAAGTTGGGTTCAGTAAGGGCCTCTATCCTAAATGGAGACCCCCTGTGCTTCAGTTCAATTTGCCACCTAATTTTCCAGGCCACCCTCATCTCAAATCCCTCACTCAGAAAGTTCACAGAAGGGCAGGATCATAACTACTTTCTATATCTAATATCTGCCATTTATTGAGAGTGACACCCCTCAGGCCAAGTGCTATAACCAGCATTTTATCCATGTTAGTTTTGGTCTTTAAAACACCTTGTGAGAGAGCCATCATTCTCCTCATTTTATGGCTAAGGATACTGAAATACTAAAAGTTAAAAACTGTCCAAAATCACAGGACTTTCAACCCAAGGTAACGCTTCTCTTAAGGCTCCTTCCTGCGCAAGAGCATTTCCTGGACCATGGGTCATGAAGCAAAACCAACTGGTAGGAAATTCTCTCTTTTTCTGCTGGACCTCTCTTGTTGTTGGACCTCTCAAACCTTGTCTTATCGAGGTCTTTGCTCTGCCACCCCATGCCTCTTTTCTTAAAATAGCAGTAAGACAGTTTGGTGCAAATGTTTCACATGTCTGAAATTCATTTCAGTAGTCTATAACAACATAGAGGTTAACAGAGTAGGCAAGAGCATGAAAGCCTTATTCTGGCACTCTGGAAAAAGCAGCCCCCGCTCATCAGACTTGACTTAAAAGCAACTGATGGAGCATCCCCTGGACTAGCAATAAAAACTGTGCATGCCGTGAAACCAATTTCAACCGCTTTCATCTAACTACACCCAGACAGGCCAAGATTTAGCCCACAGAGTTCTGGTGGCTCTTTCTTACCTGTTGTCCTTTTTTCTTTCAATATCATCCAGCTGACTTTGCAGGAGCCAGTTTCTCTCTCTCAACTGCTCAGCTTCCTTACGTAGGTTTTCCATTTCACACAACTGCTCCTAATGAGACATTGAATCATATCTTTTCAGAAGGCATGTTGTAGTAGGCATTATTTTGCTCCCCAATGCCACAAATGAGACACGTATTCATATCTTAAGCTCCTGCTATGTACAGAACACTGCACTGGTTATCACTGGATAAAAAGTATGACAAGCGCTTGGGGTCTAAAACTGTCACTTATTTTCAAACCCACAGTGTGTTAAAACAAAAGTCTCTTATTGATATCACATAATTCATTAAAGTCCCTTTATGAGAAAAGATTTTCAAAAGTCTCTACTTTGATAAATGTTCTATTTGATTCTATTTAATAAATGCTGATAAAAAAAAACTGATGTAGGGAATATACTGTCAATAACACTGTAATAACGTCTGGTGACAGATGGTAGCTACCCTTGTGGTGATCAGAGCATAACGGATGGACTGTCAAATCACCGTTGCATGCAGTGTACAATTTATGTATCACAGCCCATCATTCAAAATCCTTACATGAACTCTAATGCAAAAATCATGAACATTTAAAACTATCCCGGGATCCCTGGGTGGCGCAGCGGTTTGGCGCCTGCCTTTGGCCCAGGGCGCGATCCTGGAGACCCGGGATCGAATCCCACGTCAGGCTCCCGGTGCATGGAGCCTGCTTCTCCCTCTGCCTGTGTCTCTGCCTCTCTCTCTCTCTCTCTCTGTGACTATCATAAATAAATAAAATCTTTAAAAAAAATAAATAAATAAAAAATAAATAAATAAAACTATCCGGAAGAAGTAAATACTTGTCTGCAAGGAGTGTCCTTTCTTATTTACTCCTACTTGTCCATTGTTTGATTTCTTTTCTTTCTTTTTTAAATCTTTATTTTTTTTAAAGATTTATTTATTTTGGGATCCCTGGGTGGCTCAGCGGTTTGGCACCTGCCTTTGGCCCAGGGCGCGATCCTGGAGTCCCAGGATCGAGTCCCGTGTCGGGCTCCCGGCATGGAGCCTGCTTCTCCCTCTGCTTGTGTCTTTGCCTCTCTCTCTATCATAAATAAATAAATCTTAAAAAAAAAAAAAAGGTTTATTTATTTATCCATGAGAGACACAGAGAGAGCAGCAGGCTCCATGCACGGAGCTTGATGCAGGACTCGATCCCGGATCCCAAGATCATGCCCTGAGCTTAACCACTGAACCCACCCAGGAGTCTCCATTGTTTGATTTCTTTTAACCTGACCCAATTTCTTCTGAGTACTAAAATCATGCCAACTCTGGGTAACAACCACATTCTTGGGATGGCGGCATACTGAGAGCTGCCCTAAATAAAAAAACAAGGAATGATCTCCATGAGGAACAAAGCTTAAGAGAGATGCTGTCTTCACGTACTTTCTGTAACTTAGTTACAGTCAGCTAATTTTGTTGCTAAACAGAAATTCACTACAGAGCAGTGATCTCACAGGCTAAATGCAATTTTCCAGGAAGCATCCTATCTGTTGTTCCACCCATACCCCTCCACACCAACACACCACCCACCAAGGCATTCCTCCCCACACCTCCTGGCCCTCAATACTCCTCTAAACACACTCCCTGCATATACAATCACTGTACTCCCCAAGTCACTGGGTAAAACAAAAAACCAGAAGAAGTTTAAAGGAACAGAAAACAAGAGGAGAGTATTTTTAACTACCACAGACAGAAGCAGATCTAATATCTAAAGAATACTTACAAATCTTTAAGGAAAAGTCCAACAATAGAAAGATGTGCAGAGGATATAGGTCAGAGAAACAGATAAAACAAAGATGCTCTACCTTATTCCTAATAAGAAAAATACAAACTTAAAACTGTAGTGAGAGAGCATACCTTAGCTCTGAAACTGGCAAGGGTCTAAGACAGGCAGCTCTGTGATCAGAGTAGCTGGTACAGCCCGGGTGTGATACCATCATAAAAAACAAACAGGCGGGGAGCCAATGCTAACAGATTTGACTATATGGGAAACTGGCTACAGTGGGGGCCTTCAGGGACAGGCCATCTAGGTAGTTTGGAGTCAGCAGGGGGAGGAAGGCTTTCCTGTGTATCCTTTAGTTCCATCTGTTGAATTTTTGTATTGTCAGTAACCGTGAAAGATATTATTTTACTTATTTATTTTGGATACTGTTTATTTTAAAAGATTAAATTTATGGGAAAAAAAAATCATCCAGTTACCTTTATTCTGAGGATTTCAGCATTTTTGACTTCCCGGTCTTCATTTAGCTTTGTTACAAGGTGTTGCAGAGAAATCTTAGAGGCTCTTCCATCTTCTATCTCTTGTTCTTGTGTTTCCAGGAGTTTTGCCAAATGTGTTTGAAAATGAGGTGGTGTTTTAGGGCTCTAAAATAAAATTAAGTTTCATCCAAATATTCAAGTGACATTTTATAAAGATTTCGTTGTAAATGTATATGCCAAGCACACAAAACACTCAGCTGTTTAGCTTGTTGTTCTAATCTAATTCCTGTCCAAGAAAAACAAATAAAACACTAGTACTTAAGGAAAAAAAAACAAAAACAAAAACGAAGCTACGGTCTTCGTAATTTCCAAACTTTTATCACCCACGAAACTTCAGTCTTCCTGCAATACACTCTTTCTGATAAGTACCTGGGGATACTCAGCAGCAGAATCCATCACGTATTCGAGCTGTCTCATTTTGAAGTTATATTCATTCTTTTTCTGTTCTACTTCCTCCTTCTTCTGGTTCAACTGGGAAAGTTGAACAGAGGTAAAATGTTAAGTTAGAAAATCATATGGGACCCACGGTCCTGTTAGAACAGACAAGCTGCCCAAGGTAGGAAGATACAGATTTCATTTTTTCAGACTTCGTTAATAATTTGAAAAGCAGTAAGGTATTAAAACCAACCTAAACCATAGCAATGTTTATGGCTGTAAACCCTGCAGCTGCCATTGATGTCTGTGGACTGTGGTTGCTGCTATGACCCTCTTGTCTCCCGCTCTTTCCCAGACTTAATTTATGATTTTTGAAGACTTTTTTAAGCTTCACAGGTCATCAAAGGGTCATTTGAAAAAAATAAAATGTAAAAAAAAAAAAACAAAAACAGCCAACAAGAGAATAAAAGTCAGCCATAACCTTGCCCCAGGGGTCAGACTTGAGGGCACATGTTGGGGGTGCTAAGGCTTGGCAGAGAGGCAGCCACGCAAAGCAGAACCCACATAAGCAACCAAGTCATTCAGAGCCCGCTGCGCTGCTGGGCCACCTAAGTGCCCCGATGGCCCCCTCTTTCTGTATACGGAGAGAATGGGCTGAGGCCCTGGACCTCACCTCGTGCTTAAGCTCTTGGATCAGGGCCTCCTTCCTGGTCATCTCCTCCTGGGCAGACTGCAGTAGCTCTGAATGCTTCTTTGACGCTTCGGTGAGCATATTCAGCTGCTCAGTGGCATGGGCCAGGTCCTCGCAGAGCATATCCCTCTGTCAGGAGACAACCCCCAAAAAGGAAGATTCCTCTTAACTGTGGACTCCACTAAGGATTTCTAAATCACCACTATGTGCCATCCTGAAAGGTTAAGAATGTTTTAAGGCAGAACTTTTACTTTTCATTTTTTAAAATTTATGTTTTTTTTTGCTAATGTGATAATTCATTCCAAAGCAAACCAAGCAGTTAATATTGAAGCGGACAGGTCAAAAAAGAAACATCACAGGAAATTCATACAGGTATCCCTATTGCAGTTTAACTCCATTCCACCCATTTCCCCCTAATATTGAACCTCTCCCCTCACCCCCAGGATCTCAAAGTTTATTGCTCTTCCCTGAGGAGGACTCTAGACACAGGTTTCTAGCTTAGATGCTATCTGACCAACTGACTCTAGTCCTTTATATGTTGGAAGGTAAACAGCTGTAAAGATGAATGGCCCTCAGCCAGCTTGGGGAGGATCCAGGCAGTCACTAGACACTGCTACAGTGTCATAGGCCATTAGAGTTTCAGCAAAGTAGCTTGCTGGAGAGTGGCAGAAGAATTAGGAGTCCTATGGGTTGCGTAGTTCCTATGTACACAGCATGCGATCCCTACCAAGTTAGAGCAGAATCTGCTTACCATAACTTTCCAAATGTGTATGTATATATGTATATACATGTATGTATGTGTATATATATGTAAACTTCTATAACTACACATAAGTTAATGTGTACAGTATTTTATAGAGAATACTATGCATGATATGTATCATGTACATGTCACGTACAATAATAATAAATGTAAGAGTACTGTGGAAAAATGTGATACATGCACACATATAGACATGCTTGATGCACCACACTTTTCCACATATTCCTTCCTTTACCCTATCATTTTTCATTGGGTAGGCTTGATTTCATCTTATGAATGCACTACAATTTAACCCATCACTGAATATTTTGGCTGATTTGAATTTTTCATTATTATATGTGTTATATTCTCACATCTAGATTAGTTCCTTAGGCTAATTTCTAAAAGTACAAACTCAAAGCTTATGCAAAAAAAATGAAAGCTGTGCATTGCCAGACCACCTCCCTAAAGGCTGGACTTAAAACCTCACCAGAAGTGTGAGTAATCATCCTTCTCTGAATATCTTCCTTGGATCTTAATATTTACCAGCCATAAAATCAAGAAGTAGCTCCATTTTTAACTTGCGTTTCTTTGACTTTAGCAAGGTTTTTGGGCCACTCTATTCTCCCTGGGGGAGCTACTCATGTACCTTCCTGTGTCCATTTACCACCAGGATGTGTCTGTCTTTCTTGAGTCTTCCGGGCTCTTGTACGGAACAAGGCAAGGACCCCTTTGTCCTTAGTTGTAAATACGTTAGCTAACAAAGCTGAGAGATGAGGAAAAAGGGGATGTGAACTGACTGTGGGGTAAATTCCACTTGAATCTAAGATACTTCAATATGCAGAGTCATACTTTTTTTTCAAGAAGGGAAGAGAAAGAAAGATATAAGGAGACAAAGGGAGTAAAGAAGAGCTTTTAGGAAAATTATATTGAACAAGCATCATTCAGCCACTCCCACTCACACAGCGAGACTTCCCTTTGCCCTCTGGCCACAGGCAGCACCCAGCTGAATTTTTAGTCCTATTTTATACTCTGTACAAGACCTCAGGGTGTGGCTTTTGTGTGCTAATTTTTCCTTTTAATTCCTTTTTTCTAGATTTTACTTATTTATTTGACACAGAGAGAGCACACAAGCAGGGGGAGCAGCAGGGAGAAGGAGAAGGAGAAGCAGGCTTCCCACTGAGCAGGGAGCCTGACGCCTGGTCAATTCCAGGACCTGGAGACCATGACCTGAGCCAAAGGCACATGCTTAACTGAGACAGCAGGTACCCCTAATTTCTTTTTTTTTTAAATCAGAGTATAGTTAGTTGACACTGTGTAGAACTTTTCAACAAGCCTCCAAAAAATATTGCCAGCTTCTGTGGACTGAGCACTTACAAGGTGCCAGTGTCTTAAGCACTTTCCATGTACTACCTCATTTCATCTTCTCCTCTTACGCACGAGGCAGTATTATTATCTCTGCTCCAGAGATGTGACAAATGAGGCACAGAGGGAAATATAACTTTCACAGGGTCACAGAGCCAGGACTCAGACTCCCAAGCAGTCCAACTCCACAGCCTGTGCCCTTAACAGCCTACTACTTGTCTTATCTTCCTTTGACCTGGATTTTACTTGTCTGTTTTAATCTCCTTCCATTGTATATATGTTAACAGCTTCAAGTCCCTCCTGGGGTACAGGAGAATATAAATACAGATTACTGGGTAATATGGGCCTTGGATATCTATCCCCACAGGTTCTCAAAAGTTCAAAACTAGTGTGTGTAAAAGTTACTCCACTAATTTTCCCCCAGACCTCTATTTGTCCATCTCAGGGGTACACAGAAACATCTGTGGTCATTATGGCTGGAGCCCTTGGTGCCTACTCTGACTGCTCCTGCATCCACAGTACACGTCCTACAGACAACAGCAACTGTCAGTGGTACTTCTGATGCACTGCTCAGTTCTAGCTCGTCCTATATCCCCACCAGCACTTTTGGACTGGGCCTCATCATCTTTGGCCTGAGCTAAAGTCTCTATTGCCCTGGCTTCCTGAAAGATACAGCCAATGCTTCTCGAGACCTTCCATGACACAGACTCCCTCACCTCCAGCCTTGATAGGGACTGCTCCACCCCCCCAAACACCCACAGCTGCCGAGCTTCCCTCCCCCATCAAAGTCTTGTACAAATCCTACCTCCTCTGGGAAGCACTCTGGAATTCTCCAGCCTCAATCAATCTTTTCCTCCCCTTCCCGTGCTCTCAGGCCATTGATTACATCAAAATACATCTAATTCTTAAGCTAGATGGCATATTTTGAGGTAAGTAACAGTGCTTCAATCATTCCTCCATTCACAAATGCCAAGTCAGGCAAGGATGTATGGTAGACGGGCTCAATAGGTATTTGCTGAGTTTGTTTCATGGGTAGCATAGTTTAGCAAGAAAACTTTATTTCTAAAGCAACCACAGAGCAGTATACTTAGTGTGTTTACCATCTGTGTGAGAAAAGGAAAACAAAATGTATATGAGATTTGCCTAAAATATCTCTGAAAGGATACATGAGGGAATGTATACTGCTTTACATAATTTGAATATTGAACCTTGTGATAGTACCCTTAAATATTAAAAAACATAAATTTACAACAAAAAACCTGAAAACCTATATTAGCTAAGACACAAGAGGCAACCCTGAGGTTAAACTGTTAACCTGCTCTTTCTTTGCTCCCTGCTTCACTCTACCAAGTAAACACAGCTTCCACTCTGGTCCCTTTCAGGAAGAGGGTCAGTTATAGGAACTTACGAGGTGTCAGCACAATGAAAATCAATCAACTGGATAAAATAGAATAATTTTTTTCTTTTTAAAGATTTTATTTCTTTATTCATGAGAGACAGAGAGAGAGAGACACAGGCAGAGGGAGAATCAGGCTCCATGCAGGGAGCCCGATGTGGGACTCGATCCCAGGACTCCAGGATCACACCCCGAGCCAAAAGCAGACACTCAACCGCTGAGGCACCCAGGCATCCCAAAATATAACAATTTTAATGTTACCTATTAATGGCCTAACTACTCTAGGGAAAATGGCTCTAATTATGACTTATTCCTTTATTTTTTAAAAGATTCATTCATTCATTCATTCATTCATTCAGAGAAAGAGACAGGCAGAGGGAGAAGCATGCAGGGAGCCCGACGCAGGACTCAATCCTGGGTCTCCAGGATCATAACCCTGGCTGCAAGCGGCACTAAACCGCTGCGCCACCGGGGACTGCCCTTGACTTATTCCTTTATAAAGCCCTCTATTTCTTCATTAATAACCTCCCCACACACATACACATATAAACATCAACAAGGGGAAAAACAAGTGTCAGGATGTGTTAAAGTCTACCTCTATGTCCTCAGAGAGTATTCTCAGTCTAAGGGCTTCTTTCAGATCCCGAATCTCCACTTCCTGTTGCTTAATCAACACTTTGCTCTCGTCCTTGTCAGCCAAAGCAGAGTTGTACTTGCACTGCAGAAAAGAAAATTATGATACAAGAGTGGTCTCCTTTACTGTGTTTACTTTTTTTTTTTTTAATTTTACTTATTTATTTGAGGGAGAGACAGAGAGTACAACAGGGGGAGGAGCAGAGAGAGAGGTAAGCAGACTCCCCATTGAGCAGAGAGCTGGATGCAGCACTCGATCCCAGGGACTCTGGGATCATGACCTGAACGAAGGCATACGATTAACGGACTAAGCCACCTAGGTGCCCCTACTATGTTTATTTTTAGGTCAAAAGAACAAGGAGTTTGAGCTCTGAGGTGATGATATTACCACAAATCTTTTAGTAAGTACTTGTTGGATGAAGGAATGAAAGAGTAAATGCTCAAATGGTGAAGAGATGTCAAAAAGTCCCATAGGTACCAGTGAAAACACATCAAGGTTTCTGGTTTTGTTTTTGTTTTTTGGTAATCTCTACACCCAGCGTGGAGCTCGAACCATGACCATGAGATCAAGAGTCATACCCTCAACTGACGGAGCCCGCCAGGCACCCCATATTATCGCACTTTTATCAGGAGATGTCTTTTGCAATAAATGTGGAGAACAGCAAGCTTCCTTTGTAGCAGAGGAATGGGGAATGTGGACAAAAGCCTTCACCCTGATCGGAGGTGAGGAGGAAGCACCAACATTCCACTTAGATACTTGCAAGGGAAAGTAGTTACTTGAGACCATGAAGTCCAATAATGCAAAAACTCACTATGTAACAAATGTCTCTGAACTTCACCAAAATCTGTCAAGGTTTCTTCTTGAAGCAGTTAAGGAACACTACATACCCTTTACTATCACAGACCACAACCAGTCCGTTTCTGATCAAAGGGTGAACACAGAACACTGTTCCTAGGCCCAGGTGGTCCGAGTAGTGCCACAGCCTATACCACCTCCCAGAGGCACACACTGCACATGAGCATATTCAAGGCTCTCTAGAAGTTCTGCAAATCCAGAAACCTGTGGTACTAATATTTGCATGCCGTTATGACCACAGAAATCTTTTTTTCTGGTGGAGCATTTGTTAAACTCTTGAGGAATCTGTGAAGTGCATCTTGTGCTCAAATGTGCTATCTTGTCAGTGACAACTTACACTTATGTCCTTCAGTTCTTGCTTCAGGGTGTCTATGGTTTCTGTTTTCTCACAGACTGATGTTCTTAGCTCCTGGATCTGGCTCATGAGGTCAGCTACAACTTCCTGACGAGGACAGAAACAATATCTTCATATTCAATGGCATTAAGCAAGAGATCATTTTTATTTAATTTTAAGATTTTATTGGAGAGAGAAAAAAAACACAAGCAGGGAGAGGAGTAGAGAGAGAAGCAGATTCCCCACTGAGCAGGGAGGCCAATACAGGGCTCAATTCTAGGACCCTGAAATCATGACCTGAGCTGAACACATATGCTTAACTGACTTGAGCCACCCAGGCGCCCTAGGAGGAGATCACTTTTAAACAACAAAGTTTGTCTTTCCTAATGACAGTCAGAGAAGTCAATTTTATTTAGCAAAAGATGTCACATTATCAATTTATATTTTAATGGCTTTATACTCTTTTATTGAAACATCTGTTTTGGTTTTTCTGAATGAATTAGGGGTAGGCATATAAAGAATTTTTTCTTTTTTTAAGATTTTATTTATTTATTCATGAGAGACACACACAGAGAGAGAGGCAGAGACACAGGCAGAGGGAGAAGCAGGCTCCATGCAGGGAGCCTGATGTGGGACTCGATCTTGGGTCTCTAGATCATACCCTGGGCTGAAGGCAGTGTCAAACCGCTGAGCCACCAGGGCTGCCCCTAAGGAATTTATACTGAATTTTACACTTGGACATACATATTTTGTTTACTATTCTGGTGAAAATCAACAGCAGGGATTTGACAGTTTTTGTATTACAGGATTCAGAGCCAACAAGAAAAGGTCCTACTAACAGTATCCTAGTTAAACTGACAGGATGTGTTTTAGAAACGATGCCAACAGAAATGACAACAGTTTGCCCCTGTAGTTACATGGAGTATTAACTTAAATAGAAGACCTCCTTTAAAAAAAAAAAAAGAAAGAAAAGAAAAGAAAAGAAAAGAAAAGAAAAGAAAAGAAAAGAAAAGAAAAGAAAAGAAAAGAAAAGAAAAGAAAAGAAGACCTCCTTCTCTGGCAACCTCGGAAGATGAACAAGGCTTAAGCATCTCTAGAAATGTCAGTTACCAGTCACCGTGGGAGCAGGAACTATAGCGTTAAAGGATCACTTCTAAAGAAAATGCCAAGGGATGCAGCTTTGGCCTCTACCAACCTTGTCAGCATCTCTAGACTTCTCCAGAGAATGGATTACTTTTTCTGCAGCATATAAGCTCTCTTCCAGTTTCTGTACTTTTGCCATCTATGGGGAAAAAGAAGTATTTTGAGAAAAAAATTAAATCACACACACATATAGAAAAAAAAGGGGGGAGGTGAAATCTGCTTTTCACATTACACAATGCTCTCTAGCTTAAAACTTGAAAACGAGAAGCTGGGTTAACAGGCAATGATGATGCTGTGGGTTTCCAACAAGGGACCACCAAGAAAGTATGACTAGCCATCTAGGAGTTAGGAAAGCAAGAGTTCAAAAATAATACAACCAACCAACAAGTCCTTCTTTTTACTACCAATTTCTGACACCTGACTGCTGAAACCGTGTTTCTAATACACCTATTCCAACATCAGGAACAGAAGTTACAGATCTCAAACTCTAAAATTAGAGCAGAGGTCACTCACCTGCTGCTCACACTTGGCCATCTCTTTCTGTTTCTCCTGACGCACAACCTCAAGAACTTCTAAGATTTCTCTGGAAGAAAAGAATGATTTTTTTTATTCACAACTTATTCCAATAGAAACAGGAATTAAGTGTGTTTGTACAGAAAAGATTCAATGAACTGCAACAGAACTCTGTGCAGCACACACATGGTGTTAGGCATTGCATTCCAGGAGGAGTCCGATATCTACCTGTTTCTTCAACAATTATTTAAGGAGATCCCATCTTTGGGCTACGACTTTCTTTTTCTTCAGAGCACTTAGGACTGGCTAACATAAGCATTTGTTTATTACCTATCTCTGTGTGCTAGAATGTGAAACTCATGGGGATGGGGATATTTTGTTCAGTCTTACTTCTAAATAAATGTTCTGGCATTTGCCAGAATAGTGCTTGGCTTGTTGGATATCACCTAGTATATGAACAAATGACTAAATGTTAACTGCTTCCAAACTAGGATGTAGGCCCACTAGATGTATTCACCCCTGTATCCCCAGGCCCAGAAGACAATCTGAGTCATACTAAGAACTCTACAAGCATTTGTTGAATAAATAAATACAATTTCTTCTCACTAGAGTAATGAGCATCCTGTTGGCTGAGGCCAAGTGACTGACAGAGATCACTAAGGGAAAGAACTTGGGAGAGAGCAGGAAGAAAGACAATGGCATTCATGTGAAGAGACCAAGAGAAAAACAGAACAGCTAGAAAAAGAACAGTAGAGACAGAAATAAAAATCAGTTCCCCACCTTCCAGTTATAAAATTACTGTGATTTATTTAGAGAATGCCCTGGGTTCTGATCACTACCAACTGCAATTTGTTTCAAAAGTATCACAGCTGCTTATCAAATGCTTTTGAAAAATTAAGTTTCTCTACCCTCTTACACAAAAGAATCTGGTATTTTAAAATGCTTAAAAAAAATAACTTTACAGGGTATCAGCAATAAAAAAGTAACTCAAGTTAATATGGTAGTAAATGATATTCTAGTCAACTAACGGAAAAGATAAATAGCACTCACTTAGAACTGTTCTCTTTATCTTCTTCAAATTGTAATAATAATTTGTTATTGCGTTCTTTTTCTGCCTCAAAAAGCTCCACCAAATTCTAAAAGACAACGTCACATCAGATTTTAAGTAATGGTTACTAGCAACGTGTAATCAACAAACACATCAAGTATCTTCTATGTCAGCAGGCATGATGGGCCAGTACAGGAAGTCAGGGAGAGGTCAAAACAGACTTTGCCCTGTGCTCCAGGGAACAATCACACATCCAGGACAAATTCATCAATAAGCAATAACCTTCTTAACTTACATTCAGATCAGATTTCAGAGTTTCATTTTCTTTTTTGCAGTTTTGTAGGTGTTTTGAAAGTTGGTCAATTTCAAACTTCATTACTTCTTGTAAGTTGTCATAGGAATCCTGTAGGCAGGCTTTGCTCTCAAGAAGCTTTTCCTTTTCTAATCTTTATCAGGAAAACATTTTTACAATGGTAAATATAAACATTAAATGTAGTTCTGCTAGTCAGATTATCGGCAGTTCCACTTCTCCCATCTACATACAGACCATTCCCAACTTACAGAAGCCTTGACTGACATAAAGCTCCTCATGAACTTGTGTGGAATGCCCACAATGCACAAACATATAAGACACACTGGACCACAGAGCAGTGTGATAGGGATGGAAAAGACAAGGTGGGCATGTAAGCCTATAGCCGCCTACCTCCTCATTCTTCCTCCCGTGGTCTCAACTGCACGTGCGCAACTGATGGGCAGTTAGGGTCATGGATTCGTTTTAGGGGGTGCCAGACCTAAACCTCTCTCATGTGAGTTAGGGACTGGCCTTAACTTAGTTTTGGTGGTAGCTCACCTCTATCCATTCATCATCACATATTCTCTGAACTCTAGGAAAGTTTTAAGATGGCAAATGGGGCTTTAATTTGATCAAGAGAGTAAACTCCCTCAGACAAAACTCTCATAATTCATATAATTATTATTTCCTGCTTTTTAGGTTCTCATCCCCTCATTCCTCTCCACACATTTTATGACACACCCAAACATCCAGAGCTTGGCCAAGAACTTATAAACAATGAACCTGACTCTGGCACCATCCAAAACAGATGTCCCAGCTTATACACAGGTCATTAGATGGGGATTGATCTGCTTTACTAACTGAAGCAGGGCAGAAGCAGCAAATTTCAAAGCAGTATAAATCAGCTGCTAAAGACAGATATACAGACAAGAGACGGGAACAAGGGGGGATGTATTTATGATATAAACTGTATATATAAAGCAGCCAAATGATTCAAGAAACACACAGTGGTGTTGTGCTATTTCATGCAGGGGCCTCTTCATTGCCTGGAAGGCCATGGAGTACAAGCAGCCCAGAGAGTGATGCCCTCAGTGTTAAACCTGAGTCACTGAGAAAAATTAAGTTGCATCTAATTTAAAAAGCAAGGAAATAAGGACACCTGGGTGGCTCAGCGGTTGAGCTTCTGCCTTCACGCCCAGAGTGTGATTGTGGAGTCCCGGGATTGAGCTCCACATCGGGCTCCCTGCATGGAGCCTGCTTCTCTCTCTGCCTATGTCTCTGTATCTGTGTCTCTCATGAATAAATACATTAATTAATCTTTAAAAAAAAAAAAACAAGGAAATATGCTCGCTATTTTTAAGACAGAATTTAAGCATATAGTCAAATATTGTGGGGATTCTTAACATTTTAGATCTATTTGAACTGACATGAACATCAGGAAGTTAAAACCCAATGAGATTAGTTGAAGTGACCTTTTCAAAAAAATCACACAAAATTAATTTACAACAGAGCCAAGATTATAATCAGTGACTAAGATGTTGAAAACAGATGCCAGGTGTAAGAAAAAACAACAGTGCACCAGGGATGACAAATGGCAACTGGCTGGAGTCTTGGTGCTGGGGACAGTGTGTAGGGGCAGTGGAGGGCATGTGGACTCTGCACACACCCCTGTCTCATGGGGTGAGACTCTGTCTCAAGAGTCATTCACATGGCAGAGATGGGATTTTCAGAGGACGCTAAAAGACAGATTTTTATAAGAAAGCTTTCAATTTTGAGAATGCTATGCTAAGCTTTTTCAAATCATACTGGGCAGGCCCAGTAAAAACCTGTCTGTATGGATTTGGTCTGCAGACCTCAGGTTTTCTTCCTCTATTTTAATTCCTTACATTTGGGGAAAACACATACAAATTGCAGATTTAAACCTTTGCAACGTCTCTGACACTCACCGTATCACATGCCAGATGTCTATTATTAAGTTATTGCCATGGACCCACAAGTTGGCATTGACACCACAAAATGGTTTTACAACAGGTTGAAATTAGCAAGAAGAATAGTAAAAACAACTTCTGTCTATCATTCCTTTGTTTCAAGAGTACTAGCACTGACTCCCACTGGCTTCAGGTGAGTTACCATGGACAATAGTGACAACTGCTGATTTAGTCAGTCTCATACTGTGTGTCCCTTCTAGTAAGAGCACACCTTTTCCTCTGGAAAGGTACTATGTTGGGCCCATGCCATCTCAAACTCTTGATGAGTAATTGGCCCAAACTCTCAATGAGTAATTGGCCCAAAGGTAAGCAGATGACTCCCGAAAGGCTGATTTGGATTTTCCCTGGGACTGATACACGGCTTCTGGGAGAGAGGTCATTGTAGGGATCGTTATGCTAAGAGGCAGAAGATGGAGCTGTCTGAGGCAATCTGTTCCTTGTCACATAAAGGAAGGCTCTCAAAAGTAGGACAGAGTAATGGCAACATACTGAGGGAAAAAGAGCAGGGACTTAGAGAGACAGAGAGAGAGAGACAGAGAGAGAGACACAGAAAGACAGACAGACAGATACAGGCAGAGACACAGAGACAGAGAGAACATGCACTGATGATATCTTCTGAAACTCAATCTAGTTTGTTCCTGAAACCAAAATCACCTCTAGGTCTCCCCAGTATTGTGAGCCAATAATTTACCTTTTTGTTTAACTAGTTTGGGTTGGGTTTATAGCACTTGCACAGCGAGTAGGCCCAGGCTGCAGGCCAACCAGCAACGGGACGTCATAACAGAACAACTCTACCTGACGCTGTCCAGTTGAAGCTGTGTGTGCGCATGTCGATCAGAAAGGCTACTCAGTTCTTTCTCCTGACTCTCTCTGAACGAACTATACTCCAGTTTCATGGAAGACAGCTCCTTGTCTGCAGAATGAAGAACTACACGCAGGTCATGCACCTCACTTTTCAAAACTAAGAAAGAAAGAAAATAAACTCTCAACAGGTTTCTTTATATAATTTTTTTTTTTTAACAAAGTAGGTAAATAAGTTTGAGGGATATCTTCACACAAACAGCAAAAAAGTAAAGATACCAATTTTAAGATGATAAACAATCAAAAAAAAAAAAAAAAAGTTAAACAACCAAGCGGTTGGTACCTAGGGGCACTCAGATTATTTTCTTCCTCCCCTTTGCTTAAGATTTTTGATGTATTTCTACAAAAAAAGGAGACTTAACATCTGTCTCTGATCTGCAGGCCATTTGACTCTACATTTCTCCTGTAGCATGTGCATGAAAATTTAATATAAGGGACAGAAATCAAGAGACTAAGCACATTTTAAGCGATCTAATCTTACTTATTGAAAACTCCTTGGTAATGTACCAGAACTTTCCAAAATGGGTTAAATGCTTCTGGTCTTCTAAGGAAACTCCAACTAAATTAGGTAACTCTTTGGTCAAAGAAAACACAATGGCTGTCTTTTAGCTTTATTATAAACTGCTGCAAACACTTTGATGAAAGGAGAAATAAACTGAAAAAAAAAAAAAAAACCTGGGAATTAAGCGATATTCCCAACTATGGATATATACAAATACCTAATTTATGCTTTATTTTGTCACTATCAAAACATTATTCATCATATAATTTAAAGACAATTTGTTTTCAAAGCCGTATTAAAACTTTCAGCAAACAGTTCAATCACTTGTTTGTGAGCAGTCCTGGAGCAAATTACCCAATTATGACATATTACTGTTACTTATCACTGTCGTGCAGACTCAAGTTTGGTCATCTAATTTAAAATTTTGAAAAACCCAAAATATAGGGCAAGATTTATTCACAAGAGTCAAAAGACACTGAGTTAACAGTATTCAGATGACAAAGCTCCCAGTTGTTCAAACTCACAGTCATTCTTAGTTTGAGTGTCCTGAAGCTGCTTTTCAAGGACATTCAATTGTGAGAGATGCTCTTGCTGTTGTCTGGTCCAGTCAGTTCTTTCTGATGAGAAAAGCTTTGAGAAAAAGATAAGTTTATTGGAAAAGGAATATTGGTGTACTAAGATATACTATAAATTAGTACCTTGTTTCTGTTTTAAACATCTAGTTTAAGGTCTCTGAGAGAAGAAAATTGGTTGTTCCCATGAGCTACAGTGAGGATGATCAACAAAGGGAAGGATCACTGCAAGCACCTGGACTGTCCATCCATCTTACTTTGTTCCAAACTAACAGCACAAGAGACCTCTTGGCACTATCGACAAAGTGTGCTAGAATTCAGACTAGGGGTGTGTGTGTCATGATCAGAGCAGTATGTGAAGTAACACAATAAATACAACTCAAATAAGCCTTGACAGAGGCTTTGTGAAGGCATTTTCTTCTCATAATCCTTTCACTTTGTGGCTTTGTTTCACGTTATTTTCTGGGGCCACACTCCTGGCCTTACCTCCTGCGTTTGTATAGAGTGATGTTCCAGTTTGTCAATGTGCTGTTGAAGCCTGAGGTTTTTATGCTCTTCTTCATCCAACTTCACTTGAAGGGCATTCATCTGTTCCTACAGCAACACAAAAACTTCTGTTGCCAAAAATTCTTTTTAATGGAACTCTCAACAATCCACTGTCTCTTCGGCATTAGAAAAACAAAAAATTAAATTCAAAACCTTATATGCACAAAGACATCAGAGGCCAGTTGGGAGCCAGAAAACAATTTCAAAAGATGACACTAATGACTTGTGGGGTCTCAGAATTATACCTGTGGTCCTTTTAATTAAATAGTTTGAAATACAAGGGAAAAGGTGGTTAAAATTAAGTGGATTCAATCACAGAACCATCTTGAGACTTCTAAGAAGTTTTCCCAGGGCCACATGTGAGTGACTTTACCAGAATGGCCTCTATGCCTTGGAAAGGGCAAAAGTCTGGAATTTGAGAGTGGTGTGGCTCACTCTAAATTTTACTAGACAGCAGAAAAACATTTAAAAAAAATAAATCACCAGAATTCTGAAATAAGCACATTTCACAGGTTCTTTCAAATATACCAAAAACTGCCTGAAATTTGATCTATAATAAGATTCTTTCAATCATTTTAATTTTCTTTAGCAGATATAGTACTGTGTCACATAAACCAGACCTGGAACTTGAAGCTGGTGGCAAAGAGACCAGTTTCTTCACATATGAGAGAACCAAAGCCCCAGGAGACTATAGAGGGGGCCTTGCTAAATACTGAAGAGCAAATCAGAGCGGATTTCAAAGTCAGGAGTTTTCACACATCCATATTTAAAGAAATACAATTTTAATAGTATACAGGTTTGAACACTAAACATTACAGAGTTGAAACGGTAAAGGAAGTTTGTTTTTACTCGTGTTTTCTGAAACTAAACATTACCTGCACCATTCTAAGCTCTTCAGAAATGGCCTCAAAAGCTTGTTCATTCATGTCAGGTGGAATTGGCTCATTCAAGATATTATCATCTAACTCACTTGAATTCTGAGTGCACACAGGGCCAAAGCTCCCCACTTCAGGGCTTAATTTTGGTACTGTTCGAGACCAAAGTTGATAAGCCTTGGTTGGCGTAGTCATAATCTACAGCAAAATGTGATTATGAAACAGTATTAGTACGCATGAACAAAATAGCAAAAGTATTTAGTTACTATGTGAACAGAGAGGATAAAATTGAAATTCTAATCATCAAAAGAAAGAGTATCCTTGAGAGGCAGGTGAGAAATGCCTAAATAGAAACAAATCTATCAATTCAATGTGGTCTCAAGCAAAATTCTAGTTAGATTTTTAAAACTGAAACTTGTTAAGCCAATTCCAAACTTCATATAAAGAATATAAGTGTAAGGAAAAACAATTTTAAAAAGAGAACAAATTAGGAAGACTTCCCTGACCCACATAAAAATACATTATAAGGGTATAGTCCTTAAATCGGTGATTAGCATATGAATAGTCAAATAGAACACAGGAAGAAAATACATAGAAAAACAATGATTTATATGTGTAAAGTTCAAAATAGTGAGAAAAACAAGGACTATTAAAAGTTAAATCCCTGTCTCATTCATTTGGGGAATATAAAAAATAGTGAAAGGGAATAAAGGGGAAAGGAGAAAAAAATAAGTGGGAAATACCGGAAAGGGAGACAGAACATGGAAGACTCCTAACTCTGGGAAACGAACTAGGGGTGGTAGAAGGGGAGGTGGGAGGGACTGGGTGGCGGGCACTGAGGTGGGCACTTGACGGGATGAGCATTGGGTGTTATTCTGTATGTTGACAAATTGAACACCAATAACAATTAAATTTATTAAAAAAAATAAATTCCATAGAAACTTAAAAAAAAAAGTTAAATCCCTATGTAATACCATTCAAAAATAAAATAGCAGATGGATTTAACATCTCAAAGTAAAGAGAAAATTACAAAAGTAGTGAAAAAAGTAGAATATGCTGATGACCTTGAGGTTCGTTGGGTCTTTAAAAGTACATAAAAGAGGCTCTTTGCTCCTCCCCATTTGACAGACAGCCACATCTGGTGTAGTGCCAGCCACATCCCAGAGACACAGTGGTGAAGGTCAGACTAAACAGATTGGGTGTACTGGGTGCCTGGTCACCAGGGCTGCTTTTAACCCTGGGAAAGTAGACAATGTCACCATTAATGACCCTTTCATTGACCTCAACAACATGGTCTACAGTATGATTCCACCCACAGCAAATTCCACAGCACAACCAAGGCTGAGAACAGGAAATTGTCATCAATGGAAAGCCCATCTCCATCTTCCAGGAGCAAGATCCTATCAACATTAAATGAGATGATGCTGGTGCTAAGTATGTTGTGGAGTCCACTGGGGTCTTCATTTACCATAGAGAAGCCTAGGGCTCACTTGAAGGGTGGGGCAGAGGGGGGCTGGTCATCATCTCTGCCCTTTCTGATGCCCCCATTTTGTGGCAGGCATGAACCATGAGAAATATGGCAGTTCCTTCAAGATTATCAGCAATGCCTCCTGCACCACCAATTGTTTGGCCCCTGTGGCCAAGGTCATCTATGACAACTTTGGCATGGTGGAGGGATTCATGACCATAGTCTATGCAATCATGGCCACCAAGACTACCGTGGACAGCCCTTCTAGAAAGCTGTGGCATGAATGACAGCTGAGGGGCTTCCTAGAACATCATCCTAGCTTCTACTGGTGCTGCCAAGGCTGTAGGAAAGTCATCCAAGCTGAATGGGAAGCTCACAAGCATGGTCTTCTGTGTCCCCACCCTCAACGTGTCAGTCATGGATCTGACCCATTACCTGGAGAAAGCTGCCAAATACAATGACATCAAGAAGGTGGTGGTGACATAGGCATAGGAAGGCCCCCTCAAAGGCATCCTAGGCCCTACTGAGGACCAGGTTTGCCCAGCAACTCTAACAATGATATCCACTCTTCCATCTTTGATGATGGGGCTGGCATTGCCCTCAATAACCACTTTGTCAAGCTCGTTTCCTGCTATGACAATGAATTTAGCGACAGCAACTGGGTGATGGACCTTACAGTCCATGCTGCCTCCAAGAAGAGCCCTCCAGACCACCAGCCCCAGGAAAAGCAAGAGAAAGAGAGGCCCTTAGCTACTGGGGAGTCCTTGTCCCAACTCACCCAACACAATGAGAATCTCCCGAACTCTACCTAGTTTCCACCCCAGACTCCCTGAAGAAGGAGAGGGTCTTGGGGAGTCCTACCTTGTCATGTACCATCAATTAAAGTATACTGTACCCAGAAAAAGAAAAAGATAAGGAAACCATCAACAAAATAAAAAAGGCAACCTACTGAATGGGAGAAGATACCTGTAATGATATATCTAATAAGAGTTTAATATCTAAAACATACAGAGGGCAGCCCTGGTGGCGCGGCATTTTAGCGCCGCCTGTAGCCCAGGGCATGATCTGGAGACCCTGGATCGAGTCCCACGTCGGGCTCTCTGCATGGAGCCTGCTTCTCCCTCTGCCTGTGTCTCTGCCTCTTTCTCTCTCTCTCTGCATCTCTATGAATAAATAAATAAAATCTTAAAAAAAATATATAGAGAATTCATATAACTCAATCCTAAAAACCCCAAATAATCCAATTAAAAAGGCACAGAGGTGAGCAGCCTGGGTGGCTCAGCGGTTTAGTGCCGCCTTCAGCCCAGGGTGTGGTCCTGGAGACCCAGGATCGAGTCCCACGTTAGGCTTCCTGCATGGAGCCTGTTCCTCCCTCCGCCTATCTTTGTCTCTCATGACTAAATAAATAAAATCTTAAAAAAAAGGGATCCCTGGGTGGTGCAGCGGTTTGGCGCCTGCCTTTGGTCCAGGGCGTGATCCTGGAGACCTGGGATCGAATCCCACGATCCCACGTCGGGCTCCTGGTGCATGGAGCCTGCTTCTCCCTCTGCCTGTGTCTCTGCCTCTCTCTCTCTCTCTGTGTGACTATCATAAAAAAATAAAAATTAAAAAAAAAAAAAAGGCACAGAGGACCTGAACATTTTTCTAAAGACATCCAGATGCCCAACAGACACATGAGAAAATTGCTCAATATCCCTCATCATTGGAGAAATGCAAATCAAAACCACAATGAGATATCACCCCACCTCATCTATCAGAATGGCCAGCATCAAAAAGACAAGAGACAGTAAATGTTGGCAAGGATGTGGAGAAAAGGAAAGGCTTCTACACTACTGGTGAGAATGTAAATGGTACAGTTAGTGTGGAAAACAATATGGAGGTTCCTCAAAAAAATTAAAATAGAATTATAATATGGTCCAGCAAAATTCTTCTACTGGGTATTAACCCAAAGAAAATGGAAACACTAATTTGAAGAGATACATGCACTCCTACATTTTGTGCAATATTATTTACAGTATCTAAGATATATAAGCAACTCAAGTGTCCATCAATAGATAAACACATAAAGATGTGATATATATATGCACATACACATCCCCACACGTATATACACTGGTATATTACTCAGCCGTAAAAAAGAATGAGACCTTGCCATTGGTGATACCATAGATGGACCCAGAGGGTAGCTTGCTACGTGAAATAAATCAGACAGAAAAAGACAAACACTACATGATTTCACTTATATGTAGAATCTAAAAAACAAAACAAATCAGAAACAGTCATAAATACAGAGAACAAACTGGTGGTTGCCAGAAGGGAAGAGGTTGGGGAGATGGGTGAGATGGGTAAAGGGGTACAAACTCCAAGTTCTAAAATAAATAAGCCACAGAGATGTGACGTACAGCATAGGGATTAGAGTCAATAATACTGTAATAACCTGTACGGTGACAGATGATGACTACAGTTAATTGGGTAAGCACTGCATAATGTATAGGATAATATAAAAAACTACCTAATCACTATATTGTATACCTGAAACTAAAATAATATTGTATACCAACCGCACTTCAATTAAAAAATTTTTAAAAAGGAAAAAATTAAAAGGTGAAAAATAAAACCCCAAAAGACTTGCTGATAGTGACTGTCTCCAAAAAGGGGCTTGGCTAGTCGGCAGGAAGGACAGAAGATGGAGAGAGACTTGTCAATGTATACTCTTTATACCTTTAAAAACTCCCATCATGTGAATTGTCTACTCAAACAAATGAATACAATTTCTTTTAAAAACGGTCTCCTAGGGCAGCCCGGGTGGCTCAGCGGTTTGGCGCCGCCTGCAGCCCAGGGCATGATCCTGGAGACCCGGGATCGAGTCCATCGGGCTCCCTGAATGGAGCCTGCTTCTCCCTCTGCCTGTGTGTCTCTGCCTCTCTCTCTCTCTCTCTCTCTCTCTCTCTGTCTCTCATGAATAAATAAATAAAATCTTAAAAAAAAAAAAAGTCTCCTATTAAGTGACATCAAAAATATCACTTCTAAAAATAACCATTAGAAATAAACATCTATTATTAAGTTTAAGCTGTATAAAGAAAGATATTTTTAGCCTTCACAGAATCTGGTACAAAAGCTCAATCACCAGCATCAGCAACACCACCTTTTTAATCTTTTGCTTTCCCTGGGTTCTCCTCATTCTCAGATATTCACTTTTTTTTTTTTTTAATGAGGGCAATGGTTGTTTAGGAAAAAAGCCCTCTTGTTATTACTAGTTTTATCTTAGATCCTTTAGTGGTCTTTGTCCTTAGGATTTCTATTCTTCTACCACTAACTGGGAGCACATGGTACATTATAGCAACAGCTGTCAAGATCCACCAGGTGGGATCCCTGGGTGGCGCAGCGGTTTGGCGCCTGCCTTTGGCCCAGGGCGCGATCCTGGAGACCCGGGATTGAATCCCATGTCGGGCTCCCGGTGCATGGAGCCTGCTTCTCCCTCGGCCTATGTCTCTGCCCCTCTCTCTCTCTCTCTGTGTGACTATCATAAATAAATAAAAAAATTAAAAAAAAAAAAAAAAAAGATCCACCAGGTGCCACAGCTCTATTATCTCACTTAATGCTCTAAAAAACTTACAATCACATCCTCCTCATCCCCACTTAGGAGACCATAAATATGAAGCTCAGAAATGAGGAAACCCTGCCTAAGGATAGTGACAGGTTAAATCTGAACCCAGGTCTGATTTCAAATGCTTTCTTTCCCACAACATCCCACCACTGGACCACTGGACCACTGGAGGCAGACATCAGAACAGCTGGATCAGTCACTCTGGGGTTGATTGTCTTGCAAAGGAGTCTAGCATATCTGGGGATCATCTGTGCAGTCTCTCTCCATTATTAACAAAATGGGATCAAACTCATTAGGATTAAAGAATTGCTTCAGACCACCTACCTTAAGTGTTTCAGCATGAATTTTATTTAGGTGAGAAACTTCTTGCCGCTTGCAGGCTTTTGTTGCTTCCAAAAGGTTTTCAAGATTAAGGTTTGCTTTTTGCAGAGATTGAAGCTCTGATTCCAATTCTAGCTGCTTTTTCCTAAGGAATATTTAAAAATTGAGTATTTCAGATAATAAGTAATGTCCTTGTAAAGTACAGTTTATATTCTTATATAACTTGATACTTATCTCTCTAAATCTGAGATATTCTCAGATTACCCTCAATTTCTAGTTGGGTAAAATATGGCTATGTTGACTAATAAATGGTAGAGCTCCGGGCAGCCCGGGTGGCTCAGCGGTTTAGTGCTGCCTTCAGCCCAGGGCCTGATCCTGGGGACCCGGGATGGAGTCCCATGTCAGGCTCCCTGCATGGAGCCTGCTTCTCCCTCTGCCTGTGTCTCTGCCTCTCTCTCTGTCTCTCATGAATAAACAAATAAAATATTAAAAAAAAAAAAAAAAAAAAAGGTAGAGCTCCAACTCAAAAGCCCAAATAGTTCACGTGATACCACACGTGATATACTAGTCTCAAAATAAACACTTTTAGGGCACCTAGGTGGCTGTCAGTTTAGTGTCTGACTGCTGGTTTCACCTCAGGTCATGATCTCAGAGTCATGAGGTTGAGCCCTGCATCTGATTCCACCCTCAGCAGGAAGTCTGCTTGGGATTCTCTTTCCCCGCTCCCTCTGCCCCTAACTCCCATGTGCCCTTTACTCTCATGTGTGCTCTCTGCCTCTCTCTAAAATAAATAAAATAAACACTTTTTTATATTTTAGGATAGCATTAACCTTAGTTATACTCTGAATGAAGCTTCTATTTTTTTCTACAAAAGGAGCATAAATAATATTAACAAACCTATAATTCCTAAAAATACTAATTTTTTTTTTTTTAAGATTTTGTTTATTTATTCATGAGAGACACAGAGACAGAGGGAGGCAGAGACACAGGCAGAGGGAAAAGCAGGCTCCATGCAGGGAGCCCAATGCAGGACTCCCTAGGACTCCAGGATCGATCCTAGGACTCCAGGATCATGCCCTGAGCCAAAGGCAGACCCTGAAACCACTGAGCAACCCAGGCATCCCACCTGATTTAACTCCTTTTTTAAAAAGATTTATTTATTTATTTATTTATTTATTCATTCATTCATTCATTCATTCATTCATGAAAGATACAGAGAGAGAGAGAGGCAGAGACACGGGCAGAGGGAGAAGCAGACTCCATGCAGGGAGCCTGACGTGGGACTCGATCCCAGGTCCCCAGGATCACGCCTTGGGCCAAAGGTGGCGCTAAACCATTGAGCCACCCGGGCTGTCCTGATTTAATTCTTAACAATGTTGATTTAAATTTGGTAACTAGGGCAGCCCGGTTATCAGTGAAAATATCTGTATCATCTAGGTTCATTAAATATATTAAGGAGCTTTCTCTTCATGTCAAAACAAGTTAGTTGCTATATGAGAATTAGTATTTAATGGAAAATGCTCAATTAAATTGATGTTAAATGCTAAAATGAATCAACACTAAAGTTACTCAAACAGGAAAGCATGAATGTGCATTTACACTTTACCTTGTTAGTTCTTTGAATTCTTCATATTCTTGCTTTGAATTATTCAGTTCTGTCTGAATTTGCAAGAGTTGTGCTTTCAACTTCTCAGTGTTCACTAACGAACATGGCTCCTTTGGAGTTTTAGGAGAAAATCCTTGTTGACCTGGTAAGAAGGAAACAACTCGGTCTTTGAAAGAAATAACAGAACACATTTTCTAAGTTCTCTGCCAGGTATCAATTTTCAAGCAAAGAAGGAAAAATGAGAGATGGGTTGGAGAGAGGACCCTAAAAATCAAGAACCTGAGGCTCAACAGGACACAAAGAAAGATCCAACACAGTGTGTCAGAAAGTGCCAGAAGTTGTTTCTGAGAAGTGGGGAAGCCCCAGGATATAGGGGCATATTGAAGGCAACACCTTTTCCATCAGGAGAAAGAGCAAACCATGGAGTACAACACACATCAGGCTGGTGCAACGTCAACAGGTGAATACTGCCGAAATTCATGCTGACAGCTAATGTTAACAGTCAATAATTACTCTGGAAAGGAACCAAACAGCAAAGGCAGCAGGTTGAAGGAGATCGGTATCCTCTAACTGGTGGGGAATATGTTCAGGGATTGCTTAGAAAACTGGATATACAGGAGAGAGTTCTGTGGGAAAACATCACATTAAAGTTGTTTAGAAAATGCTCTTCATTTAGAAGATGGTAGGATCAAGAAATGACCATTAGTATCTTTCAAAGGTAGTAGTATGTCAAGGAATTATTTTTTTTTTATAAATTTTTTTTTAAATTTTTATTTATTTATGATAGTCACAGAGAGAGAGAGAGGCAGAGACACAGGCAGAGGGAGAAGCAGGCTCCATGCACCGGGAGCCCGACGTGGGATTCGATCCCGGGTCTCCAGGATCGCGCCCTGGGCCAAAGGCGGGCGCCAAACCGCTGCGCCACCCAGGGATCCCTGTCAAGGAATTATTTGAGGTCAAAATGGCCAACAAAATACAGAGCCCTGTAGTGAAAAATGGCTGAAATAATACACAAACCTCATCTTAACTTTGCATCTAAAATCAATCTCTCCACAACCCATGTTTTATTCTTTTAATCAGTCATAACAGAATGGAAGAAGACTTGCAAAATGAAAATTTAAAATAGACACAAACAGGCTTCGTTACAAGTGCAGAATGAGATTAGAATGTTTTCAATTTCAATCTGAAATGACAAAGGCTGAGACAGAAATCTGATAAAAGTCCATGAAAATATTGGGCAGCCCGGGTGGCACAGTGGTTTAGCGCTGCCTTAGCCCAGGGCATGATCCTGGGGACCTGGGATCGAGTCCCATGTCAGGCTCCTGCATGGGGCCTGCTTCTCCCTCTGCCTGTGTCTCTGCCTCTCTCTCTCTCCCTGTGTCTCTCATGAATGAATGAATAAAATCTTAAAAAAAAAAAAAAAAAAAAGTCCATGAAAATATTCACTCTGAGAGTGGGGCAAACATAGACTCTGTTGCCAAATCCCAGAGCATTAACACCAGGAGCTGCCCAGCCTATAAGTGAGAATCGGCACCAACTAAATCACTTTTCACAGAGTAAAAGCAGATGGAAATAACACAGAACTAACAGTGTATGGTGGCCAGTGTATAACTGGCACCCACAACTCCATGATGCAAGTACCACCAAGCTGGGATCAGGAGTCTGACCTTCAGATACCTCTCATATTGAACAAACCTTGCTTAGCTAGCAGGTAAACATCTCCATCTTCATCCATGTTGATTAGGCTAGCACTTTTCATTACAAATACTTAAAATAGGAAAATTTCATTTAATAAAAATTAAAAATATCTAAGTCAATCTTTTTTTTTTTAATAAAGCCATTTTCACATTAAATCTGTTACATTGCTCAAAAGTTCAAACAAGCTCCAAGGAGAGGCTGATACCAGTGACAACTCACATGAGACAGACACACACCAGACTCGAATTATCAAAAAGAATGAGATGTAAAACATCCAGACACGCACATTTCTTTCACATATGAAGTTTGATTTAGCACCGTGAATGCACATAGAATCCAAAAAGTCCAATGCAAAGTAAATAGATTTTTTGGGAAAAAAACATTAAAAAAACAATTGCCAGACAGCCCTCTAAGGTGGCTTATTTAAGGAAGACAAACACCTTTGGGAAGAAAGGTTTAAAAAGTAATAGGAGAAAATCATGGGGAATTACTGCTACATACTGCAGAAACATACTGGAAGACAAACATGGTTCAAAGAAAAAACCCTATTGAAAAAAATGTCAAAAGTGGATTGTAAAACTAGTACCCGGTTCCAAGGTCAACAGCCTGAACAATCAAAAAATGAAAAAGACCTGGCCTGATCCCAGGATTAGTAAGGGGCTTGCTCCAGGAAAGAGCTGTGTGTCCATGTCTCCTGAGAGCAAAGAGTCATAGTACTTAAGGGGCAGAATGTCTTATCAGAGGACCAAATACTCTTGACCTTGAGCCTGAGAAATTCAGTGTTGAACATGTGGACCCACAACTGGCATGCCCAGCCAGCATTCACGGGCTCACCCCACTGAGGGTAGGAGTGACTCACTTACAGCAGCACCTTGACGGAAAATTGGGCCTTCTTCTTCATAAGTCATAAGGAAACTGAAGGTCTGAACCTGTCCTATGTCTCAAAGCTGAAAGCAATGAAGGATGACTGCCTACAGCCAGTTATTAGGTGTCTCTTCACCTAGGAATTACCCTAACAGCAGGTTTCCATGACAGAAGGGAGGAGGCTCGCAGGGTACCATGGCTGAGCAGACCACAATCGTTTCAACAGTGGCATTGGAAATGAGAAAATCCTCTGGAACAGGGAGTTGGAATTTCTGATTCAGAGGATGCTCACATGCAGGGAATGCAAGCACAAATACCATGATGAGAAAACCTGTGGGCAGCTGGTGCCACCTGCAAGGTGGCTGGTAGAGGGCAAGAATGGAATAGTATCTTTGAGTTGTTGACAATTTTAGATGTCAGAATATAGTGTCCAGGGCCCACTCCTGAAGGAGCTTTTAAAACAAAACTCAAAACAACTACCTTGGGAGAACATACATGTTCAAAAAGGCCAAAAAAACAAAAACAAAAAACAAAAAAAACAAAAAAGGCCAAACATTTTATCGGGGTAAAGGGATGACTTCACTCAGGAAACCCAGGAACACAAGAAAACAACAATTTCCTTGAATATATTTGACTATTAAGGCAAGATATCTTTCTATATGAACTATTATCATGCTCCTACTACTCCAAAGAAATCCAATAAATAAATTTACAGTGAAGGACTCGAGGAGTTTGCAACGGTAGAAGTGCCCCAGAGCACCAGCAACTCCACAGGCTCGCCTGTAGTTTGTTCTTGTATGTGATGCATTAGTGTTTCCAAGCTCCTTCACAGAATAGTTCCACAAGGTAGAGCCCAGTGGTGACTGAGGCCAAAGAGTACAGCACAAGAAGCGGTCAAAGCCAAGACTTCTGTGTGAGGCATCTCTTCTTCTATGCAGACTAGAGAACGCTGGAGGGTGGCTTCAGGCCACAAATTCTCCTGTGGCGTCTGGTCATCCGTGTGTTGTCTGCTGTGCCTGTCACGTGGGGAAGAGCTCAGGAGGGCTCTCTCCATAGCAGTACTTGGCTATGGGGTCCCTATAGGTATTCTCATGCTGCACGCTCTGGGATGAGGTCCTGCATTTGGCCAGACACAATTCGAAGTGATCTTCAACAGCCATGAAGAGGTTCTGGAATGCCACACCTGCGCGGTTGAGGAAGCACTCCAGGAGAAGTCACTTGCTGGGCTGCAGGCAGCAGGACACACAGTAGTCATAGGCACCACAGCAGCCATGGGGCAAGCAGCCATCACAGCGGTACTGCTTCGTGCCGGGGGCGTTGACATTACAGCAGCCGTTCACCAGCAAATCCTTCCTTTCACAAATGTATCCTAGCTCATCTATGATGAGGTGCTTCCCTTGAATGGAGTTCCGGCACTGGTTGCCAGGCCGACTGCTGTTCCCCAGGTGAAAATGCACCTTCCACAGAATGGGCTGGTCATGGTCTTGAACCTGGAGGAGATTCCAATTTCTTACTGCTCTTTTCTCCTGCTTGAAGGTGCTGTGGAGGAAGTAGACAAGCGAGAGCCCAAAGACCAGGGCGAGCACCCACCTCTTCTGGAGGAGCCAGTGCCACACCATCACCACCAGGTTCACCATCCCGGTGTTGATGCGGGGCAGGCCCGGGGCCCGGCCGGCATGGCCCCTATGCGGCTGGCAGCCCCATTCCCCATGGCGGGCACCCTGAGTCAATCTTTCATCAACAGAACAGAACCAGAAGAGGTATTTCGTTGATAAGTCTATTAGCCCAATTCACTACTATGAAATTTATGAGATAAAGTTTTTTAAAAATGCCTTTTGTTAACAAAAAAGCATAAGTATGTATATAAGAAATTAGCACCACACCAGGTCTAGAGGCTAAAACAAAACCTTACCTACAAAGCAATATAAATGCCCTTTCAAACAGACCGCCTGCAGCTAGAAGGCATGCAGACAACAATCATTTCTTACCCTTACCTCTTTTCTCTGTGCCAGATAGTTCGGAGAAAGCTTTCTCTAGTACAGCAATGGTCTGGGCATCCATTTCTTGGGCTCTTTTCACAGGCTCTAATAATCTCAATCTTCTATTCTCCTCTCTAAGAGAATGGTTTTCCATAGCATACTTGGCAACTCTGGGGTGGTGCTCAATCTGTGACACAGAAGAATTAAGACTTACAGACATTTCCATAATAACCAGTCTTTCTGCAAAGCCATTGGGAAACATTAGGAATGCTGCATGCACTGTTGCAGTGGTTGGCTGCAAGGGCTGTGGAAAACAACCTGGCATTTTTGACCACACTCAGTATGTGCATAGCTTATGATGCCATTATCCCATGTTTGGGTCTGTGCCTCAGAACTTTCACCTGGGCATGGGTTTGAAAAAGAGAAGTGTAAGGGTGTACACTCTTCATGCAACAGGGGCTGCTGACATTAACACACTGTAACAAATGACGAAACGCTCTATTGACCAGGTTGGAACACCCTCCAAGATATATTAAGTGAAAAGAAGAACAGCAGAAAAGTATGTATGGTAAGTTGTCTTTTGTGTTAAAAATGAATAAAAGTAAAAATATCCATATTAGATTGAAAATGCATTAAAAAGTCTCAGAAGGCTACAAAAACCAGAAACAGGTTTTCTTTGTGTGTGTGTGTGTGTGTGTTTTTTAAAGATTTTATTTATTTATTTATGATAGTCACACAGAGAGAGACAGAGAGGCAGAGACACAGGCAGAGGGAGAAGCAGGCTCCATGCAGAGCCCGATGTGGGATTCGATCCCGGGTCTCCAGGATCACGCCCCGGGCCAAAGGCAGGTGCCAAACCGCTGCGCCACCCAGGGATCCCCAGTGTGTGTGTGTTTTTAATGACATACCTGTATTAACTACTCATCTTCCCCCAGGGAAAAGGAAAACCAGCATCAAGGAATTCAAAGGGCCCCTATGTACAGAGATTGCTGATTCAGACAACCACAATTGCCCACTGGGACGACAGACAAGGGACACTTGCCTGGGGGATGGAGTGCTAATACAGTATCTCACAGCTCCTCCCATCCCCCTGTCATTTGGGGCAAAGAAGTTGTGCTATCATACGGTCAGCTGAATTCATTCAAAATGCTTTCTGCTATATTAACTCACATGAATTTGGTGACAAGCTTATATATGCCTCGGATCTCCCCCCTCCTTTTTTTAAGATTTATTTATTCATGAGAGACACAGAGACAGAGAGAGGCAGAGACACAGGCAGAGGGAGAAGCAGGCTCCACACAGGGAGCCTGATGTGGGACTCGATCCCGGGTCTCCAGGATCACGCCCTGGGCCAAAGGCAGGTGCTAAACTGCTGAGCCACCCAGGTGTCCCGGATCTCCCTCCTCCTTAGAAATACTGCTAATGTCATATACTCACTTGTTCCCGAAGAGTCTGGATCTCGTCCCTTAATTCCGACAACAAGCGATCCTGCTCTGCAGGCAGAAAACTTCCCCGGGATTCCTTGTGGAGCTTCTCCAGGCGCATTATTTGATCCTCTCGGAATTTCACAATCATTTTATTAGATTGAATAAATTTTTCTTTTTTGAGGGTGAGGTCTTCTAATTGAGTAACTTTTTCTACCAGAGACTTAAGAAATTCATAATTTGGTTAAATGTGAAAAGTAATTCTGCCTCCCTAAATTTCCACAAACCAAGCAATAAACACTAACTTGAAACTTCATCTCAAAGGCAAAATTAGATTTTCTATAGCTTTTCTTTGTTCTCTTTATTTACTTGTGCCATTTCACTCAGAAAGACACCATGGAGCAAAAGCCTAAAATATCTGGAATCCCCTTTATACCAACTTGGTTTCCTACCTTCTTTTCCTGTTCGGATTTCTTAAAGAATAACATTGCCTCTTGGAAATACTTCATGTAATTAGTCTCATCCTTATCTGTAATTGATTTGGTAGGAAAGAAAACGGAAAAAAAATGTTTATCTCTCAAATTTTAGGACTAAGAATTGAGCTATAAAACAGCCTCTGACTGCTCTCAATCAAAAAGAATCAGACTACCATCACTAGATCACATATTTCAAATCAATCCAATCTACGTTATCGATTCTTTTAAGAAAAGTAAGTTCTTTTACCCTGTTTGGTAAACATACATATGTTGCATATGAAAGAATCTCAGAAGTGGATCTAAATGAAATCAGTATCTCTTTTTAGCAGTTGTGGGAATTGAATCACTCAAAATTATTTCTACTCCTCCTTCCTATCATATCCCATAGAAATGGGGATATGATGTACATATGGTATCCATATCTTATTACAAACTATGACATCCCTCATTTTATTGTGCTTTGTGAATACTGCTTTCTTTACCAGTTGAAATTTCGTAGCAACCCTGAGTTGAGCAAGTCAATGGGTATCATTTTCCTAATAGCACTTGTTTTACTTTGTGACTCTGTGTTATATTCTGGCAATTCTTGTAACATTTCAAAATTTTTCAGTATTATTATTATATTATGGTAATCTATGGTCAGTGATCTTTGATGTTTCCATCATTAATTATTTTGGGCACCAAAACCACGTCCATATAAGATGGCAAACATAATAAATGTATTTTCTGACTACTCTACTGCCTGGCTCTTCCCATCTCTCTCCCTCTCCTAGACCGCCCTATTCCCTGAGACACAGCAATATGGAAATTAGGCCCTTTGATAATGCTACAATAGCCTTCTAAGTGTTCAAGTGAAAGAAACCATCGCACATCTCTCACTTTCAACCAAAAGCTAGAAATGATTAACCTTGGTTAAGAAGACATGCCAAAAACCGTGACAGGCTGAAAGCTAGGCTTCTTGCACCAAAGAGCTAGCCAGGTGTGAAGGAAAAGTTCTTGAAGGAAATGAAAAGTGCTATTCCAGTGAGCACATGAGATAAGAAAGCAAAACAGACTTATTGGTGATATGGAGAAACTTTTAAGGATCTGGATAGATCAAACTAGCCACAACATTCCCTTAAGCCAAAGCCTAGGCCAGAGCAGACCCCTGACTCTATTCAATTCTCTGAAGGCTCGGAGAGGTGAGGAAGCTGCAGAAGCAAAGTGTGAAGCCAGCAGAAGATGATTCATGAGGTTTAAGGGAACAAGTGAAATTAATTAATTAATTACTTTTTTTTAATTTAAAAAAGGAAAGAAGTCATCTCCCTAACACCAAAGTACAAGGTTAAGCATCAAGTGCTGATGAAGAAGCTACAGCAAGGGATCCAGAAGATAATTCATGAAGGTGGCCACACTACACAACAGGTTTTCAATGTGGATGAAATCATGTTATACTATAGGGGGAGATGCCATTCCAAGACTTTCATAGCTAGAGAGAAGTCAATGCCTGGCTTCAAAGCTTCATAAGATAGGCTGACTTTCTTGTTGGGGGATAATGCAGCTGATGATTACAAATTGAACCCAGTACTCATTTACCATTCTGAAAGTCCTAGGGCTCTTAATAATTAGGCTAAATTAAAAAAAATTTTAATTCTACTGAATTAAAAAAAAGAATTATGCTAAATCGGCTCTGCCTATGGCCAAGAAATGGAACAACAAAGTCTGGATGATAGCACATCTGTTGAACATGGTTCACTGAGTATCTTAAGGCCACTGTTGAGATGTACTGCTCAGAAAAAGATTCCTTTCAAAATATTACCGCTCATTGAAAATGTAACTGAGGGCAGCCCGGGTGGCTCAGCGGTTTAGAGCCTCCTTTAGCCCAGGGTGTGATCCTGGAGACCCAGGATCGAGTCCCACATTGGGCTCCCTATATGGAGCCTGCTTCTCCCTCTGCCCATGTCTCTGCCTCTTTCTCTCTCCGTGTCTCTCATGAATGAATAGATAAAATTAAAAAAAAAAAAAAAAAAAAGAAAGAAAATGTAGCCGATCACCCAAGAGCTCTGATGGAAATGTATGAGATAAATGTTTTCATTCCTGCTAACATAACATCTATTCGGCAGCCCATGGATCAAGGAGTTATTTTGACTTTCAACTCTTACTATTTAAGAAATATATTTCATGGGGCGCCTGGGTGGCTCAGTGATTGAGCATCTGCCTTTGGCTCAGGGTGTGATCCCAGGGTCCTGGGATGGAGTTCCACATAGGGCTCCCCACAGGGAGCTTTGCTTCTCCCTCTATGTCTCTGCCTCTGTGTCTCTCAGGAATAAATAAATAAAAAGAAATACATTTCATAAGGCTATAGCTGCATAGATGGTTATTCTCCTGATGGATCTGGGCAAAGTCAACTTAAAATCTGGAAACAATTTACCATTTCAGATGCCATTAAGAACAATAGTGATTTATGGAAAGAGGCTAAAATGTCAACATGAACAGGAGTTTGGAAGAAGTGGATTCCAACCATCACGGAGGATGTTAAGGGTTCAAGACTTCAGCAGAGGAAGTAACTGCAGGTGTGGTGAAAACAGCACGAGAACTACAATCACAAGTGGAGCCTGAGGATGGAACTGGATTGCTGCCATCTCATGATAAAACTTGAACGGATGAGGAGTTTTGTTTTGTTTTTAATATTTTATTTGACAGACACAGAGAGAGAGAGAGAGAGAGAGAGAGAGAGAGAACATAAATAGGCAGAGCAGTAGGTAAAAGGAAGAGGAGCAGGCTTCCTGTCAGGCAGAGAGCCAAACTCAGGGCTGAATCCCAGGACCCCGGGACCATGACCTGAGCAAAGGCAGATGCTTAACTGACTGAGCCACCCAGGCACCCCAGTGATGAGGGGTTGCTTCCATTTTTTTTAATAATTAATTTTTTAAAAGATTTTTACTTATTTATTTATTCATAGAGACACACACAGAGAATGAGGCAGAGACACAGGCAGAGGAGAAGCAGGCTTCATGCAGGGAGCCCGATGTGGGACTCGATCCCAGGTCTCCAGGATCATGCCCTGGACTAAAGGCGGCACTAAACCGCTGAGCCACCTAGGCTGCCTGAGGAGTTGCTTCTAATGGATGAGCAAAGAACTCGGTTTCTTAAGCTAGAATCTACTCCTGGTGAAGATGCTGTGAAGATTATTGAAATGACAACAAAAGATTTAGGGTATCACATAAAGTAACTTGATAAAGCAGCGACAGGATTTGAGATGATTGACCTTAATTTCAAAAGACGTTCTACTATGGGTAAAGTGCTATCAAACAGCATCACATGCTACAGAGAAATTGTTCATGAAAGGAAAAACCAATTGATGCAGCAAACTTCACTGTTGTCTTATTTTAAGACACTGCTACAGCCAACCCGGTTCTCAGCAACCACCACCCTGATCAGTCAGCAGCCATCAACATGAAGCAAGACCCTCCACCAGTAGAAAGACTACAATTCGCTGAAAGTTCAGATGATGGTTACCATTTTTAAGCAATTAAATATTTTTTAACTAAGTATGCATGTTGCTACTGCACACTTAATGTATTACACTATAGTGTAAACATAACTTTTATATGCACTGGGAAACCAAAAATTTGACTGGCATTATTGCAGTATTAGCTTTATCGTACTCATCTGGAACTGAATCTACAGAATCTCTGATATATGCCTGTACCATATTCCTACGTAGATAAAACAAAAACACTTGTTCAGAAATGTGGGTATTGTGCCTGTCATCAGAGGGTTCTTTTTTTTTTAAGCTTTTATTTATTTATTCATAAGCTTTTATTTATTATTCATTTTATTTATTATTATTCATGACAGAGAGAGAGAGAGAGGCAGAGACACAGGCAGAGGGAGGAGCAGGCTCCATACAGGGAGCCCGACGTGGGACTTGATCCTGGGTCTCCAGGATCACACCCTGGGCTGAAGGTGGCACTAAACCCCTGAGCCACCCGGGTGCCCTCATCAGAGAGTTCTTATACTAATATCCAAACATGGTCAACTTCAGGATAAAGGACACCGTTCATCTTACCTTTTGTCAGAAAGCTTTCTGGTACTAACCGCCCTGAAGTAAGCTGAGCTAGCTGTTCTTTGAGCCTCTTTACTTCAGCTTGGAGCTGGCTCACATTTCCTTGGGTGTCTTCATTTACTACTGCCTGTTCAAGAATTTTTTAAAAAGCATTAAAAGAATACTTTCAAGTCATACAATCTTGTGTTTATATTTGTTTATAGGATCTGGAGTGACAAACATTAAACAAATCATCTCACAAACAGTCCATAAGGCCCCTAGAATCACAGTGTGCTGGAGTAGGGAGGAAGCCTCTTTTACCTGTCTCTCATACCTATAACAAGGGACTCTCCCCGCCTCACCACACCTCTTTTTTTTTTCAATTTCTTTCTTTTTTTTTTTTAATATATTTATGATAGTCACACACACACACAGAGAGAGAGAGAGAGAGAGAGAGAGAGAGAGGCAGAGACACAGGCAGAGGGAGAAGCAGGCTCCATGCACCGGGAGCCTGACGTGGGATTCGATCCCGGGTCTCCAGGATCGCGCCCTGGGCCAAAGGCAGGCGCTAAACCGCTGCGCCACACAGGGATCCCTCACCACACCTCTTGTATGCTCCCACTTAGGTCTGGGAACACTGGGTCACTGCAGGATCTGGGTACATTCACCTAACACTGCCTTCTTCTTGGGACAGCCCTAGCCCCAAGGAGAAGAGCAAACAGCTCTTCCCGGCTGGAAGGAGTATCCTCTCCCTTCTGTCTTGGCTCACTATATGGGTATGAAGAACTACACAGCTGGCCTGAGCTCCATCAGCTTAGCAGAAAAACCTTCTCCAAAAGAATCCACCCCTATATTTCCTAACAGTCCTCCTGGACACGAGAGTTGGTTGGATAGCTCCATTTCTGTTTTATTACCACACTAGATGTTATTTTAAAGAAATGTCTCTTGGGACGCCTGGGTGGCTCAGTGCTTGAGCGTCTGCCTTCACGCCCAGAGCGTGATCCTGGAGTCCCAGGATCAAGTCCTACACTGGGCTCCCTGCATGGAGCCTGCTTCTCCCTCTACCTAGGTCTCTGCCTCTCTCTCCGTGTCTCTCATAAATAAATAAAATCTTTAAAAAATAAAGATAAAAATTTAAAAAATTACATGTCTCTTGAAGAAATTATCTTAAAGAAATGACTTCTTTAAGACAATTTCTAAGAGGTTCAAAAAGGCCCATAAAACGTACATGGTGATAAAAGCCAATATTTGACTACCAATAAGATAAAAAAAAAAATTCAGTTGTGAAATACCCAAATCCTAGAGAGGGAAAAAAAACTCTGACACAGCCCCAAGGTCCCTGGGTTCTTGTCTGAAGCCAGGTCTGCCCATCAGGAAAGATATAAATAGCACATTTTTAAACAAGTCCCAGATATCCTAGTCATGTTCCACTGATAGGCTGCAGAATGGCTTACCATTGCTAATAATTAGCAGAAGGCTCCTCCTGGTTTTACTTTTTGATGTGTTCAGAACCCATTTCTAGTTGCTTCTGATTTTTATGGCCAGTCTCATTACAAGGCACTCCTGCACTTTCTGACATCATTGCCATGTCAGTGACATCATAATACTAATTATCCCTGCAGTTCTCCACTCTCCAAAAATTTCTAGTAAGTCCCAAGAGACAGGGTCAAGAAGTTCTAGTGATTTTTCCTCCTCATATTACTAATACCCCACCCTACAGGGTCATAATCCAATAAAATGAGTGAACAACTAGACCTATAATCTTCTGACTTAACCAGAGGAGGCAACATGGATCTCTTCCCTCTTAATGCTAAGATGATTGGGGAGTCTACTTGGGTTGAAATGACCAACTACTCCTTTGAAAGAAAGAGGAAATTAATCTGCCAATTCATGGTGCTATGATTCTTTTGTATGAACCAAAGGGGCCTCCAATCTTTTCAAAAGAAGTGGGGGACCCCCTGGTGTTTTGACTGTCTGCTCCAGGGGCTGGCAAAGAGCTTCTTGCTCATAGGTCAAATATGGTCTGCCATCTGTTTTTATAAGTAGAGCTGTACTGGAACACAGCCATGTCCTTATGTTTGCGTATTGTTGACGGCTGCTTTCTCATCACCAAGGCAGAGCTCAGTAGCCGGGACAGACACTATACAGTCCAAGAAGCCTCAAATATTTACCTTTATTGAAGAACTTTTCTGACCACTAGTGTACACAAATATCAAGGAAGCTTCTTATATATTAGAAAAATAGGGATCCTTGGAGGTATCAACAACTTAAAAGACAAAGCTTGTCAATATCAAACTGTATAGTGAAGCCCACCACACACACACACACACATATAGACACAGACACACAACTCTGATAGTATGGTTTAACAGGTAAATAAATTTAGTCTCCAACCCAATTTAGAAAGGAAAAACTCTGCCTTCAAGAAAAAATAAGCCAAACAATACCAACAATAAGACCTTATCTAAATCTCAAACTACTTGAGCAATAGAGAAAGCTAGAAAAGATGAAATAGAAATCTTGCTTAAAGTTAGGCTTTCACAGAGAAATAAATATAAGCTAGTGTTAATAATTAGGGCAATCATTAAAGTGAGACACAAGTATTTTTCTAATTTACTTAATTGTACTCAGTATTTTACCTTATTTTTAATCAGCTTGGCTCTTTGAGCAAAATTAAGCGTTGACAGGGTTTCCCCAAAACACCTGGATCCAGGATGAATGTTAGCAATTATGGCTGTTTTGGCATTACCGCCAAGGGAATCCTGTTTAATGATACGAATAATACACATTTTCAGGGGAGAAACCACAAGATCTTTGGTAAGCAAAGAAAATGGATATTCTTACCACTAAGACTGAGAGATTACATGACAACCAACCATAGTGAGCATAACCAAAAAGAGGGCCCAGGAAGCCAATGATCTACTTTACCCGAAGTAAGAAGGTAAGTTTGGAGTCTCTGTAGCAAACGTGCCTCTGTTTCCCATTACCCACATCGACAAGCGCAGTAATCACTTGGCCCAGGCAGCTCAAAGACCGGTTTATGTTACCTGCCTCCTAAGGGGAAAAAGAACAAAAATTGAGGTGTACTGCTTTCATTTTAGTATTTTAAATTAAAATAAGCCTAGCAGTGAATTTTGAATAGAAAGTCAAGTAAGGACAATATTATTAAGTATAACTGATTTTTCAGCAGAAAAATATCCTCAACTATCTCCTAACTTTTCCTATTTGACATACACTGCATTTTTTTTTTAAGATTTTATTTTTTTGAGAGAAAGAGACAGAGATATCATGAGAGAGCCCAAACAGGGAGGAAAGGAAGAAGCAGGATCCCCACTGTGCAGAGAGCCCAACATGGGGCTGGATCCTAGGATCATGACCTGAGCTGAAGGCAGACACTTAACCAATTGAGCCACATAGGCACCCCCACACACTGCAATTTTAGTATTCGAAGACAAACACAAAAATTATGTGATGGAAAAAAAGCCACCTCATGATTCTAATAGTTTTAAATCGACCTATAGGTAGGTATAAAAGCTAGAAAAGAATAAAGAAAAAGGTTGGAGTAGTGCATAGTAGTAATAGGCATATATTTTAATCCTTTTATATTAAAATATTTGCAACATTAAAACAGTGTGATAACTAATATCCCACTCCATGTCCCACAAAGTCACTGATGAACTTATTACAAGAGGTCAGTGTAATTTTGTAAATTATAATAAAACTCTTTTAAAAAGTGGTTTAGTGGGGGGTGCCTGGGTGGCTCAGTTGGTTAAATGTCTGCCTTTGGTTCAGGTCATAATCGGAAGGTCCTGGATTCGAGACCTGCATCAGGCTGTCTGCTCAATGGGGAGCCTGCCTCGCACTCTTCCTCTGCCTGCTACTCTGCCAACTTGTGCGCCCGCTCTCTCTCTGTCAAATTAAAAAAAAAAAAAAAAAAGTGGTTTGGGGAGGGAAAAATATTGGGATTAAATAAGTTACACTGGGTTTTTACTGTAGTTATCATACTTCAATAACTGAGTCTGCAGTGGTGGGAGTACAGAAAAAAAAGAGAAAAAGTGCATATTATCAAGCAAGATGCTCTGAATTCAAGTGCCGCTGTCTATTTTAGCAGTCAGTAAATCAGAAAGGTGTTAGCAGGGATCCCTGGGTGGCACAGCAGTTTGGCGCCTGCCTTTGGCCCAGGACGCGATCCTAAAGACCTGGGATCAAATCCCACGTCGGGCTCCCGGTGCATGGAGCCTGCTTCTCCCTCTACCTGTGTCTCTGCCTCTCTCTCTCTCTCTCTCTGTGTGACTATCATAAATAACTAAAAAAAAATTAAAAAAAAAAAAAGAAAGAAAGAAAGGTGTTAGCAGCACTGTCTGTAGAGTTGGACTACTTCTGCTTGACTTCCAGATCTACTCCTAGGTGTGTGCCCCTGGATAATTTCACTCCTGTTCCTCTAAGATAGAAAAAATAACAGTACCTACTTCCCAGAGATGTTGGGAAGGTTAAATGAGCTAATACACATGAAACACTTGAAACTGGCCAAGCACATGTCCTATTACAAACACTGGTTATTTCTCTTTGTTTCATGTCTCAATAGAAACATGAGCCTGGGATCCCTGGGTGGCGCAGCGGTTTGGGGCCTGCCTTTGGCCCAGGGCGCGATCCTGGAGAGACGGGATCGAATCCCACGTTGGGCTCCCAGTGCATGGAGCCTGCTTCTCCCTCTGCCTGTGTCTCTGCCTCTCTCTCTCTGTGACTATCATAAATAAATGAATGAATGAATGAATGAATGAATAAATAAATAAAAATAAATAAATAAATAAATAAATAAATAAATAAATAAATAAATAAATAAATAAATAGAAACATGAGCCTAAGACTGCCTGAAACTGCCTAAAACATCAGGAGGCTTAAATCCTCACTTTCCATGAAAAAGTAGACTGTCCTCCCTTGTTTCTGACACTCTACTCCGTAGCCCTCATATACCTTCAACTATAGTATCCACACATTTTACTGATAACACAGATCACAATACATATATATATGCACATATATATATGCTAGTATATATATATACACACTAGAAATACATACTCCAAGAACCTCAGGTTCCACTGCCAATCCCTTAGCCTAGGACTACGTCCTTGCCCTCCTCCTAAAATATTAACCAGCACAGCTGCCCTTTTTCTCTAGGCTCTCCTCTCATGAATCTGGCAGTGGTGGGCCAAATGAATAAGCTTCTATAAAAAAGGCTTTTATGTGAAATCACTCAAAACTTTGCAGTGTTTCCAAGTGTTTAGAGAGTTGAGTGCAAACCTGGCCTGACACTCCTGGTCCTCAGTGACCCGGGCCGGCTTGCACCTCAAACCCAATCCCATTGATCCATGCTGAAATGCCAAATGTCATATTCACTCAGCATCCATAATGACCCTTAAGATGTCCCCCTGTCAGGCATGTAGTCCCTATTCCTCTCTACCAATCCAAATCCTGCCCCCTTTGAGAACTCAACTCAAGAACTACTTTTTTCCATGCTTCCCCCAAGGAGTCCAGTCCCTTCTTCCTCTGACTCTGGCAGATATTTGTACTATCATCTCTTCTGGCATGAATTCAAATACTCTGGCTACCGATAGACTTGTTCTATCCCACTGTATGTTTAATGTCCTTATCCCGCAACAAAAATTCCTACACCTTTAGAATGGGAGCATTTTCTCATTCCTTTGTAACCGCCACACACTTACCTTGGTACTAACTTCTAGTAACTAACTTACACACGAGTCGAAGATCATAATTCCATTCTTACCTTTAACCTCATCCCTTCTGCATGGGTGTCTTTTTGCCTTTCAGATCCTGCTAAATCCACCAGATTGAGTAAGGAGGTCCGTATATTCACAGTTTCATTGCTTTTCTCCATTGACTCTACTGTAATTGTAAAGACCGCATGAGACCTAGAAGACTCTCTATTCATTGATGTTGATGCTACACGTCTATTTCTCCATCCTCCAGACAGGACCTAGGCAAAAGGAAAATTGCCACAACTTCCAAGTGACACAACAGCCATTTTAAGCTGATAGATTATATAGACAAAAAAAAAAAATTAGTAAAAATGTAAAAGCCTATATTCAAGGATATACATTCTTCTCATGCACACGCTTATAAAACTGGCCACTATATTACTTCATAAATCATTTTTCAATAAATCTTAAAGACCAAACATTGCATGAGGCCATATTCTGGTACCATGGCAATTAAGAATCAACATGATAAATAAATTTTAGGGATCCCTGGGTAGCTCAGTGGTTTGGCGCCTGCCTTCGGCCCAGGGTGTGTGATCTTGGAGTCCTGGGATCGAGTCCCACGTCGGGCGCCCTGCATGGAGCCTGCTTCTCCCTCTACATGTCTCTGCCTCTCTCTCTGTCATGAATAAATAAATAAAATCTTAAAAAAAAAAAAAGCCAACATATTTGAAAACTGAGAGGAAATTAAAATTTTCTAGGAATAAAATTAAAAACTTCCTGAAACTTCTGACCCAAGAAGAGGTAAAATGCCTGCACAACTCTAATACAGAATTTTCAACTGGGAGCTAGAAATCTTCACAGAACACAAGGCCCAGATGATTTTAGGAAATGAATGATTTTTAAGAACAAGTCATTCCAATCATACAGACTTTCAGAAAAGACAAAGGGGATAATAAACAAAAAGAGTAGGAAAAACGGAATCACAGGTTGATCTCAATCTTTAATACTGACAAAAAATCCTAAATAAAATATTGACAAATATAATCTAATATTTTATCACGTTAACATGATGAATGAGGGAAACCACACAATCACCTCAACTGAGGTAGAAAAAATTACCTGAAAAAATTTAACACACACTCTTGATTTTTATTAAGACATAAAGGTAGTGGAATATAAAAGTATTCCATAAATATTAACTGCATTTCTATACACACCAAACAAAATACAATTTAAAAAAGAGATTACTGGGACGCCTGAGTGGCTCAGCACTTGAGTGCCTGCCTTTGGCTCATGGCATGATCCCGGATTCCCAGGTTCGAGTCCCACATCGGGCTCCTTGCATGGAGCCTACTTCTCCCTCTGCCTGTGTCTCTGCCTCTCTCTCTGTGTCTCTCATGAATAAATAAATATTTTTTTAAAATAAATAAAGATAAATAAATAAATAAATAAATAAATAAATAAATAAATAAATAAAAAGAATATAAGAGATTACCTTCTACAAGAGCAAAAATATAAGGTATATTGGGAATAAAGCTAACAAAAAAAAAAAAAAAGGTAAGACTTTTATGGTGAAAATTATTGGATTACAAGACATTAAAGACCTAAATAAATGAAGAGACATACCATGTTCACGTATAGACTCAATACTGTAAAGATGCCAATCTCTCCAAACTGGTCTAACTGCAATGCAATTCCAATCAAAATCTCAACATTATTTAAGTATGTGTATGTACGCATGTACACATACATACACATACACACACAACACACACTGGGTCACATGTAAAACCTATATCTTACATGAGAGTCACAGTTTAAGAAGTTTGAATCAGGAGATGTGTTTGAAGCTAAAAGACTAAATAAAACACACTATGATATATACATACGTATTTACACACACACACACACAAATGTTCATACAATGAATTATACAGCAATGATGTGAAACGCAACATGGATAAATTTCATAAACATTGTTGAGTTTTAAAAGGTTATAGAAGGGGGGGATCCCTGGGTGGCACAGCGGTTTAGCGCCTGCCTTTGGCCCAGGGTGCGATCCTGGAGACCCGGATCGAATCCCACGTCGGGCTCCCGGTGCATGGAGCCTGCTTCTCCCTCTGCCTGCGTCTCTGCCTCTCTCTGTGTGACTATCATAAATAAATAAACAAACAAACAAACAAACAAATAAATAAATAAATAAATAAAAGGTTATAGAAGGGGGGGATCCCTGGGTGGCTCAGCGGTTTGGCTCCTGCCTTTGGCCCAGGGCCTGATCCTGGAGTCCCGGGATCGAGTCCCACATCAGGCTCCCGACATGGAGCCTACTTCTCCCTCTGCCTATGTCTGCCTCTCTCTGTCTCTCTATCATGAATGAATAAATAAAAATCTTAAAAAAAAAAAAAAAAAGGTTATAGAAGGCTAAACACACATAATTCATTAAAACTCAAAAACAGGGATCCCTGGGTGGCGCAGTGGTTTGGCGCCTGCCTTTGGCCCAGGGCGCGATCATGGAGACTCGGGATCGAATCCCACGTCGGGCTCCCGGTGCATGGAGCCTGCTTCTCCCTCTGCCTGTGTCTCTGCCTCTCTCTCTCTCTCTCTCTCTCTCTCACTGTGTGCCTATCATAAATAAATAAAAATTTAAAAAAATTACTTCAAAAAAAAAACCCTCAAAAACAGGCAAAACCAACATTTTCAGAAAAACTAATATATGTGATTTAAAAGTGGAAGGAGGGATCCCTGGGTGGCGCAGCGGTTTAGCACCTGCCTTTGGCCCAGGGACGCGATCCTGGAGAGCCGGGATCGAATCCCACGTCGGGCTCCCTGGTGCATGGAGCCTGCTTTTCCCTCTGCCTGTTTCTCTGCCTCTCTCTCTCTCTCTGTGACTATCATAAATAAATAAGAACTAAAAAAAACATTAAAAAATTTAAAATAAATAAAAGTGGAAGGAAATGATCAGGACATTCAGGATAGTGTTTACATTTAGGAAGGAGCCAGGCACATGAGGTAGGGAAGGACACACAGATAGACAGGATAGTACTGGTGACATCTGGGTCTTGAGTTCTCTTAAGATAGTCCAAGTTCATTTTAACATTAAGCTTAGTAATTTAAATGCATGTGGCAGTATTTGGTATGTACCAAATATTACATGATAAAAAACTGTTTAAAATCAACTGGCTAGGGCACCTGGGTGGCTCAGTGTTTGAGCATTTGCCTTTGAGCATTTGGCTCGGGTCAAGATCCTGGGATCTTGGGATCGAGTCTCGAATTGGATTCCCTGCGGGGAGCCTGCTTCTCCCTCTGCCTATGTCTCCGCTTCATTCATGAATAAATAAAATCTTTAAAAAAAAAAAAAACTGGCCAGATAAAATGGGTGTATTTCGTAAATTCCTGTCAAGAGCTTTGTTTGCTCTGAGCTGAGTATTCAAAAGAGGTTGGCTTTCGGGATCTCTGGGTGGCGCAGCGGTTTGGCACCTGCCTTTGGCCCAGGGCGCAATCCTGGAGACTCGGGATTCGAATCCCACATTGGGCTCCCGGTACATGGAGCCTGCTTCTCCCTCTACCTGTGTCTCTGCCTCTCTCTCTCTCTCTCTGTGACTATAATTAATTAAATTAAATAAATAAATAAATAAATAAATAAATAAATAAATAAATAGGTTGGCTTTCGACACCTAACAAGTAAACAAAGGTAGAAAATAAAGGAAAGAGAACAGCCAGCTGGTTTAAAAAGCAGCAATCCCAGAAGATCCTCAAAGGGGCAGCTCCCAGGAAGAACCACCGAAGAAATACCACACTAACAAACTGTGCTCTGTCCCTACCCTCCAGCCATGAGTTACAGGGTGCCTGACTGGAATGAATGGCACCAAAATAATGCAAAATCAAGAGGCTCAAAAAAAAAAAAACAAAAAAAAAAACAAAAAAAAAATAACAAAAACAAAATCAAGAGGCTCAAAGTTCTATTTTAACTAAGGAAAAATCTATAAAACAGTCATATTCTTTTTTCTTCTCGTGAACATTCTATGTCATGCCTTTGTAAAATTATATTTAATGTTCAATTCTTGCTTGTTTTGAGATCAAGGTGCTTTTCACAGCATACAATGTTGGTTATAGATCAAATTGCTCAGGGTAGGATACCTGATAGGCTTCAGCAGCTGAGGTCACTGCCTGCTCCACTGCACCAACAACAAAGACTCCCTTCTTGATGTGCTCCCTTAAGTACAGACCAGCTGATGCAGAGTCCAGTAGGTCATAGATCTGCTCATTGTAGATTTCAATAAAGGAGCATTTACAAAGGAAACTCTTTCCAGCTCCAGCCTGGAAAGTAAAAGCTTGTTTAGACACACTCTTTTCATGAGTTCATCCCTATCTTTTATGAGCATCACCCTTTCATGTGCCTAGTAAGGTGTATATTTCCTAAAACGTTATCCCTTACACAATACAAGGTACCTGGGCAGCCCTGGTGGTGCAGCAGTTTAGCGCCACCTGCAGCCCAGGGTGTGATCCTAGAGACCCGGGATTGAGTCCCTCGTCAGGCTTCCTGCATGGAGCCTGCTTCTCCCTCTGCCTCTCACTCTCTCTCTCTGAAAGAAAAAAAAAAAAAAAGGTACCTAAAAGCCAGTTAAAAATCTAGGTAAAAAAAAAAAAAAAAAAAAAAAAAATCCTAGGTAACTGGATGTAACATTGTTACATCTTAAGGCAGCACCAAACTGATCCCAGGAGGCCTAGGTCTCCAGAGGCGACTTAGAAGCAAGACAGGGAGGTGGGCAGTCGAGATGGGCAATTCCACCTTCTTAAACTGAGGTATCACTGACATACAACATCATATTAGTTTCAGGTGTACAACATACTGATTCAATACATATGTTGAGAAAGAATTGCCATAAGCCTAGTTAACACCTATCACAGTACAGCTACAAATTTTTTCCTTGTGATAAGAGTAATTCCATTTTTATCTGTCATATACTATACTTCCTTGGAAAGTTTTACTTGAAACAAGGGTTATATTCTTTAAAAGGCTAAATATTGATCTCAAAATGCTCTCTCTAGGATTTTTAACCACAGGAATGCAGGGTGCTAAACTTCTTTCACTGGTACCCAAGGTGCATGTCTAACAGCAAAGGTGATGGATAGTTTCTGCAAAGGAGCAAATGGTGAGCCAATGTTATATATCGTTCTCCTTGGTACACAGGGAATGGAACATGTTACACTAAGGGCTCCCAAACATGGAATTCACCAAGCTAAATAAGCACAATCATGAGGAAAGCCCAACCTGAGAGCCAAGGAAAGAGGGAAGGGCGGCCCCAGTGGCACAGAGGTTTGGCACTGCCTGCAGCCCGGGGTGTGATCCTGGAGACCTGGGATCGAGTCCCATGTCAGGCTCCCTGCGTGGAGCCTGCTTCTCCCTCTGCCTGTGTCTCTCCCTTTCTCTGTGTCTCTATGAATAAATAAAAATCTTAAAAAAAAAGAGGGAAGCCCACATCACCAGGATGACAGAGTCATATCATGTATGAAACAAGCAAATTGAGGACCCTGGGTGACTTAGAGGTTTAGTGCCTGCCTTCGGGCATGCAAAGGCATGATCCTGGAGTCCCAGGATCGAGTCCCACATCAGGCTCTCTTCATGGAGCCTGCTTCTCCCTCTGGCTGTGTCTCTGCTTCCTCTCTCTCTGTGTCTCTCATGAATAAATAAATAAAATCTTTAAAAATAAAATAAAAAAAAAGAGAATCCACCACACTATTTAAACAAACAAAAAAAGAAATAAGCAAATTATGGTCAGGTGGTAGAAAGTGCTACTGAGGAGGCAAAGGATGGGCCTATCACTATGGGGCACCCTGAGGATCTAGGGACACCTGCAATCAACTATGAACCTATGTGAAGGTAGGTGACAGGGCTTAATGAATCTGTTATCCTCAGTTAAGATTTTCTTTACACTTTCTCTCTTGAAAAATCTGAGAGCCTAAGAAGTACTACATTCTTCTTTTATTCTGAGTTCACAGAGGATGCAAGATTTAGAAACTAAAAATTTTTAGTAAAAATTAAAAACCTGGGACGCCTGGGTGGCTCAGCAGTTTAGCACCTGCCTTTGGCCCAGGGCGTGATCCTGGAGTTCCCGGATCGAGTCCCACATCAGGTTTCTTGCATAGAGCCTGCTTCTCCCTCTGCCTATGTCTCTGCCTCTCTCCTTCTCTCTGTGGGTCTCTCATGAATAAATAAAATCCTTAAAAAATAAAAAATTCCATGGGGCATCTGGATAGCTCAATCTGTTTAGCATCTGATACCTAAAAAAACAAACAAACAAACAACCTCAGAATCCTTCATTTTTTCTTAAGAACTGAGAAGGTTTTTCCTATGCCACACTCGCCTATCCACATTGTAGGGTATCATCTATAACCCTCTATGTTATGAGATAATTATTAGCAGCTAACTGCTCAAACCTAGAATTTCACAGAACCACTTTATTTTTTGACAAGTTTTACCTTCTCTTTTTCACGATCAATTAAGGAAAACAAATATTCAAAACTTCGTGGGATTACTCCTCTCAGGTTATGAGAAAAATGATCAGATTCAGATGGTCCTAAAGAAAAGGAAAAAAAAATACATATGTAGCTATTCATCTTTATTCCATAACAGTCCTTCAAAATGGCAATACTGAAAGGAAATTTATACAGAAGATGACACATTGTATAAACAATTCCTTCTTCGTACCCCCAAACAATTTAAATTTTAGTCTGAGAAATGGAACAGAACTTGCCTATCAATGGGACTGAAGGAAGGACCCATAGTAGCCACTAAAGCTGTTTTGATGTGCTACAACCTGGAATATTTTAAATGGCACTTGAAGGGGCATCTGGGTGGCACAGTCAGATGAGTCTCCGACTCTTGGTTTCAGCTCAGGTCATAATCTCGGGGTTCTGGGATCGAGCCATGCATTGGGCTCCATGCTCAGCAAGAAGGCTGTTTGCGATTCTTTCTCTCTGCCCCTCCCCCACACCCCTGCACTGACTCTTTCTCTAAAATAAATCTTTAAAAAAAAATGGCCCTTGTAAACGGTACCTAAAATATACATATATAAAGGAGCTGGAAAACCGCAAGTAAATAAACAAAGATGACAAATAATAGAAGAGTATGCAGATAATTTTATAACATCTTCCATTAAATAATATACAAAGATATTCAGCATATTCTTTACAGTTATCTTCATCATCTCCTGTCTCCTCTATGCCTCAGCTCCTCATCCTACTTCTATTCTAGCCCTTCCTAGTCTATTCCATTCATCCGCTTGAGTAATCCTTTTAATTATACATCACATCATGTAGTTTAAAAAAAAACAACCACATTCCAATGACTTCACATCCCACTCACAAAATCCCAAATTTCTCCTATGTCCTACATGACCTGGCCTCAAGGTATAACTGCAATTTCCCTCCCTACTAGCCCCTTATTCTGGAAACTCCTTTAGTCCCATGGGTTTTTTTTTGTTGTTCTTTGAACACTCTTGAGCATGTTCCCAACTCAGAGCCTACTTCCTGGAAGATCAGAGTCTCACGGTTCCTTCTTATTTCACTCAGTAACACTCTTTCTGACTACAACTCACAATTCAGAAATCATTAAAAAAAAAAAAAAAAAAAGACAACCGAAATTCAACCACAAGAAAATAAAAAACTTGAGCAAAAGAAAAAACCTTAACTGAAAAGACAAATGAAAAACCTAAAAAAAAATTTGTTATCTATAAACAGAAAGGGCTAACAGGTTAACCTATTTTATAAAAAATCCCCACGAGTGAGTAGGAAAAAGACAAACTAATTTTTTAAATGGGAGAAAAAAAGCTTGAATGGCCTTTTTACAGAGAGGCTGTTCAAATGTCCAATAAATACATGAAAGGTGCTCAGCTGTCTACAGACATCAGGGAACTGCAAACAAAAACAAAGTGAGATAATACTACACGTACTGCAGAATGGCTAAAATTTTAATATCTGATAATAACACCAAAAAAGGATGGGAGTTCAGAGAACTTCCATATCTATCATGACACTATCTACTAAAGCTAATATACATGGATCTATGATTCAGCAATTCCACTCCTGGATATGTATCCAACAGAAATGAACTTTACAAAACACATACAAGAAAAAGCGGTCATGGTCTCATTATTCATTCATACAGTCTAAATCGGAGATAGTCCAAATGTCTATCAGCACTAGAGTGGAAAACGTGGCATATCCATACAATAACACATTACACAGAAATGACATGCAACAACACCGGTGATAATGCTGAGAGGAAGAACTCAGATATAAAAGAGTATATACAGTAAAACTTCATTTGCAGAAGTTTAAAAACAAGCAAACTAATGATGACAGAGAAGTGAGAGTAATATATACTTCAGGGGAAGGAGGTAAGGTAGTTACTGACTGGGAATCTTGATCTGGGTGGTAATGATACAGATTTATAAATATATAAAAAGTCATTAAATCCAATTAAAAAACTATGGAGCATCTACTCTGTGCTGAGCATTGACTAGGAACATAGGTGCAAACATGGACTTTGCTATCATAGAATTTACAATCTAACAGAAGCCTGGGAAATACCCCTACTTTTATGAGGTCAGAATTGTATACAGAAAGTATGCCTTCTCCCAAAATGTACTAGGTGCCTAGGTGCTATCATTGCAGAAAGAGTAAATTAAGAGTAAATTAAGGAAATAAGGGGATTCCTGGGTGGCTCAGCGATTCAGCGCCTGCCTTTGGCCCAGGCATGATCCTGGAGTCCTGGGATGGAGTCCTGTGTCAGGCTCCAGGCATGGAGCCTGCTTCTCCCTCTGCCTGTCTCTCTCTATATCATGAATAAATAAATAAAATCTTAAAAAAAAATTAAGGAAATAATAATCTTTCATTCACTTACCCATCATTGTAAATGTTTTCCCTGAGCCTGTTTGTCCACTGTAAAAACAAATGTTTTATACATTATTTTTACACATGAAACTTAAAAGGCTACCCTCCTATTTTATTTTATTTTATTTTTACTTTTTTTACCCTCCTATTTTAATATGGTCTACCAGTGTACAAATTTTTCCCACAAAAATCTTATTTTTCTTTTTCCTTTTTTTTTTTATTTTTCTTTTTAAAAATTATATTAGGTAGGGGAGCCTGCCTGTCAGTAGAGCATGCAACTCTTGATCTCAGGATGATGAGTTCAAGCCCCATGTTGAGCAGAGAACTTACTTAAAAAAAAAAAAAAAAAAAAATGGAGCACTTGGGTGGCTCAGTTGATTAATAAGCATCTGACAGTGGTTCAGGTCATGGTCTCGCGTTCTGGGATCACGCTGGGTCATGGGTTCCCCACTTAGTGGGGAGTCTGCTTCTCCCTCTCCACTTGTGCTCACTCTGTCTCTCCCAAATAAACAAAATATTTTTAAAATTATATTACATAAGTGAATGAATGATTCATTTTCTTTCTCTCCTACACTGTTAATTATCTGGTAATGCAGGGCACCTGAGTGGCTTAGTGGGCTAAGCACCTACCTTAGGCTCAGGTCATGATCCCAGAGTCCTGGTATCAAGCCCCACATCAATCTCCCTGCCACTCCCTCTCCCACTCCCCCTACTTGTGCACTCGCACTGTCAAATAAATAAATAAAATCTTTTTTTTTTTATTTAATTTACGATAGGCACACAGAGAGAGAGAGAGAGGCAGAGACACAGGCAGAGGGAGAAGCAGGCTCCATGCACCAGCAGCCCTGACGTCGGATTCGATCCCAGGTCTCCAGGATCGTGCCCTGGGCCAAAGGCAGGTGCCAAACCGCTGCGCCACCTAGGAATCCCTAAATAAATAAAATCTTTAAAAATAATTGTCTGGTAATGCTTCAGGATTTTTTTTTAAGGTTTTATTTATTTATTCATGAGAGACAGAGAGAGAGAGAGAGAGAAGCAGAGACACAGGCAGAGGGAGAAGCAGGCTTCATGCAGGGAGCCCGAAGTGGGACTCGATCCCAGGTCTCCAGGATCAGGCCGTGGGCTGAAGGTGGCGCTAAACTGCTGAGCCACCAGGGCTGCCCCAATGCTTCAGGATTATACAAACACAGACATCAGAGTTTTCATTTTTATTTACAAAACTGAAATGATGCTCCTCATTACTCCTCTGCAATCTGTTTTGTCCTTTAATTTTATCTCAGATATTTTTCTAAGCCAGTAAATAGAAGTCTACCTCATTATTTTTAATAGATACATTGTATTCCATGCATGTATAATTCATTTAACCAGAAGCAACTGAATTTTGTTTCCAGTTATTCTAAATAATTTACCAATTTCTTTCCTAAATTCTGCCATTAAAGATACTACAATGATACTAAAATGCCTTCGTTTAAAAATAAAGCAAGGACAGCCCAGATGACTCAGCAGTTTAGCGCCACCTTCAGCCCAGGGTGTGATCCTGGAGACCCGGGACCAAGTCCCATGTCAGTCTCCCTGCATGGAGCCTGCTTTTCCCTCTGCCTGTGTCTCTGCTTCTCTCTGTGTGTCTCTCATGAATAAATGAATAAAATCTTTAAAAAATTAAAATTAAAATAAAGCAATTCAGGGTAGCCCGGGTGGCTCAGCGGTTTAACGCCACCTTCAGCCGAGGACGTGATCCTGGAGACCTGGGATGAGTCCCAAGTCGGGCCCCCTGCATGGAGCCTGCTTCTTCCTCTGCCTGTATCTCTGTGTCTCTCTGTTTCTCTCATGAATAAATAAATAAAATCTTTAAAAATAAAAAATAAAGCAATTTAAAAATTCCTCAGGCTATAGGCCTGATTTTATATGTAGGCCATATCTTCTCCATTATGCCAAGAAACAAGAGTAACAACTAAAAATAAAAATGCTTATGTTAAAAATAGATGTCCATCAGGGTGTGAAATGTCTTTAGCTTGGATTCACAGCACAAACACAAAAAAATTTTGAATTCAGTTTTTGTTTAAATGCCCCAGAAGATAAAACAAAACAAACAAAAAACCCAGTATGATCTACTATTTATTTAATACCTCTTCCCTTTAGAACTAGAAAAAAAGGTCTTTAGTAACTCAGAAAGAGAAATGGTTACTCTTGAGTCTCCTACTTGGGAGTGAAAGGGACACTATCAATAATGCCATAGAATTGGGACTATCTCCCTCTGCCTGTGTCTCTGCCTCTCTCTCTCACTGTCTGCCTATCATAAATAAATAATAATTAAAAAAAAAAAAAAAAAGGATTGGGACTATCTTAGGTAAACCAGAAAGTATGTTCCCCAACCAATAATCCACACACTCATTCCTCTCTAAGCATTTGTCATTTCTACCTTTTTCTGACGAAAGCAACTTTCATTAAGTTAGTAGTGAATATGTCACAAATTAAACATAATTAGGATACCTACAAAGCCTTCAAAGATAACAGTTGTAAATATAATATAATCTCTGGTAACTGTGGCTGTTTCAAATTCATTTTTGAACTTTACCACTCAAAATATTCTGTGAAAAAAATCTTTTATTCTCTTGAGAAGACAGATGAGAAAATGGGCATCTGCCTCACCATTAAAGAGAAAATATTTAGTTTCCCTGAACTGAAAAGTGAAGGCAAATTTTCAAGGATGTATATGCAATATGAGCCTAAAGTTTACACTTTTTAATGTTTTTTATTTTCTTGTGCCTTGAGCCAATTATCAACAAAACAAGAGCACACAAAAAGGATCAGCCGCTTAAATGTCTTATGTAATTCACTACATTCTGTTAAAAAGCTCTAGTTCTAAATAAAATTTGAAAGGCTACTTCTAAGAAAGAAAAAATTATACTAATTATATCCCTATTTGTGAAATATATCTGAAATACTACTAAAATTTACATTGTATAATTAATCGGCAAGGTCACAATGTTTTTTGGACCTCCATGTTACATTCCAACATTAAATCAATAGCAGTATTTCAAGACTACCAACATTTAGAAATTCAGGATAAAAAAAAAAAAAGAAAAGAAAAATTCAGGATCATGACTCACTTTAAGTATACATTTGGAAAACAATTTGGCAGTTTCTCATAAGGCTAATCACAGACTTACCATATGGTCCAGCAATTGCATTCCTACACACTTACTCAAACGATTTGAAAATTTATGTTCACACAAAAAACAATATTCAAACATTTGTAACAACTTATTCATAATCGGGCAGCCTGGGTGGCTCAGAGGTTTAGCGTCACCTTTAGCCCAGGGCCTAATCCTGGAGACCCAGGATCGAGTCCCACGTGAGGCTCCCTGCATGGAGCCTGCTTCTCCCTCTACCTATGTCTCTGCCTCTGTCTCTCTCTTCTCTTCTCCCTCTACCTGTGTCTCTGCTCCTCTCTCTCTTTCTGAATGTCTCTCATGTATAAATAAAATCTTAAAAAAAAATGTATTCATAATCACTAAAAACCGGAAGCAACTAAGATATCCTTTCACAGGGAAATGGATAGACAGATTATGATACATCTATACAGCTTTGCACAGTGGCAGTATCATAGCCAATGAGGTTTATCTGAGGTGTGATTATTGGTAATTGAAAACTTTTCCCAATATCCCACCGTGACATGATACATACATACACACAATAAAATACTATTTAGAGAAATAAAAAAAGGAAAAAAGTTATTGATGCATGAAACAACACAGGCACATCCTAAATGCATTTTCACTAAGAGAAAACAGCCAGATCCAAAAGGGTATATATTGTAGGATTTCATTATAATGACACTGGAAAAGGTACAACTAAAGGAATGGAAAATATATTAGTGTACCCTAGATACCAGGGGTTAGGCGAAAGGAGAGTGGCTGGTTATAAGCGGAACAAATGGGAAACTTTTAAGGTGAAGGACCTGTCCTCTTCAGTGCTGGAGTGGTAAATATATGACCCTCTGCATCTGTCAAAATACTATGTTACCTGTGTATCACAAAGGGTGAACTTCCAGGAATGCAAACTAAAAAATAAGCAAAACACATCAAACACAGGATGCCTGGATGGCTCAGCAGTTGAGCACCTGCCTTTGTCCCAGGGTGTGATCCTGGAGTCCCAGGACTGAGTCCAACATCAGGCTCCCTGCATGGAGCCTGCTTCTCTCAATCTCTCTGTATCTCTCATGAAAAAATAAATAAAATCTTAAAAAAAAAAAAAAAAAAAAAACCCACAGCAAACAGGATGTTGGCGGTCCCAGGATGGAACCCACTTAACTACATTACAAGTGTGTGACATAACTGCACTGAAGTGGTGGGCAGCAAAGAAGCTGACCTAAGTAACTCTAGAAATGGAGGTTTTGACTGGAATTTGTAAGGCAAAACACACACACACAAACTGTACATTAACACTGTACTTGTTTGTTTTTAAAGATTTTATTTATTTATTCATGAGGGACACAGAGAGAGAGAGAGGCAGAGACACAGACAGAGGGAGAAGCAGGCTCCATGCAGGGAGCCCCATGTGGGACTTGATTCCTGGACCCCAGGATCATGCTCTGAGCCGAAGGCAGACACCCAACCGCTGAGCCACCCGAGGCGTCCCAACACTGCACTTGTTTATAAATTTGTTTCTCAGGAAATATAGATAACAATTATGAAAGAGCCTTATGTGTATATTGAGGTTGAACAAATAAGCAAAGGGATGATAGAAAGTGGGAGCCAGGGTTCTCACTGCCAGCAAGCAAGTTACAGATAAAAAACAAAGGTTAGAACAAACCCATGTGGATTCTAAACCCTGATTAGAGTCAGAGACATAAGCATGAACTCATGCTTAGCTTAATGTGTATACAAATGGATGCATACAGAAACATTACAGATATGTCCTGTATATATGACTTAGTATATACACATATAACACCTAGCTGTCTGCTGAGAAGACCTAGAAGTAAGGACACTCCAGGAACAATCAATAAACACACCTAGTGCCCACATTTTAGTTTCTAAATACTATTCTCCAATAAAAGGAACCAGGGCTCCTTGGCAAAATGGCTGAGTCTAGGCTTAGGGCAAGGAAAATACAGATGAGCCAGGAGCAGCCTGTAGCATCATAAAGTAAGGAAGTGCTCAAGCAAAAGCATGTGACATTTCAAAGGGACACAGAAACCAACCTCAAATCGCTCCTAATGGCCAGGCAATATGAACAATAAGATAAAAATAATTTATTGGACTATAAGTAGAATTAAATAAATGGGGGAGAAGAGACAAATGTTCTTCACAGAAGAATTCCAAATAATTCTCTCCAGGAGGTGGAGTTTAAAATCCCCTCCATCGGGGATCTCTGGGTGGTGCAGCAGTTTAGCACCTGCCTTTGGCCCAGGGCGCGATCCTGGAGACCTGGGATCGAATCCCACATCGGGCTCCCGGTGCATGGAGCCTGCTTCTCCTCTGCCTATGTCTCTGCCTCTCTCTCTCTGTGTGTGACTATCATAAATAAATAAAAATTTTAAATAAATAAATAAGTAAATAAGTAAATAAATAAATAAATAAATAAAATCCCCTCCATCTTGATTATCCAGGTGGGGCCAATTTAATCACACATATCTAAAATTAGGGAACATGGGCAACAGGGGTGGCTCAGCGGTTTAGCGCCACCTTCTGCCCAAGGTGTGATCCTGGAGACCTGGAATCGAGTCCTATGTCCGGTTCCCAGCATGGAGCCTGCTTCTCCCTCTGCCTGTGTCTCTGCCTCTCTCTCTCTCTGTGCCTCTCATGAATAAATAAATAAAATCTTAATTAATTAATTAATTAATTAATTAATTAAAATTAAATAAGGGAACATGTCCCAGCCATTGTCAGAGGGAGAAGTGATTAAGGAAGAAGAGTCAGAGGGTTGCATGTTGTTGGCTTCAAAGATAAAGAGAGCTGTAGCCAAGCAATTTGAGTTGCCTCTAAAAGTTGGAGAAGGGAAGGAAATGGAATTCTCCCCCAGAGCCTCCAGAAAGGGACACAGCCCTGCCAACACTTTTATTATAGCTCAGGAGACTCATGTCAGACTTCAGACGTACAGAACTGAAAGATAATAAATTTGTATTGTTTCAAACCACTAAGTTTGTGGTAATTGATTACAACAGCCATAGGAAATGAACAGAAGCACTTACTATTGTATCTTTGTATAAGGACATAGCCAGGAACTTACTATGCAAAGATGGTACCATTATAACCGCTCATGCAAGATTCCACAATGCCCTTGGCCACAGTTGAGAACACAGACTCCTACAAATGTAAACATCAACCATTTTAACATTTCATAGAAATGAAAACATTTTTCTTAAACTACATTCTAAAACAGAATAAAAATAGTGCTTAAATTTTTCAACGCTTGTGATAATGTGAAAATTACAATCACAATAGAAAAAAGGCTAAAATACCTAAAATGAAAAACATTAGACAATTATGTCCACTAAGCTCATATACAATTATAGATTTAAAGCTTATATCTAGGGACACCTGGGTGGCTCAGCAGTTATACGTCTGCCTTCGGCTCAGGGCGTCATCCTGGAATCCCAGGATCAAGTCCCGTATCAGGCTCCCTGCATGGAGCCTGCTTCTCCCTCTGCCTATGTCTCTGCCTCTCTCTCTGTGTCTCTCATGAATAAATAAATAAAATCTTAAAAAAAAAATAAAGAAATAAAAAATAAAGCTTATATCTACAATTTACACAGAATTTTGTTCAGCACGTTGCATGCTAATATTATACTCGTCTTTGCATCAAATACATAGCTGGAAGAGAGAGGGAGAGGGAGAATCAGGCTCCCTGCTGAGCTGAGAGCCCAACGTAGCACTCTTGATCCCAAGACCCTGGAATCATGACCTGAGCCAAAGGCAGATGCTTAACCAACTGAGCCACCCAGATGACCTGACTACTAGAAAATTTTAAATTATATGTGACTAACTTTATATTTCCATTGACCATCCATGTCCTAAACGAAAAAAGATCTAAAGATTTAGATATCTCACCCAAAAATACCCATGGGTGTAAGGGAATAATCAAGATCTATGATATCCAATACAGTAGCCATTAGCCATCATGTGGCTATTTAAATTCAAAGAAATTAAAATTAAATAAAATGTAAAAGTCAGGTCCTTAGATGCAGTAGCCACATTTCAAGTGCTCAATAGCCACATGCAGTTAATGTCTCTGAAAAACTAAACTTTAGATTTTCTTTAAGCTTCATAAATTCAAACTTAAGTAGCCACATGTGACTAGAGGCTACTGTAATGGACAGCACAGATATAGAACATTTCCCTTTTTTTAACTGATTTATTTTTTGAAACATTTTTTTTAATTTCTTATTTATTCAGAGGCGGGGGGGGGGGGGGGCAGGCAGAGAGGCAGAGACACAGGCAGAAGGAGAAGCAGGCTCCATGCAGGAAGCTCTATGTGGGACTTGATCCAGGGTCTCCAGGATCACACCCCAGGCTGCAGGCGGCGCTAAACCACTGAGCCACCGGGGCTGCCCTGAACATTTCCCTCATTAAAGAAAGTTCTAACAGATAGTGCTAACTAGATCTTAACTAAATTGCCCTTAATTAGAAATAGCTACTGACATCATAGTAATCTTAAACCTGTTACTCTCTTCTATGGTTTGAATATTTATGTCCTTCCCAAAATTTGTATGTTGAAACACTAATCCCCAATGTGATAGTATTTGGAGATGGGGCTTTTGGAAGATAAGGTCAAAAGGTAGAGCCCTCATGATGGGAGTAGTGCCTTTCTGACATTCTAAGAGACGAGAAGAATTTGTTTTCTCTCTCCCTCTACAGTGAGAAGGTAACTGTGGCAAGCCAGGAAGCAGGTCCTTACCAGACACTGGGTATCCTAGCCTGGATCTTAGAATTCCCAACCTCCAGAATAGTAAGAAATAAATGTTTGCTGTTTAAGTCACTTAGTTTTTGATATTTTTGTTATAGCAGCCACAACTAAGATACTCTCCCCTCAACTAGGAAGTTCAACTATACTTATCAATCATCCAAGCGGCTCTGAAAAATACACCTCCACTAACCTCTATCACTGAATGGTGAGTGAAAGTAAAGCGAGTTTGTCCCAAAGCTGATGCATGACTCTTGAAGACACTGAGCCTTCCAGGACCCCTGCCCTTTATCAGTGCATATCAGGGGCTAGGGGACATGAAGCTGGAGAAGCCCTTGCTTTGGGCCTCACTGCCCCTATCCTGGATGCGGTGCGAAATGAAAAGGAGCAAAGGAAGTGTTGAAAAAAAAAAAAAAAAGAGCAGGTTTGTCATTCTGGCACAAAGTTTGATGAAGGAAGAAAAATAATAAAATTAAGTTTAAAATATTTTAAAATATATTAAATCTAAATATTTATATAAAATGTTTGAGTGTCCTTATCTGAAATCAAACCAAAGAAACCAGAAATGAAATCCTCACAAATAACAGAATCTTATCCAAATGGAGTTTCCAAAATTATCATACCTGAGTGGTTTGCATGTCTGCAACATGATCAAATGTGAAGGTCTTGGGCTCAGGGTTGGAGTGTAGCCGGAGAGTGGTAGAGGAAAGCACAGATAAGCATAAGTTTTGCTCTCCATCAGCTGATCCAGAACCTTCTGTAAGTGGACGAATTCGCACAAAAACTTTGATGGCATCACCTTCATTACTAAAGACAAAAAATGTTCCAGCCTAAGTTTAGTGGGGGAAAACTAAAAAGGGATCTGAGTTTCATATTGCCTCTAATGTTTCCATACTGAGTTTCCCCAACAAAGCCCCAAATCTACCCACTTACATTTACTTCTTCTAAAAGAGTCTCACATGACTCACACCCTTTACAGATTTGTTTCATAATACTCATCTTCATAAGCTTTTATTTGAAATCAGCTCAAAGGGAGTTGATTCCATGGAGCTTCAGGCACTGCTTGTCTGATTTCCTTCTTAGTAGCAGTAATAAATCACCCCCAAGGAAGAACGGTTACCAATTCCATCTTTTAGCCTCAAAGGTGAGAGGATGGGTGAAGTTTTGGGGAGGAAGTGTGAGGTTTCCAGATTTCCAGGTAGCTGAGGACCAAGCTTAATTCTGAAACAAGTACCCCTTACTGTGCTAAATGGTTGTTTCAGGAATACTATATCCCTAATTCTTTTGGTCTCATCAACGATATTTTTCCTTACCTTGTTTGGTTAGACTGACAATTTGTCACGTTGCGTAACTCAGCTAGAAAAAAAAACAAGAAGTTACTATAGGCATTTAAAATTGTACTATAAAAATCTCATTCTTATCTAGCCTGATCTTCTGTTGCTGACAACTCCTGTCTCCTCAGCTCCCTGACCTCTTGACAGCAGGGCACTCCAGGGCCCAGGCTTGATCTTCCTTCTATTCTATCTGCATCCACTCAGTTGGTGATGACACCCAAGCTCATGGTTTTAAATGCTAAGCATATGTTGGTGAGTCTCAAATTTAAACCTCCCTGGACCACTTTAAGCACTAGACCCTCAAATCTAACTTCCTACCTGACATTTCCAATTGGATGCCCCATGGTCAATGTCTCAATGTCCAAAACTGAACAACTGATCACCCTACTCCCACCCCAAACATGCTTCTCCCAACTCAATTAATGACAATTCCATCTTTCTTTGTCTTTCTCTCTCCTTTTTTCTTTAAGATTTATTTACTTGAGAAAGAGAGAGAGAGAAAGAGTGAGCTACCAGCAGGGAGGGACAGGGGAGAGGGAGAGAAAGTCTTAAACAGACTCCTTGCTGACCAAGGAGCCTGACACAGGGCTCGATCTCAGGACCCTAAGATCATGACCAAAAGCTGAAACCAAGAGCTGGACACTTAACTGACGTGCCACCCAGGCATCCAGAAAACTCCATCCCTCTAGTTGCTCAGGCCAAATTTTGGGAGTCAGCTCTGACCCCTTTCTTTCTCATACTTCATATCCAACCTGTTAGCCAATCTTTGGCTCTACCTTCAACACATCCAGAATCCTACAACTTCAGGTCAAATCCACTGCTATGGAATCAAGCCAGCAACACCCCTTATTTGAGTTATGACAACAGTCTCCTGCTTCTCTTACTCTCTCCCTCATCCCCAGAGTCCCACCTGTTATCAACCCAGAAGGGAGAATGATTTTGTTAAAAAAGAACTCAGACATCAACTTCCAGCATGACCACATGAGGAACTCCATTGACCCACTGCCCAGGAAAACTGGTGAAATAAAAAAACAAAACAAAACAACAAACACTTAAGCTCTCTAGAACCAGCCATAAAGGTAAATAGCCAAATGAAAAAACACCTAGTCAAGAAGATCTATGAAAATTCCACAACAAATGTGAGAGTCTATGGTACTTGAACCAAGATCACTCCCTCTTTTCCAGCTCAGCAAGTTGGGTGACTACTCCAAACAGCACAGCCAAGAACACAGACATTCTCCCCCCGCTCCCCTCAGCTCCCATTTGGAGGGTTTTCTTTCCAGGAACAGGTGATCAGTTTCTCATTCCACCTCCAGCCAGCTGCCTGTTGCTGAAGCTAAATCCCAAAAAATATGGTTGAGAGGTGGGATTCCCTTCTCCCACCCAGCCTCCACTTGTAGAATGAGACTGTACCTTGGACATAGTGTACTGAAAACACTGGTACTCTGATCTACCCTTGGTCAGGCTCATGAGGCAATAAGTGGTTCTCCACTAGGAGAGGGAAGTCAAGGGAATGCCAGGCTGCACATACACACACACATTCACTCCCCAACACTCAGCAACCAGAGCAGAGGCATCACTCTGAAAGAAGACTGTCATTGTCTCCATCCCCAGCTCCAGAGCCGAGGATCAGAGATCTTGCCTCAGGGAAAACAGACCACAAAGCAGATAGCTTAGCTCAGGAGCTGACCTCATTTCCAACAGAGCATGGAGAAAAGTTCAAGCCTAATAACACACTCAAGAACAATGAAGGTTGTATGAGAGGCAATCAGGAGGTACAAAAAACACCACTGGCCTATTAATTTGCAGGAGAGAACTGGGCATCAGACAGCTGAGAGCAGCTTTACTGGGGTCAACACAAGTATCAAACCAGACCTCAGAAACTTCTGTCAAAGGGGCAAGAGTCCGGGGCTCTTGGGTGGCTCAGTCAATTAAACATCTAATTCTGGGTTTCGGCTCAGGTCATGATCTCAGGGTCATGAGACCGAGGCCCACGTAGGGCCCCAGCAGAGCATGGAGCCTTGCTTAAGATTTTCTCTCTCCCTCTCTTTGCCCCTCTCCACACAAAAAAGGGGTGTGAAGAGTCTAACTAGATTAATTTGTAGGGCAATTTTTAGGCACTGTTCAAAACAGCGCAATCAGCTAGTATTCCTGAAGTTTAAGAACTAAGTGTAGGGGATCCCTGGGTGGCGCAGCGGTTTGGCACCTGCCTTTGGCCCAGGGCGCGATTCTGGAGACCCGGGATCGAATCCCACATCGGGCTCCCGGTGCATGGAGCCTGCTTCTCCCTCTGCCTGTGTCTCTGCCTGTCTCTGCCTCTCTCTCTCTCTCTCTCTATCATAAATAAATAAAAATTAAAAAAAAAAAAAAAAAAAAAAAAACTAAGTGTAGTCAGGGAGAGATCCCCACCAAAAACACTGTCATCAGGGTGACTGTGAGCATACCCAAAGTTGAGGAGCAACATCAGAGCTTAACGCCATGAGAGGGAAAGAGAGGTCACTAAAATGATCCAGTCAGTCATTAAACAAACAAGCAGGGGCAGCCCAGGTGGCTCAGTGGTTTAGCGCGGCCTTCAGCCCAGGGCGTAATCCTGGAGACCAGGGATCAAGTCCCACGTTGGGCTCCCTACATGGAGCCTGCTCCCCCCACCCCGTGGTTCATGAATAAATAAAATCTTAAAATAAATAAATAAACAAACAAGCAAATAACAACCCTGAGAGGGTAGAGAGATCAGTATCCAAAGCTGCTATAATTTATTATCTAGGAGCCCAGGTGGCTCAGCGGTTTAGCACCGCCTTCAGCCCAGAGCATGAGTGATCCTGGAGACCTGGGATGGAGTCCCACGTCGGGCTCCCTGCATGGAGCCTGCTTTTCCCTCTGCCTGTGTCTCTGCCTCTCATGAATAAATAAACAACAACAACAAAACAAAACAAAAACAAAAAAACCCTTTAAGAGGTTAAGTATTGAACCAAAAAAAAATGCCAGGCATTCAAAGAAACAAGAAAATATGAGCCATGAAGCAGGAAAAAAAAAGCTGGCAACAAAAACTGCCTAAGATAGCATCCAGATGTTGGGAGATCTCAAAGTAACCATTTAAACATGTTTACAGAACTGAAGGAAATCCTAACTAAAGCATTAATGGAAGGTATAATAACAATATCCCACCAAACAGAGAACAGAGATAGACATTAATTTGAAAAACTGAACCTCTACAATTCAAAAAGTACAATAACTGAAACAAAAATTCACTAGAAGGACTCAACAGTATATATGAACTGGCAGAAAAAAAATAAGCAAGCTTCAAGACAGATCAATAGAGACTATATAAGCCAAAGGACAGAAAAAAGAATAAAGGAAAGTAAAGCAAGCCTCAGAAAAAGGTGGGACATCATTAAACACACCAATATACATGTAATGAGGAGGACCAGGAGAAAAGATAAACAGCAGAAAAAAATTCAGAGATATGATAACCAAAAACTTTCCAAATTCACGGAAAAATAATGTACACATCCAGGAAGTTCAATGAATTCCACACAGGATAAACACAGAGATCCACAAAGTGACATATCATGGTAAACATGGTGAAGATGGAAGAGAAGGGAAAAAAAAAATCTTTGTTTACCTTCACAGCTGACTTCTCAGCATAAACAAAGGAAGCCAGAAGGAATCTGAGAGAGAATTTGCTGCTGGCAGACCCACCTTTCAAGAATGTGGTAAAGGGAGTCCTCCTGTCTCAAAGTAGGGGACATTCAGATGGTGACCTGAATCCACATGAAAAATCAAAGAGCACCAGGGAAAGGTAATTATGCAATTATTGAAGACATAGAAATGCCTATTTTTTCCTCCTCTTTTCTCTTGACTTTTACTTTTATTTTTTTAAGATTTTATTTGAGAGAGATATATAACATCAGCATGAGGGAGTAAGCACAATGAGCAGGGGGAGGGGTGGAGAGAGAGGGAGTAGCAGACTCCCCACTGAGCAGAGTCCAATGTAGGGCTCAATCCCAGGACCCCAGGATCATGACCTGAGCTGAAGACAGACGCTTAACTGAGCCACCCAGGCGCCCCCTTTTAATGGACTTTTAAAGCATTGAAATGATCTCAGAGTTGTGAATTTTAGCCCCACATCAGTTGTAGATACTACTTAAAAAAAAAAAAAAAAAAAAAAAGCTTTAAAAAACCAAATAAAATAAAATGTACATAATGTATTGTTGGGTCTACAACATATAGGAATGAAATATACATATGAGGTAGGTAGGAGCAAAGCTGTACTGGCCTGAGGAAATGACTAATGTTGGTAAAGTAATAATTACAGTAATGTATTCTTAGGTTTATAACATTAATAAATACAGTATGTTTAACAATAATACCTAAAGGGGGTGAGAGGGAATAGAGCTACAAAAGAGTAATGTTTATTTATTTATTTATTTTTAAGATTTTATTTATTCATGAGAGACACAGAGAGAGAGACAGAGACAGAGACACAGGCAGAGGGAGAAGCAGGCTCCATGCAGGGAGCTGGACGTGGGACTCGATCCCAGGTGTCCAGGATCACGCCCTAGGCTTAAGGCAGCGCTAAACCACTGAGCCACCGGAGCTGCCCAAGAGTAATGTTTATTATCACTGGAATTAAACTAGTATAAATCTGATGCTGATTCTGATAAGATGTGCATGTTAAAACCCTAGAGCAACTGCTTAAAAAAACAAAAATCTGAAAAAGAAAAAGCAGTAAAGCAGTGAAGAACAGAACATAAAAGTTGTGAGACACATGGAAAACAAAAAGTAAAATGGCACATGTAAATCCAACTATATCAATAACATGTGAATGGATTAAATAACCTAATTAAAAGGCAGAGACTGTCAGACTACTTGAGAAAACATTCTCCAACTATACACTACCTACAGGAAACTCACTCTAGATTCAAAGATAAAAATACACTGAAAGTAAACAATGAAAAAGACATCTCACCCAAATAGCAACCACAAGAAGGCTGCAGTAGCTATTGGACAAAACAGATTTTTAAAAACCACACAAAAAAGTCGATAAAGAGATAAATAAGAGGGACATTTTATAATGATACAAAGATCAATCCTTCAGGATGATAATACAGATACAAACATATATTCACCTAATATCACCAAAATATACAAAGGGAAAACGGACAGAAAAGTATAGAGAAACAGACAATTCAACAATAACAGCTGGAGACTTCACTAACCTACTTTGAATAAGAAGAGAGAGTAGTTGTTACTTAGGTCTGATGGAAGAAAGAGAGGTGGGGAGAGGGAGAGCTGAAGGTATGAGATTTCTTTTGAGGTGATGAAAATGTTCTAATGGACTATGCTGATGGTTGCACATATCTGTGAATATACTAAAAACCACTTTACACTTTATACAGATGGTATGGTATCGGACATACATCTCATTCAAACTGCTAAAACATGTCAGACATCAGTACTAAATGCAATGAGAAATCTGGTTCTAGAGAAAAAAGACTAAAATAAATCATTGAGACACTGGATAAAAGTAAAATATAGACTGTGTATTAGATAACAGTATTATGTCAATGTAAAATTTTTTATTTCAATCACTGCAATGTGATTAGCCAACAGAATACACCTATCCATAGAAATTACTCACTGAAATATTTCGTGGTAAAGGCACATGATGTCCCCGTTTTACTCTCAAATGGCTCATAAAAAATATGTGTATACACACACAATCAGGAGGGTGAGGGAGAAGGGAAAGAGAAGGATAAGGCAAATGTGGCAAACTGGAAAGTGGTTAATACGAGTGAAGAGTATTACACAAGAATTCTTTGTACTACTCTCACAATTTTTCTGCAAATTTAAATTATAGCAAAATTAAAAGCTATTAAAATAAATAAGGATATGTGTGTATCATAGCAAGTCATTCCTCTGTTCAAAACTCTGCAATGGTTGTCCATCTCAGAGTAAAAAGCAAAGTTCTTACAACAGCTTATAGGAACCTACATGATCTAGTGACCCTGCCTCCCCCCATTACCACTTCCACAACTCATTTCCTATTACATTCCTTGTTCCACTACAACCAAACTAGATTTCTTGTAATTTCTAGAACGTGTTACACTTCAGTACCTTTACACGTGCTGTACCTTCTGCCTGGAACATTTCTTTCTTTTTTCTTTCTTTCTTTTCTTTCTTTCTTTTTTAAGATTTTATTTATTTATTCATGAGAGATACAGAGAGAGAGAGAGACAGAGACATAGGCAGAGGGAGAAGCAGGTTCCTTGCAGGGAGCCTGATGCAGGACTCCATCCCTGATTCCAGAATCATGACTTGAGTGGAAGGTAGGTGCCCAACCACTGAGCCACCCAGGGTCCCTGGAACATTTCTTTGGGCATTTACTCAAGTATTGTCTTCTCAATAAGGCATTCCAAAACCTCACATGGTGGGAAACACCAGCTGATCTCACCACCTACTCACCTATCACTCTAACTCCCTTTCCTGGCCCTATTATGGACTTACTGCCATAATAATATATATTAGTTTACTCTTTCTCCTCCAAATTAACTGTTTACATTGCCTAGAGCAGTGCCTGACACACAGTGAACACACAGTAAATATCTTTGAATAAATTAATACTAGGACATCAGCAAAAAACAAAACAAAACAAAACAAAACACCCCACAAACACTTAATTTCAATTCTTTCTATTGTTTTTTTTTTCTTTTTTCTTTCTATTGTTTATTTCTATTCTTCACTTCACAGCACAGAAGCTCAAAGTAAATATTCACCACAGAACAAGTGTTCTGGAAACTACCCTTTCCAGCTATTCCCTCAAGCAAATGAATGTCTGTGAAGTGGGAAATAGACCAGATTGCCCAATTCCCCACCTGCTCTTCACAGTTTCTACAAGAGCTGGCAGCAAAGCAACAGTCCTTCTGTATCTTCTGCAAAAATAAAAACAAATGAGAATGCCAGAATACAAAAGGAAGGCTTTCCTGTTAGGAAAGCTGAAGTCTGATCCTTACGAAGAGCTGGAGAAAGAGAAAAAAGATTAAAATAGATGATGTGAGCTAGGGTCACATACCCAGACAGCAGAAAAGGTAAGCAAAAAATACAAAGGCTTGAGTCAGGCAGATATTCAGAAGGTTTTGGGAGTTTTAGGAGGAGGCAGATCAAACAGGAACCTGCACCTCAATTTATCAAGAGGGCACTATTGGGCATCTGGGAGGCTCAGTCTGTTAAGTGTCTGTCTTTGGCTCAGGTCATGATCTCAGAGTCCTTGGATAGAGCCCAGAGTCAGGTGCCCTGCTCAGTGGGGAGTCTGCTTCTCCCTTTCCCTCTGCCCCAGCTCTTTCTCTGTCCCTCTCAAATAAATAAATAATCTTTCAAAAATAACAAATAAATAAAAAGTAAAAAAAATAAAGGCAATGTACCATGCTAAAAACAGTCAACCAATCTTTAATAATTCTATACAAATGATGTTAAGTAATCCCTTTATCACTGCTATGGTATGTTTGTATCTCCCTATAATTAGTATGGTGAAATCCTAACTTTCAGGGTGTGGTATTAGGAGGTGGCGGGGAAAGTGATTAGGTCATGAAGGCAGGACCCTCATGATTGACATTAGGGTCCTTATAAAAGACACCCCAGGTAGCTCTTCCCTTCCACCACATGAGATTACAGCAAAAGAGAGCCTCAGTGAGGAAGTGGGCCCTCACCAAACATAGATATGCAGATACCATCATCATAGACTTCTCAGACTCCAGAACTGTCAGAAATAAATGAACATTGTTTAAAAGCTACCAGTTTGTTATTTTTGTTAGAGCAGCCCAAACAGACTAAGACAACTATCATCTACAACAATGAATCCTCAAGGTGACAGCAGAAAACACATTTTTACATAAGCTTTTTTTTTTTTTAACCACTTAAAATTGAAAGGTTCAAGCCACCACATGTTAGCATTAGTAAAATCAGGAGTTGAGATGCTAAGCAGGAGCATAGCAGATTTTTTAAAAATTACACTAAATTGTAGTTTTAACCTTTCTTTATGATAAGACATATTTTAAACTTATTTCTAAAAATAAAAAAATAAAAATAAACTTATTTCTATTTTTTATGCTTTCTCAGATACAGATTTTTTTTTTTTCTGTGCTGGAATAAGACTGAATTTATTACAGTAAGGCCTTCCTTACTAGGGACAGCCCAGAACTAGAGGATGAGTTTACTTCAGGCCAACCCTCCTGCCTGTAAGCACCCAGGAAGCAGAAAAAGTATAGAAAACTTATCTACCTGACAGCACTGGTGACCTGCCAAGGCGGTCAGCAAATACAGAGCCAAAACCCAAGAGGAGAACACAAGTCCAGAGATGTGAGCGCAACATCTGAGGCTGCTTCTTCCTTCAAAGAGATTACGATTCTGCGAGCTGCAGCTAAGAGGCTGAGATTTTGGGCAGAGTTTTGAATAGACTCAGATGAGAGAAACAAAATTTGGGGTTCAGGGCCCTAATAAATGCCCATGCTTTCGAAGGGAAGACAGAAAGGCCACACCCTAGGGGTAAGGATGAACCAAAAATAGATCCAGACTTCTACTTAAGGCCATGATGGAGTAACAGGGACTACATTTACTGGCCTGTCTTAAGTTACTCGGAAACTGGGAAAATACATACAACAAGTTTCAGACACTGAACAACAGCACAGTAAAGTGAGTGGGAAATAAAGGCAGTGAGTGGCTTCAACTGCCCCACCTCAACTCCCTGGAGTTTCAAGCCTGAAAGGCAGGGAAGGGGAATCCAATATAGCACCTGGTGGTCGAGTTGAGTCAAGAAGATACTGGATGAACATGTGTTACAACTTTTCTGTAAACCTAAAATTACTCTAAAATGAAATGTTTACTAAAGAAAGGAAAAAAGCTAAGTTAGTAAGCCAATAGTGAAATAAAACAAAAAAATTGCACAGAGGTAGATAGTTCTGCATTAAGATTCGTTGAGTTCTGAGGCAATGCCATCACTGAGAAATGCTGCCATTTGAACCCAGACATTCAGGATCCAGAGCTCACACTCTTAACCACCTCAGTATGCTGTATCTTAAGCAAAGGTTTAAGAGTATAAAAATCTATCACACAGCTGCTGTAAAATGTTGACACAAAGGTCCTTGATAGGCATTTGCTGTAAAATTCTTTTAGCTCTCAAGTCCTCAATCCATCTAAACTTAAAATATGATGAATATTTACAGCAGCTTTATTCATAATAACTCATCTAGAAACCCAAATGTACATCAAAGGAATAAACAAATTGTGGCACACTGACATGATGGAACACTAAACAACAATGAAAAAGAATTAACTGCTGCTACAGCCAACAGATAAAACAGTGCTCAGACATAATATTTAGTAAAAAGCCAGAACAAAAAGAATAAATATCATTTACATGAAGTTCAAGAATAGGCAAAATTAGTCAATGGTGATAGAAATCAGTGTAGTTGTTAACTAAGGAACACAGGGAACTTTCTGGGGCATAGGAACCATTCTATTTCTTGATCTTGGTGGCAGTGACAAGAGTGTATTCATATGTAAAAATTCATCGCATAGTAGTCTTAAGATTTATGTCCTTTGCTGTATGTATATTAATCCTCAAAAAAAAATCCTCAACAAAACAGTAAAGTTTTAAAAGGGTCTTCCCGCAATCTTCCTTCCAAAAGATTGGGGACACCTGGGTGGCTCAGCAGTTTAGCACCTACCTTCAGTCCAGGGCGTGATCCTGGAGTCCCAGGATCAAGTCCCACATCAGGATCCCTGCATGGAGCCTGCTTCTCCCTCTGCCTGTGTCTCTACCCCTCTCTCTGTCTCTCATAAATAAATAAATAAAAATAAAAAATAAATAAATAAAAAATAAATAAGTAAATAAATAAATAAAATCTTAAAACAAAACAAAAGTTGCTTTACTTATTCTGCAGTCCAGATAAATACCTATGGATCATTTGACCTGAAAGAGAATCTTCAACTCAATTTCATTGGGATTGTACTTCACATTCTCGTTTCTCTGATTTCACGATCAGCAACCCACGGTGCCAAAGGTGTCACAAAAAATAACCTTCATCGGCACAAAAGTAAAAGTCGTGGACAGCACCGGGTGAGTTCCCCAATTCCTGCGCCAAATCTCTGGACTGCTGGGAATGCAAGCAGCATTCACCTGGATGTCATCAACCTCAATGTTGCTAACAGACTACAAGGAACAGAAAAGTTCCCCATGGAAAACCACCATTTTTTATACAGGGGAGTTGTGAATATCCTTGTTCCCACCACTTCTAGAAAATGATGTGCATAGACAAGACAGAGCACTTTAATAGACAGCGACATATAAATGTTACTTTCCATTATGTGAACAAGATGCTCTAATTATACCACAGGTATCAAATCTTATTTTTTTTTTAAGATTGTATTTATGTATTCATGAGAGACACAGAGAGAGGCCGAGATACAGGCAGAGGGAGAAGCAGACTCCCTGCAGGGAGCGGGATGCAGGACTGGATCCCAGGACCACAGGGAAGGTAGACGCTCAACCACTGAGCCACCCAGCAATCCCTCAATTGTCCTTAAGTCCAGATTTACAAAACAAAGACTGTGGTTGTGCACAAAGCCTAGAGAACATTTCAATCCAAACACATACCAATTTGTGTGCTAATATCCCCTGAATACTGAAAATGGCGATAGAAGAGAAATACTTTCCGGGATCCCTGGGTGGCTCAGTAGTTGGGCACCTGCCTTCGGCCCAGGGTGTGATCCTGGCGGCCAGGGATTGAGTCCCACATGGAGCTCCCTGTGTGGGGCCTGCTTCTCCCTCTGCCTGTGTCTCTGCCTCTAGCTCTTTCTGTGTCTCTCGTGAATAAATAAATAAAATTTAAAAAGAGAGGGAGAGAAACACTTTAGACAGAAAGAGAGAGCACAGTGAGTAGGCAGTGAATGATGTGATGGCCTAGAAAGTAAATGAAAGAAAAAATATATTATCAGAAGACAATTACAACTGACAGCTTGAAGCACCGACGTTGTTGGAAGTCTCATCAAAGCCCCAAACAAAATTCAGTTTCTTCAATCTTCTAACATAGGCCTCTCCTCATTAACATTCATATCATTCAGGGAGATCCATGTGTTAGCTCAAAATCAGCTTTAAAAAACAAGACTCCTTAAAGGATTAGGCAATGTAAGAGATGAGGCACGTACACGGAAAGGCAAAAGACCAAGAAATCAGTGAAAATTACAGGGTTTATCAAAAGCAAAAATTGGGGACGCCTGGGCGGCCCAGTGGTTGAGGGTCTGCCTTCCTCTCAGGTCGTGATCCCGGCGTCCTGGGATCGAGTCCCGCATCCGGCTTCCCGCAGACAGCATGCTTCTTTCTCCCTCTGCCTGTGTCTCTGCCTCTCTCTGTGTATCTCTCACGAATAAATAAATAAAATCTTAAAAAAAAAAAAAAAAAAAAAAGGAAAAATTGGCAGTGCTCCTCTCCAAGAAAACAAGAAGAAAACGAACAGGTCCCTTGAGAAGAAAATAGGGATTTGTGCTAATCCTGAGCTTATCTAGAGATTCTACAGCAGGCCCTCCTCCACAAGAGGAAGACGCGCTTGGGACAGAATCCGTTCTCCCCTTCGGGACTGCCAGGGATGTGGAAATACGCCGAAGGTGGTGAGGCCCTCGGGCAAGGGCACACGGACGGCCCCAGGCAGGACGCGGGAACAGGGCAGCGACGAAGCGGCAGAACGGAGGACGGAAGGACGAAACCAGCGGGTGGCTGGGCGCCAGGCTCCTGGAGGAGGGCTCTCCGGGTCACTGCCCAGCCCAGGCGCCTACAACTGTGCCTGGCTCGTGCTGTGGGGCCAATACACGGAGAGAAGGAAAGACAGCTGTCTGTAGGAGGGACGGAGAGAGAGGTCCCAGACGCTCCGCGCCGCTCAGTCCACTGCTGTCCCTCACGCTCAGCCGGGAAACCGGGGGCGGGGAGCCCCATCCTTTACTATATTTGGGACTCAGGAAGCCTGAGCGCCTTACTTACTTTTGCAGCCCGGCGCCATGGCGCCCTCACAGCTTGATCCCAAGACCAACGCGGCGGATACTCCCACCTTCAGCCGCGCAGCGCGCCGGGGTTCTGCACGCTCAAGATGGCCGCAAATTTGAATTTGGCGCTCGGGCCGGACGTTGACGCCAGCAAGGAGGCCGCCATGTTGCCCGGCCTCTGGCGGGGGCGGGGACGACGTGACGTCACAAGCAGGCGCCGTCGCGAATGTACCATCTCCAGGCGGCGCCGGGAACCTGTGTTTGCCCCGAAGCAGCCATGAGCAAGAGGAACCAGGTTTCGTACGTGCGGCCAGCCGAGCCGGCGTTCCTGGCCCGCTTCAAGGAACGTGTCGGCTACAGGGAAGGGCCCACTGTGGAAACCAAGGTGAGCCCAGGCCAGTCGCGGGACCTCAGAAACCCGGGCCGCCCTGCCATTTCCGGGTTCCGTCTTGACTTGGAGGCCAGGCGCTGACAGGTCCCTCCTCCCACTTGCTCCCAGCCTGGAATCTGGGTGGGTCTCAGCCCCCAGGCTAGTCTTCTTCAGTTACAGCCTCGTACGCCCGCGAGTCTGTCGTTTCTCGTAGTGCTGTTGTATTCTTGAAAATGACTTGATGCTGGTAAAGCGCTTCGTCCTTGGTAGATGGTTAAGAAAGATTCCTTTCCTCTCTTGTCTTATTCGCTGATCCCAAAACCTGTAGTTCGCAAGACGAGTAGTAGCTTAGTCCCGTTTTCCAGATAAAAGAAACCGAAGCCACTCGATCAAATGACCTGATGTCCTAGGCCTGAAAGTCTGAAGCATCTTTGGAAGAATGCCCTGGATCTGTTTTTATGCTTTGTTGTTTACTGCCTGCTTCCCCCCCATCTCCACCCCTCAAAGCATGTTTAAGAATATCCTGGATCTAAATAGAAGAGGAGCTTCAGGAAGGAGAAACACCTGAATAGTTTAGGGATGGGGATTCGTGATAATCAACTTCTGAGTGCTCTCGGGCTAATTGGTTCACACCAGAACCTGCCCTGCTGCTTTCAATAGGAAGAGACTATTATGCTTAGGGGTTGCGTGGCGACATAGAGGATTCATTTAGCACTGTGTCTAGTGCTTTCACGAATACCCACTCCTCAAGTCACTTAGAGCTTTGTAAAGGAAACAAGATCGACTTATGTGAAATTACTCAACCCAGTGAGTATGTGCTAAGACCAGGCATTGTGCTAGGCTCTGAAAGGACAGAGAAATGAATCTCCAAAATACCATATTCTTTTAAAACTTTCCTGCCTGTCTCATCTCTGCCTTCACAGGTTACTACCTCTGTGAACCTCTTCAAAACTCCTCCAAAGCATTGCTTCTCCTGTTTATCTCTTCACGTTGTTCATAGCTGTTATAGTCATCATTTTGCATTGCAATTACTTGCTCTCCTGTGTATCATCATCACTAAATCAAACTCTCCAAGTTAGTATCTTAATCTTTCTGTGTTTTCCCAGCAGCTGGCACAGTGTCTGGCACCAGGTAGTAGATGACCATTTGCATTGACTATTGTCAGGGAAGGCTTCACAGAGGAAGGGATAGTTAGATTGAATCTTGAGCATGGGTAGGACAGCAAGTAGAGATGGAATTCCGGAAGGGTAGATAAAGGTATAAAGATGGTGAGTCGGTGGGGCACCTGGCTGGCTCAGTCAGTGTAGGATGTGACTCTTGATCTCAGGGTTGTAGGTTTGAGCCCTATACTGGGTGTAGAGATTGTTTAAAAATAAAATTTTTTAAAAAAGCGAGTCATGGACTGTGTAGAGATGATTGAGGAACTGGTTGAAGGGAGGCCACATGGCCTATTCAGTAGGCAACAAGGAGCCGTTTTTGGTTAGAGATAACATGATCAGAGAGTGACTGATTTCCCAGGACCCAAACCAGTAATGATGACAAAGGATGAGATTTGAGGAAAGAGACATAGATTTAGCAATGAGGAGAATATGAGACCTAATTTTATGGTTTGCTTGAGATTCTTGTAATGATCATGTGTAAATAATTAACACCCTGAAGATTCTAGCTTGGAATGCTATTTTAAAACTTGGGGAGAGGGATCCCTGGGTGGCGCAGCGGTTTAGCGCCTGCCTTTGGCCCAGGGCGCGATCCTGGAGACCCGTGATCAAATCCCACATCGGGCTCCCGGTGCATGGAGCCTGCTTCTCCCTCTGCCTATGTCTCCGCCTCTCTCTCTCTCTCAATGTGTGACTATCATAAACAAATAAAAATTTAAAAAAAATAAATAAAACTTGGGGAGAGGGCAGCCTGGGTGGCTCAGCGGTTTAGCGCCGCCTTCGGACCAGGGCGTGATCCTGGAAACCCGGGATCGAGTCCCATGTCAGGCTCCCTGCATGGAGCCTGCTTCTCCCTCTGCCTGTGCCTCTGCCTCTCTCTCTCTGTCTGTGTCTCTCATGAATGAATAAATAAAATCTTAAAAACAAAAAAAAAAGGAATGCCAAGTCTCCAAGTCTAAAAAATAATAAATAAATAAATAAATAAATAAATAAATAAATAAATAAATAAAACAAGCAAACTTGGGGAGAGGGGCACTTTCCAATTCATATCAATTATTTAGACTTCCCTAGTTAAGAGACTTTTCCATAAAGGGACACCCCATGTCTGTGGTTGAGAAACCAACCGTACTCTTAGGTTGGCATTATAACCATTGTTCTAGTGATCTGTTAGCAAAAAGATAAGTTTCATGGGAAATAATTACATAATTGAGTTAAATTATCTTATTCACCATCTTGAGAGTTAATTCAAGAGTGGCTTTGAGCAGCCACTGTTTCTTTGTTTCTTTTAAGATTTTATTTTTAAGTAATGTCTACACCCATTGTGGGCTTGAACTCAAAATCCCAAGATCAAGAGTCACATGCTCTATCAACTAAGCCAGCCAGGCACCCCAGGAATGATTTTATTTTATTTTCCCATTTCTATGGTGAAAAATACTTATTTACTAGTTTGTGATGACTTATTGGAATCTTTCAGAAAAAAAAAATAGGCAAAACCAATGAGTAATCTGTGCACTAACATGGATATTATTAAAGAGAATGCACTTGTGTCAAATGATTGAGCAGACTTCGGATATAGACAAAATGAATGAATGTGCCTGTGAGTGACTTCCCCTCCGGGGCTTTAGGTAGTTCATCATTTTTCATCTTATTAGTCATTCATGAGTAAACCAACAAATACTCCTTGTATCATCCCTGCTGTTTGTCAAGCTCTGTGTCTCTCAAAGGAGCTCACCTAGTGGAAACAGAAAAATATTGATAACTCTGTTTGGCACATGCTCCCTATGAGCTATGCACAGTGTGAGAAAGAAGATGAGGCGACATTAGGAATGTACTTCTAAAAAATCTAAGTCTATAAGGCAGCTCAAGTTGGTGTGGACCAGGGGCCATGGGGTTTCTAGGCACTTGGAACTTGTTCAGAGATGGGAGGCAGAGGAGCTAATATAATATGTTCATGGATCTGCAGTCTTCCAACCTGGCTGGTGTCCAGAGCCTGTGGTTGTGGTACAGAATAATGCTGTGTTCATAGGCCAGATCATGAGGGCTTTGTTGCCCTGTTTGGGGAGACAGGACTCTTGAGAGGTGGAGTAACAAGTTACTTGAATAACGTGTGGTGGGTATGCATTCCTTTCAACCCAGCATTTCCACTTCTAGGAATTTATCTTACATATAAGTTCACGAAAGTGAACAAAAACAAGTGCATAGTAGAAGAAAGTAAACAAAGCATAGTGGGGAAAAAACTAGAAACCACTAAAATTTGTATTTACAGGGTACCAGTCAAATAAACCATGAGATGACCATATACACAATTAAATACTAGGCAGTGATTTTTAAAGTAGATAATTCCGTATTAATAAATAATTCCAAGGTGTTATACAAAGATTTTTTTTTTTTTTTTGAGTAAAAACGTTGGGAGAGAAGGGCTTGTGTGGTATCTGACTTTTTTTTTTTTTTTTTTTTTTTTTGAGAGAGAGATCAGAAGCAGAGAAGAGGGGCAGAGGGAGAGGGAAAAGCAGACTCCCCACTGAACAGGGAGCCTAAGGTAGAGGGCTTAACTGACTGAGTCACCCAGGTGTCTCAGTAACTGACATTTTTCGAAAATCTGAATCAACTGGCCAAAGGTTACCACTTGTTACATGTATATAGTGAATACATGGTTTCTGTTGGTATTCTCTGTACTTTTTTATGTTTGGGAAATTTTATAAAGAAAAGAAATCAAGTCATGTAATATGTACAATATCCTGTGTATATACCGAATGTTTCCTATACTCCATATTTTTATACTATTAGAAAAAAAGCTGATAAGATGCCCACCAAACTGAAACTATTAGAAGGGAAGAAAGATCATCAAAGGTGGAATAAAGACTGCCTTTTAGTACTTTGGTGTTTTGTTGTTGTTGTTGTTGTTGTTTTTTTTTTTTGTCAGACTTTGAGAAGAGATGGAAGTGAAAACAGTTGATGAAGAGCAGAAAGAACTGGTGTGATTTAGCATGCCCTGAGGAGGCTGGGAATGCTGGCAGTCCATGAAGCAGAGCCCCCCCATCCCCTACTTTGGGACCTGCAGGCTGGGGTCCTGCTGAGATGGAAATTAATCCCTTCGGGCAGGCACTGCCCAGTATAACTGGAAAGTAGACTTCTTCCCTAATGTGGCAAGGTTAGGCCCTTAAGAGTTACTTGAAAATTCATTGCCAAATATATTTAATGAATAAAGTTATCCTTGTCACTTAGTAATCACAGCATCTCACAGAGAACACTTATATTTGGTTCAAGGTTAGCAGCTTCCATATTGTGTTTGTGTTTTCCCCTAGAGAACCCAGCTTCAGCTCCCAGATGAAGATGGTGATCACAGTGACAAAGAAGATGAACAGCCCCAAGTGGTGGTTTTAAAAAAAGGAGACCTGTCAGTTGAAGAAGTCATGAAAATTAAAGCAGAAATAAAAGCTGCCAAAGCAGGTATGTCTGGAAGTAATCTGGTTTTTCTAACCATGTAAGAAGCCTGGAATATGAAATTGTCTTATGTAATAATATGGAATGTTTGAAAGAGATAGTCCTAGGTTCAAACATTGGCTTTAACACATACCAGATGTGTGATCTTGAACAAGTTATTTCACCTCCGAGCCTTGGCAACCTCATCAGTAAAATGGGGACTATGTTACCTACCTTACTGAGTTGTTAGGAGTGCAAATCTAAATAAAAACATCCTGTTTAAAAAAAAAAAAAAAAAAAAAAGGTGGTTAGGTTTACAGATTAGTCAACAGAGGTGTATTTAATCAGTGCCTGAACCGTGGTATGCTACATGGTATAGTTTTCATTATTCCTGATATTTATTACATTGCCTTAAGTAAAAATGCTGGAGTTCCAAACAATCACTTTTCATAATACTTAAAAATACAGCCTGATTGTAATTAATTGGGGACCGGCAATATGATGGAATACTTCAGGACGTGAGTTTTTATTAAAGGACCACATGTTTTATGGGTATGTAGCTAGAAGCAGTGGAGAAGACCAGACTGAATTAACTCAGGACATCCTTAAAAACCACCTGAGATTTTCTTGCCATTTGACTCTCCAATAAAGACAAAATAATGAGAGAAGAAAATTATTTAACTTTGTCTTTGCTGCAGATGAAGAACCAGCTGCAGTTGATGGAAGAATCATGTATCGGAAACCAGTCAAGCGTTCATCAGATGAAAAATACTCAGGTTTAACAGCAAGCTCAAAAAAGAGGAAGGCAAAGGAAGATGAAATAAATAATCAGGACTCAGTTAAAAAGAACTCACAAAAGCAAATAAAAAACAGTTCCCTCCTTTCTTTTGACAATGAAGATGAAATTGCATAAGTGTAAATATTTTGGACTTAGTCTTCAAGAGCTTATGGGGTGTTTTTTAAAGTGACATTTTTTTTTCTATTTAAAGATAATAAAGGTTCATTATAGAAAGTTCAGAGAATTCAGAAAAAATTTAGTATGATAAAAATTTTGTCTATCAATGCTTCTTTGACATGATTCTAACTTTGTAGATAATAGCTACTATTAACATTTTGGAACTCCCACATGTGGGGTATGTATGTATGTAAATTATATTTTTTAAACAAAATTAAGATTACATTGTATATGTTTTCTCTCCTGCTTCTCACATGACATTATAGTGTGAGCATTTTTCCAGATCAGTAATTCAGAAACTTAACGTAATTGCTACAGAGGATTTTGTCATTAAACAGAGCACCTATTGAATCTTCTACATTAGCAGAAGCTCACTTTGAATGAGGATGATAATGTGCCTAGTTAAGAATAGTTCCCCAGCTCCTGCTAAAGGTAGCCATATAACAGCTCCGGCAATTTTAGAGATAAAAGTGGAACTTGTACAAGTGAGGATCTAATACAAATGATCTTGATAGAAATAAGGATCTAATGTATAACATGCTGACTGTAGTTGATAACAAAAAGAGATACAAATAGAAGTCTGCTTAACAAAGCTACCAGGTGTTTGATATAAGAAAGCAGGTCTGGCAAGCATGAAACTTTGTCCTTGCTACATCCTGCTACATCCCAGAGCATGTACATGAAACTTAGGAGTACTGGTGCCATTTTTTGCCCTAAGGAAGGCAGACCCTTTTTCTGGGTGGTACAGTGGAAAGACTCAAGGCACTTGGATCCTGATAGCATGCCTCAAGAAGCTGCTGCACCAGCTACGGATTCTGGACTTGATACATGAGAAGAATAAACCAAAAGTTGTTGGTCAGTGGTACCACTTGCTAACACTTGAGAATTCAATGTCTCTTGCCCTCCTTTTCCCTTAAGAGGCTCCTTAGTGTTGTGCTCCTAGAATTTATTAGCCTTAAAAATAAAAGTCAGTTATTTTACCAGCAACATGGGTTTGAGAATAGTAGACAGTTGCAATTCAGGATATACAAGCTACTACAAAACCATAGACAAGTCAGGAGAACAAGGAGGGGATTGCTCTTTTACAGAGGAAAGAGGGAATTTGGTGGAGTTGTGATAAAATGTCCATTGGAGTATACTGAGAGCTTGAAGTGGAATGCTTTTTCATTGGCTGAGTTGTGACAGTCTCATTGGCTAGGCTGTTGCCAGGCAAGGAGAAAACCTTCCTTCTTCCTGCTGGGGGTTAGTAAAGTAGGCTTCTTGTTAGGAATGCAAGGTATGGCTCTGTTGTTTCTGCAAAGGGCTGTAAGGTGTGATATATGTGAGCTCCCCTCTCTGGCTTCCCAACTCCATTTTTAAGTGACATTTTCTTTATTCCGTTTCACAAATTTCCAAGCAAGTACAGCCACATGCTAATCAACATGCCTATGGTCTCCTCTATTTCAACCCCACTTTATAATTCTATAACTTCTCACTGACCCCCTGCCCAACACACAAAGGTCCTGCAACATGAGTTTTTATTCAGTTAGTATCACCAAGACTTCCTTTTTCATGGAAAGAGAGGTCTAGAGCTTGAAGTGAAATAAGGTCCAACAGCGGGAGGTGTCAAATCAAAGAAAGCTCTTCAGGGTACCCAGCAGTATACTTCACAAGATCTGCTCAAATCCCAATAATTTCCTTTTTTCTCTGATTCAATCTGAATTTTCTCAAGAATAAACTGGTCTTAAATTGTATTCTTCTTGGGATCCCTGGGTGGCGCAGCGGTTTGGCGCCTGCCTTTGGCCCAGGGCGCAATCCTGGAGACCTGGGATCGAATCCCACGTCGGGCTCCCGGTGCATGGAGCCTGCTTCTCCCTCTGCCTATGTCTCTGCCTCTCTCTCTGTGTGACTATCATAAATGATAAATAAAAAAAAAAATTGTATTCTTCTTAAATCTGGACATAGTTTAAATAAATTTCTGTAGATTAAGCATGAAATCATGGCCCAATTTCAAGAATGTTTTTTAAAAATAAAACCAGTGCTCGCTTCGGCAGCACATATACTAAAACTGGAACGATACAGAGAAGATTAGCATGGCCCCTGTGCAAGGATGACACGCAAATTCGTGAAGCGTTCCATATTTAAAAATATATATATAAAATAAAATAAATAAAATAAAACAAAACCAGGGAACACCTGGGTGGCTCAGTGGTTGAGCATCTACTTTGGGCTCAGGTCATGATCCTGAGGTCCTGGGATTGAGTCCCACATTGGGCTCCCCATAGGAAGCCTACTTCTCCCTCTGCCTATGTCTCTGCCTCTCTCTCTCTGTGTCTCTCATGAATAAATAAAATCTTTAAAAAATAATAAAAAGGGCAGCCCCGGTGGTGCAGCGGTTTAGCGCCACCTGCAGCCCAGGGCGTGATCCTGGAGACCCTGGATCAGGTCCCACGTCGGGCTCTCTGCATGGGGCCTGCTTCTCCCTCTGCCTGTGTCTCTGCCTCTCTCTCTCTCTGTCTCTATGAATAAATAAATAAAAATCATAATAATAATAATAAAAAGTAAAAATGGGGGACGTCTGGGTGGCTCAGTGGTTGAGCATCTGCCTTTGGCTCAGGTCATGATCCCAGGGTCCTGGGATCGAGTCCTACATCGGGCTCCCCAGAGAGAGCCTGCTTTTCCCTCTGCCTATGTCTCTGCCTCTCTTTGGGTATCTCTCATGAATAAATAAATAAATCTTTAAAAAATAAAAAAATAAAAAATGTTTTTTTGAAAATACATTAAGAACCAAAATCTAATGCCGAACTTTGCTTGTTTTCAGTAGCCAGATTTATATAATTTCTGGAACATCTATAACTCAAAACCAATTAATGGCAGTTATTTATTATATACAACTCATTTTATTCTCAAGATAACAATATACTTTTTTTTTTTCCCTCATTATACTTTTGAGGAGGATAGGGAAAACAGGCTCAGAGAGGATCTGGTCTTACACCCATTAAGTGGCAGAGAAGGCATCAAACTCAAGACTACCTAGTTCTGAGTCTGTTTTCTTAACTTTCAGGATACTTTGTGTCTTGCTCAACATACAGAACATTCATCCCTGCTGAAGACTGGGTCTTAAAGTTCTAAGAATTCGGGGAGGGTAGGAGATTGGCATTTTCATACAAATCTTTCCACAATGTTATATCTCAAATTTTATTCTCCAGCATGAAGTCTCTGGTGTCGAACAAGCGCTGAGCTGTGTCTGAAGGATTTCCCACATTCAACACATTCATAAGGTTTTTCTCCAGTGTGAATTCTGTAATGTTCACTAAGGTGTGCTTGTTTGCGGAAAGTTTTTTCACACTCACTACACTTGTAAAGTTTCTCTCCAGTGTGAGTTCTCTCATGCTCAACAAGGGAGGAGTTCTGAGTGAAGGCTTTACCACATTTAGTACATGTGTAAGGCTTCTCTCCTGAATGAATTCTCTGATGCTGCATGAGGCATGTACTCTGATTAAAGGCTTTCCCACATTCATTACACTTATAAGGTTTATCTCCAGAATGACTTCTCTGGTGACGAGTAAGGCAAATGCTTTGACTAAAGGCTTTGCCACATTCGATGCATTTATACGGTTTCTCTCCAGTATGAATTCGCAGGTGTTTGATAAGGGATGGACTCTGACAAAAGGCTTTGCCACATTCCATGCATTTATAGGGTTTCTCTCCAGTATGAATTCTCAGATGCTGAACAAGGATTGCTTTTGTTTGAAAGGCTTTCTCGCATTCGATACATTTATATGGTTTCTCTCCTGTGTGAATTCTCAAATGTTGAGTAAGATTTGACTGTTTACGGAAACAAGTTCCACACTCATTACATATGTAGGGCTTCTCTCCCGTGTGAATCCTCTGATGCTGGGTAAGAGATGATCTCTGAGTAAAGAATTTCCCACATTCACTACACTTTGAAGGTTTCTTCCGCATGTTACGACTCTGAGGGTTCATGTGCAGTGGAATCTGGCTGGAACTCATGCTGCTTGTAATACAAGGAATGTCTGTCCAGTAGTTTCAGGTTTAGAGGAAACTCTCTCCCAAAATCATGATATTTCCAAAGTGCTTTCTCAGAGATGATTATGGTTACAGTAACACTGTCCTGGGAAAGCTTTGGGTATATGAGTACATGAACTGTCCTCTTGGGCATTCCTGCAGGATATGCCTCCTCCACCTTCTTCAGCATGTGTCTTCACCTTCTCCAAATGCAAACCCCAGACAACCAGGTTCTCTGACACTCCACAGCTTCCACAAGTCATTTAACACTGTTGTGTCAGGCTTGGTGTTCTTGCCTGAAAAAAAAAAAATCATGAAGGAAAATGTCCTGTATGAAGAACAAGGGACCTGCATTGTGGAATCTTGATTTTATCCTCTTCTCAATAATGGAGATGGATCACAATGACCTAGAGAAAAAATTAGATAATAGGGAGAAGAGATTAAGTAGTGACAGGTCTTGGGAAATCTATAAAATTCCCTATTGTGATTGTGGAACACTTAAATACTAAAAAATGAATCCAGGTAATTTAGGATTATCCAGAGTGATAAACAGTAGGATGTGAAAGGGATAAGCATACTAATCTTGGGTAAATTCATGTTAGGGAAAATTACCACCTACCTACAGTCTCTACTCCTCAAAAAATAGGTGAAAAGTAATTATATTTTCTTAGGTTGCCTGTAAACAATATCTTGTTCATGCCATTTGAGAAAGTACAAGCTTACATCATTGTCTAGGGACACTCAGAATTTCTCTTTAAGATTTCAAAGGTGTGCCTGGATGGCTCAGTTCAGTAAAGATCCAACTCTTGGTTTTGGCTCAGGTCATGATCTCAGGGTCCTGGGATCGAGCCCCATGTTGGGCTCTCTGTGCTCAGTGGGGAGTCTTCTTCAGATTCTCTCTCATCCTCTCCTCTGCTGCTCCCCCCTTCTCTTTCTAAAAATAAGTAATTCTTTAAAATATTTTATTTATTCATGAGAGACATGGAGGGAGAGCCAGAGACAAAGGCAGAGGGAGAAGCAGGCTCCCTACAGGGAACATGATGTGAGACTCAATCCCAGGATCTCAGGATCATAATTTGAGCCAAAGGCAGATGCTCAACCAGTGAGCCACCCAGGTACCCCCTTAAATATTATTAAAAAAAAAAAAAAGGCTTTCCAAGTTGTAACTTCTACTAGGTCGATCACACTAATCCTTCCTATTCACTCACTTTAATGGTGTCTTTTTGGAACTCTCTCTCCAAAATATTCAGCATCTGTAGCTCTCTCCCTAGGACCATCTGGAAGATCTTTAGGTTTGAAAATAGAGCCCTGCTTACTAAAAGTAAAATATTGTTTTGTTTGAAGAAAAATAGGATGGGGTGGTCCTTGGGGAAGAGATTCCTATTGGACAGTAACTTGACTATAGCATGATGGTCCAGAATCTGGCCCTCACCTTTGATACTAATGAAATGCTTCAGAATCTGATGTATACTAATCATATTCACAAGGTGATGTAGAAAACAGTCACTTTGCTGATCTACACTGAAAAATATATATGCTCAATGTCCAGCTGGTTGACACATTCTCTCCACTATAGAAAAACTGTATAAGAACCAAATCATAAAAAAAAAGTCATTGAGGACACTCCTTAGAACTGGAGAAAGAGAAATACTTAGATGATCTGAATGGCATCAGACTTTGAAACCCTGATGCTCTGAATAAGGGCACACAGAATCTGAGAGCAGATACTTAGGTGCCACACATCAGCAACATCTTCCCTGAATAGTGCCAGAGACATTGACACATTCTTATTCTCTAAGGCCCCTGTTTACTTTAGTTTTTTAATGTAAATTATACATGAATATATCCTCACTTTAAAATATTTAGATAATACAGAAAGATGTAGGATAAATTAGTCATTTTTTTCCTCACCATCCCACCCTACTCAAGTAAACCCATTTCCTTCCTTTTTTTAAATATATATATTTTTATTTTATTCATGAGAGACACAGAGACAGGCAGAGGGAGAAGCAGGCTTCATGCAAGGAGCCTGACGCAGGATTCAATCCAGGTCTCCAGGATCACGTCCCGGGTCAAAGGCGCTAAACTGCTGAGCCACCCAGACTGCCCCAACCTATTTCCTTCCTAATTAACATTAACTCTAGAGTATATTCTTTCAGTCTTTTTTTTTTTTTTTTAAGATTTTTATCTATTCATGAGAAACACACAGAAAGAGAGGCAAAGACACAGGCAGAGGGAGAAGCAGGCTCCCTGCAAGGAACCCGATGTGAGACTCAATCCCAGATCCCGGGATCACACCCTGAGCCAAAGGCAGATGCTCAACCATTGAGCCACCCAATCATCCCTTTTCAGTCTTTTTTCTACACATTTTATTCTCTCTACATAGATAAAATTGTTCTATAGGTTCTATTGTGCTATTGCTTTTTTCTTTTTACACTAAAGAATGTGTCTTCAAAATCATTTCTTGTTAGTACATATGGGTCTACCCTAAGAGTTAGTTGGTATACACTGGTATCTCTGCACAAACTGTTTACAGTCAGAGACTGATCTGATTGGGTAGTACTGTACTGCATTGGTTGCTAAATATATTGAATATTTTTCCTGAACATAGCTATCTTTATTTTTTGTGTACTTCCAGTACAGATACACTGTATATAAAATTTAATGCCAGGTGGTTTAAACAGCTAAACATAAAACCAAAACTCTAACCACACTTTCATTTCCTTTATTTTTATTGTCTCAGAAAGTGTTGTTGTTGTTTTACCACACAAAGAATGCATACTCATTCTAAAAAAACAGTCCACAAAGGAAATTACTTGAAATCCTATCACCTAGTGAAAATACACTTGGTTTTTTGACAGCCTTTTCTTTTAGCCATCTCTCAGTGCATGTACACAAACACATACACATATATTATGCCTACATATTAAACTAAACTGAGTTCGTCAGCCATAAACAGTCACAGTCTATTCATAGAGTTCCTATAGCCTAAGAATCCAGTTCATACAATACTGTTCTTACTGAATTTAACAAATCCCCAAGCTCCATGTTGCTTTCTGATGCCCCATAATAATGGAAGTTGCTATTACTTAGGCTCTTGTTCCAGAGTCAGGAACCCATTCATATTCTTTGAGGACACACTTAAACCACTTTTGTGATGAGTCTTCCAGTAATTTACTACCAGTTTTCCCATATCTGACTGCTACACCATTAAGACATGATAGTTACCAGTTCAGTGAGTAGCTACCAGGTAACTGTAGCTATTCTTGCTACAGTTTAAGTACATGTGATATAAAATTAGTATATTATCTGATCTGTCCAAAACAATTACTCTATTGCCTGCTTCCACAACGGGCCATAATCAGTCTGATTTTAATAAGATGGGGCCATTTCCGAGTGGTTCTGTGTTTTCAGTCTGCAGTGTTTAGGTGTAGTGGTCACTGGTGGGTCGTCTCACAATAGCTCTGCCACCACTTGTGAATGAACACCCCCATCCTGGGCTCTCTAGTTAGATTTCACTTACCCAGAGATAAGCCGTTAGGAACACAAACAACACTGGTTTGTCTTCTGGGGCCTTCTCTTGAGGGAGGGCAGGCATCTGAGGCATGGAGGGAAAGGAAAAAGCACCCATAAATTGTAAGCCTACTTCCTTCCTATTCTGAACTCAGAGGAACTCAGGAATAGCCAATCCCTAGCCGAATAACTATTTTAAGTCTGAATGAAGAATCAGAACAGTATCACCAATGCGGCACCTGGGTGGTACAGGTGGGTAAGTGGTTGACTCTTGGTTTTGGCTCAGGTCATGATTTCAAAGTGGTGAAATCAAGCCCCACATGAGTTCCAAGCTCAGCATGGAGTCTCCTTAAGACTCTCAATCCCTCTCCCTCTGCCCTTCCTCCTACATGCAAATGCACATGCTCACTCTCTAAAAAGTCTTTTTAAAAAGTATCACTAATGACCAAAATCAGTAAGTGGGTAGTCCTCCAAGAGACCTGACACTGCACAAAGAAAGGGGGCAGGTCCTCCTAAGAACTATCCTCAAGTAAAAATACCTCCACAAGAGAGAAAGTTGGATCCAAAGGCCCCTCCCCAAACCTACTGGAAAAGCCATTGACTTCAAAAGTCAAAAACTGGGGCCATGATAGAGGGCATTAGAATAAACGCTGGCCTGAGTCAGGAAGTCTGCATTCTAGTCAGGGCTTTGCTACTGACTTGTTCAGTGACCTAAAGCTAGTCACTCACTCAGTCTTATCTGTGAATTGAAAGTGGAAAACTAGTACCAACATTCTGTAATCCTTTGATTCCAAAAACACACGGGAAAAGAGCAAAAACCTCAAGTCCAGTCCATCTTTGATTGAGGCTGGTTATTCATTTATTTGAAAAATACTAACTGCACAGGTACTCTGTCAGAGAATAGGCTGAGTCAACAGCAAGGAAACTCCCCTCCAGTTATCTTACCAGAATCAGAGGTAGAGGAATTTCAGGAAAATTAGACTGCATTTAGTCAGGCAGCATGTAGGAGAAAGGACAAGGGGAGTCTTTTGGAAGATGTTAAGGACACCTCCTGGGAAGAAAGCTTTTAAGAACTCCCTCTGAATGGGGAGGAAAGAACAGCTATTAAAAGCCACGGATCAGGGAACCCTGGGTGGCGCAGTGGTTTAGCGCCTGCCTTTGGCCCAGGGCGCGATCCTGGAGACCCGGAATCGAGTCCCGCGTCGGGCTCCCGGTGCATGGAGCCTGCTTCTCCCTCTGCCTGTGTCTCTGCCTCTCTCTCTGTGTGTGACTATCATAAATAAATAAAAATTTAAAAAAAATAATTAAAAAAAAATAAAAGCCAGGGATCTGATGACCAGTCCAATCCATCCCAATCCACTAGCACCCCCTATCGGACACTGAACAAACTACTACTTTTTATTTTTTATTTTTTATTTTTTTCGACAGAGTATACAAAGTAACTACTACTTTTTAAACTTGTACGAATATTCAACTCAAATGTGAACCACTACACTTCTCATAGGTGGGTTTTTTTTTGTTTTTTGTTTTTTTGCAAGGCCTTTTCTCCTTTACGTTCTCAAAGAATTTCACATACCTCTACTGCAGCACTTTCTACTGTTTTGATGCGCTGATTATATTTGTCTTCCTCTGATAAACCTGAAGTATGGCGTGGACTTCGGGGCCGGGACTCGGTTTGAATCCCTGCTCTACCATATATGAGCAAATGATAGTGGGAAGTTACTTAACCTTTTCGAGGTCATTTCTCAAACGTCATATGGACTAAATAATGACTTTATAGGGTTGTGATGATGCATGAATGAGTTAATACATGGGAAGCCTTTAGAAAAAAGCCTTCAATAGTACCTGCTGTTAAAGTCTTGGGTCTATATGTCCTCACAGGTACCTATTTTGTTGCTATGAGAGGAGATTAAAAGCTTAAAGGAAGTTGATAACTCTCGCATATAATCATTCAACCCGCTCGACTTTGTCAAGTGGCAAAGCAAGAAACAGCACTGGCTTCTGGAAATCAGAGAACTGAAGGAATCAGAAGTTCGCTTCGTCCCCGAAGTACATACAACGGGTACCCAGGTCTCCCGATTCCCAGAACAGGCTCTCGAACAGGCTTCGCCTTTCTCTCTTCAGGACCCCGCGGCACCCGACCCCTCCTCCAAGGGTCTCCGCGCGAGGAAGAGGCGCTGCGGCGGGCCGGCCCCGGCTCCGAGGGAGGGGCGACCACAAAACCGTCGCAGCTGCGCACCGCCGACTCGACACGCACGGCGCTGCCTGCGACACCTGGCGGCACCTTGCAGCCAGCGCCCGCCGCGCCGGGCCCGCGTGACGTCAGCAGTCCGCGCCGCCGTCAGACCCCTGTGGTCTCCTCTCTAGGAAGGCGGGAGTGGCTCCCTCTCGGTGCTTCCTCCCCGGCCCAGAGCTGGGGGTTCAGCCCGACACCGGAGCCCCAGCTGCAGAAACAGCCGTAAACCCACCTCACCGCGCTCCTTCCCAGAGTAAGGAAACCGAACCGAAGAGACTGCTGGCCTGGACCACAAGGCGCTTTTACTGTTCATTCTGCAACTTTCCTTATCTTCCTAAAAACTCTTCCGTGTCACTGACTTTTGGAGGGCTTCTCAAAGCTGGCTTCAACTTTTCTTACATTCTCACCTGCCAGAAAACTGGCCTCCTCACAGGCACCCCAAGCACCCTCTGCTTTAGGATCTTTGTTCAACAGTTGGCCCTAAGAACATTAGAGCTCTGTTTTCAGGTCAAGTCCCTGATTTTCAGCGTGCAAACTTGGGCAAGTTATTTACTTCTCTGTAGCTGTTTCCTGACTTATAGAACAGAAAATAATAATGGCACCGCATTTCAGGTTACCATGAGGATTAAATGAGGTTAATATATGTAATTACTAGCACTAAAAAAAGTTCAGTAGGGGATCCCTGGGTGGCTCAGCGGTTTGGCGCCTGCCTTCAGCCCAGGGCGTGATCCTGGAGTCCAGGGATGGAGTCCCACGTCTGGCTCCTGCATGGAGACTGCTTCTCCTTCTGCTTGTGTCTCTGCCTCTCTCTCCCTCTCTCTGTGTATCTCATGAATAAATAAAATCTTAAAAAAAAAAAAAAAAAAGTTTGTCCTATCATGCTCCACAGATTCCAGCTTGTCCTCTTTGTTCTGCATTGGCTTCACGGGACCTTGCCAGCCTTCAAGGCCCTCATCACCACTGCTGCAAAACTTCATATCTTACTGAGACTTGCTCAGGAATACTTGCACATACAGGCTCCTCTTGACTGTATTCCTGAGATGAAGGCATGGGCGGCAGGGCACCTGATACACTTACAGGCATTCTTACTGATGTGCAAGCTCTGGGAAATACAGTTGTCTACTGTACAATCCATAGGGGGCACTCAATAAACACTGGGAAAAAATGAATGAGATGCAATAGAGAAGTTATCTGCTTAAATTTCCAGACTGGCTGTTTTACCTTTAGGAGGCTGAAATTAGGAGTGAAGATGCCCCAGACTAAGGCCATCACTAACCCTGTTCAGCTAAAAGAGGATCCTTTGTAGAACTGTCAGCTGACATGCCAGGGAACAATAATGGTGAGTTCATCTTACTTTTTACCAAGTGTCACATTCTCAGCACTTCTTTGGAATCAAATAGCAAGTTCTCCGCCACCCCCACCCCCAGCCCTCTGCACAAGCCCTAACATCCCACAGGTCAGAAAGCCTAGGCCTAATCATTTTTTCCCGTTTAAGCTTCAAAGAATCTAAGTCAGCAGTCTCTGCTGTGTAGGAACTAACTCCGGAGTGGAGTACCATAGAGCAATTTACCAGAAACATGAATCTGTGGCTTAATACAATTTGGGCTAAACTTCCTTCAATGAGGTGGAAAATGGGAGTGGGGGGTGGGCAGGGGAAGAGTGGCTACCAAAAACTTTCCACAAAAGTGACCTTAGCTTTGCAGTGGTCATTAGCTCAAGGGCAGTGAAAATTAAAGCCACCTGGGGTAAAAGCTAGACTTCTGTATTATGTAGGCAGAAAGGTGAAATCAAAATGTAAAACCAATGTACTTCTCACACTTATACACAGGAAGGTCTGTAGGCAAAAAAAAAGCTTTTTGATCTAAAATGAGCTCCCAGGGGAGCCTGGCTGGCTCAGTTGATAGAGCATGTGACTAGTCATCTCTGGGTTGTGAGTTTGAGCCCCATGTTGGTGTAGAGATTACTTTAAAATATTAAAATGAGCTCCTCCCATCCCCACAAGCAGGCCAAAATTGAAGTCCTATGTGGTCACCTCTATAATAATTATAACTAAAGAGGCATCATGGAACAGAGGTATGACTAATAAAGAGAAATCTGAAGGAAAAGTGAAAAAGGACATGGGAGTTTAAATTCCACTTGACACTTACTAGCTATGTGACCTTGGGCAAGACCATCCACCTTTCTGTTTTCTCTACTGTTGCTCTGAGGATATGATGTGGCCTCATCCCATGTTCTTCTGAAATCACAGAATAAATTTCAGCACACTGAGAATAAGCAACACATCGCAGTTCTTTATCATCTGGAGCCAGGTAAAGCCATGAACTCAGGAAATGCTTCCACATTGGAATTGCTAAACTCAAAAGCTCTCCTGCCAGACCAGCAACACTATTCAACTCCTACTTCCTATTTCAGGGATATTCCAGCTGACATAGTTGTACTTCTATAGCTGCAAGCATTTGCCTCTTCCTGTAGACTCTGACATCAACATATCTGTAAGTACTTTGCTAAACTGTGATGGGACATTTAAATGGCTAATTTGTAACAAAACAACCTTATGACAAGTTTTTTTTTTTCTTGCTACAAAATATTACTTTTTCTTAAGGGACCCCCTGCTTAATATAAGGGCACAATCTGTATCTTTGGGAAAGATTCAGAATTCTTGCACCTGGCAAACACTTCAGTGGCATACTCATACTCTGCACACCTCCTTTCTGCTGGCAACTGTGGACCTAAGTCACACCCTGCAGGTAGGCATGGAGAAATCTCTGACTCAATATTTTAATTGAGCTCAACAAATATTTACTAATCACAAGGAAGTGCCAGATACTGTGGATACAAAGATGAATAAATAAATATCACATGGTTCCTGCTCTAACAGCTGATAGTTCAGTGGGGAGAGAAAGGTTTGTACACAAGCCATTACAATGCAACATGATAAATAAAATGAAGATACAAAATGCAGAAATACAAAATATGTGAGGTCAGAGACAGCTTCAAAGGAGATGTTGCATGAGCACATTCACAAGTGACACAAAATCTGGCAGCCTGGGTGGCTCAGCACTTTATTGCCACCTTCAGCCCAGGGTGTGGTCCTGGACATCCGGCTCCCTGCGTGGAGCCTGCTTCTCCCTTTACCTGTGTCTGTGCCTCTCTGTCTCTTGTGAATAAATAAATAAAATCTTAAAAAAAAAAAAAAAAAAGGCGACACAAAAGCTTTCCAGGCAAGCAGAATTAAGGAAGGAAATTGAGGCAATAGGAATAGTATATGCAAAAGGTGCCAAAGATGAGTCCAGCAATGATGTGGAATCACAGGAATTTGTACTGTGAAACAGCATGCAATGCAGGGAAGGCAGCTGAGTGTGATAGCATAGGCATGGCCCAGTGGAGGAGCTTCAGATATCTCTTAAGGGGCTAGGATATTTTGAGGTAACAGTAGAGCTGCCAGTTGTGTCTTACAAATACCATCCAGAAAAATTTGTGAAAGACAGCCTTGTGGGGCAAGCAACTGTAAGACTGATTGTGAAAATAAGAAAATGGTCTAGAAAATAGACTGGGGATTGAACTAAAATGATAGCAATGGAGATGGCTCCTAGATTTAGGAGATGGAAGCAGGATACAGTAGTTGCTTGGATGTGATGACTGACCAAGAGCAATTCCATGATTTGGGACTGGAGTGACTGGGCATGTGACTGGCCAGCAACTGGACCAACAACTGGGAGGCAACTAGGAGCAAATACTTGCAAGTGTGAGAACATGTGATGAGAAAGGCAAGATGACAAGTTCCTTTCCTTCCTGTTTTCTCAGGAAGTTAAAATGGTATCAGACTCTCAGCCTGAGGATTAAAAATTTTTTTGATTTTTGGAAATTCTAACAAGAACTTGAAGATACCTTTCATCCTTAGATTTCCGATTTCTTCCTTAAGAAAACTCTCCCCCACCCCCCAAAAAGAGAACTCTCCCAATTCTAATCTCAAGACTTTATAGACAGTAGTGTATAAATATCTTCATATCAGGAAGTTGCTAAAGTTTCTGGTGGGCAAAATTTGATTAAAATATATTAATTCAACAAATATTTATTGAACATTTACTATGTGCCAGCAATAAATTCTGTAGTGTTATTTTCATTTAGGAAGTACAAATACATCAATATTTTCTTTGAGTAATATTTTTCATGACCATAAAGTTTTAACAGGGTTATTTTTGTCCATAAGGAATTAATTTACTCAATTATGAGTTGCCCCGTGGCAGGTTTTGAGAATATAATCTTCGTAGCTGGAGAGGAAGAGAGTGCCACACTCCCATTAATGGTGATTAATATCTCAAACCACTGCTTACAGGATAGCTGCTCTGGAAAAAAAGAAAAAAAAAAAAAAAAACTAATGCTGAGTTTTAAGTAACCAACCATTCCAGAATCAACTGACTTTGTTTTAACAGTCATTATTTTAAAGACTATATAAGCTTCAGGGCATTGAAATTATTACAAATAGTCAAAAGCAATCCTCACATAATCTCTCAGTTACAGTAAAAAACATGAAAAAGAGTAAGGAGATAAATAGGGGGGAAATGCCCTTTCTCTTAAAAAGAATATCATAGTGGCAAACTGTACTATTCAGGGATTTTAAAAAGAGGTAGTCCTATCTAATACACTTTGCAAATTTATCCCATGAGTGTTTCCCTAGATACTCCTAACCTGCAGGGAAGGGTAAATATCCAAGAATAAGATAGTCCAATAAAAATAGAAACATCTGAAATGTAATAAATCTGCTTATAGTCACCAATGGCATAATTACATGAAATCCAGCTCTCCCTGCTAAAACGACCAATACTCTCTTAAGGACTGGTCCAGCAGCCCCAAGTCCAGCCAACCTAAAAGGCCATCTTCTTTTTTCACTAATGGTTTCTCCTCCCTAAACGTCAATTAACATTTTTTGAACATAGTTAACCCTGGTGGGTCTCTTTCCCCTGGACCCTGCAAACCAGTGGTCCACCCAAACTTGTAAGAGACAGGTGTACACCTTAGTCCAGGGCTGGGATATGAAAGTGAACTGAAAGGTCAAACACAAGCTTCCTGTGCTGGCCTCAGCACCAGCAGCCTAGAGCACATCATTTCCCTCCTGGATGTCAGTGTTCCCCTGGGCAAAGGTTGGACCTTCCTCTTTGTGCCTCTCTAAGCAGATCCGACTCCACAAACTAGCATCATTCAAGAGAAGTTCTTCTTGACCTTCTCCTTCCTTTTTAGCCACAAATTGCCCTCCAGCTTGAAAGGATCAGGAAAGATCTCCCTTACCCTGATAAAAGCCTTCTTCGCAAACATATCTGTAAATGTATCAGCCCAGTTCTTGCCACATATCCCCTTATCTGTTGTATGAATGAATAAGGATTCTTTATTTTCCCTTACTTCCATCTCCCCTTCATGAGAACACTTCTACAGATGACATGTTCAGAGCAGCCTCAGATGTCTGAAGGCTGCTTAGCTCTACCTCAGAACCGCTGCAACTTTCACATTGAATGTTAGGAAATACCCCAGCCGACTGCCACAGAACAGGGGTCACAAGTTGGGAAGGTGGGGCAGGAGTATAGTAAAGGCAACACTAGTGTTAACAAATGGTACCTTAAGATATGAGAGTCACAAGAGAAAGGAGTGGCAGGTGGCAAGGATTTATCCATAAGGCAGGAATTTCCTTTCCACCTTGTATTCCCAGATGCCCAGCTGGAGTAGGCTCTGCATTTTCCAAGCTCCTAACTCCACAACTGGAAATATTTTTCTGAGTGTAATGGTCGATGTTCCTTCATCCTTCCCTCCAAGAACTCTCCTTGCCCCACTGCTCCCAGCCAGATTCCTGGTCACTCTTTCTAGAGAAGCTGTCATAACCTGAACACCAGGGTTATTCACCATTGTGAAGTTTCTGATGTCTGAAAAGGACTGAACTATGTCTGAAGAATTTTCCACATTCAATGCATTCATAAGGTTTCTCACCAGTGTGAATTCTGTAATGTTCACTAAGGTGTGCATACTTGCGAAAAGTTTTCTCACATTCACTACATTTATAAAGCTTCTCACCAGTGTGGGTTCTATGATGTTCAGTAAGAGATGAGCTATGAGCAAAGGCTTTCCCACATTCTTTACATTTATAGGGCTTCTCTCCAGTATGAATTCTCATATGCTGAGTGAGGCAAGTATTCTGATTAAAGCCCTTCCCACATTCACTGCATTTATAGGGTTTTTCTCCAGTGTGACTTCTCTGATGCCGAATGAGGCAAATGCTCTGAATGAAGGCTTTACCACATTCATTGCATTTGTAGGGTCTCTCCCCTGTATGAATTCTCTGATGCTTAGTGAGTGGGGTGCTCTGAGTAAAAGCTTTGCCACATTCCTTACATTTATAGGGTTTTTCTCCAGTGTGAATTCGTTGGTGTTTAATAAGGGATGGGCTCTGACAAAAGGCTTTGCCACATTCCTTACATTTATAGGGTTTCTCTCCAGTATGAATTCTCTGATGCTGAGAAAGGTTTGCCTTTGTTTGGAAAGTTTTCCCACACTGATCACATTTATGAGGCTTTTCCCCAGTGTGAATTCTCTGATGTTGTGTAAGATTTGAGTGTTTGCGAAAAGAAGAGCCACATTCATTGCATAAATAAGGTTTCTCACCAGTGTGAATCCTCTGATGATGAATGAGGTGTGTGTTCTGATTGAATGCCTTCCCACATCTATTACATTTATAAGGTTTCTCTCCAGTGTGAATTCTCTGATGTTCAGTGAGATGTGAATGATTGCGGAAGGAATTCCCACATTCATTACATTTATAAGGTTTCTCTCCAGTATGGATCCTCTGATGCTGAGTAAGAAATGATCGACATCGAAAGGTTTTCCCACATTGCTCACATCCATATGGTTTTACTCCAGTGTGAATTCTTTGATGCTGAACAAGGAAGGAACTACGACTAAAGGCTTTCCCACATTCCTCACATGCATAGGGTCTCTCTCCAGTATGAGTCCTCTGGTGTTGGATAAGAGATGAGCTCTGAGTAAAAGTTTTTCCACATTCGTTACATTCCCAAGACTTTTTCTGTGTAGAGAGAGTTGGACATTTACTTTGGTCTGAAATCTCATTAGTTATGCTACTTGTCTCCCACTGATGTAGGCTCTCTTCTGTAGAAACCCTGAGATGTGTAACAAAGCTAGAGGTCAAAAGCAAGCTTCTCTCAAAATTATATTCTTGGCTAATTGTTTCAGGAGATGCTTCCTTGTGGATAAAAGTTATTTCCCCAAAACCTCCTTCTTGAAAAAGGCATGGTCCAGGAACCTCTCCAGAAGAGTTTTCCTTCATGCTCCCACATGCATATTTTTCTTCAAATATAGAATCCTGGTATGCATCCTCTTGTAATCTCTTTGCTCCTATCCTTGGTGAATCAATTTCAAAGGCATCCTGCTCTGGAACAGACTTGTTCATCAAATCTGAAAGAAAACATCAGAGTGAGTATCTCTTGTGCAGGACAGAGTGGAAGCCTCTGAGGTTATAGGGGCCTAATTCTGACATGTCTCAGTAATAGCATATGAATAAGGGCCAATAAAATCACGTGGAGCAAAGTCATTCAATTACAAGTCATGGAAAAGACCTATAGGAGGGTAAGGGGATCACCATTCATAAGGAATCCCATTTAATGGGCACCTACAGAAACTTAGGAAGCCAGGGACCAGAGATGGTAGAAATAAAAGGACAATGACAAACAATAGCAAGCTGAGATTAGGTCAAGAGAGGAAACATAGATGGTTTCTACTCAGAATGGACAGTGGGAGAATGTAAAAGCAAATGCTAGAAATGAGACAAAATGAGTACTGGGAAAAAGTTAGCCCCAAGAGATGCTCACCACCATCTGTCCCCAACATCCCTAAAAGAAAGGGTAATTTTATTTCTTGAGCTTTAATCAGTTTCTCTTCCTGCTGTTTCTCCTACTGGTTTTTCCTTGCTACTCACCTGGACAAACCTCTCTTCCAAGCTCTCTCTCTTCAGCTCCTTGCATATTCAACATCCACAAATCTTCTCTTTGTTTTGATTGAAAAACACTTCAGAGTTGGAAAACTGGGAGCCCTGCTCATAGGGGGAAAAAAAAGGTGGGGAAGGGGATATCACTGTCCCAGGAAACAGGAAAATGACAAAGAACTGTTGCCCAGGGATACTGTCTAATAATTCACACAAAATCTATTTAGATAGCAATGTGACCGCATCAGCAAAAATCATGGTTGGCTTCCAGCCTTGTAGTTTCACAAATTCCATTTGTCAGCTGTGTAAAAAGTGACAGCCAGACTGATACATTAGCAAACCCTCAAGCACTTGGTGGATAAATCAGAATGTTATTTATAATAATAAAGATATCTATGAAGTAGACAGAAGTATTCATGCCTTTATATAACAATCTATATGAAGGCCAATTAATAGAATCAAAAGTAGCATAGGAAGGGATACGAAGGGATGCCAGGGTGGCTCAGTTGGTTAAGCATCTTGGTTTCAGTTCAGGTCATGATCTCGGGGTCCTGGGATTGAGCCCCACGTTGGGCTCCATGCTCAGTGCAGAACCTGCTTGTCCCTGTCCCTCTGCTGCTCCTCCCCTGCTCACGCAGGTGCACTCTCTCTCAAATACATGAAATCTTAAAAAAAAAAAAAAAAAAAAAGTTGCATAGGGAAATGACCTTATAGCAAGGCTAATACATTAAATCTGATACACCCATCTCCACTATATGCCAAGGAGCTGGACAGGAGTTAGGAAGCTCTATTTGTACAACTTAGAGATACACTGCTTGCCCTTTCTTCTAGATGTCAGATCAACTGAACAGTTTTCTTCAGGTACAGCTCAATATTAAGATTATAGGCTGCAGTTTAAAAAAGAAAAAAAAGGGGGGGGGCACCTGCATGGCTCGGTTGGTTAAGCATCCAATTGTTGATCTCAGCTCAGGTTTGATCTCAGGTCATGAGTTCAAGCCCCCCCACCCCCCCATTTTGGGGTCCATACTGGGTGTGGAGCTTACTTTTAAAAAAGCAACAATAAAAAACAAATTGCGAAATAATTTTTTACTTACAAGAAAGTTCCAAAAAATAGTACAAAGAGTTTCTGGTGCTTGATATGTTAAATTGCAACTGTTCATCCAAAAATGTCTCCCCATATAAGCCTAAAGTGGGAGGTAGAATCAGCAGCATTATTTCAAGGAAAAAAGAAGACAGACAGATGATTTTACCTATAATCAAGAGCTAAGAAGGCATGTTAAGAATGGTCTGAGTCTGCTGAAATACATAATAATGCTGGTACTATGGACTTCTCATCAACATCTGCACTTCTGTGATGAATTTTAAAGGTATAAGAGGATCCTATCTCCGGTGGGGTGGGTGCACCTGGGAGGCTCAGTCAGTTAAGCATCTGACTCTTGATTTCAGCTCAGGTCATGATCTCAGGGTTGTGAGATCGAGCCCTACAGCAAGTCCAGTGTGGAGCCTGCTTGAGGATCCTATCTGAGATTTCCTGATCCTCTTCTATAAGAGGGGCACAGAAAGAAGCTACCACACAATCCTACAGAGAACCATGAAGTAGAGTGGGGTTACAGTGTAATTGGAGTTAGACAATAGATAAACAGTCAAACATGCCCCCACCTGACTAGAACTTAGATTACAGCTGGACAGAGACATTAAAGTGTAGTTACAATTACAGGAATTACAAAAGTGGAAATATGGGATGTAGTAATGTAGAGCAGAGGGGACCTAATGTAGTTTGAGAAAGAAAGCCTCCCTGAAAAAGAGATAAATAGAAATGAAACAGCTGAAGAAAGAAAATAACAGAGATATGAAACAGAATATACAAAAGGAATCAAGCTCAGTGAAGGAGATCTAGTAAGACATGAAGCTCGAGGCAAGCAAAAGCCAGATCAAATACAACCCTGAGGACCATTTTAAGGAATTTACCTTAAAGTGAGTAGAAAGCCACAAAAGAAATACGAAAATGAAAAAAAAAAAAAAAAAGAAAGAAATATGAAAATGTTTTTTGGGGGAAAAAGTGACATGAGTATATCTATCTGCTGTTAAAAAAAAAAAAAACACACAACAAAACAAAAACAAAAACAAAAAAACACGGGGTCCCTGGGTGGCTCAGCAGTTGGGCACCTGCCTTCGGCCCAGGGCATGATCCTGGAGTCCTGGGATCGAGTCCCACATCGGGCTTCCTGCATGGAGCCTGCTTCTCCCTCTGCCTGTGTCTCTGCCTCTTTCTCTCTGTGTCTCTCATGAATAAAATAAATTTTTTTTTTTTTTTTAAAAAGGAACACATTCCTCTGCCCAATAGCAAAGAAGGAAACTGTGTTTGAATGGTGGAAGGTGTAGAGGTAAGGTGAAGACTGGAAGACCCTTTGGGAGGTTGTTCAGCAGCCTTCTAGGGAGACTGGATCAACTAAGAGACTGGATGAATATGGTGTGAGGGAGAGGGAGAAGTCAAGATTATTTTCTGGTTTGGAGCTTGAGTGATGACAGCGACCTTTAGAGAATGGGAACACTACTTTGGGGATAAAGAAGATACATTCAGTTTTTAAATATCCAAATAGAGGGATGCCTGGGTGGCTCAGCGGTTGAGTGTCTGCCTTCAGCCCCGGACATGATCCTGGAGTCCCAAGATGGAGTCCCACATCCAGCTCCCTGCATGGAGCTGGCATCTCTCTCTGCCTGTGTCTCTGCCTCTTTCTGTGTGTCTCTCATGAATAAATAAATAAAAATCTAAATAAATAAATAAATACATAAATATCCAAATAGAAAGTAGGCATACATATCTGGAATAGAGGAGAGAAGTGTCATAATAAGAGTAATTAACATCCTGGGACTAACAGATAAAAACACCAAAGGAGTATAGCTAGGAAAACCTCAACAATGACTTTACATTTTTAAAAGGAAGTTTAGGGGTACCTGGGTGACTTAGTTGAGCATATGGCTCTTGGTTTTATCTGTCATGATCTCATGGGTCATGAGATCGAGCCCCATACTGGGCTCTGTGCTTAGCAGGGAGCCTGCTTGAAGATTCTCTTCCTTGGCTCGGCTCCTCCCATAACACCCCCCCACCCCCCGGTCAAATAAATAAATAAATAAATAAATAAATAAATAAATAAATAAATCTTCTTAAAGATGATGTTTAACACTGGCTTTTGATTTTTTCATTTATTTTTTAAAGATTTTATTTTATTTATTTATTATAAGATTTCATTTATCCACTCATGACACACACACACACATACACACACACACACACACAGAAAGGCAGAGACACAGGCAGAGGGAGAAGCAGGCTCCATGCAGGTAGCCGGACGTGGGACTTGATCCCAGGACTCCAGGATCACGCCCTGGGTCGAAGGCAGGCACTAAACCACTGAGCCACCCAGGAATCCCCTGGCTTTTGATTTTAGAGATTCCTAATGCCCTGAAAGAAAGAAATAAAATATTTTTGTTTGCTTGTTTAAAGATTTTATTTAAAAAAAAGATTTTATTTATTAAAAAAAAAGATTTTATTTATTTATTAATGAGAAACAGAAAGAGAGAGAGGCAGAGACACAGGCAGAGGAAGAAGCAGGCTCCATGCAGGAAGCCCAACTCCGGATTCAATCCTGGGTCTCCAGGATCACACCTTGGGCTGAAGGGAGCACTAAACCGCTGAGCCACCGAGGCTGCCCTAAAAGATTTTAATATACGATAAAATTGGCATCTCTAGTCATAAAAAATTACTTATAAATTATGTTGAAACTGTTGCTTAATTACCTGGAAAAAACACTTAGTGAGATTCCTACCTATACCATATACCAAAATAAATCTAAGCTGGTTAAAGGGTTAAATATAAAAAAAAAACCCCACAAAATAAAATATTAAGAAATAATTGACTTTAGGGTTAGGGTAGACTTTTCTAAGCATTATGCAAAAAAAAAAAAAAAAAAAAAAAAAAAAAAAACCACACATCCTTTTTTTGTCCAAAAAGGACAAAGCTGGATAAATCTGGTCATAGAAAAGCAACAATCTCTATTCTATATCCAAAATACAAATAAAATAAAATGATAATCAATCTAAAAAAAGTATTTCTGATTTACACATCAAAGAGTAAGTAGATGGACCTAATGAATAAAAGACTTATTAATAATTAAGGAAAAAAGATGAACTCATAAAAAATGAGAAGTATACGGGATCCCTGGGTGGCGCAGCAGTTTGGCGCCTGCCTTTGGCCCAGGGCGCGATCCTCGAGACCCAGGATCAAATCCCACATCAGGCTCCTGGAGCATGGAGCCTGCTTCTCCCTCTGCCTGTGTCTCTGCCTCTCTCTCTCTCTGTATGACTATCATAAGTAAATAAAATTAAAAAAAAAATTAAAAAAAATGAGAAGTATACAACATATAGAGCAAGAATTACAAAAGGCCAATAACCATATCAAAACAAAGTTCCATCTTGGTAGTAATAAAAAAATGGAAACGAAACAATAAAGAATCTATTTTTATATTAAATTGGAAATTTTCTTTAAAGTGCCACAAATCAAGACTGGCAAAGGTATGGGGGAAAAGAGCTTCTCATACACCAGCAGTGGGAATATAAGATGGTACCATCCTTCTAGAAATAATTTGGCAATATATATCAATCAGGTCTTAAAGTTGTAGGATGAATAGCAGTTGGAATACTGGGATCATCCTTTTTTTGAGTATAGGAAATCAGAAAATTATACTAAGTATATACAACACCTACAATGTGTCTCAAAAGACTCTCAAAGTTATTAGTATGTCTATAAAATACCTATATTCTTTGACCTATAATTCTACTATTAGAACATTCTCAGGGATCCCTGGGTGGCTCAGCAGTTTAGCGCCTACCTTCAGCCCAGGGCGTGCGTGATCCTGGTGTCCCGGGATCGAGTCCCACTTCGGGCTCCCTACAGGGAGCCTGTTTCTCTCTCTGCCTGTGTCTCTGCCTCTCTCTGTGTGTCTCTCATGGAGAAATAATATCTTAAAAAAAAAAAAAAAGAACTTTCTCATAAATAACTTCCCAGGGCACCTGGGTGGCTCAGATGGTTAAGCATCCAACTTTTGATCTCAGCTCAGGTCTTGAATTCAGGGTTATGAGTTCAAGCCCCAAGTTGGGCTCCGTGCTGGGTATGGAGCCTATTTTTTTTTTTAATTTTTTTAAATTTATTTATGATAGTCACACAGAGAGAGAGAGAGAGGCAGAGACACAGGCAGAGGGAGAAGCAGGCTCCATGCACCCGGAGCCCGACGTGGGATTCGATCCCCGGTCTCCAGGATCGTGCCCTGGGCCAAAGGCAGGCGCCAAACCGCTGCACCACCCGGGGATCCCTTGGAGCCTATTTTTTAAAAAAGTCCGGGGGGGGGGGGTTGCTGCCCGGGTAGCTCAGCGGTTTAGAACCGCCTTCAGCCCAGGGCCTGATCCTGGAGATCTGGGATGGAGTCCCATGTCGGGCTCCCTGCATGGAGCCTGCTTCTCCCTCTGCCTATGTCTCTGCCTCTCTCTCTCTCTCTCAGCCTGCTTCTCCCTCTGCCTATGTCTCTGCCTCTCTGTCTCTCTGTCTCTCATGAATAAATAAAATCTTAAAAAAAAAAAAGAAAAAGGGACACCTGGGTGGCTTAGTGGCTGAGTGTCTGCCTTCAGCTCAGGGTGTGATCCCAGGGTTCCAAAATTGAGTCCCACATCAGGCTCCCTGCATGGAGCCGGATTCTCCCTCTGCCTAATTCTCTGCCTCTCTCTCCCTGTGTGTCTCTAATGAATAAATAAAATATTTTAAAATAAAAGAAGAAAATATAGGGCAGCCCCAGTGGCTCAGTGATTTAGTGTTGCCTTCAGCCCAGGATGTGATCCTAGAGACCCAGGATCAAGTACCACATCGGACTCCCTCCATGGAGCCTGCTTCTTCCTCTGCCTGGGTCTCTGCCTCTCTCTCTCTCTCTCTCTCTCTCTGTCTCTCATGAATAAATAAAATCTTAAAAAAAATAAAATAAAAAAGAACTTCCCAAAGAAGAAAAAAGCTGAATTCTTTTGTTACCTGTAAAAAAATTAAAAATACCCTGCAATGTTGTTGGAAAACACAATCTTTCTATGAATGGACACTGCAGCTTAGCAAATTATAGTACTTCCACTTGGTGGAAATTATATAGACATTAAGATAATTAAAAATGAAAATATGAGGGGCACTTATGGCTCAGTCAGTTAAGTGTCTGTCTTCAGCCCAGGTCATGACATCAGGGTCCTGGAATTGAGCCCTACATAGGGCTCCCTGTCCAGTGAGGAGTCTGCTTCTCCCTCTCATTCTGCCCCTCCCCCTGCTCATGCCCTCTCTTTCTAGAATAAAAATCCTTAAAACAAAAATATGTGATCATGTGCAAAAATACTTATGCTCTATATAAATGAAAAAATGCAGGATATTAAAATTTCAAGTACATCAGAACACTGTATATGTATGCTAAAATATGCTTTCTTTTTAAAAGACTCTAATCCCTAAGAATATGTATCAAATTGTTAACCATAAGCATCTCTAAAGGACAGGATTATGGTAAACTTTTGTGTTAAGACCTATCTTTGGGCAGCCCGGGTGGTTTAGTGCCACCTTCGGCCTGGGGTGTGGTCCTAGAGACCTGGGATCCAGTCCCCTGTCGGGCTTCCTGCATGGAGCCTGTTTTTCTGCCTCTCTGTGTGTCTCTCATGAATAAATAAATAAAATCTTAAAAAAAAAAAAAAGACCTTTGTGTAACAAAAGGTCTTTTGTGTATCTTTGTGTAACATTTCAAAGTTTTCCTTCAGGAATAAACAGCTTCTATAATCCGAGAAAAAAAAAAGTGAAAAAATACAATCAGGGATGGGCACAGAAATTTATGTACAAAGATCACATACTATAATTACTATAATTGTAAAACAAGCAAATAAACACTGATGGCATATTAATATGATAGATTTTGTAACTGTTAAAAATCATTTTTTCAGGGATCCCTGGGTGGCGCAGCGGTTTGGCGCCTGCCTTTGGCCCAGGGCGCGATCCTGGAGATCCGGGATCGAATCCCACATCAGGCTCCCGGTGCATGGAGCCTGCTTCTCTCTCTGCCTCTCTCTCTCGCTCTCTCTCTGTGACTATCATAAATGAATAAAAAATTTTAAAAAAAATCATTTTTTCAAAGAATATCCATTAGAAAAAAGAATATTCATTAGAAAATACAGTATGTTAAAACAGGATAATACAAAATCAAAAATAAAAAACATAAGAGACAACAACTGTTGAAAATGATGTGGGGAAAAAGGAACACTTGGGCACTGTTGGTAGGAATGCAAACTGTATAGTCACTTAGAAAATAGTGTGGAGTTTCCTCAAAAAATTGAAAATAGAACTACCTTACCATCTGATAATCACATTACTGGGTATTTACCCCCAAAATACAAATACACTAATTCAAAGGGATACATGCACCCCTATGTTTATTGCAGCATTACAATAACCAAATTATGGAAACAGCCTGTGTCCATCAGTAAGTAGATGAATGGATAAAGTAGATGTGGTGTAAATACACAATGAAATATTATTCAGCCATAAAAAAGAATGAAATCTTGCCATTTGAAAAAACATGGATGGAGCTAGTGAGTATAATGTTAAGTGAAATAAGTCAAAGAAAGACAAATACCATATTATTTCACTCATATGTGGAATTTAATAAACAAAACAAGCAAAGAAAAAAGAGAGATAAATCAAGAAACAGACTCTTAACTACAGAGAACAAACTGATGGTTACTGGGAGGTTGGGAAATGGGTGAAATAGGTGATGGAGATTAAAGACTACACTTGTGGTAATCACTGGGTAATGTAGAGAATTGTTGAATCATTACACTGTGCACCTGAAACTAATATAACACTATATGTTAACTATACCAGAATTAAAATTAAAAGCTTTTTAAAAAGGTACAAATGAAAGTTACATAAATTTGATTTTGGAAAAATTATTTAATGCCTGCTTATTTTTTTTTAATATTTTTTTTATTTATTCACAAGAGACACAGAGAGAGAGAGGCAGAGACACAGGCAGAGGGAAAAGCAGGCTCCATGCAGGGAGCCTGAGGTGGGACTCAATGCCGGGACTCCAGGATCATGCCCTGGGCCAAAGGGAGGCTCTAAACCGCTGAGCCACCCAATGGATCTTCCTGCTTGATTTTGATATAAATTCTGGTTAAGATTCACCCTGCTGGTCTAGGTATCATGAAGTCAAGGGGCTTGTCTGTCTTGTTCACTACAAAATGCCCAATGCTGGGCACCTGGGTGGCTCAGCGGTTGAGTGTCTGCCTTCAGCTCAGGGTGTGATTCTGGAGCCCCAAGATCGAGTCCCACATTGGGCTCCCTGCAGGGAGCCTGCTTCTCCCTCTGCCTCTCTCTGTGTATCTCTCATGAATAAATAAAATCTTAAAAAAAAAATGCCCAATGCTATCACAATGTTTGGTTCTCAATGATTACAGAAGAAGATTATTTCTCAATGATTACTACTCTGGAAGGGGTGACACTGGGGCAAAAGACGAATCTTACAACTTCATAAAATTTTGTGTATGAGCACTGGAGAACCTTCTAGTGAATTAATCTGCAGAGAAATGCAGCACATAATTCTCAGGGATCCTGTCTTAGCTCACAAATGAAACTGATAGTCTCAACCTAAGATTCCCAAAGGCACACCTTTTAAGTCTGCTACAGTAATAGCTCACGTACATATTAACAGGTCTCAAGAACCTGGACTTCACTGACTAATTCGAACAATTTGTCGTGACAGGTAGATGTAACGGTTGTTAAATATAAGAGCTCTGTTCTGGAAGAACAGACCTTAAAAAGATTATTTTGGTGAGTTGCAAAACTAACCCTCAGCCTCGCAGCTTAAGGTAACAGAATGAGGGCAGCCCCGGTGGCGCAGCGGTTTAGTGCCGCCTGCAGCCCGGGGCGTGATCCTGGAGACCTGGAATCGAGTCCCACGTCAGGCTCCCTGCATGGAGCCTGATTCTCCCTCTGCCTGTGTCTCTGCCTCTCTCTTTCTGTGTCTCTATGAATAAAGAAAATAAAAAATCTTAAAAAAAAAAAAAGGTAACAATGAATGTCCTTATTTGAGTCTTTCACACCTTTAATACAAGAGGTAGTTTTAGGGGAGAATTTGCTTCAAACATCCTTTTTATGAAAGAATTACACTTTTTCCTTCTCAGGATTTAGAGTTCCTTACCCTTAAAAAAAAAAAAAAAATCATGTTGGGATAACTGGGTGGCTCGGTGGTTGAGCATCTGCCTCGGGCTCAGGTCATGATCCCGGGGTCCTGGGATGGAGTACCACATCGGGCTCCCTGCAGGAAGCCTGCTTCTCCCTATGGCTATGTCTCTGCCTCTCTCTGTCTCTCATGAATAAATAAGTAAAATCTTTTTTTTTTTTTTTTAGTAAAATCTTTTAAAAACGTCATGTTTTCAAAGAATATCCATGAGAAAATATGTTAAAACTGGAGAATACAAAATGGTAAAATAAAAATATGCATACATGTACCAGTACTAAGTAAACATTCAATAAATAAGAACTATTATTAATACACAGACATATACAAAACACAAAGGACAGAAGAAATCCACCAAAATGTCAACACACTGATCCTTAGGTCATTTAATGGGTTACTTTCATTTGTCCTTTATACTCTTCTATATATTTCACTTTCCCTACAATAAACATGTATTAAAGTTAGAGAAATAATTATGTAAAAAAATGACTGAACTGTAGTTCCTGCTCACAGGTTTCAACGATCAAAAAAAAACAGAAACAAAAGGAGTTACAACCAACAAAATGCCAGATCCAGTGAATAAGGTATTGGCCTCTCATTCAGAGTAAGATTAAAGTGGATTGAAATGGAAATCAGGAAATTGTTCTGTCACAGCCCATGTGATGGGCCTACATGACAGGCTACTTACCTGAAAAAGCTGACAAATTAGATAATATCCATGGGGGCGAAAAGATAGTATCTATGAGTCCTTTCAGCTTTAACATTCTGTGAATCCTTAACCAAACGAGTTAATTCATGTAAAGCATTTATAAAGACATCTGCCACATGGCAAGTATTCCACAGGGGTCAGGCATTATTATGTTTGATACTAAAATCTATGGAGTAGAAAAGACATCTTGCTGACAACCCTCTCCTCCAACTGTGGATCATCTGAGCTGTCAGCAATTTATGTCAAACTGCAAATTTTCCTGTAATGGGTTAGAAAATAAATAATTAAGGCTTCAGGGGCAATATGGTCTCTCTCTGTCACAACTATTCAACTTTGCCTTTGTAGTGTGAAAACAACTACACACATAATATGTTTAAAAAAAAAATGAGGGACTCCTGGATGGCTCAGTGGTTGAGCGTCTGTCTTCAGCTCAGGGCGTGATCCCAGTTGGGGGATCGAGTCCCACATTGGGATCCCTATGAAGAGCCTGATTCTCCCTCTGCCTGTGTCTCTGCCTCTCTGTGTGTGTGTCTCTCATGAATAAATAAATAAAATCTTTAAAAATAAATAAATAAAAATAAAAAATAAAAATAAATGAGCTTGGCTGTGTTTCAGTAAGACTTTTTTTTTCTTCTTTCTTTTTTTTTTTTTTTAAACAAAAACAGGTGATAGACATTTTGCCTGGGGGCCATAGTTTACTGACCCTCTAGTCTATAAATTTCCCGGAGAGGAAGGTACAGGTTTTTCCGCCAATGCCTAGTATAGAATAATCTGATTGTCAGTGATTTTAAGAAGATAAAAGGATCTGTCAGAATCCACGTTTGGGGGCGAGATGGGTATTACAGTGAAGGGTAAAAGGAAAAAAAGGAAAGCTTTTATTTTTTAATTTTTTAAAAAAGATTTTATTTATTCATGAGAGACACAGAGAAAGAGAGGCAGAGACACAGGCAGAGGGAGAAGCAGGCTTCATGCAGGGAGCCCGATATGAGACTTGATCGGGGGACTTCAGGATTACACCGTGGGCCACCCAGGCGTCCCAGGAGAGCTTTTAATAGCTTAATCCCGTTCAAAGTAACAAGGAGCTAGCTCTCTCTCCCCTTACTTTGTAAGCTTTCTCCTTCCTGCCACCTCTTTACCTCTCAATAATTAGCTAAAGGATTATGGGCAAACCAGGTGGGATTTTTCGAGAATTTGAAACAATTCCTTCAATAAGACCACACTCAAAATGTACTCCTCCCTGAAGCCCTTCTTGGGTTTGTCAGTTGGCCACAAGTAACATACTCATCTAGGCTGTAGCAGCATTCTGGATCTCTCTCTTCTGCAGCTTGGGTCACTAAGTAGCAATATGTCCTTCCATCGTCTCCTATTCTCTCCGTACCTCAATATCCTCATTAAAAAAACTACAAATAAGAGATGCCTGGGTGGCTCAGTGGTTGAGCGTCTGCCTTCAGCCCAGGGCATGACCCTGAGGTCCCAGGATCAAGTCCCGCATCGGGCTCCCTGCAGGGAGCCTGCTTCTCCCTCTGCCTCCTGTGTCTCTGCCTCTCTTTGTGTCTCTTATGAATAAATAAATGAAACCTTAAAAAAAAAAAAAAAAACTACAGATAATGGGTTGTTCTGAAGGTTCAATCAGCACAGCTGCTTCGAACAGTCCTATTTAGCACTATGTTTTAGATCATCACAAAAACCTGTTCACATATATATCTCCCAGCACTAACTAGACTGTAAGCATGTTCCAGGTCCAAGGTCTCTCACTCTGTAGTCCCGCCCCTGGGTTCTGTGTCCAACTTGGCAAGTAACGCACAGTAAAATTTTGTTGCAAGACATGAACGTGTCCGTGCGGGCTATCACATACATGCTGTCAACTGAGCCTTGCAAAGCAAGGAAGGCAAGGACTACTAGACACAGTAGACAGTCCAACTTTAGAGATGAGAAAACAATGAGATGAGATGCAATTCCTGTATCCTCAGGAATTGCAACTCAGAGACTCGAGACTCGCCACCTTCACGCTACTGCCGGTTCCTACTACGACGGTCCCTAAAAAAAAAAGTCTCTGAGCTGCAGGCAGGATTAATGGGGAGGGGGTGGGAGGACGGGGGAGAGATGGTATTCAGACCGAGAACTCTGAGCCCTGGGGCTTCGTTTCCGAACGTGAGCCCTAGCTGTAGATCATCCATGCATCTAGCCCTCAGTCAGTCATCGCTCATTCGCTCGTGCGAATTCGCACGGTCCTCTCAGCCGCCTGCTCCGCGCCGGACGCTGTGCCGAGGCCGCTGGGAGTTCGGGGCCGCACGAGGCCGGGGGCAGGCTGCCTCCAAAAGCCTCCGGCCCGCTGCCCCAGGCGAAGGCGCCCGGAGCCACTCCCCTCCCCTCCCCGAGGCCCCGCCCGCTCACCGTGAGGTCCAGGGGCTCCCCGCGGGGTGGCGACTACGGTCCCACAGGTGCGCGCAGGCCCAGGGCACGGGCTCACCGCCCCGCCCCCAGGCCGGAAGAGCAGTGGCGCGGCCGGTAGTGCGTCACCAGCGGCTCCGCGCGCCTCGTCCCGCGAGGCCTTCCGCTGCCTGAGTCTCGCTCGCGGGGTCCCCGAAGAAGGCGATCCTGGCCTGGTTTCCCTCTAACCCCAGCCAAGTGCATGACGTCCCATTAGAGGCCACCTTTTCCCGGAGCACGGTGACCGCTTCATCCCCCAGGAAGGCTGTAGATGGGGGGCGTTAGTGTTGGAGAGCGTGCTGGATAGGACTCGGGAGAGGCTGCCTCAGCGAGGCACCTAGTGTAGTCCACCTGCTAAAAATAGCCCCGGAGTAAAAATCTTTTTTTTATATATATATTTTATTCATTTATTCACGAGAAACGCAGAGAGAGAAAGAGAGAGGCAGAGACACAGGCAGAGGGAGACCCTGAGTAAGAATCTTGAATGATCCACTATTTACTAAGAATAATGGACAAATTCCTGTTCTAGGCCCCCACATGCTGACATCATCACCCAGCAATCTCTCTTAACTCTGCTCGCATTCACATTTTCTCCTGTATCATAAGTGAATTCCCCCATTGGCCCCCTGAAATCTCTTGACCCTCCCTGACCCCGGATCTTTTTTTTTTTTTTTTTTTTCCAGGACTTGCCCCTCTAGAATATTCTCCCTCCTTTCTACCTACTGCCCCACACCCTGGCCATTCAGGTCATACTGGTTCTTCCAAGACCCAGTGCCAATCTATCCTTGACCTTCATTAATGTTTACACTCCAGTCTCACTGGTATGAGTAATTCTGGCTTGAAATACACACACTTGTCCACTTTTGATCATTATTAGGGAGATATACACGGGTCATATTCCACCTAAGGGCAACTATGAAGGATCCAGTTCATCTCTACACAACTCTATGCAGGTACCTGCAGCTATTATTATATCATATTATCATTATCATATCCCAGTGTTAAGCTGTGTCTGGCAGAGAAGATACTCAGTAAATATGTGTCCAATCCACTAATCAAATACAAAAGTAAAGTTCAGGTTATTGGCATATTTGAGAAATTGAAAATTGTGAATGCCATAAATTAAATTCAGCAAGTCTGTGAACATCCAAAAGGAAGGACCATCTAGTTGGTATATTCCCATCTACTCACCTCAGTCTATACATCTGCTGTTTCCTTCAGTAGAATATAAGCTTTATGAAGGTAGGGACCTTCTCTCTCTTACTCACACTGTCTAACCACATCCAGAACAGTAGCTGACATGAAGTAGGCACCCATGGGACGCCTGGATGGCTCAGCGGTTGAGTGTCTGCCTTAGGCCCAGGGCATGATCCCCGAGTCCCGGGATTGAGTCCCACACCAGGCTCCCTGCATGGAGCCTGCTTCTTCCTCTGCCTCTCTCTCTCTCTCTCTCTCTCTCTCTCTCTCTCTCTCTCTCTGTCTCTCATGAATAAATAAATAAAATCTTTTTTAAAAAAGTAGGCACTCAATACATACTTCATAAATGACTGACCAAACCACCAGAATCAGAATTCTTTCTTGAGCTGAGAAAGGCACTTTGAATACTGATCCTGATCTATCTAGAGTTTCATCCCTAAACATAAATAGACCCAAAAAATTATGAAATTTTTGAAGAACACCAACAACATAAGACAAAGAGTTTCATATTCAATATCACCAGATTCATAGCTGATAGGATACCTGGTTATAGTTTATGTTCCAACATGTTACATGAAGTAGTTCCTCCACGTAGATGTATATTTCTTACAGGAGAGGGAAAACTACTGGGAAAAAAACCTGGAAAATCATCTTTCTTTCCCCATATTACCCAAGGCACACACTCTAAATAGGTGAATGTTACTTCCCATTGGAAAATAGAAACTCCTGGTAAATCATATTTAACCACCCTTCAAAAAGAGATTACATGAAGAATGTGCCATAAAGATGTCTTGTTTTTCTATGCAAGATACAACCACCAATACTATTCAAAATTTCTCACCCAGTATCTATTTTTCCCTTTCTCTGTAACACTCTGTGCCAAATTTACCATCAAGGAAAAAAGGCTAAGGCTGATGCAACCAATATCACACAGATTGTAAGTTAAAGAATCAGATCAGGAGACACCTGAGTGGCTCAGCAGTTGACCGTCTGCCTTTAGCCCAGGGCATGATCCTGGAGTCCCGGGATCGAGTCCCACATCGGGCTCCCTGCATGGAGCCTGCTTCTCTCTGCCTATGTCTCTACCTCTGTCTGTGTGTCTCTCATGAATAAATAAATAAAATATTTTATTAAAAATAAAAGAATCAGATCAGAAGGCTAGAATTTCAACCTCCAAACCTAGTGCCCTTTGCAGGTTACAGCAGACCATTTCCCTTCCTTCTCCATGATTTAAATTGTCCTTATCAACATCTTCTCCTTTTCCATTACACCATATCTAAAGAGGCCAGAACTATATACACCGATTTTAGATCCAACAATCACCATTTTAGAAAGGACATCATGGTGAACAATACATGTTGCCCATAAAGTATCCATTATCATTTTCCTTACCAACCAACCCAAATCTTTATTCAGGGTAGCACTGTGCCCAGATTTCTCAAGTTTCTTCTTAGCTGCAGCTAGCCATATGACACAGTTCTGGACTAAGAGATAAATATACAGTGCTTATGGGTGGAGCTTTCAGAACACCGTTTTCCTAATTAAAAAGAATGAACTCAGTTGGGAAATGTTTTTTGTTCTTTTCACTTTTCCCTCCTTGGAACACAGTTTTGAGGCTAATGATGCATCAGTCAACTTGTAACCATGAGGTGCAAGCATGAAAATGCCAATCACATTGTAAGAATGGCATGACTGAAGAAAAAGAAGGGCATGGTTTTTAGTTACTACACCAGCCACAGACTGCCTCTCCTGGACACCTTTTGGCCTATCTTCCCTAGTTGGTTGTGCTTTTTTGTTGTTGTTGTTGTTGTTGTTTTTTAATGCAGCCAAATGCTTTCCCAACTGATTTACTTCTTCAAGGAGAATATATGAAAAAGTATGGTTTACACACCTAAAATTTTTGTCTCTAGGAAAGATAAATCTACTAGTAATTCAGCTTTTCAATCCGACCAGGTTACAGGAAACATAAAGTCCACAGAGATGAATTTCCCTTCTCTGTGTGATATAATTACTAAAAATTCAGGCATTTTTGTTTTTCACCAAAACAAATAACATGAACACACCATTTATATATTATATATACATACATTATTATAACATATATTATATACAAAATATATATAATATATACATATATAAAATCTAAGTGAGAGACCCTTGCTAGTAACTCAGGTCTCCTTCTCAAGAGGACAACACAGAATATACAGCCAGTGCTAGATATAAGAAGATCTTATGAAGCACTAAATATTAAAAGATATGGTGAGACACCTCCAACCTCAACACACAATTAAAAAGTAATAACCAGGGGCACTTGAGTGGCTCAGTGGTTGAGCATCTGCCTTTGGCTCAGGTCCTGAACCTGGGTAATCGAGCATTATTCACAATGGATCAAAAAGATGATTGTTTCTCAAGTGAAATATAATTGTTGATAACTCAGCATTCTTCCCAAGAAAATTTAAGAATGAGACACCCTCAAAGATACATGGTACTTCTCTACAGAAAGCAGTGTACCTAACTTTATTCCTTTCAGCAGGTTATGTAAAGAAAATTAGGCACAGAGTTATAAGTTTATCTTTGAAAAACAAATAGCGATTAAGACATCCTTCTTCAGGGGCAGCCCGGGTGGCTCAGGGATTTAGTGCCACCTTCGGCCCAGGGTGTGATCCTGGAGACCGGGGATCGATGGAATCCTGCATCAGGCTCCCTGCATGGAGCCTGTCTCTGTCTCTCTCACTCTGTCTCTCTCTCTGTGTGTGTGTCTCTGTGATTCTCTGTGTGTGTGTGTGTGTGTGTGTGTGTGTGTTTCTCATTGTGTTTCTCATGAATATATTTTAAAAATCTTAAAATCTTAAAAAAAAACTTCGTCCCATATCAGGGTACATGTAGCAGCCAATGTACAATACTGTATTACTGCTTCTCTCCATTACTGCTAGTCACTCAGCTTTCCTCCCGCCAAAATTACATGAAATGCACAATACAGATGTGCATGTTGGGTGGTAGCTAATTACGTGTATCACATGTTGCTTGTCTCCTACAAAGGTGGCAGTCTATGACCCTCAGGCCAGATCTAGCCACTTGTTTGTAAAATGGTTTTATTGGAACAAGTCATGCCCATTCATTTATTTTTGCCTATGGCTGCTTTCACACTACAAAAGTAGAGTCACACTACAAAGGGGTGCCTGCGTGGCTCAGTCAGTTAAGTGTCTGCCTTCAGCTCAGGTCATGATCCCAGGGTCCTGGGATAGAGTCCCAAGTTGGGGCCAGTGGGGGTGGGGGAGTGTTCCTGTTCAGCAGGGAGTCTGCTTCTCCCTCTCCCTTTGCCCCTCCCCCTACTTGTGCTCACTCTCTCGCACTCTCTCTCAAATAAGTAAAATCTTAAAAAAAGAAAAAAAAAAAGGCAGAAGCTGTGACAGAGACCGTAAGGCTCACAAAACCTAAAATATTTACTATCTGATCCTTTACAGAAAAAGTTTGTTGATCCCTGCTCTAGTGAAATCCAAGTTTTGGTTTCTCATCTGCACTCTCACCCAGGCTCATGACACACTCACTACACAGAAATATGTGTTGCTTCCTATGAGACATCCTTTTTTTTTTTTTTTTTTTTTTATTTATGATAGTCACAGAGAGACAGAGGCAGAGACACAGGCAGAGGGAGAAGCAGGCTCCATGCACCGGGAGCCCGACGTGGGATTCGATCCCGGGTCTCCAGGATAGCGCCCTGGGCCAAAGGCAGGCGCCAAACCGCTGCGCCACCCAGGGATCCCGAGACATCCTTTTAATGGTACCTTAGTTTTCCTTTTTGTATAGAGAAGCAACACAAAGCTTGATGTATTTAGTAATTATTATTATTATTTTTTTTATTTATTTATTTATGATAGTTACACACACACACACCCAGAGAGAGAGAGAGAGAGAGGCAGAGACATAGGCAGAGGGAGAAGCAGGCTCCATGCACCGGGAGCCCGATGTGGGATTCGATCCTGGGTCTCCAGGATCGCGCCCTGGGCCAAAGGCAGGCGCCAAACCGCTGCGCCACCCAGGGATCCCTTTAGTAATTATTATTAATTGTCAAACTCAGTATGCATTTTCTCTTCTTTTATTTCCTGTCAAAACTATTCTATTTAGAGATCCAACTCTCTTCTACACAGTCATGGATGTCTTGGAAACAGGTCCTAACCCCAGCTCTGAGAGAGTCTCTTAATTCACTTAAAAGTAATATAGGGATCCCTGGGTGGCGCAGCGGTTTGGCGCCTGCCTTTGGCCCAGGGCGCGATCCTGGAGACCCGGGATCGAATCCCACATCGGGCATCCCGGTGCATGGAGCCTGCTTATCCCTCTGCCTATGTCTCTGCCTCTCTCTCTCTCTCTCTATCATAAATAAATGAAAATTGAAAAAAAAATTAAAAAAAAAAGTAATATAATTCAGAGTGCCTTGATGGCTCCACTAGCAGAGTATGTGGCTCTTAATCTCACGGTTGTGAGTTTAAGCCCCACACTGGGTGTAGAGATCGCTTAAATAAATAACCGTAAAAGATTTTTAAGAGTAGGGGCACCTGTGGCTCAGTGGTTGAGCATCTGCCTTTGGTTCAGGTCGTGATTCCGGGGTCCTGGTATTGAGTCCTGCAACAGGCTCCCTGCATGGAGCCTGCTTCTCTCCCTCTACCTCTCTCTCTCTGTCCTGAATAAATAAATAAAATCTTTTAAAAAAGAGTAATATAACTCCCCCCACTTATGATTGCCTCAGGAATGAGCATATATTAGTTAGCTTTTGCTTAACTAATCACTCCAAACTCAATGGCCTAAGACAACAAACATTTATTAATTTTTCATAATTCTGCCGGTCTTCTAGGTAGTTTTCCAGTTTATAGCTTTCTTGGTCTCCGCTTAGAGATGAAACCACTACTCAGAAGAGGGCAGAGCAAGGAATTCAAGGTGAAACAGAGCCCAGCTGCTTGCCTGACCTAACTTTGAATATCACCCCACTTTTGGTTATTCCATAACCTGAGCCAAAACATTTCCTTATTGATTAAGTCATTTGGAGTTGGACTTTCCATTTCTCAAAGCTGAAAATATTCTTGAAACTTTCCATTTGCAATAGCATTTGCCTAGGAGATATTAATGTAACACTGTGTTTCCCTGCGGCTGAAGCCAATAAACAACCATGAACTTTGATCATTCTCATAGTCAAAGCTGTGAATGTCTAGGAACTTTGAATGACTGCGGTACACCAACCCAGATATTCACCCATCTCAGTGAAGATCTTTCCTGACTAATGAATCATGGGAATTGGTTTTTAACTAATCATGTACAGATTTGTGGACTCACCCAGTCCTATCTATGTGCAAGCTTAATTAGCATAACCAGCACAAATTCCTACCATTCCTAACACAGAAAACCCACATTCATAGGACAGTTCCCTCTCCAGCTCACTTGGCTGGAGGCATTCAAGAGAACAAGATGTTCTCTTGCTGTGTCTCTACTTTTGGGGGCTCAGAGACTTTTCTTTCACTGTAGACATTGGCTCAGCCCTGATCCCTGAAGCTGCTGGACATTTGTCAGGAGGTATCCTAAGGTAACGCAGGAAAGCCTAGGATGGCCCAGTGCAGGCCAGGCCACAACAGGTTCCTGAAGTGATGGGAGAGTCTGATTTGAGCTCTAAACCCTGATCTTGCTGGTGGTTCATGCTGATGTGGTTGGCTAAATGTCCCTCCTTGTCCATCCAGTATAAAAAGGAATCAATCCCTGGTACCAGTATTCCAGGATAGAAACACCTCCTACATCATCACTTTCCTGTGCACATACTAAGCTTTCACCACCCCAACAGGTCCCAGACTAGCAGTTCAATACGTGAGTGCCTACCCCTTGCACAGCACCATGGTGAGTCTCCCTCCTACTGATTGTATATCTCGGGAATATCACTGAACCTCTCTGAGGTTCACTTTGCTCTTCTGAAAAAGGGGGTGCTAGGACCATAAACCCCATAGATTGTTGTTGTAGGAAATCATGGGATACGCCATGGCAGGTGCTTACCTGGAACCTGGCTCTGTAGAAAGAGCTCCTAGGGGATCCCTGGGTAGCTAAGTGGTTTAGCACCTGCCTTTGGCCCAGGGCATGATCCTGGAGTCCTGGGATCGAGTCCCACATCAGGCTCCGTGCATGGAGCCTGCTTGTGCCTCTGCCTCTCTCCCTCTCTCCCTCTCTCTCTCTCTCTGTGTGTGTGTGTGTGTCTCATGAATAAATTAAAAAAAACTTAGAAAGAAAGAAAGAAAGAAAGAAAGAAAGAAAGAAAGAAAGAAAGAAAGAAAGAAAGAAAGAGAGCTCCTAGACATGTTGTGTGTCTTCATGCTTAGTATAACTCTCTCCCCAATGTAGAAGCTCTTTAACTTATCCTTCACTGGCTGTGGACTTTCTGAGTTTGGAAAATCATGTGGAAATCAAACTGCTTTCCCTTTTGCAAAGTACTTTTGAGATTCCAGATAGCTGGTGTTTGCCCTTGGTATGCCAGATTAGGGATCTCTGGAGTCAGGCAGGGGAGCCCAAGGCCCACTCAGATACCTGGTTGGGATACATTCATTTAACAATATATATTAAGCACCTAATAAATGAAGACACTTTTTCTAGATACTAAGATAATTCAATGGATGAAGCAGACACAATCTTTGGGACTCAGTTCCAGTCTGAGTCAGACAATTATTCTAGACATTATAAGTAGTCATATCCACAATACATTAGATGTGACACCCTTGAGGCCTCCTTAGATATAGGTAAATCCTCTCATATTCTGACCATGATGATGGACCACAAGACCAACTAAAACAGGAGGAGACCTCCTGTCTCCACAGAGCAGAGTGGTAGAGTATAGGGCCTATAGCTGGGGAGGGACTAGCAGAGCCCTGGATCTCATGGGTCTTTTGACTTCCATGGGACGGCTGAGGTCTGAGGCCTTTCCCTGCATAAGGAAATAAATAAAAGAGGGACATCTGGGTAGCTCAGCAGTTGAGTGCCTGCCTTTGGCCCAGGATGTGATCCTGGAGTCCCAGGATTGAGTCCCACATCGGGCTCCCTGCATGAAGCCTGCTTCTCCCTCTGCCTGTGTCTCTGCCTCTCTCTCAGTGTCTCTCATGAACAAATAAATAAAATATTTTTTAAAAGGAAATGAATAAAAGAGAGCTATGAATGTGGTTCCACCCCACCTCCACCACCCAGGAGGCAGAGTGCAGGCTGGGCTGAGTCGGTTCCTGAAAGACCCGTCCCTTCCATAGTCCCATCTTGCTCTGACTGCCCCTCTTCATATCCACATTTCCTAACCTCCACAACTGGGGCCCAGAACAGAAAATGTGAGCTGTCCTCTCACAAATCTACCTCAAACCTCAGTCTTGATGTCTATGTGCATGGAGGATGGGGTAGATTCTCCCATGACCATGGGGAGAAGAATGTCACTGGGAAAACCAGATGTCCACAGGTTCTCTGTCAGGCCTGTTGAATGACCAAACCTTCCACTGCAAGGACAGCCTCGGAGGAGTTGGAAGTGGGCTGACTCTATCCTCTGGGACCCACACTGATAAAAGGGTGCTGTGGGAGCCTAGTGGGGAGTGACAGGCCAGGCCTCTAACTCTGCCCCACACATGACTCTCCTCAGCGCCCTCCCTCTCATCTTGAGTACCTGGCCTGACCAGAATTTGCAGGATACCTAGCAGTCCCTGCACCATCCATGTTTCAAGCTAAAGTTGACCCCTGTGCATGTCAATTTGCAGAACTAAGACCTGAAGAACCATGCACCACTTATCGAACTTCTAGAGCCGGGATCCCTGGGTGGCGCAGCGGTTTGGCGCCTGCCTTTGGCCCAGGGCGCGATCCTGGGGACCTGGGATCGAATCCCACGTCGGGCTCCCAGTGCATGGAGCCTGCTTCTCCCTCTGCCTGTGTCTCTGCCCCTCTCTCTCTGTGTGACTATCACAAATAAATAAAAATTAAATAAATAAAACATTAAAAAAAAAAAGAACTTCTAGAGCCCACTGAGACAGAAATCACAGGGCAAAGGGGTTTGTGATCTGGAGAGACTACATGGGGTGAGGGTTCATGGGCTGGGTATTCCTTTCAAGGCAGTAGGATCATTCCTGTTTGGGGAAGGGCACATGGAAAGTCAGTTATGTAGGTAAACCTTTCTCTTCATTCTGTTCCAGCACCAGCTCCAGAGCTCCTTCTAGATGTAGAACCAGAAAAGGGGCCTACTGTGGAGCTAAAGGCAGCTTGAGATCTGTTTCTACCACGACTCTCAAATGTCAGAGCCGGTGTCACCTCAATCAGCAAGTGCTAACATCTTCTTCAGCATATGTGTAAGGTCCTGAGATGGAGTCAGTTTAAATATCAGCTATAATGGGAATTTTATCTCTAGCTCCAAAAATAGAGACAGAGTCAGCTGCAGTCCCAGAGCTTTCCTGCCCTTGGCATGTGATCATAAAGAATCAGCTAAGGAGGAAGCCTGACCTCACGGACTTCCCTCCCAAGCTGGTGACAGAGCAGCTGACTCTGATGGATGTAGTGAGCAGCTGGGCTCTCAGGGAGGGGCTGAAACAAGATTTCCTTCTGCCATAATTGCCCCAGACCTGGCTTTCCTTGATCTAGACTCTTATGACTTGGGTCTAAATCTCAGCTCCATCACTTACCAACCATGTGACCTGGGCATTATTCTTAACTCCGAAGCCTTTACTGTCCACCTGCAGACAGGAGAGATGGACACTAATAGGACATACTGTACAGAGTGGCTGTGAAGATTAAATGAGGCAGAAGAGATAGAAAGCTGGGTGGGGTAGGGAAATTGACTGTGTGCAGCCAGGTCCATAGGTCACCCACTCATCTGCCCACCCAGCAGTGTCAGCACTAGGTATCTGAGGTGTACCTAACTATAAGGAAGACAAACAAACGAACCCATGATTGTAGCTGCCACAGTGAAATATGCATCTGAATGGGGGGTAGGACCAGAGAGGTGATCAGGATTGGTGGAGGATGCCCTTTTGGGAGGAACTGACTTGAGCCACCTTCTGGAGCTTGGAGTTTGTGGGGAAGGTCAGGGTACAAATGACTTTCTCCCTTCCCTTCCAGTAATGGGTCCTGGATCATCCTGTAGTGGGTGCCTTCAGGGACTACTCCAACAAGGCTCAGGCTACATCCTCAGCTTCCTGAGCTCCAGCTCTGACTTGTGACCCCTGCCTGGGACACTACGCTGGGGTATTGCAGAGCTGAGTGACATTACTTCCCGCCCCCCCACCCCCGTGCCCAGGATCTGCTTGAGATGGTACCACATCAGTGCCTGGTCTCAAAAGAATAAGCCTAGCGGGATCCCTGGGTGGCGCAGCGGTTTGGCGCCTGCCTTTGGCCCAGGGCGCGATCCTGGAGACCCGGGATCGAATCCCACGTCGGGCTCCCGGTGCGTGGAGCCTGCTTCTCCCTCTGCCTGTGTCTCTGCCCCTCTCTCTCTCTGTGTGTGTGACTGTCATAAATAAATAAAAAAATATTAAAAAAAAAAAAAAGAATAAGCCTAGCAATGAACACCTGGAACCCATAGTCCATGTCACCACAATCCTGGTCATCAGTGTGGCTAACTTCCTGGGCAACCCAAGCATGATGCCCCAAGACAGAGCTGTGGTTATAGAGCACTGATAAAGGTGGCCAGGCTATGCTATGGGAGACCTCGCTGAATTGCTTACCCTTTGGGTACTGAATAGGACCTTTTGGGGCTCTCTGGGCATCCAGGAGAGATCATTTAAACTGAGGAGGACTAAAGCTAAGGCAAATAAGACTCCAGCTCCCCACCATACAACTCATTCTCTTCCCACACCCAGGAGTGCCAAATCCTCAAGAACTTCTCCCTCATCCTCCCTGGTCCTTCTACAGAGAGAGGCACACTCACCTGGAAGCTTTTTCCCTGTCTTCTTTGGACAGTGAATTAAGGCACTGTGTAGAGCAGAGCATGGCCTGAGGGGTTCTCCAGGGAGGTGAAGCCTTTGACATGGCCTCAGTTCCAGCCTGGGAGCCAGAGACTCCAGTGGGGATGGAGTAGGCAAGTGCCACTCAACCAGGCCACCAAGACAGCCCATCTCACTCCATCCACAGCTTGGCCCAGGGCACACATAAAGAACTCAATGGACAGGAATCTTATCAGTCATAGGGCTGGAGGTAAGGTGAAGCACCTAGGGTGTGGACTCTGGCAGGGAAGGGCAAGTTTCTCTCCACCGTGGGCCCCTGAAGACCGCCCCTCTTTGAGCCTCTGTCTCCTTATCTAGAAAATAGAGGAATAATGCCTATGAAGCAGACCTCACAGAGTGGAGATAAGGCTGAAGGCAGAAAAGAAATGTGTTGAGTTTTTGGCTCTGCTCCACCTGGAGAGGTGAGGGCAATAACAACGATGATAGTAGTATGACACTGGGTCCTCAGAGACTGAAAGATTAGTGGAGCTTTCACATTTTCCAGATGAAGAAACAGGCTGACAGAGGCCAGGCTTCAAGCCCAAGTTCACACACAGAATGAGTATGGGCTGGGGATCCCTGGGTGGCTCAGCAGTTTGGTGCCTGCCTTTGGCCCAGGGTGTGATCCTCGAGTCCCAGGATTGAGTCCCACGTCAGGGTCCTTGCATTGGGCCTGCTTCTCCCTCTGCCAGTGTCCCTGCCTCTCTCTCTGTCTCTCATGAAAAAATGAATGAAATCTTAAAAAAAAAAAAAAAAAAGAATGAGTATGGGAGTTGTGATTGACCTAGAATCAGAACATTCTGGAGTACAGAGAAGCATTCGTAACTGTGGAGCTCTTATCTCTTGGTTCAGCTATTATTTCTAGGCCCTGACCCCCAAGTATTTATCTCCAGCCCTGATTTCTTCTGCCCTCACATCTGGGCTCTGTAGCATGGTCACATGAATGATTATCATGGATAAAACCACATTTCTCTCCCTCTCCTCCTCTACTAGCTACTTCACACTCCCCTGTGGATGCCCTCTCCTGAGTACCAAGGTCAATGGTTCAGAATCATCCATGATCCATTTTTCTAGATTCAAGGAGTTATCTGGCCATGTTGACTCTAGCCCCAAATGGGTTGAGGAATGATGGGCAGAGGGAAATGTAGAGATAGCAAGCATAGACCCAGTGAGTCTGTGATGGGCATGAGAAAGCCAGTAGCTGAGAAGAAGGGAAGATTATGGAAGATTTCTGAGGGTAGAGGAAATTGGCCATTGTTTCTAAACACAGATGGGGGAAAGATCTGATAGAGGAGATGTTGATGTTTAAGAGAAAAAGGATTGTTGCTAAAAGCCTTAGAAGAATTCAGCAACACACTATTGTACTGGTATCATCAAACGCTCTTTGGTTAGAAAGTTAGAAATACTTCAAGTTACAAATCTTTTATTTTTTTTAAATTTTTATTTATTTATGATAGTCACACAGAGAGAGAGAAAGAGGCAGAGACATAGGCAGAGGGAGAAGCACGCTCCATGCACCAGGAGCCTGACGTGGGATTCGATCCCGGGTCTCCAGGGTGGCGCCCTGGGCCAAAGGCAGGCGCCAAACCGCTGCGCCACCCAGGGATCCCTACAAATCTTTTAGAACAGGGGATCCCGGGATGCCTGGGTGGCTCAGCGGTTGAGCGTCTGCCTTCAGCTCGGGGCATGATCCTGGAATCCCGGGATCGAGTCCCACATCAGGCTCCTTGCAGGGAGCCTGCTTCTCCCTCTGCCTCTGTCTCTGCCTTTCTCTGTGTTTCTCATGAATAAATAAATAAAATCTTTAAAAAAAAAAAAAAAAAACAGGGGATCCCTGGGTGGCTCAGCAGTCTAGTGCCTGCCTTTGGCCCAGGGTGTGATCCTGGAGTCCTGGGATCGAGTCCTGTATTGGGCTCCCTGCATGGAGCCTGCTTCTCCCTCTGCCTGTGTCTCTGCCTCTCTCTGTGTGTGTCTCTCATGAATAAATAAATAAAATCTTAAAAAAAAAATCTTTTAGAACTGTAAGCTATGGAGGTGTGCCTGGCTGGCTTAGGTGGAAGAGCATGTGACTCTTCATCTTAGTGTCATGAGTTTGAGCCCCATGTCAAGTGTAGAGATTACTTAAATAAATAAAACTTTTTTTTATTTTTTTTAAAGATTCAGGCCTGAAGGTAGTTCCTGCCTCCCAGTACTGGAGTACTGGAGCCCGATTTGCAGCTCAGATGGCTGGGCCTTTGTGGCCCTGGAGAAGGGTCTACTAAACAGAAAAGCATTTCTATGAAGGGTTTTGTTGGTTTGTTTGTTTTTTTTTTGGTTTTGTTGTTTTTTATTATTTTTTAAAGATTTTATTTATTTATTCATGAGACACACACACACACACACACACACACACACAGAGGCAGAGACACAGGCAAAGAGAGAAGCCGGCTCCATGCAGGGAGCCCGACATGGGACTCAATCCCAGGTCTCCAGGATCAGGCCCTGGGCTGAAGCCGGCGCTAAACCGCTGAGCCACCTGGGCTGCCCTATTGTTTTTATTTTTAAACAAAATGTATTCTCTGCAGGCCATATTCTAGCTTTTCAGTGCTCACATATCAGAATGGTCTGTTCGAGTCCTCTGAAAAGGGAATACGGGCTTCACTTCAGAGTGTGCTGATTAACTCATACCCCTCCCAGAAGTAGCCATTGGTTTCAAGTGAAGCTACTCCAGGCACAAATAAAAATATAATAATGGGGAGCTGGGTGATGCAGTTGGTTAAGTGGCTGACTCTTGGTTATGGCTCTGGTCTGATCTCAGGGTCGTGGGATCAAGTCCCATGTTGGGTTCCATGCTCTGTGCGTTACCTACTTCAGATTCTCGCTCCCTCTCCCTCTGCCCCTCCCGCTTATGCATGCATGTGCTCTCTCTCTCAAATAAATAGATCTTCAAAATATACACATAATAAACTTTTTAGGGGGAAAATCCATTCCAAAAATATTCCCCAGCCTGTTAAGATCCAAGATTCAATTTGCAATATCTACTCGAGAAGCAGATTTCTTTTCTTTTATACAAACATATGAGAGGGAGAAGCACTACTACATAGAGCAATTAATTCTTTCTCTATATTTCTCTATAGAATCATTTTACTATTACACTGGATTTGATCATTTCTTTCATGTTTATCTATGACTCCCTCCATGCCCTCTAGATGTTGTTAACCCCGGAACAATTACTACTTTGCCTACTGTTCACAGGAAGCAAATGAAAGTGAAGCTACTCCAGGGCACACAAGGAAACATATTTTGAAAACATCTGCTCTATATTGTGGAGAAAATTCGGTAGTAATGTTCCTAAAAATCATAACTGAACATAGAAAGTGCATTCCCATCATGTGTCATTGCCTCCAAATTCCTAAAAAGTGGCAGAACCGAAGTAGCTTCATATAGGTTGTCTCCACTTCTTCCAAGAGGCTGTTAGGTGCCTGGGTCCTCGGTTGGTTGAGCATCTGACTCTTGATTTCGTCTCAGATCATGATCTCAGAGTTGTGAGATCGAGCCCCAAGTCAGGCTCCCCACTCAGTGGGGATTCTGCTCCTCTCCTTCTCTCTCTCCCTCTATCTCTCCCCTTGAGCTGCATTTCTCTCTCTTTCTCTCTCAAATATTTTTTTAAAAAGAGCCTGTTTGAAAGATCATTTGACTCTGCATCATTTAAACCTACTGTGATGTTTCTAACAATGCCTCAGCTTGGGCTGTCTTATTGAGAAACTCTTGGTGCAATTTATTCATTTGAATCAGTTAACTCTCATCCCCCAAACCTCGAGACTTGAGGGGACCCTGTGCTGCAGTCAGCAGCACCAACTGTGCCAGCTCTCAGAACAGTACCAGGAACTAGACTTTCCAGCTGCTAAACTCTGAAACTTAAAACCCCTCTTCTTTCTTGCTCTTCACAAACACACACCTCCACATCTCCCCAGCAGGCACCCCTCCAAAACAATATATGACCCATTATTGCTTCAATATTTGGGATGAAAAAAAATATTTGGGATGAAGGAGACCCTTTACTTGCTGTTTTGATTTTCAGAGAAAAATCTGACCAGATTTGCTCTAGCTGTTATATTGCTGAATTGTAGAGAGCAGCCAGATTGCTATTTTCAGTACTGAGTGTATATTGCAGAATCAGAAGACAGTGCCCATCTAAATGGAACACACCTCCAAACTGCCGCTTCAACCACACCACAGACCATCCCCACAACCCATGAAGCAGGCAGCCTCTGGAGGTACCATGTGTGACTCAGCCAGAGGACCCCACAGTCATGAGTCCATTCTTGCACTTCCTTCAGTGTGTGCGGGGGTATCTTCTGGTCTGGTGCTGTGCTCTGTGGCACCCCATACCAATGGACCAGATGCTCCATGGGACTCAGAGAGTAGTGATGCTTGGGGATCTGCAAGCAGAAAAGCAAATTCAGACCCAGAACGTCCATTCCTATGAAAACCATCAACTTGCTGCAAGTGGCTGACTGGTTGGTGTCCTTGGGAATGATGCCTTGGATGTGGCTCAGTATTGGTGTACTGGTGTCCTGCAGGAAGGCTGGGCATTCAGTGAAGAAAACAGCTAAATCAGCCTTAACAAGTTATATTCCATGCTAATGAGCTCCACCCCTCACACTGTGGCCACTCTTATTCATGTGTCAGTTGTGCCAGTACTGGAGGGACCAATGACCAAGACTGACCAGCATCAGCTGTCTTAGTTGTTTAGTTCCTCTTCTGTCCTGGATGCTCTCTGGTGGGCATGAACATGACACAGCAATCTGCATTTTCCCAGTCATCCATCCATATACTTCCACCTTGCACCTCCTCATCCTCAATCTTGCAGGCCTCTCACCAGCCAGCAAAGTCATTCCCCACTGCTATAGGTCAGTATGAAATCTAACCTTGATCCATGTCTCTTTCTACACCAGATGGATGACCAGGCATATTCCCCATTTGGGGGTGTTTTCCTTCACCGCTGTCTTTTTGACCCACTGCTAGGTGAGACTCCAGTGAAGTTGCTGTCAGATTTCAGCTTGCACATCCCCACACAGCCAAACTTGGTCATAGGGAATCTGTCATTTGGCCATAGGTGTGCTGAAATAGTGTTGGTGCAGCGGTGGTGGATGACATGGGTTTCTGGACCACTTTCTCATGCAGCTCATCTGTGCCCTCTGATGTTTGTGTCTGATTTCAGCAGTGCATATGGCACTGGCCCTGCCTGGCCTTTAAGCCTTGGTGGATTTCATAAAACTCAGCTCATGATGAACATTTCCAGTGTGTGGCCATTTGGTTTCCCATGGACCAGTGTTCTGTCTCTACAAGAGCCCAGTAAGAATTCCAGGAGCTTTATAAAGACACATACCCCTCTACTGTGGACAGCACCGCCTTGTTCCAGAACCCCAGGGGCCTGCATTGTGATCCTTGCTCTGGCAAGTGCCACAGCTCCATATGGTATCTTGCCCCACCCCCTCCAAAGTCAGCCATTCTGGCATTTTAGCATAACTTAGCCTGGGCTGGGGATCCCTGGGTGGCTCAGCGGTTTAGCGCCTGCCTTTGGCACAGGGCTTGATCCTGGAGTCCCGGGATGGAGTCCCCAGGATCGAGTCCCAGGATCGAGTCCCAGGACTGAGTCCCACATCAGGCTCTCAGCATGGAGCCTGCTTCTCCCTCGGCCCGTGTTTCTGCCTCTCTCTCTCTCTTAAATAAATAAATAAATAAATAAATAAATAAATAAATAAATAAATGTTAAAAAAAAAAAAAAAAAAACTTAGCCTGGGCCATAACTTTCTCCACGCTTCTAGAAGCCATCCCAGTATCGAGGTCACACTATCTCCTGGGACATTTGCCAGGGTGTTAAATCTTGTATTTCAGGAGAGCTGCCCATCTTTATGGTCTGACCATGGGTCAAGTACCCTGAGAATTCAGTCTTACATGTCTTTTCCCATCTGGATCATGCAGCTTTTCTGGGGGAGTTATAGCCTGATGGCTAGGAGAGGAGACAGGTACAGATCTTACAGGAAGTGATGCTGTCTTGCAGAGAAGATGTCTGCATTGTCTCCAAGCAAGGTGATAACAAATGCTTCTTCTTTTTTTCTTTTTTAGCACCCATTGAATTTATTCAGCATAAGCACAGAAGTACTGTCTTCATGCTGTCACACACAGACAATAACACAGATAAAGTACTATTCCATATTTTGCCCAAGTGTATATTTTTGAGGCTCATTTATATGTTTTCATATGCCACAGACCACCATTTAAATAATGGATATTTTCAATGCTAATTCCTTTGTTGACTTTCTCAATATCTTCTGTAGCCATCTTCATGACTCTAATACACAGAGCATGCTGTTTTCCTTCTGCCATGATTGCAGCAATCACATCTACTGCAGTAGGGTAAAGCTTGGCTCCAGGAGAAGTTAAGCCTAGACACATGATATTTGCTCTACTGAGTACAAATTTGATGGCTCCTTTATCAACCTACTGGTGTGACAGAATAAAAGGATATTTGTGAAGTAACCTTAGGGCTGGATAAAAAAGGTCCTTCTCTTTGTCTAAAGAATAGTAACTATCCATTCACTGTAAGGATGTCTATATGTTCATGGCACTGCACTGTTTTGACAGGATGAGGCCATGGTTCCTTATCTGGAAATTGCTCTATCAACTGGTTCTTCATAATTGAGGTTTTCAAATGGATGCAGTTGGACACATTTTCTTTTTCATCAAACTTCTTGAACATGTTCCAAAGTGAAGGGCTGGAGATAGTAGGGAAGAGCCTGGAATGGGAAAATCTGAATTAGCAAGGGTCCGGCAGCTCCCCTCGATGAAGTTTTAGAATATAGGTGAGGTTTAGTGGAGTGAGGTCTGGAGCCGACGACCAAGAAAGAATTCTTGAGATGTCTTTGGTGCAAAATGGTGGTTTTATTAAAGCACAGGGGACAGGACCCATGGGCAGGAAGAGCTGCTGCCCCAGGGCCTGTGAGGGGTGGCTGCTTATATACACCTGGCAGTTGGGAGGTGTTTGAGGATAGCGTTCTCTCCAAGGTATTTTGGAAGCAAGGTTTCCAGGACCTTGAGGGGGCTAGCTATTGTTGGGAAAAGGTCACTTATTACTGTCTAATAAAACCTGTGTCATGAGACCCTTCAGATGTATATAGGTGGGCCATGTGCTTGGGGGATGATTGACAACATGAATCTTTGGGGGTAGAGAACAAGGAAATTTCTAAAGAAATTTTTTTTTTTATGATAGTCACAGAGAGAGAGAGAGAGAGAGAGAGAGAGGCAGAGACATAGGCAGAGGGAGCAGCAGGCTCCATGCACCGGGAGCCCGACGTGGGGCTCGATCCCGGGTCTCCAGGATAGCGCCCTGGGCCAAAGGCAGGCGCCAAACCGCTGCGCCACCCAGGGATCCCTCTAAAGAAATTTTTATATGTTAAAGTAGACTTATAGGATCCTGGGGGTCGGACCAGGATTGCCTTTTGCCCTTAGCAAAGTATTAACATTGAGGCAGTTAAGTTGGTAAAGGAATGTTCCTTTGCCTGTTTCAAGGACTTATCAGTATGCTGCCCCAGGCTTGTGCTTTCTCCTCAGCTAGCTCTGTTCCCCCATCACCTTGACACTGGGAAAGCCGGCAGTGACAGTCGGTCGGAGCTGCTGTCTTTACCTGGAAAGGGAGACAGCCAGCTGCACTTTACAGCTCTAAAGGAAACTGACTACTTCTGCTCCTCTGAATCCAGTGCCCTTTGCTGGCTTATTTAGGGCAACCAATTTCTCTTACGAACTGGTAGCTCAAAGGGTGGGACTTGAGAAGAAAAAAGAGCTAGAGCAATCGTTCTAGTTGTAGGAAGAGAAAGGAGAGATAGGAAGAGAAAGGAGAGACAGCATTTGTTCTTAATAGGGATGGGGTGGGGATGCCTGGGTGGCTCAGGGGTTGAGCATCTGCCTTTGGCTCAGGGCATGATCCCGGGGTGCAAGGATCGAGTTCCACATTGGGCTCCATGCGAGCAGCCTGCTCCTCTCCTTCTGCCTATGTCTCTGCCTATGTCTCTGCCTATCTCTCTGTGTGTGTCTCATGAATAAATAAATAAAATCTTTAAAATTTTTAAAATCTTTAAAAAAAAGATTTTATTTATTTATTCATGACACACACACACACACACACAGAGAGGCAGAGACACAGGCAGAGGGAGAAGCAGGCTCCATGCAGGGAGCCTGATGCGGGACTCGATCCCGGGACTCCAGGATCACACCCTGGGCCAAAGGCAGGTGCTAAACCACTGAGCCACCCAGGGATCCCCAAATAAATAAAATCTTAAAAAAAAATAGAGATGGGGTGGGCCATTTCCACAGGCTCAGAGGAATCCCGTTGAAAGTTTGGGGGTGTCCACCTGAAGTCCCTATAGCAAGTTTTAGGGTCTCTCTCTTTCACACACACACACACACACACACACACACACACACACACACACACACAGACCGCATAGCCTAACAGATCTCCTAGGGGTGGCTTATTACCCTTACGTAGAATTTGGCCACTCTAATTCGTCCTGGGTCTGGGTCTCAGCTTTCTTGCTACACAAAGCATCTCTGGTTGCTTCAGTGGTAACTAGCAATTACCATCTCATCACCTGTGAGAGTTTTAATGCTTAGACTGCCAGCTGTATCTGGTGCATGAGTGCTCCACCTATTCCATGAAGAGGTTCTCATTGCCAGCCAAGCAGGGAACAAGCTAGTTCCAAAATCCCTCTCTAAATTGCCTTCCTTCCCACTCCCATCTGTCTTGAGTTAGTTTCTCCAGAAACAGATGTTGAGATTGATTTTGGCAAGCAGTATATGAATTAACTATCGTCCTCAGTGGCAGGGAAGGGTGAAAGGAGGATTGATTAGAGGCTGAAGGTGAACTGTGGTGCAGCCTGTGGAAGTCTCTGAGTCATCTATGGCCATCGCAGTTGACAATTTTTGCAACTGGGCCATTATTGCACAGCACTTTTCCTTTGGCTTCAGCAGTCCCAAGAAGGGCCTATCTATGGGTGAAGCTGCCCTGTAGGCAGAAGCTGACCTCTTAGAAGGCCCGTAGCAAAGTCTATAATATTATAATAATATATAATCAGAGTGCCTGGGTGGCTCATTTGATTAAGCATCCCACTCTTAGGCTCAGATCATGATCTCAGGGTCATGGGATCGAGCCTCACATTAGGCTCTGAGCTGGGTGTGGAGCCTATCTAAGAATCTTTCTCCCTTTGCCCTTCTTCCCCCCTTGTGTACTTGAGCTCTCTTTCTCTCTCGCTCTCTCTCAAAAATATATATGTATATAATTGCTCTACAAAATGAGATTAATAACATAACTATAATCCATATATAAAATTGTATATTGTAAAACAATATATAACCATTCTTTAAAATATTTTCTCACTGGGACGCCTAGGTGGCTCAGTGGTTGAATGTCTGCCTTTGGCTCAAGGCGTGATCCTGAGGTCCTGGGATCAAGTCCCACGTCGGGCTCCCTGCTTGGAGCCTGCTTCTCCCTCTGCCTGTGTCTCTGCCTCTCTGTGTGTGTCTCATGAATAAATGAATAAAAATCTTTTTAAAAATAATAAATAAAAAAAATAAAAATAAAAATAATAAATAAATAAAATATTTTCTCACCAAAAACAGCTATCTCAGGGACTGAGAAGGTAGAAGACTGTGGCAGACATAGAAATATATAATCACTTTACAAAATCTTTTGGTAGACTGATTTAGTTTGTGACATCCTTGATATGATGCCTAGGAAAACTAAAGAAATCAGGTGAACCTAGAACTTTGAAGATCTCTGAGGGTAATCCATGCCTGATGTAAGTTGAGAGAACTGCTTGGAGGGCATCTGGCTAGGGCTGATCTCTAGATCCCCTATAACTTGGTCAAGAATGAATTAGGGTCCCAGATGCCCAAACAGAAGCCCAGAGAGCCAGGGGTGAGCCCTCTTAGCCAACTCGCTTTCTTCTTTGGCCACATTGCAGAGGCCCTAACCCACCCAGACTTTATTTCCTTACGTACGCTAGTATGAACAAATGTTAACAACTTCTCCAAAGGCAAGAAAGTATGGGTGCTGCACGAGAATTGGCACCTACCAAATAGTGACACACATCTCAAAGCTATATATATCTATATACAGCTATATATATAGCTATATATATCTATATATATAGCTATATATATCTATATATATAGCTATATATAGCTATATATGAATATATATATCTATATATGAATATCTATATATGAATATATAGAGATAGATAGGCCCTAATTGTAAACTTTAATGAATGTAAAGTTTGGGAAAATAGAAATTAATGTTAAAGCTCTTTAGCCTTTAGCTTTTATTCTTACCAGTGTCTGCATTGAACAATTTATCAGTCAATCTAAGTATATTTGGCTCTAAAATCATAAAATTGGCTTTTAAATTTTAAATACTACAGTTTTCTACTTTACCAAACCAGTAACTTTTAAACCTAAGTTCAAATCATCCAATGACTTATTCTTTTTTTTTTTTAAGATTTTATTTATTTATTCATAGAGATGCAGAGAGAGAGAGAGGCAGAGACACAGGCAGAGGGAGAGGCAGGCTCCATGCAGGGAGCCTGACGTGGGACTCGATCCCAGGTCTCCAGGATCATGCCCTGGGCTGCAGGTGGCACTAAACCGCTGCGCCACCAGGGCTGCCCCCAATGACTTATTCTTAACCAAAGCAGACATTTGTCTCCATCTTCAGAGACACTGTCAGAATATTCCCCAGAGTACAGGGAGGAGTGTCCTGGAACATAGTCAGTCCTTCCCCTGTTGCCAAGCAGTGAGAGTGTTTATTTCTAAATGGTAACATTGAGAGAGCTTGGTGGACTGGTCCAGCTGCTCTGAATACAGAAACAATTTGTAGACCAACAAAATTATGTGGTAGATGGAGGCCGCACTTGAAAACAGTCCTAAATCCCAGTAGACCTAAGCAATCCCCCTGCCCCACTGCTTTCACCTACCAGAATCTTAGACCCATAGGACACCAGAAGGGACTGGACCATCCAGACCACTTGTCACCTCCCACCCTTCCCCACTCCCCTCAACCTGACAGGCACAGACAAGTCAAGTTACTTGCATTGGTTTAGGTACTCTTAGTCGCCTGGAACTCAGCCCAGAAGTTGTGATTTAATTCATCACTTGTATGCAGCCAGACATTAAAATTATTTTAAGTGACTTTAATGTGCAAAAAAGTTTGAGAACCACTGCTCCACACCGGAGCTTTGCCAGTTTTCCTCCAAATCTGATTTTAGCAGATAAAGGTGTTGAAGAAGATAAACACAGAAGATAATGGAATGTGAAGGGCACTTTACTTCTGGGTGCAAGGTCATGAACAGGCTATGTGATGACACCAGTCAGCTGATCTCTCTGGGTTCAGTTTCCTCATACATAACATTAAATGGGCTCATTCAGTGTCAGAGATCTGCTTCACTGTCAAGTTATGGGCTTGACCCTGAAGCTTAAAGCCCTCAGATGATTGCTATCACCTGCTCCAAGTCTCTCCCTGTAAAGTAGGGTTCAGCTGGCTTGTCCCAGAGGGCATTTGAAAAATCTCTGCTCAAAAATACTTTCCCGGGACGCCTGGGTGGCTCAGCAGTTGAGCATCTGCCTTTAGCCCAGGGAGTGATCCCAGGATCTGGGATCGAGTCCCACATTGGGTTTCTTGTAGGGAGCCTGCTTCTCCCTCTGCCTCTCTCTCTCTCTCTCTCTCATGAATAAATAAATAAAATCTTTTTAAAAAATACTTTCCCACACACCTTTTCTAGTGCACAAACCTGGGGTTAATGAGGCAGAAGAGTCTCAGAAGCCTACGTGGCTTCTGAGGGCGTTAACAAGGACAAGAAAAGCCTGGACTAGGGAAAGTCACTTATGGGAAGAGAGGTCAGTAACAGTAACAGAGATGCCACTATATGGGCTCAGTGAGTGGGAGAAAAGATGAGACTGAGCTTCCTGAGGGTGGTGACAGACTAAGCTGATAGAGGCTTTGTCCCTGGGATGTTTCTTTTCAATTCATCTGTAGTTCTACCTCTATCCATGAAATATCTTGTGACAAACAGGTCAATAGGACCTTTGTCTTTCTCCTGAATTGAAAACTTGTTTCCAATAGATAGGAAGGTGTCTCCACTTGGATCAAGTACAGAATCTAAGTGCATCTGGAAGGTGCTCGAGGCTCTGAGCTATGGTCATCTTCCCATGTTTCTGTGATGATTGCACCATGTCAGGGACTGATGGGAAAATCAGTTTCTTTCCAACATTTGTATGAATGTGTACAGTAAGGGACAGTAGGGAGTCAGTTTTGCTTTTTTATTTTTCTGATTTTAATTTTGTTTTCTTAGAATACAGTTGAATATTTGATAAAACTCTAAAAAATAAATACTTCTCTTCATCCTTGTTCCAAACCACCCATTTTTGCCCCTTTATAAGTAATCTTTGTTCCGAAACTGGAAGTAATCTATAGGAAGTATTGTTTCCTTAATTTGGGAAGTATATTGAAAAGGAATATAATAGGTAGAGTAAAATTTAGAAAATTGTGGCCAGGGGCCACTGGGTGGCTCAATTAAGCATCTGACTCTTTGGTTTCAATTCAGGTCATGGTCTCAGGACTGTGAGAAGGAGCCCTGCATCAGGCTCTGAGCTGGGTGTGGAGACTGCTTAAGATTCTCTCTCATCCTCTCACCCTCCCCTCACAGCCTCCTCACCCTAAAATAATTTTTATCCAGTTTTGAAGAATTGGAAAGACTTGAATTCATTGAAAAATGCTTCTGTTACTCTGTGAGCAGAGAGAGGGGATGAAGTTATAGGAGAAACAATGCCAGTGGAAGCTGTGAGGTCAGAGAAAATAGGAGTGAGACACCTCATCTTACGGGAAGAGCCAGGCTAGGACTGTCCTTCAGTACAGGGGTCCTGGGAGTCTTTGGACTATGAAGCTAAACCTGCCTGTCCTTGTATCTGGTAATGTAATGTACACCTGATTTGTGTTGAGAGGATGCAGGCCACACCTACTGACCCTAAGTTCCACATAAAGCCTGTTTTGTCATACAAAATGCTGGACACTGCATCAAAAGGCTCTGACATTTTAATGAATAATGTACCTGGAGCTTCAATTTATTGCCGTTTTACTAATAGCTCATTTAATCACTTAACAAACCCAAGAGGTTATTAAACCATTTCACATGCAAGAATTGTGAGGTTCATAATTAAAGCAGGGATTGACACTGGTAAGGATGATATAAGGATTTCTTTTTATTACAATCTGAAAAGATTGTAGTCCTATATCTGAGTAACAGCACACATCCTGCCTGATGGTCCCATTATCTCTGGTTCTTAGCCATCTTGGCCCACTTTACCAGGTAGTAACACACAGTCTGTATTCATATGGAGAGAGAGAAATTAACTATGAGCTATCACCTGATGGCAGGCTCCATTGAAGTCACAGGATGGGCCCACATCCAGAGCAGATCCTAACAGATGCTGACCTAAGAAATGTCATCATCATACAAGCCTGAAGGAACATCCTGCCCTTTTACCACTAAAAAAAATCTGAAAAACCATAAACATAAACATAATTTAAATTTTGTATTTTTTTATGGTGAATAGTCATCATCTTCCCCAACAGCTTTCTGAAGCCAATAGTCCTGGTTATATAAAAAAAATCATGGGGCACCTGGGTGGCCAGTGGTTGAGCATCTGCCTTTGGCTCAGGTCATGATCCCGGGGTCCTGGATCAAGGTAGAGAGCCTGCTTCTCCCTCTGCCTATGTCTCTGCTTCTCTCTGTGTGTCTCTCATGAATAAATAAATAAAAATCTTTTTAAAAACCACAGTTTTATCAATGCTCTCCTTTTCAAAAACTGTGTTCATTTTCTCTCTGTGAAACAGGGCTGTCTGCAAAGCCTTGAACCACAGTGTAACTTTGGCTTACCAAAACAGCAGCTGAAAAGGAGAGAATAATCATTTTTTTTAAGTTTTTTTTTTTTTAATTTTTAGGTAATCTCTACACACAGCATGGGACTTGAATTCATAACCCCGATTATCAAGTTTCATACTCCACTCACTGAGCCAGCCAGGTGCTCCTCTGAACTTCTTACTGAAGGAAACCAAAGTCCTAAACTGATGCATGTGAAAAATTATGTTGGGTTTAAAAGGAAAGCCCTCAAGACTTAAATCTTAGACGTTTTTAAAGTGAAGATTAAGAATGCATGCTTGCTAAATAGGATTCTGTTCAATGAACAGAATTTTCAATATGAAATTTGAGTTTCCCGATATTAAACATAGTTACATATTTCATTTATATAGTACCTCCTAAAAAGAAAAAAAATTACTACTTATACAATACATGGCTTATTGCTAATGCCCAGCAATTCATAGACTGTTGAAGCTGGAACAAATCTTAGACACTCTTTGGATTCAGAGATGATCAACATTTTTCGCCACCTCATTTCAAAATGAAATATTCTGCAGGACTCTAATATTTAAAACCTACCATGATTTTTCCATAGAATATTGCCATTTTCTTAAGTGATACTTAAGTGCACAAAAATGATGTTGGGGGGAGAGCACCTGGGTGGCTCAGCGGTTGAGCATCTGCCTTTGGCTCAGGGAGTGATCCCAGGATCCAGGATCCAGTCCCACATCGGCCTCTCTGCGGGGAGCCTGCTTTGCCCCCTGCCTGTGTCTCTGCCTCTCTCTCTTTGGGTCTCTCAGGAATAAATAAATAAATCTTAAAAAAAAAAAAAAGAAGGAAAATTCTCTTTTGGAAAAAAAGATCTGGGGGAACAGAACAAGAAAAGCAAGCAGTTTGTTTTCAATAAGTATATTTGAGCTCTGCTTTTTTCCTAAAGTACAGGTATTTGGCAATAGAATTTTTTCATCAACAAAGATACTTTTGCCATTTAAGATAAAAATGTGGGCAGCCTGGGTAACTCAACAGTTTGGCACCGCCATCAGCCCAGGGCCTGATCCTGTAGAACGAGGATTGAGTCCCACGTCGGGCTCCCTACATGGAGCCTGCTTCTCCCTCTGCCTGTCTCTCTCTCTCATGAATAATAATAATTTTTTTAAAAAGATAAAAATGTTACATCTTAAGCCCAAACAAGGAAAAAATGGGAGCCCTGCAATTTGCACCATTAGCATTGCCCCTAAAATATCACATTAGAACAGACAAACAAGATATAAAAGGCAAAAGAGTTCTCACCAGCTGTTCCAATAGGAAATATGTCTTCTCTGTATGAAGTATGAAGCCAGTGATTATACACAAATTGTTTTTTTTCCACCACTGTCCTTAGTTGAGAACAACCATGGGTTCATATGAAATTATTAGGCTCATTATGTCTGTCACACACAGGCACACTTAAACAAAGGAAAGAAAATACACTTATACTATCACTTTCAAACTATTAAACTATTATTAAAAACAAGAACCCGGGGCAGCCCCAGTGGCTTAGCGGTTTAGTGCTGCCTTCAGCCCGGGGTGTGATCCTGGAGACCCGGGATCGAGTCCTGCGTTGGGCTCCGTGTGTGGAGCCTGCTTCTCCCTCTGCTTGTGTCTCTGCCTCTGTGTGTGTGTGTGTGTGTGTGTGTGTGTGTCATGAATGAATAAATAAAATCTTAAAAAAACAATACAAGAAGCCATCCAGAGCCCTAACAAGATCCAGGTGCTCACATATACACAGGCCAGTTTTACTGAAGACAGTGCCCAGCCAGTGGAGGAGCTGCCAGCACTGCAGGACACCTCTCACCTTCCCAGAGCTCACTGATCAGCAGCACCAGGCACTGTAGATCTCTCCACCTGCTCAGTAGTAAGTTGGCTGGTATTTCTGTACTTGATAATTGGCAAAGTTTAACATCATCATCATTTTTTTTCAACATCATCATCGATTCTTCACTTAAAACACCATGAAAGCCATGCAAATGTTGTTTAAAAAAAGAAAAGGTTGGGATCCCTGGGTGGCGCAGCGGTTTGGCGCCTGCCTTTGGCCCAGGGCGTGATCCTGGAGACCCGGGATCGAATCCCATATCGGGCTCCCGGTGCATGGAGCCTGCTTCTCCCTCTGCCTGTGTCTCTGCCTCTCTCTCTCTCTGTGACTATCATAAGTAAATAAATAAAAATTAAAAAAAAAAAAAAAAAAAAAAGAAAAGGTTTTGTGAATCCCTGAAACTACCCAATGCATTTTTGAGAGTTACATGAATCTGGGTGGTTGAAGTAAGATAGAAAGAAGTTGTACAAAACTATATTCAAATTAAAATCATTTGCTTTCAGCACCTTGTGCCAAAATTCTGTAAACACTCATCTTCTTTCACAGAGTGTATACACCTGAGAGACAGAGTTCCACGTTAAGATTCAAAATGTGCTAAGAGATCGTGTGAAGTTTAGGAAGCTACTCAACCCTTCTTAGCCTCAGTTTCCTCACCTGCAAAATGGGGACCACAGGCCTCCTTCACAGAGATGTTAAATATGTAAAAATGCCAGCCAGTGGCCATGTTATCAGCAGAATATATTTCAAAATAGATGAAAAAAAAAAATCAATGAGACCAAAGAAGAGATGCTCAGCTTTGTAAGTGACCGCATGAGAATGAGGAGCTAAAAGTAACTAGGATTCTTCACAGCTCCATTGGAGAGGACAAACGTGAGAGATACAAGTAGGTAGCTATTCTATTTATTGCACATATTGATTTATGTAATGAGGGTGGAATCCCTAAAAACACTGCAAGATACAGAAACAACCAAATGGCTCCTAGGAAACAAAAAAGCAATCAGTGCAGCAGATAAGAATGGGACTGGGATACCCAAAGTGTCAGAGCCACAAAATCTAAACAGAAGATGCTGAACAGGGCAGCCCGGGTGGCTCAGCGGTTTAGCGCCGGCTTCAGCCCGGGGCGTGATCCTGGAAACCCGGGATCGAGTCCCACGTTGGGCTCCCTGCATGGAGCCTGCTTCTCCCTCTGCCTGTGTCTCTGCCTCTCTCTCTCTCTGTGTGTGTGTGTGTCTCTCTCATGAATAAATAAATAAAATCGTTTAAAAAAAAAAAAAGAAGAAGATGCTGAACCACGGTGAGCACCCAGCGCCCAGCACATCCTTGGAGTTGTAGTTCTGCCGCCCTGTAAGCCCCAGGCTGGGAACGACTAAGAGACTACAGTTCCCAGCATGCCCGGGAGATAAGCCCCGCCCCTAGCCCCGCCCCCGAGCACCCGGGGCGGAGCGCCGACGTCCTCCGAGCCCCGCTCCCAGAAACACCGCCCAGCCGGCCCCTGACCTCCTGGCTGGCGCTGTAATCGTAAGAGTGCATCTTCACGAATTGCCCATGGCGCGACTTGTGGCCAAAGCCGGGTTTCTATTCGAGCAAGTGCCGCAGCGCACATCTGACAGCCTGCGGCGAGCGGGCCTTGGATACAGCCGGGCCTCGGGGCTCAGCACGCCCCGCCCTTCCCACCGCCTCGCTCCCCGCCTCTTCTCGTCGAGGCCTCCGAGCCACGCCCCCTCGGACATGCGCAGTGCCGCCGGGCCGCGCAGGTTGAGGCCACCTGGCTTGGGGGTGGAGCTAGCGGCCCGCGCGGACTTGGCGGTTGGTGTGGTCGCTTGGAATCCGCGCGGAAGCTCCTAAGCCGTTATTTGAAACGTAAACTCACCGGCTGCAACGGAAATACCGGTACCTGGAAACCTGCAGCTTGCCTTTTTAAAGCCACCTTTCCCGCCGTCACTTCTGTCCTTGGGGGCTGCCCAAATCATCCCCATGGGCTGTTGGCGGTGTGGCCGCAGAGCAACTCTTGCACCCCTGGGCTGGCTGAACAGTCCACACTTCATCAGGCCTCTTAGAGGGACTGCACAGTGCGGTGTTGTGCAAAGGAGAAACATGACAGTGGAGAGGCCCCAAGCTGCATGGTACAGATGGGAAACACAGGCGGGCAGGTCAGTGACCTCCTAATACCCTTGGGGGACCACACCCAAGCTATGACTCTAACTCCCCGCAGGGGCTGGTTGACAGGGTTCCCAATAGTGGCCCTCTTGGCCTCATTCACACAGGCCGGCAGGACTACAAGTTCCCTTTGGTCCTTCCCAAAACGTCAGGGAAGTTTATGAAGGAAGATAGCATAACAATTTCTACAGTCTGGCTCCTTTGGAACCCCTTTTACATATCCCTTTTTAAATATTCCTTCAGAACCACAAAATAAACAATTTGTTGCCTTCGGGGGTGATAGTGATGTTTTTCCTAAGTCATTTTGTCCATTTATTTTTTCTGATTAGCTAGCTCTCAATTACTAAGTACCTACACACAGTCTTGAACTCACTTATGCACAGTTCCAATTTTGTGCAGGGAGGATGCAAAAGAGCAAAATATCCATGGTCCTACTTTCTGGAGCAGCAATTCTACAAGAATTGGAAGAAATGAAGTTAAGTAATTTCCAAGGTAGGTAATCAAAAACTTAAAACTAAGACAAAGCTACAAAGTTATATGCCACTGGTTATTGTTAGATTGATAGTCTATGCCTGAAATGTCAAGACTTTCTCTTAGAAGAAACTCTAAGGAGACCTTAGTTCCCACTATTTATTTATTTTATTTTATTTTTTTAAGATTTCATTTATTTATTCATGAGAGACACACAGAGAGGCAGAGACACAGGCAGCAGGCTCCATGCACGGAGCCTAATGCGGGACTCCATCCCCGTACACCAGGATCACAGCCTGAGCCAGAAGGCAAACGCTCAACCGCTGAGCCACCCAGGCATCCCTATTTATTGATTTTTAATTTATTTTATTTGAGAGAGGGAGAGCACAAAGGGAGAGTCAGAGGGAGAAGCAGACTCCCTGCTAAGTCGGACATGGGACTTGATCCCAGGACCCCAGATCATGACCCAAGCCGAAGGCAGACGCTTAACCAACTGAGCCACCCAGGTGCCCTCCTATTATTTTAAATAGAAAAAAATTGTAAGGTATAGCAAGTCCATCAAAAAATCCTAACAATTTTTCAGTGTCTGCTGGCTTAGTCACTACAGCTTGCAATTCTTGAGGGTCGTGAGTTCAAGCCCCATGTTGGGAATAGAATTTGCTTGATGTGAAAATGTTGGGGTTCAGAGTGAACGGTCAAGAAAGAATTCTTGAGGCATCTTTGATGCAAAAAGAGTGGCTTTATTGGGATCCCTGGGTGGCTCAGTGGTTAAGCGTCTGCCTTTGGCTCAGGATGTGATCCTGGAGTACTGGGATCGAGTCCCACATCGGGCTCCTTGCATGGAACCTGCTTCTCCCTCTGCCTATATCTCTGCCTCTCTCTCTCTCTCCCTCTCTCTGCCTCTCATGAATAAATAAATGAAATCTTTTTTTTTAAAGGGGGGTGACTTTATTAAAGCACAGGGGACAGAGCCCTTGAGCAGAACTGCACTGGGATGGTGAGGAGTGGCCGATTATATACTTGTAAGTTGGGAGGGGGTTATGGGGTAGCTTGAGTCTCTAAGGTATTTGGAAGCCAGGTTTCCAGGACCTTGAGGGGTTAGCTGTTATTAGGAAAAGAGCATTTACTACTGTCTAGTAAAACTTTTGTCATGAGACCCATCAGATGTATATCAGTGGGCTATATGCTTGGAGGATGATTGCTGACATATATCTTGGTGGGGGTGAGGGTAAAAATAAAGGAAGTTTCCAAAGGAAAATTTTTTAAAGATTTTATTTATTCATGAGAGACAGAGAGAAAGAGAGAGGCGAGACACAGGCAGAGGGAGAAGCAGGCTCCATGCAGGGAGTCCGACATAGGACTCAATCCTGGGTCTCCAGGATCAGGCCCCAGGCTGAAGGCAGCGCTAAACCGCTGAGCCACCTGGGCTGTCTCCAAAGGAATTTTTATGTGTTAAGAAGACTTAGAAGATCCTGGAGATTGGGCTAATGTTAAGCTAAGATTATGTTTTGCTTCTAGCCAAGTATTGAACTGAGTTCTTAGAGGAAGGTCGCTCTGCCTATCTCAAAGGCTTGTCAATAGGCTGCAAGTTGTAAGGAGATTTAATTTTTTTCTAGATTTCTTTTGCCTTTGTTCTCCACATCATACTTTAAAAATTAAATTAAAAAATAATGCGGCCGTTAGCATATAATTGCTTTTTGTGCAGTGGCAGTGGCCTCTTGTAGACCAGCAGCATCATATATTATACATCTTGCCAACACTCCAAAGATTTGCAGAGTGACTAGTGTGATTGATGGTCTGCTGATTGTATTTGAAAGCAACAAGAAACTTTTCCTCGTTTTTTTTTTTTAATTAATTATCTATTTATTCATGAGAGACACAGAGAGAGGCAGAGACACAGGGGGAGCAACAGGCTCCATGCAGGGAGCTCGATGTGGAACTCGATCCCGGGTCTCCAGGATTATGCCTTGGGCCAAAGGCAGGTGCTAAAACCACTGGGCCACCCAGGGATCCTCAGTCTTGGAGTCCTTTAACATCATCTCATTACAAGTGGGAGCAACAGTGAAGGCAGTTCTAGGAACTGTAACTCTTATGGGTGCCTGACAAGCAGGACTCCCCTCTGCTGAGCCTGACCTTGACTTCCAGATCCTTTCCAGCCAGGGCTCCAGGCGACCACCACCAATGGATCTGTGTTGTGTACAAGCTGAGGCCCTCCCAACAGCAGACAGCTTGGAAACTGACACAGCAGCTGCAGTGGGGGGAAAAATGGCAGTCCTCAGAAGAATATGTGACCCATCTCACACGAGGACTCAGTGTCCCAGCAGTTCTGGTGGGCCTCAGCTCCAAATCTGCCTTGTCCGCAAAACATTCCTGACCCTTGCATCAGTTATACCTAGTTGTCTGTCTCTGTCTTCCAAAATTTCCCTGCAATTCTTTCCTTGTAACTCCCTTCCAATAAAGAGGAAAAGCACTATTTGTGGACCACTGGTATGTCCCAGGCACTCTGATAATCACAAAGGCCCATGCCAGAGGGTTGTACCTTGACCTAGAGGATGTGCCAAAAAAAGAATTGCCATCAAATTTTCAATCAAGGACCCTTCCAAAGCTCTTCAGTGGCCTCACCACTGTGACTCTGGAAGCAGAGTGACTCTGGAAAAGGCTCAAATCTGACCATAAATGAGAAGTCTGTTCCCTGTGCCTGAGAGGATAGAGGCCCAGAACACACTGTGGCAGATCCCCCAGGGCAGAGATGTGACCCAGCAGTTCTGGGGTGAGTGAGCAGTTCAGGCAAGTTCTAATTAATTTGTACATGAATAAAAAGGATTGGGATAGGAAAAGGGGCTCTTGACTCTAGTAAGTGAATTTTAAATACACAAGAGTTTGGGGCACCTGGATGGCTCAGTTGATTAAGCATCTGCTTTCAGGTCAGGTTATGATCCCAAGGTGTTGGGATCCAGCCTGGCATTGGGCCCCCTGCTCAAAGGAGAACCTGATTCTCCTTCTCCTTTTCCTGTTCCCTTTGCCCCTCCCCTCAACTGGCTCGCACATGCATTCTCTCTCTCTCTCTCTCTTAAGTAAATAAAATCTTTAAAAATAAATACATGAGAGTTCATCTGAAAGCCATCACTCTTCATCTGCTCTCTAGCTCCTAAGATTTCAACATGAGGTAGAAGAGAGTTAAGGCCACCCTGCTGGGCACCACCCTAGATCCGTTTAGATCTGGATCAGGCTAAAAAAATTTAAAAAAAAAAAAAAAAAAAAAGATCTGGATCAGGCTCTAACATGGGGGGGGGGCGGGGGGGCACTTCATTGCTAAAGGACCTATAAGGCACTGTCCCTCAAGATCTAGAAACCGTGTTTCCAGCACTCTAAGCAGCTTCATCTTTCTTCCTTACATTTTTTAAAAATTTTTTATTTATTTATGATAGGCACACAGTGAGAGAGAGAGAGGCAGAAACACAGGCAGAGGGAGAAGCAGGCTCCATGCACCGGGAGCCCGACGTGGGATTCGATCCCCGGTCTCCAGGATCGCGCCCTGGGCCAAAGGCAGGTGCCAAACCGCTGCGCCACCCAGGGATCCCTCTTCCTTACATTTTTGAGGTAGAGTGTATACTCAGAACTGTGTCCTACTTATGCAAAGAAGGATTTAGGGGACTGCAGACAGGTTAATTCACAGAGCTCTGAAGATTACTACCCAAGTGGTTGGTTGTCTCATCTCTTATATTACTGAATCATCCATTAATTCAGAGACCCAGTGTAACAACCTTGAAAGGGTGTCAAAACCAGGACTACAGAGGCCCCAGGCTGGAGCCACGGGAGGCCACAGAGCTGGGGCTCAAAGCACAAGCTCCTGACACAAGCTTTGCCACTCACCTGCTCCGTGATTGTACAAAGCGCTTAACCCCACTCAACATTCATTTACTAGTCTGTTAAATAGGCACTTGTACCTAAAAGGAATTGAAATGGTCTAGAGCGTCTGTGGCCACTAGTAAATGCTACTGTTATTTGTTGATGTTAATATCACTATTATCAAACCTGCTCAAGGGAATGACAACCCTGTGTTCTGTAAGACAAACATCAATGAGAACCAGTCAAATCAATAATCACCTCCCACAATCCAGCTTTAAAAGTGACTCAGCGGAGACACCTGGGTGGCTCAGTGGTTGAGCATCTACCTTCATCTCAGGGCATGATCACGGAGTCCTGGGATTGAATCCTGCATAGGGCTTCCTGAGGAGCCTGCTTCTCCCTCTGCCTATATCTCCACCTCTTCTCTCTCTCTCTCTCTCTCTCTCATAAATAAATGAATAAATACGATCTTTGAAGAAAATTAAAAGTGACTCAGAAATTAGATGTTAAATGCTTCCTCATTAAATGTGTTTTTTTGTGTTTATTTCTGCAGCAGTATCTCCCCTCCCTGATAAACATGGAGGAAGAGGGAGAAGAGCAGGAGAGGAGAAGTGCCCCAGGACAACAGTCCAGCCTCTGAAGATTCATCCAGGTTGGGACAAAGGGCCAGCCTCTCCTTTTATCTCCTTGGTGGCTCCCAGCCATCCTTTAAGCTCACCAGCATTTTGGATTCAGTGCTTTTGAAAGCTGTAGAAGTGCAGGTACTCCCTTGATTTGAATCCCATGCAGAGCACCTTGGCAGTCTGCACTTGCTAGACTGCACGCAGTCCTCATTCTAGGTGTCCCTGCACATGTGCTGTAAGCTCCTTGCACCACTCCCACCCCTGCAGCTGTCGCCTCAGCCCTGTCCTGGCTCCCACACCTGTCACTGGGCTCTGTGGAACTCAGGATCTTCTTGCTCTTTTAGTATATGCGAGCACATTGCTCCCTCTTTTAAAAGCAGTCTTTGGTTTTATCCCTACCTTGGCTATCAACCATGTGAGCTTTCATTGGCTTCACTGTGGGTTTTTTTTTTTTTAAGATTTTATTTATTAATGAGAGAGAAACAGAGAGGCAGAGACATGGGCAGAGGGAGAAGCAGGCTCTGTGCAGGGAGTCCAACACGGGTACTCGATCCCTGGTCTCCAGGATCACTCCCTGGGCTGAAGGCGGCGCTAAACTGCTGAGCCACCCAGGCTGCCCTCACTGTGTTTTAAGGGCCGCACAAGTTCTTTCTAGGCAGCCTGAAACATGGGTGTCTGTCTGAGTAGGAAGTTGAAGAAGCTCCCAACAGCTCCCATGTCAGCCCTGGCTCTTGCCAAAAGGAAAGGCTGGGCTCCCATCACCAGGTCATCCAGCACAGAGGAGTTTCCAATGTAGGATAAACCCAGGGTAGGGGGCAGCTGGTTCCATATGGGGCTCTACCACTGCTACTGAGGCTTTGGGTGGCAGGGCAGCCCCAGGCCCACATGAGGGCCTGTGCTGGGGAATGGGCTGGTCCTTGTCTCCAGGCCTGGTGGGAGACTGGCAGGCCCTTTGGCTGGGCTGCTGGCCTTCGACTGATTCCCAGTCCTCCCCAAGCTGCTGACTTTCTGAGTTACGAGACACAACAAGGTGGGGGGAGGGGGGGCGGATGACAGGCTCAACAAAACTGCATTTCTTTGCATTGGCAGAGACCCTAGGCTGAAGCATATAGGATGGGGAAGGACAACAGCTGTTGGTAGGATCAGCTGAAGGCAGGAGCGTCACAGCAGTGGTTTACCCCTTCTCCTTGGGGCTCTTGCAGCCTAGGATCAGGTAGTTGGCTATAACTTCATCATAATTCCAGCTCATCAACAGGTTCTGGATCTTGTCCCACCCGTGGCCCATGGGTAATGTCACCTCAGTTCTGCTGGGGGTCCTTGTAGTCAGGAAGTGGCTCAATGTAAGGCTTTAGTTCCTCTTCATGGACCACGTTCATCTGTGGGTCCTTCATGGTTCCTTCAAAGCACTTCTCTCCCTGGGATTGAGGGTCAGGAATTTCTCTAGTAGGTTTTCACACTCCACAGACATATAAAGGGGAATGTGGTATATTCTGCTCAGTACCCACTGCCACATCTCCCTGAAGTCCTATAAAGGCCAGGGACCTGCTGCTCACTGGACAGTCATTGTATAGAGGATGGTTCCAGGCTCCACACATCCACTGCGAGACTGTTGTACGTAGGCATGAGGGGGGGCTACCACAGAAGGTGTTCAGCTTATGGCCGACAGTGAACTCATTGCTAAAGGCAAAGTCTGCAACCTTGATGTTCAGGTCAGCCTCCAAAAGTAGGTTCTCTGGCTTTAGGTCCCTGTGGACGATACCCTCTGGTGATGGTACTACACAGTGGACACCATCTGACAGAATCTGCCTAGGGGCTCCTCCTTTCACACACGTGTGGTCCAGTGGGTAAGCAAGTGCCTATAGCGTACTCTGTGACCAACCAGGTGGAGCATTTCCATGGTGTCCATCACCTCATGTAGTTTCATGACTCGAGGGTGGTGATTCAGGGCCTTCACGCTCTGGACTTCAAGGAATAGTCTATGGAGGCTGGAGGAGCTCTGCTGACTCTTGTTAATGACCTTCATGGACGCCTCTGACCCGCTCAGGCTGTGCCAGACCAACCTCACCTTGGCAAAGGCGCCCCTGGCTGGTAGTCTCGAGGGGCTGGTAGTTGTCAACGTGAGTCTCCTGGTTGCCGGGATGGCTGCCGGGTCCTGCAGCTCAGTGATTTACTGCTAGCAATACTACCTACAATTGCCCCCTAACAGTACTAACAAACTACATAAAGATGAGAGGAAAGAAACAAATAAGAGAACAAAGGGGGAAAAAGTTAATTGTGGTCAAAAGTCCCTCGGCTCACCAAACACCAGGTCCCTGGCCTAAAAGAACCAAAAAGATGTAGGGCTTATGCAGAGAGGTGCTTAGGATTCTCTCCTGATGGCTCTTGAAGTCAGTATAAGAAATAGACCTGTTAACATTAAGGATAATTCACAATGGTTTTCTCACTTGGGTCTCAGGAACCCTTTACTCTCTCTCTCTTTTTTTTTTTTAAAGATTATTTACTCATGAGAGAGACAGAGAAAGAGAGAGAGAGAGAGAGAGAGAGAGAGAGAGAGAGAGGCAGAGACACAAGGCAGAGGGAGAAGCAGGCTCCATGCAGGGAGCCCGACATGGGACTCGATCCCAGGTCTCCAGGATCACGCCCTGGACTGAAGGCGGTGCTAAACCGTTCAGCCACCAGGGCTGCCCAGGAACCCTTTACTCTTAATAAAGGGGGGGGACACCCCCAAAGGCCTTTATGCTTATGTGGCTTATAGTGGTTGATATTTACCTTACTAAAAGTTAAAACCTGAAGGATGCTTTGGTGACCTTTTCATGTCTAGTTTGGAAATCTGTAATAATTTTTGGTGTTTAAAGAAAGCCAGGATGTCGAGCCTTAAAATAATTCAATTCCTTTTTTCTTGAAACTGTGGATGATCAGTGTCAAAATGATATCACAATTTAACTGTCTTTACAATAGCTATTGGTAATGACTCTCCTTGATTAACTTTAGTCATTCTCTAGGCCTGGACCCTGCAGTCTGTTCTCGTCTGTCTGTACCACGCAGTTGTAGCAAGAATCTTGCCAAGTCAGTTTAGAGAGAACTCTTCACCCTCAATATCTGATAATATTCTTCATCTCTCCTGCTTTGGTATCTGAGAAAATAGAATATATGTATCGGTTGCTGCCCCCAGTTTCTGACATAGGCTCCTGAAACCCTTGTAATTTCTGAAGGGTTCAGAGCACTAGGAGCAACTCTTGTTCTAATATTTGGTCTTTAACCTGAGCTCCTGACACAGGGCCCCTAAATCCCCTGGAATTTCCTGGGTGGTAGGAAAGTCTTGTTCTAATGAGGGAACTCTGGATGACTCCTGGATTGGAGACTGTCATCAGAAAGACCAAGCCATGATTAGAGCTTGGAATATTCAGCTACACACACACACACACCAATCCTCCAGAGAGGGGAAAGGGGCTGGAAGTGGTGTTAATGATCTGTCATGCCTACATGAGGAAGCCTCTATAAAAATCCCAATAGTATGGGGTTTTAGAGAGTTTCCACATGGATGAACACATCCACCCTGGGAGGGTGATGCACCCCAACTCCATGGCGACAAACTCCTGTGCTCAGTACCCTCCCAGACCTCACCCAGTGTATCTCTTCATCTAACTATTCATGTATTCTTTATCACATCTTTCAATGAAGTGGTAAAAATGCAAGTGTTTCCTGAGCTCTGTGAGCCACTCTAGCAAATAAATTGAACCTAAGGAGGGGGTTGTTGGAACTTCCACTCTAGAGCTGATCAGTCAGAAGCACAGGTGGTAACCTGGACCTAGATTGCCGTCTGAAAAGGGAGGAGGGGAGGGTGCTGCTTTGTGGCACTGAGCCCTTGACCTGTGGAACCTGATGCTAGCTCTAGACAGATAATGTTAGAATTGAATTGAATTGTAGTATCATATCCATCTGGTGTGATAGAGAATTGCTTCATGTAGGGAAAAAACCCACACATTGGGTGACCGGAAGTGAAGTGTTTTGTGTGAGTAGTAAGGGAGACAGACTCACAGGAGAAAGACTCATGAGTGGAAAGACTGGGTTTTCCCTTGCACAGCATCTGACTACCCTGTCCTGCCTTCTGCCAAGAATCCTGTCAGGTTTGTTTAACTAGAATCTTTCTATTTCTGAGGTTTTCTCAGTAATTTTCCATCCCTTGACCATGACCCTGCTCTTTGGCTATAAATCCCCATTTTGTACTGTCCTGGGGATGGGGTCCTGTTCTCTGTGGAGGCTTCTTTCTTCCCTACTGCAATAGTTTCTGAATAAAACCTATTCTAACTACTTTAACTACTACTGTCCAGATCCGGTTCTTTTTTTTTTTTTTCCTTCCAAATTGGTTTTTCTTTAACACTGTAGGGAAATATTGTGTGGCATTAGACACAATAAGGTACATTATAAACCTCTATAAAGCTAAGGGGGATATTGCTCTCATCATATTTTTACTTCTTATTTACAAATTTTGCCCAGAGTCTTTGGAGTAGATTTCTCCCTTCTATGAGCCAGAGAACTTGCTATGTCCATTGCAGTATCTTTAAATGTGGAGGCTGCAGCTGTGGGTCACGAAAGCAAGTCTTCTTTCTTTTTTTAAGCCAACAGAGCCATCATGCTCCATGTCTATATCATTCAGCATGGGCCTGGGGATCCAGGTATGAACTTGGCACCAAAATGTGAATTGAGAAGTCCATTTTTTCCTTATCTAATGCTCTTCCTTTTTTTTTTAAAAAAAAATTTTTATTTATTTATGATTGGCACACAGTGAGAGAGAGAGAGGCAGAGACACAGGCAGAGGGAGAAGCAGGCTCCATGCACCGGGAGCCTGACGTGGGATTTGATCCTGGGTCTCCAGGATTGCGCCCTGGGCCAAAGGCAGGCGCTAAACCGCTGCGCCACCCAGGGATCCCTCTAATGCTCTTCCTTTCTTCATGTGGATCTTAGTTTCTAACCTATATCAATTTCCTTTCTCTCTGAAAAACTTTGAACATTTCTTGACAGGCAGATCTACTGGTGACATCACCCCTCAGTTTTTGTTTATCCTTTCTTTCTTTCTTTCTTTCTTTCTTTCTTTCTTTCTTTCTTTCTTTCTTTCTTTCTTTCTTTCTTTTTAAAGTATATTCTGCTGGACACAACTCTAGTTGGTAGGTTTTTGCAGAGAAGTCTCATGAAAATCTTACCTTCGTTTTAGATAACTAAGGTGTATTCCCCCACCTGGCTTCTTTTAATTCAAGATTTTCTGTGTCTTTGATTTTTCTGCAGTTTGGATATGATATGCCTAAGCGTAGATTTTTCTGGCATTTGTCTGCTTACTATTCTTTGAGCTTCCTGGTTGTAGTTTGGTGTCATTTAATTTTGGAAAATTCTCAGGTATTATTACTCCATATATTCCTTCTTTCTTGTCCTTTTGTATCCCCATTACAAGTATGATTACAGTTTTACAATTGTTCTACAGTTCTTAGATACTCTGTTCTGTTTCATTCTTTTTTCTCTTTGCTTTTCAGTTTGGGGGATTTCTAGTGACATATCTTCAAGCTCACAGATTCTTTTCTCAACTGTGTCCAATCTACTGATGAGCCCATCAAAGGCATTATTTATTTCTTTAATGTTTTTTATTTCTAGCCACTTTCTTCGGATTCTTAGAGTTTCCATCTCTCTGTTACATTATCCATCCGTTCTTGCAGGTGGGTAATGTACGAGTTGTCCACTTTTTCCATTAGAGCCCTTGGCATGGTGATCATAGTTATTTTAAGTTCCCGATCTGATACTTCTAAAATTTCTGCCATATTGAGCCTGGCTCCGATGCTTGCTCTGTGTCTTCAAGCTGTGGGTTTTTGCCTTTTAGTATGCCTTGTTTTTTTTTTTTTTTTTTTTTTTTTTTTTTTTTTTTTTTAAAGCTGAACATGATGTACCGGGTAAAAGGAACTGAGGTAAATATGCCTTTAGCGTGAGGTTCTATGTTTATCTGTGTAGAAGTAAAGTTATATTTACCATCTGCTGAAGCTAAGGTGTTAGAGGCTAAAATTTCTTCTGGTGTCCTTGTATTTTTTCCCCCACACCGTTGTCTTTGGGTTTTCCCAGAGACTTCTGAAAAAAAGTCTGAGGCTTGCAGTTCTTGCCACTGTAATCCCTGGTTATTGTTCAGGAGCCATACATAACAACGTGGTGGTGAGGTATGGAGGAAGGCGAAGTGTCCTCTCCATCCTAGGATTCAGTCAGTCAGCTTTTAGCAAGCCAGTGCCTCAGGCTGCAACCTTCACAACTGCTTCTTAGCCACTCCCCTACTCTCTGCTTAGGTGAGACTGGAAGGCTACTGGGAACTGGAGTTGGTTATTTCCCATCGCCTGTGTCTGTGAGGCTCTGGTAAAACCCAGAATGGCTATGCTTTAATAAAATCGTTTCCTTGAGGGCAGGGTTTTGTTAAGGGGAACAGAGTACTCTGGGCATATTTAAAAATGGTTTACTTTTTCCTTTCCCCTGAGGGAAACAGGCAGTTTTTCTCTGATCTTCAGGGAGCACCTGATAGGGCTCCTGGGAGTAAGCTCATGAAAATGTGGGGCCTCCCCCTTTAATTTTTAACTCTCAAGGTTGTACACACCAAGCCCCTGGCAAGCTGATTTGTCAATGACAGTGTCAGTTTCTTGCCCTCCCCCTAGCACCCCCCTCACTGTCTCTAGCAGCTGCTTCTGATCCTGGTAAGCTGATTATATTCACCTCTCTCAAATTTGGGTTGTAGTAATTTGCCTTGTGATCTCAGTTTTCTTATGTATCTAAAAGAAAGTTGTTGATTTTCAGTTTTAGCTTCTGTCTTATTGTGAAGACAGGAGTGACAGCTTCCAAGCTGAAACCAGATGTCTCATGGAGATATTTTTCTAGTGTTTTTTTTTTCCTATGCCAGATAACGATACACATATTTCTATACATGTCTCTTGACACACATACGTGTGTATTTCTGTTACTTCAGAAGTAAAATACCTGGCCCTAAGCTATGCTCATTTTTAGATCTAGTGTACAATGTCAAACACACTGCACTCCCTCCTGTAGCAAGTGAGCGTTCTCATTGCACCACATCCTCACAAACACTTGGTATTGGCAGTCTTTTTACTCTTCAAGTATTTGGGAGGATGTTGGTATCTCACTATGATTTTAATTCAAATGTACATGATTATTAAGGAAGTTGAGCTCTATTTATTATTTTTAAAAGATTTTATTTATTATTCATGAGAGACACACACAGACACAGGCAGAGGGAGAAGCAGGCTCCATGCAGGGAGCCTGACGTGGGACTTGATCCTGGGTCTCCAGGATCATACCCCAGGCGAAAGCAGCGCCAAACCGCTGAGCCACCTGGGCTGCCCTGAGCTCACTTTAATATCTTTTTTTATCAATTACATTTTCAGGTCTTCTACCCATTTTTCTATTAGATCGTCTTTTTCTTACTGACTTGCAGGAGTTATTTACATATTCTGAATGTGAGCCCTTTATCAGGTATATATATCGTATATATCTGTTTTCAACTTTTTACTCTCTTAATGGTGTCTTTTGATAGACACATACTCTTAATTTAAATGTTGTCTAATTTATCAAGCTCTTCCTTTATAGCTGTTGCTTTTTGTGATTTAAGAAATCTTTCCCTAACTAAGGGCACCTGGCTGGCTCTGTTGGAAGACCATGCAGCTCTTGATCTCAAGGTCATGAGTTCAAACCCCACATTGGGTGTAGAGATTTTTTTTTTATTATTTTTTAAGATTTTATTTATTTATTCATGAGAATACACAGGAAAGAGAGAGAGAGGCAGAGACACAGGCAGAGGGAGAAGCAGGCTCCATGCAGGGAGCCTGACGTGGGACTCGATCCTGGGTCTCCCAGATCAGGCCCTGGGTGAAGGCAGTGCTAAACCGCTGAGCCACCAGGCTGCCCATCTTTTAAAAATAAAACTAAAAAAAGAGCTAAGTTTAAAAAAAAAAAAGGAATCTTTCCCTAACTGCAGATCATAAAAATAATTTATTAAGGTTTACTTTTTACCATTCATATTTATTTATTTATTTATTTATTTATTTAAAGATTTTATTTATTTATTCATGATAGTCACAGAGAGAGAGAGAGGCAGCGACACAGGCAGAGGGAGAAGCAGGCTCCATGTAGGGAGCCTGACGCGGGACTCGATTCCGGGTCTCGGGTCTCGAGGATCACGCCCTGGGCCAAAGGCGGGCGCCAAACCGCTGCGCCACCCAGGGATCCCACCATTCATATTTAAATGTACATTTCTATTGCAATTTATTTTTGTGAATGGTGAATAGTTTTAAGATTTAAAACTATTTTGTGAATAGTTTCAAGATTTAACTTTTGGGGCACCTGAGTGGCTCAGTCAGTTAAATGTCTGATTCTTGATTTCAGTTCAGGTCATGATCTCATGATCATGAGATCAAGCCCATGTCAGGCTCTGCTCTAGGCATGGAGCGTGCTTAGATTTATCTCTCCCTCTGCTCCCCCTGACCCCACTTACATTCTCTCTCTTAAAAAAAAAAATGCCTTTTTATATGACTATCCAATTAACCTAGCAGCATTAATTTTTAATGCATTTTTATCAGTGATCTGAAATACTTTTGTCATAGCTCACATATCCCCATATGTGTTGGTTTGTTTTGGGGCTGTGATCTTTTCCATTGTTCTAATTTCTAGTCTTGTTTCAGTATCACTGCCTTAATTTTTATAGCTTTTATTAAATTTTTAATTTATAGAGTTGTCTCTCTTACTTATTTCTTCTTTAACAATGTCTTGGCTTTTCTTGGCCCTTTATATCTCATATACATTTTATTTTATTTATTTTATTTTATTTTATTTTATTTTATTTTTATTTTTAAAGATTTTATTTATTCATGAGAGACAGAGGGTGGGGGGGAAAGGCAGAGATACAGGCAGAGGGAGAAGTAGGCTCCAGCAGGGAGCCCGATGTGGGACTCTATCCCAGTACTCCAGGATCACAGCCTGAGCTGAAGGCAGATGCTTAACCACTGAGCCACCCAGGTGTCCCTCTTTCTCTGATTTTTATTATGGTGAGGTTTTGTATATGATTATGGTAGTATTGGTAACAAATTAGGAACAGTATTTCACGTAATCTTTTAAATGTTTAACATCTCTTGCAAGAAGCCACCCACCTGGATGGCTCAGTGGTTGGATGAGTGCCTGCCTTCGGCCCAGGGCGTGATCCTGGAGTCCCAGAATCGAGTCCCACATCACACTTCCTGCATGGAGCCTGCTTCTCCCTCTGCCTGCGTCTCTGCCTCTTTCTCTCTCGGTGTCTCTAATGTGTAAATAAATAAAATCTTTTAAAAAATAATAATAAAGCACATTTGTTAGTATAACCAGTCAAGATTGATTGGTCAATTTGGCATTTGATGGAAATCTCCATGTCCACAGAGGGATGGATGGGATCATTGACTATTTATGCAGAAATAAACTATGGCAAATTTTAAAAAACTCCCAGGGATCTATCTATAGATACCTTCTCATTGATCCTAGATTTATCAAAAATATTTTTAAATGCTTTATTTTTGGGGATAATCTACAAAAAAAAAAAAAGAGAGAGAGAGAGAGAGAGAGAGAGATAAGCTTACTCCGCAGTTCCCCTTGCTTATTTTTGCTTTTCTTGCCTGTGCTTTTCATGTCAGATCCAAAAAGTATATTGCCAAGACCAATGTCAGGAACTTTCTCCCTATGCCATCTTCTAGGAATTTTATAGTTTCATATCTTACACAAGTCTTTAATCAATCTCAAGTTAATTTTTGTATGGTGTAAGATAAGGATATCTAGTTTTTAACAGTCTACTAAAGACTATCCTTTATTGTATATTCTTGGTGCCCTTGTCAAAAGTTAGTTGACCACATATGCATGGATTATTTATTGGATTTCCATTAGGTTCTAGTCTGCATCTTCTACATGACACTTATTTTTATAACCAAGTCATGTTATTTCTATGCCCAAAATCACAATAAGGAAATCCAGATATATACATTTTCTTTTTTTAAAGATTTTATTTATTTATTCATCAAATAAACACATATGGGGATATGTGAGCTATGACAAAAGTATTTCAGATCACACACACACACACACACACAGAGAGAGGGAGGGAGGGAGGCAGAGACACAGGCAGAGGGAGAAGCAGGCTCCATGCAGGGAGCCCGACGTGGGACTCGATCCCAGATCTCCAGATTCACACCCTGGGCAGAAGGCAGGCGCTAAACCACTGAGCCACCCAGGGATCCCCAGATATATAAATTTCTTGATGTCTCCTTATCAGCAGTCTCAGATTTACCAGAAACCAGAAACCTCAGAAATCCCCAGATATATAAATTTCTTGATGTCTCCTTATCAGCAGTCTCAGATTCACCAGAAAGGCTGATTTCACTTGGTTGATGTAAAATAACTACTGGGTGATAGTTTTAAGTTGTCCAGTGTTTTATGTATCGGTAAACTATAGAGTCACCTACCAGACTTGAATAATAATTGGCATTATTATGTTTAAGTAAGAAGATAGATGACCACAATAAAAGTAAATGTACCTTTAGGAAAATCTGTTCCTATCTTACAAATTTACTAGTATGACTACTTTCATTTCATTTCATTTCATTTCATTATAAGTATATTATTCTGAGACTAAATACTACAACCATTCTAACCAAACAGGTGTGAAGCAGCCCAGACACTCACTTTACCAATCAGTGTCCAAGGTTGAACTATCCATGAAGCATCTGAACAGAAGGGTTGCTTCTAGGCACATCCGAGTGCTGGTTCATTCCTAGAGGGACAGGGGGTCAGAATCATCTTTCTCACAACAAATTGCCCTGTGGCCCAATATGCTAGGGTGCTCATTTTCACTATTGGGGATTACAGTACTCTCTAAAGTGAGAGTTAAGGTGAGAGTGAACTGCTGTCAGAAAGTTTTACCAGGGCTATCTGTGAATGACTTTACTTTTAGGCCCCACATAGTGTGATTAGAGCCCTTGCTGTTCTTTTCTTTCCTTTCTCTTCCTCTGTCTCCTTAACTAACCTGGAAGAATTTAACACATTAAGATTTCTTATACTCTAATACTCTAGAATTATACTGAACACATTAAACACTCATTAATTCACACTGCTTGTCCCACATTTCTAATTATTCCACTTGGACTAAATTGAAGTTTATTTTGCTCAGGAAAATTTTGTTATGGATAGCTCAAAGTGAAAGGTGGGGGGAAGGGGTACCAGGCTGGCTCAGTCAGTGGAGTATGTAACTCTTGATTTCAGGGATATAGGTTTGAGCCCCACATGGTGTGTAGAGATGACTTAAAAAAATAAGTAAAATCTTTTTTAAAAAGAGAAAGCAAAGGAATGATTGAAATATTGATGTGAACAAGCTGTTAATTTAATGTTTGTTTAAAAGTATTTATTTAAAAATCACCCAAAGAACTTCTGTTACATTGAATGAATAAATATTGTTAATCTTTGTGTTTTTTTTCAACAAATATTAACTGGTCACAGAAGCATGGAATCAAATATGACATGGTACTGTGTATTAACTTAAAAAATAAAGTATAACCTAAGAAATGCTTGGAGTGTTATTTTGCCACCCACTAAAGTATATGTACATATACACAGGCCAACATCCCTGATGAATATAGATGTGAAAATCTTGGGGGATCCCTGGGTGGCGCAGCAGTTTGGCGCCTGCCTTTGGCCCAGGGCATGATCCTGGAGACCCGGGATTGAATCCCACATCAGGCTCCCGGTGCATGGAGCCTGCTTCTCCCTCTGCCTGTGTCTTTGCCTCCCTCTCTCTCTCTCTGTGACTATCATAAATAAATTAAAAAAAAAAAAAAAAAGGGAAAGGTTGTTAAAAAAAAAAAAGATGTGAAAATCTTTTTTTTTAAGATTTTATTTATTTATTCATAGAGACACAGAGAGAGAGAGGCAGAGACACAGGCAGAGGGAGAAGCAGGCTCCATGCAGAGAGCCTGATGTGGGACTCGATCCATGGTCTCCAGGATCACGCCCTGGGCTGCAGGAGGCACCAAACTGCTGCACCACCGCGGTTGCCCTAGATGTGAAAATCTTAACCAAGTATTAGCAAACCAAATTGAACAGCACATTAAAAGGATCATACACCTTAATCAAATGAGATTTTTTTCCTGGAATGCAAGGATAGTTCAATACACACAAATCAATAAATATGATACACCACATTAATAGGAGGAAAGACAAAAATCGTGTGATTATCTCAACAGATGCAGAAAAGCATTTGACAAAATTCAACATTTTTGCGTGATAGAAAACATGGAAACAACCTAAGTGTCCATCAACGAATGGATAATGTGATATATACAACTAAAACTAATATATATAAAAATTGCATTGAGGGATCCCTGGGTGGCACAGCGGTTTAGCACCTGCCTTTGGCCCAGGGCGCAATCCTGGAGACCTGGGATCGAATCCCACGTCGGGCTCCCGGTGCATGGAGCCTGCTTCTCCCTCTGCCTGTGTCTCTGCCTCTCTCTCTCTCTCTCTCTCTCTGTGACTATCATAAATAAATAAATTTTTAAAAATTAAAAAAATATATTTTAAAAAATTGCATTGAAATTGCAATATATATGGGACGCCTGGGTGGCTCAGTGGTTGAGCATCTGCCTTTGGTTCAGGGTGTGATCCCAGGTCTGGGGATCAAGTCCTGCATCAGGCTCCCTGCAAGGAGCCTGCTCCTCCCTCTGCCTATGTCTCTGCCTCTCTCTCTGTCTCTCATGAATAAATGAATGAGATCCTTTTTAAAAATTGCTAGTATGTATGTACATATATACATAAATATACGTATATATACACATACACACACATATATATACTAGTCATAAGGAAATCCTCCCTTTTGTGGCAACATGGATGGACCTTTGAACCTTGAGGGCATTATACTAAGTGAAATAAGTCAGATAAAGACAAATACTGTATGATCTCACTTATGTGTGGAATCTAAAAACATGAACTGGAGAGAGTAGAATAGTGATTGCCAAGGGCTGAGTGGTAGAAGAAATGGAGAGATGTTGATCAGAGTACAAACTTTCAGTTACAAGATGAAGTTCTGGGTATCTAATGTATAGTGTAGTGACTATAATTAACAATATTGTATACTTGAAAAATAATATTGTATGTTTGAAAGTTGCTATGAGAGTAGAGATTTAATGTTCTCACCATAAATACAACAAAACATGGTGAGGTAAAGGACTGTTAACTAACTATATTGTAGGGCAGCCCAGGTGGCTCAGTGGTTTAGCACTGCCTTCAGCCCAGGGCTGAAGGCCCTGGATCCTGGAGACATGGGATCGAGTCCCACATCAGGCTCCCTGCGTGGAGCCTGCTTCTCCCTCTGCCTGTGTCTCTGCCTCTCTCTCTCTCTCTCTCTCTCTCATGAATAAATACAAAATCTTAAAAAAAACTATATTGTGGTAAACAAGTTGCAATAAATACATATATCAAATAATCACATTGTACATCTTAAATTTACACAATGATACACAGCAATTATTTCTCAATAAACATGAAAATTGGAAATCACCATGTAGTCATTAATAAACAACCTGTACAGAGATGTTTATAGCAGCTTTATTTATAACTCAAAACTTGGAAGAACCAAGATGTACATGAATGGGTAAACTGATGTAATCCTGATAATGGAATATTATGCAGCATTAAAAAACGAGATACAGAGCCATAAAAGGAAATGTAGGAACTATAAATTCATATTACTAACTTAAGCCAATCTGAAGAGGGTACATATAATATGATTCTATGATATTCTGGAAAAGGCAAAACTATGGAGACCCTAAAAAGATTAGTGGTTCCCAGGGGTTTGGAGGAGGGATGAATAGGCAGATCACAGTGGACTTGCAAGGCAGTAAAACTACTCTGTAGAATAGTATAATGTATACATTCATTCTGTATTTGTCCAAATTCATAAAATGTACAATACCAAGAGTGAACCCTAATGTGAACTATAGGCATTGGGTTTATTGGGAACAATGTACCACTCTGGTGAGAGATGTTGATAATCAGGGTGCTATATAGTATGGTGGCAGGGGATGTATAGGAAATCACTATACCCTTCTCTCAATTTTACTTGAACCTAAAACTAATAAAGGTGGGGTTTTTTTTTTTTTGTTTTAATTGGCCTGCCACAAAATCAGTTTCAAAGAGTGACAAAAGTCTCCTAATTTGGAAATGCACTGAAGATTAGAATGGAGAAAACAATTTATAGTAAATTTATAGTAAAGCAGAAATTTACATGCTGTTTTTCCAAAGTACTTTAATGATTTTTGAAGAGGCCATGGGAGCCCAAACAGGGACAAAGCAACTGCCCCTAAACATTCATACAGGGGAGAAAAATGACTCATTTTTAAAATTTAGAATTCAAAACATCATCAGAAATGGGCAGTCAGGGCACCTGGGTGGCTCAGTGGTTGAGCATTGGCCTTCAGCTCAGGTCATGACCCTGGCGTCCTGGGATCCAGTGCCCATACTGGGCTCCCAATAGGGAGCCTGTCTCTCCCTCTGCCTATCTATGTCTCTACCTCTCTTTATTCTTTCAGGAATAAATAACATCTTAAAAAAGGTGGGGGGCAGTCAAATTAGACAGGATATTCTCAGTTTCTTTCCAAATGAACTATTTCCAATCTAGCTTTGATTTCATAATTTCAAATTATCTATGTGCTTAAAAATAATTGTCCTTGAGAAAGGGAGGTTTGACTTATGGTGACATCCAATGTGCTCTAGAGTGTTCAAAAATAATGTTTTGGACATAGCATATAATGAGTTTACATACACAAAGACCTGATTGACAAATAAGCTGGTCTACCAAAAAGCAAACAAACAAAAACAAACCCTGCTGTTTTGGAGAGCTAGAAACTCATCCATACAAGTCAAAAAAACCTAATAAGCAAAATCCATGCTGAAAGGCTTTAGTTGAGACCATATTTAGCTTGATGTTATCACATTGGAATAACACCAAGAATCAGAGTAATTGTCGGCTGATAGCAGGGAAACAAATCAGTGATATCATCTTTGACTGAGTTTTATCACTATACAATCTTTAATGCTAAAGATTGCAGTCCACTCGAGTATTATTGGAAAAGAAAACTTAGAGTAAAAATATCCCGCGTACTGGAACAGAAAGAGGTTATCATTACATTTATTAAATATAGAATATTAAAAAAATAAATATAGAATATTAACTAAGTCTTATTGCATTTATTATGTTCTTTTTTAAAAAACACTTTTTATTTATTCATGAGAGACAGAGAGAGGCAGAGACACATAGGCAGAGGGAGAAGCAGGCTCCAAGCAGGGAGCCCGACGCGGGACTCGATTCAGGTCTCACACCCTGGGCCCAAGGCAAGCGCTGAACCGCTGAGCCCCCGGGGCTGCCATATTCTAGTCTTTTACAAAGTCTTACACTTATGTATCTCAAGAATATGCAACAATTAACCTACAAAATATAAACATCCAATAGGGTTTAAAAAGTAGTTCAAATTGCTCTATCAGAGGACAAAGAAACAAAGTGTTGTTATACATTTTCTCTATTTTCTACTAGTACTACTGAACACTATTGCCACTGTGAACGATTCCTATTGTGGTTTTGTTCAAACAATAGCATTTATGTAACAGGAAAGTAAATGTTACAGAATGGATGTAATTTCAAATAAACACCCACTTTTCATATTTTTATGTTGAAATAGTAACTCTGTGTATAATCCTAACGTGCGCGCTGCGTCCCGTGACGGCTCTGGAAGCCTGTCCGCGCCAGCCCTGCCCGGGACCCCAGACCAGGAGACAAGGGCCCCTCCCGCGGGGAAACCAACCCGGCACCCTGCCCCTCGCAAGTCCCGCCTTCATGACAAACCCCGCCCCTCGGGCCTGTGCAGGCCTCGCCCCCAGAACCCCAGCGTTTCCGTAATTGGCCCGCCTCCGTAGGGTCCAGGCTCCGCCCCTGACGATCCAAACTGGCCACTGCCTGGGTAGTTCTGGACAAGAGCTCCCCTCTTCCGGTTCAGGCGTCAAGGTGGCGCCCAACCCGCCTAGCTTAGTCTTTTCCGGTCTCTGTCCGGCGTGGCAGGGCGGGCAGGCAGCCTTAGCCCTTTCAAGACTCTGTCATGGCCGCGCCCTGCCTCTCCTTCCGGCTTCAGCTGTCATGGCGGCGCCCTGAGTAACCACTTCCGAACCCAACTCCTCCATTGTCCGGCTCTTTCTACCCTCCGGCTACTATGGCGGCGCCCAGGGCTCAACGGAAGTTAAACATCGGAAGTGAGGCGGTTCCTCTGCCCGGAAGCGAGCGCGGCGCTGGGAAAGATGGCGGCGGCGGCGGCTGCTGCGGTGGGCAACGCGGTGCCCTGCGGGGCCCGGCCTTGCGGGGCCCGGCCCGGCGGGCAGCCCAAGCCCAGGCCGCAGCCGCGCACCCTCCTCGCTGCCGGCCCGGCGCTCATAGCGAGCGGCGATGAGCTGGTCGCAGCCGTATGGCCGTACCGGCGACTGGCGCTGCTGCGGCGCCTCACGGTGCTGCCGTTCGCGGGACTGCTCTACCCGGCCTGGGTGGGCGCCGCGGCCGCCGGCTGCTGGGGCTGGGGCAGCAGCTGGGTGCAGATCCCTGAAGCCGCGCTGCTTGTGCTTGCCACCATCTGCCTCGCGCACGCGCTCACCGTCCTCTCGGGGCATTGGTCCGTGCACGCGCACTGCGCGCTCACCTGCACCCCGGTAAGTGCGCGGGCACGAGCCCGACCCTCGGCTCGGTCGGGCCTTGCGGCGGGTCACAGTCACGACGTTCGTGTCGATCCCCACCCCATCCCGGGCCTCCTGTTTCCAGGGCCTGAGTCCCCAGCGGTGTCCTCTGGGTGGCCCAATCCTGGTCCCGCTACTGACTTGTGCGACCCTGGCGCAGATTACTTCCCTTCCTTGGAATCCTTCCCTGGTGTGGTCATTTAGATTCGATAGGGTAATACCTATAAAAAGCTCAGTGTAGGCTCCAGCATATGTCGCTCTTTGATTTGGCTTGTTAATGCTAGCTACCATAGTAGCGAGTACTAGGTACTTTCTCCTGGAAACGGTCATGTTCTCCTTCTATCTCCTATCTTGGTTTTCAAAATGTGAGGCTAGGCCTTCGAGGTGTGTTCCTGTATCTGTGAAGCTTGTTTTGAGAACTCAGTTGTCCAGTGTGTAAAGGTCCTTGCATACTAGGACCGAAATTAGGTTGAAATGTTCTTTGATCGTAGCATTTAAGAGGAGCAGGAGCAATTTGTGGGCAAGTGACTTAACTGTTTCGGAGTCTCTTTAGACCTGTGTCCAAGATGAGGGTGGTGACATTGAGGGCTTCTGTTGGAATATAGCAGCACGGTAGCACTTCTGACCCTTAACCCCCAGGATCTGGATAGGGAGAGCAGCTGGATCAGCAGTTACTGCTGGTGACTGCACTGCTGTTCTCTGGGCCTGCCTCAGATGACACTGGCATGTTTGGAGCCATGGGCACCGAGGTCCAGCCAGCCTCCCCGTTGATCCCAGGCATGTGTTTCTGGAAGAAGAGGGAAAGGGAAGAGCATGAATGGCTGCAGAAAAAGACAGAAGCTCCCTCTCTTTAAATCCAAATGTGGACTGAGTCCTCTCTTTTCTGAGGGAATTAAGTCTCGGTTGTCCCAATAAGCGTTATCCCAGGGGAGGGGCTCAAACTATGGGCTTGGTGACTTCAGGTCAATACAATGAAAGACTCCAGTGAGGGACAAAGAAATACAGGGAAGTTGGAGGGAGTGTGACCAGCCACCCCAACCTCCACTTCCAGCTGCCTTTGGGCCTGCAGCTAGAAAGCATGTGTGTTAACTTTCTTTCCAGCGGTGGAAGAAAAAGAGGAGCTAAGCCACCATGGGGTGAGGACAAGCAGATCTGGGTTTCCATCAGAGATCTCAGGTTCTTTTCTCTGGGTTTCACTTTCCCTTTGTGTAAATTGAGAACCGTAACACCCACTGCGTGCCATTAGGAGAAGAAACTGAAAAACTGCAAAGTGCCTGGCCTGGCAGTGGCCTGGCAGTAGCCCCGAGTAGCTCTTCACACTTTTTTTCCATGGTGTTTTTGTAGTTAAGTCTTTGTTATTTTTTGCCTGCTCCAAGGCTGGTGATCTTCCCAAGGGGCAGGCAGGGCCCTTCTTCTGAGGGTCACCCTTTGGCACCTGCCCTCACACACACACACACCCACCATAGGGGCTGATGAGCCAGCGCCGCAGCAGTGAGATGGGTACAGCTCAGGCTTCAGGCCTCACATATTCATCCATTGCCTCTGCATTTTAAGCACTGAGGAAACAGCAGTGAACAAAACAGACAGAAGCTCTTGCCTTCATAGTATTGGTGGGAGAGGTAGAGCTTGCGCTCAGCCACCAGTGCTACAGAGAGGAAAACCCTGGCCAAGGAGAGGAACATTGTAAGGACCTCTTATGTGGAGCCTCCTCTGGGGGAGGTCTTTTGAGAAGGGGACATTTGTACAAAGCCCTGAAGCTGATTGTGGGACCACATGTTCGAGGCAGAGAAAACAGCTTGTGCCGAGGCCCTTGGCTGAAGCAAGGACAGGCCTCGTTGTCCCCCATCATTTCAGGACACGAAATAGTTAAGAGAGGGGATGCAGAGCAGCAGCCGGCCAGTGGGCTGTGACAAGACTTGGCCCACGTGGTTTATGGGTGCAGGTCATGCAGGGGACATTCTTCCTGTTTGAGTTCAGCAGAACCCCAAGCATTGGGTGCTGTCTGTGACTCCGATTTTTATGATACGAGACCAGAGGTGTGGTGAGGTGGTATCTTTGTCTCAGTGACAGACTGGAGAGTGGACAGGCCAGTGCTCTGAGCCTAGAGCCGCTGTGCTTGCAACCTCACCAGGAGGGCTTTGGAGGTGGGGGTTGAGAAGGCCTTGGCAACACCGCTTTGCCCCTCGCAGGAGTACGACCCCAGGAAAGCAACCTTCGTGAAGGTGGTGCCGACCCCCAACAATGGTTCCACTGAGCTCGTGGCCCTGCACCGGGATGAGGTAGGGACGGACCAGCTGTTGGGCTGCTCAGCCCAGGACTTGGGTGGGACTCCCAGGCCTGACAGACACCCCCAGGTGTGGGCCTTCTGCCATAGACATGCCTGCTCCCACAGGGTGAAGATGGACAGGAGGTGCTGTCCTTTGAATTCCAGAAGATCAAGTATTCCTACGACACCCTGGAGAAGAAGCGCTTCCTCCCTGTGGCCTTTCCCGTGAGAAATGCCTTCTCATACTACCAGAGCAACAGAGGGTTCCAGGAGGATTCAGAGATCCGTGCAGCCGAGAAGAAATTTGGGAGCAATAAGTGAGTCCTGATGTGCCCATGTGTTGTGACAGGGCTGGGGCTCTGCCTGTGGTCACAGCATGGACATTTGGCTGAGCCACTGGCTCCTTTTCCTGTTACTGCCCTGTCAAGTCCTCGTGCCTAGGAAATGGGAGAGGAGCCCGCCCCTTCAACGATACATCCCAGGTGAAGATGGCAGTCACCTTTTGAGAAATGTGTTCTAGTCTTACCTCCCCTGGACTCACCAGCTGACAGGGACCCTGGAGGTGCTCTCCAACAGGAGCCCATGCAACTCTTCGTGGCAGCCTGGGCCAACGCCCCAGAGAGTTGACTGCTGATGCTTGTTTTGTAATTATTGTAGGATTTCTCTTTGTTTTTAAGCTTTTCTTTTAAGTGTGTGTTATCACCATGCTTCTCATACTCATCTCAGCACTTTAGGAAGAGTGATAAAGGAGTTGCCAGTGATCACAATAGTTCTCCTTTCTACTGGGCATGATGGCAGACACCTTGTACATACTTCCTCCCTTTAATCCGCAAAACCACCAGTGCTGACATGGAACTAGGTGGGGGCAGAGCAGGGCTTTAGAGCTCATTGTTCATCACCAGAGCCCCTGGTCCTGCCTCCATGATAATTGTCCTCAATCTGAAAACCCTCAGAACCTTTAGAGAATTCTTTTCTTATTCAGTTGCTTTTAAAAAACTACCGAGGTTTAAAACAAACAAACAAACAAAAAAAACTGAGGTACTGTCACAAGTAGCAATCTAATAAGAAGATTCACAAGAAATTTATACCTTTACCTTCTGCTTGGGGTCACCCTTGGTGGTGGCCTGGGATGTCCCTTCTCACATCTCCTGGCTCATGCAAAGTTACCTGATATAATACAGAATGGGGTCTGGTTGTTGTTATCACAGTGGTTTCTTTTTCTTACACCCCATATCTAGGACACATCTCCAAGGGCAGGGTAAGGGTGGCCCTACTTGACCTGGCTGGTCCCCTGGCCAGACTGGGCCACCCCACAGTGGCACAGAACACACCCTTAGGCCTTACTCCTCAATTTATGGGGCTTATTTAAAGGAGGTTTTAGAAAATTTCAGCTCCAGACCTCCCCTCTCCAACTCGGAGTGGAGCTCAGGCCCCAGAAGATTCCACAGTGCCCAGCTGCCAGGCCTTTTCTGCACAGCGGCAGGGCTCCCATCTCAGTCAGGGAGCTCCTTCTCTGCCCGCCTTCTTACTCAACCTGATGATAAGTTCTGTCTCCCACTAGCCCTGCTTGGGTGGGTGGCTGCCTGCTTGAACAGCCTGTCGCTAGTTCAGAAGCTTTACCTGGGTTCTGCGGAGGAGAGAGCTGGCAACAGTTAGCACGCCTGCCCCAGTGCCTTGGGGACAAGGAGAGCCGTAGTAGAGTGGAGGGTCCTTTCTGGCTCATTCCCTGGGGAGGCCTGCAATGCTCTGAGTGAAGGTGTCAGGGTGGGGCCTCTGAGGTCTCATACTATGAACAGGATGTGGGGTCTGGTCTCTTGCAGGGCTGAGATGGTGGTGCCTGACTTCTCGGAGTTGTTCAAGGAGAGAGCCACAGCACCTTTCTTTGTGTTCCAGGTAGAGCAGCAGCTTGAGCCCTTCTCCCCATCCCACCTTCCCTCATCCCTTGGGGCTTTCCACAGCAGTCTCCATTTCCAGACCTGAAATCCTCTTTGTGTCCTCATGGATCTGAGCCCATGGGCAGAATGACCTTTGGTGTCCCTTCCCAGCCTCCACAGGGGTCTTCGTGTGCCCCCATGGATGGCCGGGCAGGGGTGTGGACACACAGGCTGTGTCCTACAGGTGTTTTGCGTGGGGCTCTGGTGTCTGGATGAGTACTGGTACTACAGCGTCTTCACACTCTCCATGCTGGTGGCCTTCGAGGCCTCCTTGGTGCAGCAGCAGATGCGGAACATGTCTGAGATCCGGAAGATGGGCAACAAGCCCCACATGATCCAGGTGTGGCCAACAGGGAGATTGGCCGGGGCAGGGTGGGGGGCTGCCAGTCCCAGTGTTTGTGTGCAGTGGGAACAGGGTGAGATCAGCTCCAGGGATGCGCCTGCATCATGCGCACTGTAGGATCCAGAGCTGACTGCACCTTACCTCTACCCAGGTCTACCGCAGCCGAAAGTGGAGGCCCATTGCCAGTGATGAGATTGTTCCTGGAGACATCGTCTCCATCGGTGAGGCACAATTCTGATCTGTCCTGGTGGGAGCCCTTTCTCTTGGCTCCTCTCTAACCCTCCTGCCCCTTCCTGCAGGCCGCTCCCCGCAGGAAAACCTAGTGCCATGTGATGTGCTGCTGCTGCGAGGCCGCTGCATTGTGGACGAGGCCATGCTCACAGGGGAGTCGGTGCCACAGATGAAGGTGCTGGGTGGGGAGCGGGGGTCGTACTCAGTGTGTCACTGTCCTATTCGTGGAGGAGGGAGAGGGTTGGTAGCTGGGCCATCATCCTGCCCAGGCATGGATGGAGGAGGAATGGAACCCTGGCCTAAGAGACTAGAAGAGGCAGAGTAGGTGCAGTGCCTAGTTGGAGCTTCCAGATTTCCTGGTCTTGCCCTCGGACGAAGGGGAGCTGGGTAATAATGAGAGGGAAGGAGATCAGAAAGGCCAAGATCGTCAGGAGTTGTCCAGGCCAGGGACCAGGGACGTCGGACTGAGGTGGGCTGAGGGGAAACCAAGAGAGTACAAAGCCTCAAGCCAATTGTGAGATCACGAGGAGTCGACGTGGAGTCGACGTGAGTCAATGTGAGTGCACCTGCAGGTGGAGAGGAGGCATGGCAGGCTGCTGTTCCTGGTCAGCTGCACTGTGTTAGGCTAGGAGCCCTGCAGGGGTCAGAGTGGCTCATCCCAGCCCCAGGAGCCTACTCTTGCCAGACTGGGGACAGAGGAGGCTGAGATGAGACCGCCCTCACCATTCTTTCCTTCCTGCTCAGGAGCCCATTGAAGACCTTAACCCTGACCGGGTGCTGGACCTCCAGGCTGACTCTCGGCTCCATGTCATCTTTGGGGGCACCAAGGTGGTGCAGCACATCCCCCCGCAGAAGGCCACCACGGGCCTGAAGCGTAGGTGCCTTGGGGGGTCTGAAGTGTCCTGGCCCCACCATCCCCACCCCCTCCACATCTGCTTGACTGTGAGGGAGTTGGGATGAACAGACACAAATGATGCTGGTCCTGTTTGTCTCTGCAGCGGTTGACAACGGGTGTGTGGCTTACGTTCTTAGGACTGGATTCAATACATCCCAGGTATGGCCCCTTGTCTGGCTCTGGGGAGGGTAGGCCTTAGGGCGGGTGGCAGACAGTCGACAGTGGCTCTTTCAGACCCCAGAACATCCTCGCCAAAGACTTATTCAGACAGCAGGTATCGGCTTGTGGCCAGGGCGCAGACATGAGCCCTACACCAGGCCTGCTGTCTTCAGCTGAGGTTCTGGTGGGGAGCACAGAAAGGAAACTGGCCAAACACACTGGGGTCACGAACAGAATCACACCCGTAAACTTGACTAAAGTGAGCGCTGCCTTGTAGAGGTAATTGGCAGCACCTCCTTCTGAAAGACTCAGTCCCCCCATCTCAGCCACTTCTTGCCCTGACCCCCAGTTTTTGACCACTGGTCTTTATAGCCCTTAGCCAAGTTGCAGCCCCCTACATAGTTGTGTGGACCCTGTGTCATGGGTGCAAGAGTCACAGGTGGGCCCAGGGCAGGCACCCCCCATCCAGACAGAGAATGTGGCCTGGTGCTCTCAGGTGTGAGAGGCCACCTCCCTGGCAGAAAAGGCCTCTAAGCTTCTGATCTTCTAGGGCAAGCTGCTGCGCACCATCCTCTTTGGAGTCAAGAGGGTAACTGCAAACAACCTGGAGACCTTCATTTTCATCCTCTTCCTCCTTGTGTTTGCCATCGCAGCAGCTGCCTATGTGTGGATTGAAGGTATATGCGGGGGCCCCTCCCCTGCCTGCTGGCCCCCTCCCACTCTCCGGCCCCTAGGCTGGCAGGCCCTGTCTCTGCAGGCACCAAGGACCCTAGCCGGAACCGTTACAAGCTCTTTCTGGAATGCACACTGATCCTCACATCAGTCGTGCCCCCGGAACTGCCCATTGAGTTGTCTCTGGCTGTCAATACCTCCCTCATCGCCCTGGCCAAGCTGTGTGAGTGCCTGGGTCAGGGCTGGGGCGCTGAGTGGGCCAGGGCCTGACAGAACCCCTGACCCTGACTCCCCACTTCCCAGACATGTACTGCACGGAGCCCTTCCGGATCCCATTCGCCGGCAAGGTGGAGGTGTGCTGCTTTGACAAGACAGGGACCTTGACTAGCGACAGCCTGGTCGTTCGTGGAGTGGCTGGGCTCAGGTGAGCACGAGTGGCCTGGGCTCTTGCCCAGCAGATGGCTTTGCAGGAACTCAAAGGACAGATAGCACCCACCCCTAGGTCCCATGGTGTACCCCAAAAGTCTGATCGGGAGCGGAGAGGCTCCTTTTGTTCCTCAATGTGGCAGCGACAGGGGCCCGGCTCCACCCCAAGCAGCCATTTGACCTTTAGGGACATCCACAAGATGGGCACAGATGTCCCGAGGACCAAGACAGTGCAATCCTCTGGGCCCCTGCAATGCGAGCCCAGAGTGGGAGCCCATCCCTCATCCTGGCTAGCGACTCCCAGGGGTTCTTCCACTCTATCAGCAGCTGTTTCCTATCTTTGCAGAGATGGGAAGGAGGTCACTCCTGTGTCCAACATCCCTGTAGAAACGCACCGTGCCCTGGCCTCATGCCACTCCCTCATGCAGCTGGATGATGGCACCCTTGTGGGTGACCCACTCGAGAAGGCTATGCTGACAGCTGTGGACTGGACACTGACCAAAGGTGAGGGGCTGGAGCTTTGGGCCCAGCTGGGCTGAACTGTCAGCTCTCGCACCCCTGGGCAGGCGGGCTACATCCCTCAGAGACAGTGTGTCCAGCTCAGGGGCAGGCAAGCCCACAGCTCTGGTGGTCCCCTAGGTGGGTGGGCACAGGCTTACCTCTGACCTGAGATAGTCCACCCCTTGGAAGTAGAACCTGCCCCACCTGCTGGAAGCCACGGGCAGCGTCCTCTGAGTACAGATCTCCCAATCTGATCCCTCCTAGAGCGAGGAGCCCCCCATCCCCCTTCCCTACCCTGCAGGGTCTGGGTCTGAGGGCGGGGGGAACAGAGGGGTGGAAAGGGGAGGCGGGGGCTTGGCTGCCTCTTTGGAGCGAAGGCCCTCAGGATTCGTACTTATTTGTTTCCAGATGAGAAAGTATTCCCCCGAAGTATTAAAACTCAGGGGCTGAAAATTCACCAGCGCTTTCATTTTGCCAGTGCCCTAAAGCGAATGTCCGTGCTCGCCTCCTATGAGAAGCTAGGCTCCACTGATCTCTGCTACATCGCGGCTGTGAAGGGGGCCCCCGAAACCCTGCACTCCATGGTGAGCCAGCCCCGGCCCCGGGGGAAGGGGGGCGTGGGGCGGTCGGTGACATCCCCTGCGTTCCCTGCAGTTCGCCCAGTGCCCACCTGACTACCACCACATCCATACGGAGATTTCCCGGGAAGGAGCCCGAGTCCTGGCGCTGGGGTACAAGGAACTGGGGCACCTCACCCACCAGCAGGTAAGGGTTCAGGCCCCCCATCTGCTGGCCCTGTATCCATACCGCCATCTATTCCCTGCAGCATCACCATGAGCAGGCACAGTTTCTTCCTCCTCCCTGGCATCTACCTTGGGAGGCCCTGAGTGGCCCTCAGTCCTTTGTCCCTTCTCTACTGTGTACCTGCTTCTTATGGAACCCCATCCCACCCTGGCTTCTGAGGCCACTTCCTGCAGAGTAACCAGGGCTCCATGCAGCCTCTTATCCCACACCCTTGAATCCTCACACTCCCCAGGGATCACCAGGAGGCACCTTGGATTCCTGTCTCCAGCCCCGTTCTACCCCTACCCTGCCTGACCACCCAATCACCACGTGGTGTTGGGGTACCCCCAGTTCTCTGTCATACTGTTTATCCTGCCAATTATTGGCTCCTCCCATTTCCACCATCAGTAGTGCTGTTTTATCTGGTTCCCCCTTCGTTCTCATCCAGTCCACTTACAGCTAATGGCTGAGAAATCCTTCTAGAACGTATATACCAGGTTGCGTCCCTGTGTTCAGACCCCAAGTCACAGCTTACTCTCCTGCCCCCAGGACCACCCTGCTTGGTGCCTCTCCCTGAGCCTATCTGCCCCATTCCCCTGCGTTTGTCTTTTATGGCAGTTAGTCTTCTGATTTCTGGGACTCTCTTCCAGTAGAAGGCAAGCTTTATGAGGGCAAGAGTTTGCGGTTTCTGGTATGAGGTATAGGGTGAGCATGCGCTTAATGGATAACAAAGGAGTATCTGACTTTGCCATCTTGGAAGTGGAGTCACAGAGGCTTATGCCCTGTTGTTGTTTACCAGGGAGTAAAGCCCCGTGGTGGGGAAACCAGGGTCATGTGGGTCCAGGGTACCTTCTGCCCTCCCTACTTCTTACCTGAGCCTCAAGTGTTCCTCCTGTAAGGATGGGCCCTTCCCTGACCCCCACTCCACTGCTTGAAAATGGAGGAGGGATGGGTCATGAGGGTAACCCTGTATCCCTTTACAGGCCCGGGAGGTCAAACGGGAGGCCCTGGAGTGCAACCTCAAGTTCGTTGGCTTCATCGTGGTCTCCTGCCCACTCAAGGCTGACTCTAAGTCCGTAATCCGGGAGATCCAGAATGCATCCCACCGGGTACAGCTGCTGGGCCCCAAGGGTGGGTGGGTCTTGGTTCCTTTTTCCAGAGAGAGCAATGTGACAACGGAGGGCAGTTCTCCCCTCAGTGGGGCAGGTGTGGGTGGGTATCCACGTCTCAGTCTCAAGGATGTCTTTCTTGGATTTTGACCAAGCTCCATCACAGCTCTGGTGCTCATGCTGTCCCAGGTCCCCCTTTGGGACCTGATCTGTGCACACCCTTCTCAAGTTACTTCTTTTGCCCCCGGCATCCCTGGGAGGCGAGGGCAATTCCCCCACTCCACCCCATCCTAGAGACGAGGAGTTGGACTGCAGATGTAGAGGCAACTCCTAGACAAACTACATCCATCTGTCCTGTGGTTTCTATTTTTTAGTTTGGGACTCAGGATGTAGTTTAGGATGTGGGAGGATAGTGAGCAGTCTCAGAGTTGGTGACGTGAATACCCCACCTGGCCCTCAGCGGTCACAGCCCGTCTTCCCATCACCGGGCTCTAACTGAGAAGACTGGAGCATCTGCTCCCTCTACCTAGGGCAGCTACCAAGTCAAGAGGGTTCACACCAATGGTTGGTTCTTAGTCTGTATTACAAATAAAGGCTGTGAGTGTTCTTAGACACACATACATGTATCGTTGGCATAAAACACCACCAGGTTGGGATGGATTGTGGTCCTTGGAAGCCCATTCTGCATCAGGGGGCCAAGACTACCTTCTGTGGCCTTGTTTAGAGGGGCCTCAGCCACCAGGTCTGGAGTTCTGACCTGCGAGGCCCTGCCCCACTGTGCCTCTATGTTCTCAGGTGGTCATGATCACAGGTGACAACCCGCTCACTGCCTGCCACGTGGCTCAGGAACTGCACTTCATTGAAAAGGCACAAACACTGATCCTGCAGCCTCCCACGGAGAAAGGTGAGGTATCATGAGTCCATAGGCTGGGGGAACCCTGAGTCCAAGAACAGCTCTGATCTGGTGGCCCACCTGCATTTCAGGCCTGAGAGAATACCCTCACTGTCATCCAGTATCTGTGACCCAGACCTGTGGAACATAGCCATGCTTTATCAGCATGCTTGGGCCCTCTGGCCAAGGAGCCCCACACCTATATGTCCAGCAGTAGGCAGGCAATAACTGGTCTGGGGTCAGTGACGACTTAGAACCAGAGTGGTTGATTGTCGTCACACCAGGCCATGTTTCCTATCCTCACACCTGTTTTGGGCCTGGCAGGCTGCCTGTACACAGTGAGGGCTCCCCTCCTCTAAGCACAGGGATGCTAGTGCTCATCCTCAGCATGGCCAGACCCTAGGCAGGGTCTGGTTTGTGTTACCATGTTGGCCCCTCTGCCCTACATGGGAGGCCTCATCATCCCACACCCTATAGGAGGAAAGTGAACAGGTGTGCTGTTGACACTCCCACCTTATAGATAAGGAAACAGAAGTAAACTCACCCACCTTAGTGATACTGTGACTAAGGATTTGAACCCAGATGTTCTGACTCCAGAGTTCATGGCCTCTGGTCACTCCTGAGTAATCAAATTGGCTGCAAGTGGTGCCCCAGAATAGAACCAGTTGAGGGGCAGTCCAACCCCAGCACCTCCAACTGGTAGAGTATGGGTTCTGTCAGATGCCAGGGGATGGTGCCTGCCTGGGGAGCCACATGCATGGGGTTGGTTGCCAGGCTGCAGGTCAGAGAAGGGTACTGGCTTCTGGAACTCTGCTGGATTCTAGAATTTCGCAGTCCTTCTAGTCTGCACCATTGGTCCCACATGTCTGTCATCTCTGTCCCGGCCCCAGGGATTAGAGGCAGGTGGCCCAGAGATGGTAATCAGGACTATTGATTGGCGAGTGAAGTTGCTCTAGCAAAAAAGCCATCGTAAAAGTCAGATGGAGGTTGTTTTCCCTTCCAGCCCAGACAACCCAGGATGAGCCATGCAGTGCCAGAAGGCCTCCTTCAGCCATCCTTGTTTCTCAGTGTCCATGCCCGGGTCAGCCATCTAGAAAGATGAAGTGGTTGGCAAGCAGTATCTGGCCCAAGAAAGTGACTCAGTGCCCTGGCCCTGAAAGAGCAGGGTTTCAGACAGGTCCCAGGGTCAGCGGTGTCTTGCTCCTGAGGTCAGGCTGTCTAGATTTAAATCTGTGGTCTCAGGCCAGTGGCCTAGGCTCTGGGTTCTTGAATCCTTTGTATTAGAGGGTTCTGTGAACAACATCTGTGGGGTTGCTGGGGTCTAGGGTGCAGGTGTAGATGGGGGTTGGTAGAGATAAAAAGAGGTGGGGGGCCAAGAAGTTGCTTCAGAGAGATGAGACTGGGACGGCATATGTGGGCTTCACGTGAGGGGGAGTTGCTGACTGGCTGAACCCCCTCCCTGACCCTGGGCTCTGGCCCTGCAGGTCGACCCTGTGAGTGGCGCTCCATCGATGGCAGTGTCACGCTGCCCCTGGCCAGGGGCTCCCCGAAGTCACTGGCCCTGGAGCATGCGCTGTGCCTCACGGGCGATGGCCTGGCCCACTTACAAGCTGAGGACCCCCAGCAGCTGCTTCACCTCATCCCCCATGTGCAGGTGTTTGCCCGTGTGGCCCCCAAACAGAAGGTGTGTACAGAGGAGGTTGGGGGGCAGGCAGAGCCCTGGGGTCAGCACACAGCCCTCACTCAGTCCATCTCTGCACCCATAGGAGTTTGTCATCACCAGCCTGAAGGAGCTGGGCTACGTGACCCTCATGTGTGGCGACGGCACCAATGATGTGGGTGCCCTGAAGCATGCTGACGTGGGTGAGTCCTGCAAGCTGAGGGACTGTTCCTTCCGTTACTGTCCTGCAGCGCAGCTTAGCATCAGAGATATGTCACTGAGCGAGTTCTCTGAGGAGGCAGGGAATGGAGCAGGTGCCAGTGGGATTGGGGATCTGAGGAGTGCAGGTCTTTGGAAGGGACATAGGTGTCAGAGGAACAAGGTGGGGCAGGCAGGCACTGGGACCTCTGGGAGTATAGGAAGACAGGTGGACTCCAGGTGGCAGACACAGCTTGGTTTGTTCAGGCCTCCCGGTACTGTGAGGAGGACCATGTGGGCAGTGAGTGCTGAGGCTGGAGGCAGGGGAAGATGGAATAAGTAGGGATGCACAAACTGAAGCTGAGGTGTTTGCCAGCTGTTCACAGCCTTGGATTTCTGTCAACAGAATGCAGTTGTCAGGTTAAGGTTTCAAGACCAATCTGATGGGGCACTTGGGTGGCTCAGTTAAGTGTCCAACTCTTGATTTTGGCTGAGGTTATGATTTCAGGATTTGTGAGAGCAAGCCGCATGTTGGCTCTGGACTTGAGTGTAGCCTGCTTGAGATTCTCTCTCTCTCTTTTTCTCTCTCCTTCCTCCTCCCCAGCCCCCTACTCCACCCCTGTTTAAATGCACTTTTTTTTTTTATAAGACTTTATTTATTCATTCATGAGAGAGAGCCAGAGATGTAGGCAGAGGGAGAAGCAGGGTTCCCACAGGGAGCCTGATGCAGGACTCGATCCCAGGACCCTGGGATCACGACCTGAGCCAAAGGCAGAAGCTCAGCCACTGAGCTACTCGGGTGCCCCCACATGCGCACTCTCTCTAAAAATAAAGGAAAAAACCAACGTGATGTACCTAAAGCGCTTTTCAGATTCTTAACTACTTTATTAATTGTTATTCCTTAGAATTGTGATCCTTGGCAGTATATTTTGGAAATTAGTTGTTTTTGTTTTTTTTAAGATTTTTATAAATTATTTGAGAGAGCAGAAGTGGCAGGAGAAGGACATAGGGAAAAGGAGAAGCAGACTTCCTGCTGAGCAGGGCACAGACTTGGGGCTTGATCCCAGGACCCTGAAATCATGATCTGACCCAAAGGCAGACGCTTAACCCACTGAGCCACCTAGGTATTGCCGGAAATCAGTTTTGACTCCTCAGGTTTTCTGTGTATTTGGGTTTTGCTTTCCAAATGTAGAAAGTAGTATAGATGCTCTTTGAGGCACTCCTTGGGGAGATCATCTGAGATGGGGAGGTTTGGCTCCTGTGAGTAGACACGGCACTCCATTCTGCATGGGGCCTCACTTGACACAGGGCCAGCCGCTGGGGTGACTGGATCCCTCTCGCTCCAGACACATACATACCTCCCCGCAGGTGTGGCACTCCTGGCCAATGCCCCCGAGCGAGTTGTGGAACGGCGCCGACGGCCGCGAGATAGCCCTGTTCTGAGCAGCAGTGGAGTCCGGGCCACCTCCAGGGCAGCCAAGCAGAAGTCAGGGCTCCCACCCCCCGAGGAACAACTGGTCTCCCAGCGGGTGAGTCACAGGATGTGGGTGGCAGTGGCACCCTTTGGTGGCCAAGTCTCACCCCTGCTCCCTGCCCCACAGGACCGCCTGAGCCAGGTGCTGCGGGAACTAGAGGATGAGAGCATGCCCATTGTGAAGCTGGGGGATGCCAGCATCGCTGCCCCCTTCACCTCCAAGCTCTCCTCCATCCAGTGCAGTGAGTCCCACCCCAGTCCTTCTCCCTGTGCCCATCCCCAGGACCATCCTGATTGGCCCCATGCCCACACCTTCCTCTCCTCCCCTGCCCCCCCTACAGTCTGCCACGTGATCAAGCAGGGCCGCTGTACACTGGTGACCACGCTGCAGATGTTCAAGATCCTGGCACTCAATGCCCTCATCCTGGCCTATAGTCAGAGTGTTCTCTACTTGGAGGGCGTCAAGTTCAGTGACTTCCAGGCCACACTGCAGGGGTTGCTGCTGGCCGGCTGCTTCCTCTTCATCTCCCGTTCCAAGGTGGGCTGAGACACAGGCAAAAGCAGGGGCTCCCTCCCATCTCAGGAATACCCTTTACCTCTTTGGGCCAGCTAGGGTGGACTGTTAAAGTCACCACTACTACATGTCATCCATTTGTCTTCACAGCAGCCCTCAGGGTGGGAACTGTCATCCCCATGTTATAGATGGGGACCCCTTGAGCAGGGCAGGTGCATGCTGAGGCTCCTCAGAGGGGCACAACTTGGGCCCCAGCACTGTCCACCAGCTGGGGTCTCAGGTGGCCTACACAGAACCCACAGGCAAGGAGAAGACAATGGGGAAATGATTATCAAGACCATTCAGAAAGCATGCAGTATCATGAAAAATACAGAGTGGGTGATAAGCTACAGGGGACAGCCTTAGGTTGTTCAGGGGAGCCTGTGTGATGCATAAAGAACAAGGGAACCTTCCAGGAAGTAGGCAGAAAGGCTATAGATGGGCATCTGCTAATGCCAGGAGCACCTGGTAGCCAGAGGAGGGGGTCGGTGAGTTGTGTCAATCATGCACATCTGGTGGGTCCCAGGGAGGGCTTTGGTTTGTTCCAGAACAAGGGGAGAGGGGTGGGTTTGGCTGCTCTGTGGAGCATAGGCCTTGAGTGAGGGTGTGGTGGAATCTGCACTAAGGCCTGGGTAATGAGGAGGGCTCTGGGGACTGGTGCTGACTCATAACCTCCAGGATTTGGTGACTGCTCTCTGCACGAATCCTGCCAGGAGGCAGGGTGGACTGGTGCAGGGGGGCCTGGACCCTGACATGTCCCTCCACCCTGCTACTACAGCCCCTCAAGACTCTCTCCCGAGAGCGGCCCCTGCCCAACATCTTCAACCTGTACACCGTCCTTACGGTCGTGCTCCAGTTCTGTGTCCACTTCCTGAGTCTCGTCTACCTGTACAGTGAGGCCCAGGCCCGGAGCCCCAAGAAGTGAGTGCTGCCCCAGCATGGGAGTTGGGGAGGGGCAGGGCGCTCGTAGGCAGTGGGCAGTGTCCCTGCAGTGGAGGCTACAGGAGGATGTGCAGCCAGGCATTACTACCCCTGTGGGGTAACCAAGGTCTAGCCAGTGGGGTCAGCCAGGCAGAGAGCCCTGGCTCTGTACAGGGATGACGGAGGTCAGAGACGGCCCTGTCCCCTGTGTGTTGCTGCAGGCAGGAGCAGTTCGTGGACCTGTACAAGGAGTTTGAGCCAAGCCTGGTCAACAGCACCGTGTACATCATGGCAATGGCCATGCAGATGGCCACCTTTGCCATCAACTACAAAGTGAGGCCCAGCCCTTTCCTGAGTTCACCCTGCTCACTTTCCTGGCCTCTACAGCACATGACTCTTCATCTTTCTGTCCCCACAGGGCCCACCATTCATGGAAAGCTTGCCAGAGAACAAGCCCCTCGTGTGGAGCCTGGCTGTGTCACTCCTGGCCATCGTGGGCCTGCTCCTTGGCTCCTCGCCTGACTTCAACAGTCAGTTTGGCCTCGTGGACATCCCTGTGGAGGTGAGTGACCCTGTGGATGTGGCCCCAGGACTTAGCCTGGGCCCATCCACAGGCACCCGGCTCACCAGTGTTCCTTGCCCCACAGTTCAAGCTGGTCATCGCCCAGGTCCTGCTCCTGGACTTCTGCCTGGCGCTCCTGGCCGACCGTGTCCTGCAGTTCTTCCTGGGGACCCCGAAGCTGAAAGTGCCTTCCTGAGATGGCAGTGCCGGCACTTGCTGCCCATGTTGGTGCCACCGGGCGGGAGCCCCAAGAGGGAACACTGCCCCAGTGGTGAGGCAGGTCCGGCCTTGCCACCAGGACTGAACTGAGCTGGGACCACCCCGCAGCCACTTGAGGGCCTGGCTGGCAGAACCAGCCTAGGGCCAGCACCTTTGGTAAATAAAGCCGCATCCACGATTTTAAGAAGCCTTGCCTCCACCTTTGTCTGTACCACTGGAGGGGTCATGGTGGGGCTGTGCAGTCACCGAGCAGGGAGGGTCCTGGCACCTCCCCAGAAACCATGAGGTTGTTAAAAAGCCTCTGGATCCAGCTGTTCGGTGCCAGGCTCCAATCTCAGAGAGTTGTACATATTTCCTAATTTGATAAGCACTTCTCTATTTCTTTGGTCTCAACTTCATATTCTGTTCTCTTAGGCACTGGTCAGTGAAGAGTTAGGGATAATGGCATTTTCTCCTCTTTAGGGATATGTGAAGTATTGCATTCCTTCCTCTCACGGTGTGATTTGATTCCAAATCATTGCAGATACTAACTCGGGTCACACCCGCAGGGGCCCTGTGCTATGTGGGGTGTCATTTATCATCTGTCAGAGGGTGCGCACTCCTTACAACTCCGGAATTGTGGAGTAGGTAGCATGAGAGCAGAGTCATGGCCGTGGGAGATTTCCTGCCTTCTCAACAGCTAAGAACTTTAGAAAACAAAGTTATAAACCTGTTTTTCTTTCTCTTATTTTTAAGATAAGTAGGGGGTGGGGGTGGAGGGGTAGCAGAAGGAGAAACAGCCTCCATGCTCAGCATGGAATTGTGACCCGAGCCAAAGGCAAATGCTTGACTGACTGATTTCACCCAGGTGCCTCATAAGTATAACTTTGACAAGCTGGATGTGAGAATCCCAGGCCCAGGCTTCAAGACAAACTCTCTCACTGCTGATTATCTGTGAGGGGCTCACCACCCCCTTGATCATTCTCAGCAGTCTGTCCCTTGTCCAGCTTGCTATCAGGAGGAGTGTGGTCCACAGTCCAAGGAAAGCCTTGGAATCCAAAACAGGGAATGGTCAGGGACCATCTGTGAATGCCTGTGAGCATCACATGGGCCCTTGGCACAAACCAAAGTGTATGGAGGTTTAGGGGTGCCAAAACCCACTGGACAGATGGGCTGTTAGGATCACTTGGAATCCCTGAAACAATTTGAGGCAACTCAGAGAAGAGAGCTCTAGATTTGGAATTTGTTTGCTGGGAATGATTCTTGAGGTGCTCAGGGTGGAGATCTGTGACCTCTGGGACCTGAGAGGTGCTAGGGGCACTTCTAGCTGTGCTCTAATCAGGGCTTCAAGAGTCATTCAGCTTCCAAGGTCACTAGAGGTGCCCCAGAGCAGGGGTCTGCAGCCCTAGAGCATTGGGGGACTTAAGATCCCGCTGGAATAAAGCCTGACATCAGGCCTTTCCAGTGGGCAGCTCCATGGACCCAGTGGAGCCTGGATGGGTTCAGGGGTCCAAGAGGCACCTGGGTAGAGAAATCAATGGGTGGTGGAGTGTGGAAGATTCAGGGAACAGGCGCTCCGGACCAGGGAGTGTGCTGGGGCTTTGGGGCCCACGCAGAGAGATCTGGCAAGGAGAACCCTGGTAGGCATGGAGCCAGGGAGTGGTCGCACTGGAAGCCCTGGCCCCACAGCATCTCCCGCGTCTTTGGGCTCTTTGGGCTCGGGGAGCGGCACCGGCTTCCGGGCCTCAGGGGCGTGGCCGACCCGCCGAGGTGAAGCCGGGGGGCGGGGCTTCTGCGGAGCAGGGGCGTGTTCGATGGCGGGGCGTAGCCTCTGCTGGGCGGGGCTACGCGGAACCCGGGCGGCGGCGGAGGCGGCAGCGGCAGCGGCCGCGGCAGGAAATAGGGGCTGGGCCCCGCCGGCGCGAGATCCCATCCCAGCCCCGGTCCCCGCCGAGCGATCCTCGGGCCGGGCGATGGACGCAGCAGAGCCGGGTAGGCGGTCCGGGATACGGGATCCTAGAGGGACCTCCCCCAGCTGTACCCCACTTCCTAAATTGAGTGGTCTCGGCTGTCCCTTTCTGTCCAGAGAGTGGTGAAGGAGTCCCAAACGGGAGGGACACGGGCATCCTCCACTGGGTACCCCCAAACCGAGGGGGCCCAGGACATCATTCTCTGACCCCCTCCCCGTTTGGAGTCTTCACCCCGGATGCCTGGGGGAGGGGGCCCAGGAAGGGGAAGTGGCTGCTTCTGCTTCTGATATTTGTGATGGGGGCAGGGTGTCGCGACTGCTGATGGAGAGGGCGACGCGGCAGGATCCCCACTCGGCTCCTCCATAGTCCAGGGAGTGGGCACTGCTGATCTGGGCTCCCTAGAATGGGGGCTGTGGCAGAAATGTGGCAAGGTCTGACTTGTATTTCCGGCTGTCTTTGTGTCTCTGCTGTGCATGTTGAGTGTCATTTGGTCTTTATGTTCTTCTGGTTTTGGTCTGTTTGTGCCACAGGCTCTGTGCCGGTCTCTCCCACGTGTATTTCCATCTGTCTGGCCTGAGGTCCATGTGGTTCCATTGTCAAGCTGGCTCTCTCCCCAGGGACAGTGTGGCTGCATCTGGGGCATCTGTTTTGTTGCTTTGCTTCTGGGCCCATGTGTGTGTGGGTGTCTCCGTTCCTCTGAGCAGCTGTCTCTGTGTTGGGTTGTGCCTGAGTCCATCTGCCTGCCCTGAGTTGGCTTCACCCCAGGCCACACTGCCTCAATCCTGACTCTGACACCCACCCCACACTCTCTACAGGTCCAGAACACTGTCTCTCTCTCCCTCCCCTCCAAACAACTGGCTAAGGGCCTAGGTGCTGCTGTGGGTGGAGGGAAGCTTCAGTTGGTCCATGTATGACACTCCCCTCCCCCAGGGCTACCCCTGGCTCCGGAGAGCAGGAAGAGGTACAGTGACATCTTCCGGAGCCTGGACAACCTTGAGATCTCACTGGGGAACGTGTGAGTCTAAACCTGGGCCACCCCAAATCCCTAACCATTTAGGTACCTCATTAGGAACCTATAACATCTGGATCCACTTACCAAATAACCTGAGAAGTCCAAGATGGGTCCCTCCAAAACATGAAAAATCCCAAAATTCAGCCCTCCACCCCAACCTACTGGAAATCCCCCAAATGGTCCTAAGACCCCCATATAGTCTTCTTGTGATCCCTTAAAACATTTGAGATCCTTATAATTCTACTCTATGAACTCCAGATTCACCTGGGACCTTTTAACTCCCTCAAGTCCCATTAAAAAAACTCATCTGGTTCCCCGCAAAACCACTCAGGCCTCCCAGATACAAGAGATGTCACAGAGATGATATGTCCAGGACTACCACTCAGATTGCCCTGGGGACTCCCAACACCCCTAACCAAGACAGACTGGGTGGAGGGTGGTATCCTGACACCCTTACCTCCCAGGACCCTTGAGATGCCGCCTGGAGACCCCGTGCTTTCAGGAGACCCAGAATCTGACAAGACCCCTACAGCCACTGAGGTGAAGGGCGGAACCAAGGAGGCAGGGAGGAGGGGGTCCTCCAGGAGGAGGGGCTCTAGGGGTTGAGGCCTCTGCTCTGCTTGCTCCTGAATGCTGCCTCCCTCCCCTTCAGACCAATGAAACCAGCCTTTGGAGTGGCCCTTCCCTGGAGGGTCCTGCACCCCTAACAGGTAGGGGACTTTGGGACTGAGGGAATGAGGGCAGAGAGGAGTCCCTCCTTCAACTAGTCATCACCCACTGCCTGTTCTGTGTGCCAGGGACACAGCAGTACACAGGACAGAGCTGAGCTCCTCCCCTTAGGGAGCCCCCATCTGAGTGGAGAATCAGTATAAAATTGCAACCTGGACAAGATCATAAACGGGTGTTTGGGGCAGCCATAGCGTGTAGAATAGGGGTCTCTGGTTTGGCCGATCTTGGGGTTCAGGGAAAGCTAACACAGAAGGTCAGAGTTCAGAGGTCTGAGGTTCACTTTTCTGCCCCAGGGGAGGAACTGGACTTGCGGCTCATACGGACCAAGGGGGGCGTGGATGCAGCTCTGGACTATGCCAAGACCTGGAGCCGCTACGCTAAGGAGCTACTGGCCTGGACCGAGAAGAGAGCCAGCCTTGGTGAGGGCCCCTCTGCCTTGCCCCAGGCTCCAGGGCCCAGGCAGTGCCCACACCGTGCTCAACTCAGACCCCTGCTGTCTTCCCCCAGAGCTAGAGTTTGCCAAAAGCATCATGAAAATCGCCGAGGCTGGCAAGGTGTCAATCCACCAGCAGGTAGCCATGAGCAGACCCCCCACTCCTCCCAGGGCCCAAGCCCTCCAGAACCGCAGCCCTGACCCCCTAGATCCTCAGCATCTTCTAACACCAACCTTCCCACCCCAGAGCCACATGCCACTGCAGTACATCTACACCCTGTTTCTGGAACATGACCTAAGCCTGGGAGCCCTGGCCATGGAAACAGTGGCCCAGCAGAAAAGAGATTATTACCAGGTGAGGGGGCCCTGCTGCATGCATTATTCGAGTCCCCTCTCCCTAGGAGGAAGACACTACCATCAGTGCCATTTTGCTCATGAGGAAGCTGAGGCCCAGGGATGCTGAGGAACTTGCCCAAGGTTACCCAGCAGAGATTCAAACCAAGCTTCCTGTGCAATTGCAAAACTGTGCTTTTGTTTGTTTGCAGGGCTTGGCATGGGGTTGGGGGTTGCTGAGTGATCCCAGGCAGAGAGCTTTGGCACATGTGGGTCCAGGCTTTAGAAAGGATCAGGTGAAGGGCCAGTGGGTGGGGGAGAGAGTGCAGACCCAAAAGAGGGTCCAGAATATGAAAGGCACATGGTAGCAAGGAGCAGAAAGACTGGGGCGGCCCTGAAGCAGCCCCCCATCTGTCCTTGCCAGCCTCTAGCAGCCAAACGAACTGAAATCGAGAAATGGCGGAAGGAGTTTAAGGAGCAGTGGCTGAAAGAGCAGAAGCGGATGGTGAGGCCTGGCTGGGTGAGTGGGTGTGCGCTGGCTGGAGGTGGAGGAGAGGAAGAGGCTCTGATCTGTCCCCTTCTGTCCCTACCACCCCGCCCCCCCCACGGTCCCAGAATGAGGCAGTGCAGGCGCTGCGGAGGGCCCAGCTCCAGTATGTGCAGCGCAGCGAGGACCTGTGGGTTCGTTCCCAGGCATCCCCTGAGGACCCGGCACCTCAGGCCTCGCCTGGGCCCAGCAAACAGCAGGAGCGGCGGCGGCGATCTCGAGAGGAGGCCCAGGCCAAGGTGGGGACCTGGTGCCATGCTCCCCAGCACTTTGGTGCACCCAGCCCCACACTTTTTCCCACGTGTGTCCTGGCCCTGGTTTCCCTAGGTTCAGGAGGCCGTGGCGCTATATCAGGCCTCTGTCCGTGAAGCCAACGCACGGCAACAAGACCTGGAGGCTGCCAAGCAGCGGATCGTGTCGCATGTGCGCAAGCTGGTGCTGCAGGGAGATGAAGTGCTGAGGCGGGTGAGACCCCTTCCCACTGCTGCCTCACACTCTCCTTTGGCCCCAGCCGTCCTGCCTGCCCCTAACCCATCCCCAGGGCCTAGGACTCCTTCTCCCCAGACAGCCAGTTTCTGCCCTCAGTCCCTGACCACACCTCAGCTTTGGTGCCACCCACTTGGGGTCCTATCTCTACCCCTCCATTCTGGGCCAGGATGTGATCATGCCCTGCCCCAGCTGCCTCTCATTGCTTGCCCTGCCCCTAGACCCTGACCACACTGGGTGTCTCTAAAGGTCAGGCTCTGTCCCTCTCTCACTGAAGTCTGACCTAGCCCCCACCCCTGCAGGTGACCCTGGGACTGTTCGGGCTGCGAGGGGCGCAGGCGGAGCGTGGCCCCCGTGCCTTCGCTGCCCTGGCCGAGTGCTGTGAGCCCTTTGAGGCTGGCCAGCGCTACCAGGAGTTCGTGAGGGCGCTGCAGCCTGAGGCCCCACCACCCCCTCCACCTGCCTTCTCCTTCCAGGAATTCGTGCCCACTGCACACAGGTGGGGACCCACCCAGGAGCAGGGTCAGGAATGGGCCCCATAGACAGTGGCAGGCTGTTGGCACCACCAAGCTGAATACTCAGGATCAGAAAACTCAAAGCCTCGGTTCTTGGTTTAGTACCCAAGGCTTTTATCTGTGGGGGTGGGTATCCCTGTTCTGGGAGAGTCCAAACTTTAGGGTTACTATACTGGGTGCTCACGGGTGTCGAGGCTTGCAGACGCAAGTGCTTGGAGTTAGGTGCTAGATGTAGTGCATAGGTGATGTCATCCCAAAGCAGTTTCCTGGTTATCAGACTCCTCAAACTCCTTTCAGCTCCCCTCTGGACATAAGAAAGAAGCCCTCTGGACCCCCACCCCCACGGCTGGATGAAAGTGCAGCTGAGGCTGGCCCTTGGGAGGACACAGGCATAAGTTGGCAAGGTGAGCATAGCAGGGAGGAGGCAGGAGTGGTGCTGGAGCAGGGGTCCATCCTAATTGACCTGTTTCCCCCTAGGGACTCCAGGCCCAACTCCAGGCAGCGATGTGGACAGTGTGGGTGGTGGCAGCGAATCTCGGTCCCTGGACTCTCCCACTTCCAGCCCAGGTGAGGCCAGGATCTGGCCCTAACCCGTTCCCTACCTCTAACCAGCCTCTAGACCCTGCCCAGGCTCTGACCCTCAATCTCTAACCTGTCATTTGACCTCTGACCTACCTGTACCCATGACCTATTTCCTCATCCTCTGATCCATTCTCTTGAGCCAATTTCTGAATGACCCCACAGACTGCTGACCCATTCTCCAACCCCTAATATCAGACCTGACTTCCCTCCTGACTTCTAACCCTTTCCCCAAGGGCATCTGTGGGTAGTTCTGGAAAACCCAAAAACAAGGAATATCTCCTTAGCCCTGCAGCTTCCCCATGACCCCTGTGACCCCTGACTTCTATGATCCTTGACCCTCTGACTCCAGGCTCTGGCACAAGGCGGTTGATGAAGGTTTCATCCATAGGCACTGAGTCCTCAGATGACTTTGAGGAGCGAGATCCCGGTAAGGCTGGAAGCAGATGGGGCATGGCGGGGGGTGGACCAGGCACCCCTGACCCTGTGTCCCTGCAGACCTGGTAGATGGGCTGGAGAACGGCCCAGGAACCCCCTTCAGGAAGTGGACGCTCTCCAGTGCGGCCCAAACCCACCGGTTACGACGGCTACGGGGCCCAGCCAAGTGCCGTGAATGTGAAGCCTTCATGGTCAGCGGGACTGAGTGTGAGGAGGTGTGGCCTGAGCCCATCAACCAATGACCTCTTCTGACTCGAAGGACCTCCCTGACCCTAAGCACTTCCCTGACCTGAAATCCCTATGACCTTTCTGCCCTTGGGACATACCCTGATCTAACAGTGTCCTATGAGTCCCCTGCCCCTGAGGACCTCTATGACCTCTCTTCCCCCTACTGACCCCTGATGACCTCCCTGACTCTATGACCTTCCTCTCAGTGCTTTCTGACCTGCCACAAGCGCTGCCTGGAGACTCTACTGATCCTCTGTGGACATAAGCGCCTCCCAGCCCGGACCCCCCTCTTTGGAGTCGACTTCCTGCAGCTGCCCAGGGACTTCCCGGAGGAGGTGCCCTTTGTGATCACCAGGTGCACGGCTGAGATAGAACAGCGTGCCCTGGGTGTGCAGGTGCTGCCCTGACTCTTGACCACCCCCAGTAGTGACCCAGCCCTCTTGATAGCCAGACCGGAAGTCAAGTATCTATCTCCTGCCCCTGCCCTGCAGGGCATTTATCGGGTCAGCGGGTCCCGGGTCCGTGTGGAGCGGCTGTGCCAGGCTTTTGAGAATGGTCGAGCACTGGTGGACATGTCAGGGAACTCGCCTCATGATGTCTCGAGTGTTCTCAAGCGGTTCCTCCAGGAGGTGGGTACTCAATGCTTGGGGGCAGGGGCTGGGCGGGCTCAGGCTGAGGGCCCTCTGCAGCCCACCTATACCCATGTCCCTCCCCCCATTCCACCCCCAGCTCACTGACCCCGTGGTCCCCTTCCACCTCTACGACGCCTTCATCTCTCTGGCTAAGACCCTGCATGCAGACCCTGGGCACGACCCTGGGACCCCCAGCCCCAGCCCTGAGGTTATCCGCTCGCTGAAGACCCTCTTGGTGCAGCTGCCTGACTCTAACTACAACACCCTGCAGCACCTGGTGGCCCATCTGTTCAGGTGTGCACTGTCCCTGACCTTGAAATGTGACTTCTGACCTTAGCCACAGATTTGTGACTGTGTCCGTGGACATGTCACATGACTACTGACATGACTACTGACCTCTGGGACTGACCCCTGACACTGACTTCTGATCTTTGCATGTGTTTTCTGAGCTCTGAATCTTAATACATGACTCCAGACTTTGGGGGCTCACCCCTGATCTCCACTGCTGGGCGTGTAGCTGCTGGTCTCAATGACTGGGACCACTTACCCATGACTTGGGCAAGTTGTCACTAGCCTAGCCTACTAGTCTCGCCTTCCTGATGGCCAGTGACCATCCATTCCATGCCCTGATCTTTTTCCTCATACCATCCCCAGGGTGGCTGCACAGTTTGAGGAAAACAAGATGTCTGCCAACAACCTGGGCATTGTGTTTGGGCCAACACTGCTGCGGCCACCGGACGGTCCAGGGGCAGCTGGTGCTGGCTCCGTCACCTGTCTACTAGACTCGGGGCACCAGGCCCAGCTCGTTGAGTTCCTCATTGTATACTATGAGCAAATCTTTGGGATGGATGACCTCCCTGTGGCCACTGAGCCTCCGCCCCAAGACCCCAGTCCGGCTCCTGGGCCTCTCACAAACAACCCTCAACCACCACCCTCCAACCTTGCCCCAGATCCCCTACCCCTAGTCCTAGCCTCGGACCCCGACACAGACTCTGAGCTCCATGGTACCTTGGAGAAGCATCCTGAGGCCACGCCTCCTGAGGTAGGAACCCACTGGGCCCGCAGACAGGAGGAGGGCCTTCTCTCCATTTAATCCTCTCACTTTCCTGTCTTCCTTCCTTTCTTTGCCTTTAAAATGTTCTCTTTCATTCCCTCTCTCCTTACACATGAGGAATGAAATGGTGAGTAATAATAATGGAGGAACAACAGGGTACAGCTCTGCAGAGTTACTAACATAGGTGATTATTTATTCTTTCAACAGAATGTTTATTGAGCATTTACTATGTACCAAGTATTGTTGTAGTAGGCATTACCAATACATCAGTGAGTAAATTATTCAGAGACCCCATCCTTTTGGTAACTGCAGTCCAGCGGGAAAGAAACCAACAACAAATAAGAAATATGGTATAAAGTCAGTTTATAGGGCATTACAAGGTGACAAGTACTATGGAGAATAAAAGAAAGGGTAGCATAAGGTAAGAGACATTGGGGGTACCAAGGAGAGGCAGAGGGCAGTTTGTAGCAGTAAATAGGATGCTGTGAGCAGATCTCATGGAGAAGGTGGATTTGAGCAAAGACTGGAGAGATGTGAGGGAGGAATGAGCCAGGTGGAGATCCGGGGAAGGGTGTTCTAATGGGAACAGCCAATGCAAAGGCCCTGAGGTGAGAGCATGCCTGGTGTGTGTAGGATGTAGCCTTGAGTTGTAATGAATTAGTGAAGAGAAGGTGGTAGAAAGTGAGGCCAAAGAGGGGTCTGTGGAATGCCACACATTGTGTACTTACTGTGCATGGGCATTTTATAGGCTTCCTATCATCTCTACTGCAGCCCTGAGAGGTAGATACTGTTAGTGAAAACCATTTACAGATGAGACTCCTACTGATGGCTTCCCTGCCCCTCAGATCCTGCTACACACACCATTCCTGAGAGCATATGCCTCCCCTCACAGCAGCCCAGAGCTGGCAAAGGGCCTGTCAGTGAGCACTGGGTCTCTGAGAAATGGAATGGCTCAGAAAGTGCTTGGAACATGTAGAAAGAACTCCAGCTGCTATTAGCATTTAGCTAAAGAATAAACTGAAGGATGTACAGATAAATTAAAAAGTGGGTGCGAGGTTATAGAGCAGAGCAGAATGGAGACAGATAGTTCACCTGGTCCTAATGCGGACATGGCTAAGTCACTCCCTGGCCTGGCTCTCTGCTGAGCAAGGGCGTTCCTGCCCTCATGGAGTCCACAGTTGAGATGAATAATATTGTTCTGCACAAGGAGACAAGCTGTACACTGTTAAGGGCATCGCCTCCCCAGATACCAAAACTGCAAAAGACCTTTTACATGTCCAGAAAAAAACCCTCAGCTCTCAAAGAACCTCAAAGAACTGGGATTTTATTATTGGGGTTTTGGTCTTGGGTTTGTTCCTACAGATTCCAACTCCACAGAGTGACCACAGAGAAGTGGCTGAGGACACCAAAAAGGAAGAAGAGGAAGGTGAGTATGTTGGGGGGTAGCCCAGGAATCAGAGGGGTGTCCTTGCCTGGGATAGCTTGGCTGAGGTTTGACCCCCAGGTTATATCCAGAGGACTCAGGGATGCTCATCATTGACCATCCCAACCCACAGTGTCCAGCCAAGGTCCAGAGGACTCACTCCTGGGGACTCAATCCCGTGGCCACTTCAGCCGCCAGCCAGTGAAATATCCCCGGGGTGGAGCACGGCCTATCACCCACCAGCTGTCCAGCTTTGCCTTGGTAGCTTCCAAATTGTGTGAGGAGACCCCTATCACATCAGTGACGCGAGGGAGTTTGCGGAGGCGAGGACCTGGCCCTGTCACCTCCTCGCCTGAGGGCAGCCCTCTGCGCCGCACCCCGCTGCCCAAGCATTTTGAGATCACCCAGGAGACAGCCCGGCTTCTCTCCAAGCTACCCAGCGAAGCTATGCCCAAGGCCACCTGCTGCCCAGATCCCCAACCTGAGGAAGCTGAGGACCATCTTTGACCATCCCAGCCTTCTGACCAAGGGGGAAAGGACTGAGAGGTGTTCAGTGTTGGGGGAACTGGAGAGTTCCTGCAAGGAAAGACTACATGGCCTTGGAGACTAAAACCCCTTTTGAAGCAATATACCAGTATTCCCCCACTAGACATAGGTCACTGCCAAGCATCAGGGCCACTCAGGTTCAGAGGTTAGTCAGGGTCAACACTCAGGGTCATTACAAGTCATGGGATCCTTGGCATCCACTCTAGTCTCTAACCCCTGGGACAGGGGTACCTTTTGCTACTTTGGTTGTAGCCACTCCCCCACCTCTGCCTGCCTCCTTAGCTGCCTCAGGTGAGCAGCTCTTGGAGGGAGTGGGCAGCCCAGACTCTGTGGCACCTGGGGCCTGACGCCTGGGAATAAACTGTGTCCTTTATACCCTTGAGTGTCTTTTTTTTTTTTTTTGCCAGGCAAGGGTGATGGGAGAGAGAGAGGGGAGGGCAGCATCCTTTGGCCCCACTTTACCCACTGGAGGAACTAAGGCCCCCTTTCATCCCCAAACATCCTTGAGCACCTACAAGAAGTACGGGCTGGGCCCGGGCACCCGGCTGAGTCACAACGGCCCGTCCCTCCCGGAGCTCCACGTCCCCGATCCGGTCCTGCATAATCAAACAAATATAACAAAGTGCAGATAACCGGGACAATGGGGCTGTGTGCTCTGGGCCGTGGGAGCCTAGGGCCGCCATCAGCCGGGCCGGGCAGGGGGCAGCGCGGCCGCGGGCGCAGGGCGTGGGGGTGGGATTTCCAGAAACTTGAGCGCGGCCCGAGGGTCAGCTGGGGCCGGAGAGGTCCGTGGGGCCCCGGGGGCCGCGCGCGCGGTATCTCGGGGCCGGGGAAGCGGAGGCGGGGCGGGGGTCCCGGCGGTGGGAGCCCGGTCGGATCAGGGCGTGGCTTGGAGCTCGGCGACGGATTGGACGGCGGGGAGCGGGTGGGGTGGGGCCGGGCGGGGGCGCGGACCCTGAGACCACCCGGAGCTGCGCCCAGGCGGCGCGAGGTCACGGCGGGGACTTGGCGCGGTGAGTGGCTCGGCCCCCGGGGGCTCGAAACTGCGCGTGGGGCGGGCGAGGGCGGGGGCGGGGGCGGGGGCGGGGGTCCCGCGCCGGAAGTGCAGGGGCGACCGCGAGGCCGGGAGGAAACGGTGGGGGGCTGCGGTTCCGGGAGACCCCGTCCCGACCGCGCCGGCGGAGGCGGGATCCCCCAGGTGGCGGGGGCGGGGCGGGGCTCCCAGGTGGCGGGGGCGGGGCGCCGCGCCCAGGCAGGGGCGGGACCCCGCCCTCCGGCTCTCGGCTCTCGGCGCCCGCGCCCAGCGCACCCGGACGCTCGTCGGCTCCCGCGGTGGCCCCCAGGCTATGGGTCTGGGGCCTACCCCGTCCCCCCGGGAGGCCGCCCGTCTGCGACGTGACGGGCCGCCCAGACGAGGCCGGTACTGACGGTGGCGGGCGGGCGCGGGTCCCCGGGAGGGCGCGGCACGTGCCTGCGGGGCCCGGGCACCGCCCCCTCCTCCCCTTAGCCCCGGCTCCTCCTCCAGCCTGGGGGCGCCTGGGGGCGCCTGGAGGCCCCGCGGCCGCCGCCTCCCTGGCCGCCCCCTTTGTCTGGGAGACCGCCGGGGTCCTCCGTCCCACCCGTCACTGCCCGATACCCCGCCCGCCTCGGGAACGCTCGCGCCCAGCACCCGCCGCCCAACTTCTGGGGCCGCGTCGCTGCCGGCTCTGGTGGACCCGGTCACTTCCACGCTCAAGCACGGACTGCCCTGCAGGGTCCCAGCAGCGACTCCACCCTGCTCACACACGCCCCTTGGGCTCTACTTTGTGCACTGATCCCAGCAGCGAGCGTACCGTCCCTCACCCACTTGCACAGCTCCTGGCGCTTTGTCCCTCCTTCCCCGCCACTCACCCCCCCAGTACAGATTGGGCGCGCTTGGGTAGTAGATGATTTTTTTGTTGTTTTCGTTTGTTTGATTTTGCTTAAGTTAAAACAAACAGCCAGTCATTTGATTTGGGGGGATAATCTTTGTAAGGGTCTTATTAGTAAATGAGCAACAGCTGCCCATCCCCCACACTCCCACCAGGGAGCTTGCTTTCCCGGTTACCCTGGGCTCCACCACTGCCACTTTACCGAGTCTGAGACCCTTGCCCTTCCTGTCCTGACCCCCGCCCTCACTGGCTGCTGCTCATTCTTGTGTCCTTCGAACAAATGCCACCTATACTGACCTCTCCCTCTGTGCCCCCAGATGGTCACCATGGGCCAGTGCTACTACAACGAGACCATCGGCTTCTTCTACAACAACAGTGGCAAGGAACTCAGCTCCCACTGGCGGCCCAAAGATGTGGTTGTGGTGGCCCTGGGGCTGACAGTCAGCGTGCTGGTGCTGCTGACCAACTTGCTGGTCATCGCAGCCATTGCTTCCAACCGACGCTTCCACCAGCCCATTTACTACCTGCTTGGCAACCTGGCCGCGGCTGACCTCTTTGCTGGTGTGGCCTACCTCTTCCTTATGTTCCACACTGGCCCTCGCACGGCCCGGCTCTCGCTGGAGGGCTGGTTCGTGCGGCAGGGCCTGCTGGACACCAGCCTGACGGCATCAGTGGCCACACTGCTAGCCATCGCCGTGGAGCGGCACCGCAGCGTGATGGCTGTGCAGCTGCACAGCCGCCTGCCCAGAGGCCGAGTCGTCATGCTCATCGTGGGGGTGTGGGTGGCTGCACTGGGCCTGGGGCTGCTGCCGGCCCACTCCTGGCACTGCCTCTGTGCCCTGGACCGCTGCTCACGCATGGCCCCCCTGCTCAGCCGCTCCTATCTGGCTGTCTGGGCCCTGTCCAGCCTGCTTGTCTTCCTGCTCATGGTGGCTGTCTACACCCGCATTTTCTTCTATGTGAGGCGGAGGGTGCAGCGCATGGCAGAGCACGTCAGCTGCCACCCGCGATACCGAGAGACCACACTCAGCCTGGTCAAGACCGTTGTCATTATCCTGGGTGAGTGAGTGTCCTCAGCTGGCCCAGGGTTGCGGGAACCCTGCTTCCCCCCAACTCCCACAAGGCATGGGAGGGCATGATTTGGGTGGGGAATGTTCTCCAAGGAGGTGACATCTGAGCAGAGACCTGAATGCTGGGAAGGGAAGACTTCCAGGCAGAGGGAACAGAAGGTGAGAGTCCCGCAGGACTGGGCTGTGCCTCCAAAGAGGAGAGGAGGCCCGTGTGGCTGGAGAGAAGCAGGAGAAAAGGTCAGCACCGCCTCGAAGGGCACAGGCAAGAGTCAGATTTTGTTCTGAGTTCTGTGGGAAGCCCTCAAGAGTTCTTAGTAGGGAGTAATGAGGTCAGTCTGGCTGTAGAGTGGTCTGAGTGGGGGAGGTAGCCAGGTTATCCTGCAAGGATACACTCCCCTACCCCTAAGAACAAGGAGTGACTCTTCCCTATGACCCCCTTTCCCCCCACCAAGTAACACCTCTCCCACATGACCTCCTTCCCCTCATAGAACAAATTTTCATGTAGAAATGTCCAGCACCCTGTCTACCGTGTACCAGGTTAGGAAAGGCATCCCTTCTGGCAGATAAATCAGAGAAAGGTGTCAGGCGGCTCTTGCCCTGCAAACTACACGGCTGTTGTCTGAGCTCTGGAGCTCCTTCCAGGCCTGAGCTCTGACCTGTGGGTTTTGGGCCCCAATAGCTAGCCCTGCTCACCTCAGGCTCCATCCTATAGGGGCGTTCGTGGTCTGCTGGACTCCAGGCCAGGTGGTGCTGCTCCTGGATGGTCTGGGCTGCAAGTCCTGCAACGTCCTGGCGGTGGAGAAGTATTTCCTACTCCTGGCCGAGGCCAACTCACTGGTCAACGCCGTGGTGTACTCGTGCCGAGATGCTGAGATGCGCCGCACCTTCCGCCGCCTCCTCTGCTGTCTGTGCCTACGCCGGTCCACCCACGAGTCTGCCCGCTATGCACCCTCCGCCCGAACAGGTGCCAGCACTCGCATCATGCTTCCTGAGAATGGCCACTCCTTGATGGACTCCACCCTTTAGCCGACCTGGGACTTCAGTGGGGTGCTGCAAATGCCAGATTATGGCCTCCGACCACTGGTGAATGCACCTGGCTCTACCTAAGCTGCAGGACAGACCTTCAGTCTGCTATGGCACAACTCCACTGCCAGCCTGCCCCAGGGCCTGGGGGAGTGGGGTCATCTCCCAATGCCCAGGAGAGAGTCAGAAGGGATTCAGGAATCTGCCCTTCAATCATCTCAGGTTGTGGGGGTTTTTAACCGACATTTTCTATTTTTACCACTCATCCCTGGTAAACCCTGTGGACTACTTCCCTGTCTGTGGTGGTGTGGGTGTTTAAGATGGGAGAGATGAGAGCCCTCTCAGGCCACTCTGCTCAGTGCGACAGAGTGACAAGGATGGACCATGGATGCGCTATCTGCCTGAATCTGATTCTTCAGGGGTGCAGACTGAGGGGTGCTGAGCATGAGCTGGGAAAAGGTTTGTGGACCCTTGCAGCCTCTGGGGTCCTGCCTGTCCCTATTAGAATTGAGGAGTTTGTGGGGAGAACGTGCTATAAGGAGTAAACCTTTCTCTCTGCTGAGGTCTCCAGAGCATTTTGTCATCAACTCAGATGGTCCATCTGTCCCTGTGTCCCAGAATTGTGCACCTAGGCTTGGGCTAGGCTGGGATCTCTTCAGCCCTAGTTCTCTTTTCTCTTTGATCTCTGTACAGCTGTTACTCCCTCTCTTTTTTTTTATTTTTTTATTTTATTTTTTTAAACTTTTCTTTTTTTTTAAAGATTTTATTTATTTATTCTTGAGCTCTCTCTCTTTTTAAAGTAAACTCTCTACCCAACATGGGACTCGATCTCACAACCGCGAGATCAAGAGTGGCATGCTCTGCTAACCGAGCCAGCCAGATGCCCTATTCAATCTCTCTTGTTGGAGGTCTTGCCTCCGTTTTGCCTACTCCCCTGCCTCTGACTCACCCCCATCTGTCTCTGTCCTCTAGAGCCCACAGTGGTCTCTGACCTGTGTGAGCCCTCTTTCTCCTGCCTCTCCTTTCGTCTGAGTCCAGACTATTACAGTCATGTGTGTCGATCCCACAGTGGGAGTGGGGCCCACAGAGTAGGGTGCAGGATTTGAGAGTTGCTGTTTCTCCAGCTCCTCTGATGTGCCTGGCATGCTGACAAGCACTGTAGGTGCATTATTTAATCATTACTTGCATCTTGTGGTGCAGATGCACACTTATTTTCACATGAAGACAGTGAAGTTGCAGTATGGCCTGTGGCTGGTTACACAGCTTCAAAAGGCTATGGAGGTGAACCGAGAGACTTGAGAGGCCCCTGGAGAAAGAGCTTTGGATCCCTACAATGTCCAGAATTGGTCACAAACTCAGCCTGGTTTTCTTCACCTCACCTCACAGCCCTCCAAGGCTTTAGACATGCCATGATGAGCCCCACCCTCAGATGCTCATAGAGGCATCCTGCCAGGTACAGTATAGACTAGAATCTGGATTCTCTGCTTCTACTTCAGCAGGGAGGAGACAGGGTTATAGCTCTACTTAAGGTTCACATGCTAAATAGCCAGAATTTGGACTCAGGCCGTGCATTAGAAGCCAAATTCTTAAGCCAGTAAAGCATATATTACTGAAGAACCAAAAACATCTAGTCCTAAAAAAAAAGAAAAAAAAAAATCTAGTCCTATGTTAAATGGGGCTGGCTTTCCCTTTGGGAAAACTCCCTTTGTCCTAAGACAGCTCTGTGAGGAGGCAAGAATGAACTGGGTTGCTGGGAACTTCAGGGTCCAAGGTGGGCAGTACATCTTCTAGGGCCTGAGGCCAGAATCTCCAGAGATGGTGAGCCAACCAAGTGCCTTCCACCATGGATCTGGGCACAGGACCATAAAAGATACATTCCTTGCCTCCATGGAGCTCTAGGACTATTAGACAAACATGTCCCTTTGGGTGTCAACACCAATTCCTATAGGGTGGAGAGCCCAAAGGTAGCTGTGTTTCACTTGCTCTTGCATCAGCATCCCCCAGTTCTAACCCATAGTCCTCTGGTCTCCTTTGGCATCTTGTCCCATTGGTTTTTCTCTCTCTTGTAGGTCTCTCTTCCCTTCAACCTTTGATCCCTAAAGCTTTCAACCCCCTGCTTCCACCACTGTTCTCTGAAAGACACCAAAATTACCCATAACTTAGGCTTCCTGTGTAGGGCTGCACTAGCTGCTGAACTTTTGTGCAGGGCAACAACCCTCCATGGTCCCCACAAATTCTAGTACTTTCTCTTATTGGGACCCAGTGTTGAGTTTCCTTAATCAGAGAGTGCTTTTTTTTTTTTTTTTTTTTTTTTTTTTTAAGATTTTATTCATTCATGAGAGATGCAGAGAGAGAGAGGCAGAGACATAGGCAGAGGGAGAAGTAAGCTCCCTGTGGGGAGCCTGATGTGGGACTCGATCCCAGGGCCTACCCCCCATCATGACCTGAGCCAAAAGTAGACGCTTGACCACTGAGCCACCCAGGAACCCCACCAGAGAGCTTTTGAAGTGGTTCCTAACACCAGCCTCTATCATTCATTTCCATTCCCTGCTGTCTTTTTTGGAGTCCTCCAATCCAATCACACCAGATGGTGTTTGAGTTTCCTCTCCAGCAGCAATGGGAAGAAGGTGGGCCCTACCCCAAAGGGTTCGCAGAGAGGCTGAGGACCTTTATGAGACTGCGTCTGGAATCTGTCCTCAGAGCAGAGGCTCCACCAGGTCCCAGTGACTTTGGAGAAGTGATTCGTGTCCAGTCGGTTCCTTTTCTCTCACTCGACGATCCTTCTCTGATGCAGTGAGCACTAATGGCTAGAAACCAAGACTTGTGGAGATTCACTGTTACTTGGGGTACACCTCAGAGGAGACCCTCAGGAAGCATCCTTCAGTAGTTCAATAAGTCTGCTTGGGTGTTCTAGGGTCAGATTGCAGTTGATGGAGAGAATGGATAAACCAGAGGTCATTTATAAGCTGGACCTTGAAAAGAGAATTGATTTGTGTAGCAGAGAAAAATCTCTCCGTGCAAATCTTCCAGCCACCATCACCACACACAACTGCACCCCTCGTCAAAAGCTCCGGGGAGAGGGGGGTAGAGCCAGGAGGTCGGGAGCCCTAGGGACCCACCTGATGGGGCGGAGACTGAGGGGACCCTTAGGGTACTGAGGGGGGGCCTGGGTCTCAGGGCTTCTGAAGATGGTGGGTTTTGGTGGGGATCTGAGAAATCTCAGGATTTCTGAGAAGGAAGGGGTGGTTTGAAGGAGGAGTGGGGTTCTCTGAAAAGTGGGGACTGGGAAGAGATGTGGGTTCCTGAGGAAGTGGGGGCATCTGAGTGGAGACCTGTGAGGAGTGGGAGCTCTGCAGGGGAGTAAGGGCTCTGCGGCGATGTCGGCGGGGGCGGTGGACTCAGACTTGAGGGTCTCTGAGAAAATGCGGGACCTCTCCGAGGAGGGGCAGGGGCTCTGAGGAGACGTGAGGGCCCCAGGAAGGATTAAGGTCCCTAAGCGGGAGTCCTTGCTCTGAGCTGGTGAGGAAGGCGGAGAGCTGAGGGGTGGAAGGAGGAGGGTGTGGGTGCGAAGAGCCGTTGCCTCGGCAACTCCCAGCCGAGTCCTGGGCCGCTGAAGGGAGCTGTTGAGGGCGCGTCTGTGGGCGGGGCGCGGCGGCCCGGGCGGCGGCAGTTGGCTGGCGGAGGCGGCGGGGCGTGTCCGTGGGCGGGGCGCGGCGGCCTGGCTGGCGGCGGTTGGCGGGAGGCAGCGGCGAGGGGTGGGGTCTGGGCGCGCGCGCGCACAGCGCGCGGGGGGCGGTGGTTGGCTGCGGCGACCTGTGAGCGCTCCAGGCCCGGCGGCACCGTGTCAGCGCCGGCCCGGCCCCGCCGCCCATGGAGTCCCCTCCGCGCCCGCAGCGCCCCGCGCCGCCTCCCCCGGCCCCGCGCCGCCCGCCGCCCGGGCCCCCGCCGGGCCCCGACACAGGCGAGGTCCTGCAGCAGATCATGGCCATCACCGACCAGAGCCTGGAGGAGGCGCAGGCCAGGTGCTGCGCGGGCTCGACGGGGGCGGGGGCCGGGGCCACCCAGAGTGGCGGCAGAGAAGGGGGCGGGCCCAGGGGCCAAGGCCAAGTTGACTGGAGGCTGAGGGGTGAGGAGGGTGCAGGGTGAGAGCGTGAGAGGGGAGATGTGGGGGCTCGGGGAAGCTGAGGGGGGCCGGGTTCTGAGGCCGAAGGGATTTATGAGGTTAAACTGCGACAGATTGAAAGGCTTATGGGGCTAAGCAGCGGGTGATGGGTTTTAGGGGCCCATCCTGGGGTGAGAGGGATGGGTTTAAGGGGAGTTTGTGGATGGGGAGGTATATGGTGAAAGGCAGTTTGAGGCTTATGAAATGTAAGGGTTAAGAGGAAAGAAGGAAGGTGTAAGGGCTGAGAGATGGGATTTGTGAAGGATGGACAGCTAAATGGATGCATTAGTGAGACTTCTGAGGTGGGAAGTTTTGAGAGAGATGATGGAGAGTGAGTTGTGGGCAGTGGGACTTACGGATGAGGAGATGGGGGTGACTTGGTGTGGGAACCATCAGGAAAAAGGGTTAGTGGAGGAGCTGCTGGGTGGGGATGGAGGGCCGCCTTTTTATTAACTCAGCAAATATGCATTAGATACTGTGTGGGACACCCAGCTGGGTTGCTGACACAGTCCCTTCTCTCAGACTCCTAGTAGTGAGGGAGAGAAAGTAGCAAAAACCAAGTATACATTGTGAGAAAAGCTCTGAGAAAAGGGATGGCATGCTATGGGAAGTCAGGTGTTGAGGACACGGCGCTTTCGGGCCCCCGGGAGCGGGAAAGAGCTGGAAGAGAAAGCAGAGCCAGAGACTTAAAATCCCAAGTTCAGTTTGGGGAGGGGTTGGCACCAGACCACACAGGACCCACAAGTCTTAGGAAGGAGTTTGGATTTTATTTCAATTGCGCTGGGAAAAACCATAGCAGTTTTAAGACGACCTGTCCTACTTGCTTCCACCCACCACTTGTCAGCCAGCCAGGAACAGTAGAATCGGCTTCACAAGGCAACCCATTGTGTTGGGGGCCTGCTCAAATTATTGGAAAATAGGAAAGGACCAAAGTCCTTTTGGAGGATGGGGCCTATTTGGGTGTGAAGGATGGTCCCTGGGGCTGGGACTAGGGTCTGGTGCAGTCGCTAGAGCCCTCTAGTGAGGAGGGGTTATGTCAAAGCCAAGTGAACAGCAGCCACAGGAAGGAGGAGGCAAAGAAAAGATGGATTCAGCATGCATTTGTTCTTCTCACTTTCCTTTGCTTCTTGTGGATTGTCCACTTTCTGCAGTTTCATAGACTCTTTCTGGAAAGTTAAGAGTATTATTATCCTCCTCCCTTACTATGTTCATTCTACGTTTTGGAGCACTGTGCTAGGTGCTAGAGAAACCAAGTTGGCTAAGATGTTCTCTGCCCTCTCAGACATCATTGAAAAGTGGGGTGCGTGGGAGACTGATTTATAAATAGTTATCATAATAAGTGTGTGCTGACTAGAGGTGATTCCTGGCACCAGGGGAAAAAAGAGATGGGCCTAGAGAGGGGGTGCCCTGTGTGATACCCTGTCTGCTAGACTTGTCTGAGAGCAGGGGCTTTGTCTTATTTTCCTTTGTATTCCCAGGACTATGCACAATGCCTGGCACCTATCATGTAGTAAAGTTTGTGGCACTTCAGATTCTGGAAGGATTAGGAGGAGCTGGGGAGGGATCCCTGGGTGGCGCAGCGGTTTGGCGCCTGCCTTTGGCCCAGGGCGCGATCCTGGAGACCCAGGATCGAATCCCACATCAGGCTCCCAGTGCATGGAGCCTGCTTCTCCCTCTGCCTATGTCTCTGCCTCTCTCCCTCTCTCTCTCTCTCTGTGACTATCATAAATAAATAAAAATTAAAAAAAAAAAAAAAAAAAAAAGGAGGAGCTGGGGAGATGGAAATGGGCTCTTCACACCCAGGAATCACAGAGACAGTGCTTTGGGTGTTTATGGAGCTCCCAAGTTCTTTCTGTTCTAGGTAGGGAGCTGCTTAAGGAGTTAGCTCTGCTCAGGTGTGGCCTTCCTCAAGCATCTGTCACCCCATTACAACCCCAAGGTGCACTCTTCTTCTTACAGCAATCCAGTACTCCCCTAGATAGACTTTAGAATGGTGTGCAGTCAGTGACCTCTTCCTTGCTATTCTTGAAGACAGCTTTTTCTTTTTCTTTTAAGGCTAGGACATTGAATAGTGGAGCATTATACATGCATGACAACGTGGTTATTAGGTAGCTGGTTCCTGGTTTCTTTTTGAGGTAGAAAGGCCCCTGGGGCTTTTATTTTGAGACTTAGAAGCTTCAGATCTGCCCCCCTTCTTTGGATATAGCTCTAAAAGCCACCCAAGTTCAGACAACAGTCTTCAGTCCTCAGGTGGATCACTTACTCCACTCCAGGCAGATAGCTTGGGTGGGTCTTTTCCTCATAGTAAAACTTTGCAGCCTGGTAGATTATCAACCTGGGAGGGGGAGCAGATTGTGTCTGTCCTGATCAACCGACTGGGTGAGGCTTTTGCAAGTCTTTCTGCCCCTGCCCTTTCTTGGTGCACCCTGACCCCTTCATAGCCCTGGAGTCAGTTCAGCTTAACTGTCTAGCAAGAAAGAATTTTTCATCTCACATTCAAGGCCCTTTCAAACTATTTTGTCACCGTAAGCGTGCTTAAAGAGGGAAAGCACACCTATTCTCCTTAAACCAGAATTCTTACTTACACCTTTCTGCATTATTTGGAAGGCATCTCCAAGTGCTTGTGCATGATTCATTTTGTCATGATAGTCTTGGAATAGTGAACTGTATATTGTTCTTCCTTTGGGCTACACAGTGGACTGTAAGGGACTTTGGAATATTTCACTTTAGTTTAGATTCAGCCCAAGTCAGCTGAAGACTTCCTATGTGAGGGATAAGCAGTCTTCTTGAATGATCTTCTGACCTTCAGCTATACCCTAAGCTCTTCCTGGAGAAGGTACAGTTCTGCATTTTCTGATTTGGAACCATTCCCTGATGATGAGCTCATCCATTTCTTGTATGAGACAAGTCAGGCAGGAAATTTTATCTCATTTGCCAAGGATTGTCTGAGTATTTTGCTCTATCATGCATAGCCTTGTTTTTTTATAATAATAAATTTTACAACATTTTACAGTTTCTGCATAATTCATTTCATCTGCTTTGGCTACCTTTATGAGAGGCTTAGGAGGGTTATTAGACTAGGGTTGAGGACTCCTCTGTCAAAACTGTCAGGCTCAAAGTTCTTCCCTTCTCCCAGGGTTCTTAATGAATGTATGAGTCATAAAAATCTGTTGTAAGCTCTGGGCCCTCCCTCACTTCCCACCCCCTTGGAGATCCTCAGCTTCAAGTGCCCCACAGCCTGGAAGCTGCCTCTCAACAAAGGCTGGTAGACTCATTTTTTGTCCAGTAGTAATATTTCTAAGAAATTAGTATGAGAACTCTAGAACTGAGGGGTAGATTTTTGAAACCTGGTAGAGAAAGGAAGTAGAATGGTAACAGTGTTATCTGGAGATCCATACTCCACACCTGATGTTCTGGGAGAGCAGCTGAAAAAGACTTGTCTTTCTTCAAGTTGTTCTGCATGTTGGAATGACAGGTGAGTTGTGCTGCGTGTTGCTGGATTGGCAGATTTCACTGTAGTGGTCACCCTTTGCTTACAGGTACACACTGATTCACTACAGAGTTGTACAGTTCAATTTGGTAACCACTCACTGTATGTCTTTTCTTTAAAAAAAATTTTTTTTAATTTATTTGAGAATGACAGTGAGGGAGAGCATGAAGGAGAGGAAAGACAGAGGGAGAGGGAGAGGCAGACTCCCTGCTGAGCAGGGATTCCGATGTGGAGCTTGATCCCAGGACTCTGGGATCATGACCTGAGCTGAAGGCAGATTCTTATACCAACTGAGCCACCCAGGTGCTCCACTATATGTCTTTTTAAGTTAAAATGAATTAAAATTAAATACTCAGTTCCTCAGTTGCACTAGCTACATGTCAAGTGCTCAGTAGCCACATGTGACTAGTGGCTACCATATTAGCACAGATAGAGAACATTTCCATAATTGTAGAAAATACTGGACAGTGGTGCTTTAGAGCAGTTCTCTGGCTGGACATGCAGCAAATTTCTGCGGGAATCTTATTGCAATGCAAGTTCTGATGTAGCAGGTCCCAGTGGGGCCTAATGGGGCCCAAGAATCCACATTTCTAACAGGCTCCCAAAGGTGCCAATGCTGATGATCCTAAACCACACTTAGAGACATCAGGCTCTCAAAAGTGGAGATAATAGCATCCCTTTTATTTAAATTTTCATGAGTCAGTTCACCTAGTAGTTGGTTAATCTGACAAATGAAACTTATCTTCTTGAAGCCTGAGTTGTGTTTGCAGTCATAATAGGTTTTAAGTTAATCACAAGGGTCACTTATTAGCATTGTTTTGCTTACTTAATTTAGGAAGAAAATTATAAATGAAAAAATAAAATTCAAAAAATCGTTGATTTTTTTTTTCTCTTAATGAAAATCTTGGCTTGAGGCCACAAGACCCTGTTGTTTCAGGGTCTGTTTACATTTTTATTTTTTTATTTTATTTATTTATTTATTCATGATAGACACACACACACAGAGAGAGAGAGAGAGGCAGAGAGGCAGAGACACAAGCAGGCTCCATGCAGGGAGCCCGACATGGGACTTGATCCTGGGTCTCCAGGATCACGCCCTGGGCCAAAGGCAGGTGCTAAACCGCTGAGCCACCCAGGGATCCCCTGTTTACATTTTTAATCTAAAAAAATCAGATTGTGGAAGTTTCAAGGTTGTTTCTATATTTCCTTTATAGTGTCTATGAAACCACAGCCTAACATTGTGTTTATATAACTTGAATGCAATAGAAAATGACTGCTAGGGAATGGGAATAGGTTTTAAGGAAAAAACCCTTTATATATAGTGAATAAAGGGATGATGGATAATGATTACTGTCATAACTGTTTAGGAGCAAGCAGTGTGGTATATGGGGTGGTATACTTGAAACTAAAAAGATTATATTTAGAAGTTCACTTTTAGGGGGAGCCCCGGTGGCCCAGTGGTTTAACACTGCCTTCAGCCCAGGGCCTGATCCTGGGGACCCGGGATTGAGTCCCATGTCGGGCTCCCTGCATGGAGCCTGCTTCTCCCTCTGCCTGTGTCTCTGCCTCTCTCTCTCTCTCTCTCTCTGTCATGAATAAATAAATAGAATCTTAAAAAAAAAAATAGAAGTTCACTTTTAGGCAGCATAATAGGTATGACAAGGGCGGTCATAGCTTTTCTTAGGAAGAAAAAATTTCTTTGAATTTCTTTTTTAACTTGATTTTTACATGTGAAACATGTTAGATACTTTCTAGGAGTAGAAATTTACATGACTGACTTAATTCCTCCAGTATTTCTGCAGATTAACATTGCCTGTAATACAGACTAAATTCTAATTATTAAAGGGAGATGATCTGGCTTTGACTATCCTTAGAACTTACTCAAGTAGCAAGGCATAAACTGTCAACTGAATGGTGTGCCCCTTTTCTAAAAGTCTGTGTCCCCATATTTAGGACTTCAGTTCTGGAATGCATGTCAGTGAGCATTCAGCTTTCAGCATGCCTATTCAAAGTATGTGGGGAGTCAGAGGAGGAATTTATGGTTTGGAATTTCCCCAAAGCTAGATAGTATTAGCAAGATAAGGTCTACTAGTCCAAACCTAGGAAGTAGAATTAAAGTTAAATTTTTTCTTTTCGTCATCCTTAGAAAGGTTTGTTAGATCCCAGTCAACTTAGTGCCACCGCTCTGTTCTTAGCCTACTTATAGGTTTTAGCTTTGCTCTTAGGGTTAACATGCTTAGCTTAGCTTGGCTTGGTCTAGTGCCAAAGGGAAAGTCTTGTGGTCTTTGGAATGTTTTTCCTAAGAGTTGGATTTTGTTGGTTTTAATACAGTTTCCTAAAGCTATCTAAAATCTAGCTAGGGTCACAGCAAAATCCCTTTTGAAGTAGTTTTATTAAGTAAAGCAACATGCAGTGTTTTAGAAAAGTTTCACAAATAAGTAAGTACCCCTCTTTCATTTTAGTGACAGTTACTGAGTGCCTCTGTCGACACAGTGGTTGATGATAATGAAAACAATGGGGACACAGGGAGTTGGTTAAGTGTCTGCCTTTGGCTCAGGTCATGATCTCAGGATCCTGGGATCAAGCCCCCCATTAGGCTCCCTGCTCAGCAGGGGAGTCTGCTTCTCCCTCTCCCTCTGCTATGCTCCTTGCTTGGCTCGCTTGCTCTCTCTCTCTGTCAAGTAAATAAATAAAACTTTTTAAAAATAATGAAAACAATAATGCTTTCCTTCATTTAAACTTCCCAATAGCCCTAGAAAGTGGATGGTTCTTCACATAGTTTCTAGATGAAGAGCTGGACCTGAGTAAGAACTTGCCTGAAGTCAGACAACTAGGAAGTGGTTGGACAGAGATTTGACTCTGTTCTCTGAAACGCTGGTGCTGACCTGCCACCTTCCCTGATTTTCCCAGAGATTGCCACCACCCCCACACCTGGTTTACTAGACTATGACATCACTTCGTGCTCATAGGAGCTAGAAGGTGATTATAGGCGCTATGAGAAACTGGACAGTTGGGATAAAGCTAAAGATGTTTTTAAAGTTTCATTCTTACAGATTTAATCTCATTTACTCAGTAAAACTTCGTTTTGTGCCAGGCCCGGGGATGCAGCAATGATTCCCGAAAGCTCACGGTTTCAGGATCAGCAGACATAGGAGAGTGCTATGGTAGTGTGTGTGTGGGGGGGGGGGGGATGGTTAGGGGGGTGGGCAGAGAAAGTGTGACAAGGAATTAGCCAAACAAGGAATTAGTCAAGATTGAGGGAGGCCACCTAGCAGCAAGATGAGTGTGGATGCTAAGACCCTAGAATCTAGCTAAATGAGGCGGGGGGACACGAGCATACCCCAAAGAGATGACCATGCATCTGGACGCAAAGCTTTGCCCAGGCAGAAAAAGAAGGCACCACAGTCTTGGCTGGGGCAAGCATGTGTGCATGGAAGGCAGGGGGCATGAAGACATGGCAATGGGGCTCCATCAGGCACAGTGGAGGGCACAGCTTTCAAAGGGGAACTCAGATGGGGTGACTACTTGCCTTAGCTGCTGTCTAATGGAGCATGGCCTTGAATTCCTTGCCAAGCAAGGAGTGAGCATAAAGTTTATTCTGTTCCTTGTATAAGTACTTCTCAAAGTATTCAAACCTTTCTAAGGTATTGGTCCTGGTCCAAAGAAAGCTCAATAGTCATTACCTCCTGTCTACCATCTATTCTTCAGAAATGTCTTGAGACACTCATTTATAACCTGTCTTTCAGATTGAGCCCTCCAGGGGTTTGAGGGCTCCTGTTCTTTCAAACTAAAGCAGTTTTCCCTTTTTTTCCATAACCCCCTCCTGCCCAATTCTAGTGTCCTTTGGCCATTATCCTTTTTGATCTTACTTCTCTCTTCTCATGCAGCACTATTAAACCCCTTAACACTTTTCCTCATTCCTAGAGTGGATGAGTGCCCACTGTGTCCTCGGCTTTAGAAAGAGACCAAGACGAGGGGCTCCCAACAGACCTCTGTGATTCTCTTGGCTTCTGCTACCTTCTTTGATGGTGCAACCCAGCGGTTTTCACCCCAATTTTTGACTTCTCTATTTGTCCAAGTTTAAGTCTGGAGACATCAGAACTCTGCCTTCAAACTTTTTGTTTCTATTCTCTGCCATTTTGACATCTCTAGCTTCTACCTCTTCTTCAGTTCAACGAGTCTTTGCTCAGCTAGTGTGCCAAGTATGGTACGGGCCTAGAGTTTCTGAAACCAGTAAGTTGAGGCCTTCCTCATGCCCAGACCAGTCATAGTAAATGCTTTAAAGGGAACAGGGGAAGGAGTAAGGACTCCAAAAAAAAAAAAAAAAAAAAAAAGGAGTAAGGACTCCAGAATGGGGCAAGCCACCCATCAGAGTCTTACACTTGCCTGGGTGGCTTAGTTGGTTAAGCGTCTGACTCTTGATCTCAGCTCAGGTCTTGATCTCAGGGTTGTGAGTTCAACCCCCATATTGGGCTACACGCTGGGCCTGGAGTCTACTTAAGGAAAGGAAAAGGAGGAAGGGAGGAAGAGGGGAAGACTTTGCTGTATATAACATGACTGTGAGGCAGGAAAGAAGGTCCATAATGCTCCAGCTGTCTAGCAGAAATTAAGTAATAATTCTTATGAACATTAGAGCAGCATGGTAAATAAACAAAAAACATGATTAAACATCTTTTATTGGGGGATCCCTGGGTGGCTCAGTGGTTTAGCGCCTGCCTTTGGACCAGGGCATGATCCTGGGGTCCTGGGATTGAGTCCCATGTCGGGCTCCTGGTATGCGCCTGCTTCTCCCTCTGTCTGTGTTTCTGCCCTTCTCTCTCTTTCTCTCTCTTTCTCTCTCTTTCTCTCTGTGTCTATCATGAATAAATAAATAAGATCTTTAAAAAATAAAAAAATAAACACCTTTTATTTTAGCACCTCCTGCATTTCTTTACTCTCCTTTATGATCAAAGAGTTTGTGGTTGGCTGCTTCCACTTACCCTCCTCCACTCATTCTATCCCACCCTTCTCCTCCCTCTGCTGAGTCACTAGTGACCTCCATGTTGCTAATTCCATGGTCTCTTCTGGGTTCTTCTCTTGCTTAGCCTCTAAGAAGCATTTCTCACAGATTGCTCTTCTCTCCTTGAAACTCTTTTCTTGGTTTCTCCTCAGTGGCAGTTCAGTCCCAGTCTCTTCTGTAGGCTTTTCTTGACTTCTATAAGTCCATGGGCCTGGGGCCTGGACCTCTCTCTATGTATACTCTCTTGTGGTGATTTCCTCAAGTCTTGTGACCTAAAGTGCCATCTCTATGCCCAAGACTCCCCATCTTTTTACTGCTTATCTCCAACCTTGAGTCCATGTCCATGTGCTTGGCTACCTACCTCATACCTCCTTTTGGATAGCTCATAGGATATCTCAAGTTAACCTGATCAAAACACAGCTCTGTTTTCCAGACCCTTCTTCCCTAAACCTGCTGCCCTCCAGTCACCCCTATAGTAGTTAATGATATCTCCTTTCATTGGGTTGCTCAGGCCTAAAACTAGTAGTTATTCTTGAATCTCCTCTGTCCCCAAAATCTCACACCACATTATCAGGAGGTCCTGTTGATTCCATCACAGAAGTAAAAGATCTATCTACCTTTTTTTCCTTTTTTCATTAAGTAGGCATCACGCCCAATATGGGACTCAAATTTAGGATGTCAAGGTCAAGTCGCATATTCTACTGACTGGGCCAGCCAGGTGCCCCAAGATGTATCTACTTTTTGTCTACTTCCATAACTCTAAACTAAGCCAGCAGCATTTCTGGACCATTCCAGCTATAGTAGCCTCCAGACTGTGTTCCTGGTTCCACCCCTTGCCTTCCATTTTGGTCTCAGAGCAGCCACAGTGATCTTTTAAAAATGCAACTAAAAAAAAAAAAAAAAAAAAAAGGCAATTCAAGGGGCTCCTGGGTGGGTCAGTGGTTTAGCGTCTGCCTTTGGCTCAGGGCATGATCCCAGGATCCTGGGATGGAGTCCTGCATCGGGTTCCCTGCAGGGAGCCTGCTTCCCCCTCTGCCTATGTCTCTGCCTCTCTGTATCTCTCATGAATAAATAAATAAAATCTTTAAAAATAAATAAATAAGGATACCTGGGTGTCTCAGTGGTTGAGCATCTGCCTTTGGCTCAGGGCATGATCCTTGGATCCTGGATCAAGTCCCACATCGGGCTCCCTATGAGAAGACTGCTTCTCCCTCTGCCTGTGTCTCTGCCCCTCTCTCTCTCTCTCTCTCTCTCTCTCTCATGAATAGGTGAATAAATCTTTAAAATAAAAAATAAAATGCAATTCACTTAAAGATAAGTAAATAGATCAATGGAATAGAGTTGAAAATGCAGAAATGAACTCACATATATATGATCAATTGATTTTCTACAAGGGTGCCAAAACCATTCAGTGGGGAAGGAATAGTCCCTTCAACAAATGGTCTGGAAAAACTGGATCTGCACATGCAAAAGAATGACTTTGAACCCTTAACTAACATCATATACAAAAGTAACTCAAATAGATCAAATACCTAAGTGTAAGATCTAATCCTGTAATACTCTTAGAAGGAAACACAGGCATAAATCTTCGTAACCTTGAATTAAGCAATGGGTTTTTAGATATGATGCCTAAAGCACAAGCACCAAAACAAAGAATAGATAAATTGGATTTTATTAAAATGAAAAACTTGGGCAGCCCAGGTGGCTCAGTGGTTTAGTGCCGCCTTCAGCCCAGGGTGTGATCCCAGAGACCCGGGATCGAGTCCCACGTCAGGCTCCCTGCATGGAGCCTGATTCTCCCTCTACCTGTGTCTCTGCCTCTCTCTCTCTCTCTCTCTCTCTCTCTCTCATAAATAAACTCTTTAAAAAAAAAAAAAAGAAAAACTTCAGTGCTTCAAAGGACACTATCAAGAAAGTAAAAACAACTCACATAATGGGAGAAGAGATTTGCAAGTCATGTATTTGATAAGAGTCTAGCTAGTATCCAGAATATATAAAGAACTCTTACAATTCAACAATAAAAAGACAGCCCCATTGAAGAATGAGCAAAGTATTTAAGTATTTGAATAGACATTTCCCCAGAAAAGAAGAATGACTGATAAACACATGAAAAAATGTTCAGTATCATTAGTCTTTAGAGAAATGAAAACCAAAACCACAATGAGCTACTATCTCAACACCCGCTGTGTGGCTATAATGAAAAAGACAATAGCAAGTGTTGGTGAGGATATGGAGCAATTGGAACCCTCATAGCCACTGAATTGTATGTGTGCTTTTAAGAGTGAATTTTATGGTATATGAATTACATCTCAAAAAATCAACACTAATAAAAAAATCTAATTTATGTCATGTGATAACTACTCTGTAAAATTTCATTGCTCCCTGTAATGGTTTTCTGTTGCCACTATAACAAATAATAGCAGCTTTAAAAAGCACACATTTATTTATTGTCTTCCATTTCTGTAGGTTATAAGTACAACATGAGTCTCTCTGGGCTAACATCAAGGTTTTCAAAGGGCTGCCTTTCTCCTGTAGGCAATAGAGGAAGAGTCCATTTCCAGCTTGTTGACGCCAACTGCATTCCTTGGCTTGTCCTTTCTTCCTCCATCTTCAGGGCCAACAGCATAGTGTCTCCATGTCACCATCTCTCTCTGACCATAGCTAGAAGAAGTTGTCCACTTTTAAGGACTTGTGTGATTAGATTGGGCCCATCTAAGTAATCCAGGATGATCTCCCCAACTCAGGGTCCTTAACCTTAGTCACATCCACAGAGTTCTTTTTTCCCTTGGAACTTGCTCTGAGGATCAGTACATGGACATCTTGGGGAGCCATTCTTCTGCAGACCACTGTTCTCATCACAGGCAAACAAAAGCCAGAGTAATTCCCCTGACTGCCAAGTCTCTTCTAGGTGGCCCCTTGTCTAACTTTACCTCATGGCTCTCTCCCTCACCCTTTACACATCCTGGGCTCTTAAAAAGCCAAGTGTGTTGGGATGCCTGGGTGACTCAGTGGTTGAACATCTGCCTTTGGCTCAGGTCATGATCCCGGGGTCCTGGATCAAGTCCCGCATCCGGCTCTGTGCCAGGAGCCTGCTTCTCCCTCTGCCTGTGTCTCTGCCTTTCTCTCTGTGCCTCTCATGAATGAATAAATAAAATCTTAAAAAAAAAAAAAAGCCAAGTGTATTCTCACTTTGCCTTTGCACTGGCTATTTCCTCTACCTAAATTATTACTCTCTTCAGCTTGTCTTTTCCTGCCTGACTTTACCTTGTTATTCCAGTCTCAGGTTTGATGTCACATCAGACACATGCAAACTCTAATAAACCTAGCCATCACTCTGGTTTGTTGCCACAAAGCACCTGCCATGGCTCATGGTTGTCTTGTGTTTGTGTTTGTGTTTGGTGTCTCTCACTCCCTCTGTCTTAACTACCACATGGGTAGGCACCTTATCTGTCTGTACCTGTGACACTAGAATGATATATGGCACATGGTGGCCGTTCAGTAAACAGCTACTAAATTAATGTCTCACGACACTGGGGTAGGATGGCTGGGGTTTCTGCTTATGCATCAAAGTGCTGCTACAGGGCAATAGTGTGAACACAGACCTTGAAAGTTCATAGCTCTTGATGACTTACGTGCATTATTTAAATTTGCATTGTTTAAAATTCTACATGTAGGGTGGCTCAGTGGTTGAGCATCTGCTTTCTGCTCAGGACATGATCCCGGATCCCGGGATTAAGTCTCACATTGGGCTTCCTGCAGGGGAGTCTGCTTCTCCCTCTACCTATGTCTCTGACTCTCTTTCTATGTCTCTCATGAATAAATAAATAAATCTTTAAAAATAAAAATAAAATTCTACGTATAAAGGCAAATGTTTTGAGTATTTGTATATTGCTCCTTGAATTTTGCAAAATGGAATTTGTATGACATGCTTCTATACTGTAACTTCAGAAGAGCGACTTTTTGTTTTAAAGATTTTATTTATTTATTCATGAGAGACGGAGAGAGACAGAGACAGAGACAGAGACAGAGACACAAGCAGGCTCCATGCAGGGGCTCAATGCGGGACCCGATTCTGGGAACCCAGGATCACGCCCTGGATGCTAAAACGCTGAGCCACCCAGGGATCCCCAAGAAGAGCGACTTTCAACTGAACTGGCAGAGGCAGGGTGCCTGGGTAGATCAGTCTGTTAAGCATCTGCCTTCAGCTTGGGTCATGATCCCAGGGTCCTGGGATGGGGCCCCACATTGGGCTCCCTGCTTGGTGGAGAGTCTGCTTTTCTCTCTTCCCACTACTCATGCTTTCTCTCTCTCAAATAAATAAAATCTTAAAAAAAAAAAAAAAAAAAAGAACTGGCAGAGGTAATATGAAGGGTCTTTACTCTTGTGGATAGGATAACTTCTCTTTTTCAACAGCCTCTTCTATTGCTTCTCTTTCAGAAAGCATGCTCTGAATTGCCATCGGATGAAGCCAGCTCTCTTCAGTGTGCTCTGTGAGATCAAGGAAAAGACAGGTAGGCTGTTGAGAGACATATTTTATGGCTCCAGTACCATGACAATGATGCACCTCTGGTCGTGACTCAGATGTGTGTCATGGGCCATCTTGCCTGTCACATTTCTCTCTGGCAGCGGATGGTTAAGATTCTTCCTTTCTGTCTTGTCAGTGCCATTTTCTGGTGTATCACATCCATTTATTTTGCAGTTTGTAACTGGAGAAATACTGTTGCCAGTGAGTAACAAGCAGCTGCATTGTTCTTAAGCAAGACCTAAGAGGCACTGTGGCATTCAGTTGTTTTGGAAAAGGAAAAGATGATAGAATTAGAAAAGTAGAATGATGACGATTTTGTTTTATTTGTTTTAAGTATCCAGAGTAATCCCCATGGAAGGTTCTGCCACTGCAAATCCTTTTGTTAAAAAAAAAAAAAAAAAAAAAAAAACTATTTTGAATCAATTTTAGATATGCAGAAAATTCGAAAAATAGTACAGTTTGTTCTCCTGTACCCTTCTCCCAGCTTCCTCTCATGTCAACACCTTCAGAACCACAGAGCAATGATCAAAACCAGGACACTGACCTTAGTACAGTGCTCTTTAGCTGAACAACAGGCTTTATTCAGATTTCCCCAGTCTCTACCCTAATGCCCTTTTTCTGGTCCAGCCTCCCACAGTGCATTTAGTCATCCCTGTTTCCTTAGTCTCCTCTGATCTGTGACGGTTCCTCAGTCTTTCTTCATCATCTGTGACTTTCACACTTTGGTTGGGATCCGCTCAGTCATTTGGTGGGACCGAGATTTGTGGGGACCCATGTTACTTCAAAGAAACACTTCATGATGGATCTCCATGGTGTTGTTTCCAACCCAGGTAGCAGCCAACATTGTATCTGTTGCCTTTACCATCACTTTCCTTTTTCATAAAAGCCAGCCTGGGTTGTATTTCATTCCTGGTTCTTTTACCTGTGAGTGCACTTTGTAACCAAGAAGCTTTTATTCTACTTGGCTTACCAAGTCATTATAGTTTGAGTGGTCTACATTTGTTCTCATAGGTTGCTTGTTTAACTTTTTATTTTATTATTTTTTATTTTTTAAGATTTTTATATATTTATTCATGAGAGACACAGAGAGAGAGAGAGAGGCAGAGACATAGGCAGAAGGAGAAGCAGGCTCCATGCAGGGAGCCCGATGGGGGACTCAATCCCGGGACTCCAGGATCACACCCTGGGCCGCAGGCAGGAGCTAAATGGCTGAGTCACCCAGGGATCCATAAAAACAATCTTTAAGGGGCATTTGGGTAGCTCAGTTGGTTAAGCATCCTACTCTTGATTTTGGCTCAGGTCATGGTCTCCCTATAGTGAGATCTAGCCCCATGTTGGGCACTGCACTGGGTGTGGAGCCTGCTTAAGACTGTTTTTCCCTCTCCCTCTGCCCCTCCCTCTCTGTCTCTCTCTCTAATAATAATAATTTTTTAAAAGAGTAATATAAGCAACCATTGTCTCAGAAAGCTATAGTCCTTTTTTTTTTTTTAAAGATTTATTTATTTATGATGGACATAATGAGAGAGAGAGGCAGAGACACAGGAGGAGGGAGAAGCAGGCTTCATGCCGGGAGCCTGATGTGGGACTCAATCCCGGGACTCCAGGATTGCGCCCTGGGCCAAAGGCAGGTGCTAAACCGCTGAGCCACCCAGGGATCCCGAAAGCTATAGTTCTTGATGACCTTTTTCCTAGAGCCTTTCTTGAGAGCTATGGGTGTGCAGTCTGGGCACATCTTTTTTGCTCCATCTGATTCTGTATATGTAAAAATGAGTACAACTGTCCATCACCTTCAAACTCATCAGTTTGAGGAGAATAAGAAAGGATTGATACTTACTGCCACCAGGACAAGCTACGGTATCCATTTAAACCCATGCTGTCATCTGTCCCATCCCTCCAGGCTGCAAAGGCCATGCTTGGGGCTTCTGAATTGCCCCAGGCTAAATCCCAAGGAAGTCATGGGGCTCAGAGCAAAACGCACACACATCAGATCTGGGCATTCTTTAGAAAATCAGATTTCCTTTCTACCAACTGGCTCAAATGTTGGACTGCATAATGCGTTTTGGGGCGTGGTAGCACAGGAATGGGGCAGCATTGCTCAGCCTTGAAAAGTGTAGGCCATCTGCAATTGCCATAAGCTGGGCTCCACATGGGCTGGCTGAGTTGTCAAGTTCATTGTGGCCAAGTGTCTTTTCTCATCAATAGGAAGTACAGCTGTGGGAGTGCTGTGGATCCAACATGTGAGTGGCAGGAAAGTAAACAAGATCTCAGTTCTGCTTCAGCTTCTCCCAATCTTGTGATGGGAATGATCCAGTATTAGCCCATAGAAAACTATTCAGGGTCCTGATCCAATGGGTCACCACCTTATTGATGATCCTGAGAGACTGACTCTATGCGGGGACTCCTCATGCAGGAACAAAGCATATCTGCTTCTTGATTTAACCCACATTCCTCACATTCCCCTCTGGCTAAAGTCTGCAACAGGCCTTTAGGGTAAAGACCAAAACCTGTGTAGAACATTTAAAGTCCAGTGGGCATTGTTGGAGCAGGGGTTGCAGTCAGGCAGCTCAGAGCTTCCTGGCATTATTGTCCCACCCTTCTAGCAGCCTCTTACTTTACTCTTGTTTTATAGATAAGCAGATTGAACCTCTGGAGAGAGCAGGAGCACCTCAGTAGCCCACAGCCAAGCTGCGTGCTGCCTTCCACACCCTGTCCTGGCTCAGAAAGGGAACCCTCCCTGCCTCACAGCCTACATCCACCAGCCCAAGTGCTGTTTCTGTATCCAGTGCCCTCACTGCATTCATGATGGCTCTGGGCCTTTACCTGTCCCCTCCAGTGAGCTCAGAGTCTAGGATGTGCTGTGTTCTAGGACTGTCCTGGTACCTGGCACACAGTGCCATGTACCTTAGGTTTTTGTTAATGAAGAACTGTTCCTGGTGACTGATACCTATTAATTGAAATCTTTTTCATCCTGTTCATTTTATGAGGTTCAGAATGATTGTCTGGGGCCTGACTTAGAACACAAGGCTATTGTTCATATCATCCTGAAAAGAAAGCCATCCTGTGTGTAAACCCTGTGTTGGCAGACATACCTGGAAGCACTATCTCACTTCCTCACTGCCTTCTACTGTCTCCTCTGGCCTATGGGAGGGATGCTGGCATATCTTCCAGGTCAGGGGTGTCTTGGGCATCCCTGCCTGCAGAGGTCTCTGAAGGCCAAGGACCCCCTAGGAGTGAACCCTTCCCCCTGAATCCTTCCCTTGAAACAGCTGTTCTTGGTGTCTAGAAGAGCTGTCCTAAGAAAACAAACCACTTTTGGAGAGTTTTTAATTTGGCTGGGAGGACAAAATACTGGCCCAATCCCTTTCTTGAAACCCTTGGGGCTAGATGCATTACAGAATTGAGAATTGTTTGGATTTTAGGCATGTCGTGTTGATGACTTCAGAGACAGCCTGCATTCCAAAGGTGACATTTAGCACCAGAACAGGAACATTCTTACACACTGGTTGGGTCAGGGTTTGCCTCCAAATGAACTGAGTGCCAGCTTCCTGTAAAAGCATTGGATCTTGGATTGTGGATGAGCAGGCAGCTTAGACCTGGTGTACATAGGAAGTGCCCTGAAAAGCCACCCGGTGTTTGGGCAGTTGACTCAGAAGGACCTGCTTTGTCTTCTCTGCACTGTCACTGTCCCCTGTGCTGGTCTCAAGCTCACATCTATACCTGGTTTGATCAGTCCTGTGCTTTCTGTCTCTTGAGGAATCAGAAGTCCTAGAGACCTGGCTTGGCTAGCCTTGTTCTTGGGCCAGCACAGATGGCTGCCTTTCAGAGGAGTAAATGTAAATAATGGATAACATAAGGGAACACCTTGTTATTTTCTGACCATACTGCTCATTGCCTGGCTAGGAGCTGTCAGGCTTGAGTAATCCAGCAGCTTTTTTACCTTTGTTTTCCTTCCTCATCAGCTAGTTGGGTCTGTTGCAATTGCAAATTCATGATCGGTAGGTCCAGCCTTATGGTTGGGCTTATCCCAACAATTAATTAGTCTTTAGGCCATTATCAATTGTGATTGATCGATTGATTAATTTATATTTTAAGTGGGCTCCCTACCCAACCTGGGGCCTGAACTTATAGCCCCGAGATCAAGAGTCACATGCTCCACTGACTGAGCTAGCACCCCAAGGCTCGGAGTCTGATCAGCCTGTCTCTCCTGTGCAACTGTAGACTAGAGCTGTGGTCCTTCCCATATGCCACCTCTTACCATTTACTTTTATATTTAAATTAATTATAATTAAAGAAGGCATCCTTTAGCCACACTAGTCACATTTCAAGTGCTTAGTAGCCACTTGTGGCTGGTGGCTTTCATTAGCGTAAGTCTAGAACAGTGGGAAAGTTTTATTGGATAGATAGATAATTATATATATATATATTTATATATATATATATTTATATATATATAAATATATAAATCAGGTATTAGGAAAGAAACCCAATGTCCATGATGACTGAAGAAACCAAAATGTGGTCCACCCGTACAGTGGAGTATTACTCAGCCATGAAAAGGAACAACACACTGACACACACTATAACGGGGATGGACCTTGGAAACTCATGGAGAAAAAAAAAAAAAAAAGAAACTTTATGGAGTGAGAGAAGCCAAACACAAAAGACCACATATTCTATGATTCTATTTATATGAAGTGTCCAGAATAGACAGATAAAGATTAGTGGCTGCCAGAGGCTGAGGGGCAAGGGAACAGGGAGTGACAGCTAACGAGGACAGAGTTTCTTTTGGGGGTGGTGAAAATGTTAGGTAGTGGTGGTGGCTGTACAACCTTATGAATGTACTGAAAAGCACTGAATTATTCACTTTAAATGGGTGGGTTGTATGTCACATGAATTATATCTCAGTAAAGCTGTTATAGAAATAGCTCAGGGCACCTGGCTGGCTTAGTCAGTGGAACATTCCACTCTTGATCTCAGGGTTGTAGGTTTGAGCCCCACATAGGGTGTAGAGATTCCTTAAAACTAATAAAAATCTGGGATGCCTGGTGGCTCAGCGGTTGAGTGTCTGCCTTTGGTTCAAGGTCGTGGTCCTGGAGTCCTGGGATCAAGTCCCACCTCGGGCTCCCTGCAGGGAGCCTGCTTCTCCCTCTGCCTATGTCTCTGCCTCTCTCTGTGTCTTTCATAAATAAATAAATAAAATCTTAAAAAATAATAATAAAACCTTTTAAAAAGCTCAAGAACTGAGGGCTTTTGGTTGTAAGTATATACCTCCAATAAAGAGTGAGCTAGGAACTTTAAGGCCTTAGTATGTACACAGATTCTTGTAAAGCAGCACTTTCTTGCAGAATCTATTACCCCGTTCAGGTTTTTTCCTACAGTTTGGCCATTGACTAAAATGATCCTATACTTTTTTTTCTGGTTTGTTTTCTGATTCCCAGCCTTGAATGCCAGCCGCCCAAAGCGCAGGTGTGTCCACAGTGTGGACCATGAGCCAAGCGCTCATGGTATATATCAGTGAACTTGGTCATGGCATGAAAGTGACCTTTTTTTTTTTTTTTTTTTTTTGACAGAAAAATGTTCCTTTGTCTTGTCACTTAGAACTTAACATCAGTTCCTGGAATAATACCTTTTAGGGTGATTAGGACATTGGCTGATCTAAAAGACTGATTCCCAGCCTGGAAAATTGGGTAGGACATGGTTGATGTATATATTACCAGGCTAGTCACCTGTGTGGGATTTGGCAAAATAAAGGTCACACTTTGGACAATGGCACCCAGCTCTGGAAGCTTCTAGGTCTTTCCCCATGGCTCACATGTGGTATGTGTTCAGTTGAAATTAGAGAATTTCTTTGGATGAGAAATGAAATTGTCTAACGTAGACAGAAATCACCTATAAGTGTTGTTTTTTTAGCTATTGCTATTAACTGTTCTCAGAGCCTTATAGGAGAGCATGGACTAATTTTCTAGATCTTTTACCTGGCTGTGTTTTTCATTACAGTGTTTTGCTGTCTTTTCCTTTTGCCTTGTTGTTACGTGCAAGGAAAATAAACCTAAACAAACCGCGTATCATTTTTACTTCATAAAGTAGTTTATTACCAAACTGTGTGTAAGTATACTGAAATGAAAAATAATTTGCATATTTGGTTGAGCACTTTCAGCACTTAGGCTAATTAAGGATTAATTAGAAATTATGGGAATTTGCACAATGTTATTCTCCCTCAGTTTGATGAATATCTAGTGTGCATAGTAGCCATGATTTCAGATGAGTGTTTGTTAGGAATGGTCTCAATAAGGCTCTATAGGACTGAGAATGTTCTGTTTCTTACAATGAGGATTTATCTAGAGTACTGCTTAAATGGACTGACCTAGGGGACATTGCCTCACAGGTAAATGCAGGCAGTTCTCAAGACCAACAGGCTGTATTCAAAAGTGTCCTCACTTAGAGTTAAAAACTCAGGACTCTTATTTCCAGGGAAACAAGAATATAAAAGGACCCTTGGGGGCATCTGGGTGGCTCAGTCAGTTAGGCTTCTGCCTTCAGCTCAGATCATGATCTCAGCGTCCTGAGATTGAACCCTGCTCAGTGAAGAATCTGCTTCTCCTTCTTCATCTCCCTCTGCTCCTTCCTCACTCGTGTTCTTTCTCTCTCTTGCTCTCTCTCAAATAAATAAAATCTTCAAATAAATAAATAAATTAAGGACACCTGGGTGGCTCAGCGGTCAAGCATCTACCTTGGGCTCAGGGAGTGATCCTGGGGTCTGGGATCAAGTCCCGCATTGGCTCCTTGTGGGGAGCCTGCTTCTCCCTCTACCTGTGCCTCTGCCTCTCTCTGTGTGTCTCTTGTGGATAAATAAATAAAATCTTAAAAAAAAAAGAAGGATTCTTTCTATCCATGGTCTACTAAGGGTTCTATCCATGTTTTGTTTTGTTTTGTTTTAAAGATTTTATTTTTAAGTGATCTCTTCACCCAACATGGGGCTGGAATTTACAATCTTGAGATCAAGAGTTGCAAGCTCCACTGACTGAGCCAGCCAGGCACCCCGGTTTGCTAATGATTTTGATCATTAGTAGGTATTGTTTTAATTGATTTTTTTTTCTTTTTGTAGCTTTTGAGTGATAGTTTTTCTCCTTTAGGTGGTTGAAATTATTTACACTGATAGATTTTCATTTACACTGATTATTTACACTGACAGTTTGACAGCACCTGTATGCAAAAATAAATCCTCTGGGCCATGATTCATATATTTATGCACATACATATATATACATAGATGCTGCTAGCTTCAGGTTGCTGGTCATTTAGTTAGACAGTCATGCATCTTTACACGAGTCAGGCTGGGTCGTGATTTCCTTATGAGCTCCTGTCTTAAGGTCTCTCTATGGTGAGTGTGGTTTTTTCTGGGTCTCTTCCATGAGCAGTTTGTTGAAGAAGGAAGCCCCAGTGGTCTTCCTTGAGAGGCTGGTAGCCATAAAATGGCCTGATGATCTTTGGGGAGAGGTTTCTTAGCAGAAGTTCCTATTTCTGGAACATGATTCTGTGAAGCCAGGTGTGTTCCAAGGAGCTGGGGTGATGACAGCAACCAGTGATGGTCTTTAATGAGCAGGTCAGTTTCACACAATGATAATAGAGACAGACGTGCAGCTTCGGGGCTGTGGGTAGAAGTGCCTCTCTTCCTACCTAATGGCACATCTTCCCTTCCTTGCTGGGAAGGAGTCTCAGAGGGAGGAATAGCTTGGTGCTCCAGGCCAGAGAGAAGCCATATTGGAGTGAGTGGGTGTGGGGAGTTAGCTGAAATGGAGGATGACAGGGAGCTTCTCAGGGCCAGATTCTGAAGGATGTGGCACATTTGGGTTCTCTTGGGAGAGTCGGGCCACCTCCTGCTCTTGCCTCTCACCTTCTTTCAGTGTGTAGGCTCCCAGGGCATCCTGCTGGTCATCCCACAGACCTGCTCTCCCTCACCTCCATGCCACCTCCTCACACCACCCAGTACCCTCCTGCATGAACAGGTGCCCCTGCATCCATTAGGCCTCTCCCAACCTGTCATATCCATGGCCACTCTGGGTACCTGCCCCAGGTGCTCAGAAACCCCACTCCTGTTCCCATACTACTGCCTTGGCTTCCTGGGCCCGGGAACCTGGTCTTCCTCCTCTGTGCAGACTTGCCTGAACTCCTTCACTCCCAAAATCCAGCATGGCACCCACAGCCTGTGTTTCTGCCGCATTTACTATGTCGCTAGGCATTCTCAAAGTTAGAGGGACCTGCCTCCCCTGTAAATGGGTCTTCTTGTGGAAATGGATCACTCTTCTTTAAAACGCTGTTCTGGTCCTCATTTAGCATCTCTCCATCCCCTTGATGGGAGCTCATAGAGTGAGCCTTTTTACTGCACACAGGGCTTTTCCTCAGTTTCTTGTCTTTAGGACCCAGGAAAATTCCACAGGGTCTTTCCAGGGGACAGCACAATCTCTGCCCCAACACTGATGACAGTAATGATGCACAGAGAGGCAGGAATCCTGCAAATATAGGGTTTACTCCCCTAGAGGGTTACTTCTGGACTGTTCTTCTGGGACCCCAGAGCTTGGATCTGGGACTGAGGCATCTCAGAGCCATGCCAAAGCTTCTGGCAGTGACCCAGGCTCAGTCTGCTCTGGCCTTAAGAAGGGTTTTGGCTCACTACCACCCAGTACCAGTGTGAAATACAAGCAGGATGAAGTTCTGGGAAAAGAAAAGGGAAAGTAAAGTGGACATACAAAATAATAAGCCTAAAAGTCTCATTAGATTCAACAGACAAAATTACTCCACCACATTGCTATAAAAGTTTCTGCATGTAGCCCTTTGTGTCTGTGTTGGCCTCTCCATGGACAGGTGACAAATCAGACACCACGTTTTAAAGAGCCCTGATCTAGATACAAACTGACCTAGCCAAGCTAAAATCCTCAGTAGTGCACCCACAGAAGAAGGGAGAAGAATCAAGAGGGGGCCCAGAGGAAAGGAGCATTTGAAGGCAGTAATACAGTGGTATTAGCCTACTTGGACCTGCATGCATCCAGGTTCTTCCTCAAATACATGTTAGGCTCCATGACATGCATATTCTGGAGCAGGGGTCAGTCATCAGACCAGCGTTGGTAAAGTTTTATTGAAATACAGCTGCTTATTTGTTTATTCTTGTTTGGAGCTGTTTTAGTGCTAGAACAGTGACTGAGCAGTAGTGACAAGAGACCACATGGCCCACAGAGCACAAAAGAGTTACTCTTGGGTTCTTTACAGTTTACAGATCTTGATAGGAGGGACTCTGCCTCTGGAACCAGAAGCAGGAGAGTGGGTAAGGAATGGCAGTTCCAGAAGGTTAGGTTTGGCAGAGCTATTCCAAGCTGTGGGAGGGAAGAATTTCGATGGGCTGCAGGTGGGGATGCTGGGGGCATTGCTGGGGCACCCAGCCTGTGGCTTGATGGGGTTTTCACAGCAGCAGCAGCTCCTGTACCCAGGAATTAAGGCTCAGAAACTGTCCATTACTAACAACAACTGCCACTGACCAAGACTGGATCAAACCAGTTTCCATGTCAGGTAGGAAGATGCTGATTCTCTAATCTCTGCAACCATTTAGGGGGTGTGCGTAGTTTCCTGGCTCCCCAGGTGAGTGTGGAGTTAGTTTGGGAAACCTCTGGCCTATCAGATGAAATTACCCTGATAAGAAAAGACTCCTGGCGGGATCCCTGAGTGGCGCAGCGGTTTGGCGCCTGCCTTTAGCCCAGGGCGCGATCCTGGAGATCCGGGATCGAATCCCACGTCGGGCTCCCGGTGCATGGAGCCTGCTTCTCCCTCTGCCTGTGTCTCTGCCTCTCTCTCTCTCTGTGTGTGTGTGTGACTATCATAAATAAATAAAAATTAAAAAAAAAGAAAAGAAAAGACTCCTGGGTCCCGTGTACATGCTCCATTGGTGTCCCCCTGAGGGAAGGACGTAGGGGACACCCTAGGGGATGCAACAGAATCAGAAAGAAACCATGAGCCATTGAGACCTTCCCTATAGCTGGAGTCATTTGGGTTTTTTTTCTTGAGTCACTGGGTCCAAGTACAGAAGATCATTCATCATATGCCACCTCTTTCCATGTTCCAATATCAGAGGCATTGTGTGAGGGAAGAAACACTCTAACACTCTCACAAAAGATGACCATGGTTGCTGGGATTAGCATTTTGCCAGAATTGGTTGTAGAATTCCCTTATTACCTTTGCTTCTTTGACTGCAAGAGAAGTTGGAGCCGGTGGGAGCTGAACTCGAGCCTGAGAATGAGGACAGGAGCGTTAACCTCAGTGCAGGTCTCAGAGAACCCCACTGGGTCCACCCCAGAGGCCCTGTTCCTGCCAAGATGTAGCAGCAGGAGACGCCGGTCTCCACTGCTCCCTGGGGGCAGCAGCAGCCACTAATTACCCCAAAGCCCTAGCTTGTGCCCCACACTTAGACCGAGCAAAGGATAAAAAAAAACATGGAGAAGTTTTTGGAAGCAGGAAGTCCCCAGGTTTTTCTTCCTAATGATTATTGTCACCCATGACTGCAAAGACACTAATGCTGTCACTTCCAGACTGGTGCTGCGGGTATGGGGATATGGGGACTGGTGTGACCAGATGAGTGGTGACTGTGGGTGCTCAGCATGTTCTCAAGACTCTGGGGCTCACAACCCTAACCCTGAGGTCCCAACACCAGGCTTGGACTTTCTGTTGTCAAAAAGCTCTTCAGAAAGCAGTTCAGTTGCCACTTCTCACTTGGCCTCAGTGCATCTTTCTATGTTGGGTTCTCTCAGCTTCATCCATCCAGGCAGTGGGTGGTGGAGACTCCACTGTGTGGGTGAGGGGGGCAGGCTTCTGAGGGGAGTAAGGAGAAAGGGAGGTCAGTGTTTTGCTGAGTTCTGCACACTGGCAGGCTCCAGGTCAGGCCTGTTGTGGATCATCCCATCCCTTCGGGTGCTCAGAGCAGCTCCATTCATAGCTGTGAGCTGTGGCCAGCAGGGGGTCACATTTGCAGCCAGGAGGTCAGGCCAATTAGGGGCATCTGAGGTTTCTGGGGGCTCAGCTCATGGGTTAGATTTTCTCCCATGTGGGTATGGGTCCTGCAGATGGCTGTACCCAGCCTCCCACCTCGGCGGAAAGAAGCTGGGACACAGTCTTGCTGCCAAATAGGAACACTCCTGATTGGGCACAGGGACAGGCATGCAGGATGGGGGAAGTCAGGGTGAAGGAGGCTTCCCGTCCAAGCCTTCTGTCTCCCCCAGTAGCCATGTCTTTGTTCCATCAAGGAGAGAAAAATAAAGCAACTTGGGATCATGCTCCTATCTTAATCTACTTGAGGAAGCTTCAACAACAATTTGTTTTCTCATAGTTCTGGAGGGTAGAAGTCCGAGATCAAGGTGCCAGCCTATTGAGCTCCTGCTGAGAGCCATCTCCAGGCTTGCAGACAGCCCCCTTCTTGCCTTGCCCTCACACCCGACTTTGGGGGAATGGAAAGGCTCTCCCTCTTCTTAGAAGGCCGCTGTCCTAGGATGAAGGCCCTCACAACCTCATTCAGTCTTCATCACCCCCTCCAGATACAGTCCCACTGGAATTAGGGCTGCAGCATGTGAACTAGGGGGACTTAGTTCAGTCCATAACATTTCTGTATGATTTCTTTTATTTTTTATTTTTTTGTATGATTTTTTTTAAAAACAAACATAATGTATTGATATTCACAGTTTCCTTTCATTGTTTGATTCATCAGGTGCTCTGTCACCTTTAGTAAATTGGGAACAGAAGGAAATCTGGCAGTTGGCCCCAGGGTGGGGGCTTGGGGGGCTTTATTATAGATTGTACCTCCTCTTCTAAGTGCCTTGAGCAGACAGTGTCCCTGGGCTGAGCTCCTGGTCCCTGAGGCCTCCCAGTTGCCAGCGAGGGCCCTTGAGGGTGCCCAGGAGCACGTCTGAGATGCTCTGGAACAGCCTACCGGAAATGAGCTTGTTGTAATTGATGGCAGTGAGTATCTAATGACCATAATTAGGCCAGTTTCGGTGCCCTGGGAGGACAGACGCTCGGAGCTGAGGGAGAGACAGAGCTACACGCAGGGCAGTTGGGAGAGGGCAAGGCACATTTTGCAAGCATGTAAAGTGACATCCAAACGTGTGCTCTCTGCACAGCCACGTCCACAGCTATAATTGGTGGTGACCTTAGCACGGGGTCGCTTTTTTTTTTTTAAGTTTTGCTTTTACTCCTATATTAAGGAGTAAAAGCAAATTAATTTTGCAAATTAAGGACATTTGTAAAAATGTAAAAAAAAAAAAAAAAAGACATCCAGTCTTAATAAAGCTTACAGGGTGTGGTAGCTTACCGTAGCAGCACCTCAAGACCTACGCCTGGCTAACACCACAGGGCCTAGGGTATGACGGGCATATTGCCTCCTTATTCATGGACATCTGGGTGGTTTCGGTTTTTCAAAATTACAGACAGTGTAGGGAATGTGTATCCTATAAATAGGGCATCTGTAGGTGTCAATGTTCCTGTAGGACAAATTCTCAGACCAGGAATTTGGAGATAAAGGATACGTACTTTTTCACTGTTAATCAGCATTTCAAAACTCGCCTCCAAAAATGGCTGTACCATTACATACCTGTAGAGAGATATGAGATATGAGAAAAGACTTGGGTATTCTCTGTAATTTGAGAATTTTCTCTGTAATTTCTCAAACTTTCATTTGAGTGTATTTTTGGTGGGTTTTTTTTTTTTTTTTTTAATCTCCAACACTTGGTGTGGTGTCCAGCTTGTGATGGGCTCCATAGATGCTTGCTGTTGGATAAATAGCACAAGAAAGACTGTCACATGCCTGCAGCAGCCCAGATGCACATATGGGCACACACAGACACACTCACCCTCACATGTGCCCACACCTCTGCGTGTACACACCTGCCTTCACTAAAGCCTCATGTTTCAACCCTGACCACTCCTTTCCCTGATTCAACTGAAGCCATAATGGAAAGTGAAGAGGTAGCCTCTCCAGCCCTGGGCATCAGGGCATGCTGGGGCCTTTCTGGGGAGGGAATGGGTCCCATGTGTCCCTCTTGGCCCACTCCTGATCCCCCTCCCAGACCATAGGCACTCAGGGAACAGCTGCAGAATAAACCTTATGCAGGAGTAGAGTATCTGCTGTGCCATCAAAGGGCCACATACAGGGCCCAGCAGAGGGAAGGTTCACAAAGACATACGTGAGTTTGGAAGGGTGTCAGGCAAGTCCCTGAGTGCCAGGTGTCAGATTCTAGGTCTCAACTGTGGGAGTCAGGGAGTCGTTGACATCTTTGAACAAAAGATTGGCATGATGAACAAGTGTTTGAAGGTAGTCCATTTGCAGGTGTACGTGATGGATGGAGAGAGGGATTTCCTCTGCAGATCATGGAGGGCGTGGGAGGGGTCAACACAGCAGGACCCAGGAATAGTGTTAAGGGAGAAGATGGATGGTCAGTTGATTTCAAGGGAGGTAGATTTGATAGAATTAGAAAACAGTGGAACTTGAACAGGAGGGCGTCCATTATCTACTCTGGGTGAGGAGAGATTAGGGGGACAGGGGCCTGAACCAAGACTAGGCAGTGCAGGTTAACTCTAGAGCAGACTTAGGACCCATCCAGGAGCCCCCAGGAGCTTGCGTCTGCAAGGACCAAATGGGGGATGTGTTTAGCCTCGCAAGTCCCTGTCCTGGTGTCCTGGTAGAGCACCGGAACTAGGTTTCACATCCGCTGCCTCTTGGAGATCAAGGCAGGTTGTGAGAGAATTGGCTCTCCACAGTGGAAGGCCGTGGGGAGCTGGTGGAGAGACAGCTCTCTCCCTCAGCTCTTCCAGAAAGTGCCTGCCTGCGACCCAGGGGGATGGGGTAGGAGGCAAGAGGCCCCACACACGAGGGAGATTCCTACAAGGATAGTTTTTTAGCTTCTTCAGTTATCACAAGTAAATTTGTGACAGAAAAGGTCCATCATTTTTTTTTTTTAATTTTTTTTTTTTTTTTAAAAGGTCCATCATTTATACAAGGAAGAGGTGAAGGACAAGCCATACGTAAATTTCTCTGAGAGGGCTCCACTCCTTTTTTATTTGAGTGCTGGAGTCAGTTAGTAGCTGATAGTATTAAAGGAGCCTGTTCCCAAGAAAACACTATTTTTTTTTTTAAATAAAGATTTTTGTTTATTTATTCCTGAGAAAGAGAGAGAGAGAGAGAGAGAGAGAGAGAGAGGCAGAGACACAGGCAGAGGGAGAAGCAGGCTCCCTGTGGGGAGCACTTAGGCTTTCTTGGGGCAGCCTGGGTGGATCAGCAGTTTAGCGCCGCCTTAGCCCAGGGCGTGATCCTGGAGATCTGGGATCGAGTCCCACGTTGGGCTCCCTGCATGGAGCCTGCTTCTCCCTCTGCCTGTGTCTCTGCCTCTCTCTCTCTCTCTCTCTCTCTCTCTCTCCCTCATGAATAAATAAAATCTTAAAAAACAAAACAAAACAAAACTTTCTGCAAAGTCAGATCTAGATGGACACCATCACCTCCTTCCTCACCCCACCCCCCCACAATGATCATCCACCCAGTTCTTTCTCTGTAGCTACAGACACTTCTTCAGTCACTGAAGAAGCAAACAAACTTCAGGTCCCACAAGACTGCCCCCCTCGGATCTGAGCCTCACTTTCCTTCTCTGCACTGCCTGGCTCCCACAGTCTCCTGGAGCTTTCTAGTCAGATTCTACTTCGCCAGATCCTGCAGCTGCTTTTGCAGAGATTAATGGCGGTCTCCTAATGACTAAGCCCACATCTCATCCCATGACTACTTCTGGTTTTTCCTTGACCTACCTGATCATTCTTTTCCATCTCCTCATCTGCCTGTCCCTTGTGTTGGTTTTCCAGCATTCGAGGGGCATGGCCTACTTCTCATAAGTATAGCTATGGGGATAGGTGGGTATATACAGATGTCCCAAGTACCACATGCAGATGACACACAAATACCTGTCTCCCACCCAAACTGGTCAATTCATCCCCAATTCCCAGTAAGCAGCCACCTCACGTCTGTGCTTGGCTGGGTCAGGGACTCAGGCTGGGTCAGCCTTTTCACCTGCCACTCTGCACACTGTGCTTGGGAGAATGTGCCATCCATGGCACTGTCCACATGAACTTAGGAATTGCCTGTCTCTCACACCCATATCTGGTGGTCAGGAATCCTGAGGACTCTCCCTCTGGAGGCCCTGTGGCTGCCCCGTGTCCACCTGAACATCGGCAGCTCTCCCCAAGGCCTCCCTTGCCTGTCTAGCCCTGCCCCTCAGCAGATCACCCTCTCAGCCCAGCTGGAATGCCTTTTCCAGGTTTTAGGGTCAAATGTCTTGTCTCTCTGCTTAAAATGTCTAAGTGGATTAGTTCATCTTTTCTGGTACCCTCTGGATCAAGCTTTTCCTCTCTGACTTTATAGCACCAATTCCCCTCCCCAACACACATAGTCACAACAGATGCACACCACCACAGTATCGCACTGATAGCAGGCTGGCAGTCACATTCATGTCCATGCCTGAGCTGGTATGGGCATCTGGAAATGTGCACTCCCCACCTTCTGGAGGCATGGTTCAGGGCTTCGGGCTTCTCCAGTGCTAGGTGCCACCCCAAACTCGCCCTATCAAGTCCTCCTATATGTGCCCACATGGCTACACTGAATGGTAGCCTGTCTTCACCTCCTGGACTGTGCTCCTATGTGGCACCTGGACCACTTTCAAAGTGAGGAACTCAGTGTTTCTTACAGATGAAAGGAAGCCTTTGTTTCCCCTCAAGTGTTCAGATATGACACCAGTGCTAATAGTCTATTGTGATTGTTTTTGCTCAGCCTCCACTGATTCGGTCCCATCTCTCCTGTCTAGTGTTAGGCATCCATGGCATTCAAGAAGAAGGTCCCTCCAATGCTCAGCTCATGAGGTTGGATAACATGCTGCTGGCTGAGGGTGTATCCAGGCCGGAGAGGCGAGGAAGAGGAGGATCGGCGGCAGCGGCCAACACAGCAACACCAGGTGGCTGTCCAAATGACAATAGCCTTGAGCACTCTGACTACAGGGCCAAGCTGTCCCAGATCCGACAGATTTACCACTCTGAGCTAGAGAAATATGAACAGGTGATCTTTCTGCATGGAAGAGTTTTTATCATGTGAATGCGCATTTGTCAAAGCAAAACATGGAACGCTAACCACCTTTCTTTTGTGGCACAGACCAGAGAGTACATGCACTTGGTCTCACAGCAGAGGTGGCCAATTTTGCTGGAAACCCTTTGCATTCACTTCTTAATAGCCAGCCTGTGTGGGAGCTGCAGGGGGCGGCAGGTGGCTGGTCCCACATGGAGTCCCGAACCCACCGGCTGGGTGGTCACAGGCTGGCATGTATGTTCCCACCCCAGGCTTGCCGTGAGTTTACCACACATGTCACCAACCTTCTCCAGGAGCAAAGCAGGATGAGGCCCGTCTCACCCAAGGAGATTGAGCGCATGGTCGGTGTCATCCACGGCAAGTTCAATGCCATCCAGATGCAGCTGAAGCAGAGCACCTGCGAGGCTGTGATGACCCTGCGTTCACGGTTCCTCGATGCCAGGTCAGGCCCTACGTGCTTCCCGTGACCCTAGGGTTGTCTCTTAAGAAGAACCGAATTGCTGCTGGTTTGGGTTTAAGTTCTGGGGGGCTTCCCAGCCTGTCCTGGGGCTCCAGCTGTGACCAGGGGTGCAGCCCTCACACAGCTTCTTGAGAGGCAATCAGAAGTGCTGACTTTGGCACACCTGGGTGGCTCAGTCAGTTAAGCATCTGCCTTCGGCTCTGGTAATTATATCAGGGTCCTGGGATCAAGCACAACATCAGGCTCCTTGTTCAGTGGGTGATCTGCTTTTCCCTCTCCCTCTGCTCCTCCCCCCTGGCTGTGCACGCACTCTCTCTTTCTCTCTCTAATAAATAAAATCTTAATAAAAAAATAAAAGTGCTGACCTCTAGGAAATCACAGACGGGGACACAGGGACGTTATGAGAGGCCGGTGCACATACTGCCTGAGGCTGTCCGTCTTTGCAGGCGCAAGCGGCGGAACTTCAGCAAGCAGGCCACGGAAGTGCTGAATGAGTATTTTTACTCCCATCTGAGCAACCCTTATCCCAGTGAAGAAGCCAAAGAAGAGCTGGCCAGGAAGGGCGGCATCACAGTCTCCCAGGTGATGGGCCTCCCTGAATGTAGGAGGGGGAGAAGCTTGTGTCCAATGAGGAGGACACCCAGGGAAGTTCATTAACTGTATGGACTCGGACAGAGTGTGAAGTCCCTGAGGCAAGCACCAGTGGCACGTGGAGTGTGGCCCTCGTCACACTTGTATCACAAGGATGTTCTGTGTTGCATAAGGAAGGTTAGCATATTAGCATAAGAGAAGAAAGAGAACTTGGAACAAAATTAGGACTTGAAATGATAGACCAGCTCTTGTGCCAAAGAACTGGTTCAGCTATCCTGGGAGAGGCCTGGATGTACACATGCTTGATTGTTTCTCCAGTGGCCCAGAGTGTGTGACCAGGGTTATACAATGTCAGGCAACATCTGGCTCCACACGAGGAGCAGTGGTACAGATTGCAGATGGGACCCGAACAGCCTTGGGAGAGCCTGGTAGCCTGGTCCTCCAGTGTCCTCAGTGGAGCTGGGGGCGAGAGAGGTGGAGCTGAGGGGACAACCCAAGAAACATCTTAGACGGTTTCAAGGTGGGAATGGTGAGGACGGGCAGCTCAGGAGCTCCAATCAGGGTCAGGCTGCACCCCCAGCCCCTGGCAGCAGAGCTGACTGGCGCTAATGCTAGCTCGCTGGATCTTGCCACCAGCTCCAAGGAAGCCCCCTCCTCCAGCTGTACAGTCGGAGGGGCTGAGATTCCAGCCCAATCTGGCTGCCTCCAGAGCCCATGCCCTTAGCCAGAGCTCTCTACCCTGGCCCAGGCCAAGTCCAGGCTGCAACTTCATGATAAGGGGCACACAGGAACCTGTAGGGTCCCACAGGCAGAAGAACCTGCAGGTGTCCTGGTCACATCTGACTTCACTCACCCTGGAACTGCTCTGGCATCCCCAGCACCAAGGCCAGAGCTGAAGGAAGGTGCACACCTCACGAGCTTCAGGGCCACACAGAAGCATGAGGTGTGGCGCTTGCTGGTCACCTTGTGCTGTCTTCTGAAGAACAGCCAGATTCAGTTCAAGGCCCAGAGCCTATGGAAAGCAGATGGGTCTTGGGTCTAGACTTCATCGAACAGAGGGTCAGTTGCAAACAAAAGTTTGAAAAGCACTAGCCACATCCCAGTGACTCCCCCTCTGTGGTAGTGCCCTAAGATGCCCACCCACACATACCAACCAGCAGCAGAATTCTGTGCTGGGAGCCCCTCCCCAGTGTGGTGCATCCACCAGGTCTCAGGACAGCCTGAAGTGGCTAACAGTGGAGGGGAGATTCTGAATTTAAGGTACAGATGTGCAAGCTGTGAGGTTCACCTAAGGAAAAGGTAATGGGGGCACCCTTAGGGCAAGGGGTGTCACAAATAAGGCCACAGACGTTTTCAAGCTAGAATCAGCTGCAGCTGCAGGCTGAGGAGGCCCGAGGGAGAAAGGGGCAGGTTGCTGAGCCACAGATGAGGTGACAGGCAGAACCTCGGCAGCAGCCGCAGCAGGCTCAGCTGGAAGGGCCAGAGGGATTGGGTGGGGGTGGCCAGTGGCTCCAGGCCACACCGGCCGAGAGAATATCTGAGAGCCTGCTTGAGGTGCCCATGTTGAGGTGTTCCCCGTGGAGAGGGTGGACACTGCTCTTCCCCAGCCCCTGGGTCCCCCATCTGTCCAGAACAGGGCCAGCCTCCCACACACAGAAAAGCTTGCTCTCTGCCCTCCTAAAATGCCAGTTAATATGGAAAACTGCTTGCTGCCATTCCTCTGCAAATTCAGTTCCACAAAGACATTCTAGCACATTCCTTGTAGGTGGGAGCCAAGTGCTGCTCTGGCTGCCCTCACACCCCGGGGGCAGGCACAAGGAGACCCGGTGTGAGGGGCAGGGAGCGCACATAAGGGCTTTTTCTTTTCGCAGTTAACATGCAGAGGATAATGTGGAGCACTTGGGTAGGGACATTAAATAAATACATTTTCAAGAGAGAAAAGGTCATCAAAACCCTGCCACCGTCACTCAACTGTTTTTTTTTCTGTTCATTGACCCACACGTATTTCACTGCAGGGCCCCAGGCCTTAGTCTGGGGTATTGAAGTGTTTCCAGTCATGGCTGTCTCCACAGGAAGGTGCTGGTCAGGGGCTGACAGATTCTGCCCCCAGGGGAAATTTTCACTGTCATAACCCTTGGGTGGGGCGCTACTGGCATCTAGTCGGGGGAGATGCTGCTCAGCACCCCACAGCGTCCAGGACAGCCCTGAGGTAGAGAATGACCCCGGGGAGAAGCCCTGGTCAGTCCTGGTGCAGATTTGGAGTCAGCTGGGCTCGGCCCGCTCAGCCCTGGGCTTCTCCACCTGCCGAGCCTGCTTGCTTGTAGATTGGCTGTGACAGCAGCTGCCCCAGCTGCTCCGAGCACTAGACAGGCGCTTAGCTCAGTGTTCAGCTCCTCTCCACTGCCTGCCAGTTCGTCCACCTGTGTCATCCTTTGATAAGTTGTGGATCAATGTGATCTTTCCTTAGACTGAATTCCCAGGAGTGGAGTTACCGGGTCCCCAGGGAGGCGTGTCTCCCTGGGTCTCACTTTCCCTAAAGAACAATCTGGAATCTAATCTGTTCCTGCCCCTGCAGGAAGAGGAACAGTGCTCCTCTTTCCACATGTCAGACATCCTGTTTCCTTCCAGCTCCTTCCCATCCCTGTTCCAGCAGCACGTGGTAGGACAGGCCGGCTCTGGGGTGACCTCCACCCACTGCAGCCATTTCCCTGTGTCCATGGTTCAATCAGTGCCAGCTTCTCCGTCCCAGCCTCTCACCCGGCCCCAGGGCTGCTTGTTGCCACTCAGGGATGTCCCTCCTGGGCAGTGGGAGCACAGGCATCTCAGAGAGAGCCCACCATATGTTCATGTTACCTCATTACTGGGTTAGCTTTTCCAGCGACTTCTTTCTCTGTGGTGTCCACAGGTCTCCAACTGGTTCGGCAACAAAAGAATTCGGTATAAAAAGAACATGGGGAAGTTTCAAGAAGAGGCTACCATTTATACTACTAAAATGGCAGTCGACACCACCAAAGTCGGGGGCCTGAGGAGCCAGGCTAGCTGTCCATCAACACCCAGCTCTGGTGAGTGACTGCCCAGCCCAGGGCCTGTCCTCCACACATAGGCATGCCGCTGAGCTGCGCAGGAAGGGATAAGAGGGGCCGGGGCTGCCAGAGACCTCTGTGGAGCAGATGCCGGCAGGAGCTGCATTCCTGGCTGAGGGGCTAGTAGATCCCACCTGAGGAGCCTCTGTAACTTTTGGAGCTGGAACACTAGTCCTGATACCTCACACCCCTTCTAGGTTCCTCTGATCCCTTCCCACTGACCAGTGCCGGGGATGCACTTATCACCCTACAGACACTGGCCTCTCTCCGCCGTACTCCTGCAGGAGGCAGCTTGCGGTCCCAGGTGAGTCTCAAAGCACAATCCAAGGATGCCCTGGGGTCCCTGCTTCAGTGTTGGGGCAGAGACTCAGAGACAAAGTGGGTAGGGGGTCCTGGGAATGGGCCATCTTGCCAGCTACCTCTCAGCCTCCCCAAGGCTCTCTCAGGAATCCCAGCAATGAAGAAGGGCCCACTGGATACTCAGTCCATTGCCTTGATGACTGCAGGTTGGCTAAGCTGCCTCTGGGACCCGACTCTGTGGGGCCCACTTTGCAAAGACATGTTCCTTTCACTCCCAGCCCCAGGACTCAGGAAGTCACGGTAGCTGCTGAGCTGTTGGGAAGGAGCCCTCCTTCCCAGCGGGCATCTGTACCTGGAGGGGGTGGGAGGGGACAGACAGACAAGGCCCTGACCCTTGGGACTTGGAGCCCTACTAGGCTCAGACCTCCACCACATCAGTGCCTTGGCCTTGGCCTTGGCCTTGTCACCCACCTAGGGCCCAGCTGGGTCAGAGTGAACATCCATTTTGGTGGCTGGGAAAATGAGCCGGGGATCATAAGCATCTCAGACATGCCCTCTGGAACTTTCTCAGGGTGTTGGGCTAGCCAGGATTAGGGGCCCCATCCCTCTCTTGGCCCTGGTGCCTCCCCAGCTCCCTGCTGTCACAAGGGCCTGGCCCACCCACAGGGCCATCCTGAAGAGGCTGTGAGCACAGTTGTGAGGTGTCTTATAGGTTCAAGGCTGTGTGGCATCTGGCAAGGCCTTAGCAGACCTTTTCCTTCACACAAGTGTAGCCTACAGTGCCAGGTGACCCCCACTGATTTACCCCCTAATTGGTACAGGGACTGGATGCCTCCTGGTGCCATTTGGCAGGACCTGGCACAGGGTCCTGCATGTCCTGTCACCACAGTAACCCTACAGCCCCATAATGAGCACCTGGGCAGAGCGGGGAGCTCTGTGGCTGGCTCAGTGCCTCAGGTGTAGCGGGTGTGAGTATGAGAGTGGGGAGCTGATAGACAAGCTCCGTCCTTACCCCTAGAACCAGCCCAGGAGATCTGGAGTCTCGTGGCTTCCTTGGACCAGGAGGCAGGTCCTATCCACGCAGCAGAGTAAGTGGGAATGTCCTTGGTCTGGTGTGGACGCCCCACCTGTGCTGGGGTGGGTGGGGCACAGATGCTTTTTTAAGAGGGCAGACCCCGAGGGCGGAGGCCACCTGGCCAGAAGCCATGGCCTCCACTCTGTGTGCCCAAGGAACATCTGGGCTGCCCTCTGGCTGCCAGTCCCACACCTGGATACTAGCCTGTCACCTGTCAGTCCTGTGAATGGACCCCCCCTCCCTTCACCACTCATGGCCTCCTTCCTGGAACACAGGCCTGTGGGTGTTCGAGGGCACAGTGACCCCCTGAGGCTGGTGCTCATCCCAGCTGCTGTCAGACTGATGGGCAGGGTGCCCCGTGTCACGGATGAGGCGGCCCCCTCAGGAAGCCAGTGGTCCGCTGATCCAGTCACCTGACACTGGCCTCTGAAGCGCAGGCACTGGGGCAGCACCAGGGGACACGTGGCGAGGAAGGAGCTGTGGTGGGGAGGGGCAGGGGGCAGGGTCTACGGTCTGGTGGGGTCAGATGAGGTAGAGAATGCAGGCAGGAGGCCTCAGCCTGTCAGGGAAAGTGCTAGAGAGAGGAAGGTGAGGAAGAACTTGTGTGATCGCCGCCAACTTAGCAGGGACCCAGCAAGCCCTCAGGGTCACGTGGAGGGTATGACATCTGGGACCACTGGGCTTGGAAGCCGCCCTCCGGGCACATGTCAGGAAGCAGAATGGCCCTGCTCTCGTGGGCTGCAAACAGGACTCACCACAGAGCAGACCACTCGCAAAGAGCCGCTTCCAGTGGTGTTTTCCACTACAGTGGGTGGGGAGATCCCATGGGCAAACATCCCAAGGCTGCGTGTACCTGCTACTGTCCTTGCACGGCAGACAGAGTCCCCATGCCTGGGGACCATGGCTGCTACTCTTCTGGCTGCGCAGCCAGACCAGCGTCCAGCCAGGTCCTGAAGCTCCTTCCGGCTCTATCATCAGCTCCAGGCCAGACCAGGCTGCCTCCCGCTCAGAGTGTGGAGAAGCCTCGGCTGCTGGGATCCCTGGGTGGCGCAGCGGTTTGGCGCCTGCCTTTAGCCCAGGGCGCGATCCTGGAGACCCAGGATCGAATCCCACGTCGGGCTCCCGGTGCATGGAGCCTGCTTCTCCCTCTGCCTATGTCTCTGCCTCTCTCTCTCTCTCTCTGTGACTATCATAAATAAATAAAAATTTAAAAAAAAAAAAAAAAGAAGAAGAAGCCTCGGCTGCACCACGATGCCACATCTGTCCTTGACCAGAGCCTCGTCGGGTGGCCAGTGGAGGCCATTCCGGCCGGGGAAGCTCGCCCATGTCAGGGGTCAGGCAGTGAGGCCAGCTGTGACCCAGGAGGGCCCCACAGTCCCTCCGCTGGCTCCTGGCTCCTCTCCTTGTTTCTCGGTTCATCTCAGTTCATGGCCTTCTGACCCCCAGTCTCTGTCTTTACAGGCCAAGAGTGGCTGGCAGGGAGCCGCGCCCCCGGCGTCCACCGCTTCGCCCGCTGGAGACCCCGGCAGCGTCCACTCAGACGCATCTAATTAAGGTTTGGAGTCGACCAGAAAAGCGGACCGGGTGGCCTGCAGTGGTTTGCAGGCACCCGAGTCTTTGCTGCGCGTGCAGCTGATTACCTCAAAGACCCAGAACCGCAGCAGGTGGCAGGCGCCATCCATTGCTTGCCAGCTGGGATCTGAAATGGGCTGAGATGCTGCTCATTTTCTCAATTCAGTTCATTTTTTTAATAGTAATTTTATGATAAGACTGTGAATTGTTTCTTCTAGGACTTGTCACAAATTCTCCCATTAAAATTTTGGACTTATTTTCATGTCAATGTTGGTCATATCAGGTTTGTTTCAGCGACCGCTGGCCGAGCAGGGTGGGTCGGAGTGTGGATCTGGCCGCTCCTGGGGTCCCTCGTGGGTCTGCTCCCCCAGGCGCTGCCTTCCCCGCTCTCTTCTGTTGTTTCCTTCCATATGTTGTGAGCTCCAGATTTTACTGGGGATGGGTTTGATGTTTTTTTTTTTTCTGTTAACATAAGTTCTACCATCCTCCAATGACCTGTCAATACACTCCCCGAGCGAGAGCGAGTGAGCGCTGTGTCGGTGCAGCGCTGAGGGCCTCGGCGCATTAACCCCCCTCATTCCTGGGTGACCTCCCGGCTGCCCCAGTTCCTCCTCTGCTGGCGTCTTCAGATGGGCCCTGCCGCCTCCTCCCACCCTGTCTAGGCCCTGGCCCCTCCTCCCTTCTCCAGAGGCCACCAGTGCCTGCCAGTTCCCAGGCCATCCCACCCAGATGCCCTGTGACAGGCTGTGATGTGTCCCAGCTACATGTCCCTACTTTGAACGCCCTGCTGTTCTCTGCATGGTGCAGCTTGGGAGGGCCACCACCTCCATGGCTGCCAGGATTTTCCTCCAGCCAATGAAGCGCCATGGCAGGAGCCCCTCGGCCTCAGCGCTTGGTGTCTGTCCCTGGCTGCGGCTGCTCAGGTGCCAGCTGGGGACCAACCCAGCACTGCCTGCTGTGGGTATTTCTCCTCACAAGGCTCCATGTGGGTTTTCTGTCGTTTGCATCCATACAGTGGCAGCTGACTCCCTCCCCCTGCCTGAGATGCCTGTCCTCAGATCTGGCCTGTTCTCAGTTCCTGCAGCCTGCCTCCTGGCTCCCCGCAGCCCAGGATTCACTGGCAGACCAGGGCCCTGCTCTAGTGAGATTACATTCCAGAGAAAAAAAGAATAAACATGAGCAGAAGTCTGGGGGTGGGCTCAGGGCCCACCTCCTGGAGAAGGTGCCTTTCTCCCCTTTGAGAAAGAGAGGGAGGCAGTGCTCAAGAGCACAGTGATGGGGGAGGGGCAGAGAGAGGGAGAAGCAGGCTCCCTGCTGAGCAGGAAGCCCAACACCAGGCTCATCCCAGGACCCCAGGATCATGGCCTGAACTGAAGGCAGACACTGAGCCACCCAAGTGCCCCTCCTCTTTCTTTTTAAAATCGTGGCAAGATGGGACTCCTGGATGGCTCGGCTGTTAAGCTCTGCTCAGGGAGTGATCCTGGAGTTCAGGAATCGAGTCCCACCCACATTGGGCTCCCTGAGGGGAACCTGCTTCTCCCTCTACCTATGTCTCTGCCTCTCTCTCTCTCTCTCTCTCTCTGTGTCTCTCATGAATAAATATATATTTTTTTTATTTTTTTTGAATAAATATATTTTTAAAAATTGTAGTAAAATATATATATAACATAAAACTTTTCATTTTAACCATTTAAAGACTCCAGTGGCACGGATTACATTCACAATGTGTTGTGAAATCACCACCTCTCTCTAGTCCCAGAACGTTTCCTCCCCCCCCACAAAGGACACCTGGTCCCCACCAGTAGTCACTCCTCACCCCTTCCCCCACCCCTGGCAACCACCACCCTGCTTTCCGTGTCCATGGATTTATCTGTTCCCAACATTTCACATACATGGGATCATATTCTCTGCGGCCTCTTGTGACTGGCTTCGCTCACTGAGCATGAACGTTTTCCAGGTTCGTCGTGTGTCAGGGCTTCATTCCATTTTATGATAATATCTCACCCAGGAAGGTAGGTTTGAGATGAGACCTTAGGGAGGTGAGCCAGGGAGCATGCAGTGTGGGGCGGGTGGGCTGGGTACTGCCCCCGGTGCCCACACAGATGGAAGGGATGAGAGGTGCCCGCCCGAGGGGGGAGCCGGGCTGGTGTGCGCAGTGGGGGCCGCGGGGGCTCAGGTCTTCACAGACCCCCCCCCAGCTGCTGAGCCCAGAGTGGACTGAAGGGGGTGGCGGCCAGAGGGTCCTGTGATCACCGGGAGGAGGGTGGGCAAATGCAGGCAGGGTAGGCAGGGTGGGAGGCACATATCTGACTTGCTGTTGAGTGGGAGTGGGGTGGCCTGAGCCACAGGGAGAGTAGGTAGGATGCCATGGAGGGAAGGTAGCTGGGCTCTGGACCGTCAGGGCTGGGGTGTCTATCACACAGCTGGATGTATTAGTTGTGTTCAGGGGAGAGAAATTTGGGAAGTCCGGAGAGGCCGGAATATGGGACAAAAACCAAGAGAGCATGTCATGGAAGACGGAAGGCTAGATCTCAGGAGCAGGAGCTGCATTAGCATCTATTTTTTTTAATTTTTATTTATTTATGATAGTCACAGAGAGAGAGAGAGAGAGAGAGGCAGAGACAGGCAGAGGGAGAAGCAGGCTCCATGCACCGGGAGCCCGACGTGGGATTCGATCCCGGGTCTCCAGGATCGCGCCCTGGGCCAAAGGCAGGCGCTAAACCGCTGTGCCACCCAGGGATCCCCGGGCGGTCACTTCTAGATGCTAATGCAGGGGATCCCTGGGTGGCACAGCGGTTTAGCGCCTGACTTTGGCCCAGAGCACGATCCTGGAGACCCGGGATCGAATCCCAGGTCGGGCTCCCTGCATGGAGCCTGCTTCTCCCTCTGCCTGTGTCTCTGCCTCTCTCTCTCTCTCTCTCTCTGTGTGTGACTATCATAAATTTAAAAAAAAAAAATTTAGAAGTGACCGCCCGGCGCAGCCCTGTGGGTTGGGGCGCCGACCACCGACCACCGACGGCTTCAAGACAGAATCAGCGACTGGAGCACAGTCGGGCCGGAGGAGATTCCCAGCGGAGAGATGGCCAGGCACCCCGCGACGTGGGAGGCCAACCGGGCAGCAAGCACCGGGCAGGTCTTGGGGTGGGAGGGGGTGGGCTGCGCCCGGACAGGTCGTCTGGGCAACAGGGAGGTGTGACGGGGAGGTGGAGGGTGCGGGCGGGGAAGGCGGGCCCAGGCCCGAGGCCGGCGTTCCCGGGGACACAGACAAAGCAGCGACTCTCGGGCCGGCGGGCGCAGGAGCCCTCCCCCCACCGCCTGGCCTCCCGCCCACGGGCGCCCTCTGGTGGCCATGGTGTGAATTAGGACCGTGGTTCTCTGGAGCTGGGTCTTTGGGTGGGGGTGGGGGTGTAATTTGAAAGAATATCTTTGCTCAAATTATTTTTTTAAAAAGATTTAATTTATTCATGAGAGACAAAGAGAGAGAGAGAGAGGCAGGGTCACAGGCAGAGGGAGAAGCAGGCTCCATGCAGGGAGCCCGACGTGGGACTCGATCCCAGGACTCCAGGATCACGCCCTGGGCCAAAGGCAGACGCTCAACCTCTGAGCCACCCGGGCGTCCCCTTTGCTCAAATTCTGCACATAAAGTCGCACTTTATTAACATTTATTTTATATTGTGCTATTCAAAAACTCCTAGGGACGCCTTAATGGCACAGTCTGTTGAGCCTCTGACTCTTGGTCTTGGCCTAGGTCTCGATCTTAGGACCCTGAGATAGAGCTTCGCATAAGACTCCTGGCTCAGCGAGGAGTCCGCTTCAGTTTCTCTCTCCCCCTCTCTGACCCCCCACTCGTGCTCTTTCTCTAAAATAAATAACTCTTTTTTAAAAAACAACACCTGAAATGTGGCCTCGCAAGAATAATTGAGCCATTAATATTACAAGAATGCAGAGGAGTCATTCAGCACCCCCAGAGGGCCCTGCAAGCAGAATGGGTGCTGATGGGGTCTCCATGAGACAGGTAGGAACGCTGAGGCTCAGAGGCTTCCCAACCTGGTCCCCAGGGCCCCAGTTAGATACTGGCAGAGCCACGGCTGTGATTCTGAAGGCCTCACTACTGGGACTGCTCATCCATTCAGCTGCTCAAGAGGGCAATTTTCTAGAATCTGTGAGTATTAAAAGTGCACACACCTTTTTTCTCATCAATTTCCCATCTAAGAATTTTCTACAGATAAACGTACACAAGTATACAAATATATGTATGCAAGAAAGGCAAAATGAAAGCATTTCTTGCCACATTTCTAACTCCAAAATATTGAAAACAAATATCAGTTGGGGACTGTTTAAATCAGTTGTCTTCCTTCTGCTTCTCTGCTGGCCTGGAGAGAGAATGGGGATCCCACGAGACTGGATGTGACGATGTGGAAGCTGTAGAGAGACTTCCTAGCGGATCCCGTGTCAGTAGATGGTTCTATCATCCCTGCTGATTTCGCCTGGTGCCTGTGTGTATCCACTTCCCACTCACATGTGTGCAGGGATGTGTCCACATGTGACACTAAACCAGCTGAGATGACTCCTGTTCTCTAAATGGCATTGTATTCAGGAAGCATCCTCAAGTCGCCAGCGAGGTAACTCGACTACTTTGGTTTGGGAATCAGACTTTAGAAGCTCCCCTAAGTTGTATGTCCAGGTTCTGTGACCGCTAGTCACTGTACCAGAACTCCTCAGGTACACATTCTAAAGAGCACTGATCTGTCTGAATACTGACCCGTCACTAACTTGTTTCCTAGGACCCAGCGTTTGTAGCACGTGTATTGTGATTTCCCTGGCTTACTTGTGTTTTGCACTGTTGAATTTTGACAGGGTAGTTGCCACTTTATTTGTGCAACACTGCTGTACCTAACTGCAGATTTTTAATTTTTTTAAATTTTTTTAAGATTTATTTATTTATTTATGATAGACATAGAGAGAGAGAGAGAGAGAGAGAGAGAGAGAGAGGCAGAGACACAGGAGGAGGGAGAAGAAGGCTCCATGCAGGAGCCTGACATGGAATTCGATCCCAGGTCTCCAGGATCAGGCCCTGGGCCGAAGGCGGCGCTAACTGCAGATTTTTTAAAGAAACTTAATCTTTTATGTTCTTAATGAAGTTTATATAAATAAAACTTACAACTAAAAAAATAAAAAAGAGGAGCACCTGGGTGACTCAGTTGCTTAAGCATCTGCCTTTGGCTTAAGGTCATGATCACAAGGTCCTGGGATCGAGCCCTGCATCCGGCTCCCTTCTCTGCAGGGAGCCTGCTTCTCTCCTCTCTCTCTCTCTCTCATCTCTCTTGCCCTGCTTGCTTGCTCACTCTCTCTGTCAAATAAATAAATAACATCTTTATTTTAAAAAAAGAAATGGGGGATCTCTGGGTGGCTCAGTAGTTTGGCACCTGCCTTCGGCCGGGGGCACGGTCCTGGGGTCCCGGGATCGGGTGCCCTGTCAGGCTCCATGTGTGGAGCCTGCTTCCCCCTCTGCCTGTGTCTCTGCCTCTCTCTCTTTGTTTCTCGTGAGTGAATGGATGGAATCCTTAAAAAAAAAAAAGAAGAGGGACGCCTGGGTGGCTCAGAGGTTGAGCGTCTGCCTTCAGCCCAGGGCGTGATCCTGGAGTCCCAGGATCGAGTCCCACATTGGGCTCCCTGTGAGGAGTCTGCTTCTCCTTCTGCCTGTGTCTCTGCCTCTCTTTCTCGGTGTCTCTCATGAATAAATAAATAAATAAAATATTTAAAAAAGAAAGAAAGACAAGAGAAAGAAGAAAGAAAGAAGAAAGAGGGATCCCTGGGTGGCGCAGCGGTTTGGCGCCTGCCTTTGGCCCAGGACGCGATCCTGGAGACCCGGGATCGAATCCCACATCGGGCTCCCGGTGCATGGAGCTTGCTTCTCCCTCTGCCTGTCTCTGCCTCTCTCTCTCTCTCTCTCTCTCTGTGTGATGACTATCATAAATAAATAAAAATAAAAAAATTTAAAAAAGAAAGAAAAAGAAAGGAAGAAAGAAAGAAAGAAAGAAAAGAGGGATCCCTGGGTGGCGCAGCGGATTAGCGCCTGCCTTTGGCCCAGGGCGTGATCTTGGAGACCCGGGATCGAATCCCACCTCGGGCTCCCGGTGCATGGAGCCTGCTTCTCCCTCTGCCTGTGTCTCTGCCTCTCTCTCTCTCTGTGACTATCATAAATAAATAAAAGAAAGAAAGAAAAAGAAAGAAAGAAATGGGGTGGAGAGGGGCATCTTATATCCAAATATCTTTGGAAGGAGACACCGGTCACAGCCATGACCTCTAGGGAGGAAGCCAGGGGTCTAGGGGTTGGCAGGGAAGGCCACCTCTTGTTCCTCCTTATACCCTTGGGCAGCCTGCATTTTAACAACCCCAAAGAGGGACAGGAGTTGGAGCCCTTGAAACTCTGACCACACTTCTCAGCCAGCCCTGCTCATGGTCGTCCCACCAGCCTGGGGCTTAGGAGGCGCATGATGAGAGGGAACCCATCAGGCGAGGGAAGCGGAGGCCACAGCACAGAGAGGACAGGAGGGTGAGGGCCAGCCGTCCGGCCGCTGTGTCCCGCCACCCACCACCAGGGGTCGCCGTGGCCCGCAGACCCGGCCGCGAGCGCCGAGCTGGGGGCCTGGAGCCCGGGCCTCCCCCAGGGTCGTGACGCCGCCCCGCCCCCGCAGTGTGGCTGTGCTGCCCCAGGGCCGACCCACCCAAAGGGCCGGGCTCCGGGCAAGAAACGGGACCTCGTTCGCCACTGTTACTATTACTCAACTTGTCTCTTCTCGAAGGGCGTCTCTGTGAAGCGGGAATAGAAAGTAGGGCACTGAGGACAGTGTCCGCGTCGGGGGCGCTCTCAGGTCCGGGCTGTCTTGTCCCCATTCCCCGAGGGGGACACTGAGGAAGACAGGAGGCCGCTCGTCGGACCGGGTGGGCGTCGCTGGGCCGGGGTAAACGTGCACAGGGTGGACTCCTTCTCTCGGCCCGTTCTCCTCGCGGCCGCCAGAGGGCGATCCTACAGCGTGAATCGGATCCCGCCGATTGCCTTACCCCGCCGGCTCTCCCTTCCCTCTCAGCATCCAATCCCCCCTCCATCTCCGCCCCCAGGGCCCCACAAGGTCTGTCTTTGACGTTCTCTCTCCCTGCGCCAGCCTCCTCACCGCCCCTCCCAGAACGCCTTCCCACCCCAGGGCCTTTGCACTGATCGCCTGGCTAACGGCTGCACTGCTGCGGAGGCTCTCCTCAGCTCCCAGCCCCACTCCCCCCAGCCCTTCCAGGCGCTGCCCTCTGAGTCCCTGCTCCCTACTGACCCCCAGGTGAGCCAGCATCCTGGGACTTCAGCTGCGATGCTGGGGGCATTGTCCCGCCTGGCACCTCCTTCTCGTCTGGGGTAGAGATGGGGCGATTCCAGCAGTTGCCGGGGCTGGGGGCAATTGCCCTGAAATCATGGGGAGGAGAGTGGCTGTGTGTCCCTAGAGACAAGGCTGCCCCTCTCTGGCCTCACCCTTAGGCCAGCCTGGTGGATGGGGCAGTCCTGGGGAGGGCTGAGAGGTGAGAGCGGGGTGTGTTGGGGGGTCTCTGACCTCAGTCACCTCACGTTGGTCCTAGGTCGAAGTTTCCCGCAGCTTCTGGTTTAATTTCTTGATCTCTCCTGGGCTGGGGCAGAGTTAGGGGACCCACAGGTGCTTGGTCTCTGTCCACCTAGACCCCGCCCCTCACTGACCCCCCCCCCCCCCACTCAGGGACCTGGGCTCTGCCGGCTCCGCTCGTCTCCCCCATTCCTGACCCTGAGTCTAGCCGCTCTGCGCAGGCGGTGTCATCTACCTGGGGTGTTGGGCCGCACCCCCATCCTGGCCCCGCCCCTTCTCTCCCTGAAGCTCCTCCCCTGACGCGTGCTGCTCCAGGCCCCAGGCCTTCTCCATCCCCAGGGAAGCCTAGAAGGTCACCTGGGACAGAGGGGAGGGTCAGAGATTGAGGTTCTGGCCGCTGCTGCCCTGTGACCTGAGAGGGGGTCAGAAGGGCCCGGGCCAAACCCCTTTCAGGTTTCCCTTCCTCCCTCCCTGCACCCCAGTCTCCCACCTCCAAGAATGGCCACAACCCCCCAGGGCCACTAAGGGTGTGATCCTTGAAATAGGGGGCTTGAAGGCTCCCCAACTGGGAATTCAGAGGCTCCCCATGTGCAAGCCCTAAGTGAAACTTCCAGATCCCCTAAGCCAGTACATGGGAAAGATTTAGAGGGCTCCCCCAGTCCAGGTGGCAGAGGCATGTCCCGCCCAAGTTAGGTGCACTCGTGCTGTGGCAGTTTCCAGTTTCAAGGCCCCCACATGCAGTTCCAGCGCCTGAGGAGGGCCCAAACCCAAATGCTAGTAAAGATTTCTGTTCCAGCACACCTGGGTGGCTTAGTGGTTGAGCATCTTCTTTGGCTCAGGGTCCTGGGATCGAATCCCGATCCCTCTGCCTATGTCTCTGCCTCTCTCTCTCTGTCTCTGTGTCTCTCATAAATAAACTTAAAAAAAAAAAAAAGGTTTCTGTCCCCCTGAGACTCCAGGCGGTATTTCGAGACCCTCACCCGGAGCCCTGGAGGAAGCCTGGAGGCCCGCAGATGCCGGTGGGGAAATCGAGGACCTGATTTAGGTGCTTTGGGGAGTTTTAACTTCCCCACTCGACATCACTGCAGAGCTCTGGAAGTGGCAGTAGCTAAGGGAGGGGGGCTGGGGCTGCCTGGGACACCCCGGCTCAAATCCCTGCCTCTCTTCACACGTTACTGAGGGTGATCGTTGCAGTTAGTGAGCACCTACTGCATGCCAGCTTGCATTCACTAAGACCTGAAGAAGCAGAGGCCAGCTGTTCACCTGAGGGAAACTGAGTCTGTGAGGTTGACTGGGGACAGGGCCTAGGTTTGACCCAAGAGGCCAGGTTTTGTGTTCAAAGGTCTCTGTGGTAACCCAGCAAGGGTTCACCCAGAGCCCCCACCTCACTGAGCGGGACTGTGGGAGTCATGGAAAGTGTGTGAGCAGCTGCGTGACTGGAGCCTCTGGAAAGCTGGAGACCCTGGGGCCTGCCAGCTGCCACTGTGGCTTCCAGGGGATGCCCCAGCCCAGAAGACCAGGTTGCCCAGGCCCCTATCTTGGTGCCAGTAGGACACAGGCTTCTGCTTCCAATGTCTGCTCCTGTGACCCCAGGATACCAAGTTAACTGTCTGAGCCTCAGCTTCCCCATCTGCGAATGGGGCAATAACAGGAACAGCCTCACTGGGAGGAGTCAGTGAAGAGATGTAAGTAAAGTGCGTTAGCATCCAGTAGGTGCTCAACGGGTGTGTGGGGCCTTCTGGCCGGCCCTTGTGGCTCAGGACAGGTGGACAGGCAGACAGCACTAAACATGGCCACAGGGTGAGGAACACATTTTGGGGAGATACACTCGGACCGCCTTGGGACACACTGAACCCAAAGGGCCTGGGGTCATCCAGAGACCCAGAAGGGGTTGGACCCACTGAGGGGTGTAGGTGTGGGGTCCTCAGGCTGCCTGACCTCCCCTCTATGTGGTCAAGGAAGCCAGAACTGCCTGTGAGAAATCTGCCCAATTATAGGCTCTTGGCTGCAGGGCATATGACGAACTCCCCATCTTCAGGGTCACGCAAGCAGGCAAGGAGTCTCCAACAGCAGCGGGACCAGGAGGCCAACCCAAGCACCCTGATTCTTCAGGGACCCCCTCGGACGCAGGTCCCACCCAGCCTGGTGACATGAGACGGACAGTGGCATCACCCAGCGGCTGGATTGCTCAGAGGACAGGTTCCAAAGAGCTAGAAAATGAACATTCCTCGGCTCTGGGCGCCGGGCAGGCCACTCCTGCTCGGTGAAACGTCAGCCGGGCCTGGCCCCGTGGACTGCGTGTTTTTCCAGTGGCTTCTTCAGCCACAGCCTGACCACAACCTAGATTCCGTTGGGTCGGCCATTTCCAAGTGTTTGTGTTCAGCTGGGCCAGACGGCCGGCGGGGGCCAAGCCCAGGGGCCCAGGCCTCCCAGAAGGGAGGAGGAGCACCCTCGGGCCTCTAGTTGGGCGCGCTCTGCCTGAAAGCCCCTTGTAAAGCCGCTCAGCAGCCAAATGACAAGGTATGGGGCACAGTCTTCCTGAAGAGGCCCAGGGGGAGCTTGTGCGTGTAGCTCCCTGGCCAGGTGCAAACGCATGACCCCTGGCATTTGAGCCTCACTGTTCTGTCCTCCAAACTTTAGGGTCAGCCTGGGACCAGATCAGCAGCCAGTGTCGGGTGGGAGGCCGGGGTTGTGTATAGGACCCGGGGCAAAGTACTCTCAGCCTTGGCTTCCTGGGCTTTAAGAGGGGCGAGTAACAGAAACCTTGAAGGGTTGTTAACGGGCTCCAAGCCTGTGCAGAGCAAGGGCTTCACAAACCTCAGGTCTCTTCTGCCCCTCCTGGTTGGATCTGCTCTGCTTCCCCCACCTGAATAAAGGGCTCCCCAAGGTCATGGGCTGGGTCCTTGAGAAGAGGTAGTGGCTTGGGGTTTGTCTGACTGTGTCATTCCCCTGCTTAAAATCTTCATGGACAAAAAAAAAAAAAATCTTCACGGACAAAAAGTAAACTAAAACCAGCAGTCAAGGGACGCCTGAGTGGCTCAGTGGTTGAGCATCTGTTCCGGCTCATAGTGTGATCCCCAGGTCCTGGGATGGAGTCCCACATCGGGCTCCTCACAGGGAGCCTGCTTCTCCCTCTGCCTATGTCTCTGCCCTTCTCTGTGTGTCTCTCATGAATAAATAAATAAAAATCTCAACCAAAAAAAAAGCTCTCAAAATAAAAATTAAGTAAAACCAGCATTCAAGACCTTGGGATGTGCGATTTTGGTGTGGCAAACTCCTATTCACCCTTCAAAGCCCATAGCAACTGCTCTCTCTCCCAGAAACCCTTCCCCAGGCCCTCCTGTTGGTTTTCCCAGCCCCCGGCCCTCCTGCTGGCCCAGACCGGACCCCACAGGCTGGGGTCCGTACACCTGGCTTCATCTCGCTCTTTAGGATGGGGCTCTGTGAGGGCCAGTCCAGCGGCTGAGTCTATGCATAACCGAGCATATTTGCATCACGGGTCTACATGTAGACATCACATGGGAGCCCGTGTGCACAGCCGTGTGTGCGTGTGCACATAGGTGTGTTCCCCGTCCCTGTGCTGCCCCAGGATAAGCAGCCAGGCCCGCTGCCCCCAGACCACCGGGACATCAGCGTCTACACAGGCAGGGAGAGTGGGCTGAGCAGGGCCCCTTTCTTTACAAGGGAGCCTGGCTTGGCTGGAAACTCCTTGCTCCGCCGCCGCCGTTCAATGGGAAAGCAGCCAGCCTCAGCCTCCACCGAGCTGGCACCCCGCCTGGAGCCCCACCGTCAAAGTTCAAGCGTCATCTGGGGCGAGAGGGGAGGCTGGGGCCGGGGAAGCTCGAGTCCTGAGTGGGAGCCCCCCTCCCACGCCTTGACGGAGGCCCCACCGGGCAGCCTGCGAGGACATACCTGAGGTTTGGCAGCACCGGCGCCGCCCCCGGGCTGAGTCAGCAGGAAGGGATTCAGGGCTTCCCAGGAAAAGCAGCTGGGACTCTGCCCCCCACCCCCACCCCGCGCCCAGCCCCCCGCCCACGCCCTCCCCTGGGCTCGGGAAGGGTCGGAGGTGCCTTATGTGCAGGGCTGTGGCCCAGTGTGCTCGGAGGGGCTGAACTGCGCCAGCCCCTGAGGGGTTACCTGGCCGGACTCCGGCAGCCGCTGCTGGGGGTCAGAGCACCCCCAAGTGCAGGGGGGCAGGGAGAGGCTACACGGTGCACAGGTGCGCTTGGCGCACGCACCATCACGTGACCCTGCGGCGTGGGCCAGCCTGTCGCGGTGCATTCCGCCCCCTGGGACAGCATCCTGCGTGTCTGGGGGATCCAGTACATCGGGCAAGGCTAGCCACGTGCACTTTGGGGGGGTTGGTGACTGCACGTAGGACTGTAATCGCGAGTGACAGCGTCACCCAAATGAGTACAAGAAGGCGTCCCTGGTGATGTGGGAGGGTATGTCTGGAGAGGACAGGGACAGAGTGTGGCAAGGACCCTGTGATCCTGCGACTGAGCGGAGGGAGGCCAGCCCCGAGGCGCCGCTTGGTGGCGGTGACCCTGGGGCGGGCAGCCTATGTTGCAGGGCACACACGCCAAAATGTTGGGGCCTGTTGCTCCCCTTATGCCTGGGGTCTCCTCCTTCCTGCCCCCGTAGACCCCACCCCAGGCCCTGATGGGGGTCAGGCAGCAGGACACCGGCTTCACCTGGACTGCTCTTTCCCACTGGCGCGCTGCCTCTGTTTCCACCTTCCCCCCAGCGACCGAAGCCAGGTCTCCCCGCCAGGCTGGCTCCCGTCTTTGGGGTCTGAGCCTGGGACGGACCCAACTCCAAGGGCTGATGAGAGAGACAGACGGGGCCGGGGAAGTGGTGGGTGGCCGCGCCAGGTCCACGAGGCCGCGACGGAGGAGCCAGCAATGTTCAGCCAGGACAGGAGGCAGCCGGAGGGGAGGGGGCGCCGGCCTTCAGGGCTTGGACCCCACAAGGGCTGCCACGTGGGAAGAGCCAGACCCACGGAGCCATGAAAGAAACACTTTCCAACAGGCTGAATCCTGCACCAGCTCCCGAGGAGTCTTTGTTATGAGAAACTGTGTAACCTGCCTCTGCTCCGGCACCTTCTGTGGCTCCCCATCACCCGCTAGAGAGAGCTCAGCTTCTCACTCGGCATTCAAGGCTCCGGTCATCTCCCTGCGTGCCTCCCTTTAGCTTCTGCTCTCTGTGTCCTCCTCCTTCACAGACACCTTTCTGGCAGCCAGGAACACCCTTCCTGCCTTGCCTGGGGGCAAACTCCTACACATCCGTCAAAAACCAGCACCTATGTCCCCTTCTCTGGGAAACATTGCCCTCTCCCCCCAACCAGCCCACAAGAGTGTCCCTGTGAAATGACTGGGGTCAGCCGTGAAATGACTGGGGTTGTATATGTGTGAAAATTACCCTCCCTACAAGTCTATTTTAAACCCCAAGACAATAAAAGTACATTAAGTGCCCTTGAAGTGAGTCAGGCCTTGGGGGAGCAGCGAGGGCTCGCATCCAGTCAGTGCTTAATGTGTGCTCATGATTATCTTCCTCCTCTTGGATTCTGCGGTTTTAAGCCTCTCTTGTTTTAAGCATTGTTCCAAGATTTTTCTCCCACTCACGGTGTTAGGAATTTTAAGAACCCCTGGTTCTAAAATTATAAAAGTCTAAAATGCCGTGGGCGGGATCGAGGGCCTCCTTGTGCCCTGAGCTGACCCCAGGGGTGGCCGGAGCCAGGGTCTCTGGGGGGGCTCATGCCCTCCACTTTCCCCAGGCTGAGGGGGTGCGGTCTGGCAGCCCCTGTTTGGGGGCAGAGCAATGGATTTACCAGGAGGCGGATGGCCAGCGTTCCAGGAGGGGGGGGGCTGGACGCCTGGCTCTGCTAGAATGGGGTCACAAGGCAGTGGCAACAGGCACAGGGCTGTCCGCTCAGGCCAATGGCTTCTTTGTCTCAGAGACTCAGTTTCCTCATCTGGAACTTGGAGTTAAGTGGTGCCCTCTTAAAAAGTGTCCGCAGGGACAGGGAGGAGCTGCGGCTGCAGTCCCTGCCCTGCGCCAAGCATGTGCTTTGGCTGTGCCCTCCACCTGGAGGCCTGCCCTGATCCACTTGCCTCCGGGAGCCCCTTCTTACGCCTGGCCCCAGCCACCGCGTCTGGGGAGGGGGCTTCGAGATGACGCCCATCCACCCCTGCCCCGGCCCAGGGAAGGGAGGCCAGCTGCCTGCCCTAAACCCGGCTGCCCCAGGCCTGGCAGCAGCCGCAGCCCCAACACCCTCTCAGTGAAAGGTATTTGGCCACGGAGCTTGACACCTCATCACTCTCAGCCTGGAAGCCAGCATTACCCGCCCGCTGCAGGGGGAGGCCCCCTGGTTCCCGCTGTTCCCCAAGACCCCACTGAGTGGCCCTACGCAGGGCTTTGGGGCAGGTAAGCCCGGAGCCCAGGTTACCTTGTGCAAGGACCTGCCCCTCCAAGTTAGGCCCCCCCTGTCAGCCAGGGGTGTAGACACAGTAAGTTCTGGGTAAATCCACATGCCCCCTGGCTCCCGAGGGGCCTCCAAGCTTCTCTCCATTCCTGTCCATGTTAGCCCATCCAGGGAGAGGCCGGGGTGCGCAGTGAGGGACTGCCAAACCTCCACTCCAGCAGAGTGCTGAGGCCCATCCTCAGAGACTGGGGCGGAGGCCCTTGGGTTTGTCAGATTCTCCCCAACCCTCTGGGCCCCCAAATCTACCCCCTGGGCAGGGGAAGGCTGTTCCCACGCAGGAAATGGCCTGAGCAAAGGCATAAGGACTGGAGACGTTGACGGTTGTTAGATTGAGGGTTCTCTAGACAGACAAGAGCCAGAGAACCATGTGGGCTGAGTCCTGACCCTAGAGGCACATTGGGGTCTGTGTGTGAGCCTAGATCCCTACCAAGGCTGGGCCCTCTCTAGGCCCTCGATGTTGGCACAGATCAGACACCTCCAAATGCTGGACAGGTAGATGGTGGGGTAGATGGGAGGGGTGGGGGCAGCAAGTGAATGAGCAGCCAGGCAGGTGGTAGAAAGGGAAGAGGGTGGGTGGGTGTGAGAGGGCCTGGGCATGCCCTGGGTTAAGAGCAGACTCTGCACCCCCACTCCTCGCTGTCACCCCATCCCTGTAGCGATGAATGAGGCACAATGCCTGCCATGTCAGGTCCTCAGCAATGCCACTTGGATGCCTTCCTGGGGCCAAGGGTATCTCATGCGTGTGCTGGAGGGGGCTGCTGAGCCATCCAGGCAGCCCTGCTCCTGCCAGGATTCACTCCAGAGCCCAGCAGCCCTTTGCCACCCCTTTGGGGGCTCAGTTTCTTTGGAAAGTGGGGGTGTGGTCAGAACAGTGCCTGCACCATGGGGTGCCAGGAGGACTCGCAGACACAGAGCCACGCACATGGAGCGCCAGCAGGCAATGTTCTGCTGCCTCCAGACCGAGTCCTGGTGAAGTAGAGGGCCCAGGACCGTGGCCTTGGGCAGCCTGGTCACCATGTGGCCAAGGTGTGGCCGGGCCTCAACCGGGTGGGGCCTAGGGCGCGGCAGCGTGGCCCTGGCTGAGGAAGTCCGGAGCAGCCTCCATTCCTGCCGCCTGGGCATGTGCCCCTGCCAGGGCCCCTCCCCGCCCGCTGCAGCCCTCGGGCCCACGGCCAGCCGGGAGCTGCTGGTCACCGCCAGGCTCAGAGGAGACGGCCAGGGCAGCGGCTGCTACCGTGTTCAGCGGTCAGGGCCGCACAGGCTCAGGCTGCCCACCCGTCGGCTCTGCACACGCGTGTCACAGACACACTTCTGTAAGCCTCGGCCAGGACCCACATGCCAGCCTGAGGCACATCTGGGACCTCGTGGAGGCCTGTGAGCTGCTTGCACACCCTGTCCGTGTGTCCGCCCGCCAAGGTCTGGATCCAGCAGCCCTAGCCTGCATCTTCACCCCCCAAGACTGACACCATGAGTTGGAAATGAAGCATCTTTAATTGATTCCCTGCCCAACCCCCCTGGGGGTGGTCTCCAAGCACCAAACCTGTGAGAATTGTGTCCCTTAGCCCCAGAACCAAGAAGCCCCTGCCTGACTTTCACGGGGCCTGGACACCCCCCCTCTTACTCCCTTGACCAGCCCCATGGGCTTCATTTCAATAAATAACCCCTAGAACAAAGTTTGGGGGCAGGGGACCCAAAAAAAAAGCACCCAGCTCAGCGATACGCAGAGCAGGCTTCAGGCGGAGTCGGGAATCTCGACAGGATATCTGAGATCAGGGTAGAAAACACACATAAAATCAGGGCCAGCATGTGAGCTGGGAGCAAATCCCCCTGGGCCTCAGGCAGATGCCCAGTGGTCGCCCAGGATGCTGGCTCCTGCCATCAGGAAGAACTCCATTTTGTGTCACACAGCAACGGTCCCCCGCCAGGCATTTCCACAATCGGACACTCGTAGGTCTTGTCTTGACTCTGAATTCTGGGCAGGGGAGGGAGAGGGGGGCCCAGAAACCTAGGGAAGGGAGCATCTGGGGAAGGGACTGAGATTTCCCAGGTACAGAGGAGTCCAGGGCAAGGCAGAGGACTGAGGCCGCGAGCCCAGGTCACTGCTGGGCCCTACCCCGGCGGGTACGGAGGGGGCCTGTGGATTGAGCCTGTGCCCGGGCCACCTGGCCCATCTCCCTGCGGATGTCACCAAGCGCCGTTGCTGGGGACTCCAGCAGCCTCTGGAAGAGGCTAGGCCGGCCTGCTGGTGGCTCCCGGCACTGGAAGGTGACAGCTGTGCCAGCCTCGGCCTTCATCTCCCGAGAGAAGCCGTCGGAGGAGCCATCAAAGCAGCGGCCGATGGCGATCTCCTTGGCCAGCCTGGGGCTCTGGTCGGTGACCGTGTAGACACCGTAGTTGTGACCCAGGGGGTCCAGTGGGGCCAGCATGCTGAAGGCGGCAGGGTCGTCAGCTGGGGCGGCTGGGGGATGCCGGGCCAAGTAATCGCGCAGGAGCCCGTTGATGGCCACGCGGCGGCAGCTGCCCTGGGGCATGATGGTCACCAGCGTCCTGTCCACCTGCCGCTGGTCGAAGAGCATCCCGCTGCACTTGAATTCCACGCAGGCAGCGGTGGTGCCGGGGCGCTCGGGGTCTCGGACGCTGCGGGCATCCCGAAGCCCGTAGAGCTGGCCCTGCGTGCGCGGGTGGCTGCCGCCCGCGTTGTGGGACCGGACCATGTACTCCTGGGGGCCCTGGATCTGCACTTTGAGGAAGCAGGCCCGGAACTCCTGCGGGTTGGGCCACCAGGCCAGGACATCTCCAGTCCAGGAGGCCGGCGCGCCCTCGCGGAACGGGACCACGTTGTACTCGTACTTGTCCGCCTCCACGCGCGCGAAGCGGAAGTGGCTGGCGGTCACCGGGGCCTCCTGGCACTCGCGCAGGCTGCGCCACGGGTACACCGGGCCCTTGGCCTCGGCGGGCTCGCCGGGCCTGGGCTTGGCGAGGTTGATGCGGAAGCCGTTGCGCTTGAGCGCGGGGTCGTCGTGGTCGGTGCGCCGGTAGGCCAGGCGCTCCAGGTAGGGCTGCGCCACGCCCACGGTGGCCGCGCGCGGCCGGGGCCGGGAGGGCGCGGGCTCCAGCTCCTCCCCGCCCAGCGAGGCGGTGACCAGGGCGGTGTAGGCGTCGGGCCGGGCCTCGTCGCAGAAGGCGGGCAGGCAGGCGCCGTTGGGTCCGGTGACCGCGCTGTCGAAGCGGCCCCAGGCTCGGGGGTTGGCCGAGAAGCCGGGCGCGGGCTCCAGGTTGACCAGCGTGACCACCACGCCCTCCACCTGCTCGTTGGGGGTGAACTTGTCGTTGGCGTAGGCGCGCACCTTCACAAAGCAGCGGCGGCGCTCGGGCACGTCCAGGTTGAACAGACGCCGCTCCCGGATCTCCACGTTGCCCACCAGGAAGACGCGCTCCTCCCTGCGGGCGCGGGCGGCCGCCGACCGCTCGGGCTGGAAGCCGCTCTCCTCCTCCCACAAGCCGGTGTCGGGGTTCAGCGACCACAGCCTGAGCGCCTCCACGTGGCCCGCCATGCGGATCTGGCCGGCGTCCACGCGCACGGCCACCGGCCCCGCCTGCAGCTGCTCCGCGGAGCCGGCCGCGCGGAGGTCCACCGAGAACATGCCGTAGGTGCGCAGCGGCGCCAGCTCGCCGTCGCTGTCCACGAAACGCAGGTCGCTAGGGGCGGCGGCCGCCGAGCTGAGATCGCGGGGGTCCACGAATGTCACCCGGGCCTCCACAGCCCCGGTGTAGGGTTCGCCATCAGCTCTGCGGAAGGCTCCAGGTGGGAGGACCAGCTCGCCCAGTGGGGCCTCGTCTTGCATCTCTCCAAGAGGGATCCTGTTGCTCTCCCCGGCATCTAAGATGACGGGGGCTTTCTTCCGCATGGCCTTGACATCGTGGTACACGCCGCCACCTCGGGGGTCAAAAGGCAGGACTGTGACAGTGTCCATGAACTCCCCACTGGGGTCCAGGAAGGTGACCACCAGCCGCTGCGTGGAGGGTGGCACCTCGATGGTGAAGTCGCCCTGGTAAGAGGTGAATCCAATGGGCTCCTGGCCTAGCAGGATCTGGGCAAAACGCAGGGGTTCCCCTGAGTCAGTAGCCACCACACGTCCCCGGACCAGTCCCCGAGGGGGCAGACATTTCTGGCAGCCACACTCAGCCACCACCTTGACTGGGAGGACATAGTTGGAGCAGTGGATCTCCCTGCTCTCCAGGCGGCGAACAGAGCAGCAGCGGGAGCCTGCATCCCCACACCGGGGGCTGGAGCCTGCAGGGCTGGGGCAGAGGGTGTCAGGGCAGAGGCCCACATTCAAGTAGGTGGGGCCGCTGCCAGGCTGCCCACAGTCATCTGGGAGCTTGATCAGGTGCTCTTGGGGCTGGGGATTGCAGGCTGGCTGGCCTGGGCCTGCAGAGCAAGAAATCAATCAGATCACAGGAAGGGGGAGGGCTCCATTTGAGTCCAAATTTGGGGGCCTGGATTGGGGTGAGGGGCTCAACCCAGGGTCTCAGTGGGGGCCTGGGATCAGACTCAGCAAGGACAGAAGACAGTCTGAAGTTGGGGCTCCATCTGGGGTTGAGTGTTAGCAGGTGTTAGGTATCAGTTCAATTTCAGGGCATGCTCAGGGTTGGGGGCTGAGGGTGCTCACCAAGCACGGTGAGCCAGGCGGTGCCTGAGCGTACAGTGCCCGCATCATTCCATGCTTTGCAGTGGTAGGTGCCTGCCTGGTCTGGGCGCAGCCCTCGCAGCTCCAGATGGGCCCCATACCTGTGTTCTCGCCTGTCCAGCAGGGTCCCATTGTGGAACCTGGGTGGCAGACAGGCAACACTATGGAGGCCCTTGGCACAGGGAAGGGGTTGCATCTGTGCCTGACCCCACATGCAGCCCAGGGACGTTGCAGAGCAGCTCCTCCCAGTCCCCGAGGCACCACATGCCATGGGAAATCCAATCAAACCACAAAGCTGGGTACAAGGCCCTTGAGCATGAGGCAGAGCACTCACCAGGAGTATTTTTTAGGCACGGGGGTGCCTGAGGCTTTGCAGCAGAAGGTTACATTCTGCCTGGCCTCTCGCACTCGGGACTCAGGGTGCTTCACCAGGTAGGGCTTCTCTGGGGGTAAAGGTGACAAAGGTCAAAGCCCTGCTCCATCCCAGCTTCACCCAACAACCCTTCCCAATGGCAGGGCCCCATCCTTTCCCTTCTAGTGATGCCCTGTTTCACCTGTGCCTCTTCTAATGACCTCCCCATTCAATTTCACCCCAAGGCTGCTCAAGAAGGTGCCCCCCCCCCTTTTTTAAGTTGGCTCCACGCCCAGTGTGGGGCTTGAATTCAGGACCCTGAGATCAAGAATCACATGCTCTACTTACTGAACCTGCCAAGTGCCCCAAGATGTTGCCCCATCTTTTTTTTTTTTTTTTTTTTTTTTTTTTTTTTTTTTTTTGAGAGAATGTGTATGTGAGCCAGGGAGGGACAGAGGGAGAAGGAGACAGGATCTTAAGTAGGCTCCATGCTCAATCCAGACCCCCACTAGGGCTGGATCCCATGATCCTGAGGGTCATAGTCATGACCTGACCCAGAATCAAGAGTGAGACACTTAACTGTCTGAGCCACCCAAGTACCCCAGATGGTGCCCTATCTGCAAGTCCTTGTCTCACCTGGCACTTTCTCTAGTTTCTCATTTTATTCATCCCCCCCCCATGACATCATATTTGGTATTATGGCTTCTCCAATGTCCATGTCACACTTTATTTGTTCCTTAGTGACCTCATGCTGCATCACATCCTCCCAAGTACTTGGTGCCTCCAGAATTTCCTTCTTAGTTTCTCAGCCCCCTCAATCCTACTTGCCATGAGGCACTTACCCAACTTATTCAGGACAACAGTGACTACAGCAGAGATGGAGCCATTGGCCTGGGCCTGGCCCAGGCCTGCAGAGAAGCCATCCATTTGGGCACTGACGTTTGCCCGGCTATTGGCACAGACTCCAGGCATCCGGAAGGTTCCATGGGCATCAGTGATGGCCACAGTGCCAGACCAGTCTCTCAGGGAGACCCTGGCTCCTGGCAGTGGACGCCCAGATGGGGTGACCACCGAGCCCAGAAGGACGTGGTTGGGGCACTTGCAGGTCTTGGAGCTGCACCCTGGGGGACACATGGAGGCAGAGGGACAGGGGAGCCTCTTCATTCCCTCCTGGGCAGGGCTTTCCACTCAGTCCCTCAGCAGAGATGCCTAGACATTCCCCTTGCGCCCCTCAGAGGCCTCAGCATGCCCCTGCTTGGAACAGCCCCTAGGATGAGTGGGGATACGGGGTTGAGGAGTCAGAACTGGGGCAGAGGGCAGGACTTGTGGTCCAGAGGGATGGGGAAATGCCCTGGAGGGGGGAGCAGGAGAGGTGACTCTCACAGGACAGAGAGAGAAACTGAACAGCAGGGGCTGGGGGCCCAGCTAGGGGTTGGGGCTTGGGCTCAGAACATCTCCCTCCTCTTCCAATCCTGCGGTTTCTCCATAAAATGGAAATTTCCGCTGGAAACTTCAGGGCAGAGGCGTCAGGAGGGCAGAGCCAGGCGGGGTAGGGTGGGGACCCCACTACCCCATTGGCCACTGTGCTCCCCCACCCTTCCATGGGCTCTGCGGGCGCAGCCTCCAGACCGTGTTTGTGGAGCCCAGGCGGATCGGAATTTCCAGTCGCCTCCTGGCTGGCCTGGTGTCTGGCCCTGGGAGGGCTTGGGCATGGTGTCTGCCAGGGTGTGAACGTGTGTCCGCGTGGGCGTGGGGGACGGGCTGTGGCTGTGAATGCCACGCGAGTGCACCCCGAGTGTGTGAGCCAACTTCTGTGCATGTCCATGTCCATCAGAACATACACACACTCCGAGGTGCAACCAAGGTAATGCCCATTTGGAATCTGTACATGCCTGGACACGACCTTCAAGGCGTCCACCCATCCGGATGTACACATTCACCAATGCTGCTCGGGGGGCCCCGAAGGGAAAGAAGGGCCAGGCTCCATGTGGTTCAAGTTCTGGCCCTCCAGGACCCGCCTCTTCCCTTCAAGCCCCCCCCCCCCCCCCCCCCCCCCCCCCCCGCCCCATCAGGCTCGGTCCCAGCCAGCCTCTCCCCTCTAGGTACCCTTCTGAACAGGCCTCCTCCCTCCACACCCAGGCCCCGCCTCTAAATAAACACTTTCCTCCTGGGCCCCATCCCTCCTACCTGGACAGGTAGGGCGGACACACTTCTGCGCCTCCAGGGGACGCCCCGGACACGCATCTCCAGTCGGACTGGGGCAGCGGCGGCGGCGCAAGCGACGGCCTGGCCCGCAGCTCCCTGAACAGGGACCCCACGGGCCCCATGCGCCCCACGTGGCCTCTGCGGTAAGAGCAGAGGCGTGGGGGGAAGGTGAGGCGGCCGCCCACCGCAGGGACTTCGCCTCCTGGGAAATCTGGTGTAACAGCCTGGGGCTGGAGGACGCCCCTCGCTAAGTTCATCCTAGGGCGGGTATCCCAGAGAGGCCCTGCCCACTGCCCCCATCTGTCGTCCCCCAGGCGCACCTGTCGAAGGTACAGTTAAGGTACCGCCCCATTTCCCCCAACCCCAGATAAGCTCCGGGAGGTGAGCCCTGCTGTTCTCCCAGCGTCCCTCACGTATTTGGGGTCAAAACACGCCCCCAGAGGACAGAGCTGTGACAGATGAGCAAATGAGGGCAGCGGGAGGGAGAAGAACTCCTGAGGGCTCCTTCCGGTTCCCTACCTGGGTCACTGTCGCCAGCCTCCCTCCCAAAGCGCCGCCCCTCTCCGATCCCGCCGGCTCCCGGCCGGGCGACCGGACCCCGCCTCCTTCCAACCACGCCCCCACCCGCACGGCCCCGACCCCGCCTCCAGCACCGCCCAGTCGGGCTCCGCCCACCGCTGCCCATCCCGGCCAATCCCCACTCTCTCCTCAGCGTGATTGACCTCGAGCCCTCTCGCCGGCCCCGCCCACCCGCAGGCCCCGCCCCGGGCCCCGCCCTCACCGAGCGGGCAGCGGAAGCGCACATGGTAGTTGGAGCAGCGGCGGCCGCGGGGCTGCTCGCGGTTGAGGCACCAGAAGCCTCGCGTGGGGTTCAGGTGCACGCGCTCGCCGACAGTGGACGGCAGGGCCCAGTCCGTGGTGCGCGCCTCGAGCGCCAGCGGCCGTGGGCACACGCGCGCTGGTCCGTAATAGAAGCGGATGGCAGCCAGGCTCTCGAAGTCGCCATCGCCGCCGGGGTGGTCCACGTTGAACCAGGACGTCCACTCGCTGGCCTCTGCGGGCACCGCACGCGCTGGGACCCGGGCCGCAGCCTGTCGGGCCCCATCAGTGCATGCAGGGGCCTTACCCCCACCTCCCAGGTAAGGCCATACCCTGCTGTCTAAAACGGTCACCCCACCCCCAAGGAGCCCGGGCTAACCCAGCCCGCCCATCCGTGACCCCGCCCAGAGCCAGGTTTCCTCCACGCCAGAAGGAGCTCTAAGGTATCACGGGAGGTTGGCCTCCCCTCGCACCTGCCCCACTTCTGCTGCCCAATCCTTGAGCTTGCCCATCGGTGCAGGCTGACATTCTGCCACGCTGACATCTTGTCACTGCCTCACCAGTCCCCAACCTGAGAATGAAGCCTGCCCCCCACCTCTGAATTCAGAACCCCTGAGGTGTGAGGAGATAACAAAGGCAGCAGGAGGAGTCAGGCCTGAGACCAGCCCTAACTGTGGCTTTCCCTCGCCTGGCCGCTCCAGGTTAGAGCCATTGGGGCTCTTGCTCACTGCCTGGCTAAAGCCACCAGGCAACCTCTGTTTCACAGAAGCCACAGGTAGGAAGGATCTGACCTCCCAGAGGTCAGATTCTGCTTCCAGCAATTTCCCCCTAGTAGGGGGTGCTCACTCCTTTCCTGACTCCAGAGTAACTTTTCCCAGCTAGGAAACTAGAGACCCAGTTTCTAGAACTAGAGATCTGGAATCTACTGGAAGCACCCTGCATGATGCCTCCAGTAGGGGGCAGGAAGCACCCACCCCCACCCTACACATTGGTTTCCCCCTTGACAAACAGCCTGAACTCTCACCCCTCTGCTCCAAAATTTAGACCTCTTGGGACACCTATGCCAGGGGCCACCATGTCTGGGGACCAGGATGGTATTGGGCTCTTCTACCGCCTTCTCTCCCCTCCTCACATGACCACACCAGTCAGAGCTCACACAGTGAGTCCACAGCAGAGCCAGGACTTGGACCCAGGATGACTCACCTTCCCAGTCCTCCAGGGCTGGTGAGGGCTGTCCAGGGCTCAGAGATGGACCTTCAAGGCCCCAGGCAGTTGCTGTGGGCTCCTCAGGGGTGGTGGTGGCTGTGGAAGGGGTGAGGAGTGGGGGATGGAGGAGGCATGCTGATGGGGACCTCTGTGATCTGCTTCTATGCAAGGTGCTGTCATGAATATCCCCATTTCACGGGAGAGAAAAGTGAGGCTCTGAGAAGCCAGAATCTAGTTCTGGCTGACCCCAAGGAATACAGGACCCCCCCCCCCAGCCCCGCTTCCAGGAAGCCTCCCTGTGACCCCTGCAGCCCATCCCCCGCCTCTGCCCTGGCCCAGATGCCATGGGGTGGGGAAGTCTCTGTGTCTGCTCTCCCCCCCAGGCCCAGGTCTCCTCGAGTGTGCTCAGTGGCCGTGAGTTCAGTTGGCTGTGCCTCTGCCCTCAGGTTGAGCTGCCTTCTCCTTCATCCATTTGCCGGCACAAAGTCCCTCCCTCAGTGTACCTTCCATCCCTTCACTTGGGGCCCAAGCTGCATTGGGAAGTCTTTGGAATCAAGCCTGGCTTCTCTGACCTTGAGTTATCTCAGATAGCCAGGCTAGACAGGGACATCGGACAAGTCCCTTCGCTGTCTGTATCTCAGTCTCCTCATCTGAGAAATGGATCCACTGCCCTGTCCTCTGAGCATTCCAGAGATGGGAATTTTTCTGAATGGTGTGTACGTGTGTGTGGAAGAGGGGACAGCTCTGACCCCTTAATCCTGGGCCAGGACTGGGTGCTTCAGAGGCCAAATGCTAGGGGTGAGACAGGTCCCCCGCGGCCCCGGGCACCTGGAGGAGCCTAAAGTTCATATCCATACTCCCAGTGCCCCTACCTCTCTTTGAGGAGAGCGAACAGACGGGCTTCCTCCCCTCCCCCCGTCGTTGGTCCCAAGGACCCATCTCCCCGACGCCCCCTCACCCCACTCCCGGGTTGACGAAGGGGGACCCAGGCCTGCGGAAGCGAGCCCTCCCCGGGGGCAGCTGCAAGCCAGGCGGGCTGCCGGGGCGCCTAGGGGTCTGGGCTGGGGTCAGGGGGCGCCTCACCTCGAGCCCCCGCCAGGTGCGCGGCGGCGACTAAGAGGCAGAGTAGTGGCGGCGCTGACGCCATGGCCGGGTCGAGCGTCCGAGGGAGGGTGCGGGCTCCGCGGCGCGCTCGGATCTGACTCCCGCGGCTCTGGCGGCCGCTGGGGCTGAGGGCGGCGGCGGGAGGTGACCGCAGGCCCCGCCCCGTCCAGGCCCCGCCCCGCCGAGCCCAGCGCCCTGGCCGCGGGCGACTCCGGTGCGCCGAGCCACCTCTCCGGGTCGCCGGCTCGGCGCGTGGGGCTGCGCCTCCGCCCTCAGGTCGGCCTGCGTGCCCTCCCGCCCCCCGGGCAGCGGCAGCCGGAGGCCCTCCCTCTACCCACTCCCCATTCTGCACCCGCGGCCCCAGGCTGCCTGCGGGACGCGCCTCTTGGAATCTGCCTGGAGCTGCCCCAACACACTCGCGCTGCGGGCGGCCCTTTAGGCGACGAGAAACCCTCCGTCGAGTCTACCCTCAGTCTTGGGGGCGATGGGCCACCCCAGGCAGGCTGGAAGTCCCACCCTGAATCTAGCCTCTGCTCTGGCGCCAGCTCTGGGCCGGCGGGAAGTCCACGCTAGGACCACCCACCCTCCATCCCTGGCCTGGCTCTGCGGGGCGGGGGGGCCCTCCCCGAGCCCCCCCCAACCCCCCCGGGCGGCGGAGCTGGCACAGAGAGGCGGCGAGGAGGTGGTGGGACGTCTGTTTATTGGCGCGGGCCCGGGGCCGGGACGCGGGACGCGGGGGATGGGGGGGGCGGTCACAGCGCCGCGACGCAGTCGGTGCCCGTGTATCCCGGCAGGCGCAGAGCGAACTTTCGGCGCACGTCGTCGGGCACGAACCTGCCGGCCACGAAGTGGTGGCGGCCGGAGAAGCGGCCGGCGCAGCGCTTGGGCGCGGCGAGCGACACCAGCACGTCGGGCCGGAGCCCGTCCTCGCTGTCCCCGCCGCCGGTCTCCGCGTCCCAGCCTGCGGGAGGAGGGGCGGGAGGGGGAGGGAATCGGGAGCTGGGAGGGGTGCTTGCCTTTAGACGGGAGAGACTGGCCTCCTCACCACCCACTTGCCCTTCCCAAACAGACCCAGCTCTGCTCCCTGACACGTGAGTCCTGGTCAGACCTGCCCCCCCCGCCCCCGCCCCCCCCCCCCCCCCGTAGAACTGGGCCTCCTCCCTCAGACCAGTGTCTCCCCTTCCTTGGAGATGCTTCCTTTCTCCTCTGACCAGAGCGTCTGCCCTTATACTTCTCTGTCCCTGCTCCCATCATGCTACTAATTTTTCTCCCCCATCTGCCTCAGCCTCTGCCTTCAGACTGGATCATTTCCACTTGCTGCCCTTTCCCAGGCAGACTCATGCCTCTGCATTCTGACCCAGCATCTGTCCCCATTCCTCCCTCCCTATCAGTCTTGAGCTTTCCCACTTAGACTAGAGCCTCTTTGCACCCAAGCTTCCTAGCCAGCCTTCCCCCTCTGACCAGATCCCACTCTCCACTCAGAGGACAGATTTGCCTCCATCCTCAGGCAAGCCTCCTCCATAATATATGTCTCCTTATCCCCAGTTCTTGCCTCTGACAGAACGTGGCCCCCTCCCCACCCAACTTGAGTGTCTAGCTTCCTCCTTTTGACTAGAGACTCTTCCCTCTGACCTGACATCTCTGTCTTCACCCTCAGACTAGATCTTGCCTTTTGACTTGGCAGGACCCCACCCCCTCCCTCACGGTGCCCTAGCCTCTATCACCTCTCAAATGAGCCTCTACCTTCAGACTAGGGCCCTTGCCTTCTCTCTTGCTTCTGACCAGAGTCTGGAGCCACTGACTAAGAGCCTCCTCCCTCTGACTTTAATCCTTCCTTCTATGACCCTAGTCTCCACCCTTGGACCAGACAGCCTGCCTCTTCATAGCTAACCCCCTGCTTGTTGCATCCTGCTGGGATGGCCCTGAGGTCTTGCAAGCTTGGGGCCATCCCCCTGAGTATGGCTACCCCCGTGGAGGGTCCGGCTGGCCAGCAGCTGTTTGTTCCGTCTGCCCGTCGCCTAATGGCTCCAACAGGCGTGGGGCGGCGGCCAGGACGGGCGAGGCCTTTGCCGAGTGAGCTCACGTCTGCCCAGGCAACTGGGCCAGGGTGGGCAGCGGGCATGCTGGGCTGGGTGTGTGGGGGGGATGGGACATGGGATCACCTGGGCGGCAGCTTTGGTCTTCCCTAGATGATGGATGGACATGACCCTCACCAAGAGTGCATGAGCCATCCACACTAGGGAAACCGAGGCTCAGAGACAGGCAGGGGCCACGAGAAGCTGGGGTGCAGAGGGCCCCCACCCATGCCCCCAACATGCCCCCCCTTGCCTGGCATGCCTGAGGGAATGTCCAGGCTCACAAGGGGGATGGACAGCAGCTTGAGTGTGGCCAGCGCACGCGTGCAAGGGCCCCCGATCTCTCCCGGCTGCACGCCAGGGCCCAGCACGGCATCCACCACCAGCCCGTAGGCATCGTTGATGAGCTGGACCTGAGAGGGCAGGCACGGTTAGAGGGCAGTCTTTGAGCACCGCCCCCCCATCTGCCACCAAGCGCTGACCTCTGTGGGCAAATAGGACAGGAAGGGGATGTCCATCTTCTCACACTGGGTGGTCAGGTCCCGGTGCAGCAGATCCAGTGAGCGTGTAGGGTAGAAGATGGTCGGTTCGTACTCCTGGGGGTTGGGGGGGCAGTGCAGAAAGAAGTCAGCCCTGGGGCCCTTCCAGGCTTCCTACTGGGCCTTAGCCCCCAGACCTGGATCCCAGGCAGCAGACCCTGCGTGGGGCAAGCACTGGGCATAGTCTATAACCTCTCCAGCCTCAGTGTCCCCCTGGGACACCATCAAGAGGAGGAAGCAATTTCTGCAGGAGCAGGATTGAGGGGTGATCTCAGAGGCCAAGCGGGGTTGGCGGGGGTTCTTGCTACTCACAAACACCCGCAGGTGCCGGGCACAGACCAGCCCCACTGCCCCGTTCTGCTCCGGGCCACACACGACCAGCACTGTCCTCTGCTTCCGGGAGAGAGTAGGCAAGGGGAACACCTGGCAGGGGGCACAGCAAAGGCAAAGGCATGATGTTTGGAATCCCTCCTTGTTTGAGTGGGGAAGCTGAGGCCTGGAGGAGCAGAAGGGATGGGCATGGGCCTAGAGGCCACCGAACAGAAGGAGAGGCGTTCTGGGCCCAGGGCATGGCCTCTGGGGGCCTCAGTTTCCTCCTTGGAGAGGCAGCATCCCTGTTTCAGGCTCGGCCAAGCTGGAGCAGGAAAACGTGCCTTCTGCCACCACCCGGCGCCCGGAGTGCGGTTTGTTTATTCTCGGCCTGAGTTGCAGACATTCTTCCACCTTTTTCCACCGCAGTGGCTGCCCTTCCCCCGCCCACATTTCCAGGCCTCGGCCCCTCCTGGAGGCCCCAAAGCTGGGGGGGGGAGGTGGAGTGGGGGTTGTTTTCCAACCCAAGGTGCCCTGTCTCTCTCCATCGGTCTCTGTCGTCACCTGTCTCCATATCTCTGTCTCTCTGCCTACTTCCCAGACTCTGCATCTGTGGGCCCATGCATCAGTCTCTTTAACACCAGAGTTAAGAGCGCTGGTGTTCCAGCGGCTGCCCTACCCTGACTCTCTGCATGGCCTCAGCCCCCCTCTCCTCTGGCAGCTTCACTTGGCCTCTATCAAACAGGAATGACATTGACAGTGACAGGCACACGGCGGGACCTCTTGGAGACAGGGCGCCCCAGGGGGCCTGGCTAGGCCCTAACCTCCAAGTACACAGAGGGCTAGGTATTCCTTTTTTTGTCTCCTCCCCAAGGTCTCAGTGAGGTCCTGACCCACCCCGAGGGTGCCAGTGACCCCACCATGCTGGGCGCGGAGCCCGAGACCGAGGGAGGGCAACAACGTCTAGGCTGGCTGGGACAGACTTGGGGCTTTCAACCAAGTGATGTTGGGTCAGTGAGGGCCAGGCAAGAGTTGACTATGCTGGGTTTACTTTTGGGGCTTTGATTGTCATCATTTTCTTCTCCTTCAGGAGCTTCACTCAGGATGTTTCATTTGGAAATAGGTAGGTTAAAAGAGAAATTGAGCCAACATAAAGAAATTGTGTTTAACAAAAGTCTGCAGTGGTGACAAGAGGAGGATAGGGAGGAAGAGAAAGGTTACGTGCTGGAGCCCTGACACCAGCGGGCACTTCTCTAAGGCATTTGTGTTTATTAACTGGTGTCAATTTATTGCTCTTGCTGTGGAAGAGGAAAGAGGCCCATGGTTTGACACGGTGGCCAGAGCACTGGATGGCAGCATCGTTGTGGCTTATTACTCTGGTGTCCCTAGCAAGCTCCTCGAGGCTGGGGCTTTGCCAGAGATCCAGACACAGCTCTGCTTACTACCCCCCTGGGACCTACCTTGTGCAGGCCACTCCCTGCTTCTGGACTGCCATTTCCCCACCTGCAGTGTGGGGTTGTTTGGAGGTATTCAGTCTGCAGGAACCAATGTCTCCCTTATTGAGATCCAGATCGCAGAGGCGGGTGGTCACATCTGCACCTCAAGGACCCCAGGAGCATCCCCAGCAGCTTCAGTCTCTGCTCCCGACCTCCAAGTCTCTGGGGACTCCTATCTCTGCCCTGACTCTCACTGACCCCTGGGGTCTTGGGTCCCTGCCGGTTTAGACCAGTGATGATCCTCTCTAGGCCTCAGTTTCCCCATATGAGTGATGGGCTGGAGTAGCTCCACACAAAAAGGGGCTTCTTGAGTCCTAAACCATTCTGTTCCTCCCTCCCAGGGTCATGCAGCCAGACCTCGGCTCTGGTGGGCTCAAGGCAGGGGTCAGATACCTTGGTCACAGCTACAGCACTAGCATGGCCACACAACTCCACCAGCTGCTGCCGCCCAAAGCGATAATCCTCCAGCAACTCCCGCTCGAGGGCAGCCGCCTCCTCAGTGCTGGGGGACAGAGTGGGGAGAGACGCTCAAAGACACAGAGAGAGAAAGACTTAGAGAGAGGCTCAGATGGAACCAGTAATGTTCCACCAATGTTCCCAGGCAGGCCATAACACCACCCCCAACCTCAGTTTCCCCATTAGACGTACATGTTGAATGGAGCGGTGGGAGGCTTAAGCTGAAGCCCAAGGCACGGGCGCCCTCTGGTGGTCGAGGAGCGCGTGGTGGCGCATGTAGGTTCTATTGCCCCAAAGCGTGGGAAACTGGAGCCCCATCCCGATGCGCCCACCCCCGCCGCTGAAAGAACCCAGAAGGAGGAATGCAGCGTGGAAGACTTTGATGGGGCTGATGGGCGAATTTCATGCAGTGGAAAACACTGAGCAAGCTCCAGAACACTGGAGGGGGAGCCGGTGGGGGAGGGGGTGCGGAAGCGGTGCCTGAGGGAGGTGGATTTTGAAGGCTGCGGAGGAGGAGTTTGATGGCTCACTTAGGGAGGTGGATGTAGAGCCCACAGCTATCAGATCTATTGGTGACCCTTCAGTAAGTGTTGTCAGAGAGGTGGGGCTTAATCATTTGAGGTGAAGGTCTGCCATCAACTGAGCGACTAGGACCTGTCACATCTGAGTTTTGCTTCCTCTTTTGCAAAAGTAAAGGCAGGATAGTCTAGATAATTTTCAAGGCCCATTTGGAAATGCAAACATGGGGCCCATTACTTAACAATTGAGAATTTTAGGAGAATGACAACCAAGTGTTGGACCCTTCTAGGAGCAGGGACCAAGCTAGCCCTGGCTTAGGGACCTTCCAACGGGCTTCCAGCAGGCATGCTTCCAACGGGCATGGATTTAGTGGCTGCAGAGATGGAGAGCTGGCACTGAAGATTGGAAATGTTCCTCACTCCAGAATCAGGGCTTGGGGCAGCTGGGCAGGGTTTATGGCCTGATGCCAGCTTCCCCTAGGCAGGGCTCTTTTCTGCTGGGGAAGAGCATCTACCCCCAGATCAGCAGACCCTAGAGAGTATAGTAGCAGTAGTAGTAGTGGTTAGTAATAGAACCAGGCCCAGAAGATTTAGAACATTGAACCACTCAGAGAAGGGAAGTGGCTTTCCCACGGTCATGCAGGAAGCCAGTAGGAAAACTGAGACTTTTACCCTTGGTGTCTGTCTCCAGAGCCATACAGGGTTTGAGCAAAGAAGCAGAGGCAGACCTACATCTAGCAGAGGTTTCTTGGGATGAATCTTTAGTCCTTCAATCCTGTGAGCAGGAGACCACAATCTTCCGGCCAATTTTGCAGCATGACCAGGCCGGGCAGCAAGAGGGGCATAGGTAAGGAATGAGGACTGCTGTGGGAGGGGGAATTAGGAAGGGCTTCCTGGCGGAGCTGGCCTGGAGCAATATGGGAGGTAATCCATGTGGAAGAACAGTGAGGGCCAAGATCCTGTAGTGGGAATGAGCTTGGCAGATTCAAGGGACAGAAGTGAGGCCAGTGTGGCTGGAGCCGAGCAAGGGAAACTGAGAAACTGGGTCAGAAAGACACTTTCAGGGCCCATGCACATGGGGAGATGGAGGCTTAGGGCAGGGAGGACACATGCCCTGAGTCACCCCAGCAACCAAAGCCAGATTCAACCCCAGCTGACTTCAGATAAGGTTGAAGGGCCAGTTGGGGGGAAGGAGCTCACGGTAGGGCAGATGAAGAGCACCCCCTGGGCAGGCTGGCCCAGCTCCCAGGAAAGAACATTGGAGAAGGTGCATTTGGGAATGTGGCTCATTCCTCCACCTTCATCTGTGACAGCTCTGGCTGCTGCCCCCACAGGAGGGTGAGGGGAAGATGAGATGGGTGGCAGGACTACTCATTCCTCCTCTTCTTCCTCTGTCCCAAAGCTTTGGCCTCAGGCCACCACTTGGAACATTATCTTCCTGCCTAACTGGTCATTAGAGTGATAATAGAGAGGACCGCCCGGCTAGGAGCCTGGGGGTGGGGACACTGGCAGCTCTAGGTGGAGCGTGAGTAGGAATTAGGACCCGTGGGGGAGGGGGACAGGGCAGGGCCATTGTGGGCTGAGGCCAGGGTGGGGGCTCAGTGATGAGGTGCCTCTTGCTTCTCCCACTGTCAGCCCCCAGAGGAGAGGAACTGCAAGGACCAGGACTTCCCCCCACCCCACCCCCCCCCAAGAGTACAAAGGCTGAGGTGACCTGCTTTCAAAGGAACTGGGCCTGATCTCCCAGTGCTTCCAGGAGTGGGCTCTTTTGGAGGTGAAGCCCATGGCCAGGTTGCCCACTCCAGACCCTCCCTGCATCCTTGGCTCCACCTGCTTCTCCACCTTCAGGCCTCTGCCCACCAGCCCACCACCTGCCTACAGCAGTCTCATGGCCCCCACACTGCTCAACACAAGAGCCATGGGGGCTTTGAAAACTTGAATGTCAGATCACATCACCACTTGTCTCAAACCTGCTTATGGTTCCCCAATATTCAGAGAATATTCAAATTCCTTACCACACCTACACGCCCACTGTTTCTAACCTCATTGTCTCCTCTCCCCTTGCTTGCAGTGTTCTACTCCTATCCACCCACAGTACTCCATCACTCCTCAGTTGGCATTTGAGATCCTGCACAGCTGGCCCCCCACCCCATTCCCCATGCTAGGTGAAATCACAGCTTCAGCTTCCTTCTGTCTAGGATGTGCTAGATCTATAGGCTCAATCCGGAGATCAGCCAGTCGCTGGACAGTATCTGCCCTGAGGGCCTGAGTGGACAGTGGGCAGAAGACAGATGAGCTGAGGTCCACAGCCCTGTTTGGGGTCCCAGGTCACAAGGAGGGACACAAGATGCTAACTCAGGATGAGATGGGAAACACAGCCACAGCTGCCAGCTCCAGACCACAAATCCAATCAAACTATTGACAAGTGGGTCATATGTTCAAAAATTGCCCAAGTTTTGGCTCAGGCAGTTGTGTCCCTCCCTAGACCTCAGTTTCCTTCTCTGTTCAAGGAAACAGTAGTAGGTGGGCCACCAAGAGGGGTGTGAACGTTTCAGGAGCTAAGAGCTCAGCTCTTCCTGGATGGGGAATGAAAGATGGGAGCTCCAGGGTCCCTAGGGCAGATGGAAAGGGGAGGTGGGCCTGGATTGGGTTGAGGGGTGATGGGAAAGCTACTAGCAGTGCTGCGGAATGATTCACTTAGGGGCGGGCTGTGGCAGATGCAGTTTCCTGGCAACACAGTTTAGGAGGCGTTGGCAACAGCAGGCTGTTGGCAACAGCAGCTACAGGCTTCACCTCCAGGGAATGCAGGGTGGGCCTCGAAACCCCCAGACCCAACCTGGATATCCCCCTGCCTCTGATCTGTCCGCCCATGACACCCCCTCCCAGCCATGTCTTGCCCATGATGCCCCCGCCTCCAGGCCACATCCCTGCCATGGGCTTTGGCATCCCCATCCCTGGCTGACCTGAGGAAACGCTGCTCCTCGGGCGTCTCCGCTGGGTCGGGGCGGGCCGCACTGCTCATGGTCGCGGTGAGCCTGTGAGATTTGCACGGGCTGCCACCGCCACGGCCTTTTAAGAGCATCCCAAGGCAGAGGGGCCTCCTCCCCTCCCGCCCACCCTGTGCATCCGCCAATCAGACAGCGCCGCGAAGGCGCTGCGCACGGCCATTGGCTGGCAGGTGCAGGCTGACTTAACCCTTCCCTGCCAGCGGTGGAGCTGCCTTGGAAATGGAGGGAACCCAGTCTGGACAGGTAGCAACAGACCTGTTCCTCCTGTAATGGGGTCACAGCCTGTGAGCAAGGGGACCTGCCTCTGGCACCACTCCATTCCATGCTCGGATCTTCAGGTCCCCCACTCAGTGTTGTGCACAGGGTGTGGGATTCCACAGGAACCCCAGACTGGAGGGGTGGGCTGTTGACAAGGAGAGTTTCAACAAAGGTAGGAAAATCCAGGTGTATTTGTGAGCCAAGACTGATGGGTCCAGAAGCACTCTGGGTATGTTTTGAGGCCACTCCACCTGTCATCTTCTGCAGAGCCCTCAGGTCTAGACCCTATGTCCCCAGGCCACATGTAACCCAATGGTGCCCCATTCGCTGGTAGCTCAGTTGCTGAGACATAGGCAGACAGGTCTCCAGAATATTTATTTCCCAGTGGGGAGGATGCAGGGGTCCCAGTGGTCCAAGGGGTGCAGGCCCCTACGTGTACCACATGAAGCCGTAACTGGCGTTGAGAATCTCCTCATTTGTGCGCAGTCCATAGAGCTCACCCATCATGGGAGTCACCCATCGCGTTGTGTGGAACACAGACTCACCCACCTGTGGAGACAGCGGGATACAGGTGGGAGTACAGCTATCCCTTCAGGCCCATACAGCCTGCTGGGACTCCACTAGGCCTGGTGGCTACTGTGCCTACACCAAAAGCTGCTGCCTGCCCCTCCGTGTGCCTGGCCCCCACTACTCCTCTCAGCCACTGCTTTCCCATGGGGGGCTGTTTCTGCATTGGGCTGGACTCCCACTCTCCCTCTGACCCAGGACCCACCTTCCAATCAGGCACATCCTTCATGATGATGGCCTCCTCCTCTAGGTTCTCTCGAAGCATCTGCAGGACCCTGTGGAGATAGAATGGGAGGTGGGGGATAGGCCTGAGCATCCCGAGGGACCCCTGCCTAACAAACCTGCCAGACCCTTCCCTGTTCCACTCTCCATCACATCCTGCCAGTTCCAACCCTGCACATGCTGACTGCTCTTCTCCTTTCCTCCCCCCTACACTTTTACTGTCCTCTTGCTGCAGCCTCAATGTCTCCTCCTCCAGGGAGCCTTCCCATTCTTGGGTCCCCACTTTAAGTCAAGTTTGGGGCTCTCTCCAGGGTGACAGCAACCTCATGTATGCAAGGACACAGCTGTCAGTCCTCATGTGCATTTTGGCCAGGTTCTGCACTGCTGGGTGGGACACTCAGGCCTGTGACCTTCCTGGTCCCAGCAGCCTCACCTCCGGTCCTTCTCTGCCTGCAACAGTGGCATCAGCGCGATCCGGGCCTCGAAGTCCTCAATCTGCAAGCGCCTGTGAAACCCCAAAACCGAAAGATCAGATCAGGCTGGAGTTGGGGGTGATGACCGGGCCTCAGACCCACAGGGTGTTGCATGGCAAAGGGGGTTGGTGGAGAGGCAAGTGAGCAGGGCAGGGCTTGGGCAGTAACCTCTACTTGCCAGAAGATGGGGGCAGGGGGAGGGGCGCAAGCACAGCTGGCACAGGCACTGGTCCACAAGACTGTTGGCTTTACACCTTTTCTTTTCAATTAAGAACTTTATTTTTTAATCCTAAAAATAGCCCTGGCCTGCTGACTGTGGTGAACCAGGGACAGGGGATGGGACCTTCATCACAGGGCTCTGAACCTTTTAAAACCATATCTGCTTCATGTCAAAATAGCCCTGGGGTGTGAGCCCAGGGCAGGTAGTTCTGTGTCTTTGAGCCACCAGCCCCATCTATACTGGGGGAGCGGCACCCAGTGATGTGGCCCAGTAAGTGGCCCCTGGCACTGTCCCTTCATCCCTCCAGACCCACAGTAGCATCCATACTCCAAGCCTCTGTCCCCATCACAGCCACACAGTTGTCACTACTGTGTCCATACCTCTGTGGGTGGTCCCCGGAAGCTGGACCTTGTTTGAGTTCACTCAACATCAAGTACCTGACATGCGGGCTTTCTCCAGCACTATCCTCAGGGATTCCCAGGCTTGTGGGGGAAAGTGAGCTCAAAGGATGTGCTAAGGACACATAACAGAGGGTGGGGCAGGACAGATGGGCTCAGCCAGTAAGGGGTCAATGAGAAGGGGTCACCTGGCAGGGCATCCAGCCAGCTCAGAGGCAGCCAGAGTCTGAATGGAGGCCACCATCTGTCTTGGTCCCTCAGGCCCCATGTGGCTGGCACAGCCATTGTCTTGCTTCTAAGCCCTTGTTGTTCTCACTGTCTGGTTATCACTGACAAAAAACCACTAAGAGAGCATGTCCTGGGCCTGCCCCTCCACCTCCACCAGATGGGCTATTCTAATCCAGACCCATGGGTCCCTGGTGAAGAGCTCCTTGGTTACTAGTCCTTTCTTGAGAGTAAGGTTCAGAAATGGACTCAGTCCAGGCCCATACTTCCTGAGCCTTGAGGGTTTGACAAATGGCCCGATGGACTCCAAGTCTACAGGTGCACTCCCAGCCTCACCAGCCTGGGGCCTACCTGCGTTCACGGTTCCACTTCATCATGCTCCAATATCCGAAGAGCAAGGTCCCAATGCCCACAGCAAACATGCTATAGCCTGTGGGGAGAGGGGACACCAGCTCAGCGCACCTGCCCTTGGGACCGGACACCCCTATAGCTTCTTATGAATTATAATCCGCTTGCTGTCCAATTACACCAGAAATACTGACTCAAAGAAAGTCTTAGTGACTCCCTCCTAGAGATGGCCAGTACTATCTCTAGCGCATTATTTTTTCAGATTATTTTTTTGTCCCTGTGAAATATCCACCAGCCCCTTCCCTTGGACTTCCTCCTCCGAACTGCAGATCACTCTTTTTTTTAAGTATTTATTTATTCATGAGAGACACACAGAGAGAGGCAGAGAAGAGAAGGCAGAGGGAGAGGGAGAAGCAGGCTCCATGCAGGGAGCGTGATGCGGGACTTGATCCCGGGACTCCAGGATCACGCCCTGGGCTGAAGGCAGGCGCTAAACCACTGAGCCACCCAGGGGTCCCCTGCAGATTACTCTTTTATTCAGTTCACCTGCCCTGCAGGGAGGGCCACTAGGCTGCCTCAGCTTTTCTCTGACAAGTGAGGCAGCTGCAGCTGCCACACCTCTCCTCACCCAGGCTACAGTTTCTAGAAGGTAGAGTCTGGTCAGGGGGGACTGCAAGAGAACCCAAGGGTCTTGCTGTTTCTGGCTGGGTGGCCCCAGCCCCACAATCTTCTAGAAGGTTGTTTGGTGACCAGTCAGCAAGTGCTTCCATGGGGAAGGATGGGGTCTACAGCTGGGTCCAACTCCATGGTGGCTCCTGGCTGCCTGGGCCACTTCTCTGAGTGCTGCCCACAGGGGGCTGGATGGGGCTGCCAGAGGCAGGCAGTGCCCTGCAGGGCCCACCCAGCCACCCCTGGCTCCCTGGAGGGCTGCCTCCTGGCCCAGCAGGTCAAGCCCCCTACCAGGGCACCAGGGAACAGACGCTGCCATGAATATTTACTGACACCAGCAGGCACCTGTGCTGTGATTCTGACTGACAGGCTGAGGGCCTGCTGCGGTCTCAGGGAGGCTGGCTCACCCCCTACCCCTAATCTTTTCAGCTGTGGTCTCTTCCCCAGATGGGCCTTCTGGTTACTGGAAAAAAAACTGACAAGCTTGGCCAGGTCCAGCTCCAGTTAACACCCAGTAAATGACCAGCAAATGGTGGGTGAGGTTACTCCCTAGGACCTGTTAGGGGAATAGGGGAGGTCCAGCCCCTGCTCGTTTTCTGGCATTTCTGCTGGACCCAGAGATGCATGAGAAACTGGTTAGATGGGCAGCCCCCATGACGCAGTGGTTTAGCGCCGCCTACAGCCCGGGGTGTGATCTGGGGGACCCAGGATTGAGTCCCACGTCGTGCTTCAGGCATGGAGCCTGCTTCTCCCTCTACCTGTGTCTCTGCCTGTCTCTCTCTCTCTCTTTCTCTCTCTCCCTGTATAAATAAATCTTAAAAAAAAAATGGTTAGATTTTTCAGCCCCTCAATTAAACCTGTTAAAAACATTTGCTCAGTCAAATGTCTGCCTTTGGCTCAGGTCGTGATCCTGGGGTCCTGGGATAGAGTCCCGCTCTCTGCTCAGCAGGGCGCCTGCTTCTCCCTCTCTCTCTGTGCTCATGCTCTCTCTCTCACCCTTTCTCAAATAAAACTTAAAGAAAAAAAAAAAAAGCCATTAGCTCAGAGTAAGACACTTCCATGTTACAGGGGGCAGGACAGCGATGGTTCCTGTACACGGAGGCAGAACCTCTCCCAAGAGGCCCAAGTGCCGAGGACCAGCTCTCAGCACAACTACAGTTCCTACACATGCCTGACCAACTGTGCTGGGCAGGAACATCTTAGAAGAGCTGCTTCTTTCTTTTCAGTAGCTATAGAGAAGCCCAGAGGCCTCTTCTTTTGACCCAGCCCCAGGGCATAGGCCTGAGCTATCTTCATGGAGACCCCTTGTCTTCACACCAGGCACCTATGTGTGAGCCCATGTGTAAGATAAATTCCAAGACCAAGGTGGCCTTTGCAAACTCTTCCTCCTGACAATGGTGAGGCTGAGACCCCAGACCCTCAGTGTGGGTCTATACCTCAGGAGCTGCCACTCTGGTGGAGGAGGCTGATGAGGGGCATGCCCAGAAATAGGTGCAGGCCACGAGTAAAGAAGATGTGAATAAATGGAAACACATCCTGTGTTCAATATCGGCATTCAATGTTCAGATAGCAGTACTCCCCAGACTAAGGTACCGGTTCAATGTAGCCCCATCAGAATCCCAACTTTCTCCCTTTACCAGCCAGAAACTGAGGAACAGATTGTCAAATTCATATGGAAATTCAAGGGACCAGATTAACCAAAACAATTCTGAAAAACAACAAAGTTGGAGGACTCGCACTTCACAATTTCAAACATAACGCACAGCTGTGTATCCAAGACAGTGTGGCATGGCATCAGGATAGACATGTACATCGATGGAACAGAGCTGAGAGTCCAAAAATAAACCCTCACATTTACGGTCAATTGATTTTGGACAAGGGTGCCAAGACAATTCAATGGGAAAAGAATAGTCTTTCAGCAAATTGGATAAGTGGATAGCCACATGCAAAAGAATGAAGTGTGCTTTTTCCTTCCCCCATACAAAAATTAACTGAAAATGGACCAAAGACCTCAATTTGAGAGCTAAAACTATAAAACTCTTAGGAAACAGATTAGTCTCTGCGACCTTGGATGAGGCAATGGCTTCTCAGCTAGGACACCAAAAGCGTAAGTGACAAAAAAAAAAAAAAGATGAACTGTTCTTCACCGAAATGAAAAACTTTTGTGCTACAAATGATGCCTCAACAAAATGAAAAGACAACCCCCAGAATGGAAGAAAGTCTCTGAAAATCGTATCTCTGATAAGGAAATGGTAACCAAAACGTATAAAGAACTCTGCAAATTCATTAATAAAGAGATGAACAATCTGGGGCACATGGGTGGCTCAGTCTGCTGAGCATCCGACTCTTGGGTTCAGCTCAGGTCATGATCCCAGGGTTCTGGGATTGAGCCCCATGTTGGGCTCCCTGCTCAGGAGTCTGCTTCTCCTTTTCCCTCTGCCTCTTTCCCCAGCTTGTGCTCCCTCTCTCTCAAATAAATAAATTATCATAAAAAGAAAAAAAAAGTAATATTCAACTATAAAAAAAATAGCATTTGACACATGCTATTCCATACACATTTCACTCACATCATTCTGAATGAAAGGAGCCAGACACCAAAGGCCACATAGAAATGGAGCCCATTTATATGAAATGTCCAGAACTGGCAAATCCATAAAGATACAAAGACTGGTAGTTAGATGCCAGGGGCTGGGGGTAGGAAGATGTGGGTCAAGGTTTCCCTTTGGAGTGATGGAAGTGTTACACATTTAGTTACTGGGATGCCTGGGTGGCTCAATAGTTGAGAACCTGCCTTTGGCCCAGGGCATGATCCTGGAGTCCCAGGATTGAGTCCCACACTGGGCTCCCTGCATGGAGCCTGCTCCTCTCTCTGCCTCTTTCTCTCTGTGTCTCTCATGAATAAATAAATAAAATCTTTTAAAAAGTGTATTTAGTTATTTGAGAGAGAGACAGAGAGAGAGAGAGAGAGAGAGAGAGTGTCTGTGTGTCCCCATGCAAGCATGCATGTGCACAAGGAGAGAGGCAGAGGCACATGGAGAGAAAAACCGAAGCAGACTCCACGCTGATCTTGGAGCCCCACGTGGAGCTCAATCTCAAGACTCTAAGATCATGACCTGAGCTGAAACCAAGAGTTGGATGCTTAACCGACTGTGCCACCCAGGCGACCCAGAAATGTTATAAATTTAGATCCTGGTGATGGTCATGCAACTGTGAACAGACTATAAAAATCTGTGATTTGTACACATGAAATAGGTGAATTGTATGGTATGGTTTGTGAATTAAAAAAAAAAAAAGTTAAAGACTCGGGAAGAAAAGAAAGGGCCACCCGCTGGGCACAGGAAAGAATGGAGAACTGAGTGGAAAAGATGGCAGTAGCAGTCACTTTGGGAACAGTATGGATTAAAGGTGGCTTGAGCCAGCTTTGCATGTTCTAGGACACTAGTGGAGAGTGATCTAGGCAGAGAGGAGAGTGGATGCCAGGCTTGTGTGCCTTACAGGAGCAGGGCAGGACAGGACTAATAGGGAGAGGGCCACTGGGGACTATTGCTCAAACGCAAGGCTGGAGGAGGGCACAGGACAGATGACTGGGGTGGGGTGCAGGATGGAGAGAAGGGCCATTGCTTTTGCTATTTCCTCCACCTATGGGACTTTCAGAGAGGTCCTTCCAACCCACCCTGGCTAAAGCAGACCCTGGTTATCTGGGGTCTTGCCAAAATGGGAAGTCCTGGTGTGGTATGTTTGCCTCCTCTGCTAGGCTATGAGCTCTTCCAGACAGGGTTCGGTGCCACAGGCACACTCAACAATAAACTACTTAATGTGGCATGGTATGTAACAAAGACTGTGCCACCAGAAGGGGTCTCTTCCTCACCCACTGCAGGCAGGAGAGACTGTGGCAGGTTTGTATATGCTACAATGCAAGTTGGTGTTACAGGGTCCAACTAGGGGGCCCAACCCTAGATAATGGTCTAGAGGGCACATGAGAGGCACTACTGTGTCATGAACTGGAAGAGGACTAGGATTAAGGGCACATTTGTGACTTAAAAATAAAAAAGAGACATGTTGACTAGAGGGAACCCAGGGAGGCCCAAGGGTTGGGACCTTTCGGCAGCCGGGTCTGGGTATAGATCACAAAGGTGCACATATATATAAACAGACCTCATGCCACACACCTGAGGGGTGCACTTCAAGAAAAGAAATGAAAAGATTCAGATAACGTTATATTCGTTCAATCTGCTCTGGGATGAGTTAAGTGCCAAGGTGGTGCCAAATCTAGCCTGTAACCTGTTTTTGTAATGGTGCTTGGGCTAAGAACATTTTTAGGTTTGTAAACTGTTGTAAAACAGCAACAGCAGAGGAGTACCTGGGTGGCTCAGTTAGTTAAGCATCCTTCTGTTCAGATTGTGATCTCGGGGTCTTGGGATTGAGCCCCATTACAGTTTCCCTGCTCAGTGGGGGGAATATGCTTGTCTCTCTCTCTCTTCCTCTTTTTTTTTTTAAGATCTTATTAAAAATAAATAAATAAATAAATAAAATTTTATTTATTTATTCATGAGAGACAGAGAGACAGAGAGAGAGAGAGAGAGAGAGAGGCTGAGACACAGGCAGAGGGAGAAGCAGGCTCCATGCAAGGAGCCTGATGTGGGACTTGATCCTGGTCCCCAGGATCACACCCTGGGCTGCAGGTGGCGCTAAACCGCTGCGCCACCGGGGCTGCCCTCTCTCTCTTCCTCTGTCTCAAATAAATAAGTAAAATCTTACAAAAATAAAATAAAATAAAAAGCCAGCAGCAGCAAGCAGAGAACATCTGGTCAGTCAAGCATAAAATATTTGTCTGGCCCTTTATAGAAAAAGTTTGCCAATCTCCGTTCTGGGATACAAAAAAGCCAAGAAGGGGATGGGAAGAGCTTGAGTCTTGACCTGATACTTTTCTACTGTCTGAATAATTTTTTTTCCATGACTATATATCTATTTTTTAATTGAGGCACATTTGCAAAACATAGTTTGACGAATTATGGGAAATGTCTTCACTCTTGTTTAAAATTCTGTATTTCTCTGTTAATCTTAGGTTCAAAGTATGTGCCCCTTCCACTTTTTTTTTTTATTATTTTTTACGTTTTTCGGTGCGGAACCCAATAACATTTTAAATGTTCCTTAAAACATCTGAAAAAGTTAAGAATACATATTCCTGGGACATAAGCAGGTAGGGACTACCAGACAGGAACATCTTCTAAATTTCCGCAATGTTCCAGTTTCACCACCAGTTTTACACTGGGTGGCCCTGGGGGCAGGTAGCAGCCTTTCCAGGGCCTGTTTCTCCGCTTGTGAGAGGGAAGTGTGGCCGAGGGCTCGGGGCACCGGCTACATTCATCTGTTTAACCAACTGCAGAATGGAAAGAATTAATAGGATCGACCTCCTGGGCTGTTCTGTAAAGAAAGCAAAGCTCAGCAAGCTTTTGACGAACTCCAGCAGTTACCGTCGTTACCACCGAAGCTACTGGGGACCCCTGGGCTCCTTCTCCCTTCACACCGCAGTGGAAACTGAGGCCCGCGACCCCCCCCCGACGCCCCGCCCCCGTCGCGGCGCCCCGAAGCCCCAACTCTGACACCCCGGCGCTGTGCGACACTGACCCGACAGTCCCCGACGCGGAAGGTTCCGCTTGTAGTCGATGGGGCCATAGCCCCCCGGCGGGGGCATGTCCTGTTTCACCTTCGACGCAGCCATGCTCGCAGGACCCGCACTTCCGGCCGCGGGCGGAAGTTACGTCCGGCGGCCGCCGCCATGATGAGTGTGGCGGACCGTACGGCGCAGGTCTTGGGCGGGGACTAGGGCACCTAGGACCTTAGCGGAGCGATCCCACTGCGAGGGAGGTTGGGCGATGGCTACAGGGATCAACTGAGTGGCCAAGCTGCAGCGGAAGACTCCCTGTTTCTTCTTTTAGACGGGGCTGCCTCAGTCGCTGTAGACGGCTGTAGTCCGTCCAGTCGCCCAGGTCCTTGCCCTAAAGGACCTCCCTTACACCTTCCCTCTGGTGCGATGCTCAGGCCATTTACCCCAAGCTCTGAGGGAGCCACGTCACCGAGTGTTAAGCCCCCTTTCTCGTTTTCTCCCCTTCGCGGGGCTGTGCGGGCGTCCCAAGGCTCCACACGGCCAGGGCTGGGTACACGAAGCTGAGGGGACGACTGCTGCTCAGATTTGACTCATGAGGAGCTGCCCCAATGCCAGGCACCGATGCTGCTCCCGAGTGGTGGTCGGGACCCCTTGCTAGTAGCCTCTCATGGGAACTGGACCATTTAGAGTGATTATGAGTCACAAAGCCTGATGGCCTTGAGTGGCCCTGTGGGGCGGGGTCCAGGGGGCCCTTACCCGAGGCGGGGTGACGCCCGCAGTCACTTCACAAGGCAGAAATTGTTACCTGGGTAATAAAAGGCCCCGCCGCGGCAGGGACCCGGGAGTGGGCACATGGGGGTGCGGGTGTGCAGGTGCCAAGCGCCATGGGTTAGGCCCGAGATTGGAGTCCGGCCGCCCCCCGACAGCAGCCGCCTCCTGCTCCCCGCGCGCCCCAGGCGCCACCATGTCGGGCGACAAACTTCTGAGCGAACTCGGCTATAAGCTGGGACGCACGATAGGCGAGGGCAGTTACTCCAAGGTGAAGGTGGCCACGTCCAAGAAGTACAAGGGCACGGTGGCCATCAAGGTGGTGGACCGGCGGCGCGCGCCACCCGACTTCGTCAACAAGTTTCTGCCGCGTGAGCTGTCCATCCTTCGGGGCGTGCGGCACCCGCACATCGTGCACGTCTTCGAGTTCATCGAAGTGTGCAACGGGAAGCTGTATATCGTGATGGAGGCGGCCGCCACCGACCTGCTGCAGGCAGTGCAGCGCAACGGGCGCATCCCCGGGAGTCAGGCGCGCGACCTCTTCGCGCAAATCGCTGGGGCTGTGCGCTACCTGCATGACCACCACCTCGTGCACCGTGACCTCAAGTGCGAAAACGTGTTGCTGAGCCCCGACGAGCGCCGCGTCAAGCTCACTGACTTTGGCTTTGGTCGCCAGGCACACGGTTATCCTGACCTGAGCACCACCTACTGCGGCTCCGCCGCCTACGCGTCGCCTGAGGTTCTCTTGGGTATCCCATACGACCCCAAGAAGTACGACGTGTGGAGCCTGGGCGTCGTGCTCTACGTCATGGTCACCGGGTGCATGCCCTTCGATGACTCGGATATCGCTGGTCTGCCCAGGCGCCAGAAGCGCGGCGTCCTCTACCCCGATGGCCTCGAGGTGTCCGAGCGCTGCAGGGCCCTGATCGCAGAACTGCTGCAGTTCAGCCCCTCTGCCAGGCCCTCAGCGGGCCAGGTAGCGCGCAACGGCTGGCTGCGTGCGGGGGACTCCGGCTAGAAGCCGGGGTTCCCACCATTCCCGCCGTCCCGAGCACTGCGCAAGCGCAGCGCACGCGCGTGAAGCGCGCTTCCGTACCCCCGCGAAGCCGACACGCGCCACTGCGCACGCGCATTTCCCCCTTTTTCCTGTCTGGACGGCTGGGGCCGTAGTCGCCCCTGTTTGGAATCTAACCCCTCTCCCCACGATCCCGAGAGCAGGAGGGCGCAAGCGCTTCCTCTGTTCCCCAAGAGAAGGCCTCGGGAGGGGAAGGGACGAGAAGAAACGGAAGCATTGCGCCAGCGTGGAATGAGCGACGGCTGCTGGCAGGCGGTGGCTACCTGGAGGAGCTGCCCGCGAGTGGACGCGGGTGGAGGGCGCCCTTCTCTAGGCAGCCGCGCATGCCGGTGGGCGAAGGCGCGCTCCCGGCACTGCCTCCTTGCAACTTGCAATAAACTCGCTCTTCCTCGAACCTGCCTCTAGCAGTGGCCCTTTTACCGAGCAGGGGTGGGAGGTCGTCCCCCGGGGAGGCAGGCGCGGCGCCCCGTTGTGGAGGAAAGCTTGTTAAGGTTCTTGGTCTAGGTCTCGAAAGGGAACTGGGTGGATTCAAAGCGGACTTTTGGGCTCTCCAGCCTCAGCCGACTTAAAGGGATTTTGGGGTCGGCCTAGGGTTGCGATGACCCTGGCAATGGAGATGCGGGGCTGGGGAGCAAGGCATTCTCCCTGTGTTTAAGGATGGAACAGCGTGGGGGCGGAGGGAGGGGCACCTGTCTTAACAGAAACCGGGCGTTTACAGGATGAGGAAATTGAGGCCCACACAAACACTTAACCAAGAACACATTTGGAATTTGACACTGGATATGGCTGGAGTGGGGGTGGGAGGTGATGGAAAGCTCTCCTTAGTAAGGGCCTTTCCTCAGTAAAGAAGTTGCCTTGAAGGGGAGAGGATCAAGGGTGGGGGCCTAAGCCTGCTGGGCAAGCTGGTTACTTCAGTCCTCTCTTCTTCATTCATGCATTCATTCATTCATGCCTACTGTGTGCCAAGCTCTGGGACTCAACAAAGAGGCTTGGATCCATCACTCCCCTCAGGAGGCAAGTGAAAAGTCAAGCAAAAATGAATGGTGTGGAAGGAAAAGAATTGTAACTTGTGCTAAATGCTGGGTGAGAGGAAGGGTGGGTGACCAAGGAACGACTGAAGCAGACATTATGAGCTGAACCCTGAAGGAATCAGCCGCTGGAAACAGCTAAGGAAAGTGTTCTGAGTGTTCCCAAGATACATTGGAGCTGGTGTGTTTGGGAAAGTCCTATGGCTGGAATGGAGAGGCAGGGCAAAGAGGTGGAGCAGTAAAAGTATATGTCTGGAGAGGAGAGCCCCCAGGGCCTGGGGGAGATTGGGGATTATTTTGTTGCAATGAGGTTAGGGGGTTTGGTGATGGCGGCTGTCTTTCATTCGGGTGCATGGAAGATGTCTCCCTAAACCCTAATCCTACCCGCCTCCGAACCCACAGTCCCTCAAGGAGGCTGGTCATCTTATGGGTCTGACCATTCCCTGCTCCTGCTCACTCACCCTTTGTGGTTCTCAGGTGCCCTGGTTAAATGCCAGCTCTTCCCTAACCCCCTTCAAATAGGCAGATGAGGAAACCGAGGCTAAGAGAGGGGAAGTGTCTTGTCTCCAGTCCTGGCTGGTTCACATCTGAGCTAAGAAAGAAAGAAACCCCAACCCCTCTGGTTTACACTAGGAGGGTGCCTCTTCTGGTCCCTTGGGTTCCACATCTGGAAAATGGAGGTGGGAACCTATTCTCCAGGTTGTAGGCAAGGGCTGTGGCCCATTGAAAGATCACACCCTGAGCCTTCTTGAGGCTCCCACTACACACAGAATGAAACCTACATTCTTACCCCTTTGCTCCGTGGTCCAGCCACACTGCCTACCTTGTCCTTGACCCGCCAGTTTTGTTTTTTTTTTTAAGATTTTATTTATTCATGAGAGACACAGGCAGAGGGAGAAGCAGGCTCCAAGAGGGAGCCCAATGTGGGACTCGATCCGGGGTCTCCAGGATCACGCCCTAGGCTGAAGGCAGGCGCCAAACCGCTGAGCCACCCAGGGATCCCCAACCCGTCAGGTTTGATCTCACCTCTGAGCCTTTGCACTGGCTGTTGCCTTTCCCTGCACCACTTTCCCACTTTTCTTCATTCCAGACTTGGCTTCAGCACATCTTCCCTGACACCTTTTTCCCTCCTTGGCTTTGTCACAAGGAATCCTAGTGCCTTGGGTATAGCATGTGCCTTTTTTTTTTTTTTTTGAAGATTGTATTTATTCATGACACACACACACACACAGAGAGAGAGAAAGAGAGAGGCAGAGACACAGGCAGAGGGAGAAGCAGGCTCCATGCAGGGAGCCTGACGTGGAACTCGATCCCGGGTTTCCAGGGTCACACCCTGGGCTGAAGGCAGCGCTAAACCGCTGGGCCACTGGGGCTGCCCCATGTGCCTTTTTCTATCCATAGATTAATCTGTGTGAGCAATGGGGTCTGGGTTTCCTCCTTCCTTTTTTTTTAATTTTTTAAATTTTGGGGGGGGGTTTCCTCCTTCCTTTTTTTTTTTAATTTTTATTTATGATAGTCACACACACACACACAGAGAGAGAGAGAGAGAGAGAGAGAGGCAGAGACACAGGCAGAGGGAGAAGCAGGCTCCACGCACCGGGAGCCCGACGTGGGATTCGATCCCGGGTCTCCAGGATCGCGCCCTGGGCCAAAGGCAGGCGCCAAACCACTGCGCCACCCAGGGATCCCATGCGCCACCCAGGGATCCCGGTTTCCTCCTTCCTTATGGCTACAGACCTGCAGCTCAGTTTGGAGGGGACAAGCATTAGAGACTGGGGCATGTGTTGGCTGGAGAAGCTGCTTGAGACTCACCCCTGTTGAAATCAGACGTGGGTCAGTAGAGGAGCCTGTGCCTAACCCAGTGAAAACTCACTTGAGGACTGAATTTGGAGCCCCTGAGAAAATGTCTGAAGAGTGCTTCTCAGCCTGTGTTGGGGCATGGGGCACCAATCAGATGTGTCACAGACCGGGAATGTTTGAGTTTATTTTTATTTATTTTTATTTTTTTAAAAGATTTTCTTTATTCATAGAGACACAGGCAGAGGGAGAAGCAGGCTCCATGCAGGGAGCCTGACGTGGGACTCCATTCCGGGTCTCCAGGATCACGCCCCAGGCTGCAAGTGGCACCAAACTGCTGCACTACCAGGGCTGCCCGAAGGTTTGGGTTTAATTTCTGTAATGACTTCTGTCAGGTCTGTGCCTTGCCCATGTGAAACCTAGCTAGATGTGGTGGTTGGAGAGGACCATCAACCCCCAGGCCAGAGTCAGGAATGTTTTAACAAAAAAGATGAGACTGCAAATAAAATAAAGATAAAAGCACCTAGGGAAACAGTTCATATTTTAGGCACATTAGAATTCACCAATGGGGGATCTCAGTGGTTTGGTGCCTGCCTTTGGCCCAGGGCGCGATCCTGGAGTCCCAGGATCGGGTCCCGCGTTGGGCTCCGGGCTTGAAGCCTGCTTCTCCCTCTGGCTGTGTCTCTGCCTCTCTATCATGAATGAATGAATGAATGAATGAATGAATGAATGAATGAATGAATGAATAAAAAGAATTCACCAATGATCAGGGTGTCTGGGTGCCACAGTTGAGCATAGAACTCGGCTCTGGCTCAGGTTGTGATTGCACGGTTGTGAGGTGAGCCTTGTATTGGGATCCATGCTCAGCGGAATCTGCTTGAGATTCCCTCTCCCCTTCTGCCTTTCCCCCCACTTACTTGTGTGTGTACTCTCTCCCCCCAAAATAAATACATTTAAAAAAATTTTGAGCAAGAGAATAAACACACAAGCAGGGGGAGGGGAAGAGGGAGAAGGAGAAGCAGACTCCTGGCTGAGCAGGGAGCCAGGTGTGAGGCTCCATCTCAGGACCCTGGAATCATGACCCGAGCCAAAGGCAGACACTCAACCAACTGAGCCACCCAGGTGCCCCTAAAATAAATCCTTTAAAAGATATTAGGGATCGCTGGCTGGCTCAGCGGTTTAGTGCCTGCCTTCAGCCCAGGGCGTGATCCTGGCGTCCCGGGATCGAGTCCCACATTGGGCTCCCTTCTTGGAGGCCTGCTTCTCCCTCTGCCTGTCTCTGCCCCATGTGTCTCTCATGAGTAAATAAAATCTTAAAAAAAAAAATTCCCCAGTGATCACAGGTCTCACTTTATGAATAACTTCTGAAACAGCATGTCAACATCTGAAAACAAATTTTCATCAGAAACTGTTCATTTCAGAGCCAGCAGGGTAGCTCCATCTGTGCTAGAATCCACATCTATAATATGTCCTGTAGCAGACATCCAATGCAGATGCCAAGCCTGAAAAGTAGCCCAGAAAAATCTACCACTCTGAGGTGGAGGCTGGAAGGGGCTAAGAGCCAGTGGATGGGTAAAACCCACTGGATTCTCACCTCACTTCCTCTGGCTGTGAATAAGTAGGCCACAAAGCCACAGGTTCTGAAGCCAGAGGCTGAGAAGCAAAGCCACAGCACCCAGTTTGGGGAGGTAATCCACTCACTTTAGAAGGGAAGTCCAAAAGAAGCCTAAGAAACAGATGTCTCATTGTTTCTCCATTAACAAGGGGTCACCCTGCTACACCTTACACAGTCTCCAAGCTGTCCCAGTGCTGGGACAAAAATAATGCAGGAAAACCAGGGCCGAGGGGACAAAAGAAAAATACAGCCAATACATTGTCCATTTCTTTATTTTCCGTCATATTCTAAAACTTCCTCATGACACAAGTATAGCCATTGATTCCAGCCTGTTTATTGGAACTTCTATTCCGGTTTGGTGGTCAACCTTTTACATTATCAAAGATTTAGAGTCACAATAAATACAAGTGACAACCGCCCCACCCACCCATTTCCCCAAGCCCCCACCTTCCAAATACCCTGCACTAGTGTAACTATTACACTTTCATTGTTAAGGATTATAAAACTTCAGCTGTCCTTAAAAAAAAAAAGCTCAGTCCAAGTTCTTTAGGCAACCATCATATGCAGCATAACTCGGCATCAAAAACCCTATGGTGGAGCAGCAATGACAGATAGTCTTTTCTATGATTTACACCCCTGTGATGAGTGTTTATATACAAAACTCCTCACCATGTCTCTGTCCACAGGAAAATGAGGACTTGTGGTACACAGGAGCCACAACACACAGCAGGGCTGTACTCAGTTGTTTTATTCCCTCTGCACTGGGGCCAAGTTTTGCTTCATGAAGGTCTTGGGGTACAGACAGGACCAGAGGCTACCCCTGGGAGAAGGGCAACTGTTGGCCTTATGAAACGTGTGGGTTCCAACACCACAGCTGGGACACTGGGGATCCAGTGACATGGGCTGGATGGCCAGAGAGCACTGGGTGGCTCCAAGTGGACACATATATGTGTGTGTGCACATGCATGGCCATTTCAAACATACAACCCTTCACCCTTGAGTGGCTAGCATCTGAAACAGTTTCCAGTTGCCATTAAGAGTTCATGTCACAGGTAACTCGGGACCATTATCATCATTTGGGACTGGGAGTTCCCACATTCTCACTGCTCCTACAAACCAGGTCCTTTTAGTCCTGAGGCTCCTGGGGTGGGGGGGAGGGGAGACCAGGACCCGGGCACTGTGGCCAATTTTGAGACAGCCTTTGCTGTTGGGAGAACACTCTTCATGTTACTATCCTTTCCTAGTATGTCGAAACCCCACATGCAGAGAGGTATTTGATATGCCTTTCCTGTAACATTATAAACCTCATCAAAAAACTACTCATTTGGGGCTTATCAGAAGTTATACTGCAAAGGTGGAAATAAAAGAAAAAAATGGGGGGGGGAGTTTTGATACAGTAGAAATTAACAAAAGATTAAGGCATCTCACGTTCTTGTCCCCTTAAAAAAAAAAAAGTTACATGTCACAGTAAGGGGCCCCTGGTGGGATTATTCTTAGGGACCCTGGGCTGGAGGAGGCAGAGCTAGGGCCAGTAGCCCCATCCTCCACCCGTGGCGGTCGGGTTTGTACTGAATTCATGAGGCCCACTTAAAAGCTCAGAGGCCAGTAGAAGTCCAGCCAGGCAAGGTGAGTAAAGGTGGTTCCTGAGCACAGTGATGAGCGAGGTTTTAAAGGGCTGAGGTTAAGAGCCAACCTGTGTAGCCCAGTTCAGCTCGGGCCTATGAGTCACAGACCCATTCAACCCCAGCTGGGGCACAACAATCCTGGCACACCCCTCCAGTGCAGAGGTGACTCTCGCCTGGACACCTGATCCCGAGTTACTGCATAGAACTGAGGTCTGTTTGCCCGTGGGAGAGGCCAGCCCTGGTGCTCCTTCTTGAAGGATTTGGAAAATCTGGCCCATGTCATTGAACAGAGAGGGCTAACAGCTCAGGGTAGTATAAGACAAGTATTTATTTGCCAGGCACACAGAAAAATGTGAGAAATAGAAATGCTTGCATACTCTTTTGATTTTTTGGGGTAAAAACACCCTCCATGTCAATTTCCCTCCTTTCCCCCAAATCCCTGGATCTTGGAATGAAAACCACCCTTACCCGCCCTCCCCTCTTTCAGCCCAAGTTATGCACTCGAAATAAAAATCAGTGAGAGATATAGGGTTTTACACAACAAAAAATTAGCATGTTGCAAAACTAGGTCTTCTACCGCGGGTCAAAATGTTGCTAAACATGGATATTCACACAACATGAGAGAGGGGGTTAAATGAGCCTTTATTAGAATGTTGTAGCAGTGTGTTTTGAAGAAGGCGGCCCTACAAAATAAGGATTTTAAATTAAGTCCCTAACTGCACGGATAGGAAAACTAGGGCTGGGGCTGAAGTGGGGAGCAGCGTACCCCATCTCCACGTCGATAAACATGTGTGCATACACACAAGGCGCCCTCGCACCTGCACGGAGACGGCCCCTGCACAGCACACTCACGACAGCTTCTGCCTATCCTCCTGGAAACCGAATTTTAAGGAGTGGGAAAAACCAAAATGAAACACAACTAAGAGCAGACCTGATCCTTTGTAAGACATTTCTGTAGACTTGAAAGAGGGTTTAAAAAAAAAAAAAAAGTCTGAAGGCAAACCCTGGCAGCATGGCTCTGTTTTAAGGGAAGGTTCTATACTAGATCCAAACGGAAACCCTGAAGTCTTGGAGGGGCAGGGGCACATCCCCACCAGACACACCTGACAGGAGCATAGGCCAGGGCAGCTTAGGATGTTGTCCATCAAAATAAGTAGGAAAAGAAAAGGAAAAATTTAATAAAATAAAACCACAACAACAAAAAAACACAATTGCCCGCCCCTCCAACTTCCCACTCAGGCTCTGGATGTTGCTGTCAATTCTTTCCTCCCTCCTCCACTGGCGGTGTGCAGCTTCTGGGATCCCAGGCTCTCTGGCTGGGGTCTGGGTTGCAGTTTGTTCTTCTGCTAAGTGTGGGACGTCCGGGGTCTCCGGGATGAGCAGCAGCAGAGGCCTTCCGCTAGAGCGAGGGCTGGGCGGTCAGTGGCCCACCCTCTGGGGTGTGGGGGCCGTGCTCGGCAGGGACCCCTGGGTCTGCACGGTTTACTTTAAACTCCGTCATCATGAGGTGATTAAAAAAAAAATCTGTCAACCTAAAGATTGCCATGAAGGAAGGCAGTCAAAGATTGGGAGGCTAAGATGGGGAAAAGCAAAAACAAAACAGAACGCTCCGCTCGACTTCAGAAGCCCCGGGCGCCGGTCTTGCCGAGCGTGTCACAGTGTCCAGGGTGAGCCGTCCGTGCACCCTGCCGGGGGGCGGGAAAAGAGGGCTGAAAGGAAGGGCCGGAAGCAGAACCAGCCCCCGAGGTCCACTTTTCTGCTGGTGTTGGGCAAACTAAAGGCAAAGAAAGGAAAAAAGCCCAAGGGAAAGGTCCCTCAGTGATATTCCTCGTCCACCTGTGAAGCAGCCCCTCAGCTGCGACGAGACTTTGCAGCCAAGAATGGAGCCCTTGCTTCTGCAGCGCAGTTGGCGCTCGCTCACTCATTTTCTCAGGGAGCATGAGGTCTTCCCGAGTGGAGGGTGGCAGGGCCAGGTGGGAGGGAGGAGGGAGCCTGTTCTCCACTGGGCACGGCTCGCACTATTTCCACGTGGCTGACTGGGGGATGGAGCGTGGCGGGATCATGTCCAGGAGGTACTCCCGCTGGCGGTCCACAGCTGAGGAGGTCTTGTGCACTGCCAAGCTCGGGCTGACAAACGCAAGGGCCCCACCTACAAAAGAACAGAGTGACAGAATTTTTCATGGTCTGGTAATACTCTCTCATGAAAACATTTTTTATTTTTATTTATTTTTTAATTTTTATTTATGTATGATAGTCACAGAGAGAGAGAGAGAGAAGCAGAGACAGGCAGAGGGAGAAGCAGGCTCCATGCAGGGAGCCCGACGAGGGATTCGATCCCAGGTCTCCAGGATCGCGCCCTGGGCCAAAGGCAGGCACTAAACCGCTGCGCCACCCAGGGATCCCTCTCATGAAAATATTAAGAAGGACACGGGATGGTGAACAGAGCATGATGCTTCTGCAGTGCACTGAGGTACACACAAATGACACACCAGTGGAGAGGCAGAATGGGGGAAAAGCCCCAAAGTACAGCATCTGTTCTCCTGGAGTGGAAACACCATTCTTTTTTTGTATTCTCTAAATTTCCCCAATGAATAAGCATCTTTTTTACAACTAGAAAATGAGCAAATGACTCCCCAGTTCCAACACACATAGGTTTTTGGCTGGCCTGGGGGTAAGGACTGCTCCGTCCCCTACCCTTATCACTGTGTTACCTCAAAGGTATTTTGGGTGAAGATTACTACATTTTGTGGAACAAGTGTTCTGAGGTCAAATGCAAAAGGGAAACCTCTCTACATACTAAAAGGAAACCTGACTGGGTCCTGCCCAGAAACCAAGGGTAATTAGGAGTGCTGCTAGACTAGAATTCTTTTGCGAAATGTTGCTTTTAAGCTATTACACATTTACCTCTAGTCCTACTATGGAATATAGCAACTATTTATTCCTTCATAGTCCCTTTCAAATATCAAACACACGGTCTTTAGACGGGTGCTACCACTGTGTATACATGTACACACCTTTATCTGATTTCATATACTTCAAAATTTCCCACAAAAGGAACTTTCATACAGCTGTGAGTTCTTAGCTGCAACTTTAACATGCTGTACAAAATCCTCTCTGCCTGCTTATGTTTACAGATGCTCTCTAGGCTGCTCAGATTCTTCTGCAACCAGACAAACGTCCTCCCTTTCCTGAGCTTCACTCTTGGCCACATTTCTAACTCTATGGTCAGCTGCACACACAGAAGACTCCTGTGTTGTGTTTGCACAGCCAGCCTGGCTTTCCCAGTTCTGCCTAGGGAGAGGACTCTCAATGTCATCACCTCCTTTTCCTACAGGGATACAGCAAACTTGAGCAGGGGTGTGGAGGGGTCCTGACTCCCACAGTGAAAAGTACTCACCTGTCTCCTTCTCTCAGCCCTTTGCTGCCTACCTTTCATTTTCCTGGTTTTGATGGAAACAAATATTTGTCATCTTAATGCCAGGGCATAAATAATAAAAACCAGGGAAAGTGGTATGGGGGATGATGGGGTTGTGGCAGAATAGGATCCTGAGGGATGTATCCCCCTCCCTCGAGTTGTTCCTCAAATGTGTTTTTTTTTTTTTTTCCCCTCAGAATCCTCTGCCACCCACCTTAAAGTCCTAGCCCAGGTATCTTCCACCTACCCTCCTCCTCATGTTGTTCTAGTTTACACTTTGCACCTGACCTGTCCAAGTCAGAGGGTGGGAAGAGTGTCCCACAAAGCAGGGAATGAAGAACATTATCTGGCTGAACAAGAAATGAAATTAGTGCATCAGAATAGTTCTAACATAACAGCAAAAACAGGCATTTGCTATGGCTGAAAGGAGTGGGAGGGGTGCCAGAATTGGCAAGAAAGAGGTCTGTGTTTGACAGGTGTCCACTGGATGGTGTGTGTGTGTAGGGAGGGGGGGAGACAGACAGACAGACACTACCTGAACTGAGTTTGCCCAGCATTTTGAGTCAAGAGCAATTATTATCTACCCAGGGCTACCCCTTGTTTGGGGCATCCTATTTAATGAACAGAGATTAAGCTGAAGAGTTAAGTAGCTGCTCTCAGGGCTCAGGTCTAGGATTTCAGAGCTCTTTGCACCATTTCTGTTCACACCGCATTGTGTGCATGTCTTAGATAAAAAGAAGGGATGGACTTCACCGTGACAAGGTGCCCTATGGGGGCAGCCCACCTGTACTCAGGGGTGCCTTCTTCCAGTTGGTGGCGGTATTGCCCTTGCCGGTGCTCACAGCTCTTTCGGAATGTCTGCCGGTCCTGGTGACAAGGGCTGTGGCTGAGGCTGCATTTTGCAGTTTGGGTGACTGGCTGAACGTGTGCAGGACGCCACGGGGCGTTGTGGCCGAACCCCGGGACAGCTGGCTGGAGGCCTACAGTGGAGAGACGGTTTGATGGCTCATGTGGGTAAGGGTGACAGAGGGCGAGACGCTCAGCGCAGCCTCTCCGTGCTCTGGCCGACCTCTTCCCACCCACACAGGGTCCCTAAAGTCCAAAATCAGGAGACCAGGTAAGTTACACCGAGGGGGGAGGGGAAGGAGGGAGGGAGAGAGAGAGAGAGAGAGACAGACAGACACAGGCAGCGTGACAGTCGGCGACTGACGTGGTCACGGTCTGGGGCGTGAGGGCTGGTTGGTGGTGCGGTGCAGGGGCTCCCAGCACCGCAGTTCTGACCTGTAGCACAGCCCCGTTACTCCAGTCGCGGGCCTCTCCTGAGCGGAACGCCAACTTACGCCGGGGTTTTATGACCTACACAAATGGGGGGTTGAAATCGAGGTCAGCACCATCCACAGACGGCCTAGGATGACCTAGAGTGACCAAAGGGCAGCAGCTGTGGCCACATGAGGCCCAGTCCCCACGGGACAAGCCGTTTCCTGAGGGCAGCACAGCCACCCACTACATAAAGATCTTGAGAAGATGTGCTTATTAGTGAATTACAAATGACTTCCGAGGACACAAAAAATTGCCAACGGGGTGCTTTGGGTCTATAGGGGGTGGGAAAGCAAAGCATTAAAAAAAAAAAAAGCAGCCAAAAGAACTTGATTTCAAACTTGCTTCTCTCCTTAATTTAGCTAGAACATTTCTTCCAAATGCCCCTTTTGCATCTCAATGTGGCTTTCAGAAAAAGTCCTTTTAGACAAGAAGTACTTGTCAGCCGGAACACTGCAAGTGAAAGCTATAAAATCTAAAGAAACTGCAAATTAGTATTTTCACCACCAAAGGCCACCATTAAATGCAATTTAGACACACAGTTAACAACCAGGCAGATGACTGCCCAGCGTGGGACAGAACATCAGAACATCTTGCTTGCTACCAACAACTCCCTGCTAAGGGAACAAGGCCTCTCCTAGAAGGTGAAGCTGCCCAGCCCAGGTTACTGGGCCACAGGGCCGCAGCTTTGGTTCTCCACGGACTCTCACCTGCTTTAGTGCGGGGTGTGGGGCAGTAGCAGGCTCAGCCTTGGCCTGTGCGGGGGCGGCACCCTGTTGCAGGAGGCGCTGCTCAATCTCCTGCTCCTGCTGCAGAGCCTTCACAAAAGCAGCCTTCAGCCGGCTTGTGTGCTCTACCTTCAGTGCCTTCTTCTGGTTGGATGCCATGCAGTTCTCGCACATGATGGCGCCACCCTTCTCCTCCCGCCAGCGGCACGTGAAGTCCGTCTTGCACTGCGCACACATGTAGGGCTCCCGGGACAGAACAGTAGCGGCTGAGATCCTGCCTGCTGCAGAGAAGGATAGGTGGGCTCATGTTAGAGGAACAAGATGTCAGGGTCAGAGCCCCTACCATCCCAGGGCAGGATGAGAACGCACAACAGATTTGGAGCACTGTTCTGGACTCTGTAGCCCAGCTGGCATCAGGCAGCCAAATCCTAAGACACTGTTTGGCACACATGTATTGGGCGCCAACTGTGTGTGGGCACTAGGCCACCCTTGGGCTTTGAGGAAGGTTTGCTGATAGAAGGGAAGTAAAGCTTTGGAAAAACACCATGGATTAGCATTGGTACCAGCTCTCAAGAACATGAGTGCTCTCTAGGGGCACCTTGGTGGCTTGGTTGGCTAAGCGTCGGCCTTCGGCTCAGGTCATAATCCCACGATCTTCGGATAGAGCCCCAAGGTTGGGTTCCCCACTCATAGCAGAGGAGTCTGCTTCTCCCTCTCCCCCACCCCTGGCTGCTTGTGCGCACTCCCATGCACGCTCATTCTCTCAAAAACAAACAAAACAGTAGTGCTCTCAGATTGGCTCCTCCCAATTGACTTTCCCACCCTCCCACACCTTCAGGTCCTTGTCTTGCTGTGATAGGCATCCTGTCTAGTGGGCAAGTCAACTAAGGATCGATCGATCATCCAGCAAGTGCTCATGCTGACAAGTGACATATGCAGTGTCTTGTGCATTCAAAGGTGTTCAATCCTCCCAGTAACGCTCTAACGGGGCACCCCAACCCATTGTTCTGAGGAGGAAACCAAGGCTGGGGAGATGAAATGACATGTAGAGTCACAAGCCAGTCAGTGGCAGGGCCAGGACTCACACTTGCCCAGGTGAGGGCAAACAACTGCTCTGGGTTGCTGGCAGAGAGATGGGAACATTGCATCTCCTCGGTTGGCCTAGGAAGGGTGACTGGAGAAACCAAGTAAGCTGCATGCTCAGGCATGAGTCCAGTATTTTTTTCGTCACTGAAAGTGAAGTAAAAAGGGGGGGGGGAAGGCGGGGGGGGGGGGGCGTGTTCCTGGGTGGCTCAGTTGGTTAAACATCCGACTTGATTTCGGTTCAGGTCACAATTTTGAGGTCGTCAGATTGAGCCTTATGTTGGGCTCCACACCAACAAGTCTGCTTGTACCTCTTCCCACCTACCCTCTCCCTCTCTCTAAAATAAAGAAAATAAAATTGTAAGAGAATCACAGAAAGTAAAGTAAGGGTTACTTTTTTGCATTCTGTATCAGTCTTTTTTTGTGTCTAGTGTACTTAAGAGTTTAACGTCCTCCTAACATCAGAGACAATGCTGCCAGGGCACCCTTGGCCTCTCCCTCCCAGCCTTGGCCTGTCTGAGCCACCTCAGAATGCTGAGGGGCTTTGTAGAATCAGTCAGAGGGAGCCCCACAGAGCAGAGAGACCCCACAGAGCAGAAGAGACATCGCCGGTCCCAGCCACCTGGGGTCCATCTCAGACCCCCAGCTCTAGGCCCTCACTTGTAGGTAGCATGCTCTGACAAAAGAGAGAACATCACCTTCCAAATGTCCAACCCTAGAGGACACAATACCTTTCTAGGCAGCTATGGTGGGCATGACCAACATCAGAATGGAGACACTGATAAGAGACTGCACTTAACTACCCAGCCTGGGGCTCTGAGAGGTATCAGGGACACTTTTTTAAAATTAAAAAAAAAAAAAAAATTATGAGAGAGAGAGACAGAGAGAGGCAGGCAGACACACAGGCAGACAGAGAAGCAGGCTCCATGCAGGGAGCCCGACGCGGGACTCTATTCTGGGTCTCCAGGATCACGCCCTGGGCTGAAGGCGGCGCTAAACTGCTGAGGCACCGGGGCTGCCCATCAGGGGACACTTCAAATGGGGCTCAGAGCTTCCTCCCGCAGTAGGTTCTGTTTTATTTTATTTTTTATTTTTTTAGTAGGTCCTGTTTTAGACAATACAAGAGGGATACTGACCCACGGTGAGAGAACAAGTAGAGACAGGCTAATCTGGGAGAGTAGATGCCCAGGGCACACAGGTATAGATAGGTGGGCAAGGTTTTGTATTAGTTTGTTTTTTTTTTTTTTTTTTTTGGGGGGGGGGGTGAGGTGGGTGGGTTTGCATTTATTCTATGCAGAATTTACTCCCGGGCCGTAGGTTTTGGTTTCTTCAGTTTCTTCTGGGATATCTTTTTCTTCTGTGCAACCTCCTCTTCTGGTTTAGGAACAATCTGCTCTTTTTCAGTAAGAATCATCTCGATGTGGCAAGGAGAGCTCATGTATGGGTTAATGTGGCCATGAGCCCTCTAAGTTCTAGGTCATATCTTGGGGGCTTTGTTCACCTAGATGTGCTCAATGACCAGAGAATCTACATTTAAACCCTTAAGTTCAGCATTACTCTCTGAATTTTTAAGCATGTACAGTAAAAATTCAGCACTCTTCTTGGGCGACTGACTCTGTGTCCAGCCCCACTGTTTGGCCGGTGCACACCTACCAACTCCACCATTGTAGCAACAGAATGGCACACACTGCTTCTGCAAAGTGACATCTTTCAGATACATGGTGGTGTTTTGGATATGCATACCCTTGATGGCCTGGGCAGTTTCATGCGTGTTCTTAAAGTGAACACGAAGATCTGAACCTCTCGATTTGCATGATTTTGTAGGGTTTTCTGGGTCCAGCAAGTAGCAAACCATTTTCGGAGGTCATCTCAGGCCGCTTGGGAAAGAGGATAGGTGGGCATTGTGTCCTGACTTGCCTCCCACCCATCCTGCACTGGCCTCATGGCAGCTCCTTTGCCAACATCACTCCATCATAAAGACACCAAAGGGATCCAGACACGTAAAAGTTCACATTTTTTCCCTGCTGGGCCTAGCTCTGGGGCCCCCTGACAAGTAGAAGCCATCATCCTCAATTTTACAAAGGACTATGTTGGCCCTTTGTGGCCTCCCACTCTCAGCCTGACTCGTGGTCAGTCCTTGATATGGCCTTGTGGTTGGGAAATAAATTTTAAGAGCAATGGGGTTTGGTGGATGTGGTACAGTAAGGAAGCTACAAGTTAATCAGAGGTGGCCAGATGGGCATCTGGTCCCCTAGGTCTGGTCCACACCCAGATTATGGAGGGCTCTACCTCTCAAGAGGCATTGGATATAACGCCCAAGGATATGATAGATCCTCTGTGATATACTGACTAAAGAGGGGAAGAGAGCACTCCCTCCAACATGCAAACACCAAGCAGGCACTGCAGGGACGACAGTTCCCTGTCACACACACCTACCTCTCTCCTTCCCTATGGAAGAGAAGCAAACAGACAGAAGGTGCTTTTCCTTTGTACAGGCCCCATTACTAATGCCCCCAACTCTGTGCTGGTAGAAGTAGCCCTCGGGAGGGGTCGGCATGTACCCGGGACAATTTAAGGTATGCAATCTGAAGCCTACCAGGCTTTCCCTTGCCCTGGACCAGTTCGGTTCCACCTCTACCTCAGCTCTGAGCATCTGCTGAGATCATGCATGGTGAGGATTCAGGCTGGCCACTCAATATCACCACAGACTCAATCTCAGAGCAGAAACATCTTCAAATCAGCATCTGGTGGAGGTGTCCCAAGGGCCAACCTGGCGTGCTTGCCTTTTTTTTTTTTTAAGGATTTTATTTATTTATTCATGAGAGACACATACACAGAGAAGCAGAGACCCAGGCAGAGGGAGAATCAGGACTCGATCCCAGGACCCCGGGATCATGACCCAAGCCAAAGGCAGATGCTCAACCATTGAGCCACCCAGGTGCCCCAACCTGGCTTTCCACTTCCATTTCCTTTTTTTTTTTTTTTTTTTTTTTAAAGATTTTATTTATTTATTCATGATAGTCACAGAGAGAGAGAGAGAGGGGCAGAGACACAGGCAGAGGGAGAAGCAGGCTCCATGCACTGGGAGCCCGACGTGGGATTCGATCCCGGGTCTCCAGGATCGCGCCCTGGGCCAAAGGCAGGCGCCAAACTGCTGCGCCACCCAGGGATCCCCTCCACTTCCATTTCCAATGTAGTTACTTACTTTTTTTTTTTTTAGATTTATTTTTATTTATTTATGACAGAGAGAGAAAGAGAGGGAGAGAGAGAGAGGCAGAGACACAGGCAAAGGGAGAAGCAGGCTCCATGCCAGAAGCCCAACGCGGAACTCGATCCCGGGACTCCAGGATCGCGCCATGGGCCAAAGGCAGGTGAGAAACCGCTGAGCCACCCAGGGATCCCCAGTTACTTACTTTTGATTACTATCCTATATATGCCTCTTTATCCATAAAACCTCCTAACATGCAAGTGGTGCTTTCCAAACTATTTCCAAGGAGGATAAAGTAAGTCTGGCACAGGCATGGGTATCCCTCTCCTACCTTCAGGGATCAGAGCACTCAAGGCTCTGGAAAGTTCTAGATGGAGAGACTTATCTGGAAGCAAAGCCTGTCAGTCTCCTGCAAACGTTCCCCCTCATCCCTCTCTGCCTGCCCCAACATCATAGAGTTGTTGGGGGGATGCTGCTCATCCCCCCCTTAGACCATGTGTGCAGGGCCTTAGGCTTTTCTAGGGCCCAGCTCTCAGTAGAGGTCCCAACAAGTGAAGAAAGCTGACTGTGATATGTTTAAGAAGTTATCTAAAGTAACAGATGGTAACTACACTTATTGTGGTGAACACTGAATAATGTATAAAATTGTTAAATCACTATATCATACACCTAAAACTAACGTAAAATTGTATGTCAACTACATTTCAATAGTAAGTATTTTTAAAAATGTATAAATTAATGGGGCACTAATGGGGTGGCTCAGTTGGTTGAGTGTGAACATAGGACTCTTGATTTCCGCTTAGGTTATGATCTCAAGATCGTGAGAATGAGCCCGCCTAAGGTCCCCCAACCCTGCTCTTTGTGCACGCACTATCAATCAATCAGTCAATAAATGTAAAAACTAGAAAACATAAGCAAAAAGTTAAGCCTCACAACAAGGAGGACTGATAACAAAAGGTTATCCATAAGATGCCCTGCCTCAGACAGCTTTCATTTCAGTACACAGTAGGCATTCTACCATGTGCTATGCATTGAAAATAACCTAAGTAATAGAAACTTCAGTGGCAAGACATGAAAATGGCCTCAAGGCCCACTCACCTTGGGTCTCTAGCAGGTTCTGCACCACTTCCTCCAGGCCGACCAGGTAGATGAATTCGTTGTTGGCAGCGCTGGGTAGGAAGTTCATCTCTGGGGCAGGGGGCTTGGGAGGGGGGATTTCAAGCAGCGTCTTCTCCAGCTGTTTGCGCAGTGCAAGCTTGGCAGCTGCCTGACGGCTGGCTGGAGAATCAGCAGAGGTGACCACAGAGGCCACGCTGGTGGGGGTGGAGTTGGCCTGAGCAGAGGTGGCTGTCGTCCCTTTCAGCGACGCTGGGGAAGGCTATTGGAAAATAACCACCTGGTCAGGGTCCTGGAGGCACCTGATCCCACAACCCAGGATGACACTCTTAGCTGCACTAATGAGTCTTTTGGGTAGTAACTCAGGGCTGCCCGACATCAGCAAGCCAACAGGCAAAACAGCATTAAACTCATCATCCTATGAGATGACCAATCTTGTAAACATATTTGTTGAGGTTTAGCTGATATCCATTTATAATCTGTATTCTGCTGTGTTTTGCCACATGAGGACACCCATGAAGCCATAACTACGACCAGGGCAGTGGGCACTCCTGCTCAGGCAACACAGCCACTGTTTGGTCACTATGGTCTGGCAGCCCTCCTCCTAGCATAGAGCTAGATGGCCTCCTCCACAGGGGTATGACAGTGGATCACTACAGCACTGCTGACATTTCCTTCATAAGCATCTTTATGTGTGGTTCTCTGGAGACTCTGACGTTTCACTTAGCTCATGTGTCCTCATTGGGGTTATAGGGGCTTTTGGACCAACCCCTGCCCCTTCCACCCTCTTGATCTTTGGTGCTCCCATACTACTTTCTCGTCTTCATTTGGATCCTAGTGAGCCAATGCTCCACTGTCTCCCTGCTCTAGTTCACCCAGCCCCCAACCCTGTCAAGTGCTCTCGCCAAAACCCAAAGCTGATCACACCAGTGCTCTTAGCTTATGTAGGGTTGAGGATCCTTCCTGAAAATCTAAGGAAAGCAGCATACACCACCTCCAGGAAAATACACACACCTAGTAACTTGCACACAACACATCACACACAGGACTCAGGGAGTCCAGTAGGTTTCCCAGGTCTCCACCCTCACAGAGAGTGTCCAGAGCTAAAGAAGCCTCCCAATACAGAGAACACCAGCCTTCACAGCACCCTGGCCTGGCCTAACTTTAGAGAAGGTAGGAATGCTGCTCAGAACCCTGCTGGTCGGGCTCTTATCTGAGGGAGGCAGACAAAGATCCATCAACCCAGAGGAGGAAGAGAAGCCAATATATCCATCAGCAAAAGCCCCTGAAGACCCAATCATTTTATCTGTCAATAAAGCTCTTGCTTCTGGCCTGCCCACTTACTCTGGTCCCATCTTCTTGGCTTTGCTGGCTGGGAACAGACCCACCCCATCTCAGAGGCTCTGCACAGAGGTGAAAGGACTTGTGGCTAAGAATAGATGTGCTGTGCTGTGAGGACATTTGCAGACACACTCCCCTCATGTGCTCATGCAGACAGGGAGGAGAGTGGGGAAGGCTCTGGAGCACTCCCATCCCAGTTATCTCCAGGTTCATCAGATGCTTTACCTGGTTTCATCCATCCCACAAAACATGCTGGGTCCCACACATACCACCTGATGCCTCCCCCCAACTCCTCAAGCTCATGTCTGCACCTCCCCCCCCCAACACCTATCTGCCTCTGCTAGACCATAGTTCTTAACACGGGACTCCAGTCCATGACTTTTATACTATATTAGGCCCAGAGAAACTCCAATCCAAACTCTCATGGAGCATTTAAGGCCTTGCCTGGTAGGGGATCCCTGGATGGCTCAGCAGTTTAGTGCTTGCCTTCAACCCAGGGTGTGATCCTGGAGTCCCGGGATCGAGCCCCACATGGGGCTCCCTGAATGGAGCCTGCTTCTTTCTCTGCCTGTGTCTCTGCCTCTCTCTCTCTGATGAATAAATAAAATCTTAAGGGGGAAAAAAAAAAAAAGCCCTGCCTGGCTGTAAGGAAGCAGGAAGGTCACACCATACCACTCTGGAGACCTGACTATGCCCCAGGAACAGGGGCCCTTGATATGTACGTGGGTGGGAGGAGGGGTAAGAAGGGCAGGTGCAAGGTACATGCCCAACTCTGACTCAGCACAGCACTCACCTGTGGGATGTTGACAAGCAGACTGGTATTGGGGACATTGGCGACGCGGATGAGGCCCTGTTGGATGATCCTCTGTCCCTGAATTTGCACACTGGGCACAGAGGCCCGGGGGGCCAAGAGGAGTGGTGGAGGCCCCGTGCTGGAATGTTGTCTGATGTTGTGGATTTGCTGTGGGGTGGGACAGGAAACAAGATGATGAGAGGGACGGGGCACCTGGGTGGCTCAGTTGGGTAATCCAATTCTTGATTTTGGCTCAGGGCTGTGAGATCAAGCCCTGCATTAGGCTTTGTGCTGGGTGTGGAGTCTGCTTGATTCTCTCTCCCATTCTCCATTTGCCCCCACCCCACCACTTGTGTGCTCATTCAAAAAAAAAGTTTCTCCCTTTTCTAAGGCTGAGTAATATCCCACTACATGGATACTCATCCCCCCCCACCACACACACTCTAAAAAAAATTAAAATAGATAGATGGATAGGTAGGTAGGTAGATAGATAGATAGATAGATAGATAGATAGATAGATAATGAGAGGAACAATGGATGGAGGGAAGGGTTGGGACCCATAGCCCCCAACCTGATGACCAGGAAGGGTTGTTCTCATGGGTAGCTGGTTGTTTGGAGTAGTTTGGACACTCTCTTACACTCTAAAAGCATACCCTGCTCACCTGAGCCCCCCTGACGAGTGGGGGCATGACGACCTGTGAGCTCGCCTGTGGCCCCAGCTTCGAGGATACCTGCTGTCCACCGCGGACCAGGGGTGGTGGGATGACACTGCCAGGCATTCTTGTTGAAGAAGTCTGTCAACAGCACCAAATCCCAGATTTTATATGTTTTTTTTTTTTTTTTTAACAAACAAGTTTGCTGTTTTATAAAAATAGACACTTGGGGACACCTGGGTGGCTCAGTGGTTGAGCATCTGCCTTTGGCTCAGGGCGTGATCCCGGGTCCCAGGATCAAGCCCTACGTTGGGCTCCCTGCATGGAGCCTACTTCTTCTGCCTGTGTCTTTGCCTCTCTATCTAGTTCATGATTAAATAAATAAAATGTTTTAAAAAAGTATATACTTGTTTAAAGGTGGGGTGGGCACTAAAATGTGTATCTATTCTAAGCACAAAAGAACAAGGAACATGGATTATGACAACAGCTGTGCAGACTGGGGTCATTCAAGAGTGAATTGTACCAACAAGGTAGCATATTTTCACCCACACAGCCCCTACAACAGCAGAAGTCCAGCTAACATGCTCTGGGTATCACTTGCTTGCTGGTCTGAGCTGGGAGCTCAGGCCTATTTGAGGGAAGATAGGCCCCTGTTCAAACCTTGGTCTTGTGTCTGGGAGTAGGATCTCTGCCTCTTTCACCCTGTGGGCAGGAGGTCCTGCTGGGTCCCATAACCTTGGGAGTGTTGAAATGAAAGGAACCTGATCTGCCCAAATCTTGGTTCTCTCTCCAGTTTTGCTTGGAGCTGTCATAGGAGGAGCCCTCTTGGCGCTGGCATGATTTGTTCATGATGTCAAAAGTGGCCTAACCAATCTAACCAGAAGGAATGGGCAGGCTTTCATAGGAACTGGATCAGGACTGCTCAGGAGCCTAATAAAGAGGGAATACTGACCTGAAGGGATGGCTTGCCAGAAGGAATGTTCTGGGTGCCCCGCACTAGTGGGGGAGGGGTGGTCACGGCACTCCCAGCAGAGCCTGTGGGCTGTAAGAGAGCAGGACACAAAAGATGAGGGGATCGTCAGCCCCACTCCCTCACACAAAATCCAGACGGACGATTGGTTTTCTTCCTCTTCCAAAGGCACCAAGCTCTAAGGTTCTGTTTCCAGCCTGCTAAATTCTGTAGCAGGAACTGACACGTTTGAAATGGACAGAGGAGAGATTTTCCAGCATCCTTTATCCCTGGGGATGTTTGACATCACTTTGTGGTTCAAGAGCAGGTTTTGCCTTCCAGGGGATGTGAAGGACTCGTGGTGATGGCTGAGGCAAAGGACCCCAGACCTGGACAGATTAATCCCAACCTTAGTGAGAAAATATCAAGTCCAGGTACTTCTTAAAGTAACATATTCCACTAGAGAAGGGACAGACTTGGTTCACTCCACTGAGTCTTCAACAATTGGAAAGCAAACAAGTAACAGGCAGGCTGTATCCACTGGGAGATTAAAAGATGCCAGGCCATGTCCACTTACTGACTGTGTTCTAGTGGAAGTTCAAGCAACCCCTAAGTGAGACCAGTGAGTATCTTCCTATCCTGTTCCCTTAAGGGGACATGTGTTCTATGTACTAGTGTCAGCTCTTACTGCCCAAGATACATTTACTTTCTGGTTTGCTGAGATAGTGGTTAAAGTAAATGGAAGGGTAGCTGAAAAAAAAAAACCCAAAAAACAAACTTGACCTTGGCCTACACAGTAACCTGCATTTAAAAGCAGCAAAAGGAGCCTAAGACACCAGGGGAGAGAGAGCAGAAGCCCCAGGACAGAGACTCTGGGGCCTGGGCAACATTGTGGCATGCCTCTGTAGCATTAGAAAATCTGTCCACAAAACCATTGTAGCCCCTGATGGCCAGCATGGCCACCCACAGGGTAGGAGAGGCCGCTCTGTAAATGGGTTTAGGAAAGAGCTCTTAACCCAGGACTTCCAGCGGCTTCTAAGACATCTGTTCTCTGTTTTCTTGATGTCTGTAATCTACAAGAAATTTTATATACTCAGATCGAGAATATTCTAAATCGAAACGTACTGTAATATCCTCTTATTCAAACTCCCTTTTCACTAAATCTAAAATTCAAATTTCCATTTCAGACCTTGACCCTTATGCCCCTAAGGAGACTTGTCTGCCTGTTACTAGCTGCTCCAACTCCCGGTACTGAGGTGGGCCAAAGTAATGGGTCTAGGTTTCTATCCCCTGTTTTAAATGGCTCCTGTTGACTCCTGAGGAGAGACTGGATGCACACACACCTTCTGGGCAGTGGTTTCCTTTTGTATTTGACTCTGCCGCAACTTTTTTAACAAAACAAGTTTTGCTTCTTCTAATCTTAACTCTTCTTTCAGTTGTTTAATCATCCTTTCTCGTTCTTCAGGACTGCTTTTCTGCAAGGACAAGAGAACAAGCATTGAAAGGGAGAGCCACTGCCAGGGAACACAGGACCCACCATCACCAACTCCATCTGGGGATATTGTTGGGCAGGGTCATCCCCCAGAATGAGGACAAGGCTCACCATAAGGACCTCAGTACTGGTCTCCTTCAAGGCCTCCTTCGTCAGCCCGTTCACCCTTGGGCTTGTGGGCTGCTCATTGTCAGAGAGGACAATCACATCAGGAGAGGGGGCTCTCCTCTCAGACTTCATGTCACTGTGGAGCAGGGACAGCAGGTTGTTACCAGAGTGCCTGGATGCTCTGCCAGACACCATTCCCCAGAGCCCAGCACCCACACACTCAGATTTAGACACAGTCACAGCAAGGAGGTAGGGAGCATAGCTGCCCCACTCACTCTCCCCAGTCTCTCTCCTTGGGTATTGTTCCCTACCACATACCAAAACCGACTTTCACTGCACTCACCATGAGTCACCCAAACACACAGGTAGGCGCCTAGCCAGGACTATTCTTGATGCCCACCTCTGTGTACCCAAGACTGAGGATACCTGTGTTCAAGGGTGATATGGCCATTCTGGAAGACACCTCAAACCCTTATCTACCAGGTAGTTCAGTGTTAGATAAAAATGCTCAGCCTGAGGGGCACCTGAGTGGCTCAGCTGGTTAAATGCCAACTCTCGAATTCAGCTCTGGTTGTGATCTTGCCCCCATGTTGGGCTCAGCAGGAGATTCTCTCTCTCCCTCTGCCCCTCCCCATACTTGCATGGGCAAGCAAGTGCTCCCTCTCAAAATAAAGAAATAAAATCTTACAAAAAAAAAAAAAAAAAAAGAAAAAAGAAAAAAAAGAAAGAAAAAGATAAAGAAAAGGAAAAAGAAAAAGAAACAGAAAAAAGCTCAGGTCTGGATCCTGAGGCTGAGGCAGGGTCTTTCTTGGCCTTTTGTCAGGGCTCCTGTGTATCGCTGTGACAGTATGCTAAGCTTCTACTGTGTTCCTGACTCCACACAAAGTCCCAGAGACAGCACTTTACTCTCAACCAAGCAGCTGTTTGCTAAGGGCCCAATGTAAACTTTGCCTTCAGATGTGGCCTCCAAGGACATCTGGGTGGCTCAGTTGGTTAAGTGTCTGTTATCGGCTCAGGTCATGATCCCAGGGTTCTGGGACTGAGTCCCATAGTGGACTCCTTCCTTAGCACAGAGCCTCCTTCTCCCTCTGCCTGCCACTGCTCCTGCTTGTGCTCTCTTACAAATAAATAAAATCTAAAAAAAAAAAAAAAAAAAAAGATCTGGCCTCCACATGTGTTGAAGGGTTAGGATCCTTTTCATCTGCTGGAAAACCAGCAGCAGAAGACCAAACAAGCCCACTAGGTGGCACTGTGACCCTGAGAACAAATTCAATAAAGTTAACTGGGAGAGAGCTCCAAGTTGTCCCACTCTTCCTACTAGACTCCAGCCAAGCAGAGACAGAGTTATAGATGGAGAATTAATTTTAATAACCTACCAAACTGCCTTTTCCATTCCTGGAATGTCTCTAGGGAAGGATGGGCACAGAAGACCAAATGCTGAGGGTTCATGTCTGGCCTTGGACCCCTTCCCCTCAACCAGGGCTTTAACATCCCTCCTAAAGAGCCACATAGTGTGGCTACACCTTAATACCTCTAACCAACCTTGATGATTTAACCAGTGCTACTGTTGACCAACCTCTCACAAGAGATCAGGGGAGTGGACAAAAAGGTGCCATTTCAAGGTATACAGTCTCCTTACTGGGGTGATTAACCTGCATTCTCAAGTCCAGAAACTGGTTGACTGTTTATAAAGTGACCCAGGACGTCACATTCAGGCCTCACCAAGCCAAAGACCGATGCAATTTGGAAACCACCACTTGTTCTGTGTGCCTGCCTGCTGTCTGCCCACTCTGCCCAAGATCAACTTTCAAGGTGACCCCAGAGCTCCAATTCTATCTAGATTCTCTGGATGCACACACAGATATTGAGGGGCAGCACAAGGGCCCAGCACAGGAGCTAGAGTCACTGGTCCCAGCCGAGGTGAGCTCCCCAGGTGGCTGCATGCGGACAGAGCAGTAGCCCAGGCAGAACCATGTCTAGAGTTGCAGACTGCAGGCACTTCCTGAGCAAGAGTGCACTGAGATGATAGTAATCACTTTTTATTATCTTGAGGGCATGCACTTTTTCTGAAGGTTGAGATCTAACAAAATTCAAATTTGCTAGAGGGAAGAGGGCAGGCTGAGGGATCAAGACCATTTAGAGGCTGAAGCTTCCTGAGACGTCCACTCTGACCACAGCACTCCCAGGTCTCATCTTGGCCTGAGAGTAATCAATAACTCATCCAAGAGATGACGTCACCCCACCCCCCATCAATGATCACTCAGCATCCCAGCAGCCAGCAGGGAGTGAACTTCCTGTATGCTAATCAGCTACCAAAAAGTCATGTGACAAAGGCATTTCCCTCCTTGGTCATGTGACCCTTTAACTGTGCCTTCCAACATGAAAACCATGGCAACAGCCAGTTCTAACCGGTTTGTGACATGCAGCCTTCATTTTGAGAAGTGAGGTAGGGCTCAGGTGCTGTCAGAAAATGGAGGCACCCAGCTCACCCTGGGGCTGCCCAGCTGCAGGCACTTCCTTTGTGGCACCAACCCACAAGGAACTCTTGGTATATTACAGGGACCAGGGCTACCTCTTCCAAACAGAGAGGCCACCAGCCCCTCTAGTTTCCAACATGGAAAACTTTCCTAAGCTCAATTTTTAAAGCAAAGGTGCTTCAAAAGTCTTCTCAGTACTTTCTCAGTTCTTTAAAAAAGAATACCCCTTTGACACAGACTGAAAATTACTATGGGCAAATTGTTTTAAATTATAAAACCATTTAGGCAGAAGAACGAAACCAGAGGAAATCTAGCCCAATATGCCAGGGGGATAGCACTGTGGCCAGGTACACTGCTTTACTACTTCAGTCCATGGTGGGCACGTGGGCACCAAGTTTATTTGGAAGCTATATGATCTCAGAGCAAATCCAATAAGCTCATCTTGCCCATCTTGTGAACTTTTATATAAAATATTATTACCTAAAAGAGTTTTTTTAAAGACTTTATGAGAAAGATATAGCAAGGGAGGACAAGCAGGGAGGGAGGACAGAGAGAAGCAAGGAGGCTTCCTGCTAAGCAGGGAGCATGATGTGGGGCTAGATCCCAGGACTCTGGGATCATGACCTGAGCCAAAGGCAAACTCTTAACCGACTGAGCCACCCGGTGACCCCCCCCCCCAAATCAAAAGACTTTATGTGACCTATGAAAATCCCTGAAAGCAGACCATGCTATTGTCAATAAAAATGGTCTCATCATCTCCTCCCCTGTATGCCAGCCCTGGCTAAACAAACACAAAAGTTCTGTTACCTGCTTAGAACTTCCATCAAGTTTCCCAGAGGAAAGGCAGGGATTACATAATCTTAATTCAACAATAGATCCCATGTCCTCGGCACCAGGCTACCATCCCAATTGCTTACCAACTAGCAGTCAGGATAAGGTTAAAATGTAGTGTTCTTCCAGTCCATTCCAGGGGAAACAGTCTCATCAAGAGAACACAGAAACCATCCTTGGCACCTCTGACCTTTGTTCTCTGAAAGGGCTTGCCTAACATATGGGAAAGGGATACTTCATCCACAATCGTTCATTCATTTACTTACTCTTATTTGCTGAAAACCCACTAAGAAAGCAGGTGCTATGCCAAGCAATAGGGATAAATACCTGGATAAAAGGCAGTTCTGTGCTTAGGATCCATCAGGAGGGACAGATCCTCAAACCAGGAGGGGAGGGGTAAGTAAGGGAATACCCACAGGTGAGAATGGACCACCAACTTGCCTTGGCTCACTGAACAGCTTCAGTAGAGCTCAAAGAAATGCAGCATCTTGTTACCCCAAAGACCTGCTCTCCATCAAAAACTGCATTTCACAAGATCCCCAAGATTTTTTTTTTTTAAAGACTTTATTTGAAGGGGAGAGAGCACACCAGAGTGGTGAGGGGCAGAGGGAGAGGGAGAAGCAGACTCCCCACTGAGAAGGGAGTACGATGTGGGACTCTCATGATCATGCCAAGATCATGATCCAAGCCGAAGGCAGACGCTCAACTGACCAAGCCACCCATGTACCCAGATCCCCAAGATTCTTGCACACACTAAGGAAGCTTACGAGGACTGTAGGCTCAATGAATTCTTCTCAAGACAACAAATTCCAGAGCCAGCCTAAGTAGACAGGTATGGCCAGCCAAAACCATTCCCTGCCAGAATCCTCCCTCTTCCTCTCATCTTTTGGGCCTGGCTGGGTAGGGAGAGGCAAGTAGCTACTAGCAGTGTTTTAAGGGTAGGGTGGGGGGCATTGCTAGACCTAACACCAGTCTCACCAACTTCTGCACTCACCTTGGCTCCACCAGACCCCACCCCACCCCGGGGTGTTCCTCCACTGGAGCCCATTCACACCTCCCAGGCCAAACTGATCACCAGGCTTTTCCAGCTCTCAGCCCCTGTAACCCAGGCTCCTACCCAGATATATCCTGCTTAGGTTCCTCCTGCCTTCACTATGGATCCCTCCATGTAATGTCCCTCCACCACATTCCTGAGGCCCCCATGTGAGCCCCAACTCACACTTCAAGACACACTTGAAACTAAATGCCTTCAGAAAGGTCCCTGGCTGGCTCAGTCCTCCAACATGCCAGCCTGGAAGCATGATCAGCACTCCTAGAGCACTCATGGAGAACATCCTCCACAGCATGCATGCCTGAGGAAGCCTTCTTAGCTAAGCCCAGTACTGTGCATCATGGAGGCAGGGAGGGAGCTCAGGGCAGAATTCTGGGTTCCACTGAAGGCTGAGCAGAGGAGAGGCTTCCCTGAAGACAGCCAGTTTATTCACCCTCACTCCAGCAAACTAGTCCAAGAAAAGTACCTTCACCTTTCTACTGGGTCAACCCCACAGTCTCCCAGAGTGACATTGTCATTACCTATTTGTCAGGCAGGTTCCCTCACCCAAGCAGAGGCTTGGAGGCCATCAAAGGCACAGGAGCCAGGGCCCCACAACCCCACCTGGAGTCTGTCACCATGAGGCCCAGGCACTCAGCTTCCAATGAGGGCCAAGATATTCCCAGGCTAACCCAATAAGCAATGGGCAAGAGGGGCCCAGCCCTGATGTAACACAATAGCCCCAAGAAAGGGGGTGATGCCCCTTACTTCCCCAGGGCCAGAGTCTTCCCCGTGCCCTACTGGCTGGAAGTGGGGGGCAGGCCAGGCCACAGGGCCTCCTCCAAAGCCTGTGGCTGTGCTCACAGAAGCTCACACAAGTAGGTACTGTGAACCAAGCTTACACACTGGGGGCTTCCCCCACAAAACTGTCTGAGTTTCAGCTGGTTCTGCCTCTTGTAAGGAAGGGCCCAGGGCAGGACATTTCCCTCTTTGTGCCCCCTATACCAGGACAAGAATTCCTGCCCTGCTGCCCCTCAGGATTGCGAGTGAGGTGAGACCTCAGTACTGAGGAGGCTCAGACACTGTAGATCATCCTAGGCCCCAAACAGTAAAGAGCTGCTTGCCATGAATCCAAGCCTGGCACACAGCAGACAACTGGCTATTGTGGGTTAATATTCAAATGTTCTCAAACCTGGGGTGGGCAGGAATGGATCTGTTCTATGAACTGCTCTGTCCTACCAGCTGGAGCAGGGACTGGCACAGTGGGTACTCAGGAAACACAGCTGATAGGCATAACTACCTCTTCTTCCTCTTCCTTAGTACCTGGTTCCAGGATTGTGGGGGTGGGGGGGGTGTCTGTGAATTCACAAGGAATCCAGTAACGCCTGTAGATTGACTTAATCACCTTGCACATGTGGATGTCTCTTTCCACATGCACATATGTCACACTGCAAAAGGATGTACAAATTCACCTAAAATGATTTCTGAAGGGGCACCTAGATGGCTCAGCATCCAACTCTTGATTTCAGCTCAGGTCATGATTTCATGGTATGAGATTGAGCTCCGTGTTGGGCTCTGCACTGAGAGTGGAAGCCTGCTTAAAATTCTCTCTCTCCCTCTGCCCCTCCTTGACCCCCATATGCTCAGGGTACTCCCTTCTCTCTTTAAAGGGAAAAAAAAAAAAAAAAAGGATTTCTGAATTGTGTCATTATGTCTTTTCAAGTAATAGGTCCTGGAAGTGTAACTCCTAACCTGTGAGTCAGGACTCTGGACGATGTTAAGGAGCCCTAATACAATTGACAAATCAATGTACCACTGTGCTAGACCTTGATGAGGCTGCCTATACCTTTCCATGTTCACACACCCACCCAGTCGTGTCCCCAAAACCTGGGGGTTTTGTGGCTCAAACTGAACTACAGGAATGCAAAAGAAGCAACACTACAAGCTTTTGAGGCAAGGTTACAGAAGCCTTGCAGTTACTGCTTGGGCCCTGAGAATGCATGCTCTGCTTGGGGTCTCACTGCAATGAGGATGTCAAATTAGCTGTATAGAAAGAGGGTTAAAGACATAGAGACAGGGCTAGCCATCCCCCTACATGAGTGAAAAAGCCACTGGGGATATCCAGCCTGGTTGAAACAGGGCTGCAAAGATAAAAGCCCAAGAAGCAGTGCCCACCTAGGACCATCCGATCAGCAGACACGACAGACAATGCTACACCAATACATCATCATTTTAAACCACTAAGCTAACAGAGCTGACAGCCCAGCTCTGCCCCCAGGGAACTAGCCCACACCACTGTAACTCCATAATCTCTCTCAGAGACTGTCCCCAGCAAGGAGATTCACTCTAGAAATTACCCTGGAACAAAAGCAGGGAGAAAGAATGTGGGAAAGAAAATAAGTTTACAAGCAACCACCCCTGCTAAACCTCTAACCCCCCCCGCCCCCCCACAAAGGACCAGCAGCAGTTCTCTGTATATGGAGGATGGCCATGGCAAATGCAGAATTGAGAGGATATGGGAGAGCAGCTCCAGAAAGGCCCAAGAGACCAGAGGTGCTCAAAAAAGAAAGGAAGTGAACAGAGGGTCCCACAGGAGAGGAGGGGGCCACCTGTGTCTGGGAGCCACCATAGCCTCAAACACTACACTGAGTGGTGTGAATCAAAACCAGAAAGCAATTCCCCATGCTTAATCTAATAAGCATCCCCATTCCAGAAACACTTCTAGAAGAGTCCTACAAGAGAAAGATGGTTACCACAAGCTCCCAGTTTAGTCCTATCACATGGCAGGCCCCTACACATGCTTCTGGGATCTTTCATGGGCTTCTGGACATGGGAGCTACTGACTAGACCCCACAACAGCCCCCCCTCCTTTCTCAAGGGGTGCCATTCACCTAAGAGACACTTGATGTGATTAGAAAGGGAGCTCTGCTCACACAGACACAGGCTGTGCCCCAAAGCTGAAGACTTATCTGTCTCAGGGGATGGCAGGCACCGCAGGGAGCCTGAATCCCCTCCCCAGACCCTTAGGGCTCTGTAGCCCACCTGCTTCCTGCCTGCCCAGGCCCCTCTTCAATTCCCTGGACTCCCTTCTTGGCATCCATTACCATTTCTCCCAGCCCTGTAACTTGACACTCTGTTGGCTGGGATGTCAAGAGAAAAGCCCAGAGCCTGCTTTGTAGGGGCTGGAAAGTCAGAACACATTTTGCTTCTTGGCCACAGAGGCCATGGAGGTGAGCAGCTGGGGATGAGATTTTTGAAACTTAGCCATCATTCTTCCTGGAGACTTCAGGTCCAACTATTACTCTGAGAATCCATTATGGCACACCCTGCCATGCCACAGATACCGCTGAACATCTTAGAAAGAAGAGAAGGAGCTCCTGTGGCCAGGCTCTGGCCCAGAGAATCCATCCCCCCTCCTGGGCCCCCAGTAAAGGTGGGCAGTCCCAAGGTGCATGGAAAATGCAAAGGAGCACTGTGCTGTCAGCAAGGCCAGGAAGCATTCAGCCTGTCCTACTGGGGCTCCTTCTAGGAACACAGGAACCCCTGGAAGTCACAGCCTGCCCAAGGAGGCCCAGAGGACTTCATGCAATAGGAGCAACAGGGGTCAGTTTTGGGAGCATGCAGAATGACCAAGGGCTATAGAGATAAGGCAAGGATGGGTGAAAGAGAGCACTCCTTGGGCCAGAGAAACCAGATGTGATCCCACATAAAGACCCCCCCCCCACCAAATGGCAATGGGGCAGCCTCTGGGCAAGCATCCACCCACAGAGGTCACCGGCAACCTAATCCTGCCAGCATCTAGCATCTCTAGCAAGGATCTGATACCACCAGGAAAGTTTAATCCAGTTCAGTACACTCTGCTCAGAAATTTGGGAAGGGGCACTTGGAAAGGGGACCAATGACCACAGTCATAAACTGAAAGTTTGATATACATTAGATTTAGAAAAATCACCCAGGGATCCCTGGGTGGCGCAGTGGTTTAGCGCCTGCCTTTGGCCCAGGGCGCGATCCTGGAGACCCGGGATCGAATCCCACATCGGGCTCCCGGTGCATGGAGCCTGCTTCTCCCTCTCCCTGTGTCTCTGCCTCTCTCTCTCTCTGTGTGACTATCATAAATAAATAAAAATTAAAAAAATCTTTAAAAAAAAAAAATCACCCAGGACATTTGCTGATAAATAAAAATTAAAAAAATCTTAAAAAAAAAAAAATCACCCAGGACATTTGCTGACCCTTTACAAGGGCCATCCCTGTGCCACCACCAAGATGCACACTTCTGTGCAATCCTCTCAATTGCCTAATCGTCATTCCATTTACAGGTGAGAAAATAGTCTGAAAGGCGTACTTCTCGAAGTCACACAGGTATGGCCTGCAGATAACCTGGGCTCATACTAGGCCTAGGCTTCTGTGGACCCTTGGCAATCCTGCCCAACTCTGGGACACTGAGGGCTGTCACATGTACCCGCACTGCATTGGGATGCAGGCCCCCCATTACAGGTCAGAACAGCTGGGTACCCATGGCCTACAGAGAGCTCAATGGTACCCCAGAAAAAGAAACAGAAGGTGGGAAATACCAGGCTCCACATGACTGTCAACTCTGACACCTCTAACTCAGGTCATCAAATACCATTTTTGGACTAAAGAAAAAATATTTTTTTAAGATTTTACTTATTCATGAGAGACAGAGAGAGAGACAGAAACATAGGCCAAGGGAGAAGCATGCTCCCTGCAGAGAGCCTGATGCAGGACTCGACCCCAGGACCCCAGGATCATGACCTGAGCCAAAGGCTCAACTCCTGAGCCACACAGGTGCCCTGAGGAAAATGTTTTTATTTATACTTAGGATCCTGGACAGCCAGCAGCATCCACATCCCATGTCCTCGAGGTGAGAAAGAGATGATGGTGTGACAACATGGATACGGAACTTGGACTTGACTGGGAAACAACTCTCCCTACATATGGACTACCACCTACCCAAGAAAGCTGGGTGGGGTTTTGGCACTCTGGAATCCTGACTCCTAAAGGGCCTGAGGCTTGGGAGAGCAAGAGAAAAAGGAGCATGGGACCCCAAATGCCACAATACTAGTGATCACAATACTAGTGATCCCTCCTTTGTCCGGTCACCATACCCACATGCCAGACCAACCTTCCTCCAGTGAGGAACACAAAAAGAACACAGGAGTACTCTGCAGCATGGAGCGATTCACTACATCACATGAACCCAAATACACTTCTCCCAAGATACCAGCTCCCTCACCAACTCACAGCAAGAGAAAAGTCACCGATGTGTAGATGAAAACTACACACCAGGAACAAACACTGCTTTGCAGCTTGCAGCAACTTCAAACTTCTGTGATAAATGGAGAGTGCTTACTTTGCCTGAAAATTTACTGCCCCCTTCTAAAAATCTGTTTCAAACTGCTGGATCTTCCCCCTACCTAACCCTGGCAAATCCCAACTTGTCCTCCCAGCAACAGCTCAGGTGCCCCCCATCCCCAACAGACCTGTTCCAGCTGCTCTGAGTCCAGCAGGACCATGGGACACTAGTCATATCTCTGTGGTTATGAGGACTCTATCCAGTCACCAAACCCCAATGAGCCTCAGTTACTTCATCTGCAGAATGGGATTTCATTGATCTCCAGGGGATGTTGTAAAATGTAAAAAGCATAAAACATGCACCTAGTTGACAAATGACAGCCCCAGCCCTTTCTCCCTTCCTCGCTGAACATGATGTGCACAATCAGAACAGTCCCCATCACCTTTGCAGCTATAATTTAGCTCTGAATTTGACTCATCTGGCTACCTGCTTTGCAGTCAGAGGTCCCTGGGGACAAGGTCTCATGATGAAGCCTTCTCTTCCTCCTGCTGTCTGACTGGCTAGGCCATTAACCACTACTGCCTGAGATAGGACCACACAACCCTGATGGACATCCTGGTCTCTGTCCATGCTAGAAAGACCATCTCCAACCCACCTAAGCTCCTCTGCATTGCACCCAGCTTTTCCAGGTCGTTGTCGTAACAGTGAGACAACAGCTGTCTTTTCCACCAAGTTAGGACAGTAGTGCCAAATGCCAGTACTCAGTGACACTATGCTGTAGGAAAAGCCTGGGATGAAGTACAACTACTGACTTTATTAAACTTCAACCCCTGAGTACACATCTTTTTAATATTCTGCAACAAGATAAAACACTTTTCTTGCTTACCAAAGCAGGACAGCCATCCAGAAGAAAAGCATGTGTGTGAACGTTCACAACGCTTGAAGGAAGGACTGACAGACACACTGTGGTTATTCAAACTGGGTGTTTGGCAGACATTTTCCCCAGAATGGTTAAAGCAAAGCCCATTTCTTCGGAAACAATCAGCAGTACTTGCTGCCGATGATAAAGTCCAAGCTTTCAACAAACAAAATATAAAACTTTGGAAAAATCTGTGTTTGCAGCCATGAGTCCAAGAGATCAGACATTAACTAATCTGATTTTGTGATACTGAATAATGTGTCAGTATTTCAAAGGTCTCTAACTCTGTAAACTACTATTTTCTAATGTTAAATGGCATTACAAACTCAAATATGAATAAATGATCATTCAGGGGGTGAAGACACAAATCACTCAAGCAGAAGAATCCCAAATAATCTGTGTAGCTGCTTTGCTCCCAAGGAGCGAGTGTATATATATGACTCTCCACCCCCCTGGGGTGGGATGCATCTAGTGATTTCCTTCCAAGGAGTCCAGCATAGAAAGGGGGAAGAGAGTAACTTTAAAGTGGAGACATCTGATAGATGCTACCTCAACCAGGTGACTAAAGTCAACATCCCAGTGAAAAGTCAAGTTGATGGCATGTGCTGTGGATACGGTATGCTAAGAAGGGTACTTCACATCTGTGGTCCTCCCTAAGCCCATCACCCCAGGCCAACCATGAAAAAAACATCAGACAAATCATAACTAACAGATCTCCCACAACACACCTGACCGGTTCTCCTCAAAACAGTTGAGGTCATCAAAAACAAAGTCTGAGAAACTGTCTCAGCACAGAGCTGTCTAAGGAGATGTGATGACTAAATCCAGGACAGAATTAATAAATATTTTTAAATTTCTAACACAGCAAATGGACATATTTTCACATAACCAAGATGGAAAGGGGGTTGCACAATGCCTTCAGCAAAGGGATTTCCTGCGGCAAGTACTAGTCTGAACAAAAGCTCCCAAGTGGAGACCTCCTGACAAATCATGGCCCATATGTCTTTCTCTTGCTGCCAAAGTTATGTTTTATAAAGTGAGACGTCCAGGGACCCCTGGGTGGCTCAGTGGTTGAGCATCTGCCTTTGGCTCAGGGTGTGATCCTGGAGTACCGAGATCGAATCCCACCATCAGGTTTCCCCACAGGGGGGCCTGCTTCTCCCTCAGTCTGTTACTGCCTCTCTCACTGTGTCTCTTATAAATAATAAAATCTTTAAAAAAAAAAAAAAGTGAGACATATTAAAAATTTCCTAGGGCTCACCCCACAGATGCCCCATAACTTCCCTAAAAAATCTATTTAATTATAAGCCAACCAAATTTGGTAACCCTGTTCTTGTGGCCTTAAAAAAGGCCAACTGAACAGGCTCTGGAGTTACCCAATTCAAAGAATATGGCACCACCCAGAGCAGCCTAGACAGTCTGCATTTGCAGATGGGGGAGGCCAAGCATAGACCTCCCTCAGAGGTCAGTTTGGTGCCCCAGGCTCCCAATGCCAGGACACTATCCTGTCCATCTCACATCCTATTCCCTCCATACCTCTATTCTCCAGGCAAAGATACCTCTCCCGGGCAGCCCTGGTGGCTCAGCGGTTTAGTGCCTGCCTTCAACCTGGGGTGTGATCCTGGAGACCCAGGATTGAGTCCCACAGGCTCCCTGCATGGAGCCTGCTTCTCCCTCTGCCTGTGTTTCTGCCTGTCTGTGTGTGTGTGTGACAAACAAACAAATAAATAAACAAAATCCTAAAAAAGATACCTCTCCCTCCTCCCAACATGTCCACCTCCACCCTCACATTCAGGTGTCCCACAAGCTTCTGGGCTTCACCCAGGCCCAAAGCATCAACTCTCTCCTCTCCAGAGAGTGCCTCAAGGCCTGCCCTTCCCACCTGACAACATAACCCTACTCAGGCCTTCTTACCAAACCCAATGAGCCCCTGAGCATCCCAATTTTTGGGCTGTGAGCTTCCTAAAATGTTAACCAGATCACTCTTTACCACACTGCCCATGGACACTGCAAGTCCTCTTGAAGAATGGTAATGCTCTGTGCTTGCACTGGTTATTCTCTTTAGAGTGTGGTTGTGTTAAAGTGCTTTTGAAAGCTATTAAGGCCCTGCATTGAGTAACTCTGCATGTCACCAGGTCTCAGTTGTACTAAGACTAGAACAAAGCTTTTCAAAGTGGTTATTTACATCACAACTATTTTAAGATTCAAACTCTAAAAATAAGCAGTCTTATAGCTTAGGACCCAAGGAAGGGGATTAGTAACATCTGGTATGTCTCCCATCTCCACCCATCAAACAGTCTACATCTCCCCCCGCCCCCCCCCCCCCCCCGCCCCCAGCAGGCCCTTCTCACCAACACCTAGGCTGCTTTGGCCACAAGGAACTCAATGTCTATGAAGGCAACTGATCCTGTTGCCACCATCTGCTTGCTGCAGGGGTCTGCAGTCATTCACCTACCCTCTTCTCCCTTTCTTGGAAGTCCCAAAGCTTCTTTCTATCAGCACTGTGACAAAGCTTACTAGACCACGCTGGGAGCTTCTGAGGCCTAGGAATGATAGCTTCACTTCAGAGGAGACAATGAACTTCATCACGGTGGAGTAAATGGTCCCAGGTTACATGGGGATATGAGTGGAATCAGGCTGCTGGACACCCATTTTCTTTTTCCACCACCTGTTACTCCCCTCAGGGTTACATATTATAATTCATGTGCTCATCTCTTTGACAGGAAAAAAACCACCTCGGAAATCTCTTGCCATCAGGCCAGCTCTCTTTCTCCAGGGTACTTTCTGCTGAGGAATGTCTTCTCAAGGTGTGACTCCTGCTTGCCCCACCTGGAGTCACACAGGCCCTTGGGGTGGGGGGGAACGGGTAAGGCATTCACTCCTGTTTCTATCTGTTCTCCACACATGGCCCCCTTTATCCCACTCTTTTACCAGGCTAGGTGGCCATGAGGGATAAGATGGGATCCCTCAGCCAGTGTGCTTGCCACCCCCACCTTCCAGGTTTGTTATGGTTCTGGTACAAACTGTTCTCAATACAGCAGAGAACTGGCTGCAAGATATAAAGCAAAGCATATGAAAGCAGTTTTAGCTGGCATAGCAGAAGACTGGTCAGAGCCATCACATACTGCAGAGGTAAAACATTTAAATGACCTGCTACAGCAGCCAAGGCACCAGTTACAGGATGAGGAGCCTATCTTCATGTGACAAAGCACTAGCAGGAATATGTACTGAAGAGATATCAGAAACTTCAACTACAGATTTAAACCAAATAATTTCAAAGTAAGAAAATGAACTGCTGGGCAGCCTGGGTGGCTCAGTGGTTTAGTGCCACCTTCCGCCCAGGGCGTGATCCTGGAGACCTGGGAGTGAGTCCCACATCAGGCTCCCTGCATGGAGCCTGCTTCTCCCTCTGCCTGTGTCTCTGCCTCTTTGTGTCTCTCATAAATAAATAAATAAATAAATAAATAAATAAATAAATAAGTAAATAAGTAAATAAGTAAATAAGTAAATAAGTAAATAAATAAATAAATCTGAAAGAAAGAAAGAAAGAAAGAAAGAAAGAAAGAAAGAAAGAAAGAAAGAAAGAAAGAAAGAAAGAAAGAAAGAAAGAAAGAAAGAAAGAAAATGATCTGCTTAATCTACAAATCTAATTCACATGTGTGCAAAGTTCGTGACTGCTTAAGGAGGAGTGTTTACAGGTGCTTACCTGACTGTACAGTGGCCTTCTGGTTCCTGTCAGGGCTACCACATCCAAAAAAAGGCAGGTACTACCCAGTGAGAAGGGGACAGATAGCACCTTCACAACCAGAGGAAGGTGTTATAAAAGCAATGGGCAGGTGTTCTCACCTGTCATCAGTCTGGCCTACACTAGGCCCCATGTGAGCTGGGTCTCTCTGGGTTAGAAACAGGACACCTATTGTCTGTCACTTTGATAGCCTAGCATTATCAAGTGATTTTTAGAAGTACAGGTGAACCCCTCAAATTTCATTAATTTCAAACCTGGGATAAGATATGGTCCAGAATAAAGGTAGATGGGCAGAAAGCAGAATTGGGATGAAGAGCCTACATGGAAGCAATAAGGCAGAAAATGACACGAGAGGCCACAGCTAAGGAAGGGAAGGAAGCACAGAACCAGTAACAAATTTCCAAAGGAACATAACCTCTCAGCTCCTGTGTGCTAGACATCTAAGAAAAGCAAGCAGGTGGGCAGCCCGGGTGGCTCAGCGGTTTTGTGCCTTCAGCCCAGAGTGTGATCTTGGAGACCTGGGATCAAGTCCCACGTTGGGCTCCCTGCATGGAGCCTGCTTCTCCCTCTGCCTGTGTCTCTCTCCGTGTGTGTGTCTCTCATGAATAAATAAATAGAATCAAAGAAAGAAAGAGAAGAAAAGAAAAAAAAGAAGGAAAAGAAAGAAAAGAAAAGAAAAGAAAAGAGAAAAGAAAAGAAAAGAAAAGAAAAGAAAAAAGAAAAGAAAAGAAAAGAAAAGAAAAGAAAAGAAAAGAAAAGAAAAGAAAAGAAAAGAAAAGATAAGAAAAGCAAGCAGGCTATGGAGACTTCTAGTTGGAGCTGATGGAGCTGCAGCCCAAGACTTCCCAGCCTCTCCTGAAAGTCACCCAGCAGTAAAGACAATGAATTAGCAAGTGAAAGGCAGCAGCCAGGCCACAACAGGTGCTAGGGAGGGGCTGGGCCCCAGAGAGCCTTCCCCAAGAGTAGAGGAGTCCCCAGACTCAGGGTAATGGTAGTCACACAGAAGGAAAAGAGGCATCTGGCTGAAGCACTTCCAAAGCTCTCATACATGAGGGTGTGAGTGTGAATCTTCCTTCCCCATGAGGAAGACTGTCAGAGAGCCAGGGTGAGGGTCACAACCACACCTACCTAGCCTGTGCAAGAACCTAAGCCATCATACCCTCCACAGCTGTGTCACATTCACCCAACTCACTCAAGAACACACATTCCAAAAAAAAAAAAACAAAACAAAACAAAAAAACCCCCACACATTCCAGGGATGCCTAAGTGGCTCAGCAGTTAAGTGTCTGCCTTCACATAGTCCGTGCTGGGCTCCCTGCGAGGAGCCTGCTTCTACTTCAGGCTGTGTCTCTGCCTCTCTGTTTATGTCTCTCATGAATAAATAAATAAATAGAGTCTTAAAAAAAACACACACATTCCAGCAGACAGCTGGCCAGGCTGTGATAAGTGGGGGCTCAGGTCACTACATGGCTGGAGAGAGGACCCCTTTTCCATCCCCACAAAGGCAGCCAGGGCAGCAACAATCACCCTTCTATCACCACAGGAAAAAGGTGACAGTCACACAACCAGGTCAGAACCTGAACCCAGACCTCTCCGTAGCTAAATCTGTAAAGAAAGACGATACTAAATTGAGAATTAAGCAGCTGAACCCCCACATTGTGAGTCAAACAGTCCAGACATTCTGGGGGGAAGGTCTGGCAATTTCTTTAAAACAATTCAACATGCATGTATTCTATGACCCAACAATTCAACCCTTAAGTATTTAGCAAGATAAATAAGGATTGATGCCCATGCAAAGACCTGTAAGAATGGTCACAGTAGCTGCACTCACACCAGATTCAAATTGCAGATTGCCTGGTGCCTATGGACAGGTAAGTGGATACACTGTGCAGAACCACATAGAAGACATTCAGAAAATGTTGGTACATACAATAGGGATGAATCCCAAAGCACATGGGAAAAGCCAGAACCCACTGAGCACATGCATGATTCCATTTCTAGAATTCACTTCTGAAAAGAGGCAAGATTAGTCTAAGGTGAGAGAGTACACCCAGTCAAGAAGGACAGGAAATGTATAAACGGCTCTACTTTATGATGATGACTGGGTTCTATATCCTGATAAGGCTTTGGACTACACAGGTGAAAAACACACCAGGAGAGGCTCACTGGGCTTTACCTCCTCACAGGGCAGGCAACCCCAGTATTTATTCTTCCTCTCACAAGAGGCTGCTTGTAAAAAGCATCACCAAACCATAAGAATTCTTCTTATGACCTAGGGAGTCATCTTGGATAAGTTAAGGGATGCACACCTTTACCTGCAGGCTCCATTTCTACATAGAACAGAACAAGGCTATCCATATAATTCCACATTACAAACAGGTGACTGCACCATTATGTTACCTTCAGGTTCATTTTTGCTTTGGAAGATAACTCAGGTGTTGACATGAGTGTGGATGATGTGCCCATATACAAGACCCCACTGCAGGACAACGAAGCCTTGTTCTTTTTTTTTTTTTTTAATATTTTATTTATTCATTCATGAGAGGTAGAGAGAGAGACAGAGAGAGATACAGACATAGACATAGGGAGGAGCAGGCTCCTCGCAGGGCACCAGATGCAGGACTTGATCCCCGGACCCAGGATCATGCCCTGAGACAAAGGCAGATGCTCAACCATGAACCACCCAGGCACCCCTAAGCCCTGTTTTAATACCAAATGATGAGTAGTAAAGTAACGTCCCTGGGCACAAAAGTTTATAGCTGTGTCACCCCCACAGCTCCCTTGGTAAATGCCAAAGTCTCTAAAAATGGGATAGTGATTTTATCATCAAGAACATCAGGTTTAACCAAAGGACCCTGCTTTGCAGGACAGGTAAACAGAGGGCGCTTTTAATGCATTTTCAGTCTAAGTTCGCAAGTGCTTGACTACGGAGGCAGAAAGCCAGAAAAACTAAAGTCAGGAATGGCTCTAAGGGCTCAGATGCTACTGCCCACCCTCAGTAGGCTGTGGGCCCCTTGACGGCAGATGGGAGCCCCTTTTACCCACGGGGTAGGCCCTTGCTAAGAGTGAAACCCCATCCCGTAGCAAATGAGATGCATGATGCAAAGAGGGATGGGGAGAGAGGGGGAAAACAGGCAGCTACCCAAAGGTCGCACACCCCAACAGAACCCAGGACCAGAAGTCATCAGGACATCTATAGCTACTGAGGCCCATGTAGCAAGCTACTGAGAGGTGGAAGCTGGCCTACTGGTCTGCCCCAGCTCCACCCGTGGGCCCCAGGGAGCCTCAGTCACATTTCCTCCCAGGTAAAATGAGGAAGTGGAGATGATCTACTTTGGCGCTCTTGGACTTCCACCCCCAGCTGAGTCATGCCCCTTAACTTCTAGTTAGCTTAACTTCTAGTCTTTTTCCTGAAGACTTCTGCACATTGTTTCATATTACAGTACACCAGAAAGTGGCTGTGATCAGATCTTGTCCTATCATTTCTATCTCCAGAGATCACCACAGTGCAGGTCAGAGAGTCAGCCTGGTCCTGGCATGCTAACAACCCAGGGAGAGCTAAATCTCAGAAAAAGGCATACACAAACACATTTTCAGTAAAGCACTGGAGTGGCTGTTCATGGAGCCCCCACACCACAAAGGCCCAGAGTGACAAGACATCCGGTGCTCACCTTACAGGTACAAAACCTCTAAAGAAGAGATTCATGTTTTCTTTAGTTAAATGTTCTTCCACCCAAAGGGAGGGTTGTTCTTACTTGTGCGTAGCCCAGATTATTTCTAAAGATCAACAATTTGTGACAGAGATTCTCAATGGGAAAATACAGGAGTAGAATCTACTTATCACAAAAACAAAACAGAGAACCCAACATAACTTCCTCTGTCTGCCCCAGCTCTAGCCTCTTTTAAGACTCCTAATTTGTTTTACCTGGTAGGTTAAGGCAGGCATGTATCTATGACCTTTGGGTTGGTCTCACAAGACCAGCTGGCTCAACTTCCACCTCCATGGATTTTTGTTTTTCTGTGAGCACATTTATGAATGTCAGAACAGAAACTAAACTATTTTAACCTCATTTATTTTTTAAATGTCCATATTGAGGTATAATTTACATACCACTAAAATTCACTCACTGTAGTACAATTCAATGATTTTTAATAACTTTAGAGTTTGCAACCATTACCACAATCCAATTTTAGAACACATCTACCACCGCCCCGCCAAAAGTTCGCTTGTACCCATGAGATGCTAATCACTGTTCCCACCTGCCCCCACCCCAGCCCTCAGGCAACCACTGATCATTGTCTCTATATTAAGTCTATTTTGGACATTCCCTGTAGATGAAATGATACAACATGCAGTCTCTGGGTCTGTTGTTTCCCACCAGCACGGTGAATCTGAGGTTTATTCATGCTGCAGCATGTATCAATAGTTCATTTAAAAAAAAATTTTTTTTTTAAAATTTATACATGGAAGACGGGATCCCTGGGTGGCGCAGTGGTTTAGCGCCTGCCTTTGGCCCAGGGTGCGATCCTGGAGACCCGGGATCGAATCCCACGTTGGGCTCCCGGTGCATGGAGCCTGCTTCTCCCTCTGCCTATGTCTCTGCCTCTCTCACTCTCTCTCTGTGTGACTATCATAAAAAAATAAATAAAAATAAATAAAAAATATATATATATATACACATACACACACACACACACACACACACACGGAAGACACAGAGCAAGGCAGAGACATAGGCAGAGGGAGAAGCAGGCTCCATGCGGGAATCCTGATACAGGACTCGATCCCAGGACCCCAGGATCAACCCAAGCCACCCAGGTGCCCCATTTTTTTTTAATTTTTTTTTAATTAATCAATTTATTTATTTATGATAGTCACAGAGAGAGAGAGAGAGAGAGGCAGAGACATAGGCAGAGGGAGAAGCAGGCTCCATGCACCGGGAGCCCGACGTGGGATTCGATCCCGGGTCTCCAGGATTGCGCCCTGGGCCAAAGGCAGGCGCCAAACCGCTGCGCCACCCAGGGATCCCTTAATTTCTGAATAGTAATATCCAATACATGGATATAGCATGTTTTATTTATCCTTGGCTGGCTATCTGGATTGTTTCCATTTTTCGGTTATTATGAATTATGATGCTATGAATATCCACGTATCCTTGTGTGGACACACATTTTTATTTCTCTTGAGTTATATTCCTTGTATAGAATGCTGGGTCATGTTGTAAGTTCATGTGTAACTTTTTTAAGAAACTGTCAAACTGTTACCCCATTTTACATTCCCACCAGCAAAGTATGAGGGTTCCACCTTCTCCACATCCTCATCAATACTTGTTATTAAACAACCATCTTTGAGACTTGCTTTATGGCCCAGCATTTGGTCTACCCTGGAGAATGTTCCATGAGCATGTATAAAGACATATTCTGTTTTCTGTAGTTACCAGGTGTTCTATAGATTCCTGTTAGGCGGGGGATCCCTGGGTGGCGCAGCGGTTTGGCGCCTGCCTTTGGCCCAGGGCGCGATCCTGGAGACGCGGGATCGAATCCCACATCAGGCTCCCGGTGCATGGAGCCTGCTTCTCCCTCTGCCTATGTCTCTGCCTCTCTCTCTCTCTCTCTGTGACTATCATAAATAAATAAAATCTTTAAAAAAAAAAAAAAAAAAAAAAAAAAGATTCCTGTTAGGCCAAATGGGTTGCTAATCCTCTTCAAGTCTTCTAGAACTTTACCAATTTTCTGTTTAGTTGTTCTATAAATTATTAAGAGTGGAATACTGACTTCTCTAAGTATAACAGATAACTTATCTATTTCTACAATCAATTCTATCAGTTTATGCCTCAGGTATTTTGGGGTTCTGTTGTTAGGTGCGTATACATTTATTTAGTTATGTATCCCTGATATTTTATAATAAAATGTCCCTCTTTGGCTCTAGTTAATTTTTTTTGGGGGGGGGGGTCTTAAAGTCTATTTTAGCTGACTTGATACACGCTAGCTTTCCTATAGTTAGTTATGGTATAGTTTTTCCTATCATTATACCAAAGAAGCTAAGCATCCTTAAATCTAAGGAGTGTCTTTTAGAGACAATATAATTAAGCTGGATCTGGCCTTTTTTTTTTTTTTTTAAGTTTTTACTTATTTATTAGAGAGTGAGTGAGTAAGAGAGCACAAGCAGGGGGAGGGGAAGAGGTAAGAGGGAGAAGCAGGATCCCCACTGAGCGGGGATTCTGATATGGGACTTGATCCCAAGACCCCAGATCACGGCCTGAGCCGAAGGCAGATACTTAACCAACTGAGCCACTGGGCGTCCTAATCTCTGTCTTTATAATTGGGGTGTTTAGACCACTCATATTTAACACAATAATTGATATGATTGGATTTACATTTTGCTAGTTGTATTCTACACACATTTCTTTTTTGTTCCTCTGTTCCTCATTGACAGTTTTGTGTTAAACATTTCTTAGTGTACCAAATTCTTCTGATTTTAAAGTTATTTTTCTTAATAGTTATTCTAGAGATTACAATAATCATCTTGTTAGTTTACCACGCTCTACTTCAAATTAACTTGATTCTAGAAAAATGTAAAAATTTTACCCTAATGGAGCTCCATTTCATTCCTTTTTTTTTTTTTTTTTTTTTTTAAGATTTTATTTATTCACTCATGAGAGACACACAGAGAGAGAGAGAGGCAGAGACACAGGCAGAGGGAGAAGCAGGCTCCATGCAGGGAGCCCAATGCAGGACTCGATCCAGAAACTTCACGACCATGTCCTGGGCCGAAGGCAGGCGCCAAACCGCTGAGCCACCCAGGGATCCCCCTCATTCCTTCTGTTTTGTACTATCATTGTCTGACATGTTGTATCTGTAACCATTAGAAATACAACAGATTTTTGTATGCCTGTGGTCAATTTCCAGAAAGCTGAAATGGTTATTTTTTATAACCAGTGCTATAGTTAGTTAACCCTTTACACCATGTTGGTTGTTTTTTTTTTTTTTTTTTTTTTTTTTAAGATTTTTTTGTTTATTTATTCATGAGAGATAGATAGAGAGAGGCAGAGACAGGCAGAGGGAGAAGCAGGCTCCATGCAGGGAGCCTAACGTGGGACTCAATCCTGGGACTCCAGGATCACGCCCTGGGCCAAAGGCAGACGCTCAACCGCTGAGCCACCCAGGTATCCCTGTTACGTGTTTTAAGAAGAAATGAGAATAAAGTCTTCTATATCAGTCCACATATTTACCATTTCCAGTGTTCTTTATTTCTTCCTGGGAACCCAAGTTACCAATATGTCATTTTCTTTCAGCCTGAAGAACTGACAGATCTGCCAGTGACAGGGTTTCTTGATTTGTATCTGAAAATGTCTTTTTTGCCTACATTTCTGAAGGAGTTTTGCTGGACATAGAATTCCAGGTTGGTAGTTTTCTTTGAGTACTCTGAATGTAATTAAACTTCTTTTGGTTTCCATGGTCTTGGGTGAAATACTGGCTATTAATCGTATTACTGCTCTCCTGTATGTGATAAGTCCTTTTTCTCTCGCTACTTTTAGATTTTCTTTTTCTTTGGCTTGTAACAACTTGACTATGATGTGTCTAGGTAAGATCACTTTGTATTTATGCTACCTGAGGTTTGTGTTGAGCTTCTTGGATGAGTTTCTCCTCACATATGTTTTTGATCATTATGTCTTTAAATAAGTTTTTGTCTTGCCCCAACCATGACTGCAACCTTATGCTAACTAATAGAGCCACTGTCCTTCCCCATTTGCCCATCTCTAAGACTGTCACTTCAACCAACAAGGTCACAGGCGCAGGGCTGCTGCGCCCAGAGCTCTCTTAAAATAAATGAGCCCCTTTTCACTTCTCCAGAGAAGGGGTTGGCCTTCACAGCCTGTACCTGCCAGGCAGAACAATTCCCTACCAGTAGAACTGGGAGAAGGTGTGGAAGTTGCCGCAGGCTAAATGCCACTGATTCTCACTATTTTTACAAAGTTCAGCAGTTCCTAAAACACAAACTCTCAGATTGTTGTATGACTGGTCAATTTCCACAATGCTGAAACGATTGACATTTTTTGGCCAATTTCTGTCCTGTTTTATAGTTGTAGTGGTGGTGGGGGAATCTGAATATCTCTCCTCATTCAATCATTGCTGGAAATTACCCTCCAGCTTTATTTTGAAAATATACACAAATTGGGAACCTAAATCAGAAAAACTGCCAGAGATAGGGGAACTGTATAGAGGGAAAGAATGGATTTTACCCCTTTGTCTGCCTATATGTGCTACATATCACCCCAATATAGTAAAAAAAAAAAAAAAAAAAAGTTTTATCTTGCTGATTTCAATTTACCAGCCACTTCTTTAAAGAAAATTCTCTCTCCTGGAAGCCACCATAAACTCCCTTTCAACAAGCCTAATTTGAGTCATAAGAGAAGACAGCATAAGGGGCACCTGGGTGGCTCAGTAGGTTAAGTGTCTGCCTTCAGCTCAAGTCATGATCCCAGGGTCCTGGGACAGAGTCCTGAGTTGGGCTCCCCACTCAGCTGAGAGTTTACTTCTCCCTCTCCCTCTGACCCTCCCCGCTGCTCATGCTTTCAGTCACACACTCTCTCTCTCACTCAAATAAAAAAATCTTAAAAAAAAAAAACACAAAAAAAAAACGTGAAAGAAAATGAGGTACTTTTGAAACAACCAAATTCAAGACACAGAATACTATACAGCAATGAAAATGAATTAAATACTGCTAAACTCAATAACATGAGTAAATCTCACAAACACTATGGTGAATGAAAGCAAGCCAAGGGTATAGGCTGCAAAATTCCATTTATTTAAAATACAAAGCCAGAAAAAACTAATCTATGCTGTTGGAAGCCAAGAAAATGGTTATCCTTGGGGTAGTGACAATAAGCAAGCATAAAGGGGCTTCAAGGTTCTGTTTCTTGATTCTAGCTAAAAGGATATGTTCAGTTTGTGAAAATATATCAAGTGGCACCCTTCTGTACTTCTCAGTATGTGTCCTATCTCTCCATTAAAAGCAAAAATGAAATTCTCTCAGCACAACAATCTAAAATTGGCATGTTAGTACTATAAAAATTCAGTGAACCTGAAGCCAAAGAGCTTCAGCCAATCTAAACTATGGTTAGATACAGCCGTGCCTTTTGATCTGCCCAATGTGAGATTTCACACTAACCTGGGAACCAATGGAACAATCATACCGTGATACAGGGAGATTCCTAAAGGAAGGTTTTCAAGCCAGATGCTCTCAAGAAGCATCCAAAGACTGCCTGTTTCTAACATAGAAACTGGGGCCACTCATTCCAGAACAGATTACAATTTTAGAATACTTGATCCTATGATGGGAGGGGTACCTGATCTTATGATTTTTGTCAAAACTCACAACTGTAATTCTCAAATGAATTAAACAGAACATTCTACTCAGGGAAATACTAGCTCTACATGTGAACATCTTATTTTGAGTGAAGGCTGAAGGACAGTTGTCACCAACACTTCCTCCCCACACTAGGATCAATTCTGGGTACACGTCTGTCACCCAATAATCTTCAAGGCAGATATGATCACCCATTTTACTAATGAAGAAACAAAGATTAAGACTATATGCTCAATATAAGCCAGGGAATATGATGTGACCCCAACTTTGCCTGGCAGCCACCAAAGCCATACTCTCATACTCTGTGAGTGCCCTGGGGGGGGGGGGGGGGGGGTCTCTAGTCCTGTAGGTCCACCCCTACCCTGTGTGTTTGGGTTAATTTCTGATCCCTGCTTCCCTGCATCTTTTGTGTCATAAGGGTATCATCCCCATCAGCCTCAGAAAACATTACATTGTCTAGTAATCATGGGTTGGAAGTGAATAGGTAAAATGAGGAAAGTCTGGAAGAGGCCCAGAAGCCAAATGTAGCCTCAGGCTGTGTCAACAGGAAGATCTGGTAACTTTTCCCTCACAATCCACTGGGCTGCCCTGCAGAGGAGCAAGGTGATTACAGGAGAAAATGCCCATGAGGTGCCCAGGAACACAAGAAGAACCCAGATGATCCTCACAAACAAGGGCTCTTCCTCCTCCTCAGCTACCCGAGACAGCACCTAAGAACCTACTGAGGACCAAGTCAGAGGGAGGGAAAGGAGGCCCAGACTTACAAGTTTTACTTCTGAAACTTTAAAAGAGGCCTTTGGTTTTAGAACAGGGACAGCAAAAAGCAGAGCCAGACAGAAAAAGGTATTTTAGGATAGTAGAAACACAAAGTACCCCCCACTACCCACTCTCTCAAACTAACATGCTTCCCCAATAGAAGGGGATGGATTTCCCCATTTATCTCAAAGAGCTAAGAATTAAAAAGCTGAGAAATGTCAAGCCAGACGATTTCTGAAATCCTTAAGATTCTGAAAGTCTGGGTTCCAAAATGAACTTAACATGAAGAGTGCAGGGTAGAGTCATCCCTGTGTGGAGTTAGTTAACACTCATAGGAAGGGAAGGTGCTCCCAACTTCCCTGGCTCTGTACCTGCCACCCTCACCCTCATCCCCAACCCTGGGCAAACAAACATGAAAGGGAGTCTGCAGGGGAAGACCAGGGGGTTAATGAGAGCTGGCCAGGAAACCATCCCCATACCCACACAGCTACTGTGGCATATTTGGCTCAAAGGACATTTAGGTGTGAACATTCTGGAAAGAATGGCTCTCACCAGAGCTCCAAGGGGAGCAGTGACAGCAGATGCCAGGCCCAGATTTCTCCTTACAAGAAAAGAATGTTTCTGAGTAAAGAAATGGAGGGGGTGGGCACAGATGACAGGAATGATACTGAGTTTTATTCTTTCAAATTTTTTTCCTTAAGAACCTCACAAAGCTGAGGATCAGGAAAGTTACTCTTCAAGTAGTCAGTATTGACTAAGGAGAAACCAAAAGACCACACCACAGAAGCCTTGAACAGAGTGACCTCCTCCTTCATAATGTGTTGAAAGAGGAGGTCACTCTTCCTTCGTAGGCATATGAGGAGTGGTGACACATGTGAGAAGTATCCCTGAGCTGGACTCCAGATTCTGCCCCTAGCCCAGAGACTCAGAAAATGTGTAGAACCTCTGCCCTCCTGAACCCCAGATCTATAAAGGAGACATAATAAAATTAACAACTAAGTTTTCCTACAAACTAAAACACTAGTTGAACAGACAACAGGTATGAGTTTAGTCAAGACCTGCTGCCTTGCAGGGGAGCTAATGGAGAATACTATCCCTCCTCCTATGAGAGCCACACCCTCTGCACTGACATCCAGGCCCTAGTGGGGAGGTCTGTCCAGGAGAGCACAGCAATGCCAGGACTGGAACCCACAGCCACCTTCACCATAACTCACCAAAAGCTGGTTCCTGCAGGCCTGAAAGGAAGCCTCATGCCCATTTCACCACCTCTTCACACCCAGGAGACCTGGTTCCAGGTCCCTCCTGCTCACCTGTATGAGGTACGCATGTCCACGGGCCCGTCACCCGCCTGCCCTTCGCATCTGCCCATGGCCGTCACCTCTGCCCCCCTCAGCAACCCTTGGGCTGGGCCTGCTCCTGGCTCAGGCGTCACTCTCATGTCTCCGTCAGTGTTTAAGTCTGAAGACAACAATCCTCTCTCCATTTTTATTTTCTTGCTTTCCACATCATCCTCCGCTGGGTCTCGTTCAAGCGCTCGTTTCTGACTCCGTGTTCGGCATGCTTCTTCAGTCATTCTGAACTTTGGGAGGAGAAAACATGACATTTAAACTTGGCACAACCAAGTTGCTACCTTCTTAGAAACTTTTCAGAGTGTCAGCTTGAAGAGTTTTCCTTGCCACGTGGTGATGGCAGAAGTAGGTAGAACAAATGCAAGACCTATAAAGTTTGCCCAGGACCTTTCTTCACTGCCTGGGGAAGGCTGGGCAGGATTGGTTGAGCATCCGGGGAGCTGAGACCTGTGGGGACCTGGGCAGGAATAATGGAAAGTGGTTGTTTATCTGAAGGAAGGGGAATTTTCTATGTTCCAAACTCAAAAGCAAATAGAGGAAAACTGTTCTAGATCTGAACTCCCTGCCTATGGGATTCTGAGTACCTGCCTAGGATTGGAGGTGTCTGGAATCCGGCAAAGGGAAACTCTATCCCACGAGCATGGTCACTGCCCAGGTCCAGCCCCACAATGTACTCAGGTTGACCCTTCTTCTCCCTTTTAGTGAGGGACAGCCTCCTCACACCCTGCTCACCTCTGGGTGTGTGTGTGTGTGTGTGTGTGTGTGTGTGTGTGGGAAAGGTGTGAGAGAGAGAGAGAGAGAGAGAGAGAGAGAGAGAGAGAGAGACGTTTAACCCTTTGACTGCCAGCAAAGTAAACTTTGAGTGGGGTGAGAGCTGGTCCAGCACCGTGCCAGCACCCTGTACCTGCAGCACACACATATCTTGATTTAAAGAAAAGAAAAGAAGAAAAAAAAAAAAAACAGCTGAGTCAGTTTTTGATCCCATGACATCACTGGGCTCCACATGACCCTTCCCAGGATTCAGTCTGAGAGACAAAGCACTTTCCAGAAAACCAGTCTGAACCGGTTCCAGACAACAAGCTGAAGTGTTGTTAACCCTCACGGAGACAGGACGGAGGACGGAGGACATCACAGTGATGTCTGTCTGCAGGGAGGCTGCTGGCATTCCACAACAGAGTCTGGGACACAAGCGCTCGCTCTTAAAGGAGCCACTCCGAGCCCAGCTTTGATGTCCCAACAAGGCAGGACACAGGAAATAAGACTGCAAGAGGCAGGGTCTAAAAAGCCAAGCCAGAGTTCATGGAGGGACAAAAAAGAATTTAGCTACCAAGCTCTAGAATTTCCAAAGTGCCAGTTCTATACAGGATAGTAGGCATCCACGTGTACCAACACAGGGCCCCATGTAGGAAAACACTATGGGCCCCTCAGAGAATCTCAATTCATACCTGTGGTGTGCCTGTACTGAAGGACTCCTGGCTCTGTCTGTATATACAGGCAGGGCACCTGGCACCCTCAGCTTCCTCACCAGTGAATACTCTGGGAAACCTGTCCTGGGGAGTGCCAGTCATCCCATCCTGGAGCCCGCCTCCTGGGAGGCTGGGGCAACACAGGGCAATGAAGGGGCCATTATCATTATATATGGGACACACTCACAATCTTCTTAAGGAGCCAATTTCACAAATGATCAATAGTGCAGGGCTTTGCCCCAATGGCCTCTTTGGTCAACTTAAAGAGTGAAAGGAAGGAAACTGACAGCTGCTCCTGGCTCAGAAGGCAGAGTCGCCCATGTACATACATGTCAGGCCAATGTGGCCTGGCCAGGGCACCCAGATATCTGCTCCTACAGGCAGTCCAAAAAGGTCAAATTGAGCAAGTCTCCTGGTGGTAAGGCCCCCCCAGCATGCTCCCCATCCATGCTGATGGCGGGTGGGGCTGGAGAACTCTGAAGCTCAAGGGCATGAGATATCAACAAGACCTCCATCTGCCCCCAATCCCTCCTGGCATCCTAACTCATACCTGCCACCCGCCCTGTCTGTACCAATTGCTCAGTCCCAGTCACCCCCTAAACATCCCCCATCCCCTCCTCCCATTCTCTGTGTCGGTATGGTCTCCTAACTCCCCCAGAGAAAACAAGGGAAGCCCCCATGTTCCGCTTAGCCTAAAGCTCTATGGCTTCTGTCTCTCTTTGATATACCTTCACGACAAACCCTGTGTCAGTCTGCTCACTGAGTCTATCAGTTCTGTCTCTGTGAAACTGCAGATAAGTCACTGCCCTGAGTGTCAATCATTCTCCCCCACCCCTCCCTCACTGTGGGAGGCATGGATCATCTTCCTTTTGAGGACTGCCTAAAACAGGAGCTCGTCAAACATTTGGGGAATTACACAAGAGGAACAATTTCAGTAGCTGTCTTGGACAGCAGGTAGCTGTGCTCCCCAGGACCAGAGAGGAGCCTCTCAGGATCAAAGAGGAGAGGAGACGAAACCAGAAAGAGGCAAAGAGGACCCGTACTAGAGTCAGAAGAAATTCTGTCTCTAAAGGAGAAGCTCCTAGTCTGGCCTGGTACCCACTGGAGGAGAAGAGAGACTGAGGTGGATGTGGAGGATGCCCCTCCTCCCAATCCTGTACTCAAAGACTCCCAATACTTCCCCACTCTGTCTCTGCTCCAGCCTGGCATCCTTATCCACTCACTCACCCCGCCAGCCAGCACAGTCTCTGGCCTTCTAAGCTCCAGGCTCCAATCCATGAAACTCATCCAAACCCAGACCCTACATGAAGTCCTTCCTCTCAGCTGCCCACACAGACTGGGGACACACACACCCCTCAACAATCAGGTCACGGTGTGCCAGGTCACCAGACTGGCAAGGTAGTGCCCAAGTGACCTCACTTCGTTGTCACTGGATTAAAACAAAGGGCCAGAGCAGAGCCTCATACCCACAGGAGGACTGCTTCTTCAAGCCCCAGTGACCACTCTGGGCCATAGAACTCCCCCAGAGCACCCCAGTTTGGGTAGCTGATCAGGGTCCCCGCATCACAGCCTGCTTATGCTCTGTGCGCAGTGTCAGGGTAGCTCACACTGAAGCTGAGGGGCTGGAACTCTGCCAACCCCAGAACCAATAGTCATCCTAGCAGCGCACACATGCCTTGCTCCTTCAGCTCTAAGCCCCTTTGGCTCTGGCAGGGCACTGGGGCTGGGGGGGGGGGGGGGCTGCTACATCCCTCCCCCACCACAGAAAGGACCAGCATAGCTAGAAGGGACATGGCAGAGGGTGTCTCCAGCTCTGCACTCCATTTCCCACCTTGGGTGGAGCCTACTCCACAGCAAGGTGGCTGAGTTAAAGGCCACATGGCACATCTGCTCCTGGGGAGGGCAGGCACTAGTTCAGAATGGTTCCTCCCTCCTCTGAGCAGGAAGGACCAGTCCCCCCACAATTTAGGTCTAGTGGCTACCAACCCGTAGGCACGAACCCAGGATCAGCCACAAAGCTATAGGGAAGAAACAAGCTTTGAGGAATGAAGCATAATCAAGGAATGAAGCATGACCTACAATTTCTGCAAAAAAAGCAGTGAGGAGGTACACTGGAATACTTTCTAAAGAGCAGGTGAAGAGACTGAATTACTGTGATAGCAAATTAGGATCTGCTTCAGAATCCTCGGCCAGTAAAGGTAGAATGAAGGGAAAGATAACAGAGGTTCTACCACAGGTCCATTCAGGAATTGCCAGTCCACAAAGAACAGCTCCCTCTTACTGAAGGAGGATCCTGTGCTGGCTGCTACCTGCAGGCAGAGGCAGATCCTGACAGCAGTAGGCCCACTGTAATTGTGAGGTTCCCAAGGCTGCAAGGCTGCCCAAGGCACAGGCTTGTTACCCAGGAAGCAGGGCTGGAACCCAGTTGGCCTCAGCCCCTTCTTCTCACTCTCTGCAAACACAACCAAGTCAAGCAAAACCTGCTCTAATACATCCTGAGAGCTGGGTGGGCAGAGGTGGCAGGACGAAGCCCAGGTCTTCAGGTCTTCCTTGCCCCAAAGAAAGGAGGTTGCAGCCATACTAGAGGCACACAGGCATAGCACAGACCAATCTCAGAGCAAAGGTGCCATCAGAGCATAGGTATAATGACATAGGGCTTTGGGTCAGTGCAAACTGTAACTGCCTTTACCAAAAGCTATTTTAATTATTTTATTTGTTTGAGAGAGAGTGTGCACACACATGTACCCAAAAAGGGAAGGGAGAGGGAAAATCCCAAGCAGACTCCACACTGAGCACAGAGCCTAATGTGACGTTCAAGATCACAACCCCTAGATGGTGACTGAAGCCAAAAGCCAAGAGTCGACTTCCTAACCAACTAAGCCATCCAGGTGCCCCTACTTTATTTTAGTAAAATACCACACTTACTAATCTGAGAACCTCAGGTGGAATATCTGTTCTAAAACCACTCCAAAGAGGTAAATGGTGTAGGAACCAGAATTTTTAGACAAGATTCAGGAGACCAACAGAAAGTACCTGGCACAAGTTGAGCACGCAACACCAGTAAACGTCTTTTGACAATTAAAAAACAAAAAGGTCAAGAAACACAAGTCATGGAGCTCATTAGTACTATCCATACTAGGAAATCTTATACTACTGTTACTAACATACCAGTAGGAATAGTACCAGTAACACTCCTGTTTCAAGCACAAGAAAAATACTTAGCGAAATGCGCTTGGGAGAAGTGACTGAGCCGATGATCAGAAAAGTGGACCTGGGGTGCTCTTTTCCAGAGCTCAGAGAAGAGTGAGCATGAGAAGGTGGAGGAAAGAGGGTACTAAGTGTGGACTGCCTCAGCAGGAGCATGGAGGATTTGGGGAGATCCAATTTGTTCTAAAGGATCATCTGGCTGATCTGCGGATAGACTAAAGAAGGGGGTTTTGTGGGGAGCAGTTTTGGGAGGCTTTTGTATATTGTGGCTCAGGATGGGAAGGAGACTGAGCAGTGAGGAGACATGACCAAATATTGAGGGTACTTTAGAGGATACAGACAACACAACATGCCAACAGCTGGATGAGAGGCGAGAAAGAATTGCTTTGTTTTGTTTGTTTTTGCCTGAGCAACTGGAAAGATGGAATCGATTTTCTGAGATGGGGAAAGAGCAGATCTGGGGAAAAGGCTGGGAGCAAGGTAGTTTGGACATGCTGAGCATGAGTCTACCAGACCCACACAGAGAGGCTGAGGATCTGACAGGTGGAGGCCTGCACATGGGGCAGCCACTGTCCTTGGCAGCACAGGGCACCCTTTCCTGTCAGGAAGGAAAAAGGGCCTGTGAAGCATCAGATGCCACGCTGGGCAACAATGAGATCCAGACACTGGCCTCACTCTATACTCAACACATAGGCTCTGCTGGGTGGGTAGTTCCATCAGGCCTCAGCTAGGCACCCATCACTAGAGTGCCCCCAAGCAACGTACAATGCAGGTGGATGTTTGTGCCCTGGTGGTCCTGAGGCTGGGGCTGTGTTGCCCTCCTGCAGGACCTCCCCCTTGTCTCCTGCCTGAACCCAAGAATCCTATCCATCCTCCTTCCTCAAGACAACATCTGAGGAAGCTCTGGGAAGAGGAGCCCAGGACCTGTACACCCTCTACCCACCCTCTGGAGGCTCCCCCCATCCCCGATTCTTGAGAGTTAAACTCAGGCACCTGAGGAGGGGCCAGGGAAGAGAACAGCCAAGCTCTACTTTGGTGTCAGCAGCCTCTGGCTGACAGGCACATGTCTTCCCTTCCAAAATGAGACCTCACTCTGTTCGAGTCCTGAGCCACTTCCTGATGCATCTGAGTGATAGTAACAGGAATGCAGTGGCTGTGTTCTGGAAGGAACTCACACTAAGGACACCAGTTCTCAAGTTTTAAACATCCAACCCTGGTAAGGCCGAGTACAAGGGATGTAATTTAACTTGGGATATAGGATGATTTCAACAGCTAGCCTCTACTACCAAACACAACAAAGAACAGAAGCCAGGTCTCAGGGAACAACTGACTAAGGGACCTTGTTACTTTGAGCCTCAGTTTACCTAAGCATACCTCATAGACATACTACATACTATGTGAAGAGATACATGATGTTAGAAATTACTTGAATGAGAAAATCGAATTGCAGGATAGTGTAATACCATTCACATGGCTTAAAAATGATTTAATCTTCAGAAAAAAATATTGAAAAAGCTTATGAAAATCAAAAGTGAAAGAAATTGGGCTAAAAGCCACAGCACTCATTTCTGAAGAATAAACTGTTAAGAAACTTTCACTTTCTGTATTCAACATTTCTGTATGAAATGATGATTTCATATCAGTCTTATATTCAAAGAACACAAAGATAAAAAGGAGAGCTACATAAAGTAACATTTCCACATGCAAATGCTGAAAACTGAAAGGACAAATGTAGTGGGAGTGAGACAAAGGAAGACCGCCCTTTGGAGGGAAGTGCTCCCAGGCTGGAGGGTGTTTTGTAATATAGGGATATCATAAGGCTGGCTCCTCCAACAGGCAGAACCAAGAACTTAAGACAAATAATGCAACCTTCAGTGGACTGAAAAGGGTTGCTGCCACTGACTTTCCTATCCATATTAGCAAGAGCCTATGTAGCTTAAGAGTACACCCTCTGCGCCACTAAAGAGACTCTCAAGTTCTAAGCAGTAAACCCCAAACCCTCATCTTATCCTCACAGCCCACCTTCTACATCTGGGTTACCAGTTGTGCTGAATGTCCACCAGGCCAACAGCAAGGGGTGTGGGCTCACTTTAAGGGACCTCATGTTTCACACAGTTCCTCATCCTCATGCCCACAGCAACAATCCCTATACTACTCTGCAGCTTCATCTCTTTTCCCAGCTTGTCGCTAAACTCTTCCACAGCAGAAACTTCTTTTTCCCATTCACCTTCATATTCAGTGTGAAGCAAAATAATACGGGTTCAGTACATGGTATGGAGTTAAACCTACATTTCTGTAAATTAGTCTCATGAAATGTACAATTCCTCGGGTTTGCCCTATAGGTCAAAATGAAGCATACAAGTACTTTCACTAAAAACTGTGCGTTCAGGGGCACCTGTGCTGTTCACTCAGTTAAGCATCTGCCTTTGGCTCAGGTCATGATCTAAGGGTCCTGGGATTGGGCAGCCCGGGTGGCCCAGTGGTTTAGCGCCACCCTCAGCCCAGGGCCTGATCCTGGAGACCCGGGATCGAGTCTCATGTCGGGCTCCCTGAATGGCCTGCTTCTCCCTCTGCCTGTGTCTCTGCCTCTCTCTGTGTGTATCTCATGAATAAATAAATAAAATATTAAAAATGATAATAAGGGTCCTGGGATTGAGCCCCATATTGGGCTTCCTGGTCACAGCAGGGAATTTGCTTCTCTCCCCCCTCCCCCCCTCCCCTTCTCACTGCTCATTCTTTCTCTCTCTCCTAATAAATTTTTTTTTTTCAGGCAGCCCGGGTGGCTCAGCGGTTTAGCACCTGCCTTCTGCCCAGGGCCTGATCCTGGAGTCCCGCGTCGGGCTCCCTGCATGGTGCCTGCTTCCCCTCTGCCTGTGTGTGTCTCTGCCTCTCTCTTTCTAGGTCTCTCACGAATAAATAAATAAAATCTTAAAAATAAACAAACAAGTGTGAGACCACAAGCACACAGGGCTTTGATATAAGTTCCTAAAAAAAAAAAAAAAAATTTTTTTTTCTTAAAGATTTTATTTGTTCATGAGAGACACACAGAGAGGCAGACATAGAGCCTAATGTGAGACTTGATCCCAGAAACCCGGGATCATGGCCTGAGCCAAAGGCAGAGGCTCAACCACTGAGCAATCCAGGCGTCCCAAATAAATAAAATCTTAAAAAAAAAAAAAAAAACCACACTCGTGTTCAGACTTTCTGTAGGCTAAATGTAAAGAGACAGAGTCTCATAGACTGAGGCTGAGAGAGGAACAGGATCTGGGGAGATGGTCTAAGCAGAACAGAAAGGGCCAAGCCACTGAGCAGGAGGCTCTCAGGCAGAGGAAGGGAGATAACAGTGAGTCCTGTGCTATAGGTTTGCTCAGAAGGAGAATTAAGTCTTACTACTCACCGAAGCTGGGTTCCTAACCCTTAGTGATCTGAAAACCTAAGATATGCCAAAAATACAGGTGTTTTCTCTCTTAAACATCATCAAGAAGGCACTAGGGTCCAGATGCCTGGGCCTTCAAAGATCTAGGCTAAGAGGATACTAGGGAGACCTCTCTGCAGCAGTCCTGTGACCAGGGCGAGGGTATACCCACACATGCTGGAGGTGATAGCTACCACTCACTAAGAGCCTGTGCTTGTTGAAGAGGAGCAGGTCATCTAAGGTGGGGAAATCCAAGTCTAAGCAGGCAAAGAGTCTGGGCCTGAAACCCAGGTCCACCACTCCTCTTTCCACCTGGCACTCTCACAAGCTGCCCACTGTGAACATTCCACTATATGGTCAAAAGGCCTTTTGTTAATCATGTTTAAATGGTTTGTTTTCATCTGGAGTGAACAGCACATGGTGGGGCTAACATGATGCATGAGCTAGTGAGTAGAAAGATAAAACAGCCATCCTCCCCTCTCATCCTCAAATGACAGGGAACCGCGCCTAGAGAATTAAGATTTGCCCTGCCCAGGGTGGTCAGGCCAGGGAGGACTCTGAAGCTAGAAGCTATGGAACCCCATAGTCAGACATCACCACCAACTACCAGGTAACAGGCTGTAGGTACCTGTCCCATAGGACTGTTTGGGCCTCAGTGTCAAAGTTCTTCTATGTCCCTAACCCTGGAAGAGAAGAGTGTCCAACACACAGCAGGTAGATGACAAACATGATGAATAAATACAGGTTTTATGAAGAGGAGCTCCCAACAGGGGAAAGGAGGCTGGTCCAGACACCTCAAGCTGTTTCAACATGATCCTTACTTAGATCGTGACCCAAGTTTATCGCTCCCCTGTTAAAAGAAACATGGGGTCTTCTTTTAAGAGCAAAACACCTATCACTGAGCATTTACCCCACATGGATCACCTCAGATGATCCTCATAACCACCTGTGAGGTAAGTGCCATCATCTGCCCCCACCATACAGGTGGGAAAACTGAAGCAGGTGGTAGTCACACAGACAATGGGTGAGACACGCTGGGAACTGAAGCCCATCCTCCAGACAGTCCCAGTTGAAAAACCTCATTTACAACCCAGAGTCACATATGAGATTTCCAAAGAATACTGGGAGCTCCTCACAAGTAAGAAATTGGGCTTGACCTCTCACTCACAGGGTCCAAATGAAATATTAAATGATTACAACTTTATGTTGTTGAGTGAGATCACACCTTTTGTTGTGAATAAAATACGATGAATTCTGCTAGAGCACAACAAATATGCATTTTTAAAAAACCAGAGCATATTGCAAATTGTGCAATAAAAACAAAGGGCTATGGGAGCAACAGGGTTAGATACGCAACACCCCAAAACTTCATCATGACATAAAAAAAAAGACAGGAACCTGATTTTTAAATGGTAGCATGTTAAACAACCAAGAAATACACAAATGCTACCTGAAGCCTGACCCTTCAACCTGAAGGAAGATCTGGCATTTGCTGTGGCTGTTTTCTTACTGTGACATGCTGGAATGAGGGTGTCTGACCCCAGAGAAAAATGGTATGGCCTCGAGGGGGCCTGGTGCATATCTGAGATGTGTTCATTTCCATTTTGTGTAGTGTCAGGTGCTCTTTTAGCTGGGAGCAATTTTCTGGATTCACCTATTGCAGGAGTTGGCAAACTTTTTCTTAAAGGAATACAGTAAATATTTTCAGCTCTCCAGGTCATTCTGTCTCTGTCCTAATTACTCAGCTTTGCAGCTGTAACGGTACATCCTCAAACAGGCATAGCTGTGTCCCAACCAAACTTTATTTACCAAAACAGACCACCAGCCTGTGGGCCATAGTTTCCCAACCCCTAACCTGAACATGGCATTACTCCCGGACAAAACTGTACATAACTACATACAATGTGTGTGTCATGCTCCAACTGTGCCTTAATATATCAATGATGTTGAATAAATCTGCTTATCCAAAACAAGCATTATCAGAGAATTGACTAGAGGACAGTAGGTTTCAAAAAAAGGACTTGAACATGTAAATTTAATCTGAGCCCAGGATTCAAGGTTCACTCTTTTGACAAGCCAAAAGAAATTTAGTTTCAAAAAGTGCTGAGGGCAGAGAGCTCACCAAAGGGTCAGTCTATCTTACTATACGGGTTAATTTTATACAATCCTAAAAGCCCTACACACTCTCAAAATAAATAGGTCCGTCGTATAAGGAAATTGTGTGCTATAAACTCAATTACTGCAGTGGCTAAAACTTTAACCCAGTTATAAAAGCAAGCGGTTCCTCAGCACTCATGCCTGAGGATCAGACCAAAGCTCTAAGGAAAAGCGTAAGGGGATGTGAAAGACCTTAAGGGGCCCAGGGCTGGGAGGGGGTGGGATGAGCCCTCTTGAAATAGGGATGTTTGCACTGACACACAAAGTGACGTGAGCACACTAGGGCTGATATGCTGGAGACCGGGGGTCCCTGAGGTAGGAAGGGAGCTATAGGTCCTGACTTCTCCATGTAACCAGGACTCACCTTCACCCCTTGAGGGCTAGGAAAAAAAGGGTCATCTGTGCCAGGGAAACTTCGAGAAGGGAGGTGGGGAGAAGGGATGTGGGGAGCATCCCTTCTGGGGACCAGGAGGATGCAGGTCCATACCAGTGTCCCCAACTGTCTCACTCTAGGGCAAGTCCTGGGCAGACAGGCAGCACTATGACAGCCTTACAACCTGTGTCCTGTCCCACAGAATGGACAGAGATCTTTGAGCAATCATGATCTTCACCTGGTACATTCTGCCTGCAGCTGCAGCTCCATAGCCTACCCCAGCCTGGGGACAGCAATAGAACCCCAGGGATCTTTCTGGCAACCTGTCAGGGACTCAGACTCCACCCAGTCACTACCTTGGTCCTTCATTTCTGCTGACATTTATCTGAACACTGGGCCTGCCTGGACCTGGGGTCTCAATGCTGGTTTTCTGAGCCTTCTGCTTTGTGTTAAAAGAAGCCAACACTGGGCATCCCGGGTGGCTCAGCGGTTTAGCACCACCTTCAGTCCAGGGCCTGATCCTGGACACCTGGGATTGAGTCCCACGTCGGGCTCCCTGCATGGAGCCTGCTTCTCCCTCTGCCTGTGTCTCTGCCCCTCTGTCTCTCATGAATAAAAAAAAAAAAGCAGCCAACACAGCTCACCAGGTGGACAACCCCTAAATAAAAATGAGACACATGACCAACATATTCTTCTGTCCTGCTGAAAGGGCTTAGTCACTCTTTCAAAGGCTTCTCACAGGTGGACACTGCAACCTCCAATGGCCACGGTGCCTGGGCTTTGGATTCTGGGGAGGCTGAAGGTAGTGATAAGAGAGAAAAGGGGACAAGAACAGATGAAGCCCCAGACTTGGGATCATTTGACCTCACTCAATAGACATCCTATTGGGGGATGCCTGGGTGGCTCAGCGGTTTAGCGCCTGCCTTCGGCCCAGGGTGTGATCCTGCAGTCCCGGGATCGAGTCCCGCATCGGGCTCCCTTCAGGGAGCCTGCTTCTCCCTCTGCCTGTCTGTCTGTCTCTCTCTCTCTCTGTGTCTCTCATGCATAAATAAATAAAACCTTAAAAAAAAAAAAAGACATCCTATAGGTAGGAGGACATGGGAAACTGGGGCACTGAAAGATTATCTCCCCACTCCCCAAAGTTGCACCACACCAAGCAACTTTGCACTACATACATATATGTGCACCCACACTCATGCATACTCATGGACACATGCACCCACACATACATGCACTCACACATGTGCAGTTTTTATTCCCTCCTCCCACTTCCAAATCTTGCCAATTATCTCAGAAAACGTCTTTCTTTGTTCAATTCTGAACAAAACATCAGTTCTTGTGGGTGATCAGTGTCCATTTAATTCCTGATCCACCTGTCTCAAAAATGAAAACCTTCAAGTATGAAAATGAGATTAGACACAGGGGGAAAAAACTCCAACTTCTAAAGCACATGAAGAAACCCAGAGCCCTACAGCGCCTCACATGGATCCCCCCATACACCTCAGCCACTTTAGCCCACACATCCCCAAGCCCTGTCCAAGACAAATGATTTCACACATGGTTGGAGTAGCAGAACATATTCAAATTACCAGCACTGCAACCATGCTCATTTCTACTTTGTGCATATACAGTAAGTTAAGCTTCCAGAGAAGACAGAGAACTAAACACTCTTTACTGCTGTTTATAGGAGTAATGTCTGAACCCAAAAGGGAACTTCTACACGATAAAGAGCCTGGTCAGTTACTAACCACCTAGGACATCTCATATCCTAGTTTACAGCCTGTCTGGCCCAGTAGGATGTGGATGCTAATAGGCTCCTAACAAATACGGTTACTGGGGACACCTGGGTGGTTCAGCAGTTGAGTATGTGCCTTCAGCTCCAGGGCATGATCCTGAAGTCCTGGGATCAAGTCCCCCATCAGGCTCTCAGCATGGAGCCTGCTTCTCCCTCTGCCTATGTCTTTGTCTATGTCTGTCTCTCTCTCTCTCTTCTCTCATAAATAAATAAAATCTTAAAAAAAAAAAAATACAGGGATCCCTGGGTGGCGCAGCGGTTTGGCGCCTGCCTTTGGCCCAGGGCGCGATCCTGGAGACCCGGGATCGAATCCCACATCGGGCTCCCAGTGCATGGAGCCTGCTTCTCCCTCTGCCTGAGTCTCTGCCTCTCTCTCTCTCTCTCTCTCTGTGACTATCATAAATAAATAAAAATTAAAAAAAAAAAAAAATACAGATACAGCACCAGACAGTGACCTCTCCAAGGGACCAGTGACCCAGTGGTGCCTGCACTGTGGAGGATAGGAAGAATAGCTCAGGAATAGCTCAAGAATAGCTTCCTACCTTCATGGGAGCACAGACCTTGTAAAGGCTGTGAAATCTATGTACTAATTTCCATTTTACTAAAAGTCAACACTAGAAAAGAGTTCACCATGCTGGTGGAAGGGAAGAATCTACAAATGCTTCATTAGAGCTAGGCTTCCAAGGCAAACTCTGGACTTGCAAAGATAGAGGAGGAAGGGAAAAAATACTAGAAAAGACAGAGTGGCAGAAATATACAGGTGCGTGAAAACCCACCTCCAAGGAAAGTAAACAAAAGCAAATAAAAGAAGATCAAAACTTTCAACAATTGTTTTTTAAATGGGATGAAATTGTGTAGAAGGAATCCTGTTACAGAGACCACTTCTATTCAGTGTGAGAGGCTCTCAGTGACGACAGGGCTTCCCCTGGACTTCCCTGGGCACCAGTTACCCTTTAAGAATCCAGGGGCTGGGGTTGGGGTGGAGGTCAGGACCAGCCATCAGCCTGTGAGAGTGAGGAACTGTACGGGCGGAACCTGTAACTGGGTCCTGAAGGACAGGGTGGAAGGAAGCCCTAAGAGCTGTGAAACGGCAGAGTATGTTCCAAAGACACATACACACAACATAAAGTGCCTCCAGTCATTCCATCAAACAAGTCAATCTGAGCACCAAGAACTGAGCACTCTTCAGGGAACCACTCTGCCCCTAGTCCCTACAAGTGCTCTATATCTAACCTTTTTGGGAAAAGACATCATTTATAAATGCAGTGCTCAGCTTGGACCAAGAGTGAAAAGGGAAGGTCAAGTTCAGGAGCATCTCAGTCTCCTCCTAACAAGGCACTTAAAACATCCCAGGTGTGCCCACACAATGTGCTCCCTCTGAAATGCTAATGACCCATCAAATATAAGCCCATTACCACCAAGAGGGTGGGGGTCATCCGAGAGAGGCCACAACAAATGCTTCTATCTATCTAGTCACCTTCAGTCCTTGGTTCAAGAACCATCCAGAGAAACAAGTTTTTAAGACTGAAAAGTTTAAAAAGAATTGGCACCTCTGGTTTTCACATTTACAAATAAACACACATTTATAATCTGATTTTTTTAGGTGGAAAATTTGTAAATGATGTCTCTGAATTAATGTTTGGGAATATATTTAACAAAGTTAACCTGGATAGCAAAAACTTTAACACACTTAAGTGGTGACCATCAACAATATACAGACAAAACCTTAATGGTCTTCAGATTCCTAAACACAAATCCCATACAGACAGCAAAGAACACAGCACTGGTAGTAGCTCACTCCAGCAGAGTGTGTGGGAACAAAGCAGGTTTTGGGACAAACCTCCAGAAAATAGATGGTCACAAGGCTGCTGACAGTTCACCAGGCTGCTCAAACTTGCCCCAGGGATGTGCAGGGCCAAGTCTGGGATGTCAGGTCCTCAGACTCCAACCTCCCTCCCTGGAGTCATGGGAGAACAGGGGAGGTGGCGGCTCAGGTACTGAAAAAGCACAGGTCCTATCCTAGGAAGACAGTATAGGGAATATATTTTTATCTTCCCTCAGATACAGCCAATCTCCTGCAAACTTCTGAAAACAGGGAATAATGTGGATCATACAGATCTGCACCCAAGCCCCATGCCTTGGCTTCTAAGCACCCTTTCCCAGAAGAAAGCCCATCTTTATCTCTTGCCATAGCACACAGTAGAAGAAAAGTACACTTAAACGCTGATCACATGTTAAGAGGGGGAGAACTGGTAGCAAGTGTCTTTAAAACTACAGTAGCTTGTCCAGGCTCATACTGGAGATAAGACTTGGCTTTTGTGTTTGTTCTCAAAGTATCCAGTGAACACCCAACACCACCCACCTGGATGTGGCCCCACAAGGGCGTCTGAACGGCCAGCAGCCAGGGCCATTGGGCCAAAGCCCAACTCTGCAGTCAGAGAGAAATAGATGCTGTTAGAGAAACACACAACACAGAAACAAAGGTACTGCCTATGAAGGGCAATCTGAGCAATATTAAATGTCCACAGGGAAACAGTAACGAGGAGTCCCCCTGGTGGGGATGTCACTCTGAGGGCTAGTTGGCTACATTTGCATCCCATGGGAAAGGAACAGCCCTCTGTTCCTTCCCAGCTGCCTCCTGGGCCATGTGCCTTCATGGCCTACAAAGGGTTACACCTGCCATTTCATGCCATCTGCAATGTGCCCATGGGGTGTCACATCACAAAATGGGAAGCCTTAACCCTTTCAGTGCCAACTCCCTCAGGGCCAAGATACAGCTCTAACCACTAGCTCCATTGAGGCCGTGGCTGGCAATGGCAGGGAGGTTTTGGCACAAACAATGGTAGGAAGGACCAAAAGAGTCACCTCTGTTCCTAGGAGGAGAAAGGAGTAAATAGTGGGGGAACCAAGCGTACCTCTTATGTCATTTTCATCAGGGTGCCCAGCAATATGGTAACACCTGGAGGCCTTTCCTGGGCTTCCCTTGTTAAGCTCCTCCCTGTACATACTCCGTGGTATCACAGCACCATGGCAAATGCCCCAGGAGGATCAGAGCCAGCAGAGAAATTTAGTTGGTCCTAAATGTAAGGACCAACTAACTACTTCTTTTAGGACCAACTAAGTTTCTGGTCTCAATAAAGCCCATGGGACTAAGAAATAATTCCTATCAACGAAAAGTTCTCTCAGTACTTTCTAAACAGCTATAAGAGAGAAAACAAATCCCACTTGTGGAGCCTCTACCCTGTGAGTGGAAAGATACTCCTTGGGTAGGGAGTTGTTCAGATACCTACAACAATCTCTGGGAACAGCAGAGCTGGGTTTGAGGATATCCCATTAAGTGGTCCTTTTGTAAAAGATACTATTTAAGGGGATCCCTGGGTGGCTCAGTGCTTTAGCTCCTGCCTTCGGCCCAAGGCGTGATCCCGATGTCCCGGGATCGATCGTGTCCCACCCACATCGGGCTCCCTGCATGGAGCTTCCTTCTCCCTCTGCCTGTGTCTCTGCCTCTCATAAATAAATGAATAATAAAAAAAAATTTTTTTTAAAAGATACTATTCAAAGTAAAAGCAAGGCCCTCACCACACACAGCCTTGAGGTCAGGTCAGCCTCTCTGAACTTGTCTCCTGCTATTCTGTACCACCCCACCCTGACCCCATACTATTATGCCATACTGACATTCTGACTTTCCTCTGACAGTCAACCTCACTCCCACCCCAGGGCCTTTGCACTTCTTGCTCTCTCTGCCTACAAGGCTCTTCCCCCACCTTCCGCCCCCCTCTGTGAACTACCCTCTTTTTTAGCTCTCAGCTGAGACACAAAAATGATATCTATCTCCCTCTGTGGACTTCTAACCTCTTTCCCACTTCATCACCACTTAATATTCTATTTATGTGTCTTTCTGTGTATCCTCCTAACCCCATCTCCCATAAGACAGGGAACACCTCTTTGTTCAGTGCTACCATCCTAGAGCCCAGGACAGAATACATGCTCAATATAAATCTGTTAAACATACAAGAAATTCCCAGCTATCACTCCACTGCCTAGTTAAATAAACCAAAATGTCTTCATGCCAATAAAAAGGATAAAGATCAAAAACAAAACTTTTACCTTTTAACAAAAATTAACTCAAAATAGGTCAAAGACCTAACTATTAAAAGCTAAACCTATAAAACTCAGGAAAAAACGGAAGGGTAAATCATGACCTTGGGTTTGGCAACAGATTCTTAAATGTGAAATCAAAAGTACAATATCAACAGAAGAAAAAAAAAAGGCCAACTGGACTTCATCAAAATTAAAATCTAATGTGCATAGGAATATGGGGGGCAGGGTCTGGCTAGCTCAGTCAGGAGTGTGGAATCTCAATCTCAGGACTGTAACTTTGAGCTCCACATTTGGTATAGAGATTACTTAAAATCTTGAAGGGGTGGGATGGGGAAGGAAACAACCCACAAAATGGGAGAAAATATAAGCAAATAATATATCTGATAAAGGTCTAGTGTATAGAATATGGAAAGAACTCTTATAATTAAAAAAGAAATCCAATTCAAAAACAGGTGAAGGATTCGAATAGACATTTCTCCACAAAGAAGATATACAAATGGCCAGGGCAGCCCGGGTGGCTCAGCGGTTTAGCGCTGCCTTCAGACCAGGGTGTGATTCCGGAGACCCAGAATCAAGTCCCATGTCAGGCTCCCTGCGTGGAGCCTGCTTCTCCCTCTGCCTGTGTTTCTGCCTCTCTCTCTGTGTCTCTCATGAATAAATAAAATCTTAAAAAAAAAAAAAAAAGGGCAATAGACATATGAAAAGATGTTCAACATTTGTCATCAGATAAATGCAAATCAAACCCACAATTAGATACTATCCCATACCCACTAGGATGGTTATAATAAAAAACAGAAAAAGAAAAGTGTTGTCAAGGATGTGGAGAAACTGGAAGTTTCATACATTGTTGACAGGAACATAAAATGTTGCAGTGATGTGGGTAACAGTCTTGACAGTCTCTTAAAAGTTAAATACAAAAAAAAAAAAAAAAAGTTAAATACAGCATTACCATATGACCTAGAAATTCTACTGCTAGGTATATAAGAGATGTGAAAACATATTCACAGAAAAACTTACATACAAATGTTAAAAGCAGCACTATTCACAATAGTTAACAAATAGAATCAACCCAAATGCCCATCAACATCCATGGGCTGTGATACATCCCATACAATGAAATATTATTCGCTCATAAAAAGGAATGAAGTTCTGATTCATGTCATAATGTGGATGAAAATACTGTGTTGAATGAGAGCAGCCAGATAAAAAGGCCACATAGAATAAAAAAAGATTCCATTTATATGAAATGCCCAGAACAGGCAAATCCATGGAGACATAAAGTAGATGAGTGGTTGCCAGGGCCCTGAAGGGCACAGAGGTAGAGTGGGGAGTGACCGCTAATGGGTACAGATTCTTTTGAGGATAAAAACATTCCGGAATTTGACAGAAATGGTTATCATACAATATTGTGAGTGTATTAAATGCCACTGCAACTGTACACTTTGAAATGGTTAAACTGGTGAATTTTAGGTTCTGTAAATCAACCATACAGTTCTCAGTGTCTTAAGTCACAACAAACCCACCACACAGGTGGGAACTAAACTGCCTCCAAGCAAAAGAGCTAATGCCTAGAAGCAAGGCCATGTGGGCAAAGATCAATTTAGCAATGGGGAGTCAAGGCAAAGAGAGCAAGGTCTCAGACAATTGGGGTCACACAACTAACACCAGCAGAACATGATTTAAGTCAAGTTCATTACAGACTTCACACTGCCTAAAACCAAAACAACACACACTATGGTTTTAGATTAACACACTCCCAGGAATGTGCCACCCGCCTCAGTCTTACAGGTGTTTTACTCATTCATTCATCCAAATAACTGCCTGGTTTCTACCAGGAACCAGGGGCTGACTGGTCCAACATGGACACTCCTGGGGGGTTCCAATGACAGGCCTCCTTCCAGGAAACCCTGGGAAGATACACAAGGAGGCGGGTGGGCGGACAGTGGACACAGAGTGAGGTCCCTTCCACTCTGAGAGTTGCAGTGATCCCAGGATCAAACCATCTACTTTATCCACTCCTGATTGCCTATGGCTGCTATGGACAGATGAGGAGAGATTGTTTTCTAATCAAAAATATATCATGTCACAAAACAAAGTATAGAATATCATAGTCAAAGTATTGAGGTAAAGAAGCACATGTAGTGATAAAATGAGAACTCCAAGTACTGGGAAGGGAAGCCAGAGGTTCAGGGAAAGGAAAGTGCCATCAGCATTACAGTGCATCAGGTAGAAACCAGAATGCCTGATTCGCCTCAGTTTCCTTACCTGTGAAATGGGAATAGCACCCAGGCTATCACTAATGCTCTCTGAAGGCTCCATGAAAGGTAGCTGTGAGTATTATTACAGAAAGGTTATAATCAGGCTATTCCACCTGACAGGCCTCCAGCCACAGACCCTCACAACAATTCCAGCATCGCTGCTGAAGGTTTTCTGCTTGAATTTAACCAAAAGAGGCCACCACCCTCACTTTTATAAACTGCTCTTTCTCTTTGGTGACATATGCCACAAAGCTCCCTGAGTGAATGCCTAGGTTAAGCCCATTTTTCAAATTTTTGATCATGGAAAACTGCAAACATACCCACAGAAGTAGCAAGAGCGTGACTCATAGTGCACATGCACTATCCAGGCTGTAGGTCTTCCACACTTAGCCTTCCCCACACTCTATAACCTCATGTGAAGCAATTTCTACACAGCATTCATTTTATGAAGGACCTGGTCCGTATTTATCTCTACAACACGAACAAATAACAATCTCATGAGCTAACTTCCAATAATTTAACAAAAAGCATTTCTCAATCTCCATCAGTCATGTTCAGTTGAAATCTATAGGTACCCACCAACCTTTCCTTTCAACCATACATTTATTTATCCTGTTTCCCACCGTCAGGTTTGCTGATGGCATCCCTGTGGTATAATGCAACATGCCCGTAATTTACTATCAACTAGATTTTGAGGCCCAACCAAGCACACATCATTCCTAAAGCACACACACCCTTCTTGGGAACAGGCAGCCACTGAGGATAAGTGTCTGAAAAAAAAATTTTTTTTTTTTAAGATTTATTTATTCATGAGAGACACAGAGAGAGGCAGTGATATAGGCAGAGAGAGAAGCAGGCTCCCCACAGGGAACCTAATGTGGGACTTGATCCCAGGACCCAGGGATCACCACCTGAGCCAAAGACAGATGCTCAACCACTAAGCCACCCAGGAAGCCCAGGTGCCTGAAAATTTATAAGCTTATAATCCCATCTTTTTAAAGATTTTATTTATTTATTCATGAGACACACACACACACACAGAGGCAGAGACACAGGCCGAAGGAGAAGCAGGCTGCATGCAGGGAGCCTGATGTGGGACTTGATCCTGGGACTCCAGGATCACGCCCTGGGCCAAAGTCAGGCACTAGACCGCTGAGCCACCCAGGAATTCCCAATCCCATCATTTCAATTAGCCAGAATGTGTTAATAGTTGCACTATCCACTAGCCACATGTGGCCATTTAAATAGGCTAAAATTAAAATGAAAATTTGACTTCTTTGAACTATTCCAGGTGCCACAATGGACAGTGAGGGTACAGAGAGTTCTACGAAGTTCTGTAGAGCAGCACTGACCTGTGAGGGGAACTTGTTCTCACCCACTATTTTGTTCCTCAAGAATTCAGTCCATAGAAAAGAGAAAGGATAAATGCTAATTTCTCTCCATTTATCAGTTTCTGAAATAAACTGGTTCCCTAGCACTTTCCAAAGGGGACCAGTGAGTTTCTTCCTCTCCTGTGAGCACCAACATAAATAAACCTGTGGATTTATTTTATTAACACATCTGATGCTCCAACTCAGTAATCCATTCTTATGGGACACCTGTCCCATCCTTGGTAGTCTTATACAATCAGGATATTTCCAATGTAAATTCAGAATTAAAACATTTTAACTTAAGTGCTTTGATTTTATACTCGTATTTTTCTTTGGTACTGAAAATTCTGGTTCTTATAGACAATAGTTACTTGCTTTCTCCTATAATACAGTTGTCCCCACTTATCCACCATTTCAGTTACCTGCGACCAATCACGGTCCAGGAGTGGATGATCCTCTGGCATACCATTAGAAGTCAATAGTAGCTTAATGCTATGTCACAATGTCTACATCATTCACCTCACTTCATCCCCTCTCACATAGGCATTTTATCATCTCACATCATCCCAAGAAGGGTGAGTACAGTACTAAGATATTTTGAGAGAGAGACACCACGTTCCACAACTTTTATTTCAGTATACCCATAATAGTTCTATTATTAGTTATTGTTGTCAATTTCTTACTGGCCCTAACTTATATATTAAATTTTATCATAAGTATATATGTATAGGAAAATTCATAGTATATACAGGGTTTGACAATCTCTGCATTTTCAAGCATCCCATCAAGGATGGTCCTGGAAAATATCCTTGTAGGGAAGGGGGCACTACTGTATATAACACTAAGACTATTGGTATTATTAACCTAAAACCAAAAAGAATTCCTAAAATAGTTAATGATTTTTTAAAAGAAGTTTTTACCCTTATGGCATATCACACTAAAACGCTTACAGTCTAACTACAATGTTTAAAAAGTCTAGGGGATTCCTGGGTGGCTCAGCAGTTCAGCACCTGCCTTTGGCCCAGGGCGTGATCCTGGAGTCCTGGGATCGAGTCCCGCATCAGGCTCCTGGCAGGGAGCCTGCTTCTCCCTCTGCCTGTGTCTCTGCCTCTATCTATGTCCATCATGAATAAATAAATAAAATCTTAAAAAAAAAAAAAAAAAAAAAGTCTAGCAAAGGAAATCCTCTCTCAGAGGTCAAGTCACCAATTTAAGTCACAACTGACATACACCTAGATTCATATAAATTTCCTTTTGTTTTTTTAGGGGCTGCTTCTCTTCCCCTCCTCATAACATGCGCCATACTTTTGTTTATAATTATGTAAAACACCCATCTGGTACTACATAGAAAAGAAAGCCAGAGACATCTTCTGGTAACCTTGTCCCCTCTCAGCCCTCCTCCCAGAAATGACTATGTTCATTTATGGTTTAGATTTCCTGTATTTAAAAATAAAATACAAGCAAACACACACACACACACACACACACACACATACATCCATAGCCCCCCACCTTTCTCTTGGATAGGTAAATGTGCTACATACATCTCTTCATCCTCCACCTTGTTTTTTCCACTTATTTCACCCTAGAAATCCTGTCACCATGACATGAGGACATCCTCCTTCCTTCCTTCAGGGGCTTGACGCCATCCCACCAGGGGATCCACCCCCATTGTCTCCAACCCCAACTGACAAACATCTAAGTCATTTCCAGTTTTGCTACTTCAGAATGTTGTAATGAACATCCTTGTCACAATTCTTAATTTTGACACTGTATCTTTGTGATACCTTTCCAGAACTGGAATTTTTGGAGCAAAGGGTAAGCAAATCTCTAAGGAGTTGTGAACCTCTAAAAAAGCAACATATGGCAGTGCCTGATTTCCACCAACAGATTGGTATTCACCTCTGGGGACAAAAAGTCAGAAATGTTGTCTTGAGGAAGCTTTAAAGAACATTATTCTTAATATCAGAAAGACATGAGCATCTTCCATAGCTTGGTTACGGCTATCTGCATTCATGGTCTTTGTGAACTGTTTTTCTATAAGCCATACTCATTTTTAATCCTTAACACCCAACATAAGGCTAGTCATTCAGCACATGAGCAGTGTGCTCAACAAACAGAGCTCCTGACAAGCAAAACTTGAAGGGTGGATGCTACATCCAAACCCATTAGCCTAAGCAGGCAGTCTGACCCAAGGCGTGCACACATGCAACTGCATACAAGGTGGGGCATTGTGTGGGGGCTGTGTGTATACCTTAGGGCTCCCTGGGAGCCTACCCTCCTCCTCATCTGTGCCCATTGAGTCCTGAGTGGCAGGAATGGGGAGACCCTAGCTGATCACAAGCCATGATTTAACTGAAAAGTGGGTGTGAGGTGGTATTAACCAGAGAAAACCCAAAATCAATCAATTTGCTGAGGTGACTTATATCCCACAACAAAAAGTATAAGCTGGGGGATCCCTGGGTGGCTCAGTGGTTTAGCGCCTGCCTTGGGCTCAGGGCGTGATGCTGGATTCCCAGGATCGAGTCCCACGTCGGGCTCCCTATGGGAGCCTGCTTCTCCCTCTGCCTGTATCTCCGCCTCTCTCTCTGTGTCTCTCATGAATAAATAAAATCTTTAAAAAGATAAAAAAGATAAAAGATAAAAAGATTTTAAAATTTTAAAAATCTTTTAAAAAGTATAAGCTGACATATTTATAAATCTTAAGAAATTCAAGAGTGTTTTTGCCTGTCTGACATTAGCCATCACATGCCATAACTGTTCATAGACTGTCCCTTTCCCATCAAGCCCCTCCATGCACTGGATGGGGAGGGCAGGGTCAGAAAGAATACCTAGGATGACTTCCAGGAGTTTAAATTCCCAAACCAACTGCTTCTAATGCTATGGGAAGCAGATTTCTTTCTTTCTTTTTCTCTTTCTTTCCTCTTTTCCATTCATTCATTCATTCATTCAGCAAGTACTTACTACTTCTGAGTTAACCAAGGACAGGAAAGAGGCAGGAGCACCTACCCTAGGACTTCAGAGAACCCTAAGCCAGCCCACTGCCTTCAGAAAATGACCTGAGCTATAGGACAAAGGCAATCACTAACTCCAGTGGGCTGGCCTTCAAATGAGACCTTTTTCAGATGTAAAGTTCTTTGATTTTTTTTTAAAGATTTATTTATTTATGATAGACAGAGAGAGAGAGAGAGAGAGAGAGAGGCAGAGACACAGGAGGAGGGAGAAGCAGGCTCCACGCAGGGAGCCCGACAAGGGACTCGATCCCGGGACTCCAGGATCGCGCCCTGGGCCAAAGGCAGGCACTAAACCGCTGAGCCACCCAGGAATCCCCAAGTTCTTTGATTTTTAAACACTAATGTCTAAAGGTAGCCTGTCAATACCCAAGTGCCAGGCCCACTCTGGGATGTCCCACTACTCCACAGCACCAGGTAACAAGCCACCAGAACCAGGTAACAAGTATCATCAACACTGATGATCCTCAACTAGCTCTAAGAAACCAGCACAGATTTTAGGTCACTTCTGTCTCCAGAAAACCCTGGGAGCCTCAGGCAGTGCTGGGGAATACAGAATGGTGCAGGTGTCATGACAACAGTCTGTCAGGTCCTCAAAAAGTTCAACCGTTACCATATGACCCAGCAATTCCACTCCTAGGTATATACTCAAAGGAATCAAAAACACATCCACACAAATTGTATACACAAATGTTTATAGCAGCACTATTCACAATTGCCAAAAAGTAGAAACAGCCCAAATTTATCCCAGATGAATGAATAAGTGGTCCTTCCATGTAACGGAATTACTACTCAGCCATAAAAGAGCATGAAGCAATGAATCATGCTACAACGTGGATGAACCTCAAAAACTACAACGAGAGAAGCCAGACACACAAGGTTATATATCATGTGACTCGGTTGATAGGAAATGTTCAGAACAGGCAAATGCATAGACACAAAGCAGATTAGAGGGAGAGGGAGGATAAGGAGTGACAGCTAATGAGGATGGAGTTTCTTTTTGGGGTATAAGTGTTCTGGAACTAGATAGAGGTGATGGTTGTACAACTTTTATATATACAAAAAAACAAAAACACTAAATTATATACTATAAATGTGTGAACTGTATGGTAGACAAATTATATCTTGAGTGTTTAAAAACATTTTTTAAAGCACTGGTAAAGCTTGTTTTTGTCAGGAAAGCATTCTGGAAATATTTTCCCACTACCAGGATACTTGACCATGTTCATGGGTTTTGGTTTTTGTTTTGTTTTTTTGCTAGATGTAAATAAGAGCTATAAACCAATCCCAACTCTCGCCAAGAAGCAGGTGAATCGGGCAGCCTGGGTGGCTCAGCGGTTTAGTGCTGCCTTCAGCCCAGGGTGTGATCCTGGAGACCCAGGATCGAGTCCCACGTCAGGCACCTTGCAAGGAGCCTGCTTCTCCCTCTGCTTCTTCTCTCTCTCTCCTGTGTTTCTCATGAATAAATAAATAAAATCTTAAAAAAAAAAAAAGGGGCAGGTGAATCCAGGTGTGACTGGTTCTCACCCTATGCAGCTTTGGCGCTGTTATAGGGGCGTACACTCTCCTCAGCAAGTCACCAGCTGGCTGGCCTATAAGAGGAAGCAGCTGACCAACCGAGGAGGTCTCCAAGCTGCCTTCTAGGTTCTAACTCTCAGTTCTACATTATTCTCCAGATAGACAGTCCTGGGCCAAAATGTGACTGGCCAGACAACAATCCCACCCAGGTGTCAAGATCTGTCCTGCTGGGTTCTGATAGCCCTTGAGAGTCAACTTGAGAGCCCTAAGCAGGGGGTGAGACCGGCTCAGTTTCCTCACAGGCGTGCTTAAGTAGGGGTGAGCAGTTCCAAGCACCAGTGCAGGGGCCTGTGCCACTGACAGTGGTCAGGGTAAAATTCTATCATTTTGGTCACTGTTGGGAAATCACAAAAATGGCCTGAGGGCAAAGGCCACCTGACCAGGATTATCCTCTACTCCTGATACTCCCAGGAAGGTTTATTCCATTCAGGCCTGGGCTTTTCAAGTGAACCCTGAGACACAAAGGGAGAGCAAATGGCCTCCCTGGAAGCAACAGGCAGGGCCTGGGTGATCCCATGGTGACAGCCCAGTACACAGTCCTAGAGGGACTTGCCTCCCTCCATTTCCTCTAGGAGGTGGCTATAAGCATCTGAAGCAGTGCTTAGTTTCTTTCTTTCTTTTTTTTTTTTAAAGATTTCATTTTATTTATTCATAAGAGACACAGAGAAAAAGAGACACAGGCAGAGGGAGAAGCAGGCACCATGCAGAGAGCCTGATGTGGGACTCCAGGATCATGCCCTGGGCTGAAGGCAGGTGGCAAACCGCTAGAGCTACCCAGGGATCCCCACAGTGCTTAGTTTCAAATGTCCATGGAGCTGATTGAGGCTTGCTGGGCAAATTAAGAGTCTTCCTTCCACAGGTACTGGATCCCAAACACTCACCTGGCTTCTGTGCATGGGAGGCCTGGTCCTACCAGCTGGCCATGGCGGCAGCTACGTCAAAGGCAACTTGTGTCAACGTGCTGACCAACCTGAAGGACAGAAAAAGAAATACTGAGTTTCCAAGGCAAGTTTCTGAAATATATAGACAATTTTCAGTGTCCCCCACCCCTGTAATTACATAGCAAAATTTTATATTTCAACCACAGCTATGCCTCTGCTACCTTCCACAGGGGGGCAGGCTGAGGAAATAAATTTCTATCACTCTCTGACCTATGACCTGATATAGTACTAACCAATAAACACTAGCACCCAAAAAACTGACTACAGCAATATGGACATAGATAAGAGGTGGTAATAAACAGCCACATGCCAATATACTGAATACACAGAAAATGGGTCAATGTTTTGGTTACAACAGTAATAACATTAACAGCAGAAATAGTTATATCTAGAATTTAATAGGTACTCAGTAGTGAGTTCCAGTTACCATGCTAAAACGCCCTATCTCTTTGAATCCCCAAGACAATCTTAGGGTTATGCAATCATTTCCGTTTTACACATAAAGGAACCGATTTGTGTAATATTCAGGAATTTGCCCCGAATCACCCAGGTCTCCCTCTACAGACATGACCCTCTTTGCTCCCTGGTCCAAACCACCCACCATTCCAAGCAGTGTAGGGTTTGCCTTCAAAAAGATGAAGATGCAGTGTGCCTGCAACCTGGCAGACTTTACCTCCAAAGGGCAACTCAAAGTTTTATGCTGAGGATCATTTTCACAGGGATTATAAAACAACTGCCCAGTGAGAAAGAGCGAGCTGCCTGTTTTACAGACAGGAAAATTAAGGATCAAGAATGTTCAGAACTCTCTCAAGGTCATAGAGACAACGTGGCCCCAGGACTTCCCCCTCTTTTGTGACATCAGACATGCAGGGCTCCACCCACAGAGGCTAAACCTAGAGAACCAGCCAAATCCCAGGGCAGTGCTGTCAGTTGTAGCTTGCAGAATACTGTATCACCTCAGTTGTCATTCTTTGCGCCCACATGACTACCAGGAGCTTGGCTCTGATATGAAACCTTTATTTTTAAACTGGGTTCACAGCAATTCACAGTTCATGGATAGTGAGAAACACTTCCACAGGAGAACTTGCAAAATAAGCAAGTATCAGTGAACTCTATGGAAAGACCTTTGGGCACCAAGGAGCACATGGCATCCTCCTCCGTGAGGCCCAGCACTAGCTGCAGCCACCACCTGGGCTAGTTCCTGGGGAGGGGGGTACTTCCTGTCGCTGTTTCTTGGCCCCATTCAGAACAACAACAACAAAAAAAAACCAGTGGACATTGTTAATCCTAGTTCTTTCAGATCTCCTGAGCCATGGCCTCACTCTGCCACAAAGAGGGAACACCTACCCTGAATCTTCAGAAATAGGGTCAATACAAGTCAGCAATATTTCCACACAGATTTTTAAAAATCCATTTAAAATAGCATAAATATGAAATACTTAAATTTTTAAAGAAACCAAAATTTAGGGTGGCTCAGCGGTTTAGCGCCGCCATCAGTCCAGAGCGTGATCCTGGAGACAGGGATTGAGTCCCACATCAGGCTCCCTGTATGGAGCCTGCTTCTCCCTCTGCCTGTGTCTCTGCCCCCCCCCCCCCCCATGAGTAAATAAATAAAACCTTAAAAGAAATGTACCCTTATTTATTTTGGAATAAATAGGGCACACACAGAGGAAAGGGCAGAGGGAGAGGAGAGAACCCTTGGGCAGACTCCCAACTGAGTGCAGACCCAAAGTGGGGCTCTGTCCCAGGATCCTAAGATCATGACCTAAGCCAAAATCAAGAGTCAGACACTTAACCAACACCACCCAGGCACCCCAGGATATGTTTAATTTTTTAAAAGATGTTCAAGGCCTATAAAAATGCAACTACAATAAGACATCACTGAGAGAAATGAAGGAAAATCTAAATGGAGATGTCTTGTCCATAGGTGTCAATACACCCCCAAATTGATCCAGATTGAATACAGTCCCAATAAAAAATCCCCAGTATGTTTTTGGGTTTTTTTTTTTGTAGAAAAAACAATCTGATTCTATTTTTTTTTTTTAATTTTTAAAGATTTTTTATTTATTAGAGACAGAGAGAGAGAGAGAAACAGGCAGAGGGAGAAGCAGGCTCCATGCAGGGAGCGTGACGTGGGACTCGATCCCGGGTCTCCAGGATCACACCCTGGGCAGAAGGCAGTGCTACCGCTGAGCCACCGGGGCTGCCCAATAATCTGATTCTAAATTTACACGAAGATGCTAAGGACCTAGAATAATGAGAACAATTGAAAAAGAGGAACAAATTTGGAGGACTTACTCTATCTGATTTCAAGACTTACCATAAAACTACAGTAACCAACTGGAACCTGGGTGGTTCAGTCAGTAAAGCATCCGACTCTTGATTTTGGCTCGGGTCTCGGATCATGATCTCAGGGTTGTGAGATCAAGCCCCACATTGGGCTCTGCAATGGGCTTAGAGACTGCTTTAGATGCTCCTCTCCCTCTGCCTCTCTCAGGACAGTGTGACAAAGACTGTCAGTCAAGAGATGGATGAACAGAATATACCTATGCACCGTGTACAACTGATTTTCGACAAAGAACCAGTATCCTACTCTGCAAGACCACAAGACACACTGGACGACATTTTCTTGGACAGTTTAACCCTGCAAGGAAAAAGGCCATCTTAATGTGTCATCACAACATACAGAGTGCATCATGGGATAGAATGCAATGTCCAAGACTCTCACACTCAAACACAGCTTTCCCCATTTCAGGTCACAGCAAACCCAGTCTTTCAGCTGCTCAGATTAAAAGCTGGAGTTGTCCTCTTGATAAGACTACTCCACTATCCAGTCCATCAGGGACTGCCATTAGTCAGTCCCTGCATTTGGTTCTGCCATCAAACACATCTAAAGCCCAACAGCTTCTTGTACCTCTGCTGGGCACACCGGGTTTGGTGTTTGCTGAGTGAAGTACTATCGTCTCCTGGCCCCAGAGGACTCTCTGGTGCCCACCCTGCTCATCCCTGCCTCAGCCATTTGGCTTCCTGGTCATGCCTCCAACACATCAGGCAACCCCCTACCTTCGGGTCTTTTTATGTTTTAAACGAAATCCCAGATATTTTATCATTTTAACAATCACTTTTTCAACTGGCATCCCAAATTGAAAATGACCTTTGACAACATAACTACCACATAATAATCCCTAAATGTCAGCAAACATCCAGTTCATATTCAGCTTCACACAGTTTCTCAGAAATGTCTGTGTATGGCCTGTTCTAACAGGAGCTGCTACGGTGTTTGTACTACACCTGCTCCCTCAGCCTCAATCACTCTCACCCCACAGATGGCAGACCCTTCCATGTCCCTCCTGCTCAAGTCACTGCTCAAAATGTCTCTGCAGAGGCCCACCCTGCTCCTTCTCTCCCACAGGCCTAGCCTCCCTGCATACTCCACATTATGCAGCTACTCTGTTTGTGGACTTTCTCACCCAATAAAAACGTAAATGCCACAAGGAAAGGGGTGTCTTGTCTGCCTGATGCGTGATTTTATTTCACGCACATACCAGGTGCCTGGTAAATATTTGAATGAATGGGTGGGGATGATTTAACATTGAAGAAGTAGGAACCTATCTGAGGATCCCACACACCAACAGTCCCTCCATTCAAATTGTGTGAAATTCACAAAGGAGTGGAAACCAAGTGGAGATCACTTAGCACCATCAAAACCAGGAGCATTTCTCTGAAATAAACTGTAGTTGTTTTTTACGATACATCATCTGGACTGTTTTGCCATCCACTTGCACTGGCTCGGTTGAAAGAGCTTTTACTGTTTTTATTTCCAACCCATACATTTAAAACAGTATCAAGTAACCCTTAAGTACACAATTACCAACTCATAAGAGACTCTTCTACTCCCTTGATAAATCGTTATGGCTTGGCTTTGACCCCACACCTGGGAAAAACGCACACCCACGTGCACACACATACACACACCACCTCAACTCTGCAACCCACCCAAACACAATGATTTCTCAGTCAAAGGGAGATCACACTTGGTAAGAAGGTAGCCATGGTAATTTACATGAAATCAAGTCACTGCACTTTGGGGAACAGAAGTCCTTTGTTGCCATTTCATCCTCTCTAGCTCAGGCAAGTGAGGTTGGCTCCCTTTAAACTTGAGGGGAGGAGCACTGGCCAAGAACTGGCTGTTGTCTGGGGAACTCCAGTTCTGAGGATACGCTCCAGTTACAGTTACAGTACCCAAGGCCAACACAGGGATGGGTCTCTGGGGCCACAGTCATCTGACCACGAAGTCTGGGCTCTCCAAGGCACCCCCCCCAAGCCCTATGGAAGCTATACACCCCTGGTCTCCTTCTACCACCATCTGCACTCATCAAACATTTGTGCAATCTAAAAATTCTTCAACTGTATCTGTAACCAAATATTTACCACCCTGGCTCTAATCCAGTTCTGGAAACACAACATTAGGCCAAAACTCCAGGATGGAATCTAACAATATCCTTTCACCTTCTCCCACCTCTAAGTTCACAAAGTATACTTGGTCCATGAAAACTGAGTGCTCCTGAAGAAAAAATGTTACCCAGCCCCTCCCTGGCAAAGGTCTTAGCGACTGCACCACCAAATTATCAATGAGGGAATTCCCTGGTCAGCTCTATCAGAAAGGGAGAAACTGAGGCTGGACAACAGTAAAGCATCACAAGCAAGCCCAGAGGTCATACTGCTCCACGTGCTGGCTGGCTAGGGAATGATTAATTTGGGCCAACGATTCCACTTTCTAATCCGGGGTCTTCAAACTTGCCTGCGCTGTCCTGGCAAACAGTATTCCTGGAATACAGCCACACCCACCCAAGTATGTACTGTCCACAGCTGCTTCCATCTATAAGGCAGAACTGAGTAACAGCAACAGAGACAGTACAGCCCCAGAAGCTGAAAACATGGACTACCTGATCCTTGAAAGCAGGAGGAAACTGCAGCCCTGACAGGCTGTGCTGAGTATCAAAGGGACAGAGATGACCCAGACAGAGTGGCACACCACAACAAAAAGTCAGGACACAGGCACACCAAGGAGATGCTCCAGCTTTGTATCAGCCCCAGGGCACAAAGCAGTATCTGCTCTCTCCAAAGCATGGAGCCTCATTAACCCTATGTCCCCATGGAGTAGGGGAGAGCATGACTTGGCATACTAGAGAGGTGAAGAACCAGTCCCATGAGGGCCAAGGAGCCAGCAGTGAGGCCAGCTACACAAGCCCGTCCTTGGCAACCAGAACTGGCCTATCTCCACTGGCAAACCTAGTAGGCATCCACTGAGGTTAACAACCAGTATACGCCCTCCAGGCCCCTGATCTGCCCCTGCCTTTCTTCTCTTTGCCATGGTAAGCTATGCCTTCACTGTGAGACTGATCATCCATTCACCACACCCTACCAGTGTAGCCATTCCTAAAGCCCCTCAAGCCCCCCAATGCTTGTTAACGTCTTACCCTGACCTTCGAGGCCCTGCTTGCTTTAGGCCTACAGTGACTCTATGAAGTCATCTGACATGCATGTATATATGTATATACGCACACCACATTTCTGGCTGCAACTACACTAGCCTTGTCTCAATTCTTCATACTACCACATCTAGCCTCTACCACTGGCCCTTTGCACATAGTGTTCCCACCACTGGGAAAGCCCTTCTGTCCTCCCACTCATCCTTCAGACTCAAGCACCTGTTACTCAAGCATCCTCTCCCTTTCCAGTCCCTCCCCCATTCCTTTCTCTATTAGTGAGGACTATAGCCTCAACACTTAGCACAGCTGATCTTGACATTTGACATCCAGCATCCCATTAGGCTCTTTTCCCCAAACACTCTTGAGAAAAAGCAAAGCTCTTGTTCATCTCTTTATCCAATGCCTAATGAAACAGAAGGAGGAAATGGCATCCTCCATCAGTTATAAATACCCAACCACACTATGTTTCCACCATGGAACTGAGGCAAAAACAAAGCAATATAAATATAAACTCTACCCTTAATTAGAATAGCAAGTCAACACCAGGAAGAAGTAACATGGAGATAGGCAAGGCCACAGCACCACCACAACCTCTGGGGGGAAGCTCTCCCCACTCTCTTACGCTGCTGTTTGGAGAAAGGCAAAGAGCTCGGAGAATGGCATTCAGAGGTTCTAGAGGCCTTTACAGCCTTACATCTGGAAAGATTTCCTCTGTCACTGCTGAGAAGCATGAGCTACCCCTGCACTCATGGCACCCACACCCTATACTCCCCTCCTCCTTTCTTATCCTATCCTTAAACCCTCAGCACAGCCTTTCCAACAGATCCCTTTCCTCTCCAAGGCTTCACTCCACCATACCCCCTTTTCCTGGGCATTCCAGGAATCCCTCCCTTTCATACCACCAAACCATCCTGAATGTTCTAGCACTTCCTCCTGATGAATCATTGACTAGCTGCAGGAGCCATCGACCCCTTGGGCAGACCCTCAGGCCTTATGACTATCCTGAGGACCAAGTGACAGGCCCTGGTGCAGGAAGGCTCTCAGAAGCAACTAGCTTTACTTTGAATAGTGTGATTAATGTTGTTCCTCAAAATATTTCAACTCCTATCTAGAGTTTTCACTCTCACCCCCCGGCAGTTGCCCTGTCCAATGTCCACACAGAAGTTCAATACTTCATATAAACCCCCATATTTAAAATGTTTAGGAATCAAATGTCTATATCTATCTAGAGACTTCGGAAAACATCTGAAGTGTTAGTGTAGTTTTTAGCACTGAAGATGCTTGGTGTGTTACATTATTAAAGGACATCCTGAAGAAAATGTCACAAGAACAAAAGAGGAAATAACATCTCTGTTAATAACAAGAACCTGAGAACTGGTGTCTCCCATTCTGTGTATGTGCACCAATATGAGCTATATTAAGGAAATCAGCTGACAAATAGCCATAGGAAAACAAGAAATACCTTCAAGCTCTAAGCCAAGTAGAGAGCTCTACTGGAGCAGAAAAGACCTCAGATTGTTTCTGGACTCTGCTCTCCTAAGTCCCCTGAAGACTCTGAGTCCTGTGTCACTCCACACAGCTGGAGAATGTGTACCCAAGCCCTACCCCTAAGGAGACCAAAGAACACCTACGGAATCCCTGTGCTCCAACATTCCCAAAATGATGTTACAATGAATGTTCTAGAATCACACATATCCATATCCTTTTTTTTTTTTCTTAAACCTCATAGTATCTGGCACAAGTTAAGCCATCAAAATGTGAGTGAGTGCCTTTGTTCTTTTCTCCCTAAACTAACTCTTGGGAAGAAAAAAATACATGCTCATAAAGATGCAGAATATTTCTGAATTCAGAAAGGTTCTGATTGTTTTCACTGTAACAAAATACAGGTAACATCAAGTCGACCGTTTTAGCTATTAAGTGTACGGTTAAGTCCATTCGCACTGTTGTGCAACTATCAACACCAACACCATCCATTTTCAGAACTTTGTCACTTTGCAAAATTGAATCTTTGTCCCCAATTAAACACTCACCATTACATCCACCCCAGCCTCTAGCACATGTCATTCTACTTTTTCTGGACTACTGACTTTCTGAATCTGACTACTCTAGGGGCTTCATGTAAGTGGAATCCTACGGTATTTGTCTTTTTGTGTCTAGGTTATTTCATTCAGCACAACCTCTCTTAAGGTAGAACCACATATATCATTTTAACCCTTTGGAGCCAAAATGTGTATAGAACAAAGCCCATAGACCTTGTGTACCCACAACCAAATGTATGATTCTAGAACACTGCTTCCCAAACCAGCTAAGTCCCTGACATCCTCCACTTATTAACCAATCCTTCCTTCCACTCTCCAAAGAAACTACACAAAATGGCACTGGAAAAACTTAGAACGGTAAAATGCAAGCAGCACTAGTAACATTATGTCTCAGATGGACTTTAAGTATGCCTATCTCACCCCAGCTCTGACTTCCCATTGCATCCCATCTCTCTGGGATGTATCTCTCCCAGCCCCATCTCACAGACAAAACCCAAGGAAATCAAGCAATGCCTGGTGGGTGAATGGTAAAAATGAGTAGCTCATCTTGGAAATAAACATTTCATAAAATGGAAGCCAGAGAAGACACAGCCCAATTCAAACCTATTCCCTGGAGCACCTGGGCCAGATGTGGTAACACTTATACAGGCCCTCCAGGGGTGCAAGCCCTGAACTCCTGACACAACCAACTCTATACAAGGGAGACCCATGCAACTAGCCCAATCACTGTCAGTGGAAAGGAAACACTGTACCCGCCCCCCTAAAGTTTTAAGCATCAAGCCCACCTATCTTGTGAGGCAGAGCCAGGCCCAGGGGATTCACCACACTGGCTAAATCCATGGATGCTGTCTAGAAAAATAGCATCAAGTGACTCCAACATGAGGTACCCAACACAAAGAGGGAGGGCATTTTATTGCCTATCATTTCAGATAGGAATGCCCAGAGTGCATTGTCTCTTGGTCAGCTGCTCCAGGAGAGATTAAAAGTAAGAGGAGCAAAAATGATTGTTTTTTAGGTTCCCTGCCTAGCTAGGTCAAGCAGGTAGTCAGTCAGTCTCCTTTGTAAACACATTATATCCCTGTGTGATCTGTGACTGCAAAACATGCAAAGAATCCTCTTGAGATAACTAAAGAGTGGTGCTGAGTCTCCAGGACCAGTCAAAACAGGAAAATTTGGGAGTAAGGATCACAGAAAGTCCCACCTGCAGAAGACATCGCCTCCATCTATAAGGCAGTCAACAGAAAACCTAATGGCAGCCAGCCTTGTTCCCAAGAACACATCATCCAGGCTGCCTCCATGTCTTACAGCATCTCAATCAGCTGTATTAACTTTATAGCTGGCAGCCAGGTTGTGTTTATCTTCATGTCACAAAATAAAACCTCCAGCCATTCTATTCTTATGCCAAGTTTTCTTGATTTTTTTTTTTTTTAAAGCAATACCTTATTTATCACAAAGGCAACCTCTTAGAAAGGTTAAGACTCCTTTCACCAGTGGACAGTTATCTTCCATTATCACTGAGGCATCCCAGGCCATAGCCACAGGCACCAAGTGCTTCCTCAACCAGGTCTTGGTGGCCTAGAGCCTGCATGACCATGCGAACAGGAGCAAAGCCACCACCTTCTCCAAGCTGTAAGAACAGCCCCTAAATCAGTAACCTACTCACTCTCATTTGGTGACAACACAGGCACCAACCCTGATCTGCATATTCATGAGCAGAGCAAAGACCAGTAAATTATACTAAGTCTAAGGAGCAGCATAAAGGCCATGGGCTGAGCTGAGTTTACTTCCCTACAGGCCATCTTCCAACAACAGGCAGTCCTGGTGAGGCAGTACTTCCAACTAGTACACCTGTAACTAATGTAACATTATGTGTCAACTATACTCAAATTTATAGGGGGGTAGGGGGATAAGCAGATAGACTGCCACAATCTGGTAATCTTCTGCAAGTACTGGCCAATATTTAAAGAACTGTATCTTTCTTTGGATGGGAGAAGGGAAAGCTTTTGTTGTTATTCAAGAGCACCTAGAGGGAGCAGCATTCTAAAGACAGCTCCAAAGTATACATACAAATAAAGACCTGGGCCTAGAAGAAAAGAACTTTAGTCCTGAAATCTAAACAAAATCTACCTACAGTAGTTCACATAACTTCTTTTTGAAAGGTCCAAGACAACTATTTTGGTTGGTCAGCAGCAGTGGTAAGATGGCAGAAATCTCAAAGAAATATAAATGGGGGAGGACCTCCAGCTTCTACCTTTAAACCCCACTCCACCTCCAGCCACCTTCTCACTGCCAAGGAAAGTACCCGCCAGCCATCCTATTATAGCTGGATGAACCTGGAGCCTCAGGCAACCTCATGCCACCTTGATCCCCAAGAAGGGTACTATCTTCCAGCTGGCAATAAGAGACTGAGAATCAGTGACTCCGGTCTATTTAACTGGTAGTTTCCTTTCCCCAAACCTTAAAGATCTGCCTAAATCCAAATCCAGAGGGGCTAGTGAGTACCCAGGCAGGTAACACAGTCGGTGTGTCCAACCACAAACCTTCCAGATGCCCTCGAGTTTCAGACAGGAAGGTGCACTTGGAAGAATTTTGGAAATGCAGTCTGACACTAGGTCTTTAAATACAAAATAATCTATAACCATCTGACCAACCAAGCTTCCCTAAGTGGCAGAATTCAGTTTCTTTGACCATCAGGGCACAGGCCAAATAATCCATCAGGTAACTTTGTTAAGATTTCTATGTAATCTTGGGGGGATCCCTGGGTAGCTCAGCGGTTTGGCGCCTGCCTTCAGCCCAGGGCATAATCCTGGAGACCCAGGAACGAGTCCCACATCAGGCTCCCTGCATGGAGCCTGCTTCTCTCTCTGCCTGTGTCTGTGTCTCTGCCCACCCCCCCTCTCTGTGTCTCTCATGAATAAATAAATAAAATCTTAAAAAAAAAAAAAAAAAAAGAAGATTTCTATGTAATCTCTACACTCAAAGTGGGACTCAAACTCACTTCCCCAATATCAAAAGTCATACCCTCTACCGACTGAGCCAGGCAGGTACTTTCATCTGGTAACTTGTAAGAAGTGGCTGGAACTGTCCACCAACCACACTGTGGTACTGATGGCCCTGACTAAAGCCACATGGCCAGCCCAAGAGTCCTGAGGCCTTGCAGCAAAGTCCAAGCCAGCGAGCTGGTTCCTGGCTCCAGACGCTTCATCACTGCTGCAAACTCTGATAATGTACCACAACAATCACAAAAACTGCAGGACTAAAATGCTGCAAAAGGATAAGAAACTATAACAATGGCAACATCTATCAGTAAATAGTGGCTTACACTACATGTAAGAACATTAAGAACAAATTGAGAAATGGGGGCACATGGGTGGCTCAGTCAGTGTCTGCCTTTGGCTCAGGTCATGATCCCAGAATCGTGGGATTGAGCCTCTCAGCAGTGAGTATGACTCTCCCCTACCTCATTCTCTCTCTCAAGTAAATAAATCTTTTTTAAAAAAGAGAGAAAAGACGTTTGGGTGGCTCAGCGGTTGAGTGTCTGCCTTCGGCTCAGGGTGTGATCCCGAGATCTGGGATCGAGTCCTGCATCGGGCTCCTTGCCAGAAGCCTGCTTCTCTATCTGCCTCTCTCTCTGTGTCTCTCATGAATAAATAAAATCTTTTAAAAAATAAATAATTTTTAAAATTAAGTTAAAAAAAAGAGAAATGATGTAAACAGATGCCATATCTTCCTGACAATACATTCAACAATAGAAGTATGATCAGAGGATGTCAGGAACAGGAGGGGCTCCTGTTCACAGAACCATCAACTGTCTTCACCACTCCCTGCCCTACAGGGTAAACTGAGGTCAAGATGGAGGTGAAGGGGGCAGCCCCGGTGGCTCAGCGGTTTAGAGTTGTCTTCAGCCCAGGGTGTGATCCTGGAGACCTGGGATAGAGTCCCACGTTGGGCTCCCTGCATGGATCCTGCTTCTCCCTCTCCCTGTGTCTCTGCCTCTCTGTCTCTCATGAATAAATAAATCTTAAAAAAAAAAAAAAAGGTTGGAGGTGAAGGTGAGCTGCAGCTGGCTTCTTTCAGTCATCAGAGTTCACCAGTGTCCGCATGGACACTTCCCATCATGTACCCTCACACGAGTGTCACAGGGAGAGGGAAGAGGAGGGACGAAGAGGAGGATGGGGTAGACACAGAACCCTGCTGGTTAGTTCTACTGACATGGCCCAAGAGCTAGCATCTAAGGAGCAGGAAGGAAACTGCATTGAAGATCAGATGCCTGGCGAACCCTGCTCCAAGTGAAACAAAGTAGCCAAGGCCAAACTGCCGGCACAGAAGCTTTAAGAAGAGTTAAGGGCCTGCCTTCTGGGGTGTAATGGCAAGGAGACCAGAGTCTCTCAATTTGCTTCTGCCTCCAGTCAAACTTCTCAGCATCAAGGAGAACTCTTAGTACTAAAACAGTAGAAGTGTTACAAGATACAATGTAAATGTAACAAAAACTGCCTTAAAAGAAGAAAGTGTAGGGGGAATCCCTGGGTGGCTCAGCGGTTTGGTGCCTGCCTTCCGCCCAGGGCGTGATCCTGGAGTCCCAGGATCGAGTCCCACATCGAGCTTCCTGCATGGAGCCTGCTTCTCCCTCTGCCTGTCTCTCTGCCTCTCTCTCTCTGTCTCTCATGAATAAATAAAATCTTAAAAAAAAAAAAAGTGTAAAGAAATCTGCAAGGGCCACACGTGCTCAGACTGTGCCCTCAATGGGACTTCGCCTGTACCTGAGACTAACCCAAATAAGCTGAAGGCCCCACAAGGCAGGACTCTGCTACACAGAGTCCATGTCCAGCGTGGACTGGACTGTCTTTCTTCCGTTTGCACACGCCAGAGTAACTACACGTGTCAGGCTCCACTCTCCACTCTAGCAAGTAGAGCCAGTGGACATGCACATATGCACATACAGGGCCACCGTACACACACAAACACACAGAGACATACAAACATACATGCATATATGCATACACACACCCAAAATCAGCACAATCAGGACCAATACACTTAGGCCACCATGTAGGCACACACTCTGCCTTTGCCTGGAACACACTTTTTCCTCCAGGCAAAGGCACAGTTCTAAACCATCAATTGTTGAAAACACAGACCATACATCCCAGAGAAACACTGTCCTACATGGGGCCAGGTCCAAACAACTTCACTCTAGTGTCTCTGAAGCAGTCTTGCCAAGACAATCCCACCCCAAGGGAGACATCCTGTGGGAAGTCACCCAGGGTCCCAGGCGACCAGCCCTCCCTGTAAGGGAGGTTGCAAGGCCAGCACAGGGTAGAGGGGCAAGGCCATGAGGGCGGTGGCATTCACTCACCTACATCTTTACTGAGCCAGCCTTACAAGGGACCTTCCTGCTTCCTCCAAGGCCCACCCCACTGCCGTGCTCTGCCTCTAGCTGCCTCACACAAACCCATGCCCTATCTAAACATCCAGCACTAAGATCCAGCCTAAGACCCAGGCCCTGCAGATCTGTCCCCAAGACTACAGTGACACTACTGCCAAGGCAGGGGCTCTGTTGTCCCCATGGTCCAAGCCTCCTCCTGAGTGTTCAGGCATCAGTGAGGCAGGAAGGTAAGGGCCTGACTCTTCATTGAGAAAGTGACAGAGTTTCAAACTGCTACAGAAAAGCCCAGACAACAACTTCTTGGACATTGAAAGAATCATCTTTAATATCTTGACAAGAGGGATCCCGTGGCTCAGTGGTTTAGTTTAGCGCCTGCCTTTCGCCCAGGGCGTGATCCTGGAGGCCCGGGATCGAGTCCCACATTGGGCTCCCGGCATGGAGCCTGCTTCTCCCTCTGCCTGTGTCTCTGCCTCTCTCTGTGTGTCTCTCATAAGCAAATAAAATCTTAAAAAAAAAAAATCTTGACAAGAGATTTTGTTACTAACAGAGGAAGAGAAAAGCATAACAGTGACTAATAATTATTGAATTTTTTATTTGATATCAGGCGGGGTGCCAGCACTTTACATGCCTGATTTCATTTAATCCTCATAACCACAGAATGAGGTACTGCTAATGCTACCCACTTCACCCAGGGTACTGCCAATGTTATACTTCATATGGGGGTACTTCCAATGTTACCCACACTTCTCACAAGGGACTGCCACTTGACAAGTGAGAAAATGGACACTGGGAGAAGTCAACGTGATTGGCTAGGGTTAGAGGGCCAAGAAGTCAAATAGGGATCCAAACCCAGGTCAGCTATCTCCCAGGCTAAAATCTGAACCACTGTACCATTAGGGACAGTCTGACTTTGAAACCATCCTGAGGCTGGATCCTTCCCAAGGCTCTGGGAAAATTTCCTAGAGCAAAGATCAGCACACCCACAATTCCTCTCCTAAAAGCACACTAACTTAACCCTTTCCTGAGTTGCTGGAAACTTCATGGAGGAGTGAGCATCAACTATGCAAGCTGTATCCTGTGGACCATGCAGCAAATTCAATTACTCATGTGCATCCTTTCTTTAAAAGGCACAAAACACCTCAGAGGTGTTGAAGCACATATTTCTGAGTCCTTACCTGCCAAGGTACAAGCCAAAGGAAGGGGCTTAAAGGACTTGATCAATACTGCCAGCCGGGGTCACAAACCATGACCAATTTTCATCTTCATTTCTAGTAAGATGTACACACACCAACCACACTCTAGCACACCACAGACGCAAACCAGAGTCCCCCACAGAGAGAAATCTGCACACATGCAGATTTTCCATGAGAACAGCACAAGGCTCACAAGTATGAGGCAATAAACAGAGCAGACACAAACTAGTAGAAATAAAACTGGTCTCCTGGCCACTGACATAGCAGTGAGAAGACAGCAGAAGATACAGGGCTCAGGAACAGCCAGGCCTTACAAGGAGGGCTTCCTAGGATGGGCAGGGGCCAGGACACATGCCAGCCCTCCTAGCTCTGTATATGGGGCACCACGCTGCTGCCTTAATTTACCTCGCCTGATTCCTCACTTACCAGGTGCTACTCTGGAACTCAAGTCATTTTTTTTCAAGTGCCAAATCCCCAAGGCCCCTTTCCTTCCTGCAACTATGAGCCTTTCCCCCTCTCAACACTGGTGGTGTTACTCTGTTGGACACCCACCTGTCTTCTCCCCTGGACTCTGCCAAAAGAGCCATGATATGAAAACATTTCAGCAATGCATGAAACAAGGAAACTTTCTCAAACCAGAAAGGAGCAGCTGTTGGAATAATTCATGTGAATGTTTCAGAGAAGAGCTTTAATCACTCTGTGTCTTTCCAGAAAAGTATCCAAAATCTCAAGTTGGAAAATCCTCAGAATCTAGAAAATGCAGGTTACCAACCAGGTCTTAGGACACTGAAATCACATCAAATCTCTTTCTAGTCCCTCTAATTGCTACAGTTCCACAGGCTGTGTCCATCTAATTTCCCTCCATCCCCACCTCACTCTTGAAACAGAGGAGATGTGTATGGTCACTCTTAGTTTATTCTTTCACTTTTTTTTTTTTTTTTTTCTTCTAACACAAAGCACTATTAGTTTGGGAAGAGGAGGCATAAGAACAGATAAAGTTCTGCAGCTTCCCCCCAATTGTGGTGGCTGCAATCTGGCAGATTCACAGACATACCCCTTACAATCACGAGACTTCTAAAAGTCGCAGGGGGCATTCAGACCTCAGCCCACTGTATGTATCCTCCCTCCCAGCCAGGTAAAACAAAGAGGAGCCATCCAGCACCACAGGCTAGGCTGTCTCACAAACGTCCACCTTCTCCCAGGCAGTAGACATTACCTCAGACCACCTTCTCCAGGACCCAGTTCAACTCCTCTTTGCTCACATTCAGCACCCCTAAAACCAAAGACCCACAAATGTAGAGCCTGTGTCAACTTCCAGTCCTCACTCTGCTGCACCTTTCAGACATGCTCCTACTCACTCTTCCCTCTCTCTCAGGGCACCCTATTCTATCTCTCTTATGTGGCCGTAAAACCCGAGGGCAGGAAAGGGCCATCACCAGATCCCAGGGGTACAGTACAGGCAAAGCAGGGAAGGGACCCCAGTTTCTGAATATACGGATGATTTGTCCTTAGCCCCTAGTATACAGCTAATCCCCACCCAGTCTCCTTGCACAGTGTCTCTAGCACCTGTTCCTGCTTTTTATTCCACACCAGGCAAATTCAAGGCCGTATTAGCTCAGGCCTTTTATCAATGTCCCTTTTTCCTAACTGGCTTCCCTGCTCAATTAAAGTGAACACTCTCCTCTTCACAAATCTCTGAGGGCTCTCCATGCTTCTCAGATGAAGTGTAAACAGTCTTCCATTTAAGGTCATAATAACTGGAATGACCTGAAAAAAATTTTTTAACCTTATTTCCCGCTATGACTTTCCATGAAACCCTGAGGTATGGGAGGGTTATCTGTCAACTCCATCCATCCTTGATGCTCCACTGCAAGGAAATACCCCTTATAAATGGTCTAGTCCAACATCACCAACCTTTCCCACAAGAACTATAGACCTCCCAAGATCAAGAAAACAGCCCCTTCTCAGAAGAGTGTGCTGGAGAGTGGAGAGTGATAGATCAGATGCCCCATTTTGTTCACATCATGGCATATAAAAAAAATTACATTTGCACAGCACATTGGAGTATAGTAAGGGTTACTCACAGCCTGGGGCTAGAACCACCTGGCTGCAAAGACATCTCTGCATCCCTGTCACCCATCCCAGCTAGCCTGCTAGGAAGGTCTAGAGAATCTCACAGCCAGCAATATATCTCCTGCTCTGTTCATTCCACCATGTGTTGATAAGAAGCTTACACTGCATTTCACTACATGGGGCACCTTCCAGAGCAGCTTAGGCTCTTAAATATCAGTGGGTTAACTTAAAAAAAAAAAAAAAAAAAAAAGGCCAACAGTAGTTCATAAACTCAGAAGGCTGGTTAAACAGACCAAACTTACCCTAACTTTTCTATCCAAATTAAGTTTCCTTTTTCCTTAAGCCATAAAACAAGGCAACAGAGTAGACAAGCTCTCCCATCATCTTAACCTCCACAAAAAATGGGTGCATGTCTGAAAAGCTCACCCAATGCTAAGCCCCTTCCCCAGGTGAAGATCTGTCCACTTTCACTGCCTTTTGTGGTAGGGTCACCTGATATTCTCTCTGAAAAGAAGAACCCCATCCATATTCCCTGAGGAGCTGAGTGGGTGCCTACTGGACCAGGAGTAGAAAAGGCCTCTGTCAGATAGTGACTCACCAATGGGCCTCCTGGAATCCCTCATGGCCCCCACCCCCAAACTTCTCTCTTCCAAACAAAACATGTTCAATCTCTCTAACCACTTCTGTGATACAATTTAAAGACTACTCCAGTACCAGATTGTACTGTTCTAGAATCATCTAGCACCCTTAACTGGCTGTTAATGCTCCACCCCTCTCCCTGGACTAGCAGTCAACCACTGAAGCCCAGCAACTGACATTTAGCCCATTCCACCTTACTTTCACAGTTGCTTGCTTTGACCTTGAAATGGTCACCAAGTCACCTGAAGGATTTCTGCAAATAAGTGCCATTACTTTTTTCTTAATAGACAGGAAAAGGAGTTTCATGCTCTCAAAATTGAAAGCCATCACCCACTTGATTCCAAAACAGGAAACACTGCTAGTTTTGTTTTTGTTTTTTTAAAGGCAGCCCTGAGATTCCAGCAGTCCTTAGTTCTTCCTCCCTATGTCCTGTCCCATCCCTACACTACAGATACCTTGATGACTTCAGGCTCAAAAAAAAAAAAAAAAAAAGAGGCTTTTTGGGGATTAAGAAGTACACTTGTCCTGATGAGCACCAGGTGATACATGGAATTGTTGAATTACTATATCATATACCTGAAATTAACAGAACATCGTATTAACTAGGGACACCTGGGTGGCTCATCAGTTGAGCACCTGCCTTTGGCTCAGGGCGTGATTCCAGGATCAGGGATCAAGTCCCATATCAGGTTCCTTGCAGGGAGCCTGCTTCTCCCTCTGCCTATGTCTCTCTGCCTCTCTCTTTTTTTTTTTCTCTGCCTCTCTTTGGGTGTGTCTCTCATGAATAAATAAATAAAATCTTTTAAAAATATTGTATTAATGGAATTAAAATAAAAACTTAAAAAAAATGATGAGGCCTTAAGGAAGGAAACCTGCCAATGGCCCTCCTAATTGAGGAGGGACCTAGTACAAAACAGAACTGACCAAACCAGTGGATGGAACTAGAGGGTACTATGCTAAGTGAAATAAGTCACTCAGATAAAGACAAATACCTTATGATTACTCATACATGGAATTTAAGAAACAAAACTGATGAACATAGAGAAAGGGAAGTAAAAATAAAATAAGATGGAAAGAGGGAGCCAAACCATAAGGGACTCTTAACTATAGGAAACAAACTATAGGGTTGCAGGAGGGGAGGTGGTTGGGGGAATGGGGTAAATGAGTGATGGGCATGAAGTAGGGCACTTGATGAAATGAACAATGTGTGTTATATGCAACTGATGAATCTCTAAATTTGACCTCTGAAACTAACAATACACTACATGGGGCACCTGGGTGACTCAGTTGGTTAAGCATCTGCCTTTGGCTCAGGTCATGATCCTAGGGCCCTGGAACAGACCCCCAGGTTGGGCTCTCTGCTCAGCAGAAGCCTGCTTGTGCGTGCATGTGCGTGCTCTCTCTAGTAAAATCTTTTTTTTTTGGTAATAAAATCTTTATTAAAAAATGCACAATGTAAAAAAAAAATGCACAATGTGTTAATTAAATTGAATTTAAATTTTAAAATTATGAATGAAGTAATTAATTAATAACTGACCAAGCCATAAAGAAATAAGGACATGGAGCGCCTAGCAGGTTCAGGTGATAAAGCATGCAACTTTTGATCTCAGGGTTGTAAATTCAATTCCCACATTGGGTACAGAGATTACTTAGAAGTAAAATCTTTAAAAGGAAAAAAAAAAAAAAAGGATGACAGAGATCAGACCAAGGAAGCTCCAGGAGAGAACAAAGAGCTATGCTCTCCTTCCTTCTGCAAATTAAACCAGAGGCAAGCCACTCCTCCTCTCAGGCCTCAGTTTCCAGTTTATAACATCAAGAGCTGCTCCACTCATCCTGAAATTTGTGCTGCGTTCAGTAAAACAGCATACAGAAGCAAGCTAGTCCCAGGTGAATCCTAGACTTGTCTAGGGCCCAAGTATCAAACATAGTTACATTTCTAATGCTCTGACAAATATAAACTGACTACAAGTCTGCAATTTCATTTCCACCCAGACTTGGTACCTTAGTATCTTTGCCCAAGAAAACTTCAAAAGCAGACCAGGCAACTCCTACCATTGACACCTAGGTTCCCACCTCCTCCCCAGACTTCAGCAGAGACAAACATCAACAAAGGAAATTGCAAAGTTTGGGAAGGGGGAAACAAGAGAAAGATGACCCACATACAAACTGTTAAGGTCAGTTAATGAAACAAAAAACAAAAGTGTTAAGGAAAACACTAATCAAACTTGGAAATCACCCAGGGTTCCAGTGCATATAAGAGAATCCCAGGGAGGGCATGGATTCAGAATCCTCTGAAAAAAACAGGGCCATTGAAGGGGCAGGTACAAACCCTTTACATGCACAGAATAACACAGGAGACAACAAAAAATGAAGTTCAATCATTTGAACTGTCAATGATACACAAACCTGAGAATATTACAGGTCTGGAATGGCTTGACCAATTCAACCAATGCCTTCAAACCAAGAATTCAGTTTGCTACACTCCTACTTTCCCCAAATCATTGAGCAGTTGGGAAAAATGTGTTTTCTCTGTGGATGTGAATAAGGTTGCAGTGGCAAAGTTTTCAGAACTTGCTGAGTAAACTTGCCCAAAACACACAAGAAAACTAAAAACCTCTTATCACCACCACAGAAATCCACCAGCTAGAATCTCAAGTGAAGAGAATACTGACCTGAAACCTGTCCACCTCCAAGGTTATGTTGAGCAGCTGCCTCCAAGGTAAGAATGTGTGGAATACAATTTAAAAGCCACTGACTCAAAGGCTAATTACACAGAATAACTGGGATTAGAGGAAACGTTATGCTGGGATTATATGCAGGTTTAAAACCACAGGGTTTCTTTCTTTTTTTTTTTTTTTTCCAATTCCCTTCCAAATAATTTGATGACCTTTTTATTTTATTTTATTTTTTAATTTTTATTTATGATAGTCAGAGAGAGAGAGAGAGAGGCAGAGACACAGGCAGAGGGAGAAGCAGGCTCCATGCACCGGGAGCCCGACGTGGGATTCGATCCCGGGTCTCCAGGATCGCGCCCTGGGCCAAAGGCAGGCGCCAAACCGCTGCGCCACCCAGGGATCCCTGATGACCTTTTTAGATGAAAGCTCCTTACAATGAGTTCTAAAAACCTCAAAATTGTTAGGCTGTGGTAGGATTTTGTTATAAAGAAAATCTAACTCCTCAATCTGAGTGTTTCATTGTGTGTGATAACTGACATGTAAGATCTTATGGGGCTCATCATGTAGTTGTCATCTGGGGGTCAATTTTGTCTTAGAGGTGAATGGAGTCAGGAGCTAAGATACTTTTTACTTGCGAACATTTCCCATTTGTCCTCACAGCCATCCTATGAGATCAAAGATATATTCCCTGCCTACAGATAGGAGAGCTGAGGCCTGGTAACCAGGCAACTCACCCAAGGCTGAAAAGCAGTAAACTACTCAGCAAAGCCAGATCTATCAAATTCCCAAGCCAGGTTAAGAGCTGTAAGTCTGGAAGGAGACTAGGATTCAGTCCTGGACTCTCCCATTTGCCACTACAAGCACCATCAGGAGGCAACCCATTTCCCATCCCTGGCCAGAGACTACTTGTGATAAAGCCAGAAGTGCAAGTAGCCTCTTAAAGGCAAGACCCCGGAGGACAGATCTGCCTGGCAAACATCTTCCTATCCCACAGATGGAGGCACTATTCCTGAAAGTGAGAACATGAGATTTAGCAAAGACAGAAAAGGGGCTACCTCCTTTCCCCCTGGTGGGGCCCCACAAACTAAGCTATTCTGTATCACTAGGGTCCCGCCTAGGCTAGTGGAAAAAACATACAAAATCTGAACTCATAAAGGCTGGAACCCACTCTCCGTTGTAGAATAATCAGCAAAGTGGCCCTAGAAAGTGTCACCCTCTGTAGGGGACTTTGGCTTCTTCCATTTGGAACATGGGGACAGGCTACGGCTCCAAGGGGCACAAAGCCGTGACAGTTTGTCCTGAAAGTGTGGAGGTGCTCCACACCCGAAGCAAAGCAGTGCCTTTGTGCTCTGCCTCATCCATTCTCATTGTAACAGCACTCACTGAACTGTATATACACTAGGTCCTGTGCTAAGCCACTTGCATTTATTATCACATTCCAACTCAGTTGTTCAAGGAAGACATTATCTCCTTTTTAGAAACCGGAAACAGAGAATAAGGTTCAGTCAGCAAGGTCACATCACAAGAAGTGGCAAGCGGAACTTACACCCACCCAACCTAAGGCAAATCCAGGGGTCTAAGACACCACTGCAGGGACCTGCTGCCTGGGAATAGGTACAGGGGCTCACTTCTCACTCAGCAAACAGCAGGAAGCCTTGGGTGAGGACTGCTTGGCCACAATAGCACAGCAGTATTTTTTAAAGCGGACTTAAAGGCATCACCTCATTTAAACCAAATTAAACTTAAAGATTCCAATCAAAAGATCTGATCAGTATGATGGGTCAGGTAGTACCATGTCTGGAGACAAAGCTGCAGGAGGAAAGGCTGAAATGAAAGATTCAACCTTCAACAAGTGGAGACTTTATCAACCCCACGCTGCCTCTACCCTCTCCCCAACTGCCCCTACCGCCCCTCAATCCCCAGCTGCAGCTAGCTATCTTTGAGGCCAAGCAACCTCAAAATGCAACAGTTTCAAACCTTCCCCAAAACTCCTACCTCAAGCCCACTTGCAGGTTATTGTCCAATGTCAACACATTCTATCTCAAACACTGGTCTAACTCAGATATTAAGCCTTCAGTCCTTTCATATAAGGAACCAGGAAACAAGAAGGCAAAGCCCCTGACAAACTTGCCCGAGACACAGGGTTACCTTTCTGAGGATCAAAAGAAAGTGGGTGCAGCGCACTGAGAAGCTGCAAGGGCTCTTTCCTCTGCCACCCTAGAGGGTTCCAGAGGATTCCCAGTCACTTCCTAAGGCTACCTGCAGGTATTCAATTAGAGTAAGTTCCTTTGTCTTCTAAAAGACTAACCTACATTTTCATCAGACAAAAAGAGGTCACAAATACAGCCTAGAAAACGAGGGGAGGGGCAATAAGCCCATGGTCTGACATTCCTCTTAACTAAAAAGTCCTGCATCGCGTTTGCCAGCATCCACAAGTATGCAGAATCTGTCCCCAGCTGGTACTTTTGTTTCTAAGAACACCAGCCTCAATACTTCCACTTCCCTGCCACCACTTCAGGTCCCGTCTTTTCTCTCAACCTTAACACATGGCCTTCTAATTCCATGCAAGATGTAGCTTTGCACAGTTAGAACATCATTATCAAAAGAATAGCAACCTGAAGCCAGACTGTCTGGCTAACCTTCTAAAACAGTTCACTCAAGAGCATCCATTCTAACAATCAACCACACTTAGCAAGCAACACAGTTCTATGAGCCTCAAACTATGACACTGTCAACTTGTTCTTCTGGTTTTGCCACACTTCCCACCCCAACAACTGTACAAGGAAATCCCAGAGATGCTCTATTACCCCAAGACGACTGCTCATAAAGACCTCACCTAATCACCTGTTTCATAATCTTTCTGGTTTTCTACAAGGAGCATAAATTAACTCAATTATGGCGGGGGGTAGGGGGGAGTCTAGGGAAAATAGCCTTGCTCACTGCATCTAATGGCACAGAAACATCACAAGTCCAAGCAGGCAGTTCTCTCGACAAGCATCTGAGTTGCTCATGCTTTTGTTGGAGATTGTTAGCACACTGATAGTTCTTAACTGAACTCAGTGGCAAGGCCATTACATTTTAGTCTCTCTTGGGAATTGACATATTCAAGACTCTGACGGTCATTCTTAATTTTCCCTTAAGAAGACAAACATCAGAAAATGCCAACATCTGGGGCACCTGGCCGGCTCAGTTGGTAGAACATGTGACTTTTGGTCTCAGGGTCTTGAGTTCAAACCCCACGTTAGGCATAGAGATTACTTAAGAAATAAAGAAAACTGGGATGCCTGGGTGGCTCAGCAGTTAAGTGTCTGCCTCTGGCCCAGGGCGTGATCCTGGAGTCCTGGGATCGAGTCCCGCAAAGGGCTCCCTGCATGGAGCCTGCTTTTCCCTCTGCCTATCTCTGTGTCTCTCATGAATAAATAAATAAAATCTTAAAAAAAAAAAAAAAGAAAGAAAATAAATGTAGAAATCTCTTGAAGAAGAAAGAGGCAATTCGAATGGCTTCGCTACTTTCCCACCCATGTCTTTCAGAAGCATCCTTCAGTGGTCTCTCTAAAGCCCAAGGTGGTCCTGTGAACACTATCCCAGGAATCCCTGCCTTATCCTCTTAGACCGGGGGGGGGGGGGGGGGGGGGGGGGGGGGGGGGTCCCATTGCTCTTAAAGTAAATCCCAGACCCTCTAATCTCTGTGTGTGTCTCTCTCTGCTCCAACCACCCCAATCTTCCTTCAGTCCCAGATACTCTATCAAAGATGCTCTTCCTTTTTCTCTTTACCTATTTAACTCCTATACATCCTCCAATCTCAGTTGTAGAAAGGTCCCCTTGAGTCTTGCTCACCAGGTCACAGCATCATTTTCTCCTTGCCCTTAAAACTTTCTCCATGTTTTTGAGATTATAATTTCTCTCCCACTAATCTCATGGTAAACTCCACTGAGCAGGGATTCCTAGCACAGTGTCAGAGGAATAGTATAAACTCTGATATTTATTGAATAAACCTATCCAAAAATCACTCCTTGCAATACAGAAATTCACAAAATAAATAATGCAAAATAAGTGAAAGCTACTGAAAAACTGAGAATTGAATAAAATCTGTTTTATTACTCTAAGAATGTTTCTTGAGGCATCTATCTAGCTGGTTCAGTCACTAGAGCATGCGACTCTTGATTTCAGGGTTGTGAGTTCGAGCCCTGCATTAGGTGTAGAGGTTACTTAACATCAGTAATAGGGGCACCTGGGTGCCTTCAGCTCAGGTCATGATCCCAGGATCCTGGCCCACATCAGGCTCCTTGCTCAGCAGGGAGCCTGTCAGTCACCCTGCTTGTGCTCTGTCAAATAAAATCTTTTTAAAAAAATGGTAACGGAATAAAAATGTCTTTTTAAAAACATTTCTGAGGAATCCCTGGGCAGCTCAGTGGTTTAGTGCCTGCCTTCGGCCCAGGGCATGATACTGGAGTCCTGGGATCGAGTCCCACATCAGGCTCCCTGCATGGAGCCTGCTTCTCTGCCCACCCTCCACCCCCGCCCATGAATAAATAAAATCTTAAAAAAAAAAAAAAAGTTTCTGGGGTACTAGGATGGCTCAGTGGTTTAGCGTCTGCCTTTGGCTCAGGTCATGATCCTGGGGTCCTAAAATTAAGTCCCACATCAGGCTCCCTGCAGGGAGTCTGCTTCTCCCTCTGCCTATGTCTTTGCCTCTTGCTCTGTGTCTCTCATGAATAAATAAAATCTTGAAAAGATAAAAATAAAAAAATTAAAATGTTTCTTATTTTTCAAATAATCACAAAATACACAGATATCAAAAAGTTTAAGAAAAAAAAAAAACACTCCTCACCCTAACCCAGCAATTCTGTTATCATTCCGGTACAAATCCTTCCAGGATTTTTTTTCTACCAAAAGTAGCATTATTTCTTTCTTCACTATCACAATATACGATTGTAGGATCTGCCAAATAATACTGCATTAATATAGATGACTTGACATTAAAAAAAAAATGATGTCATCTGAATGGAAATAACAATGCATCCAAATTGGTAACACAGGGCCCATCCCAATTTCTACATCACATCCAAGATGAGAGGCAATCTTCTGTAAATATCAGCTTCAGAATTTTAGAGGAGTAATATGGGATGAAGACGAAGAATGGGAGACTACATGAGGAAAGGATCTAGCAAACTGCTCTCATGCTCTCAAAATCTCCATTCTAAACTACTTCCTCTAGAAAAGGGCCAACTTTTCTGAGTTGGAAGCTGAGGAAGCAAATGCAAAGGGGCAGGTCTGTGGCTTGGCTCCTTCAAGGCCAGCAGGTAACTCTGCTGAGGACATCAGAGGGTTACAATGGTGTCCCTAAGTCATCAGGTCATCCATCCCCCAACTCCTAGGAGAAGTAGAACGGAGGCTAGACAAGTACATGGCTTCTTGTTTTAGCAATGCCCAGGAAATGCTCACACAGTGGGTTGCAAACAGGAGCATTCCTGGGCTCGTATCTCAAAAACATCAGGCTCAAGCCAAGCTCTGCCCCTGCACCACTCAGTAGCTTTGGACAAGCAGCCTAGCCTCCAAGAGCCTCAGTTTCCTCGCCTGTAACGTAGGGATTATATCCTCCACCATACTGGAGTGTTATGGGCAAGGAAGATACCTGTATTTAACAGGCACTCAAATCTGGGGACTGGTATGGTTTATCCAGCCCTCCTCCATGGCTTGCTGTCAGGTGTAACATGCTACTAATTTTAGCATCCTGATCTGGTGCCAGCAAACATTATTTCACCTAATCTAACTTAAAAGAAAACTTGTAACTATTACCAGGAAAAAAAAAAAAAAGAACATCAAAGGACAATCAGTACAAGTCTAAAGAAACTACACAGAAGGCTGTCTGTCCCTCAGTTTATCTGTGCTGCCACAGCCAGAAGGTGTCACTGTGCGAAATGGACACACAGGACCAGACAAGCACTGTGTACTCAAGAAAACTGAAAGAAGTAAAAGGGTGAGGAAGAAAGAAAAATTAAAGACTCAACTGACTCATCCGGACTTTGATCTAAAAAATCCAAAGCTCTCGAGATAAGGATGAACTACAGAGCTAAAGACGCTGGGTCAAATACACAAAATTTAACAGCCCCTGCAAAGTTCCCAGGGCAGGACAGAAATGCGCACCTAAGGGTTGACATTCAGTTCCTAATGGAGGGATCCCCATTCATTTCTGAGGCCCAGTGTGTGCACGCACACCAAGTGTCAATCACGCTCTAGGCTGGGGCCCTGCCCATAAGCCTTTCCTTGTTGAAGTGATCAATTCCGATTCTTGGCAATAATCCCTTTAAAAGGCCAGCTGCTGCTGTCTAGTCACTGATGCCGACCCATTCCAGGTGGGGAAAAAAAAAAAATCAATACAGCCACCGCCTAAACGCGGAGGCAAATTTAAAGTGTACCGCCCCATGAAGGGCTTAAGTCCAGAGAGGGGGAAGGGTCCTGCGGCTCCCGGGGGTCAGGCAGTAAGGGCGCGAGCTGGGAGAGGGCCGGCCCTGCAGGCGTGGGCGCGCGGGGACTCTTATTCTGACACGGGATCCTCCGCCGCCGCCGTCGCCGCCGCCGCGGGGTTCAGCGCAGCGGCCAGGCCCGCCCGGGACCCCCGCCCCCCGCCCCCGCCTGGGACCCCCCGCCCCGCGCGCCCACGTGCCGCCCTCTCGCCACCCCCTCCCCCGCCCGTCCCGGCCGCTCGGAAGCGACCCCTGGAGGCCCAGCCCCTCCCCCGGCCCCGGAGGAAGCGAAGGAAGGGGGGCGACGCCGAGACTTTCCGGGACCCCCGCCCGGCCCGGCCCCCACGTGCCTGGGCGGCGTCGGAGCGCGGAACTTTCTAGGGTAGCGCTAGGAAGACGCTCCCAGAATACAAGGAGTAGATAGAACTCACTCGCTCGCTCTCACTTTTCCATGCTCACGCGGGGGGGTCCCTCAGAGCCCACTGACCCCCGACCCTGCCCGACCCTCGCCACCCCGACGCTCCAGGCTCCACCTCACGACCCCAGCCCCGACCCCACCCCCCGACCCCTGCGCCCCGCCAAGTTTGGTCCAGAACTTACCGGGCCGCGGGCCGGCCGGGCCCTAGGGCAGCGCGCGGGTTCGCGGGGCCGTGGGGCCGGGGTCGCCTGCGGGGCCGGGCGGCCGAGGGGCCGGGGGCGCCGGGCCGCGCGCGCTCGCTCCGCCTGTGGGGCCGCCCGGGCCCGCGGCGCTCGCTCCGCCGGTCCGCCCGCCCGCCCGCGCCGCCGGCCAGATAATGCGCCCCTCGGCCGCACACATGGAGCCCGGCGCCGGCGTCACCGCCCGGGACATGCGCACCAGGTCAGCGCGCCCGGCCCGCGGCCCCCAAAACACCGGGGAGCTCTTAAAGGCGACGCCGCCCGCCCGCGCCCGGCTGGGCGGGGACAGACGGCTGAGGGGCGGGGCCTTACGGTGGGGCGGGGCAATGCTGCGGGGAGGGCGGGGCAAGGGAGGCCGGCAACGCCCCGGAAACGCCGCCTCTCGCGACGGCGCTCCACGCGCCGCCCTGCTACGCCCGTTGGTTTCCCACGCGGGTTCAGGTAGACTCCCTCCCCACGAAGTCCCAGCGCTTTCCGCAGGGCCGAGGGGTGGTCGCCAGCTCACCGGCAGCAGAGCCTGGCGAACCGCGCCCAGGGCTGACTCACTATGTACTCACTACTGACCTCGCTCCAGCTGAGCTACATGACCTGGAGCAAGTCAGCTTCTTCTGAAAACGGAGGTTAGAATGCCATCCCCATGGGGGTCGTCACACAGAAGCTGCGTTCCCAGGTATCGGCCAAACCATCACTTCTGTGCAATGAACAGTTCTACTAAGTAAGCTCCAGACCCACCCACTTCTAGACACTTGAGGATGACTGCTGTCCCTCTCTAGCTATTTCCCAATCTGCACCACTCCCCCCACCCCGTGCCCCTGGGAGAAGGTGAAACACACACACACACACACCAGACAGCAAATCTGCACCCTTCCCTCTTTAGTCACATGAAGGAAACACGAGAAACAGTCTAACCTGAGAGAGGATGGGCTTTCACTATGTTAAACTATATAAAGGGGAACACAATTTAAATAGAAAAATAAAATTACGGTGCCTGGGTGGCTCAGTCAGTATCTAGAATCCTGGGATTGAGCCCCACATCAGCCTCGCTCCCTGATCAGTGGGGAGTCTGCTTCTCCCTCTGCCCGCACCACCCCGCCCCCCCCCCCCAGCTCGTGCTTGCTCTCTCGCTCTATCTCAAATAAATAAAATCTTAAGGAAGTAAAAGAAAAATTAGGTATCTAATATTACAAGGCTATCAATATCAAGATTATTTTGAAAATCACCCAAAAAGGCCCTTTTCATGTTCTTTTTCCAGAGTTAAAACAATTCATAAGACTCCTAGACTTCTAATTGGTGGCTTTTAATTTGTTTTATAACACATTTTAATATACATTCACAAGGGGATCCCTGGGGGGCTCAGCGGTTTGGCGCCTGCCTTTGGCCCAGAGCGCAATCCTGGAGTCCCGGGATCGAGTCCCGCATCAGGCTCCTGACATGGAACCTGATTCTCCTGCCTGTGTCTCTGCCTCTCTCTCTCTCCTCTATCATGAATAAATAAATAAATATTTAAAATATATATATATATATACAATCATACAACTGAAACAAAAGTTACACCAAATATACTTTTAACTACTTGCAGTGTATCCTGATATTAACTATTCTATTTCATTTTTTAAAAGAGATTCAATGTAATTTCAACCCACCATTGGTCTTGAATCCAAACCTGAAAAACAATGTAGACCAATTTTTAGAAATAAAATTGTTAAAAAAAAAAAAGAAATAAAATTGTTTTTCTGTGTGCCCCTCACAATAAGAAGTTCAAAAAAGTCCATTTTAATTCTGTGTGGAGTTCCACACATAATTAGCAATATCTTGTCTTTGATTCCATCCCCCACTCCACTCCCCAAATCTTCCAACTGCTTAATGCAACATCTGGCACAACTCCCCTGGGCCAAAAGCAAAGCATTCCTCAAACTAAAAATGATACAAAATACAAACTGTTGACCCCCAAACGCCTTCCCTGACCCAGTTTTGTCAGCAATTTGCTTTGCTACAAAGAATTTCAAATGTTCAAATTCAAAAACCAAACAAAAAGTCCTATTCTCAAACAGGTGACTTGGTATAGGAATGCAAGAGGCTCCCTGACTCCATGTACAAGGACAAGTTAAAAGCAAATATCCAGAATTTTCACTGTAATTTGTAATTTGGCAGCTTTATATTTTGAGAACTTCTTTACTCTAGGACTATTAATCAGATGATGCATATTAAAGCAATACAAGCAAAATATTACCTCACTGCTCCTCACCTGGGTCTTGATTAACGCCAACTTAATTAACTACAAACACAGCAATGTGTGGTCAGGTGGGAGACCCGAGACTTGAGATAGACATAGAGATTCCAGAGTCTGAGCTGGCAAGCCCTGTGTGAGTCACCAAGGTGACAACCACCCTGTTTTAAAGAGAGAGGCATCAGCTGCAACATATTAATGGCACACCCCTGTGGACTGAGGTGTGCACTGGTGACAGGTGGGCTGCTCCAAAGGGCAGTGGCAACATCTCCAGCTGGGAAAGCAGGGGTGGGGGTAGGGTGAAGTAGTTACAGGGTTTATTTCTGCAATACAGAGGGCCAGGTGTGTAGATGGAAAAAGTGACAGTAAATCCAGACCTGTTTGGGGTCTCCAGAACTCAGGCAGGCAAATGCTAAGGCTGCTCAGACTGAAGACCTTGCCACCTCAGTGTCTAGTACTGGACTAAACAGCTGGCTGATTATGAAATATGATGCAATCACCTTTAGATTCCATTCTAAAGCTAAAGAAACTAATTAAAAGACAAATAGGGCTGGAACCATGTTTTTGCCAAAGTTTTCCCTTTGCCCTAAAAACAAGGCAGTCAATTAATACTTAGAGATATCAGTTAATATGATACTTTAAAAATACTTGTTATTTAGCTAAGTAAAATTTCCTTCCAAATTCATTTTAAACTTAATACCCTTCAAAGATCAGATCTTTGCTAATAATAGCCAGGCCTCCTTCCATCTTAACCACTGCAAAAATATTCTAATTATCTTTCTAACGTAGTGTTAGATAAACTTCTAAATATCATCTGAGCCTGTTTCAGCACAACAGAGGGACTAAAGAAATTTGGGCCAAATTTCATGTTCATGGCCTCTTTTATAGCAGAAAATTGGTCAAAGGCTCCACAGTAGCATGAAACTAAAAAGGAGTAGCATCACCTACTGAATGTTTAAGGTACTGTACTTTTTATTTTTAATTGGGAGATTTCCTTAAAGTTTCTGGTGGACAAATTCACAATGTCTTATATGATAAACACTGATGGACAAGAACTGTATGAGAGAGCCTGCAGGTACCATCTCCAAAAGTTCACAGGCCAGTGGCAGACACAGAATGATTTCAATGCAGAAAATGCATTCATAGAAAAGACAGGAATCAGGGATCCCTGGGTGGCGCAGCGGTTTAGCGCCTGCCTTTGGCCCAGGGCGCGATCCTGGAGACCTGGGATCGAATCCCACGACGGGCTCCCGGTGCATGGAGCCTGCTTCTCCCTCTCCCTGTGTCTCTGCCTCTCTCTCTCTCTGTGTGACTATCATAAATAATTAAAAATTAAAAAAAAAATCTTAAAAAAAAAAAAAAAAAGAAAAGACAGGAATCACAGAGGAAGGAGCTGCTCTCCTGCCTGGGGAGGAGTCTGAGAAATCTTTGTGGATGTGACATTTGAGCCAATTCTTAACAGATGAACATCCCAGGCATCCAGAATAGCAGAGGCAAAAGCCAAAGCTGGCCACACCTGGAGTGTGAGGTTTTGGGAGCAGAAAGGGCTAAAAAGGGATGGATCCATTACCCTCTAAACTTTGTAGATCCCTTTCTTTCTCAAAACACAGAATGGTTATCTACTTAAATTTGAAGGCTAAGCAGGCCTAGTTCTGTAGAGTTTAATTTTGAGATTACTGCTATCAGTGACACTAGGCTCCCACTTGTTTTCTGAGATCTCTAAAGAATAAACAGGTTGTTCATTCAAAAGTATACCAAATCTTTTTAGAAGTACTTTTATGAAAAAGAACACTGACCACTTTCCTTACTTTGTATTTTTATTATTTTTAAATGTTTATTTATTTTGACGGGGGGGGGGGCACTTTGGGGTGGGGAGCAGAGAGAGAATCTTAAGCAGACTCCACACTCAGTATGGAACCCAACGAGGGGCTTAATCTCATGACCCTGAGATCATGACCTGAACGGAAATCACGAGTTAGAACCTTAATTGATTAAGCCACCCAGGTGCCTTCATACCTCACATTTTTAGAACTCAGAAGTCTAAAACTGTTTTCACTGAGTTAGGGATAAACATAACCACAATCTCTAAGAGACGATTTTTTTTTTCTAAGAGACAATTGTTTAAAAGTTTCTTATTTCACCCTAAATTCATAGTCACATGGTGACATTACAGTGCAATTAGCTGGGAAAGGGAAGGAAAACATTCATTTCTATGTTAATATGATTTTCCTTAGTACTTTGATATTCTTGGTACTTTTTTCAAGTACCAATAGTCCCTTTAACAGGGACTATTACAGTGGTGCTTTATGAAAAATACCAGTGCATTACAGCTGCTACAACAAATGTCTTTTTTTTTTTTAAGATTTTATTTATTTATTCATGAGAGACACAGAGAGAGAGACACAGGCAGAGGGAGAAGCAGGCTCCATGCAGGGAGCCTGACATGGGACTCGATCCCAGGTCTCCAGGATCACGCCCTGGGCAGAAGGCAGCGCTAAACCGCTAAGCCACCCAGACTGCCCCAAATGTCATTTTTTAAATCACAGCATTCTTACACTATATTAGGAGTTTGTGGGAGACAGATCTGTACCCCTTTGCCTCATCCCTGCGTATATATGCTGAAAAGCTCTCTGAAACACAGCTCTCTAGAGATGGGCCACTTTGTCAGCATGTGTTTGTTTTGAGTGCCGTTTCTAACCACAATTCCATATCCTTAGTGTCTGGGCAACATGGAGTTCAGGCTCTATCTGTACTTAGTCTCTGTGTGGCCCTAAGGAAATCCCACTACTATAGAGTTCTGAGCACAAATGCTCCCCTGAAGGGTTAAATATAAATGGCTAGATGTATCACTGTGAAGCTGGAAGTATATCTCCCACTCTGTCTTCATCTGCATGTGTCAACAGTTGGCAAGGAATATCTCCTTTGTGTCTTTACATGTCTTACAAAAAAAATGCCCACCTAATTTAGATCAATTTTAAGTCTTTGAAAACAGTAGGTGAACTGTTTTCTATGAATTAAAAAAATTAAATCAGAAAGCTACCAGGAAAAAGAAAAAAGGCCACATGTCAGTTTTAAGTCTAGAGATCAACCTATTCAAACCTACTTAGCAAAGAAAGAGTACTAGTCATATCACTGGTCTGTGAATAAATATCCATGATTTAGACATAAAAAAAATATGTTTTAAAAACTTGAGGGACGCCTGGGAAGCTCAGTGGTTGAGTGTCTGCCTTCAGCCCAGAGCATGATCCTGGAGTCCTAGGATCCAGTCCCACATCAGGCTCCCTACATGGAGCCTGCTTCTCCCTCTGCCTGTGTCTCTCCCTCTCTCTCTCTCATAAATAAATAAATAAAATCTTTTTAAAAATTTGTTTAAATAAATAAATACAAACTTGATATTTGAGACACCTGGGTTGCTCAGTAGTTTAGCACCTGCCTTCGGCCCAGGGCGTGATCCTGGAATCCCGAGATCGAGTCCCACATCAGGTTACCTGTATGGAGCCTGCTTCTCCCTCTGCCTGTGTCTCTGCCTCTCTGTGTATGTTTCTCATGAATAAATTAATAAAATCTTAAAAAAAAAAAACTTTGATATTCCATTCATACCCCCAACTCCATGGTTGTTAAATCGCAAATCCTCCAACTTGACAAAGGAAAGAAGAAAAATATTCCTCCCAAAAGTTTTCCTGATAGAGTATCCCTGTCTCCTCCCCTAGTGCCTAGTATTTCCTATAAAAAATAGAGGGATCAGGGGGGTGCCTGAGTGGTTCAGTAGGTTAAGCATCTGCCTTCAGCTCAGGGGCTTCAGCTTCAAGCTCCATATCAGACTCTTTACTCGGTAGGGAGCCTGTCTCCCTCTCCCTGTCACTCTCGCTGCTTGGTACGCTCATGCGCGCGCGCTTTCTCTCTCTCTCTCTCTCTCTCTCTCTCTCTCTCTCTCTGTCAAATAAATAAATAATATCTTTAAAATTAAATAAATAAAATAAATGTAAAAAAAATAGAGGGGATGGTTCTGGTTCTTTCTGATTTTCTCCTTCACAGCTTGGTAACAAAACACCCATGCCTTCTTGCATGCTGACTTGATCAGGCCTACATTTTACGAACTCCTGGTTTGAGAAGAAAAAGATTTTTATTTCAAATGTAAGTCAAGGGCACCTAGGTTGGTTGAGCATCTGCCTTTGGCTCAGGTCATGATCCCAGGGTCCCAGGATCAAGTCCCGCATCGGGCTCCTTGCATGGAGCCTGCTTCTCCTCCCTCTGCCTGTGTCTCTGCCTCTTTCTGTGTCTCTCATGAATAAATAAATAAAATCTTAAAAAAAAAAAAAAAAAAAAGTCCCACATCGGGCTCCCTGCAAGGAGTCTGCTTCTCCCTCTGCCTCTCTCTCTCTCTCTATCTCATGAATAAATAAATCTTAAAAAATATATATATATAATTTTTTTAAAAAGAAAAAAAAAAAAACTGAGGAAACTCACTGGGAAAAATCAGCCTATCTGGGAACCTCTAGATTATCAGTCCTCTGTTGCACCCAGCTTATGGCCCCAACATGGACTGGTTTGCTCTCAAACAGTACTAACTGCCATAGGTAGCTATCCAAACTTGGGTGCCAATCTTAAGAGGGAGGGCCAGTAAGCTTTGATCTGATTCCATAACCACTACCTCTATCAGACACCTACAACAATCTGGCCATTTGCTTACCATCCCCACCTCACAAATGAAAAACTGAGACTCAAAGAAGTTAAGCCACTTGCAGTTAAGCTACTTTCCTGAGGTCACAGAGCCAGCAAGTGGCAGAATCTGGATACAAACACAAGTCTGACTCTACTGCACAGATGGTACTTTTATAAGATAATGAAGACAACTGTAAACCACTCTTTAAAAGCAGACTCTTGCAGAAGGACTCTCTACTGTCTGCTTCCTTGAGTTCTATATACTCTCCAGAGCAGCCCTCTGCAGGCAAGCTCCTGTGGTAATACACAGGAAACCATCCTGCCAGACAGTCCTAAGTTTGTGAATACATTAAGCTGAACCCCCAGAACTGCCAAGTACAAGTCCACTGGTGACTCTCAGCTCTGACAAAGCAGCTTACCAGAGGAAAAGTGAGAAGTTGAACGTATTTTCTATGCTCAAATTGGGGCCCAAAAACTCCACTGGAGGGCAAGGGAACAGGAAGTTAGGAGGGAGCAAGCATCCACTTCCCAAGGGCAGCAGAGCCCAGAGGTGGGAGCCTGGTCACGTGCACAGTTGCATTACTGGTCCACGCCCACTTCCGGCCAGAGCCTGTCTCTTCACCTCCAAGTCAGTACTCTGGTTGAAGGAAAAGAAAAGACAGACTACCAGAAACTCTCCTTATACTCTCCCTCTCCCCTTGGAGCCTGTATCCTGAATGAATACCCACCCCTGCCCTTTGCTTCCACCCCTCACAAATACACTTACTTAAGAAAAGCACCTGTCACATAATTGACCTATGTGGGCTAACATTAAATCTGACCATAACAGGGGCACCTGGGTGGCTCAGTCAGTTAAGCATCTGTCTTAGGCTCAGGTCATGATCTCAGGGTCCTGGGATTGAGCCCTGTGTGGTTGGGCTCCCTGCTCAGTGGGCAGTCTGCTTCTCCCTTCCCCCTGCTCATATTCTCTCTAATAAATAAATAAAATCTTAAAACAAAAAACACCTGACCACACATAAGAAAGTCAAAATAGTGCTTTCCCAGTCCCAGTATAAGAGGGAACCCTAGGGCAGAGGGAACTGTGCACCAGGAACCTACTAATACACGACAAAGCAATCTATAGCTCTTTGAAATCTCACTTTTCTTTCCTATGCCATCAACAACAGCCAAACACTCTGTCTCAATTTGTTTTTAAGATTTCAAACAAGGTGGAAAGGGCTTTTAGAGCTGTTTATCTCTTTGTGTAATATGCACTGCCATGAAGAAATGCCACAGGATTCCAAAAACACTGCCACTGACTTCAAGAAAAGCAAAGCTGGGGACACCTGGGTGGCTGAGTGATTGAGCATCTGCCTTGGGCTCAGGTCATGATCCTGGGGTCCTGTGATCGAGTCCTGCATGCATCGGGCTCCCCATAGGGAGCCTGCTTCTCCCTCTGCCTATGTCTCTGCCTCTCTCTGTGTGTCTCTCATGAATAAATAAATAAATAAAATCTTTTTTAAAAAAAGAAAAGCTGAAAATGCTCCTAGCAGTGACCATCCCAGATCCTCTCTTGTTTCTCCAAGATTACAGTCACAGTCATCCTGGATCAACTAGTGCCAACGGCCAACAATCAACCAGGAAAAAGCCATGATTTCTGCCTCCTTTTAGAGGTAAGAAACAGAAGCAAGAAGCCCAGTGAGGAAATTAGAAGGGTAGTGAGGTTTCACTTGCAAACCTCCAAGAAAATCACCCCAAGCTCCCAAAGAAGCACTGCAATGGTCTTTTATTCGATTTTTTGTCTTCTGGTCTATGACTGGGATGTAAGCTCCTTGAGAGCTGACTTTATCTGTCCTACTCACTCCAAGGCCCACAGTACCCAGCATGGTGCATCTGGTGCATTGTAGGAACACACTTATTGCTAGATTATTTGCTGCTATGGGAAGTTACATAAGCCAGAATATTTAACACTATTTTTCAATCCAATTTAAGTTGCACTAAAAAAAAGAAAAACATGCCCTACCTTATGGCCACACAGGAGTTTAGTTTAGTGCTCAAACTGTCCCTTATAGGCCAGTTTGAGGGAATAAATTCTTATTCAAATAACATACCACAATAAACAAAGGCATCCAGGCTGCAGAGAGGATAAAGCCAAAATTAATACTAGAAATTAAAAATAACACCTTTCATTCATTTGGATGGAACAACTTCATACAGTAGTTATTTCCCAATTCCAGAGAAGGTCAGTTTCTTTCTTATCAAGATCCACAGGGATTTAGTGCCCCCAGTGCTGTCTTCAACAGGAAGGAAACCCTGACTTCCCTAGCTATTTCAGTTATATAAATCAACAGTTTATCGTCCAGAGTTAGAAGCTGGGCAGTGTTGGGACCCACATGCCTTTTAGAGCTCCCCACCAACGGATAACCATGTTACATTACATCTAATAAATGTACCTAGATCAATATCATTTCTAACTATCCAAGGGTATTTATTGCTGTAAGGATCTTTCAATTAAAAAAAAAAAAGTTAAAAAAAACTTCCTGTTAGAGTAAAGAGACTTGGTGGTGGCGCCACTATCCACCAGAGTGAAGTCTGTGGCACACAAAAGACAGCATAATTTCAAAAGGGATAGTGATCACTTTAAAGTTATTTATCTTATTTTTTATATTTTAAAAATAAAACTTTGTTCGTTTTTCTTCAATAGAATAACTACCCTTATAAGAATTAAGAGAAATTTAAGATTGGTAAATTATTTGCCTCAATAACAAAGTCAAGAGACAGAGAGACAGAGACAGACAGGCAGGCAGAGGGAAGGAAGGAGGTAAAGAGGCAGGGAGAGGGTGTAATTTCAAAGATGGAGGAGAATCCCTCAAACCTGGGAGTAGCCCATGGGGGCCTAGCTCAGATTTTTACCCATTATTTCCCCCTGGGTTTTAGATATCAGAGGCAAATGCCATCTGTCACCACCATAGTAAGTGAAAAAGGTAGGCCCAACTCACTGGCCACGATTTTAGGGCTTTCATTAATTGCTAAGAAAGAATCCTCTCAAAAAAAAAAAAAAAAAAAAAGTCTCCTGTCCACCATAGCCCCTACCTCCACCCCCAACCCCAGAGGCTGAGTTAGCATCTTCTACAGCTCTCTAGGTCCTGGGAGCTCAAGGTGAACTCTGATCTCCTCGTGGGCTCTAAGCCACACACTGTCCCTCTCAATGCACTATTATTATAGAACATCAAATGCCTTTGTACATCACTTACCCAGTCTTTTGTCCTCTGATCTGATCTATTACTCTAAAAGAACATTCTTCTTTCAAGGTTCTAATGTGCAAGAGACACTCACCAAGTAACTGCTGTATTTTACTCAAACAGTCCCAAAATATGGATATGATCCTTTAGGTGTATAGTTCACCTACTTTTTTCTTCCCACAACTCGTAAAGTTCATTATAATCTTCTATTTTGCCTACAGTCTAATTATAGTAATACATCTCCCTACTTGCCCTCAACTCACAAATTACCCCATTTTACAGAGGCAGAAGGCAAGGCCAAGGCAACACAAATGCTTGCTACACAGCAAATCCGTCTCACATCTGCTATCTGAACACAGAAATATGCTACAAGACCCAGGGTGGCAATGGATTTTGCAAGAGACATACCACATTTCTTTCTCTATAGGCATATTTAGCCTTGGCAGAAAGTCAAATGCTTCCTGGTCTGGAAGTCCAGACCAGAACCCTAATCTCCTGAGCACAACAGCCAACCTTTATTGCACACCAACCATGTGCTAGGCATTATGCTGGCTGCCTCCCCTTCATTACCTCAGATTCATTCATTCTTATGTCTAGGAAGCATTTCCCATATGTAGGCACCTTCACACACATTCATAGATATGTGACCCCTCAAATATTTGGTAATGTGCTGATTTTGCATTATAACTTGTGCAAGATCACACAACTAGGAAGGACAGACCAAAACCTGATCAGGTCCTTCTGACTTCAAAGCTCCTGCTTCCCTTTTCAACACCTCATCCTGCCGGTGCTATGGGTTTCATTCAAAATAATAAATATGTGCCAGCACTTCTCTGCCCTGTTTCAGGAAACCCTAAGCTCCAAGCTCCCCACTATTCTTCCCCTTCCCCTCAGGGCAGTGCCTACAACTGACCAGGAAGAGGCAGTAGGAGAACAACCAGGTCTGCAGCACCTTCCTGCCTGGACTTGACTACCCCAGGAGCAGAGGGCCCAGGAAACTCTCCAAGCGCTTCTCCACAGAAGAAAATAGCTCGAGTTGAAACTTGTGTCCACATGGTCCACCGACAGATTTAGAACTCAAATTATAGCCTCGGCAGGAATCTTCACAAAGGACTCAAATTAAGCAAGACCCAGATGGAAACGAACAGGAGAGAGACAGCCTTAAGTCACATTGTAAAGTGAACTGCAGTTCTAGCAGAGTCAGAGAAGAACTTGTTGAAATGCTAAACCAAACAGTTCAGCCTACATTTCAGAACTCCACTTCAAGAACATTCTCCCCACGTTTTTAGCCTGAGACTTGTGCATGGACACGAAGTGGTTACAAGTTACTCAGGTTTCAAACTGAGTTCATTCCTGTCCTTTGGACCATCTCTCAATGCCAGCATTCATCTACTTGGGCTCCAGAGAGCTCTGCGTTTGGCAAAGCAGATAAAATTAGCTACTGGAGTGAATTTGGAATCCAGGGTGGGCCATTAAAAAAAGTACATAGGAGATTTGTAAAAGTCATGTAAAAACTTCCTTTGGGCCAGGCTGAAGTTACCTAAAACTTAGAGAAATGCTGTCAAATTCCCTGTCCTTTGCCTCCTTTCCACCCTTCCTGGATATAAGGTGACCCATTTCCTGCTTCTTGGCCTTCCGTTCAAAGCAGAGTGGCCCACAAACTGAAAATCCTCTAGAGATCAAGGGGTGAATCAGAGGACCTAAGAAGAGAAAACACAGCAGGAAGACCTAAAGGACTGTTTTTGCTTCTCCTTTTTTTGGGGTGGTGGGTGGGGGGTGGTGGAGAATGGTGTATTACACTATGCAGAGGGAGGACTGAGGGATGGGACAGGAAGTGGGTCAGTCCGACAGCCAAACAGTGTGATAATGGGGGATAGTGGGAGGACAATGCTCCAGCCCTGTCCCTCCTGTCTCCACAATGGCCTGACAACACTGTGGTGGCCCACAGCTCAAAAATGGAGTAAGCAAGGTGGTCATCTGGCAACAGCTCCTGCTCCCCCTCAAATCCAGCAGGTCTCAGAAAAACGAGAGAAAACAACACTTTTTGACTGTCTCCCAAATTCCTTTCCAGCCACAAAATTCTCCAGGTCCCTGGAAGCTGAGGTAAGAGTTCAAAGAACTCCTCCTCCAATCTGGCAAGAAAGAAGACTGAAGAGGAGGCACATTTCTGGTCTCCCCTTCCAGAATGGAGGAAGAGAGTGCTCCAAACAGGAACAGGGGAACCTTGAAGTTAGAGGATCCAAGGAAAATGAAGGAAGAGTTTCTCCCTTAGAGAATCAGGAGGAAAACTTCAGGAAAGGGGGAAACGTCCTGAGTCAAGTGAGAGGGAAACTCCCCAGAATGCAGGGGCACCCATCAGAGAAGTGAAGAAATCCACAGTGTATCCCAGCAGAAGATATCTTGGAAAAGTAGAGGCACACTTAAGAAACATGAGGATTCCCTAGGAGAGGGACATCCCATATTAAGGAGAAGCTCTGAAGGAGCTAGGGAACTTTCAGAAAAGTGTGGTTTCCATAGATTACTGGAGAACCCAAAAGAAAATATTTTGGAAAAGTGGGGAACTTTTCCTTCAAGAACCAAGGATCCAGTCAGGTGAATGAGCAGTTCAGGGTAGTGGGGGACCCCTCAGGAGAGAGAAGGCACTCATCAGAAAGTAGGGGGTCCCATCAAGAGTGGGGATAATTCAGAAAAGTGGGGAACACGTACAGGAGGGATTCTGACACCTCGGATTAGTTGGGGGACGACTGGGAGGAGGAGGAGGTCACCCATAGGAGTTGGGACAAAGAGCAAGGAGAGCATCTCAGAAAGGGAGAGGGTAAGGGAGAGGGTAGAAGTGGGAGACACCTTAGAAAAGCAAGGGCAAAGGGGGAACACGAAGAATAAGAGGGACAACAGCTCAGAGAAGCAGGGCTTTCCAGCTTGGGGGGGGGGTGTCCCTGGAAAGGCAGGGAGGTCTCCTCAGAGAGGATGGGGTCTCCCAGAGAAGTGAGGAGGGTCCCCCAGAAGCAGGGTGTCTCCTGAGAAAATCAAGGGTCCCCAAGGAATCGCCGGGTCCCCTCAGGGACAGAGCACATCCTCCGAGAAGCAGGGGGCCCCTTGGAGAAGCTAGAAGGGGGCTCGCGGGGAGGCAGGGCTCTCAGAGAAGGGGCGAATGGCCCTCAGGGAAGCAGGCGGTCCTTCAAAGACACGGGGGGGGGGATGGTGGGCTCCCTCGCAGAGGCGGAAGAGTCCCTCAGAAAAGTGGAGTGTCCATCAGAGAAGGGGGGCACCTCTCAGAAAAGTGGGGTCCCTCAGAGGAGTGGAGTATCTTAGAGAGGTGGGGTCCCTCAGAAAAGTGGGGGCCACTCAGAGACATGGGGGTCCCTTGGAAAAGGGGTTCTCCCCTCAGAGAGGCAGGGGTCCCCTCAGACAAGAGGGTCTGCGCACCGGAGGCGGTCCCCTCAGAGAAGCGGAAGCCCCAGAGAAGCCCGGAGCACCGGAAGCCGGGGACCCGCCACCAGCGGCGCCGGCCCCTCACTCACCGAAGTTGCTCGGCGCCTCTGCGGGCGGCTGCTGGGCCCCGGGTGGCCTCGGTAGGTGGGGTCCGGTCCGGTCCGCTCGAGTCCCGCGGCAGTGGATCCCTCAGGTGGCGCCCGTGGCGGCAGCGGAGACAGGACGACGGACTGCCGACCGACCGACTGCGCGGGCGGCGCGGAGCGCGCTCGGGTGGCGGGGGTGCGCGTGCGCGCGCCGGGGCGCTGACCCCGGGCGGGAGGAGCTGCCGCGCCGCGCTCGGAGCCGCCGCTCGGTCTCGCCGCTCCTTCTCACACTGAAATTGCCCGCTTCGCAGCCCGGCTTCCCCGGTTGCTAGGCAGATTTCGCCTCGCACACTTCCGGGTTGAGCAGCGTCTCGTCGAGTGGCGGCGCCGCAGGCCAATGAGGTCCGGCCGAGGCTCCGGGGATCCGCGCCCCACGGAGGGCGTGGCCAGCCTTACGATGGACAGGACCCGACAGCCAACGAGAGCGTGAGCCGGCTGGCCCTCGGGATCGCGCCGGCGATCTGGGCGGGCCCGAGGAGGTGGGACGGGGTGACTGACAAGCGGTCTGCCAGTGGGAGAGTGGAGCGGATCTCAGGGCCAGTCAGAGCCCTGTGGGGGCGGGGCTTCGGCTTCGGGGCGGGAACGCCACAAGGGGCGGGGACTTGGAGACGCGTCAATTCTTGGTCGGCTCCCTCCGACCCCGGAGGGCGTTTCGGCTGGGCCGCCCGGCGGCCGACAACTGGCTGGGCAGGGGGTTCCCCGCAGTGCTCAGCAGGGGCGCCCCACCCACAATGCACCGGAGAGGGCCTGGGCAGGGCGGGCGTGGGGCGGTTACGCCGGGCGGTGGGCGGGGCCGCGTGAGGCGCGCTCCGAGGAGACTGGGCAGCACTGGCCTCGGCCTTGTTCCCGAGGGAATTCATTACCTTCCTGCGCTCTTTTCTGACAAGAGTTGTGGGTTCGACCTCTTCTGAGAAGAATCTTGAGGATTCTTGTCCCTGGTCCCATTCTAAGGAGAATCTTCGGAATTCGTGTCCTAGCCCCCATTCTGAAGAGAATCCAGGAATCTTGCCCCTGGCCCCTCTTCTAGAGAATCTTGGAGGTTCCTGTTATGCCCCTCTTCTGAGGAAAGTTTTGGCGATTCTTGCCCTGCCTGCTTTTCCGAGAATTGCCAGGATGAGGATGATTTTGTAGATTCACGATTCTGTTTTCTAAGAAAATTTGTAGAGGTTCGGGCCCTTGCCCCCTTTCCTAAGGAGAATTTGGGGAACTCAAGTCCCACTTTTTTTCCTGGAGATTATTTGGAGAGCATACCTTGCCTCTTTTCTGAGCACGATTAGGGGCCACTAGCCTTCTGCCTCCCTCGGCTGAAGGGTAGCGTGGGCTTTGTGCCCTGGTTTTCATATCCAAAGATAACTCGGGAAATTCCTACCCTTGTGTGTCCCTCCTGGGACCAGAAGAGAAATTTGCTACTTCAAACACCTCTTTTTTCTCCTGAGAGGAATCCCGGAAAATTGATGCTCTCCCTCTCCCCCCATCCCTTTACTGAAGAAATGTCAGGCAGTTGTGCTCCCCGAACTTTTTCTTTTCTTTTTTTTTTTAAGATTTTATTTATTTATTCATGAGAGACACACAGAGAGAGGCAGAGACACAGGCAGAGGGAGAAGCAGGCTCCATGCAGGGAGCCCGATGTGGGACCCGATCCCGGGACTTCAGGATCATGCCCTGGGCCAAAGGCAGACGCCCAACCGCTGAGCCACCCAGGCATTCCCCCAAACTTTTTCTAACTAGTCTCTGTGTTGCAGTAATTGTTCCGCTTTTCCTAGGAACTGTGACCATTTGACTCCTAGAAAATTTGGAGGAGTTAAATACTTCCTTTTTGGAAAAGCAACCCATTTAGCCCTCTTTCCCCTTTTTTTTTTTTTTTTTTTTTTTTTTTTGAGAGTGTTTTTCTGTGCAGCTCTCTTCTCTCTCCCAAGGGTCAATCAAATCTGTTGCCATTCCTGACTCTGTCCTCTATCAAGTTCTTCAGCCTCAGTTTCCCTTTTCTATAGGCTGGGGCCCTTCCAAGCAGCATTCCTGCTTCCCACCCACCCCCAGACAAAACTCATCAGTCACTCACACTTCACTGTTTGCACCTCTGCTGTAGGATGTGTACCATGGCCCACCTGGTGTCAGAGGCCTTTGTCTCTGTCTTCCCCCTTTTAATCTGAATTCCTTGTCTGATTTCCCCCTCAAAGAACCCAGCTTTGGGGAGCCTGGCTGGCTCAGTTGGTAATACATACAACTCTTGATCTCAGGGTTGTAAGCTCAAGCCCCCACATTGGGTATAGAGGTTACTTAAAAATAAAATATTTCAAAGAACCCAGCGTTAGGGCACCTGGCTGGCTCAGTCAGAAAAGAATGTGACTCTCAATTGTGGGGGTCGTGAGTTTGAGCCCCACATTGTGTGGAGGTTACTTACTTATAAATAAATAAGAACAACAAGAAAGGGATCCCTGGGTGGCGCAGCGGTTTGGCGCCTGCCTTTGGCCCAGGGCGCGATCCTGGAGACCCGGGATCAAATCCCACGTCGGGCTCCCGGTGCACGGAGCCTGCTTCTCCCTCTGCCTGTGTCTCTGAGCCTCTCTCTCTCTCTCTGTGACTATCATGAATAAATAAATAAAATCTTTAAAAAAAAAAAAAAAGAACAACAAGAAAATGGCTTTGCCCTTTGTAGACAACCAAATGACCACTGAATCAAAGAGGTGAAGAAAGCTACAATGAGAAAGACCCATAACACTGTGACGATTCAATATGGCAAACTTTTATCTCCTCTACTTTGTGCACAGAAATGTGCAAGGTACTGAGATACCTGAATTATAGAAGGGAGCTTGTGAGCCAAGATGAACACAATAAAGGGAAACAGGCCTGTCAGGCAAGGCAGAATGTTATACTAAAGAGATACCAAGAAGATGTTGTAGGAATGTGATTAAATGAGATAATGATGTGAAACTGTTTTGTAAACCGTGAAGCAGTAGTGGAAGGGATTATTGTTATTGTTACAAGCGGGCTAACATTCCTAGAAGAAAAGTAAAGGATAAATTCTGAGAGTCCCAGGAATGGGAGGTTGGCAGGCAGCCCTGTGGGGCCTGATTGCCTAACTGAGCTCAGCAGGGATCCAAGTGGCAAGGTGGATGGAGTCCTTGGCTAGGGAAGGAAGCCACTGGAAACATGAAGACAACGTGTTCCCAGAGTCCCTTGTTTGCACCTCTTTTTTACCACATTCTGCAAGTGTCTGAGGCAGTCTGGGTGGACAATAAACACTCAGAATTTGGTGGCTAGCAGAGCTGTAGTTGAATTCCCAGGAGCTAGGCCAGTTTCTTTCCTCAGCCTATCAGAAATGAGAACACCAGTCTCTAAAGGTTGCACCGATGAGTGTAAGCTCAAAGTGCCTTGTACCCTGTATGGAGCACAGTAGGATTCAGGAGCTTTTCCTTTCATTACAGTCACTAAGCAGGATGTTTTCTGAGAGTAGGACTCCAGTCTTATTCGTTTAAGTAATCCCTCAGTGCTTTTATAATGACTGAATTGAACTGGGATCAAAGAGCAGCTCATTGTCCAACACTTCATTTTATACATGAGAAATGGAGAGGCATAGAGGACAACTGTGACTTGTTCACATCCCACTGCTACTCTATGCCTGGATCCTAAACTTGCATTGTCTTAATCTCACTTTGGGCCAATGTGCAGGAAAGGGGAGAAGAGGGAGCTATCCCCCTGAGTCCTTATGCCATGTTGAGACATGTTAAGAACTAGAAACTTCCTGAGCTTCATCTCTCCTTTAGACAAGCCGTGGGAAAGTTCTGGATACAGGTCTGTTGGAATCCCCTAACTCCGAGAGCAAAGGGCAAGTGGGGGACCATAACCAGAATCAAGGCCACTGAAATTCACTTTGTCAAAGAGAGATTGCAAATGAAGTGAAATTATTTCAGGGTTATCTTGTGTAATTTCTAGACTGATCCCTAGAAATGTCAAGACCTATAATTATGTTTCACCTTTTTATTTTAAGAATGTACAGAATTTCTTTATTCTCTGGAAAAAGGCATTGCCTAGAGGCAGAGATGTTGGATTAAGGGATGTCTGTGAAGTCTGGAATCCTAAACATAAACAAGAGCCCCACTTGGCTGGGAAATTGTATCCTGGAAGAGTCTAAGGCAAAGGGGCATTCATCAGAGGGAGTGAAATGCCCCACCAAGTTGGATGACAAGAGCACAGCTTCTGACATAAAAAATGAAAAGGGCATGTGACCCATACCAAGGATGGCTTTCCTTTCCACAGTGGTAGTAGTGATTGCATCTCTACATCAAGGCGTGTCTCTTCCTGGGTCTGGGAAATCATGTGGGCAAACTGGCTAAGTGACATTCACATCCAAATAGGGAAATGGGAACTGAGCCAGGTGACTGCACAGGCAGCAAGGAAGGCAAGGCCTCAGTGGTAGTTAGAAAAATGAGGGCCTGGTGGGTGCCAGACTACAGACCCCCTACTGGTGTTAGGGTCTTAGACAAGGAAGAGTGTCACTAACAATGAAGAATGATAGCTGGTTAATACCAGTGGGAAGGGTACTAAGCACAAAAGTTAAAATCCTCCAGTGTCAGTTGGCAGTTCAGGTGACCAGAGCAAAGTGTCCTTCCATCATTGCCTCCTAAGATTGTTGGACTGCAAAATTCATTTGGGATTGCCAAACACTTTGAAGCTCGAATACGTGAATTGCTAATCTGCTAAAACTTGCATCCTTTAGGAAGGCCATTGGAATTGGCCCTGGTTCTCCCAGGGAAAGGATGGTAAAACGTCAGTGACTGTTTTCAAAGAGAAATAGACACTACCAAATCAAGGGTTTGACCTAAGTCATCCTCCTGCTCCCCCAAGAGAAAGTCAGGTGGCACCTAAATTATCCAGGGGTGGGAAGCACAGTGTAGTTTTATTGGTGTTGGTTGGCAAGAAAATCTGGAATTGAGTCCAAATGCAGCCCAAGAGCCCTTTCTTTAAAAAAAAAAAAAAAATTTATTCATGGGAAATACAGAGAGAGAGATAGACAGAGACATAGGCAGAGGGAGAAGCAGACTCCATGCAGGGAGCCCTATGTGGGACTGGATCCCGGGACTCGAGGATCACACCCTGAGCTGAACGCAGACGCTAAACCACTGAGCCACCCAGGTGTCTCCCAGGAGCCCTTTCTGCGAGGCTTTTTTAGTCTCTAGGTCAAAAACCTGGACCGTAATAACAAATCTTACCTGGTTCTTATCGACGTAATTAAATGGGATTAGTGATAACCCTTTTGCTGAAGCAAAAAGTATGGTCTACACCTACACCTACAGCCTAGAAGACTACTAAGTCAAAAGGGTGACTTCCCCAACCAGGATAGAAAGCATTTCTGAACAGGAGGGAGTTCATCTTTGGCTACTTTGTGGGCAGACAGAGGAGCTAACTGCAGTGCTAGATGGGAAGGAGTCGCCTTACTGCCACCAGTGGAGGAAGAATTCCCCTTGAGGTTCTGTGGGATCTGAAGGCCTTTAGCATCCTAAACAAGCCTTACATCTAAGCCTAAAACCCAGGTCAGGGCTTTCCACTGCATGTCTTTTTTTTTTTTTTTTTTTTAAGATTTTATTTATTTATTCATGAGAGAGAGAGAGAGAGAGAGGTAGAGACACAGGCAGAGGGAGAAGCAGGCTCCCTGCAGGGAACCCCATGCGGGACTCAATCCCGGGACCCCAGGATCACGCCCTGAGCCAAAGGCAGATGCTTTAACCACTGGGCCACTGAGCCACTGAGGCGTCCCTCCACTGCATTTCTGATCCTCCCCCCAACCTCTCTCTGCCTTCAGACAAGAGCCCTGTGCCCTAGGACTGAAGTGACTGCCTCTCTGCCTCCAAGTGACATGCATGTCACGCCTGTGGACCCGGCCCACTGCTTTCATTCCTATGCCATTCCTTCCTCCCTGTCAGGCTGGTGTCTAATCCTGCCACTAAAATCATTCTCTCAAATTACTGAGAGCTGAGTGATTCCCCTTCCAGGAATTCTCCTTGGTCTGCATTTTCTCCAACCTCCAGCCTCCAGATACTCCCTACTCCTTGAAATGTCTTTCTTGACTTCTGGGGAACTAACCGTCTTCTAGTCTCCTGTTCAGTCTTTATCCAACTTCTACCTGGAAATTCTGTCACGTTGCTCCTCTGTCTCTCTCTCTCTCTCTCTCTCTTTCTCTCTTTTTTTTTTTTTTTTTAAGATTTTGTTGATGGGATCCCTGGGTGGCTCAGTGGTTTAGCACCTGCCTTTGGCCCAGGACGTGATCCTGGGGTCCCGGGATGGAGTCCCACATCAGGCTCCCTGCATGGAGCCTGCTTCTCCCTCTGCCTATGTCTCTTCTACCTGTGTGTGTGTGTGTGTGTGTGTGTGTGTGTGTGTCTCATGAATAAATAATTTTTAAAGTTTTATTCATGAGAGACACAGATCGAAGCTTAGGCAGAGGGAGAAGAAGGCTTCCTGTGGGGAGCCTGATGCGGGACTCGATCTCAGGACCCTGAGATCACTACCTGAGTGGAAGGCAGATGTTCAACCACGGAGCAACCCAGGTGCCTCCCTACTTTTTTTTTTTTAAGATTTTATTTATTTATTCATGAGAGACACAGAGAGAGAGAGAGAGAGGCAGAGACACAGGCAGAAGGAGAAGCAGGCTCCATGCAGGGAGACTGATGTGGGACTCGATCCAGGGTCTCCAGGATCACGCCCTGGGCCAAAGGCAGACGCTCAACCACTGAGCCACCCAGGCATCCCTCACTCATCAAACTTAGTTGCTCAATATTATGATTCGTCCCCTTGATTTTCTTTCTGTTCGTTTGATTTCCGTTGCTACCACCCATTACCCAACTGCTCTTAATGACTCTGGTAATCCATTACACGAAAACTGTTAGACTGATTTCTCTTAAATCAAGAACCATGTCACACCCCTACTCAAAAAAACTTCAATTTTTAAGAAGGCTGTCTTGTATTGCTTTTGTAATCAAGAAAAAAAAAATCTGGGATCCCTGGGTGGCGCAGCGGTTTGGCGCCTGCCTTTGGCCCAGGGCGCGATCCTGGAGACCCGGGATCGAATCCCACATCGGGCTCCCGGTGCATGGAGCCTGCTTCTCCCTCTGCCTGTGTCTCTGCCTCTCTCTCTCTCTCTCTGTGACTATCATGAATAAATAAATAAAATCTTTAAAAAAAAAAAAAAAAAAAGAAAAAGAAAAAAAAAATCTTTTTAAGCCCACCATCACCAAAGGTTGAATCTTGGCTTGGCATTCAAAGTTATCTCTTTGGACTTCCCTTCACTCCAGTTTCTTCCTGGAATGTGTCATTCAGGAATGATGCCTTACAATAGTACCCCCTTACCTGAAGTTTCGCTTTCCCTGTTTCAGTTTGTCCCAAGGACAAATGCTGGTCTGGATGCAGATGATCCTCCTTCTGAAGCATTGTCAGAAGGTGAGTGGTAGCTCAGTGCTATGTCACAATGCCTACATCATTCACCTCACTTCATCTCATCATGTATGAATTTTATCATCTCACATCATCACAAGAAGGATAAGTACAATACAATAAGATATTTTGAGAGAATGTGAAAGAGACACCAAATACACTTAACTTTTATTCTATTACATTGTTATAATTATTCTACTTTGTTATCAGTCATTGTGCCTTTCTGTGCCTAATTTATAAATCAAACTTTATCATAGATATATATATACGTGAAAAAAATAATAGTATATACAGAGTTCAGTACTATCCATGATTTCAGGCATCCACTGGGTGTCTTGGAATGTATCCCCCATGGGGATATGTTGATCAGGGCAAAATGTCCCTCTCTGGATTCCATGGGACTTCAGAATGCCTCAAGATATCAATAGGCATTCTGTGATTAGTTTCTCTGTTTCAAAATTATTTTTTCAATTAGAAGATTTTGCTAAACCTTTCCTATTGATAATTGATGTTGTCATGGTGTATTGCAAACTTCCTTGACAAGGTGAGCTTTTTTTTTTTTTTTTTTTTTTTAAGATTTTACTTATTTATTCATGAGAGACACAGAGAAAGAGAGAGGCAGGCTCCATGCAGGGAGCCCGATGTGGGACTTGATCCTGGGACTCCAGGATCACGCCCTGGGCCAAAGGCAGATGCTCAGCCTCTGAGCCACCCAGGGATCCCCTGTTTTCTTTTATTCTAAGAACACCCATTAACCTCCTGGTGAACTCACAGTCAGGGGAACATGGTTCATGATTTCAGAAGGGCTGGTTCCACATGCTGCCCTTGGCTAAGCCAGCTTCTGCCACCCCTTATTGCATCCCCCTCTCTTAGTAATGTATGGGGTTACGGGATAGTGCCCCATTTTGGAGGAGATACAATTGAGGCTCAGGGATTTTGATTTGACCAGGGTCACAAATAAATAAAACCAGAACCTCACTCTGAATTCCAATCCTGAAATCTTAGCTGCTGCCCACATTCTCCCCAAAGTCCTCCCAGCTACTTCAAATTAGACCTGAACATGGTCACAGGTCTTTGGGCTGCAGCACAGAAAGGCAGGAAGGTGCAAAGAGGGGGTCCCTGCATGGCTCAGCGGTTTAGTGCCTGCCTTCGGCCCAGGGTGTGATCCTGGAGTCCCGGGATTGAGTCCCACATCAGGCTCCCTGCATGGAGCCTGCTTCTCCCTCTGCCTGTGTCTCTGCCTCTCTGTGTGTCTCTCATGAATAAGGAGAAGCAGGCTCCACACAGGGAACCCGATGTGGGACTCGATCCTGGGACCCCAGGATTACACCCTGAGCCAAAGTCAGGTGCTCTACCACTAAGCCACCCAGGCATCCCGTCATCCCTTGTTTTTTTGTGTGTGCATTTTGTATTAATTCATCACACAAAGTGGGTAAGATGGCTCTCCTTCCTTCCTTCTCTCCCTTTCCCTACCCCCCGATTCCTTTTTTCTTTCTTTCTCTCTCTTTCTTTCTTTCTTTCTTTCTTTTCTTTCTTTCTTTCTTCTTTCTTTCTTTTTTTTCTTTTTCCTTCTTTCCTTCTTTCCTTCCTTTCATCCTTCTTTCCTTCCTTATCTTCATTAGATAATACGTTCCCAGAGGATAGCACCATAATCCTCAATATACACATTATAAGTACACATATACCTTTAATATTCTCATGGCCAATTACCTATCAAAAATAACTGCCTGGGTCACCCATGTTCTCCTCATGCCTCCCCTCCTTGTCCCCTTTTCGTGTAGATAATCCCATGTTGGGGACTATTGGAGCAGAGAAGAAGTTAAGAAATCAGCCAGTCCACCTTCTACATTTCCCAAGGGAGGAGTGCCCACAGAGGGTGTGACTTAGTTCGTTAGCAAGACAGGGGCTGAGCTGGTCTTTGGGCTAAGCCTGACTGAGTCTCAAAGGCCATAGATTCACTGTACTTTCATGGTTATTTGAATTCCAGTGGGGAGAACAGGCAGCTTAGGGATCCAGGGTTTGTGCTCTTGGGTGGAATTCAGCAGTCCCCAAGGAGCTCTGAGCACTCAGGGACCGTGCCCCTGAGGGTCACACATGTGTCTTAGTGAAGAAAGTTTCTTTGTCATTGCCACTTCCGTCCTCCATATTAAGGCCATTGGGCCAGTCTGTGGGGAAGCAGCCACCAGGGCTCCCTGCCTTTGGCTTCCACCCAAACTGGGCCAGGCTTGTCCTTCCTGTTGCTCAGCCTCTGACATATCTGATCGCCAAGGTTCTAGTCTTTATGAAAATTTTCTCCTGGATTGTTGCTGAAGCATAGACAAGAAAGCTGGGAGAAAGAGATTTTTCCCCGGACATATAAAAAAATATAGAAAAAAAAATAGAAATAGACCTGATCAGCAGGGATCCTCCTCTTTCTCCTGTGCAGATAGGCACAGGGCTGGCAGTGGATGGATGGCAAAATGAGCACTGCGAGGGTGGCCTGGAATAAAAAAGGACACCTAGTGCCTCCATCTCATTTTGTTCTTTTGGTTCTAATCTTTCAAAAGCTCACAAATTTGTTCATATGTTAATTTATGCTGCAAATGTTTAATGAGCTCCTAATAAGGGCCAGACATCCTGAGGCAGAGCTGTGGGCATAGACACTAGGGAGAAGGCATCTCTCCCTCCCTCTGAACTTCGGGCCTCTTGTCTCCTGGCCCACAGGCTGTGACATTAGGCTCTTGCACATCCTCCAAAGTGGTTCTATTCTACATACAGAAGTATGGGGCCCACATTGATTTTGTGCACACAGAGAGATACACTCAGACCGTAGGTTATAATTTCTTAAATTGAAAGCAAGTGGTCTGGTGTGTGATGCTTCTCACCACAGATTCAAGGCAGCAGCCTCAGTGATTCAGGACTATCCTGTGGGGTTTGGTTCCAGCCTCTAGAATGTTCCTGAGAACCAAGCACCTTGCTGTCCACCATAGAAAGTCCTAGAAGCTCCTGCACTGAGGAAATTGCTAGGACCCTTGGAGCAGGGGTATTTATTTCTACATGTCCTGGGTTGGGAAATGCTAAATCACAACTTTTGCCTAGATTTAGAGACTAACTTACCTTCCTTCTTAGTAGTATAGGAGTCCCTAGAACTGCTTGGTCTTAGAAAGCTTCATGTCTGCTCCAGGTAATGCTGAGATCCAGGAGCTTGCAGTACAGGGGGAGATGGCCCTCTGGCAGGAGTTTCAGTGCAAGGCTTAGGTTCCTTTTTTTTAATTTTTATTTTATGTTTTTCATATATATTTTTTAAGATTTTATTTATTTATTCATAGAGCTGCAGAGAGAGAGAGAGAGAGGCAGAGACACAGGCAGAGGGAGAAGCAGGCTCCATGCAGAGAGCCTGACGTGGGACTCGATCCAGGGTCTCCAGATCATGCCCTGGGCTGCAGGCGGCGCTAAACCGCTGCACCACCGGGGCTGCCCAAGGCTTAGGTTCCATTTTATTTTATTTTATTTTATTTTATTTTATTTTATTATTTTATTTTATTTTATTTTATTTTATTTTATTTTATTTTATTTTAAGGCTTAGGTTCCTGATTGGGGTTGTCACCCATGGATATTCAGAGGCCTGTGATCAAGTGTCTGGATGCTGTGGTGAGTAGTAAGGTGATTGGGAAAAGACAGACCAACAAAGAAATGAAGAAGATAATTTCAACTACTGATGATGAAGATGAAGAAAAGTAATCAAGGGTGTGACACAGTGACTGGGGAGGCCTCTGGCCAGGGTAGGAGTCATGGGCTTGCAAGCAGGTGGGTTTGAGCAGAGACCTGAATCTTACTAAACTGGAAACAAACATTCTGGGCAGAGGGGAATAGTGAGTGCCACAGTCCTGAGATGGCAACAAGTATGGGACAGAGCGGCTGGCAAGCTGGTGGGCAGGGATGACGTAGGAGAGGCTGTCTGATATTTTGGGCTTGGGAGGAGGTGGGATTTTATTCTAATGGGAAGAAGGAAGCGTACTGCAAAGCCCTATGAGTTCTGTTTCCCCACCAGTAAAATTCCTTACTTGGACTCAGTAATCTTCCAGCTCTCTGATTGCAGGCTTACGTTCCCTTATTCAAGGATATTATTGAGGCTCCAGGGTGGCCAGACGTAGCAAATGAAAACATATGACACCCAGTCAGATTTGTTTGTTTGTTTGTTTTTTTAATAAGATTTTATTTATTATTCATGAGAGAGAGAGTGAGAGGCAGAGACAGAAGCAGAGGGAGAAGCAGGCTCCACGCAGGGGGCCCAACATGGGACTCAATCCCGGGACTCCAGGATCATACCCTGGGCCGAAGGTGGCGCTAAAACCGCTGAGCCACCCGGGCTGCCCCACCCAGTCAGATTTGAATTTCAGATCAATCAACAATGGATAGTCCTTTAGTATAAATCTACCCGAAGATGTCAGAGTTATCTTCCATGTGCCAGGCCACAGCTAGGAGTCAGTCTGGGTTTGAGTAATCCATTTCACATGATCTCCATAGTTTGGTGCTTTTGGAGGAACTGGTCAAATGTGAAGGTTAGAATATGGTGTGGCTTGAGAGAGAGATGAACCAGCTTGAAAAATCCACTTTGGCCCCAAATTATGACCTTGAACCGGTGATTTTTTTTAAAAATTTATTTATTCATGAGACACACACACACACACACACACACACACACACACACACACACAGGGAGAAGCAGGCTCCATGCAGGAATCCTGAGATGGGACTCAATCCCACGACCCCCGGATCATGCCCTGAGCCAAAGGCAGGCCGTCAACCAATGAGCCACCCAGGTGTCCCTGAACCGGTGATTATTTTGGGTGTTTCAACTCTTATTAAATGCCCACATAGCATTGATTGAAATGCCTCTGGCATTCCCTGTGCCACAAACATGTATCACGTTGTATCACGTTTCTCAGATGGATCTAGGTTCTGACTTTCTTTTTTAATATTTTTTATGAGAGAGAGAGGCAGAGACACAGGCAGAGGGAGAAGCAGGCTCCATGCAGGGAGCCTGACTCGGGACTCGATCCCAGGTCTCCAGGATCATACCCCGGGCCGAAGGTGGCACCAAACCGCTGGGCCATCGGGGCTGCCCTAGGTTCTGACTTTTTTCATGGATGTTGAGAGAAGGCAGGGGAACATGTTTGGCACTCATCCACTGTCCTCACTGGCTGTGAGCACCAAGGGTAGGCGTGAAGGTTGGAAGAATCCAGATGTGGCAACAGGCTGCTCTTCCCATCACAGGGACTGAATTGACACTGCTGTGGGGTCTCTGTGTTCAAAGCCCACCTGGCCCTGCACTCTGCAGTCAAGGCATGTGAGTGTCCCATAGCCAGGCCAACCACAAGTGTGGCCTGTGTCCATTTCAGGACACAGTCAGGGAGGGGTAAATAATCCCTGAAAAATAATCTCCTTAAGGTTTTGGGTCTGAGGAGAACTAGATGCTGAGAGAGAAACAGATCCTGTGAATGAGGGATTTGGGTGTGGCCCAGCTGGGACTTCCTTCTGTTGGCACCAGAAGAAGAACGTTTTGGAGGCAGGAAGAACTTCTTTAAGAGATGAATTCCCCTTTCCTGGGAAGGGGGTGGCTCAGGAAACAGTGTGGTAGCTGCTGGGCAGGGTTTTAGGAGAAGTTGGATCAGGGACCTGGCTCTGAAGCATCTGCTCTGGTTGATTTGTGGTGATGTCAGGGGTACCCTGGCCCCTGGCCCCTGCAATTGGAGTCTGCATTATACAAGAGGGTCAGTGACCCCCATCTTTGTTATTGTTACTGTCTGACCCACACCCCTGTGCGCATTTAGCCCTCACCCCCCAGTTTGTTTCTGGGATATAGGCCTGAGAGTGGTGGGGGAGAAGGACCTGAGGGGATTCAGGGATTTGATCCCTTTTCTGAAAATGGGTGCTCAGCCACTTTCTCCAACCATCAGTGTCCTCTTGGACATGACCCAGGCATCAGCTGTACTCAAGGTGTTTGTGGCAGCCGCTGCCTTCCAGAATGCCACAGGAGGGCTGGCAGCTCCCATGCCTACCCAGCATCCTCTTTTGAGTAGCCAGACACAAGGGCTGGCCCATCCCCTCCCCACAATCTTGGTGTCTATGTAGCAGAAGTTGAAACGTCACTAGCTCTGATTGACTGGCTGAAGGAGGTCTCCCCTCTGTCCTGTCACAGTGCCTGTCCCTGGTTTTCCATCCTACAATGTGCTGCTCTCATCTCACAGGTTGGACATGGCTCCCTCCTTCTTGAGGCTCATTGTCAGACTCCTGGTAGAATGTCCGCTCCCTGAGGGCAGGGACTTTGCCTGATATGGCTTCTACTGTGTCCCCAGTATTCAGCACCCAGTAGGTGCCAAATAAAAGAGGCAAGTAAAAGAGGGAATGGTATAGCCTAACACTTGGAGCACCCTGGGGATGAGCATTTCCGATCCCACATGATACAGAAGGGGAACTCAGAGACTCTGTGATGAAGGTTATTCCACATCCGTGCAAATGAGGACAAGGCCAGGCCACTCTGGGGACTGGCAACTTCCAGCCCATCCTTCCCAGCTAGGCTCAGGACTCCCGTTTGTCCTACCTGGTGGGAACACCGCCCCGGCCACCTCGCCCCCTGGTGGCTGAGGATGGAGCAGGCTGAGCTGCCCACAGCAACTGGTGACACATGCAGATGAAGACAGAGTAGGAGATACACTTCCGGTTCAAAGTGATACTTCTGAGCAGTTTGTACTTAACCCTTTAGTGGAGCATTTGTGCAGAGCTCTATACTAGCAGAATTTTCTCAGGACCACAGGCTCACTCAGGACAGAGTGTGCCTAACTGCAGATGGAGGCTGAACTCCTGTTTGCACTGGGTGTGCAGAATCCTGGTTAGAAATGAGACTTAAGGGACACCTGGGTGGCTCAGCGGTTAAGCGTCTGCCTTTGGCTCAGGGTGTGATCCTAGAGTCCTGGGATCGAGTCCCACATCAGGCTCCCTGCATGGAGCCTGCTTCTTCTTCTGCCTGTGTCTCTGCCTCTCTCTGTGTGTCTCTCATGAATAAATAAAATCTTAAAAAAAAAAAGACACTTAAAACAAACACACCCTGACAAAGTGGCCCATCTCTAGAGAGCTGTGTTTCAGAGAGCTTTTCAGAATACATAGGACAGGGGTGGGGCAAATGATGCTCATCTCTCTCCCACAAACTCCTACCTAGTGTAGGAATGTTGTGATTTTAAAAATGACACTTATTGTAGCAGCTGTAATTCATGGGGAGTATCGTATTTTTCATAAAGCACCAATGTAATAGTCCCTTTAACTATTTTCTGGTCCTTGAAAAAAAGTACCTGAAATATCAAAGTACTAAGGAAATCAAATTAACATAGAAATGAATCTTTCCTTCCTTTTCTCAACCAATTGCATTGTAATCTTACCATGTGAGCATGACTTTGGGTGAAACAAACTTAAATTCTTCAGCAATCCTCCTCCTCCACTTGCCTGGTTCTCTGGGGACCTGAGGGTGGGAGAGGGTGGGAGATGAGGGAGTAGAGCCCCCATGGCCCTCACAGTCCAGCTCCCTCGCCCCTGCCTTTGTCCCTTGACTTCGGTGGACACTCCACTCTCCTCTGACCCCAGTAGCACTTCAGCCTCTTGTGTCCAGTTGGCAACTCTGAGCTAACTGGGGTTGCAATCAGCATGGTTCAAATCAAGGAAGCCATGTCAGGTGCTAAACAGGACCACAGGGGGCCTGACTGCCTGCCTCTCCCAGAGTAGCTTCCTTTGTGGGGAAATGTAGATCTAACGTGCTCAGCTAGGCCAAAGGGGAAGCTAAGATACATTTTGATCATTTTTTTAAAATATTTTATTTGAGAGAGAGAGTGAGAAGAGCATGAACAGGGGGTGAGGGTAGAGGGAGAAGCAGACTCTCCACTGAGCAGGGAGCCTGACTTGGGGCTTGATCCCAGGACTCCGAGATCATGACCTGAGCCAAAGGGAGACACTTAACCGACTGAACCACCCAGGCGCCCCATTGTGATCATTTTTAATTCCCAGGACCCCCAGTACCCTTTGGCCTGGGGGTGTGAAGTTCACCCAGCAGGGTCCTCTTGGCATTTCTGGGGGGGACCCAGGCACAGCGACCAAGCATGCTGACACCTGCAGACAACATAGGCAGGTGTCCACATGGCGTCTGCCAGAACTGCCTGTACTCTTCCTCTTGGGCTGTCCCACGGACCTGCCAGCATGCGCCAGGCCTGGGCTGGGACATTCCTGGCTGATGTCGAGCTGCCGAGTGGAGCAGCCACAGGGAGAGTGCCCCTGGCAGTGGGACAGGTGGGAGCAAGCACAGTCAGTGTTCCAGGACCATTCAGGGAGGAGGTTGGACAACATCCAGGTGGGAGATGTTGCTGTGACTTGGGGAGGGGCAATGAAGACAGCCAGAAATGGGTGGGTCGACAGGCAGGATTTCTGAGGGATGGAGTGTGTGTGAAGGACTACTAATGACCTCCGGCCTGCTCACTCAGTGGTTGGGCCGGTTGCCCTGGCCACTCGCTGGCCTCTGTGAGGCCCACTCCTGTCCTCCCCCCTCATCCTGTGACTACTTCCTGGCTGTTTGTCATCAACTTCCCAAGTGTGTCCTGTGGACCTCGTAGAACTTCTCCATACCATGTCCATTTGTGCTGGCCAGTCCTGCTGAAAAGAATCCGCTTGGCTTTACTGAGGGGTTCCCCTGAATCTATGACTCTGGCAGCCATTCTTTGTTCATCAATATCTGGCAATTAGTGGAAAATTTTCTGGGAACTGATTTATTCAACCAGGGCATTGTTCTGCAGCACCCAAATGAGCCTACTTCCTGTGAAACAGTGGCCATCTCAGGACTGTCACACGTGATTCATTCCCAGCTGGTGGCCACATGCCTGCTGGTGGGGGGCTTGTCACATGGCAGATTTGTGGCTGTGCTCTGGTTGGGTGGGCTCAGGATGTGATTCCTGCAGAAAAGGTGTGAAACTTGAGGTGGGAAAAACGATGTTCAAGCCGACAACAGGGCAGGCCCAACCCACCCCAAGTGATAAAGCCAGTCATGGGGCAGGCATCAACGTGGGCATGGTAGGATCGCTGTGCTGGGGGAGGGCCTTCCTGGCACGGCTACGTGGAATCACTGATAAGCCCAATGGCCAGTGGTTCTGCCTCAGGATCACAGCCCAAAGGAAAGCTCAGACGTGCCCCTAGGAGTGAGCAGTTGAGAGCACTTTGGTGTTACTGAGGAGCACAGGGATGAGAGCGACACAAGGGCCTTGACGTAGTGTGGGAGGCAGCTAGGCACCATCCCTGCACATTAAAAACAAGGCACAACCCAAGAGAATCAAAAATACTTGTTTAAACAACAGGGCAGCCTCGGTGCCTTAGCGGTTTAGCGCTGCCTTCTGCCCAGGGTGTGATCCTGGAGACTCAGGATAGAGTCCCATGTCGGGCTCCCTGCATGGAGCCTGCTTCTCCCTCTGCCTATGTCTCTGCCTCTGTCTCTAATAAACAAATCTTAAAACAACAAAAAATGTGTAGGGGCACATCCACAACAGCGGCACTACTTATAAAAGCCACAAGGAAGAAGCAACCGAAGTACCCATCAGTGGATGAGTGGATAAACAAACTGGTCAATTTATACAGTGGAATATTATCCAGCTTTAAGGAATGATATTCTGATTTGTGCTACATCAGTGAAACTTCAAGTCATATTGAATGAAAGAAGCCAGACACAAAAGGTCACATGTATGATCCCATTTACGTGAAATGTCCAGAACAGGCAAATCCAGAGACAGAAATCAGATTAAGGCTGCCAGGGGCTGGGGGGTTGATTGACAGTTAATGGGGATGGGCTTCCTTTTGAGGTAATGAAAATGTTCTGGAACTAGACAGGTGTTGGTTTTACCACATTGTGAATATACACCCGGTGCCAATGAATTGTACATATTAAATGGTTAATTTTATGACTTTCATGTTAAAAAGAAAAAATGAAAAATCCCAAAACAACTAGGCACCTGGAGGTTAGCTGATGGGTTTTCTAAGAACACAGGAAATAGGACACCAGGTGAGCAAGCAAATGTGTCTGTAGAAGGGCCAGAGAGGAACAGGCAGTACTGTGGACCACGTTTGATGTCTTACTTAGGGGCCTCCTCTCCTCCAGGCGGGGCTGTTCTGGAGGAACCGTCAGCAGCAGAGAAGACTCAGGTTTCCACCAGGTCCTCTGGTCCAGGGTACGGGGCTCTATAACCTCATCACCCTGTTGGTTCAAAGAACTTCCTGATGCCCACTCACCGAGTGGCCCCACCTGGCCTGGTAAGAGGGCAAGCAAGAGCCATCTCTGGCACACACAAGGGACAACACGACAAAGACAAAACAAGTGATGGCTCCTGCAAATTATTTTACTTTGAATATATAGGAAAAGAAATCCACAAATGGGAAGCTATGTTCTATGGTTATGTCTTTTAAACAATGTTTTGTATTTACAAAAATTTTTTCCTGATTAAAAGCACCAGCTGAAGTTACAGGCTGCTAAAACCATAAGATATTACAAACCCATTAAAAGACATTATGTCAAACATACTTCTTAAAAACCCTTAACAAAACAGAGACGATGCAATCAACAAATTCACCCACTGCACCAGGCAGCCCTTTTCTGATTTCTTTGCCAGTGTTCCCAATAAGTGGGGTGGGGAGTGCTTACCCCAGGGAGAGGACCCTCGTTTCACCCATGGATGGCTGCAAAGACCCAGCACAGGGGAGGCAGTGGTGTGTATGTGCCAGGGAACCTAGTATCTCCTGGACCAGTCCCCCAGATCCAGAGGCCCTAAGGACCCAAGGAGGTGGGAGGAACACACAAAGAGGCTGACCAGCTTTCAGTAATTTACCTGCCAACAGGGATCTCTCTGTTCCTCCCTTGCACACTGTACACTTAAAGGCTTGGAGTTTTTATTTATCTGTTTTATCTAAACAGTTATGACACTGCAGAAGGTCTCCCTGGGGGCTCACTTGCTGCCGGTCTTAAATTCTTATGACTGAGTGAGAAAACTGCGAGGCACTCCATTTGGACTCACAGGAAGGTACTTATGACAGCTTTATGTAACCAGAAGATGCTACGGTGAAGGGGAGGTTCAAAGCTTGCACATGCAGAAAAGCATGTACACGCAGTTTGGCTTCCATAAAGCTAGAGTGGAATATTAAATATAAAGTACTGAATTTTTAACTGTAAACATAAAAACTTATCCTTAACTTTACATGAACATAGATAACAGAGTGGTCACTAAAAGCACTTTAACATCAGGACAGATGTTAAGTTTTGAGGTTCTTATTTCAACTGTTCTACATAAAAAATGCCCTAGAAGCAAAGAAAGGCTTAAATAAATACGCAGAGACAAACATGATGTACAGCGTGATTGAAGTAATGAGGGTCTGGAGAGGTCAGACAGTGCGGGGTCTAGGCCAACAGGGGTAGCTTGTGGAAAGAGGGGAGCTCTGTCCCATGGATAGAGGGGAGAGCCTAGGGGATAGCCTTGACGGGAGAGGAAAACAGGACAGGACAGCTTGTGGTCACGTCATACCCTCCTCTTGTAGGCCTCACAAGCCCAGGGGTCCGCCAAGAAGTTGGCCCTGAGCTGCACCGGACAGTGCTAGGCTCTCCTGGGGGACCCAGGATGTCACACAGATGGTGGGTCCTCTTAGGACAAGCCCTGGCCAGCCCATGCCTCCAATCAGCAGCTGACTGTGCACGCCTGTCGCTGGCCCCCTGTGGGCAGCAGGGGCCTGATGCTGGCCTGGTAGGGGCGGTGGCCCTGTGCAGGGAGGTCTGCTGACAGCCCTGCTTGCGGCTAAGGCACACTCAGGCCTCAGGGCCTGAGCAGCTGACCTGAGTGATCCCAGTGTTCCTTCTGTCAGACACTGAGGCTTTGAGAAGCAGCCCTCACAGTGCAAGGGTAACAAGATGCAAACTAACAAGCCACCCTGACTAGCAAGACCACTCACCACTCCTCTGTGAGGGGGACACTCCCAGGCACTGGGGGCTGGAGGAGGTGGCTACTTCAACTGCCCCCAATGCCACCATCACCACTGGGTTATCTCCCCAAGTATCCGAGAGGAGCACAGAACCGAGCATGGTTGTCTGAGCCTGGCAGACTCCTGGGGTCAGCTTTAGCTCAGGAAGAGGTTTCAACGCTGTCCCAAGACCCAAGGAAGGTAGGTCTCCTCATCTTCCCTCCTGAGAGCAGTGTGAGGGGCCAGGGGAATTGCTGCCTGCTGGCCAGCTGAGCTCCAGGCATCTGCAAACGTCCTCTGCTGAGGAGGCTGCAGAGCTGCCAGGAAGCAGCCCCTTTTTCATTCAGGCACCCTGAGTTGGGCTGAGGAGGGTCCCCTCCCTTCTCCTTTGCTTCCAGCCCAGCAGAATGGACGCTGATGGGGGAAGGCAGCTGGTGCAAATATAGGAGTCTCAGGCCCCAGCTCCAGCTCTGTGAATCACCACACACGCACGCACACACATGCACACCCGTGTCTACAAGAATGTGCACCTCCATGGCTGGACACTGAATCCAGTCAAGGTGCAGATGTTTGGAAGCCGAGTTCCTGGGCCCCCCGGGTTCCTGACCAGAGGCGCTGGCTGTCAGATGGGGGGGGGGGGGGGGGAGACACTGGACAGAAAGGCAAGCTGGGAAAAGTGTTATGGTGGGATGTGCATTTTTGTCCCTGACATGCGCCATCACTTCTTCCCTCCAATTTTGGGGCAGAAACTGGCATTTTGCCTCTGGGCTCTGGAAGCTGCTATGAGCAGAGAAAACACTCGAGCCAGGCAGAGAGGCCCAGGTGATGGAAGTCATGTGGCAATGTACCAGCGGTACCACCCACCCTGGCAACTGGCACCCCACTCCCCGCCCAGACACGCTCCCTCGAAGGCGTGACTTAGACGTGGAAGCAGAACTGGCAATTCAAGTCCACTTTAAAGGATGGCTCTGGAAAGTTGGCTCCAATATCCCCACCTGCAAGCCTCAGCACTGGGGTCTTGTTATATGGTGGGAATGGCTGGCCAGCCCTTCCTGGGAGGGCTGAATTAGCCCTGCATACTCCCCAGGGACTTGGAAGCTCTGGAGACAGTCAGAAAAGAAGCCTGGGGACACCCACTCCAGCACACCTCCAAGGAAAGCTCAAGTGCTGTCTGGATGGAAGTAGGGGACACACTGGGCCCCACAGAGGCCCCAAGAAGCTGGACGGCTCCCTTCAGGAGCCTCACAGGAGGCTGGCCAGGCTTGTATTGGGTCCATTTTGAGCTTGGAACTGCACAGGGGGTGGGCCGTCCGTCCACTGTAGAGGGGAGAGAATACATAGGTGAGGTCTTTCCTAGGAAGGAGCAGAGATGAGGTGAGCTGTGTGTTTTGTCCTGGACTATTGTTCTCTTTGGGCAGATTGCTCAGCCAGGGCCCTGTCCTCCACACCTGAGTCAGCGGGGCCCCTGGGAAGCACCATATATCACCCACTTGGGTGACTGATGCCGTCACCCCCATCTGAGGGGGCCCTTGAGGCTAGGCTGAGTTAGGGATTGCTGGAAACATGCAGGGAGATGCCGGCCAAGCATATACTTCCCTTCTTAGGGAACGTACCCCCTGGGGGCTGCAGGCCAAGGGAGAAGGCCCTGAGAAGTCAACTGACACTTTCATTTTGCCTCCCCAAACCCAGTGCCTATACCGTGATGAGGTTGTGTTCAGGGAGACTGCAGGCCTCAATATGGTCCTGGAGCAGCTGCTGGGAGAAGTTCTGGTGCATCTGGGCAGCTTCGTGGGCATCCATGGCATTCCCGCAGGCCTTGTTCAAGTCTAAGGGTGGGACACACGCATAGGGTGGATCTACCTTGCCCTGCCCCACATCCTCCTCTTGGGCGTGGGTAGAGCCCTAAGGTCAAACCCCATTCTACCAGTGAGTTCTTGTGTATCTGGCATGTCACCTGTCCTGAGCCCTGTCTCAGGGTCAGCGAAGCCCACCTGCCAACAGCCCTCACATATGCCCTCCTGAGCTCCTGAGTCACATGGAGTTGGGGAAGCAGTGTGGCCCAGGGAACAGACACAAGGGTCGGTTGGGCAGTGAAAACCCTCAGGGCTCCCTGTGGACACTGGCCCTCCTGGGGAGGTGCTGGCCAACCATCAGGCATACAGGAACTCACTAGAGCAGGGCGCCTAATACCCCACTCCTGAGGTAGAAAGACTGAATGGGCCCACAAAGCCCACTGCAGCCTGCCCTTTGCCTCCTTCCCAGAGCCCTGGGTAAGTCTCTGGATTTTACTAGCACAATCTATAAATGGGGGTGCAGCAATAACAACACTGATGCTTGCTGAGAGCCTACCCAGGCTCTGGTACCCAGAGCATCCTGGCCAGTACTGTCTGACAGGGACAACTGCTATTCAGGGAGAAGGAAACCAAGGGTGAGGGCTAGGGCTCACAGCCTAATTCTTCACCCAGACTCCAAGAAACAGCCTTGTGGAAAGAGTGATCCGATCCTGTGTTGAGCTGATGTCATGAATAAGCCTAGTGCCCACTGCCCCTAAACAGGTCCTGCTGTGGAGCTTGAGCAGATGCTAGAATTGGGACTGTGGTGTGTAGAGGCCCAGTCTGAGCACAAGCTAATCAGGGCTTACCCGAGATCTTTTAGACTTGGGCTCCCAGCAGCCCTGATCTCTGGGAAGGGCTGGTTATTGCACTCACCTCTCAGCAGGGCTGAGGACCACAGCTGCACTGACATGTCTGGGATCTTGCTGGCCAGTTGCATGGCAGGCACCACCATGTTGTTACTCTCCTGTTGACCGAGAGCAGCCAGGGAAGGGAGTGGGGGCTGGGGCGAGCAGCGGGGACAGCCTAGGACCTACCCGCCACACCCACCCCAGGCTGTGCCCTCCTCCTGCTGCCTGGATTGCTCCTACTTCTACTTCAGAGCCCATCTCAAATGACCTCCTTTGATGTACTCTTCAACTACCTCAGGAGAAAAGAAACTGCCCCCACTCTTCAGCTCTGCATGCACCTCCTCATCAGGGTACCACTGGCTATTAGTTTACTTGCCTTTGTCTCTAACTAGAGCAAAAGGCACTGGTGGTAGTCAGCTCTGGACTCCGATTAGCTGATTAGAAATGCACATTCAGAGGTCCCAGGGTCTGGGAGGAGGAAACAGTCTGCCCTGGTGGGAGTGATGAGGGCTGAATGCATAGAGAAAAGAGGAAGGGAGGTTTCTCTTCTACATATGAACTCATTCTTGTGGGAGGTTACCTATCACATGGGGCTGTGGGACACCAAGGCATGGTAATTCTCCAACACGGACTATGTGACTGCACAACTCTGCTCCCATCAATATCTAGGATGTGCTGAGGGCGGGTGCAGGGCCATAAACACCCATCCCGGACCCCATAATGATTGGCAGCATTGCTCCGACCCCATTCAACCTAGGGACAATAAGCTTTGCTGGCCTGAATGCTGGATTCAAGGTGACATGGGGGAACTCCCTATCCAGCAGCCCCTGGCAGGTACTTGCCATGTGGCTAAGAGATTTACAAACCATCAAAACCAACTCCTGAGGCCTAGCTTCAACACAGACAGGATTATGTGAAGACAGGATTATGTGAAGACACAAAAGCCAATGACTTCACACTGCCTCATGGCTGGCACATCAAAGATGAGCTCCAGGTGGGTCTCAAAGTTTTTCAAGATTGAATAAAGTCCTTCCAAGACCCCAGAGTGCCAACAGAACACGAAAAATCTCTTCTCCCCTAGGCCTGGGTTTGGGCATGTTTGGAAACTGCCAGAAGGAGTATATATCAAGTATATTCATAATATGAAGCTCTTGGTTCTCCTAAGCAGGCTGCCCCATGCCAGCTTGTGGCCCCACAGAATTTGGTATGAAGATGTGTGATTCTCAAAGGTATCCTGTGTAAGGCTGCTCACAAACTCATGATGCCTGTGGACATTCCAGGCTGGCAGGCTGAGGGCAGACTGTCTCCCTCAGACCTGGAGCTGCTTGAGGCCAGGCTTAGGTCTGAGGGCTCTTGGGGGCTCCATGTCACTCCACACAGGCCCAGACACACAGGGAGCAGTGGAGGTTCCTAAATAAGCTCTGTAAGATATCCCGGGATCGCCCCAAATATGAACCAGAGCTGCAGCTGAAAAGCTCCTTTGTTTACCCTGTCCCATTCAAAGTGGCTTCTGCAGACTTTTAGACAAATGAGAGCCAGTGAAGTCTGGTTCTAAGCCTGGGTCTGCAATTTGGGGGCTCTGTGACCTTAATTTCCCCAGCTGGAAAACAAGGTAATGACATCCACCACATGGAGACATGAGGTAGGCAGTCCACCCTCAGCAGGCCCTCACGTTGAGCTCCTGGTTCTCATCTGACCCTAGACACACAGCAAGGCCACTGTTCTCATGTGTGCTCAGAGGTTGACGAATAGGGTGACACGATATTCTAATAGGAGCAGAGCTGCACTCTGAAGGGAGAACCCAAAGCTCGTCTTCCTTTAGGGGTGGTGGCTCCCCAATGTTTATGCCATTGACACCAGGATGTGAACTTCAAGGCCCGCTGACCAAAGCAAACGCCTGTCATGTTTGTAGGCAGGGGGATATGCCCAGGTCGGTAAAAATGCTCATTCTTAGAGAGTCTGAGGGTATGATCAGATAAAATTCTATGGGCCAAGACATGTACCCCATGTTAGCTAAAGTGAGGCTGGCTAAACTATGAAGCAGATGTTGCTTCAAAATTCTTGCTGCTACTGAAGAAAACTCACCCAGTGGTGCAGAGAAAGACAAGGTATCAAATTATGGAATAGCCTGAAAAAAAAAATCTATGTGTAGGCAGAGATAGGTATTGGAAAGAGACAGAAGACATGAAATCATCTTCTCCTTTGTTTCTCACCCTTTCTATGATAAACATATCATATTACATAATGTGAACGAATGCTATCTTAAAAAAAAAATGGCCTCAAGAGGTTGACAGGTAAAAGCAGGCAAGCAGGTAAGAGCACACCCCAGGTTCCTCATCTGACTTGGGAGTTGGATGATCCCACTGGGGCCAGCCCCAGGGGGCCATTCTAGGTAAGGGTGAAGACATGGGGTGTCCTGAGGATGACATTGTGTGCTGGGCAGAATGGAGCCCAAGGGATTTAACTGGGAGGACACACCTCTCTGCCCCTGGATATTAACACACAGAAAGGGGAACTTGCCCTCAGCCCTGGCAGCTCTGGACAGCCTGTGGGACTCTGTCTGACCACTGCCTGCAGCCGGCACTGGGTCCATCTGCCACAGAGACCCACCCTCCAGCGATCCAAAGCTCCCCTAGCCCTGCCCCCCAAGCCTATGTGAGCCAAGGTGCCCCTGCCTTCCCTGAGCCTCACAGAGCAGTGGGGAATGGGGAGGTTACTGAGATAAGATCACCAAGGGCACAGGATGCAAAGTGCTACTAGGTGGTAGTCCGTAAGCACCGTGCTGGCTCCCTGCCTCTCGGCCCAGCCCTGGACACTCACTCTGTGGTTCCCCAACACATAGAAGATGTGGCCCAGGAGCACAAGGGAGCAGGCTGTGAGCCGGTTCAGGTCCTCTGCGTTGGACATCTTCAGAGTTTCTCGAAGAAATCGCCTATGTGAGAACAGATGCTGAAGGCCCATCAGGATGCCTTATTGGTAGGAAGAGGCTGCGGCCACCTCAAGGCCCTGAGCAGAGGCCCACCTGTCTTGGTGATAGAAGCCCTGGGCACATGCTGTCACACAGCAAAAACCACCTGGATGGCTAGCCCAGGAGGTGCCAGGTAAGGGGCAACCCGTCCTCTCCCCATACTCACTTGGCCTCATTGTAGCGTCCCTGGAAGAAGGAGAAGAGCCCGCGCACGTAGAAAGCTGCAGCTCGCAGGCAGTGTGAGCTGACAGGAGAGACAGCAGAATACTTTGGTGGGTTTTTTTCGAGTGCAGCAGGTTTATAGGCAGGGAGGGAGGAGCAAGAGGCATCGGGTACATAGGGTAGTTGGGTCCCACCAGCACTGGCACCACCCCAGGAACATGGAAAACGTAAGACAGTAGGTCAATGGGGCACTCAGCACTCGGGTCACCTACCTGACAGGGAAGCTGTGGTCTGGATTGATCCTCTCCAACAAACTATATAGCTGTGGCAGAAATAACAGTTAGGATCATTTTGCATTTTGAAACAGGAAAAAATTCAGCCTCAAATATGCCACTAAATTGACTAGGGCTGCTTGCACCTTCCCAAACCAACCTAAGAGCATCGTGCTCTCAACCCAAATCTCATGCCTGAGTAACCCACAAAGAGTGGGGTCAGAACCTCCAAGGATAGGTGAAGGCACTCCAGAAGACTGCACAAAGCTGTTTACCTCCTCACCCCCTATCTGATGGGAATCACAGCCTCCAATGTAAAGAGTTGGGGTTGGGTCAACTCTCAGCCTTCCCCACATCAAATGAGGGGGACTGGGTGATCAGGGCAGTGGCTCAGTCTCAGCTTTTATATGCTCAGAAGGGCCCAATATGGGAGAGCAAGGTGGTAAGACCAGCCCACATGGGTCTTGTGGGTTGGGGGTGGGGTTTATCGGGAGGTACAGGGATCCTGGGAGGCTCTGATATGCAGCCATGTGACCCATGCTCTAGGTCTCCTCTGGCTGACAAGGAGGGAGGGATAGATGACATGGTTGAAGTGAGCTGAAGCTGCTCCCAGTGTCTCCTATTGCACCTCCAGGAGGCAGATGCTGGGAGGATAAAGACACAGGGAAGCCAGCTCCCCAATTGTGAAGCCATGACCCCCTAAATATGACCCATGGAGTTCACTCCTGGCCCTATGATAACCCTGCCCATTACTTCCTAACCGCTGAAGGGCTTTCTGCTCCCTAGAGCCCAAAACATCCAAACCCAGAAGCTGGGAGGTCAGCTAACTTTTTCATAGACTAAAGATAAAACGAAAGCCATGGAAATGAAAAAATAACTAAATCTCAGATTTGGAGGCAGGAGACCAGGATTGGGAGAAGGTAATTCTAGGGCTGAGGGGGGATCCCAGGGCTGAAGGGAATTTCAGGGTTGAGGGTTGCAGGGGGAACCTGGTGTGAGGGCACTTGTCCTATAACGACAAGCCCTGGGAGCCCCTTACCCCTTTAAAGGCTGGGTCATTAGGACAATCTAGGAGCACAGTGCAAATGGCTGCCTGAGCTGCTGCTCCTCAGAAATGAACATGAGGCCTCACTGACACTCTAGAACAGTCAGGTTGGGGTAGAAGAAACTGGATCTTTTTTTTCTGTGCAATTTAATAAAGCTTGGCTCGCTCTCAACACAGAGAAGTGTTATTTAGCTCGGGAATGTTCCTGTCCTGGACCTGTCTGCCCCTGCATGCCTGCAACTCTGGGTGGGACAGTGCCACTTATTGGAGGGTGAAACTCTGGGGCTGCTGAGATTTGCTGGTGCCCAGGAGAACTCCAACCCCAATGCCCCCGAATAAGAGTTGAAAAGATACCAAACATGAAGCATGTCACCTACTACCTCTTGGTGTCTATTTCCTTCCCGTATATACACACTCGCCAGATTGGTCACGATGAAGGCCCACAACTCCTGGTGGTTGGTGAGCTAGAACAGGACACATTGCTATTAGAGGGCCATGCCAGGCACAGCCACATCACACTGGGGCCACTCAGTGGCACTGGGGCTAATCCGGAATCATTTTAGTCCTTTCATTTCAGACAGACCCCCTTGCCTGCCTCCTGAATTCCAGGAGCATAGAGCTGTTATTTCTCTTCACTCTATAACCATCATCCACGTTAGGAGAAACTTAGGAAACAGAAAAAAAGAAAATCAGCCACCCCCGATCCTGCCCTGAGAACACACTGCACTGTAGTCTATTTTCTGCCTCTTTCTCGGGACTAAGACCCAGATAGTCCCTCTCTCCACACCACACCAGTGACCCCTTGGACGCCAGTGTGGGCTGACACAGCAGAGGCATGTGCTAATCCTGGGGAGGATACCACCAGGAGGGTAACTCAGGCTGTCAGACACCAGAGATGCTGCTGATGACTGGTAGCAGACGGACCGCCGTCCTCAGCTCTTCTTGGAAAATAAGAATGGTGGAGAGAGGGGTCAATCTGAGTAGCCTGAGCACTACCCAAATCCTGCTTCCCAACAGGACTGAGTGAGCACAGCTGTTGGGAGGCTGAAGCTGCCTTGGAAATGCAGCCCCCACCCACAGGACTCCAGCGTGCACTGAGGAGGTCCAGGTCTCCTGAAGTGAGCAAACAGCTCTGGTTTGTTTGCTGTAGGACCACAGGAAAAGCATGTGTTTGGGGCCACGTGGGGTTCGAGTGTGTATCCTGGCTGCACCACTTCCCACATGGCCTGTAGGAGTGCTGTGTGGACTCCCCTGAGGCGCACACCATCAAAACAGCAGCAGCCCCTTGTGGGACGTTAAGATGTGGAGGGAGGGGCTGAGAGAACTTCATAGGGCCATGGAATAACTGCAGGTAACAGGGCAGCTGTGTGAGGGTGTCCTGGTACCACTGCAGCTGGCAGAGTAAGTTGCCTAAGGCCCAGAGGAGTGGGTATGGATGGAAAGGCTGAGAAGGCCATGGGGTGGGCACCTGGTCCACTCTTCACATTATGGCATGCGGCCAGAGGCTCCTGCACAATGCCAAACAAGCAGCAGGGTGGCAGCATCCAAATCCACACAGAGAATCTCAGAGGAGCAGTAATGCCACTGAGCCCAACCCAAGGAATTAAGAGGTCGGGAGACCCGCACAAGGGACAGAACTCCTCATCTGAAAGATGCACACAGCACCCCCACCCCCTCATCTGATGTATCAGCACAGACTCACTTCACATGAGTCATGCAGCCACCCCTACTCCCCAACATCTCTGTCTGGGGCCTTCTCAGGATCCCCAGGGGGAAGGTGTAGCCAGCTTCCTTTTCCTGTGAGGACATGGATGCCAAAATGGGGATGTGCTTATCTGGTCCTGGAATAAGACAGGCAGAACCGGGACCTGGTGCCGGCTATCAATTCCTGGGCCTGAGGTGGGTCTCTCCAGGAGGACGTAACACCAGCTTTCTCCCAGGGCCTGCTGTGACCCTGTCTGAGGCGAGGACATCGCCCCAGCAGACCTCCTTCATGACCCCCAGAGCAACCAGGCTGCCACAGGATAGAATAGACCCTGCTTTGTGTCCCAGGACTTGCCACGGGGGTGGCTCCAGGGAGCTCCTGACCCCTGCCAAGTGACTCCGCATCTTCAGCTCTGACCAGAGCCAAAACCAACCTGGCAGGCTATCAGGTAGGCTGGGTGGGAATCAGGAGTGAAAGAGGCTGAATAGGCTGTGGTACCAGTGGGCACTGGGCTCTCCCTGATGGCTGCCCTCCAGTTGTCCCATCCCATGCTGGCCAAAAGCCTCCCTGCCCACAGCTGTCCCTGTCATACTGTTTTGTCAGTACTGGCCTTGCCCCATCCGAATAGCACCGGACCTGCCCGGGAGAGTCCCGGGTAAATGGCATGTTACTGTCACAGCCGGTGGCAGGCTGAGCGCTGCAGTCGCCCACGGAGCACAGTTTTGTGCAGAGGTTGTCCTCATCACAGACCACGCCCGACTCCTGAGAAGAACCGCCCGCCCCTTGGAGCGAGGGCCGGCACCTTACCCGCAGGGCTGTGGTGAACTGGGCTTCTGCATTGTCCATGCAGTTGACAGAGACACAGTACAGGCCCTGGAAGAAGAAGGTGTCAAGGGTCTGAAGCCATGCAGTTTGCCCAGGGCTGCACAACTAAACCCAAACAGGCCTGATGAGTGACTGCTGAGCCAGCTACATCTGAGCTTTACTCCAGCAAAGGGGCAGAAAAATGGCATGCTTAATTACCCCCTCCTCCCGGGACACAACCCAACTCAGACTTAAGATGCTTATCGGAATAAAGCCCGCTAGAAATATTCTGGATCCTGGCTGGGGCAGCGGTCATGAGATTAGTCACTGGAAGGGGGCCGGGGGCAGGCGGCCTGTGTACTCACCAGCAGCGTATGCAGCTGTGCCGCGTGGTTGGAGAAGAGCCGGGGGGACTGCTGGCACAGCTGGCAGACCTGGGAGATCTGCCAGGAAAGAGCATGTTCAACATCACAAGGCCTCTAACATGGGACCTGGAGTCCCAGCAGCATCTGGGAGACCCCAATGCCGACAGGTATGCCCACATCCTACCTTCCCTGGGGCACAAAGTCCCAGCAAATATGTCTGTCATGAGGGCCAAGTGCAGCCCTGACCTCCTTGAGAATGACGACCCTTGTCTCCCATCTTATCCTCCCTTTCGAACATGTGTCTTAGACACACAGCACCTTCACCCTACTCTGGGCCCCTAACCCCTCTCCAGAAGGTAAACATTAGAGATTATGGATTGGCCAGAGTGCTAGGATCACCATCAGGGGACCCCAAATCCTCAGACTCCATGTTCCTTGGGCATGCAAACTTTTAGGGAAAGTACCACGGATTTCTGTATCATATTCTCTGATCAGTTATGTCCACCAGGATCACCAACTAACAAAGCATACTGAAATGACAAAGTTGGATATTCTGCTGACATACACCAGGCAAATTTACATTCTCCCATGTGACAACTTGAGACCCGGCCGACCCCAACAGCTTTCCCACCCATGTGTGTGGCCTCTGGCATCATTACCTCCTGTAGTGCAGTGGCCTTGTGTCCTGTGACAAGCCTACACATGATGATATGTTCAAGTAGGATCACTTGGAAGGAGGACAGGATAGGGCTGCAGTCAAGCACTGGGGGTGAGAGGTGGGGGTGAGTACTCAAAGGGTAGTTAGAGAAGAGACTCTGGGAGACTGACACAGAGCCTCCTCGGGACTGCATCCTCCCACCTCCCACCACGTCAGCCCCTTGGCTAGCCAGGTCTAAGCCCATTTCCTTTCCTGGGCACTTGCTTAGCACTAGCTCTGTCATCTCATTTGGTGTCCACTGTACCCTAGAGTGAGGGGGTTCATCTCCCTATCCAGGTGGATTGACAGGCTCAGAGCCAGATTTTAGTGTTAGAACACCAGAGTGTTCTAAGAGTAAGAAATCCCTGGAGAGATAGATTTGCCTCCCATCCTCACTCCACTGTGACCCAAGGGAGTGCTCCAGAGCACTCTGGACACAGTGGATTGTAGAAGTGTTGCACTAGCCCAGGAGAGTGAAACTGTGCAACAGGTCTCAGGCAGCAATGAAGGAACTCAGCTCTTGGCTTCCCTGAGAGGTTGTCTTCACACTGGAGCCAGATGGTACCCACAGTCCTTTCCCAGCTCATTGGAGGGAAAGAAGCACCATCACTGTGGGCTTTGGTTCTCTGGGTCTGAAGGTTCCTCTCCCAACAGTACTAATGAGGGTATAAGAAGGAGATGAACAGTTTAACAGGGATGCTGAGCCAGCCAGGGACACATGTGGCTCTGGGGTCCTCCTAATCAAAGTTCCTTGGTCCTACAGGAGGGATTAGTTGGGCATCCAGGAAAAACCCATGACCTCCAGAGGACCTGCTACTGGTCAGGGAGATCTGATTTCTGATCTCAGCCTCACCAAGAGTGATTGACGTCACAACACTGAGAACAGAAAGCAAAAGCAGCCACTGTCTTTTTCAACTGAGCACGCTGTCCAACAGGCGCTGGTTGGGACCCACCAACCCTCACATTCGTCTTGAGCAAAGGGGGGGAGGTTGGGGGGGCGAGGGGGGGGCGTGCTGGGCGGCAGAGATAGCACAAGACCCCCTGCTGGCCAGGGATCAAGGATCAAGTCTAAGCCTGGCCTGCTCTGCTCTGATCTCAGATTGCACCTATCTTACAAATGGGTTAACAAGACCCACGGGGCAGGGACTCATGGTGACTGCTCAGCACTGCTGCCCTTCCAGGTTCTTCAGGCCAGCACAAGAGGTGGCACTCAGGCCATCCACCAGGGGGCGCTGTGGCTATGCAACCTGCTAAGTAGAGCCTGGTCCAGCCCTAGACTTACTCTTGAGCTTCTCCAGCTGCATGAGGGCTTTGTCTGTGTATTTCTGTGCTTTCTCCAGGTAGCCGGCCTGCATGGAGTGCATCACGGTCACCTGGCGACAAGACCAGACAGAGGTGGTCACTGTGACCCTCTTCTCACCCTCTTAGCCACCCTGGACCCAGTTCCCCAGAGACTCACCAGGTAGACGAGTACACACATGTGCTCCTTGGGCAGCCAGTGGAAGAGGTCGGCAGGGTTGCTGGGCAGGATCTCATCATCATGCAGCGTGGAGATGGTCTGGATGCATTGCTGTAGCTGCTTCAGGCACGGCTTCACGCTCTTCACCTGGAGTGGGCCAGCAGCACTACACAACTGAGGGCCTGCCTGCTCCCCCCATGTGCCAGCACTCTTAGGTGCCTGTCCAGCCACTTCTCAGCCCCTTCCTCCCAGGAACCCCTGCTATGCTTATCACTGCATGATGCCCACCCCCAGATTGGTCAGCCAGCTTTCAGGGAACAGGACAGGGCCAGGTAGGTCATCTGTAGGATTGAAGCTTGGCCACAACTCAGTTTTGGGCCCCCATACCAAGGCCTGAGAGAAGCCTGTTCAAAGACTCTGCTCAAGTCACATTTTTACTTTCCTATAGTAACCCCAGGAAGGAAAGGTAGGGCTGGGGCAGCTGGTTATCCTAAGGGGTGGGAAATGGCTCCCTGGGAGTCCTTTAGGCATCAGGGTTTATATAGACTGGCCTCTATTGTGGTAAGCCCTATCCCAATGTCCCTCATAGGCTATTTCTACCGCTATCAGCACCCCATGAAAGTCTGCTCTATAATCCTATGTGTTAGGTGTAGTGCTTGGCCCAACAGGCAAAGCTGGGTGCAGGTGGGGGAAAAGAAGAAGCCCCTTACCAATGGGACACCAACTCGGCACTTTCTGGGGCCTTCAATGCCACTAAGCTCTACCTGTGGCCTTCTAGCACACCAGAGAGGTGTGCACCAGAGCAGCACCAGAGAGGTCCCGCCTTTGGTTGGTCACTGGGACAGGGTGGGGTAAGATGGATGGAGAGAAGATGTTCACCCATGCAGATGCAGCTGCTCCCCAACCACACGAGAATTACAGTCTACTCTCAGATACAGCTGATCCTGTCAGTCCCTTCTCGAATTCCTTAAAGCTGTCATCAGCTGGGGGATGGTAGACAGACACTGCTGGGGTACCTGTTGTGTGCCAGGCACCATGCCAGAATCCTCAGTTTATTCTCATGGATTCCACATACTGTCTTCAACCATCATGCGCCAAGTGGGTGTGTGTGCCACCCTTCCTTCTGCCACAATGCTAGGAATAGGAAACCCCCATTCTCAGAGTGCCTTCTGCCCACGGGTCCAAAGCACTAGTGCCAGACTGTGACCAGGTGTGTAGGAGAAAGTGAGCCCCCGATGAGAGACATGTTGTGTGGCTAGTGACAAGAGGCCACCACAGAGCTGATGTCTTGGCCTAATGCCCATGCACAGCCTGCTCACTCCCCATCAGCCCTCATGTGGGAGGCACTACGTACCTGCCCGGCATCCAAGTAATGAGTCACCTGAAGCACCAGGAAGAAGACGCGCAGAGACTCCTTCTGGATGGGGTTCCCTTGCCAGTTCTCAACTATCTGTCCACAGAGGGTCAGCAGCGGGTGCACTTCCTGTAACTTGCGCTCCATCAGCAGCAGCTGGGGAGGGAGGCGCAGATGCTGGGAGCCCCTCTGGGTACCTGGGTCTGGGCCCATCCAGGGCACCACACAGAGAGGGCACAAAACCAACCCAAGGCTGCTGCTTCTTTAGCACAAATCCCACAACCTGGAGTCTGAGTGTCACTTCTGAACTGAGCAGGGGCACCAGGGCCTCACCCTTGCTATAGCCTGCTGTGTATGAGGTCTGGGCCCCCAAGGGGCTACACTATGCCAAGTGAATGGAGCCTGGCCTCGCCTCCTCCACACCAGCCCCACTCCACCCAGTCTTAACTTACCATTCCTTTGCTGAGCAGGAACAGTGCCCTGGAAAAGAGAGGGTGAGTCAGTCTGTGAGGCTTTGGCACCTCCTGGGATGACCGTGCCACCCCAAAGTTCATGGGGACCTAATGTGCAGCAATCCCCGGTGGTCTGTTTTATTTATTTATAAGGCTTATTCTACTTCATCCTGTTTGATATTCCTCTATTTTTTTTTTTTTTTTTTTGCTTGGTTTAGATGTTCATGAGGCTCAAAAACCTCATGATAAACAGGTGCTCAGAAAGCATGTAGGAGCAGAGTATGGAATGCAAATATGCCACAATTCCACCTTGGCTGACAGTAGAGAGGGGTTCCGCGTCAGTGGATGGCACTGGGCTCACCCCAAGGTGCCCCAGCATGCTGGTGGGAGGCAGGGGCTGCTGCTTTCAAGAATCCCAGCCCATAGGCCCCTAGTTTATTCAACATCAAAATTTCTGTCTCACCAGTGTTGGCAGAATCAAGTAGGTGCCATTCTCCCCATTTTCTGGGTTGGGAGACTGAGGTGGGGAGGTCAGTCACACAGAAAAACAGATGTCTATGTTCCAGGATACCACGCCATTCTCTGTTGTTACCTCATGGCAGGCAGACCCTAGAGTCTACCTGCCCATTGTCCAGCCATCAAAATCTAAAGGCTGGGAACTTTGTATTAAGGTTCCCATGGTGTCACACACGTTATCACCCTAGGTCAGAGGTTCTGGGCCAAGTGACCTGCAGCTACTGTGCCCTGATGGAGCCCACCCAGGCCGTCTGTCTACAACAGCACAGAAGCCTGGTCAGGAGACACTCTTGAGTGAATATGCATAGTGTTCAGCTGTCCCTATGCCCTGTAGAGCCTAAGTATCACCACAAACCCAGTGACAGCTATAGCACAAAGGGGGCCAGTGTGTGTGACAGATGCCCTCTCAGGGTGGCCAAGGGTCCAGGACAGCCTTAGGATAGCCAAGTGCTCCTATGGGCACTTTCAAGTCTAGAGTTCAGAGAACAGAGTTGGGGACAGTTTTTTCCCAACAACTCCATGGCCTAAGATCAGTCCCCAGGAAAGGGAACTTTACAAAACCCTAATGCATACAACAGAATAAAAGCCCCATTGCCTGGTACCTGTCTACTGCAAAGCTCTTTAAGGGGAAAAAAGAGACAGACTGGAGGCCTTCACAGAGGGTACATAATGAAGCACCAGTGGCCTCTGACCCCAGAGCACCAGTCTCCAGACTGCGGTCTAAGCAGTTCTGTGGGTAACATGAACATATGTCCCCTCTTTTATACAAAGGCCCACTTACTCTGTCTCCTATTGTACACCCAAGCCCTCCTCAATGAACCCTGAGCAGGGACACTGGGGTTGCCCATAGGCACTGCCAAGCAGACCCTCTGGGAGCACTGTCCTTGCATCTGTGGGGACCAGCCCAGCACATCATATGAGTACTTTTCATTTTAAGAGATACTAGATTCAAAAACAAAACAAAACAAAAAAAAAAAGAAAGAGAGAGATACTAGATTCATGCTAGCACTGAGAAAACAGGCTGCGTTCCCCTGGTCAGTCAATTCTCCCCTCCCAACTTCATGAATCAATAGGGCAAGAGATGTCTCGTGTTGCCTTAATCTGCATGTTTTTTACTATATGCAAAAGTGATCCTCGTTTCAGGACAGAATGCCAATGCTTTTTATTGTCCAGAACAAGACAGCCAAGCCATTTCCAAGTAAGAGGGAGAGGGGTGTGGACAGAGGTGCCTACCGTGTGTACTCAGATCCCACAACTCTGGCATACTCGGCCCCTACACCCAGGAGGTCGCAGGCTGACACCAGGTCCTTCTCAAGTGTATGCAGTTGCTAAAGAGGAGAGAACAATGACACTTGCTTTACAGTACATAGTACCTGACCTTAGTGCTCTGCTGGTAGCTTAAAAGTGAACCTTCCCCACATACCAACAAAATTGTCTCAGGGTCAGTTTTGAGCTACATCAACTAAATTATTTCATCACGTTAATTGCTTTGAGTATAGAACTCCTCCTGGTCTACAGCATACTTTGTTTAAGCTTCCTGGCTCACACAGACAGCAGTTAACAGGCACAGACCCCCAAGATTTTGTGAGTGTATCGTGTGCTTTGCAGATCATCTTTGGGGGCTAGTCACTAGGGAGGCAGCCAGGGATAAGTGTCTACAGCTGTTTCAAACAGAAAAGCCTTAATAGGTTCAAAGGAAGATACACTTGCAGGGCCTTGGTCAGGAGCTTGGGCTCCTGCATGCACGCAGCACCCACCAACACAGGTGACTTACAGTTTGGCTGCATAGGCAGGTGACAGAGCTATCATGGAGGGTGGGCAAGGGCAGCCTGGTAGGCAGGCTGGTTCTGAGACAGGAGAGACTGGAGGCCAGCCAATGAAGGGGAGGTAGAGCCCAGAAAAAAAGAATATGCCTCACAGTAGAGCCTACCCATCCTCTCTCCTGACCCCTAGTTGGCAGCCTCTCCACTGTAGTCAGAAGGCCCAGCCTGAGAAAGCCCACCACCACTGGAGTAGTCTCAGAGCACAGAGACCACCTATGTCTGGGGAACTGAAGGGAGGCCAGGTGGGGGACTTTCATGGAGTCTAGGCTTGACTCAGCCACTCATTGCCTGATAGGGAATCAGTCCCTTGGAATCTCAGCTCAGCTTTTACAAAACACAGTGGGCCACTAGCTAGAAATGTTCCCCAAATTTAAATGAACACAGGTCAAAGGAAGCACCAGAAGGGAAGAGAACACGAAGACAAGGCCCTGTGTTGGTCCCTATGGTGATGGACACTCCCACCATCACCCTGGGTGCTGATGGGGGAGTGGGGGAGTGTCTTGCTGAGGACAGAGGCTAGTTAGCAGGTAAAAGCAACATCCCTATGTCCCCACCCATTCAGTGCAGCAGCCTGAGGGGAGCCTGTGTGTCCTGGAGTTTATTATTTGTACTTGGGCGGGTCTGCCCCAAGGTCACAGCTCCTGCAGAGCACCCATGTTTCTTGGCTAGGCCCAGTACTCACAGCAAGCTGGAAGAGCAGGCGGCAGTGCCAGTATGGAGTCTGCTGTGAGATCTGGATTGCTTTCCGCAGCAGTGGCTTTGCTGCGTCTACAGAATTCTGAAAGGAAACAGTCAAGTTTGGGGAGGAAAAAACAAGCCGGCAAGCAAGCTGGATTCCTTATGTAGCAGCTGTGGCACCAGAAGGCCACTCCTGTTCATGCTCACCAAAGGAATTGTGAGTTGCCAATTTACTTTATTAAAAGAAGAAAAGACTTTATTGGACTCACTCATTGGCTGGGAAGTTTTTGCATTGCTCTTAAAATAACTCCTCACTGAACTAAACTGGAAACTAGCTTTAGTCCAAAATCCTGAACAGTCAAGTTAGACAAATTGCCATCTTTCCTGTTCTGCAACCAGAGAGAGGGGCCAGGGATGTGAACCATGCACACCTTGCTACTCAGGGAGCCTCATGTGTGGCTGCTTAAAGGAGGGAAAGGTGATTTCCAGCTATGCCTGAGATTAGAAACCAAGTTAAGAAGGCATACAGATTTGCTAGGAACAAGGAAACCTAGGAATAAGGCTATTTTCCAATAGTCTTTGGTAGAAAGATTTTGCTGGCTTTCATTAGCAAGTGATGACCCGTGGATGCTCTATGCACAGTATAGGAAGTAAAAAAGTAATGGAAAGCATTAAAAGCAAGAAGGCAGTCCACTTCCGAGCCCCAGTTTGCCACTGCGCCTTTGCTATATAGGGAGAGTGACTTTGCTTTCAGAAACCTTCACGTGTTCTTACCTCTTGACAGTATAACTCGGACAAAAGACTTGCTGCTTCAAATTTAACATCTTCAAACTGCTGGATCTAATAACATCCAGTTAAGGAAGGAGAGATACAGCAAAGAGGTCAGTTTCAAAGGCCACAACTTGGGGTTCTTACATTGCAGAAGCTGGCGGAACTGGAACATTCCCGCCTGCTCTGAAACTTCAAGTTCACCTACTCCTCTAGCAATCCCCATGGTTGGTGCCAGCTGGGTGTAGAGCTAGATGACAGGGTACAAAGAGAAACATGGCATCCTGGGAGAGGATGTTGGTCTGTAGGGGTAGCCACAATGAAGAAGGGATTCTTCAGGTGAGGCAAAGCCTAAATCTTTGTGGAGTGCTTCATGGGAGGATTCAAATTTACAGTACAATCTTGGTGGGTGGTTTTTTTTTTTAATGGAGCTTTCCTTAAAGGGAATGGTACCAACAAGAAAAGGATACTTGCTGTGATATCAACCACTGAAAAGAAAAAGAAAAAAGGATTAATTTTCAGCTAAATACTTGGTGCCTACTTGCTGGTTCTACTTTGGGGTTTACACAGATTGTCCTGTCACCAAAAGCTGCAGGTGTTAAGTGAGAAGGTGGCCTGTTTGGCCTGAAAAGGCAGGCTTACTTTCTCTGCAATCCCACAACCAGAGTGCAGCTGAGGGAGAGAAAATGAGTACCTGCTCCCCTATGGACAGGAGTCTTCTATCTTGTCAGCCCCCAAGTCAGATTCAGAGCCCCCTTCCTACCATAGCAGAGACACTCCAGAAGGAAGTGTGCTGAAAGCTCCTGTGTACCACTCACTGCAGTACACAGATAGTCGGAAAAAAACATCATACAAGGAATCAATTACAACTGGAGAGTGGGTCTGGAGGTGTCAGTCCTTCCTGGAAGAAATGACATTTAAAAGATGCTTGGGAGGCACCTGAGTGGCTCAGTGGATGGAGTGTCTGCTTTTGGCTCAGGTCGTGACCCCAAGGTCCTGGGATTGAGCTCCACATTGGGTTCCTGGCTAGGTGGGAGCCTGCTCCTCCCTCCTGCTTGTGCTCTCTCTCAAATAAATAAATAAATAAATAAGCTTGAAAATGAGCAAAGTTAGCCTGAAAGTGGAAGCAGGAGTGCTCCAGGAAGGAGTGGTATGTACAAACATGGCCAGGGGGTAGCAAGGATGGTTCTAAGACCTGAGCTCACTGTCCTACCCTCTGCTGGCATGCACACCAGCACATGACATGCTCCTCCCTGGGGACTGCTGTGCCCTGCAGCTCCATGTTCCAACAGGAGGTGGCGGTCAGGATGTGTGTGGGCAAGTCCACTACATGAAAGACACCAACCATGCTGTCAGACCACCTAGGACCCAAGCATACACCAGATGCTGTTCTTGCCAACCCACTCATCCTACAGACATTCACAGAGCCTTGCCAATTGCTGGCAGAAAGATTCAGAGCAAAACGGAAGACCCTGACTCACCATGCTCCGTGGGAGAACAGTGTGTGGGAGGGGATGATGCCTGGGGTTGAGCCCTGAAGGGTGAGGTGTCTCTAAGCAAAATGGAGTGTAAGGTGCTCTGGGTAGAGAAGAGCCTAGGAAAAAGGCAGAGGCCCAGGAAGCTTAGGCTGGAAGGCCCAATGATATCTGGGCCATTTGTGTGGCAGCACTGCCTATGAATGAGAATGCCCCAACATCATTCCTGGAGCCTTTCCCAGTCAGAGGCATAAAACAGAAGCACCCAATCAAATCTGGGTTTTAAGAATACCTAAAGGCAGTAAAGGGAATGTGAAAGGAGGAAGAGGGCCCATAGAGTTGCTGGTCTTAGGGCTAGAGATGCCTCTGGGCCAAGGGTGAATGGTGGCCCAGGAAGTCAGAGGCAGGGAAAAGACTGAGACTCACTGCCTGCAAAACACAAGTAGGCCAGGAGGGGGCACTGTGGGAGAGGCAGAGAGAAACAGAGACCACAACTTCCAGCACCACTGGGCTCCTGACTGACACACATTCATGTGCACACACACAGGGCCCAGGCAAAAGGCACTCTGCAGCCAGCTTGAGTGTCCCCTCTCAAGGACCCCCTTGTAGCAGGGACAAGAGGGGCTCAGGGTCCTCACGGGGAGGAGCCAGCTTCAACCACACAGGTGATGTCAATGCAACTGGTAAATACAGAAGTCAGAGTGTGCTTTCTACAGAAACCACTACTCTACACAGGGACGGTCAGGGCAGTGAGAGAAGCTCCTGAAGGCTTCCAGTTGGAAGGAGATGGGAAACCAGGGGAGGAAACTGTGTGACTGGGGACATGGTTGGGCCAGGAGTTGTGCAGGAGTGGTCCCATGTCAGGGAGAGTCAGTCACTTTCCCAAGACTGTCAGTCAAACAACTGCCAGACAGACATAAGACTTCACTTCTGTATCTTGCAACATAAATTCACAAACCAGAAACATAGACACATCAGAAAATACACCTTACAATTAAATATATAGAATACCTTATCTAATGGTGCTACTTTATTCAAAGTTGCTAACTGACCCATATGTTTTACTATGCAACACTAAAAAATAGGTATTAGGGACGCCTAGGTGGCTCAGTGGTTGAGTGTCTGCCTTCAGTTCAGGGCATGATCCCAGGGTATGGGGATTGAGTCCCTCATTGGGCTCCCTGTGGGGAGCTTGCTTCTTCCTCTGCCTATGTCTCTGCCTCTCTCTCTCTCTCTCTCATGAATAAATAAAATCTTTAAAAAATAAAAATAAGTAAAAAATAGTTTTTGTCTCCTTCCTTACGATAGGAAAGAAGCCAAAGCAAGAGATCTCACTGCTGGGCAACCTGCAGGTGCGGGACAGGGATATAAATTACCAGAAGTCCCTGGGGTTACCTTGGGACTCTCAGGGAAAGTAAGGGTCACCACAGGGCCAGCACAAGCCATGAAGGGTGGATAGGATAAAAGAGCACATCTCTCATGCCTGGAAGATTCCATCCAGGGCTGACAGTGTTTGAAGATTTCTTATTACCTCAGAATCAAAATAACCTGTGTTTTTTTTTTTTTTTTTTAAGATCGGCTTTTAAATCATCAAAATGTGTAAAAATAGTTATGGACTGCAACTCTTTTCGGATGTAAGTACAGTACTTAAGAGCCAGCCTGCCTCCTTCTGCTGTGTGCCCTTGACTATGAGAAACCCCCTGTCAACACTGTCATTAGCAAGTTGGAAGTGGTCTCTATCTCATGGGTTTGTTGAGGATTCAATGAGATAGTGTCTCTGAGAAGACCACATGCAGAGCCTGGCATGTAGAAGGTGACAACAATACTTGAGTGATTTCTAAGCAGGAACAGGAAGAAATCAGAGGTTGGAGGGGAGGCAGCAGGACAAGTTGGTGGAACCGTGAAAGGATGGTTCCTAGACAGATTTCACATCCTGAAGTCAGAGGAGGCTCCGAGAGTGAGAGTGAAGAAAATAGAAATGAAGACAGGAGGAAGCACAGATCACTCTTCCATGAAAATGCTTAATGCCAAACTCTGAAAATACAGCTTTTGCACAAGGTTTTGCTCCCAGAGATGGGATATGCAATTTGGCAGGACATGATGCTGAAGGATAAAAGATATACTCCAGCCATGCCTGTTGATGAAAGGCTGAGAACTAAGCCCTTTGGGGCCTGAAGAAGAGAAAGGAAGCATTTAATCACTTGCTGAGAAGGTAAACCAGATATTCTCAGGGTAAACCTGGAAGCAGAATTAACAAGCATCTAGATGGCACAGTTTGGAGCTGCTTTCTAAGTCAGGGAGCAAAACTACCATTAAAGAGCATCTCCATTCCGAACCCAAAGAGTAAGCAAACATGGCACTGACACGAATATTACAGTGAGAAGAAACCAGTGTATAAAGAAAGACTACCTGGGTAATAAAAAATAATGAACAATTCATTGTAGAGAAGTAGCATTTATTCCTCTCTAGCTTTCAAATCAGCGATGTTTAAATTTTTTTTTTTATTTTTATTTATTTATGATAGTCACACAGAGAGAGAAGCAGAGACACAGGCAGAGGGAGAAGCAGGCTCCATGCACCGGGAGCCCGACCTGGGATTCGATCCTGGGTCTCCAGGATAGCGCCCTGGGCCAAAGGGAGGCGCTAAACCGCTGCGCCACACAGGGATCCCAAATCAGCGATGTTTAAGATGATGATGCATTTTCTAGGCCAAGGGATAAAAAGAAACATGATCAAAAGTTTAGTTAATGGGGGGCAGCCCCGGTGGCTTAGCAGTTTAGCGCTGCCTTCAGCCCGGGGTGTGATCCTGGAGACCTGGGATCAAGTCCCACGTCAGGCTCCCTGCATGGAGCCTGCTTCCTCCCCGCCCCACCCCACCCCCCGCCATTTCTAACAAATAAGTAAAAAAATCTTAAAAAAAAAAAAAAGTTTAGTTAATGGCGTATAGATACACAACTAAGTACAGACACGTAGATTCTCTTGATTCCACAGAGGATGTGTAAATGACTAAAATGGAACTGTCTGCTGGAAAGACAGCATGAAAATAAGGCAAGAAAAGACTGAAAATGCAAACAAGAGCAGGTGTGTAGCAAGAGGAAAGCCAAGGTGAAAATGAAATGAAAAGGAACACAGTATCAAAGAATCTGCAGAAAACAGCTACACAAATTCTCTAGCCAAGAGATTTCTGAGTAAAGCAACATCTCTTCTAATCCTGAACTATTTACTCCAGGAGTTGAGCAGCCAAGAATCCTAATGACACACACACACCACTGCTAAAACTATAATCTAAAAGGGGGAGACTCTCAGGTGAAGTGTTCAGTCATGTGCCACAATAGCTACAGGAGTTGCTGAGCAGATCGAGGGGAATGAAATAGCCAGCAGATGATTCAAGGGCTTGCAAGGGCCAAAGAGACCAACAGATGAGACCTCAGAGAACGCTGTTGAGCAAAGAGAGAAACATCCTCCATACCTCTGATGGAAACACTGAACACATGATTCTTTCAAAGTTGATAGAATGGATGAAGTTGGTGGGTAAGCAGATAATACCTTCCTTCTACAAAGTTTACAAATGCAGTTGAGGCAATGAGACACTGATGGAAGCAAAAACAGGGTAATCTAACTTTATATTAAAAAAAATTGATTACCAAGGAGGTTGGGGGTTTCTCAGAGAGAAAACAGAAGAGATGGTAAGAAGGAAACCAAATGTGGTGGTAAGTGAGGAGGCCCATTGAAAGTTTTACCTGAAGCACTCAAAAGTTACAGAAAATTAGTTCAGAAAACAGCATGAGGAATGATCAAGGAGAAAACAGTCACAAAATGTCTATCCCTCTGTGTCTCTCATGAATAAATAAAATCTTTAAAAAAATGCTTTTTGATATTCTGGGTTGACTCCCTAATAAGAAATGGAAACCTATTTGGCCATTTGCTCTTCAGGACTAGAAACAAACCACTAATAAAAGAAGAACGTATTATAATTTTTTTTGTTGAGTGAACCTGGGAAAGGAACGAAGTTGACAGCAGCCTGAGTGTGGGGAGGGGGGGGATCACAGGACTAACAAAGAACGAAGATTAAAGAAACATGCTTGTGTTGCAACACAATAGGAAATTACATACAATTGCAGAAGAAAACAGCATGGAGAAAAGCACTTTAACTGAAAACTGGACAAATTCCTAGCTAGGGATGCAACTGACAGGAAGGAAGGGATTTCCAAGTACAATGTCAGTGTGAGCTAAAGAGGGGGACCTTGTGGCTGTGTGGAAAACCCCATAAGATTCAGGGTTCTGTAAAATCAAGGGAAGGCACTTCACAAGCATAATGGTTTAAATTATGGATCTAGAAGCCCAGCGGCTCCAAGGAAGCAATCTGAGGCATGGCAGCTTCCCCTCCACAGCACTGGGTAGGCAAAATGTGACAATACATACAACTATGAACCACTGCTCAAAAAAAAAGGACTGAATGACCCCCCAAGACAAGGGAAGAGGGTGGCAAGATTTGTTGTTAATTCAGAGAAGGGAGAGCTTCAGGACCCCAATTCACTGAAAGCATTGGGCCATGAGGCCTGAGCAGTCAGTCTCCAACATGCCCACACCCAGGGAAGTCTGGGGCTCCATTTGATCTCAGCCTCATCACTGCCCAGGAGAGACCTTACACCAACTGGTCACAGCTCAGGCATCTCTTGGGATTAACCTGACATCCTGAGTCGTTCTCCAGGTTTGCTTTCCCCATCCCATTCACGCTTGCTCAAATGTCACTCCTACAGATAGACTTTCCTCACTACGTCTGCCAAAAAAAAGCTCCCCATCAACTCCCATCTCTTCACCTTGGATCATATTTTCCATGGCTCTTCTATCATTGCCTAACCTTTTACTACACATTTAACGTTTGTCTCCTTCACACAAAAAAACATAAGCTCATGTTGACAGGGACTATTTTAGTCATCACTGATCTACAGCACCTAGAATAGAGCTTGGCACCTGGTGTGAACTGAATAAATATCTGCTGAATGAAGAGAAGAAAAAAAACTTCATAAAAACCATAATGACTTATTGTCTAGGCACTGAAGTTGCCGATCCTGAGCCCAAATTTGAGACAGTTTTGTTAATAATTTGATGTGTAGCTTTGGGCAAATCACTTCATCTCTCTAGACCCATACTGCCTCACTCCTAAAACAAGGAAGGTGATCAAGCAAAGACTAAAGTCCCCTTCCAACTCTTTACACTCTTTGATATTCTCCCAAAGGTAATTCATGACTAGACATAGGTGGGCTGGGATTTACCTCAGATGAATACACTTTAAAAACTTAAGTTGATTTTTTTTTTTTTTTAAAGAAATCTCTTAAGCCAAATTAAGGCCAGGTAAACGGCAAATGGAGGCCTGGTCTGACAGAAGCACAGCGTTGCTATGACAAGAAACAATGCCAACGCCAGAAGGGGCACAATGACAGCCACTTTCCCACATTCTTTGAAGCACCAAAATCCCACAAGTCAAGATAGGGGGATGAGGTCTCTCTTCTGAAGGGAATAGACTAACGCATGGTGGGAGGAAGAGAAGTCACCATGGATACAAAGAGAGCAAGAGCTTGGAGATTTCCCCCCCCATCCCACCCCACCCCATGGTAGAAAATGGTTCTGGAACATAGGCCCCCCTCAGTTCTGCCTTACAGGATTTTAATTTCTTTTCTCTGAGCCTCTGCCTCCCATCTATGACACCTTGCATTAGGGATAGAGGCACAATACCCTCCAGACACTTATCAGACTTCCAGGTCCAGGGAGAGGATGCTTCCTAGGTTGCCTGAGAGACCAAACTTAAGATTTTCAAGGGATGCCTGGACTGTCACCTTGGCCCTGCCCTATCCTGAGTCACTTCAGGAGGGAGCGTTCAAGCTGATGCTCACGGGGCTGAGCCCTGAGGAGCTCGAAGCTGCAGGACCCACTGGCCGATCTGGTGGCCTTCCCATAGGCACCATCAGATGATACTCTCCTGAAATCCTGGAGAATCTGGGGACCCTACTGTTCCTGATAAGAGACAACTCTCCAATACCCTGAGCGGGGTCCTGGGGCCCTGCCTGTCACTAGGGACGCTAAGTAAGGTACAGAGAGAGGCCCTCGGGTCCCCTGAGAGGCTGGCGGCTTCGGGGTCCTGCTGCTCGTGCGGAAGTCGCGCCCCAGGTACCCGAAGAGGGGCCAGACGGCCCCTGCCCGCTGGGGTCGCAGTCCGTCAGCCCAGGCCCCGGAAAGAGCCCGTGCCTCCTCCCTCGCGGCCGGGTCCGCGCTCACCGCCTTCTCCAGGTGGCTGCGCGCCTGTTCGCTGTTCTTGGTGTGGTGGTAGAGCACGGAACCGAGCTGTAAGTGCGTGCGGGCCTCGATGCGCTGCGGCGGCTTGAAGGGGAACACGGCCTGCAGGCAGTGCACACACAGGCGGATCTTGGGCGGGCTGGAAGTGCGGAAGTGCTCGGCGAAGCCCAGAAGCGCCAGGTACCACGACTCGGCCGCCTCAGCCTGCGCTGCCTGGGCCGCCGCCGCCTGGGCCGCCGCCGCCGCTTGAGCCGCCATTTTGGCCTCCACAACAACAAGCCGCCGCCACAGGGAGGCGGAAGCAGGCGCGCGGGGCGGGGCTGGGCCCTTCTCACACCTCTCGCGAGAGCTCCTGCATAGAGCATTCTGGAATATGTAGTTCGTCTTTGGAGCGGCTGCGGTTCCGGGGCAGTGTGCGAAAAGTCGATGCCCTTTGGTCCGCGGGACTGAGAACAGAGATTGCCAATAGACTGAGGTTTGTTTTCCTTGGGAAAAAACCCCAGGTATCTACTCAGCGGCGGGACTTGCTTGACCGTCACGGACTACATCTCCCATCAGGGCATGCGTACTATAACAAGGCTTCTCAAGTGGCACGGGAGCATTGTGGGATTGGATGAGTCTCAAGATGGACAACCGGGATGTTGCAGGTAACAGCCCCCGCCTACCCTCAAGCGCCGGTCTGGGTCCGCCGCGCTAAACGTCCCCGTTTCGTTCTCTCGGGTCAGGCTCGACCCACCGGCCCCTCGCCTCAGCCCTTAGGGCGTTCCAAAGCGGCGGCTTTCTGCATCTTCCCCGTCTCCCGAGACCCCAGACTCAGTTGCTGCCCCCACCGCCTGGTTTGCCCGGCATTCCGTAGAGGCCGTCACTGGGTCGGCCCTGCTCTCCCTTTCCGAAATAATCGCCTTCAGGACTGCTTAGAGCTCTGCTCCCTGAAACAGCAGCAACCTTGGACCGTCCAGCTCCCCCCTGTTCGTAGCAGCTGCTGTCTGGCCTGTGTCAGCTTTCTGAAAAAGCTGCTTTTTCTAACTGGTCTAAGACTTTTTTTTTTTTTCGGTGTTTCGAGCCCCACCCCCCACCCCCTTTACCTCAAGCCTTGCCTTTCCCTCTCTCCCAACCCTAGCTCCCCTTCACCCCAGCCTGGGATACATTCACCCATTCAGCAAATACTGTGTGCCAAGCACTATGCTGGGCGCTGGGGATGCAGTGGTAACCCAAAAGGGTCTTGCCTTCCTGAAGGTTACTTTCTACTGGGACGTCAAACAATGCATCAAGAAGAAATATTTGCAGAGACACAGGTATAATGATGTGAGAGCATGGGAGTGGAGGCTGCTGATACTGGGTGGCCAAGGAAGCCCTTTTTGAGCAGAACACATTTGAGATGGGGAGATGCCATCTATGGGAAGGCCTGGAGGGTAGCTTTCCACGCAGAGGGGAGATAGCAAGTGCAAGTCTTTGTGGTGCGATGGGCTTGTCATTCTGAGAATGTCAAGAATGAAGTGGAAGTAAGAAAGGCAAGTCCTTTCCCTGAAAATCAACTTACAGAATTTGGATTTTATTCTGAGTCCCATGGGGAGCCTCTGAGATCTCTTCTCCATCTCTGCACTTAACACCCTCACCCGAAGACACCATCATCTTTTACTTGGAGCCAGCAAGCCTTCTCATTGGTCTCCTTGCTGCTGCCATGCACTCTCCAAATAGTAGTCAGAATGATCTTAAAAATACTGTTGGTCAGGTTAATACTACTCTGTCACTCCCTAGAGCCCTTTAAGTAAAACCTAGATTCCTATCTTAAATCTTTTTTTGTTGTTGTTTAATTTTATTTATTTATGATAGTCACACAGAGAGAGAGAGAGAGAGTTAGAGACATAGGCAGAGGGAGAAGCAGGCTCCATGCACCAGGAGCCCGACGTGGGACCCGATCCCGGGTCTCCAGGATTGCGCCCTGGGCCAAAGGCAGGCGCCAAACTGCTGCGCCACCTAGGGATCCCTAGACTCCTATCTTAAACCTGTACCTCCATTCCTGGAACAGTCCACTCTGGCCACACTGGGTCCTTGCTGGTCCTTGTATATCAGGCTTCTTTTTGCCTTCGGTTTTTGTGACTGCTCCTTATTCTGCCCAGATAGCTCCCAATGTGGCTTTTCAGGAGGCTGGCCCTTTATCTTTTTGGTTTCAGTTTAAATATCTTCTCTTCTAACATTTATTTTCTGGCTGCCTTAGCTGTATAAGGTGCTTCTCTATTATTCTTCTAACCCCTTTTTTTGGTTTCTAGCAAAGAGCTCTTACTACAATTTTCAATTTTGTAGCTACTTTTTGGGTGTAAGTCTATTGCCTTCTTAGCCCAAGGTGAGACCCACATGGGCAGAGACCCCTTCTCTGGTTGAGCAGAGCGCCTAGTACATAGCTACGTAAATGTTCACGGAACAAATGAAGGAATAGATGTTTGAATGTCAGTTGATGCAGGCAGCAGCAACTGGGCTGCTCCTGTAACGGCTGCTGGACATGTTTGTGGAGTAAAGATGATTTCTGATAATGCTTTTTTTTTTTTCTCCTTAGGAAAGGCTAACCGGTGGTTTGGGGTTGCTCCTCCCAAGTCTGGAAAAATGAACATGAACATCCTTCACCAGGAAGAGCTCATTGCTCAGAAGAAACGTGAAATTGAAGCCAAAATGGAGCAGAAAGCCAAGCAGAATCAGGTGGTCATCAGCCCTCAGCCCCCACATCCTGGCGAGTAAGTGCCCCCCTGCAGCTGGATTCAGTCTTAGAGGGTCCCTGGCAGAGGGTTTTGTGTTCAAGAGCAATCAGGGTATTCTTGCGCCTGGCCACAACCTGATGAAGCAGGGAATGACACAGATGCTCTCTTTCAGGAGGCTCAGGGGTAAGACAAATGAGGGGCTTGTGGGAGCTCAGAGGAAGGCCTTCCTGTATTCACGAGTTATTTACTGCTGACCACCTGTGGGCTAGGGGCCAGAAACGTAGCTCAGAACAAAAATCCGGACTCCCATCTCCACCCTTACAGGGCTTACAGTCTACTAACAAAGGGGGTGTCAGTTCTACCCCCAGAGCTGCCAGTGGGTAACATGAGGCAGCATGTTCCTTAGTGCAGCAGCCAGTGTGGGGGCCCAGCAGAGGCTCTACGTTTTCAGAGCCAGCCCATTGAGGAACCAGGGAAAGTCCTATCTAGCAAAAGGCAGGAAGGGAAGAGAGCCCTTGTGTGTCAGGTGGCTCAAGCTGTTTGGATCAAAGGTGTTTCAAAGCCAAGCAGGAGGTAGATCAGGCACAATTTCCTCCTGCCTGTCCTGAGAAATGCTCAGGGCACCCAAGAATTTTGAGCAGGGGTGGTCTGATTAGGATGACAAGATCAAAGAATTTCAGGCTGGAGATTGACAGAGGTGGGCCCCTTCCTCTGGGGTCTAAAGCATGAAATATGTTAAACCCTCTATAAAGCTGTCCCAGCTCCCACCTTTTCTAAGAACCTGTGGCATCTCATTGAGGGCAGGACTTAGGGCTTATTTTTATGGAAACCCGGAGCCTGGGATCTCCGAGGCATTCATGAATGTGGGGACTATATATGGAGTGATCTGTCAGTCACTGTGCTCATGGGCTGTCACCTGAGGGTTATGAAAAGCCTTGCACAAAATGGGAGAGATCTGTAGATGTGCTTCCAAGTATATCTCTTGGAAGCAGCTGGATGCTAGCACCAGGATCAGGCAGCTGAAAGGGAGCATCAGGTGAGTGGGTGCATAATACAGGTAGCTTTGAAAATAAGGTTCTTTTCTTTTCTTTTCTTTTTTTTTTTTAAGATTTTATTTATTTATTCATGAGAGACAGAGAGAGAGAGAGAGAGAGAGAGAGAGGCAGAGATATAGGCAGAGGGAGAGAGAGAAAGAGAGGGGGGGGCAGAGATAGAGGCAGAGGGAGAAGCAGGCTCCATGCAAGGAGCCTGATGTGGGACTTGATCCTGAGTCTCCAGGATCACACCCTGGGCTGAAGGCGGTGCTAAACTGCTAAGCCACCCGGGCTGCCCAAAAATAAGGTTATTTTCTTTTTTTTTTTTTTTTTTTTTTTTTTTTTTTTTTTTTTTTAAGGTTATTTTCTTAACAGTAAAAGCCTAGAACAACAAGTGTTAGAATTTCTTACTGAATAAATGAACATTCAGGTTGCCTCAAGATAACTGTTTTATTATATTCCCTTTGCATGTCTTTGCTTTGTTTAACAAAGTTGTGATAAGTTTCATGTACTATGTCCCCCTCAACTTTTTTTTTTTTTTTAATTTTTATTTATTTATGATAGAGAGAGAGAGAGAGGCAGAGACACAGGCAGAGGGAGAAGCAGGCTCCATGCACCGGGAGCCCAACGTGGGACTTGATCCCGGGTCTCCAGGATCGCGCCCTGGGCCAAAGGCAGGCGCCAAACCGCTGCGCCACCCAGGGATCCCCTCCTCAACTTTTTAAAAGAAAAGCTTTTCCCTGCATTAGAACTCTTTTTTTTTTTCAGTATATACATATTTTATTATTTTTTTAAGTTTTTTAAGTTATTTTTTATTGGTGTTCAATTTGCTGACATATAGAATAACACCCAGTGCTCATCCCATCAAGTGCCCCCCCCCCTCAGTGCCCGTCACCCAGTCACCCCCACCCACCTCCCTTTCTACAACCCCTTGTTCATTTCCCAGTTAGGAGTCTCTTATGTTCTGTCTCCCTTTCTGATATTTCCCACTCATTTTTTCTCCTTTCTCCTTTATTCCCTTTCACTATTTTGTATATTCCCCAAATGAATGAGACCATATAATGTTTGTCCTTCTCCGATTGACTTATTTCACTCAGCATAATACCCTCCAGTTCCTGCATTAGAACTCTTTAGCTCCATCATAGATTTTAAGTTTTATTCTTATTTAGATGTAATTATTATGCCACAAAATTAATTTTTTAAACTGTATAATTTTGTGATTTTTTTTTTTTTGTTATATTCACAGCAGCCATTTGGTATATTCATGCAACCGTCACCACTATCTAGTTCTAGAACATTTGTATCATCCCAAAAGGAAACCCAATACCCATTTGCATTCACTCCCTATTTCCTCCTTCCCCAGCCCCTGGCTGCCCCTAATTTACTGTCTTTGTGGACTAACCTATCCTAGATATTTCATGTAACATTCAGCCTTTTGTATTTGGCGTCTTTTCCTTGACATAATGCTTTGAAGGTTGTTCACTTTTTAGCATGTGCCAGGATTTCATTCCTTTTTTTTTTTTTTTTTTATTTCATTCGTTTTTATGGCGAAATAATATTCTATTGTGTGGATGGACCCCATTTTGTTTGTGTATTCATCAAGCCATTTTTAATGGCTGCATAATATCCTTTACTATCTATTAATGGATGGTTTTCAAGTGGGATTCATTTGCTATCTTGCTGCTGCCCTGAAGCACTTTCTTGTCTTTGGTTATCCTCACCTTCTTTCTGCCCCTCTCGAGGGAGATACTTACAGTTTGAGGACAAGGCCAGGGTTGCCAGAGTCTACACTTACTTAATGCAAAGGCTGGTTATCAGAACCTTCTCTTCGGTATTAAAAAAATATTTTATAGGGGCACCTGGGTGGTATAGTCAGTTGAGCATCCGACTCTTGGTTTTGGCTCAGGTCGTGATCTCAGGTTGTGAGACACTTTCTCCTGCTCCCTCTGCCCCTTTCTGCTGTGTTCACGCATGTACATGTTCTCCTTCTCTCTCTCTAAAAAATAAATCTTAAAAAAAAAAAAAAAACACACAACTTTACATGTATATGGTAGACTTCATGGAAAATAAAGGAGAGGAAAACAAGGCAAAACTAAAATCAGGGCAGCCCAGGTGGCTCAGTGATTTAGCTCTGCCTTCTGCCCAGGGCCTGATCCTGGAGATCCGGGATCGAGTCCCACGTTGGGCTCCCTGCGTGGGGCCTGCTTCTCCCTCTGCCTATGTCTCTGCCTCTCTTTCTCTCTCTCTCATGAATAAATAAATAAAATCTTTAAAAAAAAAACAAAATCAGTTATAGCCTTGCAACCCAGAGACAGTGCTGGTTGCATTTTGATGGGTTTTTCTAACAGTTTAATTCAGATATGTTTTGACATAAATAGGGTCATACTGTAGTTGTTTGGTTTTCTTTGAAGGGAAGATTAAGGGAGGGTAGAGAGCGAGAATTCAAGCAGGCTCCACACTCATTGCACAGCCCCAAGCGGGGCTCAGTCTCACAACCTTGAGATCATAACCTGAGTAGAAAACAAGAGTTGGACACTTAACCACCCCTGTAGTTCTTGTTTTATATCCTGCTTTGTTTTTCATTTAGTGTTGTACTTTATTACTTTATCTCTAAAATTTTAACTACAGGGCTGCTCCATTTGCCCTATGGAAGTCCTGTGTTTATCTTATAAAACTAGTGCTCTTTGTTGACGTTTCCATTTTTAGATCAGTACAACAGATTTTTTTAAAGATTATATTTATTTATTCATGAGAAACACAGAGAGAGAGAGAGAGAGAGAGAGAAAGGCAGATACTGTTTGAACCCGAAAGGTCGATATGCAGGTAACAATAACATCAATATAGACAGTATTTCTTTGATTAGAGCAAAATTATTCCATCTTAATACGAAGGCTGCTCTGTGTGCTCAGTAGTCCCTAGACATCTTTAGGGGAGGGTTTTGGGTTCCACTAAGTGAGAATGCTGGGGTAGATGTGGGTGGGTCAGAGATGGGCAAGGCAGACCGCTGCCCCTCCTCTTACGGCTCACCCTCTGTCCTCTGTCTTGGGTCTAGAATTGCGAATGCACACAACTCTTCTGTTTCCAACAAGTTTGCTAATGATGGCAGCTTCTTGCAGCAGTTTCTGAAGTTACAGAAGGCACAGACCAGTACAGGTGAGTGCTGTTACCTGCTTTCTGAGTTTCCCTCTGCTGAGGCTCACCTTGCTGGCTCTCACCTTTGGAGGTCCCTGGGCATCACAGAAATAGCAGGTCCTGCCTCAGATTCATTCCTATCACCCCACATTCATTGGGATGAATTCTGTTCGTCCTTAGAGTAAGTGCCAGGAGTAGCACATTGACCCAGCCTTCAAGGTGCTTACCTGATAGGAGCAGAGCCAAATAAGCTAGGTTTCAATCCAGGGAGGTAGGGGCATGACTGAACATGCCCTGGATGTTGGGGAATGTCATTGAAAAGATGTCCCTGCTAGTTGACTAGTGAGCTGGACCCTGGCTGGCACTCAGAGGCCTCTGACCGCTTCCCCTGTACTTGAAATGTGGGCTTCCCCTTGTCTTTCCCTCTCCCAGAAGCTATTTCAGGCACATAGCCTTGAGATAATGATGTGGTATTAAGAATATCTGTGTGTATATGTGACCAAACCCACTTAAGATCTCCATACATTTTTACGATTTGGTGGGTAGGCACGGGGATCCATTCATTTTGCTACTGCCCAAAACAAGGCTCATATATAAGTTCCTTTTGTTTGTTACAACTGCTACTTACCAATCTGGAGTGCTCTCTGAGTTACGAGGGCCAGTTTCAGATTATTCTAGGGAAGTTCCCTCAAGGGTTAGAAACCAACACCAGGGATGTGGGACCACAGCGTGGGTTAGAGCAGCAGCTAGGTTTGAGGGATGGGACCCCATCCATAGATAGGAGGGCCACCTGGCCCATAGGAGCCCCATGGGACATGCAGGATGTGAGAATCCCTCACTACAGGGAACCCACACAAATCTATGGTTGTTGCAGTTTACCTGTTTGGTTAATTTTTTAAAAAAATTTGTCTATTTTAGAGCATGTATATGTAGGAGTGGAAGGAAGGGCAGAGGAAGTTAGAATCTTTTTTTTTTTTTTTTAAGATTTTATTTATTCATGAGAGAGAGAGAAGCAGAGACATAGACAGAGGGAGTCCAATGTGGGACTCAATCCCCGGACCTGGAATCATGCCCTGAGTTGAAGCCAGATGCTCAACCACTGAGCCATCTAAGCGTCCCAGAGGAAGATTGACTCTTAAGCAGACTCCCCACTGAGTGGGGAGCATGTAGTAGCAATGGATCTCAAGACTGTGAGATCATGACCTAGCTGATATCAAGAATCAGATGATTAACTGACTAAACTATTCAGGTGCCCCTCAGTCAGCTTACTTTTAATGTAAAAAAGTTGCTGGCAGAACAACTGACCTTCAGTCTTTGTCAGTTTTTCTAGAAAACAGCTAAGAAAGTTAACCTAAGACCAAAGTCACCCACAGAGAGGGAGGAAGGACTGTATCAGCCCTTTACTGCAGGATCTCAGGCCAGGAGCTATGTTGGAAAAGCCCCAATAGGCTGTCTCTAGCTTGCCACTGACAGAGGGAATGGTTGTAAGCCAGGTGTGGGGATTTGGGCCTTATCCAGAAGGGCTAGCACATCCCTGGGCATTGGGCGCAGGTGTTAGGGAGCTGCTGCCTGCAAAGCCGAGCCTTTCTTGTCCAAGCTGGGTGACTATGACAAGTTGTTCTTCTCTGAGCCTTAGTCTCCTCTTCTGTAAAATGAGCATGGCATCCTGAGTTCCCACCCCCTGCCAGTCACCATGCTGGAAGCCAAGGACTCAGCTAGTACTCTCATGGCATATGTGTTAGGTGAGAAGATGGGGAAATGTGCATCACAGACCTTGAGCATGGGTGTCTTTCCTTCCATCCCAAGATGCCCCACCCAGCACACCCAGTGCCCCCACTCGAGTACTCCCTCGCACCGGGAAGAGGCCCCCTCTCATCAGCAGCCCACCAGGCCAGGTGAAGAACTATGTGCATGCCAAGCAGCTGCCTGTGGCCAGCCGCCCAAGTGTCTTCCAGTCTCCTGATGAGGATGAGGAGGAAGACTACGAGCAGTGGCTGGAGATCAAAGGTAGGGTGCGGGAGCTGCCACCTTGCTTTGACCATCTCCCCTCCGGCCCCACATGGGTGGGACCCATGGTCAGTGGGGAAAGTGTGGCTCATGGTAGGCGGCCACCAGCCCTCCAGGCTGAGCCAGTGTGGGACCCACTGGGGGAGGCGGAGGAGTGAAGAAAGGGTATGGGGATCAGTGAAAGGGAAGTATGGAGGGGCTATGGACTTCATCCTGGGAACGGTGGGAACCATCCTCCACCCTTATGGTCTGGTATCCAGCCAGGGCAGGGGCATTCTCAGAGAAGCATTCACTTGTGTCTTTCCTTGTCCCAACATGAGAGGAAGAGCTTCCATGGCTCCCCTGTCTGGGTGCATACTTTCTGAACCCTCTGAGCACCAGAAGCACGTCTTCCCATTGTGACTTATTGTCCCCACTGGTTTGGGCCAGACGTACAGGCCTACAGGTTGGAGGGTATGCTATCCTGTCCAGGGGAAAGATGGTCATTTTTCTTGGAAAGCCAGGCCCTATAGTGTAGGAGGGTGGAGGGTGGTGGTGGCAGCACTCCTACTGTGTCTCACTCCATCCACCTTCAGAACAAGGCCTCAGTGCCTCCTGAACCATGTGGAGGCCTAGGCCACCTCGGCCTCAGACTGGCTGACACAGTCCTATCACCCTGTTGGTGAGGACAGGTTGAAGTAACCATATAGTCCTGCTCTGACAGCCTTCAGACTTACTACTCTCAATGAGGGTGCTGGCTTGTGGCCATGCATCTGAGCAGATCAGTGGGCAACAATGGATCCAGAGAAGGTGCTGTTTCCTGAGGCATTCTGGCGGTTCTGACAGTACTCTACTGGGAAGTGATGCTTTACAAGGGGGAAGCGAATGTCTCAAGGTCATTGAGGCCTGTTGTGCCCTGCTATTGATGTGGCTTCAGAAAAGCACCTGTAAATGACAACCAGGTCAGGGTCATTGCCAGGCACTCAGGAAGAGTGTAAGGCTAGGGGGAAAGGTGGGTACAGAAAGTCCCTGCAACCTCTTGAGGGTCCTCCTCAGGCCACAGGTTCCTGACTTCCCATCCCCCAGCTTCCTGGCAGCCATAGCAACAAGGGGAGTAAGTTTGGCTGCAGGTTTAGTGTCTAGCCCTGTTGCTGAGAGCAATGAACATTTCTAGGTGGTGGCAGGGAGAAATTTCTCCCAAGAGTGCTCATGAAAGGGATCATGAGCTGTAAATTGCCTGGCAGATGCCTCAGGAATAGGCCAGCAATAAAATACAAAAGCAAGTTCCATGCAGATCAAAGGGGAGGCCAATACAAATACAAGAAGAATATTTTTATAGTTCTTATCACTGTAAAGGCCCTGAGGTAATGATTAAGTCTGCTGCAGTGAGTACCCCGGCACCCAGATGGTGGTCTGAAAACACACTTTCTCCCTCATGGAAACCAAGACTTCTTGGAGAAATGGTTGGTTCTAGGTTTGGTCAGGAAGTGTAGGAGATGATTCTGAAGCATCCTATCCCAGCAGATAATGAGGAGGCTGCCAGAGACTCCTGGGATCAGGCATACAGGCCTCAGGAGCCAGCTTGAAGAAGCTCTACCAGCCACAGAGGGGACAATTGAACTTCTGTGATGACATAAATTGCAATGGATCAAAACCTATCTGATACATTCAAAATGGATTGAAACTCAATGTGTTCAAATCAGAGTTTGTAATGATGATGCTTTAAAAAGGAATTTGTCATCTCTGAAGGGTGACAGGAAACCAGTTTGTTAAACTGAACCCCGGTAAATAAAAGAATTAAGCATTTCATTAAAAAGGAGGAGACTGGCTATGTTTTCTGACATCTCCCTCCCCGCCTGGGGATCAACTTGGTCTCTTAGGGGGTCACAAACTTCTCTCCCACACAGTGCATCTCACAAAGACTGTTTAGACTGCCTCCCCTATCGTCACAGTGCTTTGTGCTTGGACCCAGGACAGCCGACAACCTCCCGCATTTCACCCTCTTCTCCCCCACCCCTCTGTCGTTGTGGTCCATAGAAAGAGTGTGCCTGTTGACTGTGGGGTGTGTGAGTTGAACCCCAGTACTGACAGCCTCCTTAAAGTTTCACCCCCAGAGGGAGCCGAGACTCGGAAAGTGATAGAGAAATTGGCCCGCTTTGTGGCAGAAGGAGGCCCCGAGTTAGAAAAAGTAGCTATGGAGAACTACAAGGATAACCCGGCGTTTTCGTAAGTATTTCTGGGAGGGGAAGGCCACCACTTCTTAATGTTCTTGTTACACAGTAGTATGTGCATTCTTGTAAAACCTTACTGGTTACTGAGGCTGGTCGGGGCTGGGTGCTTGCTCGCGCGGGCCAGGCACTGTTCCGAGTTTCCAAGTGCTTTCGAACTCACACCAGAGGTCACAGGGGCTCCGGTATGGTGCAGAGACTTAGTCTTGGGCCTCATCGAGGTGTCTCTGCTCATCAGCTTGCTTTTGTACAACGTTCTTCAGAAGCTACTTGGGTTAGCCCATCCCCACTGTTCACCTTCCTCTGTTTTGTGAAACTCTCCAGGTTTTTGCATGATAAGAATAGCAGAGAATTCCTCTACTATAGAAAGAAGGTGGCTGAGATAAGAAAGGAAGCACAGAAGTTGCAGGGATCCTCTCAGAAAGGTAAGTGGGTGGAGGGGGTGGGACGTTCTTGGGAGGTATGTGGACAACCCATACTTCATGTGGAGACGGGGTTCTGGGAGGCTGTGATACATGGGGTGGTGCCTGTGGCCCAGGTCTGTGCCATCTTAGGCAACTGGGGTCATGCTGGTTGCCCTCCTCATGAGTGGTCTGAGGTGAGGAAGAATGTGAGGGTCAAGGTCAAGGTCATTGTTAAGTTCAAGAGCTCAGCTCTGTGCATGTATAGGGGGCAGAGGGATAGAGTGGTTGCCTATTGGTTCTTGGTCATTTAAGTAAGTATTAATGAACTCCTGCTGCCTGTCTGGCACTGAGGACCTAGAAACAAATGTGCCTGACAGTTGGGGAGGGGAGTAGAGGACAGAAGGGATTAGCTGGTGAGCTCCTCGTGGGATGAGTATCAGGGGAGAGGGAGGTGCTAGCTGGTCTCCAGCCGTCATGAAGTAAAATCCCAGCCAGATTATAGTGGGTGGCAGGGGCATCATTGTTTAGGCCAAACACAGGCCACAGAGGTTAGTATGTTTTGTCTATCTCTTGCCACCCTGTGCCCTCACTGTCTCCCCAGGAGAAGAGGGCCAGGCCCACTTCCCTGTGTGACCTGGATAGGCAATCCCTGGCAGAAAGACTGAGGTGGGGCTCCCATCTCTCCTCTGGCCTGAATCCAGACCTCTTATATTCCGTTCTATGATCTATGGGAGTGGGCAGGGGCAAGGTGCAGGGTGGGGTCAGGGGCTCAAGATATATTGTAATATTGATTTTGGTATTTGATCCCAGTGCAGTAATCTGATTCCCATTTGCCTGTTTTTCTTTGCATTGTTCCTAAAATAAACCCCTCTTGTTGCCCATGGGGTTCTTAGCAGAAATTAGGCTGTTGGGTGTGGTGAGTTGAGCTCAGTACTGACAGCCTGCTTAAAGTTTCACCCCCAGAGGATGAAGAGGCCAAGAACCTTGCAGAAAAGTTAGCCAGGTTCATAGCAGACGGGGGTCCAGAAGTGGAAACCATTGCTCTCCAGAACAATCGCGAGAACCAGGCATTCAGGTAAGAGAGGAACTAAACAGAGAAATGACCCCTCACACACCCTGATCACAGCACCACCATTCCCCACTCCCAGTAGGCTCAACATCCCACAGTTAGAAGGTGGCACGGTTGGGCCTAGGAGCTCTGATCCCTAAGCCCAGGTTGGCCATCCCATGGACAACTACTTGTCAGAGCCCAAATTATCTCTGAGGCAGGCACAAGGGGCCTTGGGGTCTTTTGTTTTCGACATGCCTCACAGAGAAAGTCTCCTGGACTCCTCAGACTCCCTTTGTAACAGCGATGACAGCCCTAGGCTAGGAGAGCCAGGCTCTTGGGCACAGAAACTCACAGAACTGTTGCTCACTTTGCGCATTTGTAGGGTCATAGCTTTCCAATGAGGGAGTGGCAGGAAAGTGGGAATGTGGTACCTTAGGCTCTGTAAAGTGGGGACTCTCAGCCTGTATATAGGTTCCATGGAGGGTGTGGGACAAGCAGACTGGCTTCCCTGCTGTCTCCAGCCTTGGAGCCACATCCCAGCCCCTTCAGGCTGGGTCTGTGTTTACCCGTTCATTCGTTGGGTAGGTTCAGCACCTCCTTTTTGCTGGGGGTGGTTCCATGGGGGCTGGGGGTTGGAGTGGGAGTTGGGCAATCACTGCTGCTGGGTAGGGACCATAGGGGCTTATGAAGTGGATGCCAAATTCAGTGTAGGGGTGATGTACCTTTGAGACTGTTTTGGCCACAAATACACAAGTTCTGACTCAGAAAGTAGGGAAATAGGACATGTATAACAAAAAGTCCAAAAACAAAAACAAAAAAACAAAAAGTCCAGGAGCAACAATCTCGGCTAGTTGATTCAGTGACTCTAGATACTACTGGAGACTCGGGACAAAGGAAGCAAGAGTGAAACAGCAGAGATCAAGTGCCATGCCAATGTGACTAGAGTGTAGGGTGAGCATCAATGTGCAGTGTCCCTGGGCCTTGGATCCAGGGCAGGACCAGGTCCCTGAGGGTGGGTGTTCATGGAGAGCCTTTAGAGAGGGTCTGCATAGAGTGATGGGGTAAGCTCTGCTTCCAAGGTCACTGGCCACAGTCGTGCCGGTGGTCAGACACACCAGGTCAAGGCAGATAGGCAGAGGAGAAACAACTAGAGAGGGGGATGCTGATAGATCCATGGGAACTAGGGGAGGGAGGGCCAAGGCTCAGTGACTCAGTGGACAAGGACAGGAAGAGGGCTACTGAGGTGTTCAGGCATCCGTGCATGTGCGGCCTGGGCAGCCAGGAGCCCTTGTGGGGGCCATGGAGTGTTTGGGTCTGGAGTTCAAGAGAGCAGTCTGCCTGGCCTAGACATCCCCTAAGATACCACATGGTTGTGATATCAGCCGCCACTCCGCACCGCCCAAACCAGAGTTGACGTAATAGTCTACTTTAAGTCACCACACTTTTTTTTAAAACCGATTTACTTAAATAAGTTTATTTAAGGACACTTAGTCTAGCTTCACTCATCATAAGTAGAGCTGACTGTAAAAAATCTATGGCAGGTAAAGTGAGCAAGGTTGTGGATTTCTGTTAGAGTTGTGAGCCCAGACTGCTTTCCTTGGTCAGAGAGGTCCAGGGCCCAGCAGCTCTGGCCAAGCCTTTCCACTGGGGTCAGAACTAAGAGATGTGCTCAGCACAGGCAGCTCTGGTTCCTCTGTGGGGCTTCATTGGATGCCCAGCTCATTGGGTGCTACTGTGATGGAGGCCAGAGGGAAGTAGGAAGGGGTGCCAGGGCAAGGGCAGAGCCTGGGGTGCTTGGTGGGAAAATGGCCAAAGGTTAGTTTAATATCCACATAGAGTCAGGTGTGAGGCCACCTTTTTCACCACCAAATGTAACAGGAGCAGCTCAGGTATTTACCTCTCTTGGCCTTCCCTGCCTCCTGATTCCTCATGTGGGCCAGGCACACCCCAGCAGCTCTGTGTTTCAGGAAACAATCTGTAACAATGGCTTATCTATAAAGAAACTGGAAACACCCGTTCTTTGACCAGTCATCCCACTTCTGAGATGCCATCCCCAGAAATAATGTTATATACAGTCATCTGTAGTCTTGAAAAATGAGTCACAAATTGAATGTCCAGCCTCAGTGGGCTAAATTCTTAATAACTGCATCTCCTCAGTGGAATCGTGGCCATCAGAAGGCATTTAGATGAAGGTTGTAGCAGCAAGCACAGCATCTACAACAAGCCACTCTAACCTGTTAGTCACCTGGGTGAGCCATGTTCATTTCAAAGACCTGTTGCTGGCCTCTTAAGGGGGAGGAAACTGAGGCTTGGAGACCGGTGGGAGGAGGTGCCTTCATCACCACACTCCATGCCATTCTAACAGGAAAGCCTTATGTTGTCAAGTTAAAAAATCTTTAAAATAAAAATACAGAAAATAGAATCAGAACTTTGTTCAGATAAATCTATGCTGAAAAAAAGACTGGAATAAAAGACACCACAGTGTCAACTTTGGTTAACCTGGGACAGGATCACTCCTACCCAAGGGTGTCTTTGCTATAGAATCCTTTGCACTCTTGCCCAGAGCCCATGTGTGATGGCAGCTGTTAATCCCTCCCCCATCACAGACCCATGGGGAGCTCTTGGATGCTGCCTCTTAAGGCAACTTGGAGGAGACCCAGTGCAAACCAGCAGCTAAGACAAGGCTAGGGTCTGTGAGCCTAGAGAAAACCTCCCTATCAGGAGCTGCCCACCTACCTCAGCGGGCAGGTCCCTCAACTTGGCTCTTCTTAAATCCATATTAGTCTCTTTCTGGTTACTAAGCATCTTTTTTTCAAATCCAGCCAACGGTTCTCTTCCATCTTTGAAAATGTTTTTTTTCTTTTGTCTCTTAACTTTTTTTAAGGTGTCATTTTTTTAGGGCACTTGTAGGTTCACAGCAAAATTGAAGGGAATTTATACAGAGATTTCTCACATGCCCTTCCCTGCCTCTACATTTGTACAGCCTCCCCTATTATTAACATTCCCCACAAGACTAGTATAACTGATGAACCTACATTAATATGTCATAATCACCCAAAGTCCATAGTTTACTCTGGGATTTGCTCTTGGTGTTGTATATTCTGTGAGTTTGAACAAATGTACAATGACATGTATCCATCATTATGGCATTATACAGAGTATTCTCCTTGCCCTAAAATCACTCATATTCCACATATTCTTTCCTTCTTCCTCACTAACTCCTGGCAACCACTGATTTTTTTTTCCTGATTCCACAGTTTGCCTTTTCCAAAATGTTATGTAATTAGAGCCGTGTAGTATGTAGTCTTTTCAGATAGGCTTTTTTTGCTTGGTAATATGCATTTAAGACTGATTCTTCTGTATCTTTATATGGCTTGACAGTTCATTTCTTTTTAGCACTGAATAATATTCCATTGTCTCGATGTCCCACAGTTTGTTTATCCATTTAGCTACAGTAGGACATCTTGGTTGCTTCCAAATTTTGGCATTTGTGAAGGAAACTGGTATAAACATCTGTGTGCAGGTTTTTGTGTGGACATAAGTTTTCAACTCTTGGGTAAATACCAAGAAACATGATTGCTGGATTGCATGGTATGTTTAGTTTTGTAAGAAACTGCCAAACTGTCTTCCAAAGTGGCTGTGTCATTTGCTTTTCCCTCTGCAGTGAGTGAGAGTTCCTGTTGCTCCACATGCTCGCCAACATTTGATGTTCTCAGTGTTCTGGATTTTGGCCATTCTAATACATGTGTAGTGGTATCTTGGTGTTTTAATTTGCATTTTCTTGATGACATATGATGTGGAACATTTTCTCATATGCTTATTTGCCATCTGTGTATCTTCTTTGGTGAGGTGTAGGTTAAAATCATCAGCTCATTTTTTAATTGGTCTTTTTTCTTATTGTTGAGTTTTAAGAGTTCTTTGTATATTTTGGATCACAGTGCTTTACTAAATGTGCCTTTTGCAAATATTACCTGTCAGTCAGTGGTGTGTCTTCTCTTGATAGTGTCTTTTGCAGAGCAGAAGTTTTAAAAAAAATTTTTAAAGATTTTATTTATTTATTCATGAGAGACAGAGAGAGGTAGAGACACAGGCAAAGGGAGAAGCAGGCTCCACACAAGGAGCCTGATGTGGGACTTGATGCCAGGACTTCAGGATCACGCCCTGAGCCGAAGGCAGACGCTCAACTGCTGAGCCACCCAGGCATCCCGGAGTTTTATTTTATTATTTTATTTTTTTTAAAGATTTTATTTATTTATTCATGAGAGTCACACAGAGAGAGAGGCAGAGACACAGGCAGAAGGAGAAGCAGGCTCCATGCAGGAAGCCTGACGTGGGACTCAATCCCGGGTCTCCAGGATCAGGCCCTGGACTGAAGGCAGTGCTAAACCACTGAGCCAAAAAAAATAAAAATAAATAAATAAATAAATAAATAAATAAACAAACAAACAAACAAACCACTGAGCCACCCGGGCTGCCCCCGCGAGTTTTAAATTTTAATGAAGTGAAGCTTATCAATTTTTTTCATGATTGTGCCTTGAATGTATCTAAAAAGTCATCACCATTTATGAGGTCATCTGGTTTTCTTCTGTGTTATCTTCTTGGAGTTTTATGGTCTTACGTTTTACATGTAAGTCTATGATCCATTATTAGTTAAGTTTTGTAAAGGGTGTGAGGTCTGTGTCTAGATCCTTTGTGTGTGTGTGGGGGGGGATATCCAATTCCCCTTGAAAAGAATCTGCTCCATTGGACTGCCTTTGCTCCTTTGTCAAAGATCAGTTGCCATGTTTATATGGGTTTTTTTCTGGGCCCTTTGTTCTATTGATCTGTTTCTCTATTCTTTCACTAAACTACCCTGCCTTGATACTGTAGTTTACAGTAAGCCTTGAAATCTAGTCATGTCCGTCTTCTAAAATTGTTCTCAGTCAATATTGTTTTGGCTATTCTGGGTCTTTTGTCCCTATGTAAGTTTTAGAATCAGTTTGTCAATATCCACAAAAGAGTTTGTTGGGATTTTGATTCAGATGGCAATGAATCTATAAATCAAGTTGGAAAGAAGCAACATCCGGGCGCCTGGGTGGCTCAGTTAGTTGAGCACCTACTTTTGGCTCAGGTCATGGTCCCAGGATGCTGGGATCAAACCCCATGTCGGGCTCCCTGCTCAGCATGGAGCCTGCTCCTCCTTCTCCTCCCTACTCATGCTCTCATTATCTCTGTCGCTGTTTCTCTCTCTCAAATAAATAAAATCTTTTTTTAAAAAAGGAAAAAAACAACATCTTGACAATATTGAGTTTTCCTATCTATGATTAAGGAATATCTTTCCAGTTATTTAGTTCTTTGTTTTTGGGTTGTTTTTTTTTTTTTTTTTTTTTTTAAAGATTTTATGAAAGAGAGAGAGAGAGGCAGAGACACAGGCAGAGGGAGAAGCAGGCGCTAAACTGCCGAGCTACCCAGGGATCCCCTATTTAGTTCTTTGAATGCATTCGTCAGAGTTGTATAGTTTTCCTCATAGAATTTGTTCGTATTTTATTTTTTATTTTTTATTTTTTTAATTTTTATTTATTTATGATAGTCACAGAGAGAGAGAGAGAGGCAGAGATATAGGTAGAGGGAGAAGCAGGCTCCATGAAGGGAGCCCAATTTGGGACCCAATCCCGGGACTCCAGGATCAAGCCCTGGGCCAAAGGAAGACACCAAACTGCTGAGCCACCCAGGGATCCCCCAGTTCCAGGAGTTTTTTAATCAATTTTTTTCTACATAGATGATCATGTTATTTGTGAACAAAGTTTTATTTCTTCCTCAGTCAGTGTGCTTGCTCTTTCCTTTTCTTACTGCATTAGCTAAGACTTCTAGTACATGTACTAGTGTTAAAACTTATTGGTGGGGTGGGATATTCTGACCTTGTTTCCATTCCTAGTGGGAAAACTTCTAGTTTCTCACTATTAGTTTGATGTTAGCTGTAGGATTTTTTGTTAGATACTCTTTATCAAGTTGAGAAAGTTTTCTTATGTTTCTAGTTTACTGAGTGTTTTTATCATGAATGGGTGTTGGGTTTTGTCAAAGGCTTTTTCTGCAGCTCTCAGTATAATTGCATGATCTTTCTTTAGCTTGATGTGATGGATTACTTTTTTTTTTTTAATGTTAAATCAGTTTTGCATACCTGGAATAAACTTCACTGTGTGTAGTTTTTTAAAATTTAAAAAAAATTTAGGGATCCCTGGGTGGCTCAGCAGTTTAGCGCCTGCCTTTGGCCCAGGGCACGATCCTGGAGTCCCGGGATCGAGTCCCATGTCAGGCTCCTGGCATGGAGCCTGCTTCTCCCTCTCCTGTGTCTCTGCCTCTCTCTCTCTATGTCTATCATAAATAAATCTTTAAAAAAAATTTTTTAATTGAAGTATAGTTGATACATAACATAGAGTTATGTATCTCTCCGCCTCTCTCTGTGTCTCTCATGAATAAATAAATAAAATCTTTAAAAAAAACAACAACAACAAACAATTACATACATCACAAAATGCTCACAGAAGTTCCCACATGTTACCGCACAAAGTTATTTTTGACCGTATTTCCTATGCAGTATTTTTCATCCCCATGACTTATGACTGGAAGTTTGTACCTCTTAAACTTCATGTATTTTGTCTGTCCCTCTGTCCCCCGATAATTCTTACACATTTGTGGATTCGGTTTGCTAATATTTGGTTAAGAATTTTTACATCTATGTTTGTAAGAGATACTGGTCTGTAGTTTTTTTGTGATATATTTGGTTTTGGTATTAGGGTAATTGGATAAGCTAGGAAGTATTTTTTCTTCTATCCTGTGAAAGGGATTGATTGTAGAGAGTTGATACCATTTCTTCCTTAAATGTTTGGTAGAATTCACCAGTGAACTCCTGTAGGCCTACTGCTTTCTGTTTTTTGTTTTTTTTTTTAAGATTTTATTCATTTATTCATAGAGACACAGAGAGAGGGGGGATCAGAGGCACAGGCAGAGGGAGAAGCAGGCTCCATGCAGGGAGCCTGACGTGGGACTTGATCCAGGGTCCCCAGGATCAAACCCCGGGCTGCAGGCGGCGCTAAACCGCTGCGCCACCGGGGCTGTCCTGCTTTCTGTTTTTGAATGGTTATTACTTACTTAATTTCTTTTCTTTTCTTTTTCTTTTTCTTTTTCTTTTCCTTCCTTCCTTCCTTCCTTCCTTCCTTCCTTCCTTCCTTCCTTCCTTCCTTCCTTCCTTCCTTTCTTTCTCTTTCTTTTTTTATAATATTTTTAAGTAATTTCTACACCCAACATGGGGCTCAAACCCACTACCCCAAGATCAAGAGTCACATGCTCTACTGACTTAACTAGCCAGGCGTCCCACTTAATTTCTTTAATAGAAGTAGAACTGTTCACGTTGTCTATCTCTAGGGCAAAGAAGTATGAAGGAGTATAGAGATGCCACCATCTCCTTGTCTTTCTATCCCACCTTAGGTACCAACGTTAGTAGAGCTGGGGTTTCTTTCTGCTATCTTTCTTGTACGAAAAGAATTTACCACATCCCTGAGCCTGCACATTGCTTTTTTTTTTTTTTTTTTTTTTTAAGATTTTACTTACTCATTTGAGAGTGAGAGAGAGAATGAGCACAAGTGGGAGGAGAGGCAGAGGGAGAAAAAGTCTTCCCGCTAAGCAGGGCTCCCAACATGGGGCTGGAATCCCAGAACCCTGGGATCGTGACCTGAGCCGAAGGTAGTTGCCCAACTGACTGAGCCACACAGGCACCTCAAGCACACTGCTTTTATAGCAGAGCATTACGCTGTGACTGGAACCTCCAAGTTCATGAGTGCAGGTCTAGCCCCTTCTTGTCAAGAGCTGTATAGCCCATGCTGTACACAAGTTTTGCTTCATGGAGCTGAGCTGTGCCTCTTCCCTCTGATGTGGACCCCAGAGGTGGGACTGTCAGTTCAAGACATGCATAATCTGAGAGGTTCCAGGCAGGTGCAGAGGGAGCCATAGTTTCTGCCAGCTCTGAAGCCAGCGCCACCTGCTTCAGACTTGGGAGTAGGATTGGTAAGTGGACACCAAGGGGACCCTGGACTTCCAATGAATTGGGGGCTTTTGCCCAGTTGGAGTCTAGTCCCTGTCCATTCCAATGTTCATTGTTTCTGTTTTGGCTTCATTTGCTATTTATGCCTCTCAAGGATACATCAGAGAGAAGCATAGATGTGCCAAGCTGTCAGGTTTAAGGCAAATCCTGCCCTTTGTGGCATTAGGTGTCTCTCCCAACTCAGGATTTCTTGATTTGAAGGCACTGGTGTGCTCATCTAGAGCAACAGGGGAAGAAGCCCTGCAGAGCCTGGGGAAGGTCTGACAGAGCCACCACTTTTCCTTTGAAGGAGGAGTGCCTGATAGAGATGGTGTAGGGACTTGGAATGGCCAGTGGCTCACAGGAATGGCATGGTAACAAGCTGTGAGCATGTTACACTGTTCCTCAAGTTTGGGCCATCAGAGCCAGCAGCTACTGAAGCCTGGAAATGCAGGATGTTGTGATGGAGATCTCAACCCTTATATGACCCTGGCTAACCTGGGCACATGTGCACAAGGCCCAAGCTGCTCCTGCCCAGAATCAGGCAGGGGGCTTGGGCCCAGCTGACAATGTGCCCCCCTCCCCCTCTCCTTTGCAGCTTTCTATACGAACCCAACAGCCAAGGGTACAAATACTACCGCCAGAAGCTGGAGGAGTTCCGGAAAGCTAAGGCTGGCCCCACAGGCACTCTCATGGCACCTGACCTCAGCCTGAAACGCAAATCCCCTCCTGAGACCCCATCGGGGTCCTTGCCCCCAGCTGCTGCCTGCCCTGCCTCATCTGCCCCCTCGCCCGCAGTCACTCCAGCTCCAACCATCCCTGGGAAGCCAGCCACCACAGCCACTGTGAAAAAGAAGCGAAAGAGCCGGTGGGGGCCTGAAGAGGACAAGGTGGAACTCCCACCCGCCGAGCTGGTACAGAGGGATGTAGACGCCTCTCCCTCACCTCTGTCAGGTGGGCTGAACCCCTTCCCCCACCTCTGTCAGGACAATCTGGCTTCTTTCACTGAGATAATGTTTCCAAGGTTCACCTGTGCTATAGCATGTGTCAGAATTTCATTCCTTCTTATGGCTGAATAATATTCTATTTTATGGATGGACTACACTTTATCCATTCATCGGTTGATGGACATGTGGATTGTTTCCACCTTTTGGCAACTGTAAATAATGCTGCTGTGAACATTGGTCTGCAAGTACTATTTGAATCCTTGATTTTGATTCTCTTAGGTCTATACCTAGAAGCGGAATCACTGGGTCTTGCGATAATTCTGTTTAACTTTTTGAGGAACTGCCAAACTCTTCTACAGCACCTGTACCATTTGATAGTCCCACCAGCGGTGCACAAGGGTTCCCATTTCTCCACATCCATACCTTTTTATGATAACCATCCCAGCAGTTATGAAGTGAAGTCACGTTGTAGTTTTGAATTGCACTTTCCTAATGTGCGATGGTGTTGAGCATCTTTTCATGTGCTAATTGGTCATTTGTATAGCTTATATGGAAAAATGTGTTTTCGTTCTTTGCTCACTTTTAAATTAGTGATAGCTTAAGACAATTGTCTTTTTGTTGTTGAGTTGTAGGAGTTGTTCTTTATATATTCTGGATATTAACCCGCTATTCAGATACATAGTTTGCAAATATATCTTCTCATTCTATGGATTGTCTTTTTACTCTCTTAATAGTGTCCTTTGATGCACAGAAGTTTTAAATTTCATCAAAGTTCAATTTGTTTTTGTTGCCTGTGCTTTTGGTTTCATTTATGAAACCATAGTTAAATTCAAGGTCATGAAGATTTGCCCCTGTGTTCTAAGTTTTTTATAGTTTTGGGACTTTGATCTATTTTGAGGCAATTTTTATATATGATATAAGTAAGGATCCAACTTTATTCTCTTGCATGTGGAGATTGGTTTTCCTGGATTCTTTTTGTTAAAGAGACTTTTCTTTCCCCATTGAATGGTCTTGACAGCCTTGTCTAAACTCAATTATCCTTAGATATAAGGGTTTATTTCCCGGCTCTCTATTCTGTTACACTGGTAACAGTGTCTGTCTTTAGGTCAGTACCAACTATTTGCTTACTGTAACTTTGTAGTAAGTTTTGAAATTGGGAGTGAGTCTTCGAACTTTGTTCTTCTTTTTCAAGCTTGGCTATTGAGGGTCTTGCGTTTTCAGGTGGGCTTCTCCATTTCTGCAAAAACACTGTTGGGATTTTGATAGGGATTGCATTGAGTCTGTAGATCGCTTTGGGCCTTATGGACTTGATAGCAATATTTAAGTCTTCCTTACAACAATAACCAGTCTTCCAGACTGGGAACACAGGATATCTTTCCGTTTATTTAGGTCTTCTTTAATTTCTTTCAACATGATTTATAGTTTTTATTGTATGTGTTCTTACATGGTTAAATTTGCTCCTAAGTGATTTTTTTTTTTTTGATGCTATTGTAAACAGCAATAAATTTTTAAATTTTCATTTAGGATTGTTGGTTGGTAATATATAGAAATACAACTGATTTTTGTGTGTTGATGTTGGATCCTCTAAATTTGCTGAATTCACTTGTTAGCTCTGACAATCTTTTGATGGATTCTTTAGGCTTTCCTATATGTATAATTATGATCATGTCATCTGCAAATAGAGATAATTTTATTTCTTGCTTTCCAAGTGGGATGCCTCATTTCTTTTTCTTACCTAATTTCTCTAGTTAGCACTTCTAGTGCTAAGTTGAATAGAGGTGGGGAAAATGGGCATCCTCCCCTAGTTCTGATCTTAGGTGGAATGTTTTCGGTCTTTCACTATGATATGATGTTAGGTGTGTGTTTTTATATATGGCCTTTATTATGTTGAGGAAGTTCTTTTCTGTTCTTAGTTTATTGAATACTTTTATCATTGAAGGGTATTGGATTTTGTCACATGCTTTTTCCATATCAGTTGAAATGATTGGATGGGTTTTTTCCTTCAGTCTATTAATGTGGTGTATTACATTGGTTAATTTTCTTATATTGACCCATGTGATATTGTGGTTTATAAGAAATACATATTTGGCCATTCAGATGACCAAAGTAATATTTCTCATATGTATTTGGTCTTTGTTCACAGTTCCTGGCTCACAGTTCCTCCTAAAACCCTTGGAATTTCCTGAGTGATAAGAGCAATGGGAGCATCTTTTGTTGTATTATTTGGTCTCCGTCCTCAGTTCATGAAAATGCTTCAGAGCCATAAAGGTGAAATGGGGGTCTTGTTATTTTATAATAAGCCCCTTTCCACCACAACTGGGTTTATGTTACTGAGGTGACTTTTGGAAAGCACCTAAGAATGGGGGCTGGTTGCCAGGGGAACCAACCATGAATAGAAGGTTGGAATTTTCCCATACTTTAATTTCCAGGGAAGGGAGAGGGGCTGGAGGTTGAATCAGTCAACGGTGGCTAGTGATTTCACCAATCATTCCTATGCACTGAACCCTCCATAAATACCCAAAGAGACAGGCCTCAGAGAGCTTCCAGTTTGGTGATGGTGTGGAGGTTTAGGGAGAGTGGCATGCTCAGAGCATAGAAACTCTGGGCACTTTCCCCATACCTTCCCAGGGCATCTTTTCCATCTGGCTTTCCTAACTTATATCCTTTTATAAGTAAAGCAGTAATCTGGTAAGTAAAATGTTTTTCTGAGTTCTGTGAGCCAGTCTCAAATTAATTGAACCCAGGAGGGGATCATTGGAACCTCTGATCTATAGCCAGTCAGAAGCATAGGTGATGACTTTGGCTTGCAGTTGGCAGCTGAAGTTGGCTGGGGAGGGGAGCAGTCTTATAAGACTGATACCTTAACCCATGGAATCTGATGCTACTACCTCCTGGTGGATAGTGTCAGAACTGAGTTGAATTATTGGATACTCAGCAGGTGTCTGAAAATTGCTCGTTGGTGTGGGGGACCTTCCGCTGCATCCCCCCAACACACCCACACATTGGAATTGGTACCAGAACTCTATTTAAACAACCCTTGCATTTCTGGGATAAATCTCACTTGGTCATGGTGAATAATCCTTTTAACATGCTACTGTATTCAGTTTGTTGGCATCTATATTCATAAGGAATGTTGGTCTGTAGTTTTCTTGTGGTGTCTTTGCTTTTGGTATCAGGGTAATACTAGTGTTATGGAATGAGTTAGGAAATACTCCCTTCAATTTTTTGGAACAATTATTAGCATTAATTGTTCTTTTAAATGGTTGGTAGGGACGCCTGGGTGGCTCAGTGGTTGAGCGTCTGCCTTTGGCTCAGGGTGTGACCCAGGATTCCTGGGATCAAGTCCCACATCAGGCTCCTTGCATGGAGCCTGTTTCTCCTCCCTCTGCCTGTGTCTCTGCCTCTCTTTCTGTGTCTCTCATGAATAAATAAACAAAATTTTTAAAAATAAATAAATGAATCAATGAATGGTTGGTTGGTAGAATTCACCAGTAATGCCATCTGGTTTTGGACTTTTCTGTGTTGGGAGATTTTTGATTACTGATTCAATAATCTCTTTACTCGCTATAAGTTTATTCAGAATTTCTCTTTGTTCTTGAGTTAGCATCGATAGCTTATATGTTTCTAGGAATTGGTTCACTTCATCTAGATTATCCAACTTGTTGGCTTAAACAGGTATTCAAAGTATCTTTTATGATCTCTTTTTACTTCTATAATTTCATTAGTAATATTCTCTCTTTCATTTCTGATTTTAGTGAGTCTTTTTTTTTTCCTTAGGAAGTCTGCCTAAAGGTATGTCAATTTTGTTATCTTTTAAAAAAACCCAAGTTTTGGTTTTGTGGATTTTCTCTATTATATTTCTATTCTCCACTTCCCAAATCTTTATTTCCTTCCCTCTGCTAGCTCTGGAATTAGTTTTCTTTTTCAGTTCTTTAAGGTGTATAGTTGGGTTATTGATTGGAGATAATTCTTTCTTAATGTGTGTGATTATAGCTATATATTTCTCTTGTAGCACTGCTTTTGCTCCATCCTGTAAGTTTTGGTGTCTTCTGCTTTCATGTTCATTCACCTCTTAAATATTTTCTAATCTCTCTTGGTGATTTCCTTTTTAATCTATTGATTGTTTAAGAGTGTGCGGTTTAATTTCCACATATTTGTGAGCTTTTCAGTTTTCCTCCTGTTAATGATTTCTAGTTTCATTCCATTGTGATCAGAAAAGATTATGATTTCAGTCTTTTAAAATCTACTAAAACTTGGGGCACCTGGGTGGCTCAGTCAGTTGGGCATCTGCCTTCAGCTCAGGTCATGATCCCAGGGCCCTGGGATTGAGTCCCGCATCAGGCTCCCTGTTCATTGAGCAGTCTGCTTCTCCCTCTCTCCCCCTCCCTCTCCTCTTCCCTGCTCATGCGCTCTCTCTCAAATAAATAAAATCTTAAAAAAAAATTTATTGAAACTCATTTTGTAGCCTAACATGTAATCTGTCCTGGAGAATGTTCCCTGTGCACTTGAGAAGACTATATTCTGCTATTGTTGGGTTGCATGTTCTATATACATCTGTTAGGTCTCATTAGTTATGGTGTTTAATCTTCTATATCCTTATTGACTTTTTTTTTAAAAGATTTTATTTATTTGAGAGAGAGAAAGCAAGAGACAGCATGAGTAGAGGGGAGAGGGAGAAGCAGACTCCTCGATGAGCAGACTCCTGGGAGGGAGCCTGACACAGGGTTGGATCCCAGGGCCCTAGGATCATGACCTAAGCAGAAGGCAGATGCTTAACCCACTGAGCCACCCAGGCACTCCATCCTTATTGATTTTCTATCTAAATATCCTGTCCCTTATTAAAAATGGGGTATTGAAGTCTCTAATTAGTATCGTAGAACTGTTTATTTTTCCCTTCAGTTTTGTCCATTTTTGGTATATATTTGTTTTATCTTCTTTCTAATTCAAGTTTTTTATCAATATAGAAATTCTTTCTTTGTCTCTTGTAATCTTTTTTGACTGGAAGTCTATTTTGTCTGACACTTGTATGACCATCCCATCCCCCTCTTGGTTACTGTTTAAATGAAGTACATTTTTCTGTCCTTTCACTTTCAACTTATTTGTGACTTTGTATCTAAAGCGAGTCTCTTGTAGATAGCATCTACATGGATCCTGTTATCTCCTTTAAGCTTTAAAGTGCTTGGATCCATTCTTGTCATAGAAAGCTCAGGAAATACATGATGATAAGTACCATGATTGCCACAGTCAGTTTTGCACAGTCCACTCCAATATCTGCCTACTTGACAATTTCAGAGATGGCCAATGTATGGTCTCATTTCTCCTTTTCTAACACAAACCCACCAGGTTAGGGAGTCTATTGTCGTCCCATTCTGCAGGTGAGAACAGGTGACAGAGACTATCTGCGGGCATCTAGCTTACTGTCCTCCACTCAGCCTGTGCTGCAGTCTGAACCCTCTCAGCCTCCCTCACCCCTGGACAGACAAGCATAGAGGAGTCATAGGTGCCCTGGTGCTGACACTACATTTGTTTTGCAAGGATGGGGCCGAGAGGGAAGGCAGCTCACCCAAGTCACATGGCTGGCCTGTCAGCCTTGCCCATCAGTTTTGCCCATTGGCCTTGCCCGTCCAGCTCTGAAGGTGGTCTTTCAATCCAAGGAGTAAGCTAGTGAAGATTCTCCTACACCCTGGGGTTCTAGGTAGCAGGTATCCCCAGGATTGAGGGTGCTTCATGTCAGATTGCCACCAAGTGCTGAACTCTGGTGCCTGCTGTAATGGAGGGTGCTCAGCCTTGCGTGCTGCTCTGATGCGTCCATGTCGTGATTCGTGATTCTGTCTCTGAGGCCTGGCCCCAGCTCCTAGCTGGTGAGGAAGCCTCCCCTGTGGTCTAGTGTACAGGCATAGGCTCTAAAGGCTCGCATCCAGGTTTAAATGCCACTGGCCCATGTCATCCCTGGGAGAGTGTGAGCAGCCCCTACCTGCTTGCTTGCTGGTAAAAAGGCCCAAGGAGAGGGACAGTGGGCAATGTCCAGGCACAGAGTGGACTGCTCAGACCTTGACTCTCTTGCCCTGTTCACAAGGCTCCCACACAGACCTTTCAGGAAGGTATTAGGATATAAACTTGGGGTCAGGGAGCACTTGTGGGTGGTTCTTGGGGGTGAATCCCCAGCCCTAGTGTGGTGGGAGGACCTAGCTCTTTGCACATGCCAGAAGGGCCTCTCCTCTGTACCTCCGTCTGCCCAACTTCTCTCCCAGGAAGCTACTGCCTGAGGGGTGGTGGTTTCCGCCACCCAGATGGGGCTGTCACAGCATCTTCATGTGCATTAGTGTTGCTGGCTCCAGTCAAGCTCCAAAACTGATGCCAATTTAAATGTCAGTTGCTTTGAGGATGGTCGGCTGCCTCCCCGGAAGGAGCTAACAGCTACACAGCTGAGTCTTATGCCAGACTCTGAACTCTTGTGTGTCTATGCTGCGTTTCTTTTCCCTGAAGGGCTTATTTCCAAGAGTCCATGTGTGAATGCACGCACACAGGCACATGCTTATTTCTACTTTCATGTCTCTGTCTTGTCACCCATCAGACATGTGACCTTGAGTGAGGCCCTGGACCTCAAAGTTCTGATGTTGGCATCTGCAACATGGGGGTATAGAGCGTGCGTGGAGAGGTCACGTGAGGGTGAAACTGGGTGCACGAGATATAGCACAGTAAGGCCCTCAGGGTCATCATGTGACAGGAATAACAACTGTTGTGATGTGAGGGCTCTGGCATGTGTGCTGTGTGCTTCAGGTGTTGTCAGCGCATGGGCTCTGTGCCACATGCAGGAGCCGGTCTGGACCCGTGCATCTGTTGCTGACCAGCCTGTGTCTTATTTCCAGTTCAGGACCTCAAGGGGCTTGGCTATGAGAAAGGGAAGCCTGTAGGTCTGGTGGGTGTCACGGAGCTGTCAGATGCCCAGAAGAAGCAGCTGAAGGAGCAACAGGAGGTAAGTCTGTGGGGTAGAGCAGACAGGCTCCAGAGGGGCTGGTGGAGTATTGTCCCCTGCCTCGTCTCACAGTTCCACGGTCATGTCATATTCTTTCTGAGCTTCTCTGCATTGAGTGGATCCATTTCAGGGGAGAGGTCCTTGGGCAGGCATGTCCCTGTCGGCCCCATCCCACCTCCCAAAGGCCTTCCCCAGCCTGCATTGAACCCAGAGTTGAGGCCTTCTCACACTGCCTGGGCAGTCCCTAGGCTGGTGCTCTGCAGCTGCACCCCACCCAACGCAATTGTGGGCTATTCCTGACTAGGTAGGCTCCATTTTAGTTTTCTGTCCACTATCCTCCAACATCCGGTACAGGATAGGCCTGGCTAGCACTGGGTGCCCTGAACCATGTGACATATACTCATTTGATGTTGGGCTGTGTTGGAGTGAGAGCTTGCTTTGCTTCTCTGCTGCTTTCCTGGGGAACTACAGGTATCCGTCTGTTGGTCCTTGAGGACAGCTCACCCCAGTCATCACCTTCAGGCTGGTAGCTGTGCCACCTCAGCCTCAACCCTTCCGTGGTCAGGGGCCTGCGGTACCCTCATTTGGTCCATAACAAGGGTATCCAGGACATGCTGTGCTCCAGGCCAGACTGGGTGAAAACAGAGAAGAGTTCTCCTTGCTCAGCACAGGGATTCAAAGAACCCAGGGCATGCGCTGAAACAAGACTTTGTATCTTCTTGAGCACTTGCTCCAAGCCTTGCTCATGTGTCTGTCCTAGGGAGGGCAGAAAGCGGGAAGGATGAGGGCACCTGACACGCATAGGTAAGGCAAAGGGGCCAGCCCCTTGCACATGTGGTACGTGGCATTGCTCACTGGTATGTGCCGCCCACAGATGCAGCAGATGTATGACATGATCATGCAGCACAAGCGTGCGATGCAGGACATGCAGCTCTTGTGGGAGAAGGCCCTGCAGCAGCATCAGCATGGTTACGACAGTGATGAGGAGGTGGACAGTGAGCTGGGCACTTGGGAACACCAGCTGCGGCGCATGGAGATGGACAAGACTCGGGGTATACCAAGGAGCACCTTGTGGGTGGAGTGAGAGGGTACCTGGGTGAGGCCATGCCCTCTGCACCACAGGCTCAGGAAGCCTCACTCACCTGCTTGGAAAGGCACCTGGAGGCACCACCTGCCCAACTTGTATGGCCTTGAGCAAGAGACTTGGCTTCTCTGTCTCTGTTTCCTCTTTGGAAAAGAGTGGTTCTCTAAGTGTTCACTGCTGTTTGAACATGGCACTTAGCAGGGCTGCCTGTAGGAGCAGGGTTTTGGGTCAGGGTCTCCCCCTCATTCTCCTACGACTCCCTGCACCCTCCCAGGATTCATATCTGTGTTGGGGGGCCACCCTCTTCCTCTCTCACTTTTCCTGCTTCTCTGGGCAGAGTGGGCCGAGCAGCTGACAAAGATGGGCCGTGGCAAGCACTTTATTGGAGATTTCCTGCCACCAGATGAGCTGGAGAAGTTCATGGAAACCTTCAAGGCCCTGAAGGTGAGCTGGGAGGGTCTCCAGGCACCAACCCCTGCTGTGGGCTGTCCAGTAGGCAGCCACTCAAGTGGCCCAGCTCCTCCTGTTAGCCTCACGAGGCAGGCGCCTGAGGCAGCCTCAAGGCCCCCCTCGTTCACAGGATAAGCTGGGCCCTCTTGCCCAGGAGGCATCTGTTGATGATAGACACCGTCTGTGGAGGGATTTAGCAAAAAGCAGCTCAGCTGCCGCTTTAGAAACAGTTCCCAAGCCTTCAAGGAAATTCTGCTTTCAGTGGAGCCAATTAAGTGCAGTTTATAGGCAAAGCATTCCTCAGGCAGAAGCCCCCATGGACTGGGTTCTCCAGAAGAAGAACTTCGCATTCCTCCCATGCTGTCATCATGCTTCTGAGGAGAGACAGCTGACGGGGCACATCCCATGTTATCTTTTAGGGGATTTTTATAAAACTGCTTTTGTACCACGTAACCTCATCAACAAGGCAGTCACCTGTGCTTGCTTCAGCAGCACATGTACTAAAATGGAAATGATACAGAGATTAGCATGGCCCCTATACAAGGATGACATGCAAATACATGAAGCGTTCCATATTTTTGAAGACCACGGGTGGGGGACATTTGTCATAAATAAACAGTAACCCCCCCCCCCAAAAAAAAAAATCAAGGTGGTCACCTTATTGACCACATCTTCTCAGCATTCTGTGCAACGAATTGCCCTCGGAATGTAGGGCTTTTCTTTTTTTTTTTTTTTTTTTTTTTTTTTTTTTTAGGGCTTTTCTTTGTTGATGAACCATTAATCTTTCCCGTGGTGGGTAAGGCCTGTGTGACTCGTCACTTTGCCCTCTTTTACTTTGCCCCAGGCAGCTTGGTACAAAGTCTGGCCCTAGGGACCCTGAAAAGGAACATCTTGGTCTGTTGTCAAGGAATCTGACTTGGTACAGAGGATGCAGTTGGGCAGGTGGTCCCAGCAGTCAGTGAGGCCATTGGTGGTGGGCGGAGCGGAGTCTAGTGTTCAGGCCAGTGCCAGGACCTGGGACAGTTGCAGCTCCGGTAGATGACAGCCACCTCTTTGCCCTGCAGGAGGGCCGAGAGCCTGACTACTCAGAGTACAAGGAGTTCAAGCTGACGGTGGAGAACATCGGCTACCAGATGCTGATGAAAATGGGCTGGAAGGAGGGCGATGGGCTGGGCTCAGAGGGCCAGGGCATCAAGAACCCAGTCAACAAGTGAGTGTATGCACCCTCTGCAAATCCTCCTGCTGGCATCAGGCTGGTCTACTCACTTGGTCCTGTCACCCCCCTGCAGAGGCACCACCACAGTAGATGGAGCAGGCTTTGGCATTGACCGGCCAGCTGAGCTCTCCAAGGAGGATGATGAGTATGAGGCCTTCCGCAAGAGGATGATGCTGGCCTACCGCTTCCGGCCCAACCCCCTGGTGCGTGTGTCCCCAGCCCCCACCACAGCTCCTGGCTAGGCTGTCCAGAATCTCAACAGGGGAGATGCAGTGCTGGTAACAGAGCTGTCCCTCCTTCCCCAGTCCAGCTAGTCCAGGTCTCACTAGCAGCTCTTCCACCTCCCTCCCCTCTGGAGAATGTGAGCTCAGCTTTCCCTGGCATGTTCTAATGGGCAGGAGGAACTGCTGTCTATGGCATTGACCCCCTTCCTGTGTTATCTTTTTTGCCTCCCACAGAACAACCCCAGACGGCCTTACTACTGAGTATTCTGGAAAAACCACAAATGTATTTTCCAAATGACCGACCATCCCTGGACTGTGGAATGTTCCGGCCTGCATTTCTGCCTGCCTTTCCCGTTGTCTCGAGTGTCGTGCCGTGTATTAAAGTTCCAGTGCTTGCCTACCATGGCAGCCTGGTTTTGCCATCACCAGAAACCCCTCTGTTTCCTTTAGCAGCGGGGCTGGACTGGGCAGCTGGGGCTGGGATGCTGCTGGGAAGATTCCCTAGTGCCTAAGAAATACAAGAGAACCACCTAGACCTTTGTCTGCCTATGGGGCCATCATCAGCCTAGGTTAGAGTTGGGAGGATCTACAGACCCTCTGAGAGGGGCTGGTGGCTGATCAGTTAAGACCTGGCTGCACCTGGACGAGGGGCATCAAGGATCTTCCAGTGTAGCACTGTGCTGCAGGAGTTAGGTTGGAAGGGGTCCCAGGACACTGCCCAGCTATCCTCAGATCTGCTGGGCAGGTGGACCTAGGGCACGCCTGTGCCAGTCACCTCACCAGCAGGTGGCGCTGACAGCCCCTCCCTGCAACTAGCCCTGGGTCCTGTCCTGCCAATGGGTTGGACACATGAGGCCCTGGGGCTTGTGCCTCTGGGAGACAACTTTGTGGACAGATGAAGCATGCCAGGTGCATCCAGGACTGGGGGGTCTCAACAGCAAAGCCCAGCCTGGGATGACATATGCCACCCTGTCATCCCCTCCATGGACATTGTTCCCAAGGCAGGGCAAAGAGTAACATTCGCATGTGTGGAGGCTACCCAGTGGTCCTGGGTCTTTAGCACAAGAGTATCTCTGGGGGGAAAAAAAGTAGCTCTGGGCAGCCAGAAGCTCCCCTGATGGTGACCCTAGGCCTTGGTCACAGGTATCTCGCCATCCAGGTCAAGGTCACCCTTCAATTGAATTAGTAACCTGGAGGCTCTCCAGATTCAGCCCATGGACTTGACTCCCAGGCAAGTGGAGAGTTGGAAGAGAATGGCACCCAAATTCAATGTGCATGTACAGGCATATCCTGAACACAGGTGCAAGGCCAGGTTGCTAGACAGAACCGGATCAGACACCCCTGGCCCTGCAGGGGTGGGCTAGGGTGGCAAGGCTTCCTGGAGGAAGGGATATTAGGATCTGCTTTAAGGGGTGAGGAAATACTAGAGGGTCCATCTTGCAGACAGAAAAGAGGCCTGGGGGTGTCGGCACCACTAGAATTGGGAAAAGTCAAGAAATGAGACTGGAGCCTCAGGTCAGCCCAGAGGAACCTGAACTTTAACCCCGTGGGCAATGGACAACTGGGAGGGAAGCTGTCAGGTTGGTGGCCAGAATATCATCTTGTCACCCAGGTTCAGAGATGGGACCCAGCTGGCACAAGGCCAAGGGATTGCATGGAAAAAGGGTGAGGGTTAGAAATTTCCCCACCAGCAGACTGGGGGCCCCCTCAAGGGCAGGTATTGAGTGGAGACCTGCTCACTGTTTCCTAGTAACCACAAGTACCACATGGGCCAGAGTTCAAAGCTGGTTGGAGGGAGTGGCAAAGACTGCTGTCTCCTAATTTTTGCCCCACCCTACTATGGTCCCCTCCCTGGTGCAGCCCCACCTACCCTTTGCATTTTCCCCTGGACACATTCCAGCCTCCTGTAGGCTGTTCAGAATCCTCCCTCAACTCTCCCCTTTGAGCCCCCCAACCACACCCCGGCCCCAGGCCAGAGCCATTCTCCTGGGCAGAAACATATTCCAAACTCACCAAACTAGCAATCCACACCTAATCTAAACCCATCCTTAGGACTCCCTCCCTTTGACCCCACCCACTGAGCAGGGACGCTGCCCTGAGGTGCCCAGGCTATATGGGAGGAACACAGCACACACGTCCTTCAAGGGACTCCCCAACCCTTGACCTTGGCTGCCTGCCTCCAGATGATCCCCAGAGTCAAAACTTTACACTGGGACACACGTTTAAACATGTGTGGCCACTGTGAACGTTCAAATCTAAGGGCCCTGAAGGAAACTCTGTGTCCAAGCAATGGAGGTTCGTCCATCAGCGCGGAATGCCTCCAATGCCCACTTGATCCTAGAGGGAGGAATGTCTAGGGAATGTGGAATTAAAAAGGGACCCCTTTTGGGGACCTGGGTGGCTCAGGTCGTGATCCTGGGGTCCTGGGATGGAGTCCCGCATCGGGCTCCTGGTGGGGAGCCTGCTTCTCTCTCTGCCTGTGTCTCTGCCTCTCTGCCCCATGAATAAATAAAATCTTAAAAATAAAACGGGACCAGTTCAGGGTCAAGGTAGGTACACGGGTCCTTAGGACAGAGAGAGCAGAAGTGCAGAAGGAGGCCTGGAGAACAAATTCACTTAGAACGAAGTTGCTAGCCCAGGGTCTCCAGGTTGCAGTCCCCCGCCTCAAGAGCGGAAGCGTCCAGAGACAAGGTGTTCTAGCCTTTACTAGAGAAACTGAGGCTGGGCAGCGGGGAAGGCTACTGAGAAGTGAGGGGAGAGGAGGGGGAAAGGGACCGCTGCAAGGGCGAGGGGCCTCAGGCTCCCCAGGACGCGCTGGCCTGTTAGGGAACAGCAGCCAGCCCTTGGCGCAGCGGGGGGCGACCTTTGCGCCGGGCGGGGCGGGGCGGGGCCGGCCAGGTCCCTGCTGACCCCCCCTCCACCTAGACGCGCGGGCCGCGGAGTTGCGGAGCGCCCTGGAGGCCGCGCGGGGACCGAGCCTGGGTCCAGGCGCCGCCACCATGGACATCCCGCCGCTGGCCGGCAAGATCGCGGCTCTGTCGCTCGGCGCCCTCCCCTTGTCCTATGTGCTCAGCCACGTCTCGGCGCTCTCGCAGTGCGTGAGGGGAGGGGCCAGGAGGGGCCGGGGCGGCCTCGGGGGAGGGGGAACGGGGGACCCGGGACGGCGGTGGCGGGAGGCGAGGATGCGCGGGCGGCGAGCCTGGCTCCCCCGAGCCCTGAGTCCCTGCGCGGCTCCTGCCGGGAGGGAGAGGGGCTAGGCCAGAACTGTCCCCCGCCATGCAACCTGAAGGCCCCTTTCCGCGGGCCTGGCAGCTCTGTGTTGATGGGGGGGGGGGGGGCGCTCCTAGGACATTTTGGGCTTGAAGGGAAAGGAGGTTGAGAAACAGAGTGGACCCCCCCTCCCCCAGGGCAGAGTTTTGGAGGGTTTCTGGGATCTTCCCAGGGATGTGCCCAGCTCCAAAGTTACCAAAGGTCAAAGTATTGCCCCAGATAAGGTTCTGATTACCCAGCTCTTGACACACGCACACTGGAGTTCTGTTCCACCACCCCTCCATCGCCTATCGCAGGCCTGAGACTTTCTTCTGTTAAAATTTGGCCCACCCTGTCTTTAGCCTCAGTGTCCCCCACATGCTGTGACCTCTCTTGTCTCCTAACCCCAGCCCTGTGGATCTTGTCACTAGGGTGCCGGGCATCTGCAAGCCCTCACACTCCCCAACCTAGTTCAACTCAAGACATGGGGTAGAGGGAGTCTTGACTGTGGGGTTGGCTCCTTGGGTACAAATTCCTGCCTCCATCCCCCTGGATCCTGGGTGAGCCTGATTGCTTCTGGGAGCCTGTGTTTCTTCAGTGTGTAATGAATATAATCCTAGACCTCATCCCATAGTTACAGTTAAGGATTACAAATCATGTGCATAGGCTTGTGTGGTCTCATCTGATTAGTATAATTGTCATTGTTGGTCAGATAGGGCCAGGATGGGGATCTTAGGTGCCAAAGGGGTCCGTGAAAAGGTAGGAGCTTGAAGAGAGTGTAGGGGAGTGTAGGACCTTGGAGAGCTTTCCCACTCTTCCCACTAGTGTTGGAGGCTTCCATCCTGGCTTCTATTTATTATCTATGCAACTGGTTGACCTGTCTTACCTGGTTGATTGGGACAGATCTGGGCAGGGGTTGGGTGGAGTTGATAGAAGCATTTGGACTTCAGCTGGGAGGAGTCAGGAGGTTCAGAAAGTGAGGTGTACAGTGCTGAGCACTAGAGACCTGACAGGTTTAGAAGCTGGGTCTGGCCACACAGTGGCTTTGTGGTGTTGAATGACTGGCAGCAAACCGAATCAAACATATATCAGCAAGTGACGGGATGGATTGTGTAGTCAGAAAGAGTTAACTGATGCCCCCTCTGTACTTGGCCTAAGTTTGGCAATGAGTCTTTCTAGGGAGTCAGGGAGGGCTTCCTAGAGGAGGAACCATGAAAGATAGGCCATAAAGGGTCAGTAGGAGTTTGCCAAGTGGAAGAGATTTCTGGAAGGAGTTTCCAGGAGGGAGAAACAGCTCAGGTAACAGCCTAGTGATGGGAAAGGGCAGTTTCAGGATAGGAGATTCCTGGATGGAAAAATTTCAGTCTCAATATCTGGAGCATCCTGGAACCTGCTTTTGCCCTCACCAGGGTGGGGTGGGGCCTCAGCACTGGGCCTGGCTTCTCTGACTTGTTTTCCCTCTTTATAGCCCCCTGGGGCTGGCATTGATGAGTGCCCTGATCCTGGGTCTTCTTTTTGTGACTATCTACAACTTGTCCCCCGGCGAGATCTACTATGACCCACTCTATGCTGGTAAGTCAGTAGGAGAGAACGGTGTGAGCAGGGGCCTCCTCCATCCCCTTAAAGGGCTTCCATCAGACTGGAGAACTTCAAAGAGACTGGAGAAACCTCATTGGTTGGGGAACCTCAGAGGACCTCCCACTTCAGACCTGGGGCTCCTGAGAGCAGGACTGTATCTTTACATCAGATTGGGAGCCCCTAAAAGACCATACTTCCTCATCACTTTGGGATTTCCTGAGGGCAGGGTCAGTGCCTTCTCAGCCTGAGGACTCCCAGAGGCAGGGACTGTGCCTCCTCAAGAGGCAGGGCTGTGGGTCATGTGACCTGTGGAATGGTGACTGGGAGCAGCTGAGCCTAGTTCCTTACCTGGACTCTGGGTCCCAGACACACTGCCTCAGGCCCCGCCCCCACCTGGGCCATGCCCCGCCCACTCTCCCCACAGTATTTGCTGTCTTCTCCTTCACCTCTGTGGTGGACCTCCTGATTGCTCTCCAGGAAGATGGCTACGTGGTGGGCTTCATGGACTTCTATAACAAGGAGGTATGTAGGGGGTCACCAGGGATGCCTCCTGCCCTTCTGCCCAGCTGAGCCCTGACCTGCCCCTGCAGGGAGAGCCCTACTTGCGCACTGCACACGGAATCTTCATCTGCTACTGGGATGGCACGGTTCACTACCTCCTCTACCTGGCCATGGCTGGTGCCATCCGCAGAAGGTTCGTGGGGGGATGGGTGAGTGCCACTTGGATCCTGGGAAGGAGATCAAGTCCTCAGATGGGGTCCCAATCCTGGATGCAATCAGAAGCGTCTGTAGAGGAAAGACCTCTCTAGGGCTCCAGCCAGGAGTGGTCAGGAGAAGTTTCCAGGGAATGTCACAGGAGTGAATGGTAGTCAGCTCTCTTGTCTTGTACACTCCTGTGCCTAGGCAGCCACTTCTGTCCTCAGACAGACGATCTGTTCAGTCCCTCATTCATCTCCCTGTTGTCTCTTCTGTCCTGGACAAAACTGGGAGGGACCTAGAGTTGAGGAGCCCAGGGTAGACCCTTGCTAGGGCTCTGAGACTGGGGAACAGGCATCTATTGGTCACCCCACATCCCCTGCCTCAGGAAGAGATACCGGAACCTTGGACTATACTGGCTGGGATCTTTCATCATGACCATCCTCGTGTTCCTCCCAGGAAACATCCTTGGTAAGGACTTGGTTTTGAAGGATCCCATCTCCTCAGTCTGGGTCACTGTGCTACACCTAGAAGGTTCATAAGTAGGTCTTGGGAGGTAGAGGGGAGAGGCAGCCCAGTATGTGGGGGTGGCTGAGCAGGAGGGACACCCAGGGTGTATCAAAGGGGAGCAAAGAACAGCTGAAGCATAGAAGCCATATCCAGAAAGTAAATTGAAGCAGGCCGGGCTGAGGAACATGGACACCACCTTATGAGCACTGGGGAGCCAGAGGTGCCAGAGCTTGAATAAAGATTGCATTTGGGAATTACTACTTCCAGCCAGGGGGTCTGGTGTGACTCATGGGTCACACCAGGCCTGGGTGATCCTCACTGAGTGATACTCCCTCTCTCCTACCATGATAGGTAAATACAGCTCAGAGGTCAGACCTACCTTATTCCTTGCCATCCCCTATGTGCTAGTCCCATGCTGGGCTGGCATGAGGATCTTCAACCAGTCCAGGGCACCAACCTGCTGTAACCCCACTATGGTAAGTGCCAACATGCCCGAGTGTCCCTCATTAGAGTTACTTCTGATCGGAAACATTGGCTCTTTGGGGGTGCCTGGGTGGCTCAGTCGGTTAAGTGTCTCCTTCGGCTCAGGTCATGATCCCAGGGTCCCTGCTCTGGCTCCCTGCTCAGCTGGGAGCCTGCTTCTCCCTCTGCCTCTGCTTGCTGCTCCCTCTGCTTGTGTTCTCTCCCTGTCAAATAAATAAAATATTTAAAGCGGGTGGTAGGGGCACTGGGTCATGCAGTGGTTGAGCTTCTGCCTTTGGCTCAGGTCGTGATCCTGGGGTCTGGGGATCGAATCCCACATTGGGCTCTCTGCGGGCAGCCTGCTTCTCCCTCTACCTCTCTCTCTGTATACCTCATGAATAAATAAAATATTAAAAAAAATAAAAGAAACATTGCCTCTTTGGAAGCATCTCCTTGGCCATTAGGAAAGAAGGGATGAAGCCTTATTGAGTGCCTGCTGGATACCAGACTTCTCACACTGTCTGTCTCCTATGGGGCAGGTACAGGAGGAACAAAGAAAGGGCATCCTGAGACGTCCAGTTGACCTGGCCCTTGTCATATACCTCACCCTCACTGGACTCTTCACCTTCTTCCGGGGCCTGGTGAGTCTGCAGTTGTCAACCGATCTTTCTTCTGCCTCCAGCCCACTCTTCTGTCCCCGTCAACCGTGTTCCTTTAGCCAATGCAAAAAGGCCACTGCTTGCCTTTCTCATCAACCAGGGAAGTTCTTCATCAAGTCTCATCTGAGTGTTCCATGACAAAGCCCCATTCTCTGTACCCTTCCCAGCCAAAGAGAGAGAACCAAGGCTAACGGAGGCCAGAGCAAGGGGTATGGGACTCGCTTGGGAGGGTAGAAAAGGCTTCTTGTGGGAAAAATGGCTTCTTGAGGTAGGTTGTTGGTTTGTCTCTCTGCTCCAGGTGGTGCTTGACTGCCCCACAGATGCCTGCTTTGTCTACATCTATCAGTACGAGCCATACCTACGGGACCCCGTGGCCTATCCGAAGGTGCAGGTGAGAGGACAGATGGGAAGAGAGAGCATATGGTCCTGCCATGGATAGAGGTCTAGCAAGTCCTCTTTGAAGCAGGTATCAGAAACACAAGTCAGTTTGTTGTCCTATCAAAAATTCATTTTGGAAGACAGATATGGTCTTCAAGTATGGCTGGATCTAGGAGCTAAGGCTACCTGTGTCTCTGGGCTCTGTTTTCTTTGCATGGACTCCACTCCCAAGTAGTCACTTTGTGGGATTGCAGAGATAGTCTTGGGCAGCGCCAGGCTGCCATCTGCCCTACTTAGCCACCCCAGAGGAATGTGAGCTTTTATATCTCCAGAGCTTAAGCATAAATCTCAGGCAGGCTTTGATTGGCCCACATGCCATCATCACTGAATAATATGCCCATCCTGTCACTGATCATTATGGCCGGGGGGCAGGGGGGACTGGAGTGTTCCAGTTGGCCAGGCCAGGGTCACCTGCCACTTCTGGAATAACGTGGGTGGGTTCAGTGTGTGTATGTATGTATGTGGTGGAGCTCAGGGGGCTGGATACGCAAGGGAAACAGAGGAGCGATGTACACAGGGTTGAGATGTGCAGAGAGCCTGAGGTCTGAGGTTGGTCAGATCCTCCCTGGGGCTTCCACCTCAGGGGTGTCAGGAAGGCAGCTGCTGCTCATTCTATTGGCTGTGTGTCCTTCAGATGCTGGTGTACATGTTCTACGTTATGCCCTTCTATGGCCTGGCTGCCTATGCCCTCATCTTCCCTGGCTGTTCTTGGCTGCCTGACTGGGCCTTGGTGTTTGCTGGAGCTGTTGGCCAGGTGTGGTGTGGGGCGGGGGAGGTGTGGTTGGGTCTGTAGGGAAGAAATTTTCTGCCTGCCCATCAATTGCTTTTGTGCTCTCCCTGAACAGAGTGATGCTGAGCCTCTGAGAGGCCCCAGCCCCAGCTTGGTACCCTAGGATTCCCTAGTTACGGGGAGAAAGTACCTGACCCAAACACTCCCAACCCTATGGGGTCATAACTAGAGAGAGGAAAGGATAGGGGCTGAGAGCAATTCCAGAAGGGGAACGTTTCCTAAAAGAGTGGGCATAGGAGCTGGGTTTTGGTGTATGGATATGAATTCTCTAGGCAAGGAAGAGCATTTCAGAAATGGGAACAGCATAAAGACATAGAGGGGGATAGTGGTTTAGTAGAACCACAACACAGAGGCAGAGGCAAGAGAATTTGACAGCTAGATACTGAAGGCTTTGAACTCTGAGCTGGGGGAGCCATGGAATGTGTTTGAGCTGTGGAGGGCCCAGTCAGAGCTGGGGGGCCTGTTTCAGGATTCCTGATGGAAAGTTATGAAGCCTGAGGCCCGAGCAGTGGAGACCTGGAAGACATCTCTGGGGTAGAATCAACAGGATTTGTGTCAAAGGCAGCTGCCTGGGGTAGGGAGGAGGAGCTGGACCCAGGTCAGAGATGGAAAACAGGGTCCAACAGTGTGAAGATGGTAATGGTTAGACAGCTGGGGAGAGGTTCATAGACAGACAGGAAATGTGGACCCAGAGATATTTAGAGGCAGACAGATGAACTAGAGAGGGGAGACATGTCAGCAGCCAGTGAGAGGGACAGGGACCCCCTGGGCTCCCTAAGGTGGGATGTTGCTGGGACTTGTTCTCTCCTGGCTCCTGACATACATCTTCCTTGTGTGGCCACTAGGCACAGTTCTCACACATGGGTGCCTCCATGCATCTTCGCACGCCCTTCACCTACCGCGTGCCTGACGACGCCTGGGCCAGCTTCTTCGGGTACAACCTGCTATATGCGCTGGGTCCCCATCTGCTGGCCTTCCGCTGCCTGTGGTGGCCTGCCTTCTTCTTGCGCCCACCCCCTGGTCCTCTGGCACACCACAAGAAGGAGCATTGACAGGGCTGGAGACGACCCAGGACTCGGTTTCCATGCCCAGCCAGCCCTGCTGTGGGAAGGGTGGGCTGGGTCTCTTAGAGATAGAAAGTACATCTCCAGGTGTCTTTGGTTCTGGCTATGGTGGTATCAGGCCAATGAGCTGGATGGGAGACCCAGGGGACACATGTGCCCTTGAGGCCTAGACATGTTCAACTGTCATGGTACCCCAATCCCATACAGACTGTTCTACTCCAGAATTTACCCATCATACCCCCATGGATCCTTTTAGTAAAAAACCTTTTGATGCCCAAATATTGCTGCTGCCTGAGTGTTTCAGGATTCAGAGGTGAAGGACTTGCTTCATTCACCCCATGAGGGCCTACCCATCACTGCCAGCATGACCACCAGGAGCCAGAGGTGCTGGACAGCAGAAGTCAGCCTCTGGCTGGTGTGCACAGCTCCATCTTCCAGATGGGGAAAATGGAGGCTCAGAGAGGTCCAAAGACCAGCCTGAGGTCAGTCAGGAGAGAAACACCCAAAATCTGACAATAAATTATAATAACAAATGGTGTGGCACAGTTATTAAGCACCTACCATATACCATTACCAAGGGCTAACCTCAAGTGTTATAATGCTGGATCTCACCCCATATTCCTGATGGGGAAACTGAGCTCATAGGCTGCAAATGTCCTGATCAGAGGTCATGGCTCCTGGATGCATCTGAGCTAAAGGACTGAGCCCTGGCCTAGCCCATCCAACCGTGGACCCTATAACCTTGACTCTGCTGTATGATTGGCTCATATTTTGGGGAAACTGGGGCTGAGGAGGCAGCCAAGGGGTTGGGGGGAAAGGCTCATTTTTTTTTTTCCTGATTTGATTTTTGAACTTGGGTAAAGGGCCAGGTTCGGGGTGACTCAGGCCCAGAGTGGGTCAGAGGCTTGATCAGGCTCCCCTGCTCACCACCCCTACCAACATTTTTTAGGAACCCATTGTATGTCTAACCTTTGGATCTTCACCAAAGAACCAGTACTTGGGGTGCCTGGGTGGCTCAGTCGGTTAAGCATCTGCCTTCAGTTCAGATCATGATCTCAGTGTCCTGGGATGGAGCTCCGCATCAGGCTTCCTGCCCAGCAGGGAGTCTGCTTCTCCCTCTGTCTGCACATGCTCTCTCTCTCTCTCTCTCTCTCTCTCTCTGTCTAGTTCAGATAAATAAAACCTGAAAAACAAAAAAACAGCACTCCATTTCCTGGAGGTGGAAACTGAGGCTCAAAGATACCAAGTCTCTCTTCCAAGATCCTACATAGGTAAAAGGCAGAGTCAGATTTGGACCTGTTGCTGCATGTTCCCTCTGCAGAGTGTGTGACTGTTGTGGGCCCCCACCCCGCCGAGTGAGCCCCTCTTGGGTGCCAGGGCCCAGGACACCTCGATGGCCACCAAGTGACAAATGGGAAAACTGAGGCCTGCAGGCCACGCCCCTTTCCCAGGTTACTCAGCCCCCCGGCTCACCTTGGGCATCCTAGATGGAAGACTCCGTCAGTCCCCCTTCCTCCATTTTACAGAGAGTTAAACTGAGGCCCAGAGGTTCCTCTGCCCACCCAAGGTCAGCCAGCAGGATCATTGTCCTGCACTGACTGTCCAGTGCGGTCCTTCCTCCGCCCGCGCCCGGGTTTCCTCGACGAGTGCGCGTCGCCGCGTTCCCTTTAAAGCTCCTCCCCGCACCCCCGTTCGCCTCCCTCCTCCCCTTGCAGGCAGACGCCGGGATTGCGCCGCCCGAAGGGACTTGCCCAGTCCTTCCTGGGTGTGCGGTGAGCGCAGTCCCGGCGCGTAGGGGCCGCTCGGCGGGGGCCGCACGGGCAAGATGGTGAGTGGGGCCGCGGGCGCGGGTCCCGGTAGGTGCCTCTCTGGGATTGTCTGGCTCCGTGTCTGAACCTGCGTCCCTCCGTGCTTCTCTTCTCAGTCTCTCCCCGCTCCGTCTCTCCCGTCCCTGCCGTCTCTCACCCTCTTCTATCTCTGCATCTCCAACTCTGCCTCTCCTTTCCCTACTTTTCTCTCCCTCTTTTGGTCTTCCTGGTCCCTCTTCTCATCCTCCGAGTCTCTATCTCTCCCTCCCTCCAAGCCCTCTCTTCTCTTTGCCCCTCTTGCTCTCTTTCCTCTCTCCCTTCTTTCCTTACCCTTTCTCCATCTTTCCTTACCCTTCTCTGTGTCTTTCCCTCTCTCTCCATCCGTCTCTCCTCATCTCTCCCTGCTTTTCTCTCTGTCTCTTTCCCTTTCCTCGCCCTCTCTCCGCGTCTCTACCCCTCTCTGACTCTCCCCCTGGCACCCCCCTCCCCCGCCGCCCCCACACCCCGGCCGCTTTGCTGCAGTCTCCTGGCGCACCGATAACCTTGCCGCTGCCGCTGCTCCAGCTCCTCCCCCCTCCCTCCCAATCCTGGCCGGGGCCGGCCACGGAAGGGGGCGGAGCTCCGAGCCTTAGGGGTTGGGGTTAGGGGAGCTGGCGGGTTGCGGGCGCCAGACCCTGGGCAAGTGAGCCCGGGGGCGTGGGCTTGGCGGAGGAGCGGGAATGTGAAGTCCCGGGAGAGTGCGGCGGGGGTAGGGGGGTAGGGGGGTGGGGGGAGGGGGAGGGCTGGAAGGGTCCGCCAGCCTTCTCCTTGGGCGAGTCCTCTGGGACCCTGGCCAGGGTGGGGACCTGGGCACGCGAGAAGTCCTCGCGGTGGGGAAGGAAGGTCAGGAGGCTGGTCCTCCGACAGGCCAAGTCCAGGAGGCGGGACCGAGTACCCTGTGCCCCCAGGTGTGTGCTCGGGCGGCCCTCGGTGCCGGCGCGCTCTGGGCTGCGGCCTGGGGAGTCCTGCTGCTCACGGCCCCCGCAGGGGCGCAGCGCGGACGGAAGAAGGTCGTGCACGTGCTCGGTGAGTCTGACAGCGGAAGCGGGTCTTGCCCTGCAGGAGTCCTGCCCGAATGTGACTGCCTGGGAGCAGGGAGGATACAGTGGGTAGGCATGGAGCATTCCTGAGGGTCATAGACACCCCCCCCCCAAGTCCCTCACCCTCTGAGTCCTAGTTCCCTTTCCTGATCTCCTTTAACCTTCCGACCCCCTGACCTCCGCCCAAGCCTTCTTCCCACAGCACTTCCCTGGAATTCCCTTTCCCGGGATTCCCTTCCCCAGGTTCCCCACCCTGCCCCCTAGGACCTCTTCTGAACCCTACTTGACCCTCCCGCAGAGGGTGAGTCGGGCTCCGTGGTGGTGCAGACGGCGCCTGGGCAGGTGGTCAGTCACAGGGGGGGCACCATCGTCTTGCCCTGCCGCTACCACTATGAGGCAGCCGCCCACGACCACGACGGGGTGCGCCTCAAGTGGACCAAGGTGGTGGATCCACTGGCCTTTGCCGACGTCTTCGTGGCGCTGGGGCCCCAGCACCGAGCATTTGGCAGCTACCGCGGGCGGGCCGAACTGCAGGGCGATGGACCCGGGGATGCCTCCCTGGTTCTCCGAAATGTTACGCTGCAGGATTACGGGCGCTACGAATGCGAGGTCACCAATGAGCTGGAGGATGACACTGGCATGGTCAAGCTGGACCTGGAAGGTAACCAGCTTATGGACAGGATGAAGCAAGTTTCTAAGGGAGGAGGGTAGGAAGTATTGCAAAGGACAGAAACCAAATCAAGTTGGCCTAAAAGAATTTGAGGCTTGGTAGGGTAGGGTAATGGTTCTGATCTGAGGTGAATTTCCTCCCCAGGAACATTGGCAATGGCTAGAGGGGGTTGCTGATGGCATCTAGTGGGCAGAGGTCAGGGATGCTGCAATACATCCTACAATGCACAGAACAGTCGTGTCTCTCCCCCCTCACATCCCCAAGAATGATCCAGTCTAAAGTGCCAACAGTAAGGGCTTTGGGAAACCCTGGGGGTAGTATCCAGGCCCAGCGAAATCCAGGGAGATCCACTCACACCATGTCAGGAATTCGTCCCTCAGCTCTGTTTCCCTAAGTGAGTGTTCTTCAGGCAGGTTTCCCCTGATGGAACCAAAAAGTAGAGCCAGGCTTCCCTCCTCCAACTTAGCTATTAATTTCCTAGCAGTGCTAGCTAGAGTCTCAGGGTTGTCCCTCATTGGCCCAGGTTGAGTCATGTGTCCATCCATGAGCCAATCACTGCGGCTGGGAGATGGGGTGCTCTGACTGTGGAGCTGGAAAGTGGGGTTTCTATCTGAGGAGTTATCTCCCACTTGGGTCGCCTTCCTCAGTCCCCCAGAGAAGATTCTGGGAGAGATTTCAGAGCCCTTACTTGTTGAACCTCCCAACAATAGCAAATGACAGCAATAATAGCAGCACCTCTTCTTTATTGGACATTTTCAAAGAGCTTGAAGAGGTCTTTGAAGTCTCTTGTTTAATTTTCCCAAAAAGTCTGAGGGAGATGTTATTACCAGCAGATGAGCAACTAGCTCAGAGAGGTTAGAGCCTTGCCCATGCAAGTGAGTGGCGGAGTTAGAACTCGAGCCTCCGCCTTCAGGCTCCAGGTCTTCTTTCTGGCCCCTGTTTGCTCCTCCCAGAGTCTGCTGAAAGATGCATGTTCCATCTCCAAGGTCTGCCCCTCAAACATACACACAGAATGCTGATGAGCTGAGTTGACTGTAGGTCCAATGAAGGACAAGTTATAAGAACTGAAGGTGGAAGAGAAACCAGTGGGAACTGCCCTGGATAATGTTGGGGATCAAAGAGGTCTCGGGTCCCTGTTGGGTGAGTCAGCAGTGGTCACAGACATTCCCAGCTCCATGAGCTCAGGGCTTGACCAGATGGAAGCTCCCAGTGCTGAGGAATTGTCCGAAGCACTAAAGACTGAAGGAAGAAGGGTGGTGGGGGCTGGGTTTTGAAGGATGAATAGGAGTGCAGCAGATGGAAAGTGGAAAACAAAGTACATAAGCAAAGGTCTCCAGTGGTAGAAGTGGGTGGCCATGATTAAGTAAATAAAAGGGAAGGTCAAGTGAATCCCATGCGTAAGGCAAGGAGAACCACAGGGAAGTGAGCTGAGAACCCGTGTGGTAGGACTAAGGCCAGAGTGAGGGATGGAGTGGAAACTCTAGGTTGAAGAGTTACGCAGCACCTCAGATGTCAGGTGGGTAGGGGAGGGCTGGGATTCCCGAGCTGAGCCCTATGTCTGTCCTCCCAGGCGTTGTCTTCCCTTACCACCCCCGTGGAGGCCGCTACAAGTTGACCTTCACCGAGGCGCAGCGCGCCTGCGCTGAGCAGGACGGCATCCTGGCGTCGGCAGAGCAGCTGCACGCGGCCTGGCGCGATGGCCTGGACTGGTGCAATGCAGGCTGGCTGCGCGACGGCTCCGTGCAGTACCCGGTGAGCCAGCCCCGGGAGCCCTGCGGCGGCCTGGGCGGAGCCGGGAGCGCCGGGACCGGCGGCGGCGGCGGCGGCGCCTCCGGGGGCGTGCGCAACTACGGCTACCGCCATAACGCCGAGGAACGCTACGACGCCTTCTGCTTCACATCCAACCTCCCGGGTGTGTAGGCCCCGCCCCCGGGGAGGAGACCCCGCCCCCCCGCAGGCTCGGGATCCGCCCTGTCCGCGAGGCCCCGCCCCTTGAGAGTCCTCTTCCAGGTTCCCCTCCCTCTCAATCTCTTTCCCGCCCTCTCAGTTTCCTCCGTTTAGCCCCTTCTATCCACTCCGACCCTCGGGGCGGGGGGTCCAGACCGGGATATCCCACCCCCGGACTGCCAAGGCGCGGCAGTCAAGCATCGCCTGGCACCGACGCTGCCCCGGCCAAGGCTGGGATCCAGGACTGCAGGGGTGGGGGTGCTCCCGAGTCCTGTGGTTCGGGTCCTGGGTTGCAGGCACGTGGGAGGTGGAAAGCGTCTGAATCCTGGGGAGGCCAGCTCCCGAGATTGGCCTTAAGCACTCTCCCCCACTCCACTGCAGGACGTGTGTTCTTCCTGAAGCCGCTGCGGCCCGTGCCCTTCTCGGGAGCAGCGCGTGCGTGCGCGGCGCGCGGCGCGGCCGTGGCCAAGGTGGGACAGCTCTTCGCGGCGTGGAAGCTGCAGCTGCTGGACCGCTGCACCGCGGGCTGGCTGGCCGACGGGAGCGCGCGCTACCCCATCGTGAACCCGCGCGCGCGCTGCGGCGGCCGCCGGCCCGGCGTCCGCAGCCTAGGATTCCCCGACGCCACGCGCCGCCTCTTTGGCGTCTACTGCTACCGCGCGCCCGGTGCGCCGGACCCCGCGCCCGGCGGCTGGGGCTGGGGTTGGGCCGGAGGCGGTGGCTGGGCCGGAGGCGCGCGCGACCCCGCTGCTTGGACCCCGTTGCGCGTCTAGGCCCTGGGCGCAGATGATTGGGGTGCTTGGCGGCTGGCCGAGTGCTCTGCGGTCTCTTGGAGACCGGCCACGTGACTGGAGACTGGCCACGCCCCCTGCGGCGCCCTGCAGGCTGACGGGGCTTCCTGTGGTCTTGAACACTGGCTGCGCCCCCTGGGGTCCTCATAGACTAGCCAGTTCTGGGAGACTGATCAAGGCCACACCTCTCCTGGACAGTGGACTTCCCCTCCTCCCTCGACTTTCCCCAGGAGATGGGGCATGCCACCTGAACACCCCGGAGGGCAACAGACCCTGAGGTCTCCTGAAGACTGACCACGCCTCCCGAGGTTACTTGAAAACAGACAGAACCATCCCCCATGGTCTCCTGGAGGCTGGACCCCCAGGATTATCTGGAGATTGGCCTCAGGGCCTCTACATCTCCCTGGAGACTGAAGATTATCATCCCTTATGGTCATCTGGACACTGAACCCCTTTCCCCCTTACATGTAGAAAAAATGGAAATCTCCGAATTCATCCGGTGATCACGCCCCATGATCACATGGAGACTGGGCTTCTGTCCTCTCCCCAATGATGACCTGGAAATTGGGTATCCCTATTCCTCCTTCCCCTGTGAATCCCTCAAAGTGTGCAGAATGACAGGCCATGTTTCCAGGTCACCCTGAATACCCCCACCCCTCCAGTTTCAGGGAAGACCTGCCTTGTCTGTCACCCACTAAAACAGATTGACATGCCCCAGCTGGCTCGCATGACTGGTGGCCATGCCCCGCCCCTCAGGTATCTCTGGAGGGAGCAAATCTGCTCCTACCTGATGGCCTCTTTCCTGGCTGTCACCAAAGAGACCATCCCCTGGGCCCAGGGATCTATAGGATCCATGTCACTCACTATGGAGACAAGCTGTCCCACTTCCCATTGTTACCAAGGCGACCAGCCCAACTTCTACCTGTAACCTAGTCACACAGCCCTTCCCTCATCAGTCACACCCATGGAGATGTACCTTCCTCCGCCAGCTGTAACCATGGTTACCACACGTTTCCCCTCCGGACATTAGAGAGCTACTACTCACTTCTGGATGTCCCCGTCCTGACCAACAGTCGGGAAGACCACCCTTTCCAACCCTCTAACTGTCCCAAGAGTGACCCAGCATTCAGTTCCCTGGCTCTCACCATGGAAACACCCTGTCCCTTTCCCCAGGTGCATGCCAGCTCCTTGCCACCCTCCAAACTCTGCCTCCAAGCTGCTTAAACCCCATAGCTGTTGCTATGGAAACCAAACTCTGGTGTCTGAGGTAACAGAACACCTTTCCCCCTAGGCTTTCCCAGGTCAGCAGCACCCCCTCACCGAGCTATCACCATAGAGACTGTCTGCATCGTCCCCATGACAACCAACTCCCAGCTCTCAGGAACTTCTTACTATGGGCTGTAACTGCACCCCATAGAGCTTAATGTCTGCCCCTTAACCAGATAGGCCCAGCCCCAGGCAGCATCCCCAGATATGGCTGGACTTCTGGAGCTGCTGGACATCCTCTGCACGCTAACTATATCCCAGACAACAGTGCATGAGACACTCTTGCAACCCCCAGGTGTTTTCATTGCTGCCGCACAGATGAGAAAACCGACTCTGGCAGCCCTGGCCCTTTATGTTGTGCAAGCTCTGGGCTCCCCTTTTCCCTTCTGAGACCACATCTCCATTTTCACTGAGCTCCTCTCTCCTCTAACGGCCCCATGCTCCTCATTTCATTCCTTAGAGATCCAGGAGAGATGGAATGTTTTTAAACTTCAAAATCCGCAGTGAGCCCCAGTTCTAAAGGACAATTTGTGCTAAGATATTAGGACCCAGCCAGATCCCCTCCTTCCCCACTCTCCACCCCTTACCCCCATGTTGAGAGCCAGCTCAGGAGAGATGGTCCGAGAACAAAGCCACCCCAACTATGGGAGACCTCAGCTCCAAGGTCTTATGTGAAGTAGCACTGAGGGCCCTCCTGGAAGCATCCCACTCCTCACCTTACTGTCACACCCATCTTAAGGAAACCCATCTATGAGTTTTGGAATCAGGTGGGCTTGGGTTCGAATCCTGCCTCTATGACCAAGTGACAACCCGCTGAGCCTGTTTCTTCCTCTGTACCAGAGCTGTTCTGAGGTCCCAGTGAGTGCAAAGCATATAGCAGGGGCTCAATAAAAAAAAAAAAAAAAAAAAGTGTTGTTGTTGTTGTTGTATGGCAGCCGGTGGGTAATTACTTCATGAATGCACTTAGGTGGGCAAAGTATTTCCCAGCTGGGGGTGTGTGGTGATGATTTGGTCGGGAAGCCACCCCCGTCATTCCCCAGGACTGTCCTCTCCAACAATATCTCCCCTCCTTTCCCCCAGTCTGCCTTCACTCTCTTTCTTGCATCCTCCCCCATGTGTCTGGCTTGTTTCAGCCCAGTCCAGCTTGGGTCATTGACACATCCAGTGGTTCCTCTCAATTCCCTAGGTACAAATTGTGCAAAAACTGGACAGAAAGTTCTTGCACCAGCAAGGCAGAGAGGTTGCAAGTTATCCCTGGTGCAGAGGTGGAGTGGGGGTGGGGGGATGGTGGAGTGAAAAACATTGAAAGTTTCTGGATACAAGCCCAGGGAAAAGAGAAAAAGCTGTAAAAGTGATCAGGTTATCGAAGTGAGATAGTCGATGTCACTGCTCACTCCCTCAATACCCGATGTGACAGAGCTTAGAGACTCCGACCACTCACCTGAAGGTGGCCCAGCCACTGGGTTAGACCACCTTGGGCTGATGGGCCTTCGCCTCCCTGAAGAGGGGAGTGGTAAGGGGCATATTTCCAGGCATGAGTGCACGGGATTTCTTTCATCCGACCTTTCCCCTGCTGGCATTCTTTCTCCCTTCCGCGGTTCCAGTTTCCTAGTTTTTCCAGGAAAATGTAACTGTCTAACGACCACTCTTAGAATGATACTCGTAGGACCTGACCCCACCCCCTCCCAGTTCAGCCAATGATTGCTGTGGCACCCTCCCTGGGAAATCCTGATTGGTCCAGGGATGGACAGGGAGGCAGGCGGACTTTGAGACTGAGTCCCTGGGATTTTGGTGGACCTATGTATGGGGCCGAGGGAACCATCTTTCTGCTGGAGGTGCTGCACTGTTGGAGTGGAGGTCTCTAGGGCCCACCTGAAGGAGAGCTAAAGGATGGCAACCTGGATAGAGCCCTTTCTGACGTTGGCTATTCAGAAAAATCGCTCTTTCCCATCCTACACCACACAGTTCACTGCCAGGAGACATCCAGTTTCTTACAAGCCCTTCCAGAGATACTTTATGTTCACTCAAGCAAACATGCATATGTATTTTTCCTCCATTTTTACACAGATGGCATTTACACAACTCACACAGTTGTAGCATATCTATCTAGTTCCAAGACATTTTTGTCATCCCCAAAGGAAACACCACACCCGTAAAGCAAAGGATCCCCATTCCTCCTTTCCCCCTCCCCTCTGCCCTGGCAACTGCTTATCTCCTTTCTGTCTCTATAGATTTGTCTATTCTTCATGTTTCATATAAATGGAATCCTATAAAGGCCCCCCCGGGTGGCTCAGTCGGTTGGGTATCTGACTTGATTCCTGCTCCATTTGTGATCTCAGAGATCCGAGATCCCTGCATTGGCTTTGAGCTGGGCGAGGAGCCTGCTTGAGATTCTCTTTCTCCCTTTACTTCTGCCTCTCCCCTCCCGCTCACTCTCACCCTCTCTCTCTCCAAAAAAAAATTATAAACAAACAAATAAATAAATAAAATGGAATCATACAATATGTGTCATTTTGTGTCTAGCTTCTTTCACTCAGCATAATGTTTTTGAGGTCATCCATGTTGTAGCACGTGTCAAGACTTTATTCCTTTTTATGGTTGAATAATATTCTTTGGTATGTATATACTACCTTTTGTTTATTCATTTAATGGACATTTTGGTTTTTCCACCTTTTGACGATTGTGAATATTCTGCTATGAACATTCATGTGCCTTGTATACTTTTAAAGTCACTCTTCTTTTACTTAATAGTATTTTTTTTAAATAGTTCCAAATCACCATATAAAGGTCCCCATATTCTTTTGGTTTTTTTTTAAATTTTTTTAATTTTATTTATTTATGATAGTCACATAGAGAGAGAGAGAGAGGCAGAGACATAGGCAGAGGGAGAAGCAGGCTCCATGCACCGGGAGCCTGACGTGGGATTCGATCCCGGGTCTCCAGGATCGCGCCCTGGGCCAAAGGCAGGCGCCAAACCGCTGCGCCACCCAGGGATCCCTCCCCCATATTCTTTTGAAGGTTAGGAGAGTGTTCATTGTTTGGATGCACCATAATTTTTATAGCCCGTCTTCTCATGGCAGGCATTTAGATTCCCCTATTTTGCTGTTAATAATAAGTACCCACATCATCTTACACAAGTCCAGGTATAACTGGAGGATGACATCAGGAGTTGTTTAATCAAGGAGTCAAACTTCCCATTTTGATAGCGATCTCCATCTCTTTTTAAAGATGGGGCCAATTTATACCCCGACCAATAATAGATATACCTGCCTCTTTCCGCACCTCCTAATCAGCATAGTGTGTTATCACTTTTTACCTTAGCCAACACAATAGGTTAAAAAAAAATGGAGGATCCCCCGGGTGGCTCAGCGGTTTGGCGCCTGCCTGTAGCCTAGGGCATGATCCTGGGGACCCGGATCAAGTCCCACGTCGGGATCCCTGCATGGAACCTGCTTCTCCCTCTGCCTGTGTCTCTGCCTTATCATGAATAAATAGATAAATCTAAAAAAAAAAAAAAAAAGGTCCACCATCCGGGTGCTGGGGCTCTACACGAGGATGCACGGCCAGCCTCCGACGTGGCCAGAAGAAAAAAAATGGTATCTCATTGTGGTTGTCACTTGCAATTCTCTTTTCATGTGTGAGGCTGAACAAACATCCTCTACTTTGACCTTAGGTGCAGGTGGTTGAGGAAGCCATAAATCATTTGCGGTTTGGGTATGTTGTCATCACTGATGAATGGCAAGTTCCCTCTCTTGTTAGATGTATTTGATTCTCTTTTTAAATAGGCTCTTTGTTCATCCTGGTGTTCTGCAAAATGTGTATTATTTGTTGGGTATATGTTGTAGTTTAAGAGCCTCTGTATTTTCTTTTATGTTGTAGTTTAAGAGCCTCTGTATTTTCTTTTCTGTCAACTTTTTATTCATGTACTTTGCCTATTTGGCTATAGATTATTAGTCTTTTTTCCTATTAGTTTGTAGGAATTTTTTTTTTTTAAGATTTTATTTGACAGAAAGAGAAAGAGAGAGAGAAAGCACAAACAGGGAAGTGGCAGAGGGAGAGAAAAAAGTAAGCTCCCCACTGAGCAGGGAGCCCAATGTGGGGCTCAAACCCAGGACCTCAGGATCACGACTCAGCTGAAGGCAGACGCTTAACCAAATGAGCCACCTAGGCATCCCTGTAGGAGTTCTTTATATATTAAGACAAGTCCTCTATTTCTGATTTGAAAATTTGTTCCCAAGCTTGGCATTTATCTTTTGACTTTGTTTTCCTTTTTGTTTTGTTTTTGCCACCATTGCTTTTTAAATAAAGCCTAAATTCCTCACTGCAGCCTCTATGGCCCATAATGGTCCATCCTCTGCATCTCTGACCCAAATTTCCTTCCACTATCTACCTCTATCACTCTGCTCCAGCCCATACATATTCCTTGCTGTTTCCCAAATAACCCATGCCCTTTCTGCAAGAGAACGTTTGCCTTTGCTCTTCCCGTTGCCTAAAACTGTCTTCCTTTCTTTCTCTCCTCATCTAGTTAACATTACTCCTTTAGATTCCATCCACTTCTTCTAGGAAGCCTTCCTTGACCACCTCCCAGTGGCCAAGTCTGCCTTGCTCACCATTATCATCCCAGCACTCAGCACAGTACACAGCTCATAATACTTGCTAAGTAAGGACTTGCTGAGTGAATGAAGAAAGGTTGCAGGAGGCGATAGGCAGGTTGAACTGTTAAAAAATTTTATTAAAATGTCCAAGAAGTACATTAATGTCCACAGTGTCAGATACCACAGACCCACAGAACACTGCAGCTCACAGCAAAACCAGCAGAACCCGAAGCTGTTCACACGCACACACACTCACACGCATGCCACACACGCGGCACACGCAAACACACACTCACATCCCAAAGGGAAAGACTAAAAGACAAACCACCCACTTTAGAAAAGACCAGAGCCCCTCCCCCCATGGAGCTGGGGTGGAGGCAGAGTAAGGGACTAAGGGAGCCAAGGGCAGGGAGCATAAACCAAGACCACTCCCCCCAAAAAAGTTGCATCCCCAGCACCACCCCCAAAGGAAAATTATTTTATGACATGAATTACTGAAGATATGTTATTATATTTTTTAAATCAAAAGAAATTATCAAAGCAAGAAGACAAATGTACATCCCTGGGCTTACTCTATAACTATAAGGTGGAGCAGTGGATAATGTCTATAGCAGGGAAGACTGATGACCATGGTCAAGCATATGGGTCTAGTTTGCACTTCTCAATCCTTTCCTAAACTGCCTGTGTACGTGAGAGAGTGCCATTATGTTTCAACCCCTTCCCCCAAAGTAAAGAGCAACGTTTGAAGTCACAGAGGCAGGACCAAATCCTTGCTCCTGTCTTGGCTGTGACTTCGAACCAGTGCCTTTCTCTTATCTGAGCCTCAGTTTTGCTATGTGTAAAATGGGGAAGTAATGATTCCAAAATCACTGGGCTATTGAGAAGATTCAAGGAAGATAGTGTGTGAATCCCTAGCACAGTATAGACTCCATAGTTGTCAACTATTATTACTTCCCAGGAGGAATATAGACTCAATGAACACATTTCCTTTTCTACTGAACCCTGGGACCTACATGTTTGTTTATTTTTCTATCATGCAGAGGGCCATTCCTCATTGTAGTTTTTAACACAAATCCACAGATTTTGCCCAGAGTAGAGGAGATGAGAGTGGACAAAACATGGAGGATAAGCTGTGGGTTTTTCCTGCCAGAGATCAGGGAGCTGAATCCCAGCCTTTGGCTTGGAAAGTTCTTTTACAGGTTGCAGATTTGGGGGAAGAGATTTAGTCAGTTCTTTCCCATTTAAAAGATTTTTAAAAAATGATGAGAGAAAAATGTGTGTGTGTGTGTGTGTGTGTGTGTGTTTCGGATTTAACACTGTGCATTTCTCTACAACATGACCGCAGGTCGATGTCACTACTTCAAGTTTTAAGCGTTTCTAGTCCGCCAGGCAATGAATGGAGACGGGGATGGGGCAGGAGTAGGAGTGGGACCCAGGGCAGGGGCACTACCAATGTCTCTTTGAGGGATGGGGATGAGTACTGAGCTAGAAAACTTGGCACCTCCTTGGTCCAGGAAGGAGGTTCTTTGTCTCCCTGAGAGATGGAGGGGGAAGTAATCTGGGCTCATCCAGCCCTAAACATCCTCTCATCTGTGTGTGTGAGAGAGACTCACCACACATACAGAACCACCAAATCTCAGCACTGGACTAGGACCTGGGAGGGTAAGCAATACACCTTCCCTCCATTGCCCATATATTGCTCTGACTACTCTGATCCCTAACTCTGAGGGCACAGAAGGAGGTTGTTCTAAAACATTCCTAAAATTCAGTACATAGGAGTTCCACACTCCGTCTATCCACCAAGACCAAAGACGGAACTTGGGCTGAAGTCCAGGGTGAAGGAACAGCAGCTGTCATGTTCAAGCGGTGTGCTTCCATGTAATTTTCAACTCCCAAAACCAACGACCTTAACTAAAAGCTTCAGCCTGCATTTAGGACATCTGATGGTTTACTAAGCCTGAATTTCTGGTGTGATAAGCAATTCCTTAGTGTGAATCCAAGCATGCACTCTTGCACCCTCATCAAAGCCTTATTTCAACAATTGGTGATCAGCTGTGCCAACAAAAGTCTTAACCAGTGCAAAGAATGATCTTTGCCAATTGTGCTTTCCCTTCACTGGGAGATGCTCCCAGAGTTCAGCCTGACTAGAACTGACTTTTCAGACACATGGCTATGCCTGCCAAGAGGACCTTGTGTATATAAGAAAGAGGAGAGAGGAGCTTTTTACAAAGGGTTATGGATGGGGGATGTGGTTTGGGGCTCAGGGGGCTTCCAGACCCTTTTGTTTTTCTCTGGGTTCTGTCTCCCCAGGTGAAGGCTCCAGAGAAGGTGTGGGAAGGGGGTTGTGCTTCCTTTTGCCTGGTTCTTCAGCAGAAATTCCCTTCTTCCTTCTCCCAGTCCTCTACTGGGTGTTTCTTGTGTTTTCTACGCTCCTTGCGTGATTTGTGGTGGTGATGCTGGTGATGGTGCTGGTGGTGGTGATGGTGACGCCGCATCCGATGGGATCGTCTGGCTGCAGGGAAATAAGGGAGGACAAGCAAGTGGCAAAAGGAATGAGAGGCAGGTGGCCTGATGCAGTGACCCTTTTCAGGGGGAGGAGAAATGAAGGAAGCACCGGGCAGACTGGTAAGTTCTCAGTTATCAGCAAGGCTGTAGTATCAGGGATACATTTAGTCAGATCAAAATGTATAGTAATAAGATATTCTAATTGGAGACTACAAATAGCTGGCAATCTGTGTTGAGGTGTCTCGGGACAACCACTTACGTTTGGTGCAGACAATCTGGGGCTGGTCCCACTTGCCATTGCTCCGGCATCGGATGATGGCCACATGGTGTTGGGTAAATCCTTCATCACACTGGTATCGTACAGTAGCATGGACATTATACTTGGTCTTGCGAGCACCAATGGGTGAGGCATTCTGCACTGCTGGAGGGGGGCCACACAGCACTGGAGACAGAGGAAGCAGAAGTTAGGGAAGTGGCCACATCTGGGGCTGAACTGGTTTCCTCTCTTTTTGGGACTAATACATCCCTCAGCAGGTCCTGCCCTTTGCCCAGCTGTGGCCTCACATGTCTAGAAGTGACTGTGTCTCTCTCCTTTACCCAAACCAAGAGCTCCTTAGGGGCAGAAACCTCCTAGATACATCCCACTCTCTTCAATTCTTCTTCTTCTTCTTTTTTTTTTTTAAGATTTTACTTATTTATTCATGAGAGAGAGAGAGAGAGAGAGAGACATAGGCAGAGGGAGAAACAGGCTCCTTGCAGGGAGCCTGATGTGGGACTCAATCCCGGGACCCCAGGATCATACCCTGGGCCGAAGGCAGGCGCTAAACTGCTGAGCCATCTAAGGATCCCCTCTTCAATTCTTATACATGATGGCAATGAAGGAGATGGGAGTCAAGAATAAATCTGAACAAGTGAAAAGAAAGGATGTGAAAACTGGCAAAGAAACATAAGTAAAAATAAACAAAAATATGAGAGAAAGGTAGACATGAAGATGCATATATGGGTTCCCTTAATATGTAAATAGCTCTTACAAATCAGTAAGACCAACAAGCCTATAGAAAGTTATACAAAGGAGGGCAGCCCTGGTGACACAGCAGTTTAGCACCGCCTGCAGCCCAGGGTGTGATCGTGGGGACCCGGGATTGAGTCCCACGTCGGGCTCCCTGAGTGGAGCCTGTTTCTCCCTCTGCCTGTGTCTCTGCCTCTCTCTCTCTCTCTCTCTCTCTCTGTCTGTCTCTATGAATAAATAAATAAAATCTTAAAAAAAAGTTATGCAAAGGAGATGAACTAGCAGGTCACAGGAAAATAAAGGCATACAAACAGCTTATCGACGTATGAACAGTTGGTTATTCTCATCCTTAAAGACATGCAAACTACTAAAACAAGTAGATACTATTTTTTCCCCACTTAGATGAACAAAGAACAAAAAGTTGGAGAACACATAGAGTTGGCAAAAGTGGGAAAAAACAGGCACTCTCACACAGCACTGTAGTGAAAACTGGGCAGGGCTGACTTATATTTACAAACTTAAATGAAACAACAAAGCAGTGCATGTGAGAAGCAGGAGGGGAGTTGGAGGGGAGTTGGAGGAGAGAGAGCAACAGCATACCTGTCCCCTTCTTACAGACATACGGGAGGTTGTAGTTGCAGGGAACATCGTTCCAACGGCCGCTCTCATGTGCAACCATCACCACACAGTCCTCCCCACCCGCGAAGAAATTGTCAGGCTGATTCTCCCGCCAGTTCTCATATTGCTGCAGGAATGGGAAACAGGGGGGCTCAGGCTTTGTCACTGCCTACTGCAGGACTCCCCTGGCCAGACCACTCAAACTTTAAGGACTCAGTGTTTCCATCTCCACAGTGGTCACCATTCTGTCTGACAGTGGCCTCCACTGCATTGCGTCACCTCTCCTTTAGCCCTCCTACCTTCTTCCTTTCTCCCTGATAGGCTATTTTCCACATGGGTCACTGTTACACAAATAGTTGAACAAAGGTCCAGGAGGGATTCCCTGAGGAGGCAAGGGGATAGCTGAAGACCCAAGGGTAGAAACGATGCGGGTAGGGAAGAGAATTCCAAGCAGAGGGCACAGCTAGTGCAAAGGCCCAGAGGCAGGACAGTGCTCATCCTGTTTGAGGAACAGAACAGAGGCCAGTGGGGTCAGAGTTGCTAGACTGAGTTGCAGTGTGGTCAGTGAGTGGGCAAGGGCCAGTTCTTGCAGTAGAACAGATGGATTCTTTTAAACTGGGGTATAATACCTGTAACAGAAAATTTACCATTTTAACCATTTTTAAGTGTCTAGTTCATTGGCATAAATACAATTCACAACACTGTACAACTATCACCACTGTCTATCCCCAGTACTTTTTCATCCTTTCAAACAGAAATCCTGTCCCCATTAGCAATCACTCCCCATTCTGGCCTGCCCCCAAGCCACCACGGATCTACGTTCTGTCTCTACGAATTTGCCTATTTTAGATATTTCACGTAAATGGAATCATACATCATACAACATGTGCCCTTTTATCTCTGGCTTTTTTTCACTGAGCACAATGTTTTCAAGTTTCATGCACATGGTAGCACATATCAGCTTTTTATCTGAATAGTGTTCCTCATGTGGATGGACCACATTTTGTTTCTCCATTCATTTGCTGATGGACATTTGTTTTTGTTTTATTTTTTTAAGATTTATTTTTTATTTATTCATGATAGACATAGAGAGAGAGAGAGGCAGAGACACAGGCAGAGGGAGAAGCAGGCTCCATGCTGGGAGCCCCATGTGGGACTTGATCCCGGGACTCCAGGATCGCGCCCTGGACCAAAGGCAAGCGCCAAAACGCTGAGCCACCCAGGGATCCTCGCTGATGGACATTTGGGTTGTTTCTACCTTGTGGCTGTTGTGAGTTGGAGTGCTATGGACATGAATGTACAAATACCTGTTTGAGTACCTGCTTACACTTCTTTGGGGTATCTACCTAGGAGCGAAGTTTCTGGGTCATGTGGCAATTCTGCTCGACTTTACCTTTTTAAGGGACTGCCAGACTGTTCTCCACAGCAGGACGAGGTGGATTTTTATCTTGAGAACAATAGGGAGTCTGAGAGGACTCAAAGCAGGGAGAATCCTGATCTGATGTATGATTTTTATTTTTATTTTTTTTAATTAATTTGTTTTTGATGTATGATTTTTAGAAGGTCTCCGTATATATAGGTTTTCCTTTTGGGGATGATGAAAATATTCTGTAACTAGACTGAGGTGACAGTTGCACAACATTGTGAAGGTACTAAATGCCACTGAATTACACATTTTATTTTTTTATTTATTTTTTCTTTTTGAATTACACATTTTAAAATGATTAATTTTGGGGTGCCTGGCTGACTCAGAAGAGAGTGGGATGCTTGTTCTCAGGATCGTGAGTTCAAGTCCTGTGTTGGCTGTAGAGATTACTTAAATAAAAAATTTTTAAAAGAAAACTTTAGAATTATTTTTATGTTATGTAAATTTCACCACAATTTTTTAAATAAGGTTCCCATGGCTGCCAGGTGGAGGGGCAGGAATGTAGGTAGCAAGTGCATGTGTTGTGGAGGGGGCTGGGAGGCTACTGCAGAGGTCCTAGTGAGGTGATAAAGGAGACGGCAGGAAGTGGGAATATCTTGGAGTCTACGGCTGGAGGGCATGACAGTGAGCAAGAGGAGGCTTCAGGTCCTGGTCCTAGGTCTATAATTTCAGCCACTGGGTGGGCCAAGTGTTTAAAGGCCTGGAAAGTCAAGGGCCATCTGGGGCTTTGCTGAAGCTCCTCTGCCAACTCCAGAATCTCAGAGCCACAAGGACCTGTGGTTGATTTGCACAAGAGGGTAAAATCAGGCCAAAGCACAGAGCCCACGAGGCTCATACACATCCCACCATTCTAGGGAGACCCAAGCCTGGCTTCTGGCACTCACCAGCCCTGTGTTGTCCGTCCACTGGAAATCCCTCTCCACGATCCTGTCATTCAGGCCGATCCAGGTGTTTTCACGCCCAAAGCCTGCGAGGTGGGGGCATCCTGAGAACGGAGTTCCGACCCCTCCCCAGCCTCGGGTATGGGCTGGAGGAGTGGTGGAAAGTGTGGGAAAGGAGGACCCCAGCCCCTCCCACAGCCTCTGTGTGGGCCGGAAGCCCTTGGTCTCCTCGATTCCCACACAGATGAGAGTGGGGGTCGGGGAGGAGGCATGAAAAAGGCTGGAATTAGGCCCCAGTCTTGCCAGGATTTGTGGATTAAGCAAACAGCCAGAGGAAGGAAAAAACAGAGATGCGTCAGATCTTTGCAGAAACGGGAGTAAGGGATAGGAGAGCCAGCAGGCAGGGCTGGACAGGGCAGGCAGGTGGCTGAGTGAGGGAGTTAGTCACTGAGTGTCACTGAGGATAAGCATGTGTTTGATTACATTCAGGGTAGAAAACAACAACAACAACAACAATGAGGGAACCAGGGAATTAACAAATGAAAGAATTACCAGGGGATGGGATGGGGGAAATGTGAATAATTGGATGGATGAACAAATGGCACGGGGATAATGAATAAATCAATAAATGCCAGATTTAATTGATGCAATACGGTTTTTCTAGATTTCTTGCAGAGCTCCATCCTCATTTCATCCCCCACTTCACAGATGCCTCTTCATTGCCCTCTTTCCCCTGGCTCTGTTTTATTTGTCATCAGTGCACTTAGGACCAGCTAAATTACAGTATAGACTTATTTAATTAGATATTTACTTGTTCGCCTATAGCCCCCATATAAGAATGCCAATCCCTGAGGACAGGACAATCTGTGTCTCACTCACTGCTGTGTCCCAGCACCTGGAATGGTGCCTGGCACATAGCAGATACTCAGTAAATATTTGGTGACTTAATGAATGAAGTGAATCTGTGAAATAATAAGTGAATAAATGGACACATGAATTAAAGTGGTCAGGGCTTGCATTAATGAACACAGCTTCAGAAAGGTAGTGTCTTCAGGACCCTAGAGGATGCCCTGGCAAAGGGACCCTCCCACCCCAAAGTCCCTACTGTTAATGAAGCTGTGCTCCTCAGGCGAGTGGATGCTGGTCAGGTGGCCAGCTCGGCGGCGGCAGTCCCTCTCGGCGTCCTCCCATGCCCGTCGATGGGCAAAATAGCGGTAGCAGTGGCCCTGGAACTTGTGCCAGCCATGGTCACAGCCCTCTGTGTCTGAGAGGGGGGATGGGAGTATGAGGGAGACTGGCCTTGGGCCACGCCCTACCCCGCTGGCCATGAGCAAGTGCACCATAGACAGGGCCAAACCCAAGGTCCTTGTGGGGCCAGATCACCCCTTTTCCTGTCCCCATCCCCCTGAGCCTCTTCCCTACCTCAGTCACCTCCCCTCTCCCATATTTCTCTGCTGCAGGAAGTGATTCTACTGGAGACCATTACACCCACCCCTCTCATCCCAACTCTGAAAGTCTCCTTCTTTGATCTGGCTGTACTCTCTGTATGGATCTGGGAACTCAGAAAATGGGCTTCAGGACTACCTAAAATTTCTCTCCTGGCAAAAGGCTCAATCGAGTAGACATTTGTCCCAAAAAGCTACGCAAATGGTCAATAAACACATGAAAAGATGCTCAACATTCTTAGTCATTGGGAAACGCCGCAAATCAGAGCCACAATGGGACACCACTGCACACCCACTAGGATGGCTAAAATTAAAAAAAAAAATTTAAAGGAAAATAACAAGTGTTGGTGAGGACGTGGAAAAACTGGAACCCTTGTACATTGCCAGTGGGAATGTCATATGGTGCAGTCACTGTGGGAAACAGTCTAGCAGTCCCTCCAAATGTTAAACACAGAACTGCCATGTGGCCCAGCCATTTCAGCCAGGTATAAACAAAAAGAATGGGATGAGAAGAAAGGAATCTAGTGTCCAAACAAAAACTTATATCGAATGTTCACAGTAGCACTCTTCACATTAACCACAAAGGGGGACACAACCCAAACATCCACCAAGTGATGAATGGATAAAGAGAATGTGGTCTATCCCTACAATGGAATATTATCCAGCCATAAAAAGGAACAGAGCACTGATTCACACAACAATATAGATAAATCTGGAAAACATCAGTCTGAGTGAAAGAAAGCAGACACCAAATGACATGTAGTGCAGGATTCCATGGATATGAAATGTCCAGAACAGGCAAATCCATAGACAGAAAGTAGACAAGTGGCTGCCAGGGGCTGAAGGAGGTGGATGGGGAGTGACTGCTCATGGATACAAGATTCCCTATCAGGGTGATGAAAACGTCTTGGGAATAGGGAGAGGTTGTACAACACCATGAATGTACTGGATGCCATTGAACTGTACACTTTATAAAGGATAAGTCTATATCCTGTGAGTTTTATCCCAAAACAACAATTTATCATCTGTTCAACTCATGGCCACAGAAATAGAAGCATGTGAGGGACACATGCAGCCCAGCAGCCCACCCCACTCTTGGTGCTATTTCTAGGGTCTTGGCAGACTCACCTTTCTCGCAGAGGCTGCCCCCATAGCTGGGGAGGCAAAGACAGACGAATGTGTTGACCTCGTCAATGCAGGTGCCTCCATTTTCACAGGGGCTGGAGACACAGTCATCAATATCTGGGGAGGGTGGGATGGGACTGAGTCAGAGGTCAGCCTCCCCTTGGTTCCCAGTCCCCATAAGGAACCAGGCAGAAGATGAGGTCATGATCCTACCATCCATCCTGGACTTGAGTGAAGCAACAGTGGTCTGCACAGATGGCCCAATGACTCTGGAGGTCAAGGGGATGGAACCTCACACAATTAACATGAATTAGCATTAATGAGAGCAGATGCCACTGGGCCAGCTGAGAGCCAGTGTGTGGAATGTTCCATTGGACTTCAGAACACTGAAGGTTATACTCTGGCAAGCAGACTCACAGAATGTCGAAGATGGAGGGTCTTTTCAGAATGTGGAACTTAGGGAAACTGAGTTCCAGAGCACCCGCAAGGACTTGCACAGAGGCATGCAGCTGTTTGTAGGTGGAGCTAGATATCATTTGAGCTCTCCTACCAATTCCTGTGTAGGCAGTGCCTGAAGTATGTGTGACTTGGGCAAGTCACTTCCCCTCCCTGGGACTCATTTTAATTTTTGCCAAGTGATGATAAAAATAGCACCTTTTCAAGGGTGGTTGTAAGTGGAGGGTCAAAAGAAGAGCTCAATAAATTATACTGCTTATATTTATTGTTATAATTCTATAATTAGTAGTGTGGTTGGGAAATCAATGAAATAATGTGCAGAGCTCAAGATTGATATCATTTATACTTAAGTTAAAATTTCATAATTTGTCATGCTTCCTGTGTTGGGGTTTTGGGGGCTAGGAAGAGCCCCCTTGGATTTGGGAGGAGTCTGAGCCTTATCATTCATCTTCCCCTCTAATCCTTGCCTGGTAGTAATGGGAGGCAGCACACCTGAACCTTGATCCCCAGCTGCTTGGTGCTGGTTCAGCTAATTGAGACCGATTTACTGGATCCAAGGAGAGGGAGAGGGGAAGGGAGCATCTGAAGCCAGCATTTTGTGATCCCTGAATCCTCATGGGAATGTCCGCTAGGGTAGACCCCAGGGCTCTGGTTCAAACAAGTCTAGGTTCAGATTCCGAATGTGGGGCACTCACCGATCTCACAGTTCTCCCCGGTGAAGCCCTGGTCACAGCTACAGCCATACATGGTGCCATTGGCTTTACAGGTACCGCCATGCAGGCAAGGGTTGTTCTCGCATGGATCCAAGGGGGCTGCAGAATGGACAGGCAGTGTGGAGAGGAAGTAGGCCACCATGTTGTCTGCCTTCCCAGAATCCAGACCTAAGACTCCCAAAACCCTCTCCGTGGAGTCCCCTCTATAACTTCTCACAGGCAGCTACCAATTTCCTCTTGCATGCTCCTGTGATGAGGATCTTGCTCCCCTCAGGAACTGTCCAGAGCAGCTATAGACCACTCGGCGTATGCAAACTGAACTGGAATGGGTTTCCTGAAGCTTCTTTTTGGAAGTCTCTTGGAATGTGGGTTTAAGAGCCTCCCTGACTTGTCCCTTTCTTCTGGACATGCCCTGATGGTCATTGTACTTCCCACAGTTTGGAGCACAGAGGTGGACATAAGGTCCCAAGTGGGGTATGAGCATCACTAGCAATAGTGGGAATCATCACCTCCCTCATTCTCGTGGCTCAATCTTTTTTGATGCAGTCTCAGTGGTTACAGTATGGACAGGTGGTAGATGATAGTAGTTATAACCATGGGCTCTGGAATCAGAGAGGTTAGTTCAATCCCTGGCTCTGCCACTCACTAGGGACCCTGGACAAATTACATCTCTGAATTTCAGTTGTCTCATCTACCAGATAGAAATAAAAACAGTTCATCTCTTTCCCAGTTCTGACCATAATGCCCTGTCTGGCTCTGTCTATATCAATTTGAGGCATCTTAAGGGGTCTCAGCATTGCTCAGTATGGACTTGACACTCAGGGAGCATTAGGAATATGTGTCCTTGTCTCCCTCCTCCATAATTACCCCCATCAGCTGGGTTTTCCTGGGAGGCAGCTGAGTCTCCTTCTGCCTCTCCCCTCTCAGAGGCCAGATGCCTTTGTGGGTGGTCTCCACCCTGGGGCCTGGGAGAGGAAGAGCAAGAATTCTCATCCTATCCCAGGCCACCCCTATCCCTTGTCAGGACAGTATCTCATCTTCCACTGCACAGACACTAGACCCGTCGCCCAGAGAAGAGCAGGGCCTGGCTTAAATTAACACAGCAGAACAGTACAAGAACCAAGACTGCCCTCCAAAGCTCTGGAGGCTCAGTTAAAGGCCCTCTCTCGGGGCACTTGGGTGGCTTAGTGTTTGAGCATCTGCCTTTGGCTCAGGTCGTGATCCTGGGGTCCCGGGATTGAGTCCTGCATCAGGCTTACTGCAGGGAGCCTGCATCTCCCTCTCCCTGTGTCTCTGCCTCTCATTCTCTGTGTCTCTCATGAATAAATAAAGAAAATCTTAAAAAAAAAAAAAAAAAGGCCCTCTCTCTGGCCCCTATAACCTAGAACTTGTTTCTGTTTTTGCCTAGTCCAGGGACTCATAAGAAATTGAAATGGTGATAAGCAGTTGCTTCCTCTCTCACACCCACAGGTGTGATCTCTGCTGTCACCCTCCACAGGCTGTTTTCCCCAAAAGCCGCCAGAGATAGCCTATGTAAACCTGAATCAGGTCATGTCCCTCCTCTGCTTAGGTCCCTCTATGGCTCCCCATTACCCTATGAGGAAAAGCCTTACTGCAACCCACGGGGCCCTGTGGAATTTTTCCTAACATCTCCTTGCCCTACCTCCTCCTCTCTTCCCCTGGCTCATTCTGCTCCAGCCACACTGGCTTTGCCGTTCCTACAACATGCCAGGCACGGGTTCTGCCTCAGTGTCCTGGTACAGGCTACTTCCTCTGCCTGGAATGCTCTTCCCCTAGATCTCCCCATGGCTCTTCCCTCACCTCCGCTGGTTTGCTCAAATTTCATCTGGCTAGAGAGGCCTTTCTGACCCCCTGTCACAGCTAGAAAATGCCCACTGGCATCCCCCACCCTTTACTTTTCTCTTTGCCCCATGTCACTTTCTGATTTCCAATATAATTTCTTATTTACTAGATTTATCATTATTTGTTGGTGCCTTTCCCCAGAGCAGTGATGTTCCACATGGCAGCTACATATAGTTATTTAAGTTTAAATTAAAATGGAATAAAAGTAAAAAGGCAGTTTCTCAGTCACATGAACCATGTTAAGGACTCAGTAACCACACGTGGCTGGTTGCTACCATATTAGACAGCATTGCTCCAGAACATTTCCATCATTGGCAAAGTGCTAGAATGTCAGCTTCCAGAGGACAAGGGACTTGGTCTCAAGATGGGGCCTGAAACACAGCAGGCATTCAGTAATTGCTTGTTAATTGAATGAAAGCTGCTGGCCCTCCTGTAGTGGCTGACGCCTGTCCGTGGGGTGATGGCAGGTGCCCCCATGGATGGCCAGAGGGGCCTGTGGCTGGCTGTATCTGTCCCTGGTGCCACCCCAGCACGTGTGTGCACACGCATGGGGCTGCCGGGCGCCGGGACGCGTGAGCCCTACCAGGTGCCCTGAGCTGCCGACACCTACCCACGGGCTGGCGGTGACTCAGTCGCTCACTGGTGCTGCTTTTATTTTTGGCTTCATTAGCATTTCTGCTACAAGCGGGCGGGTGGGTAGGCGCTTGGGTCTCCCCCAGCGTTGGCTGCCTCCCTCCACCCAAGCTGCCACTGGCTTCAGTCTGGAGCCAAGAAACCAGCAGAATCCAAGATAGATCCAGCTGTGGTCTTGGGGGCTCCACCCAAAGCATTTCCTTAGCACCCCCTTATACATGGTTTTCCCTCCCACCTCTCTGATCACCCCTTCTCTAGCTCCTTTAGCTTTGAGCCTCCTTCCCTCTGCCCATCCCCCACCACCATTCTCTTTTCTGCTCCTTGCCTGGGTGAGCTCACCCCCTCCCCAGGACCTTAGGTGTTTGTTTGGTTTTATAGCAATGAAACAAGTACTACCTAGTGTTGGAGACACACTGTTGTCACATGGCCTGGATTCAAATCTTATCATCTACACTCCTCAGCTATATGATTCTGCTCAAGTCACCTGACTTTCCCATGCCTCAGTCTCTCTACTCTTGCTAGAACTTCTTCCACCAGGACATTTTAAGGATTAACTAAGTTGATTCCAGTAAAGTGCTCAAAACAAGCCAAGCGTACAGCAGGTACCAATAAGCATTAGCCTTTATTGATGCTCACGCCTCTGCCCAGAGTCCACTTGCCTCCTGGGCATCTGAGAAAAGAGGAGCAGTCCTAGACACAGCCCAGAGTGACAGGATGGGCAATGAAACGCTGCATCCGCTATTTGCAGTGCCAAGACACTTAGCCTTCGAAAAAAGGAGCAACTGTAAAACCAATTGTGTTAATAAGAGTGTTTTGGAACTCAGAAAAAGTGTCTTTTAATTAGCTGCTTCTTCTTCTTCTTCTTCTTTTTTTTTTTAAGGCTCAGTTGGCCAAAGGGGAGGAAAAAAAGCCAGAATTTGCAGGCTGAGCTGGCCCCAGGAGAATAGGGCATTCGGCTTTCTCGGAACTCCTCTGGACATAGAACAGTTAAGAGTTCCACAGACTTGGGCTCTGCTTGAAGTGTGGCCACTGAGTAGGAGGCAGTCATGCTTCCCCTAAGCCTTATTTTGCTCTCTACAAAATGGGGGTGATGCCCACCCCTTCTGCCTCTTCCCAGTACCCACTTTCCCTGGAGGTCTACTTGCAATTCCCACTTGACCAAAAAGCCCTCCCTGCCATGCCTCCTCCCTCCAGCCCCACCCCGGGGTGTCTTCCGGACTGAGGCATCACTGAAGGCCAGACCCCAGTATCTCACAGCACTGTCTGGCTCAGAGTGGACACGAGCATGATCTGTTGACTGGAATCATCTCCCAAGTTAAACTCCATCCAATGCCTCGTTATTCCCCCATTACTCATTGTGCATCAAAACAATGGTGCAACTTCACCTCCTGGCCTTTACTCAGCTGGTACCTCTTCCAGGAACACCCTTTCTGCAATTCAACTCTGCCTGATGAGCTCCAACATCATTCCCCTGTTAAAAACCTTCCTGGGCCCCTGTGTATAACCCTTCCTTCCAGCTCTGGGCTCCCCAGCCCCTTTTCCCCAAGCCCTGGCCACAGTGGAGGAGGTCACAAGCTTTGAACTCACCCTCCTCTGCACTCCTGTTTCCAGGGATCCCTGGTAGGGTCGGCTCTTCTCCACTTGCTGTCTCCTCCCAGAAGCCCTCCACATCTGGGCTCCCTGCCAGGACCTCCAGCTCAAACTCCTCTGGGTCCAGGGAGGCAGGCGGATGGGTGCTGGGGGTGTCCCCTGGCATTGTAGGCTCTCCTGAGGAAACTGAGACAGGCTTGTCCATGCCAGCTGCTTTCGGTGTCCAAGGAGGAAAACCAGGCTCCCCTGGGGGACTACCCTCATGTGAAGGGGCCAAGTCTCCCAGTGTTCCCTGGGTCACCACCTGGCCCTCTGGCCCTGGATGGGGTTGGGAGCTTGAGGAGGTCATTGTGGACACAGCCAGGACCCCAACCTTGTCCCCTGGGTCCGGGGACGAGAGGGACATTGCCATGCTCGAATTCACAGCCATTTGAGGGCTCAAGGTTGGGGGGCTTTCGGCTCCCTCAACCACATGGGATCCAGGTTCCCAAATCCTACCAGCATCACTGGGATCCAGGTTGGCTGTGGAATCCGTGGGCCCCAACATGGCTTCTCCATTTATAGCAGCCCAAGGTTCCAAACTTGGGGTGACCCCAGGAATCAAGAAGACTCTGGGGACCCCCGAGGGTGCAGATGTGGGGAGAGAGTCCAACCCCTCACTGTGCAGTGAGGGCCACGTGCCCTGTGCCTCGTCCATGGTGGCCTGAGAGTCAGACCTCGAGATGTCTCTCACTCCTGGGGGCTCAATGGCTGTTTCAGTGGGGGCGAAATCTTCCACATTCCTGTCCACAGAAGCTTGTGGAGTGGATCTGGGGAGCTCAGCTTTGCTGAGCCCAGTAGGGCTGGTCCCCCCAGTTTCTCCAAAGTCTGCCCTGGGAGAGTCAGGACTGGGTCCAGTTTGTGTGTCTGTGGCTGTCTGCGAGAAACCTATTGGATATCCCGCTCTGTGGCTGCCGACTGTTGAGGATGTGGCCTCTCTACCCTGTCCTGTTGGGACTGAGGAGAGGGACAAGGAATGCACCTCTGGATGGATGGGGTCCTGGGGGATAACCTCAGTATCTGAGGCAGGAGAGGGTGAGATGGTGGCTATGGCCTCACTATGCCCCTTGACCCTGTCGGCCTGCGTGGGGAGGGGTGTAGGGTGTGGCTGAAGCCACAGTTTCGGGGCACGAAGCATGGCCATGACAGGGAGGTCTGGGGAAGAGACCATGGGAGCTACCTCCCAGGAAGCAGAGCTGGGGCCCTCTGAGGGGCTGGGTGCCAGGGCAGTGCCCTCTGAGGGGGACCAGGGCAGGTCAGGAGTGGCTGGCCTCACACTGGGGCCCTTGGCTTCCTCAAGTTCCAGGCCAAGGACCCTGCTGGGGCCTGGGATGCTAGGTGGGACCACGGTTGGGGGCCACAGCCAGGACTCTGGAGGGCTCCTGCCACCAGGGGAACCTGCAACAATATCAACAAGAGTAATTCTAATTATCTCTCAGCAGTTCCTTCTGTTGAGTGCCCTTGGCTCCAGGCCCAAGGAAGAGGGGGCTTCTGAGGCTTGGTGGGGCCTGGGGACCCAGCTGGGATTTGGAGCCTCTTCCTGTGCCCCCTCAGATCCCCAGGCAGGTCCCACCTCCCCCTTGAACCCCACTCACCAGCCTCAGGCATATCCACCTCATTGGTCAGCACAGCCCAGGGGCTTTGGCTCCGGCTAGTCCCTGAGGCATCTGTGGCTCCGGTGGCCAGCAGAGGCTCCACGTGATTCCCAGGAGCCTCTGGGGTCGGGGGCTGGGTGCCGGCCTCAAGCCCCATCTCCAGGCCTTGCTGGGGTTCCTGCTGCTGGAAGTGGCGCCCATTCAATCCTTTAAAGCGTCCCCTCTTCCTGGGTATGGGGCCAGTTGGAGTTGCCTCCGTGTGTGTGCCCACTGCAGTGCTAAGGCTGCTGGGGCTGGGGGTCGCTGGGCTCAGCCATGCCTCTTCAGCCTCCAGGGAGGGCCTTGAGGCTAGCGTGAAGCCTCCAGGGGCAGGGCTGGGGGTCTCCCGAGACTGCTGCTTCTCTGCCAAGATCAGAGGCTCTTCCTCCCCACTGGACACTAGAGGCTCCTGGAAGTCAGGGGTGACCATCTCCTCCCCAATGCTCGGCTCCAGTTCTTGGGCTGGGGGCCCTTCTGCTGACAGGATCTCCCCCTCATCCCCAGATGAGGGGGTCTCTGGGTCTCCATGTTGATGTGGTGTTGGGTGATGAGCTATGAGAGAAAGCCAAAAAGGTTGTGTTCGGTCCAGGGGCTGGCTGGGAAGTTCTGGCTGAAATCTACCCCCACTCCAACATGCTGCAGCACAGACCTTCTGTATATCTCTCTCTGCGCCCCTCTGTCTCTGAAACCTCTGGGTGGTTTCTGGGATCCCCCAGACTGAGAGAGGGAGGTGTGAAGTTATCACTCCCACAGTTCAAGCTAGGACCCACTGTCAAGGTCAAGAGACAGCATGGCTCCTGGGTAAAGCTCAGGCAGTGGACACTTATCCTGGGGGACAGATCACACCAGGGCTGTGGCTCCGCCCAACGGGGGGGGGGGGAAGCTCCTAATGAGCGTTGCCTTCTTACAAAGTATATTTTTTCCCCTTGCACATTGGACTTGGGTCCTTGAAGTCAGGTGTGCAGCTTCTGAAGCTTTGGTCCCATTCCAAGGACTGGGGTCTTCCCTAGTCTAGTCCCTGGAGGTGTGACCCTGTCCAGGGGCCATGGTTAATCAAGGCAGCACTTCCTCCCCAGGGGATATTTATGCACAAGCCTCCAGCTAAAATATGCTCCACCCAGGAGCGTGTCTTTCAGGGATCTCCAGAGATACACCCCACTCTCTAAACAGAACTTCCCGCTGGCAGCTTGGCCGCCTCGGGCCGCGGTCCTACCCCCAGGGCGGGACTGCAGGGAAAAGCCAGCACTGGGGGCGTGGCCTACCCCGAGGGCGTGGCTTATCGCAGACCTTGTTTCCAAGGATCTTCTCCCGCGTCTGGGCTCCGCCTCCACTAGAAAGCAAAATTCCCGGGGGCGTGGCCTTGACCTGGGCTTGCAACCTCGGGGCGCGCCCTTACACGCACCTCGGAAGCAGTAGGCATCGAAGCGCGCTCCGGGCGCCGGGAAGCCGGTGCGGTTGGCGAAGCGGTAGACGGTGCGCACGCCCGGGGCTGGGCCCCCGCAGCGCCGGCGCGGCGTCTGGATCGGGTAGCGCACGCTGCCGTCGGCCAGCCAGCCCGGGTCGCACTGGTCCAGGCCCTCGTGCCAGGCCAAGTGCAGCTGTCCCACCGAGGCTAGCGCGGCGCCCTGGCGGCGGCACTGGGCACGCGCGCCGGCCAGAGTCAGGCGGCGGGCCGGGCCCACATAGAAGACCTCGCCTGCGGGAAGGCGCGGGTGAAGGTCACGCGGGCCTGGGGGATCCTCCCCCGGAGCCCGGGAAGGGGGTCCCACTCTAAACCCCAGGAGGGCCGGGTTTGGGTGGTGGCAGATGGGCTCGCCCCGCCGGGTCGTCGTCTTTACTTCTCAAGCGGTGCTAAGAAGAGGGCCTTAGCTTCTTTTTACAAATAAGGTAACTCAGACCCTTGAGTGTGTTGGGCTTCAGAGAAACGGAGGGGATTGGCGTGGGGGGCTCAGAGAGGGAGAGGAGGGTAGGAGGAGGGAGCTGGGCCAGGGAAGAAAAAAGGTTCAGAGCAGGGATGGGGTCTCAGAGAGAGGGAAGGAGCACAGAGAAGGAGGGGGGCTCAGGGAGGGAAGGAAAGCTCAGAGAAGGGTGAGCCCAGATTCTGGCTGCAGGTTTAGAGAGGGATGAGACTTAGGAGAGCTAGGCAAGGACTTAGGGAGGCATGGGGGTGGGGAAGGTAACGGGGGTTCAGGGAAGTGGGGGTGGGGGTGTCCTGCCAGCCCCAGACTTACCCCCCAGCTCACGGGCAAAGCAATACACATCGTAGAGTTCCCGTGGGTCGCGCCTCCCATAGCTCCTCACCCCTGGAAGGCTGCTACGGTCACCATAGCAACCAGGACGGGACTGGGTGATAGGATACCTGACAAGACAAGGAGGGGGGTCCCTCTCAAATGTGTGCACCTGGGGCCCCCAATGACCATCTTTCCCAGGGGTTAGGACTCCATGTCCCAACTCTATGTACCCCCTCACCGAACAGTGCGGTCAGAGAGCCATCCGGCATCACAGTTGTCAAAGCCGTCTTCAAAGGCAGCCTGCAGGTGCCGTGGGGCTGCAATGGTGGCTGAGCTGAGACGGCAGGCCTCCTGGGCCTCTGCAAAGGTCAGTGCATAGCGATCCTGAGCTGCCCGGTAGTGGAACACAACACCTGCAGGGGAACATCCAGGAGAGGAGCTGATTATGCTGGAATCTTCAAGAACAGACCTCCCTCTTGCAAAAAGTCCCTTCCCCCAGTTTGATAATAATAGACCTGCTCCCCTATGCTGCTTTGTACCACTCCAGATGATATACCCCTATTTTTAGATAACTGATAACAATGGCCATAAAGGGCTAGAAATTGTCAAATGTTTATCGTGTAAAAAGCATTCATAAGCATGATCTTACTGAAATCTAACAACAACACTATGATTATCCCCATTTCCAGAGGAAAAAACTAAGGCTAAGAGAGTTTGAGGGACATGTCCAGTTCCACACAGCCAGTATGAGGCACAGCCAAAATTCATATCCGGGATGATCTGACTCAAAAATAACACTCTCCATGCCCAGGTTTAGACCCTGGAGGTGATAGGAGGCATAGAGAAGAGTGAGAGAGTTTCTGCCTTTTAAGAAATAAGTACATGCTGGGGCAGGCACCTGCCTGGCTCAGTTGTTTGAGTATGCAACTCTTGACCTTGGGGTTGTGAGTTCAAGCCCCACATTGGGTGTAGAAATTACTTAAAAATAAAATATTTTAAAAAAAGAATTAAGTACATGCATTGATTGGGGAAGCACAGGTGGCAATGGGAAATCAAGTGTTTCTTGTTCAGCCTGGAAATGGAGTCATGGAAGACTTCCTGCAGGAGGCGACATGTAAGTCAGGATGTGAAACATCAATAATGGGCTCACTGTGAGTGAAATTCCAATTCCATTTTGGGGATGAAAGAAATGTCTGAGCAAGACAAAGGAACGAAACCTTTTATTCTATTTTATCAGAATTCCTGGAAGGCAACAGCTGCATCTCAGTTATGATTATGTCCCCAGCACCAGATTAGCATATGGTAGTGTTAATAAGTGTTTAGTTGAATTAATGAATTGAAGCCCAGAGGTGGAATTTACTTCCTTCACCATTTACCAGTTTTCTTCAAGATTTATCAGTTTTGAGCAGCAAGGCCTTGGAAAGGGGATAGTTGGCTGGTCCCATAAAATATGCAGTGAGACACTGTTGGGTGGAGGAAGACCAGGGGGCTGGGGGAATGCAGGGACTTGCCCATGACCAACATAGGTTAAGGGAAATTAACTTCCCAGCAAGAATCCACACAAAGGAGCCACATCCACCAAGGATGTTTTCCACACAATGGTCATTCACTTAGTCCTCTGTCAATTATTTTTTTGCGCTCTACTGTGCCATACCCTGTTCTAGGACTTTGCTTTAATAATTAAAATTTTGTTTTATTTCATTTATCTTGATCAGTTAGGAAATGAGAAACACTAGATACTTCAACAGAAAGAATTTAAAACAGGAGTTGGTTAAACAGGTATTTGAGAACTGTTATTTACTTAATATATTTTTCAGTTGACTTTAAAAAGAAAACCTCACCCTTTAAAACAAATTTATTTTATTAAAAAAACATAAATGTATTGCAAAAGGAAATTGGCATTCCTGTTTAAAATAGAAAGTCAATATCCTTTGTCTTATGTGAAAGTAGGTAACCATGAAAGGGACTTTAAAAAAAGTTATAAAAGCCTATAAAATACTGTGATCCACAAGAGACAGCCAGAACTTGCTCTCTCTTAGTGAAAAGAGAGAGAAATGTTAGAGAAAGAAAGGGAAGTCCCAGAGGAGACTTTCTTTGGGAATTTATCAGAAGAACTGAAAGGGAATCATTGTTCAAGGAGTGATCTCTAAGGTGACATTCTGTGGGTGAGCTTCAGGCTCAGTCCCTCCCCCTCCCAGCTTTATCCTCTCCCCTGCCCCCAACTGACCTGTCACCTCCAGGGGCACCAGGTCCTGCTCATCCTCGATGCCCCTCACCACCTGGCAGCGGTAAAGCCCAGAGTCGCTGGCCCTCAGGGGTCCCAGGAGCAGTGTTGCATTGGCCCGGTGCCGGGGGTAGGCAGGCAGTGACACGCGTCCCTGCCAGCCCTTGGCCACTCGAACCACATTGTCCTTGGCCACAAGGATGGGCAAGTCCTGTCGCTGGCCCGATGCAGTCCGCACCTTGGTCCACTTGATCCGAGGGGCTTCTCGGGCTGCACCCGGCCATGACCGCAGGGTGAAGAGACAAGGCAGGGCTACCAGCTCTGCCAGTGCAGCCCGGACCAACCCTGACCCCACCTTCTGCATGTGGAGCCCTTTGTCAATGTTGGCGGAGGCAGCAGCAGTGGAGTCCTGTGTGCCTGGAGTGGAGAACGTGGAAAGGGGACTGACTCAAAGACAAGGACCAGTGGGGACTGCTATTCCCCTCACTTTACAGATAGGGAGACTGAAGCCAGAGAGGGTAGGTTGCCTACAACATCATAATGCAGTCAACAGATCTGTGATGTGCACCCCAGTCTGTGAGCACAAGAGGAGTAATAGGGTCAGATACCTTCACAGTTCTGCCTCCACTCAAAATCCAGATCTTGGGGATGCGTGGGTGGCTCAGTAGTTGAGGGCCTCCCTTTGGCTCAAGTAGTGATCTTGGGGTCCTGGGATCCAGTCCCATATCAGGCTCCATGGGGAGCCTGCTTCTCCCTCTGCCTGTGTCTCTGCCTCTCTCTGTGTGTCCCTCATGAATAAACAAATAAAATCTTTTTAAAAATCCAGATCTTGGCTGCCAGAAACTGACTCTCTGTCACTGACACACAGTGTGACCATGGGAAAGTCACTATCCTTCTCTGAGTCATAGTTTCCCCAAAGTTAAGTAAGAGGCAGCCATTAGAAGGGAAATGTTTGTGTTTGTGGAGTACCTTCTATTTAATGGGCACTTCATACATAGCAATCAGCTCATTTGATTTGTTTCTTCTTAAAGAATTTATTTATTCATGAGAGACACGGAGAGAGAGGCAGAGGGAGAAGAAGGCTCCCTGGGGGGAGCCTGATCTGGGACTTAATCCCAGAACCCCAGGATCATGACCTGAGCCAAAGGTAGGCCCTCAACCACTGAGCCACCCAGGTGCCCCAGCTCACTTGATTTTCATAACTATAGGCAGAGGTGGCCATGTCACATCATGTTTTGGGGAGGGGAGTTGAAGAAACTGAGTCTCAGAGACATCATTGTACTTGCCTAAGATCACAGAGCAAATCAGGAGGCATTTCTAATGCCTGGGCTTTTAACTACCACTGGGGAGATGCCAGGTAGAGTCACATATACCTTATTGCTATTGCCCCACCCATGGCAGGCATCACCAATCAATCTCTGCACTATTCTCTTTTTTTTTTTTTCTCCCTCTCTCTCTTCAGCTCATCTCAGCAAAACAGTGAGAGGCAGAAACCTCCAGCCTCCACTGGCAATGACTAAAAATAACTTCTCAGGTGTCTTGTTCGCTTTTGACTGTTCAAAGACCTTTTTCATCTATTCTCATTTTATTCTCCAGACCAAGCCAGAGAGCCAGCAGGAGAAGGCTCCAGAGTTAAAAAGCTTCCCCATCTGGTCAGTACCCCCGAACCCAACCTCTCCCACCTCACAAGCCAACTCACTCTGTTCTCCAGCCACAAACAGCAGCATCTGGAGCATCAGGAGGCCTGAGGCCCAGACAGATGTGGTCCCCATCCTGGACCTGGAAAACAAGATGGAAAGAGAGGGAAGATGGGGGAGACGTACAGTCCTCCCAGACAGTCAGTGTGGAAGGACCAAGTGCCCCCCCTCACAGATCTGGAAATTGAGGCTTAGAGAGGCCTGTGTGTCACTCAAGGTCACATAGTTAGCAAGCAAGGGCTGATCCAGGATCTAAACCCAGGACCAGCTGACTTCAGAATCCCAACAGTGAAATCTCACATCAGAAGCATGGGTGCTGGAGTGAATCAGACCTGGGGTTGTTTCTCTACCTGTTCCCTGCTGTGTGATCTGGAGCAAGTAGATTAGCTTCTCTGTGCCTCAGTTTCTTTGTAGGTTAGATAGGGTTAACATCAGGTAGTTGGAAGGAATAAATGTGTAAACACAGTCACTACATTTAAAATGCCTAGAACTGCCTGGCATGAAGGAGTAAATCTAAGCTGTTGTTATTATTTAAATTTTTTTAAATTTAAGTGATTTCTACACCCAACGTGGGGTTCAAACTCATGACCTTGAGATCAAGAGCCACATGCTCTTCCAATTGAGCCAGCAAAGCTCCCTTGAGCTGTTGTTTTCATTAATATTGACCTTAACACAACTAAGATCAAAATCCCATTTTTCAGGCTGGCCTCACCCGTAAGACTGGGGGCTCCTAGAGGGCAGGTGGCAATCCCAGTCTGCCTGGGGTTCCCAGTCCTGGCAGTAGGCTGGCCTCCAAGCCAGCCTTTAATCTGGGTTTGCTGACTGACACGATTCTCAGCTTCAATTCCAGGATTTGGTTGTCGCCAAGATTCTATTCTTGGTTTCTGAGATTTTTGAGAGGCTGCCAAGTCCCAGCTGGAGGCAGGGGCCTCACCCCTGCCCACCCCACCTTCTTCCTGACTTCATACTGCCTAGTGAAGATGCTTCCTAGGTCTACAGAGAAACTCCAGTTGTAGGTCCAGCCTTTTCTAGGGGTTATGGCTCTCAGGAATAAAATGCACATATTTTATATTGAGTGCCAACTATAAGTAAGACCCAATCCAGGCACTGGGACACAGCAGTGCCCTTCCAGCCCTCACATTCTTCCAGAGACCAGAAACCCTGGGGAGATAGTCCCTCCTTAAAGTCTCCCAGCCTTCTGTACCACTCCCCTCATTGGGGTTCAGGAGGTGGGGACAAATGGCAAGTTAGAGCATCCTCTATAAACTCAGCTCTTGCCCCCCTACCCTAATAAAAACAGCCCTGAGAAGGGGAGTGTAGACAGAGCCAGAATGGGGGCTGTGGAGGACAACTGGTCCCATCCCCAGCGTCCTTTCCCAGCTCCCAGAGGCCCTACTGGGAGGCTAGCCAGGGACCTATCCGTGGTGCTGAACTCTAGGGAGGCAGTGCGGAGACACTGCCCATTTGGTCTCCTTGCCTTCCTCTGGTTCAGAGAGGGCTAGCAGTTTGCCTAGGGCTGCACAGCAGGGCAGAGTCCAGGCCCTGGGATGGTGCCCCCAACCACCAACCCATAAACCTCAGCAACTTCTGCCTCCATTCCAGGCTGTCCTCATTTCTCCACCTTGGAACCTTAAATAAGTATGGTGTCCCCTGATGGTTGTTCAAGGCCTGGCAAGGTATTAGAGGGTTGGGCAGGACTCTGGGCTGCACCTGCCCCAAGAGGGCCTTAGGAAGGGGTGAGTTCAGAGAATACACACACACACACACACACACACACACACACACTGACTGGTTAAAAGCACAGACTACATCCAGGGGTGCCTGGCTAGCTCAGTTGAAGGAGCATGTGACTCTTGATCTTGGGGTCCTGAGTTTGAGCCTCACGTTGAGTGTAGAGATTACTTTAAAAAAAAAAAGCTCTGCCTCTATTTTCCATACACTGTATGACTGTATGCTGCTTCATCTTCTATGCCTCAGTTTCCCCACCTATAAAATGGAGACCATCCAGCATGTACCACAGAGGGTGGAATGAGCTTGTGAAGTGCTAGAAATGTCAAATTAAAAAATCAGTTTTTCGTATACAAATCCTCATGTACGCATGCAAATGTACAGAGGTGATCCAACACAGTGAGTTTCAGGTGCACCCTCCCACGTGCACACATGCCCTCCCAGATGCACTCTGTTCCCTCCACTTGCACCCTCACACACCCACACCCCTTCTCTTAAAATACCTCCTCCCCAGAGCAGCCAGAGGTGAGCATTTACACAGCTGTCTGGGGCTCGTCCCCTCATGAATAATGCACGAGCCTCATGCATATGCAATCAGGGGCCTGTGGGGCCTTGGAGGAGGGGCGGCCTGGAAAGAGGTTGTGTGTGTGTGTGTGTGCGCTGTGTGTGCGCGCGCGCGCGCGCGCGTGCCTCTCTCAGTGGGAACTGAATGTGGGTGAGTTTGCCAGCAGGCGTTTTTGTGTGCCTGGGTGTGCGTCGGGGTGTGTGTCCAGGCAAGGATGTGAACTTGTGCCCTGTGATGTGTGGATATGTGCATGGGTCTGCAGCAGCTCTGTGTACTGCGTGGAGCATAAGAGATCCACTGTGGTCTTTAGATTTGCAGGTCCAAGTGCCCTTCCGCAGAGACCATGAGCACATGTGTGTGTTTCTGGCCTTGGAGTCAGGGCATGTTTGTGTGCATGGGCATGATCATGGAACTCCTCAGAGGAGAATGGAAGTCAGGCTTCTAAACCATCTCAGGCTGCCCCTTTGGGACCTAAACCCCAGCATCCCCCCCCATTAGCTCCCCAACTCTGCACACAGACCATATCTCACGTCACCTCTGGTCAGGGTCCACACTTCCAATCCCATGGAAAGGACCCCCTTTCTGTACATGCAGCCACACACCCCAGACTCAGAGCCTGGGAGACACACGCGCACACTCGGATTCACAGTGACATTAACAAAGAGAGACAATATGGGCACTTACAAGGCAGGCAGCACGTCTTCTGCACAAAGACACACACCCACAGTCTCAGGCTCCCCACATAAACCTCTCGATGAGGCCATACCGTCAGACACAGTTCCTCACACACACTCACACATGGTGATGCTAGTCCCTGGCACAGACCAGGCTGGATAAATGTGGCCTTGGTGACTGGCGGGCACACATCATTTTGCCACCTGGTGATGTGGCCCCTGGCATAAGTTTCCTGACAAAGACACAACCTCGATCACATTAGACTCACAGAGGACCCCAGACCCTCCACGGGCACACAACCTCTCTCAGCATGGGGTAGACACACATACAAACACACAAAGCCCCCACCTCCTGGGGGGAGGGACACCTTCCATTTGAGAATGTCTGCAAGCCAGCGAAGCTGCTGGGTTCTGAGGTCCCACGATCTGCCCACCCCTCCTTCTTTGCCCTTCCCCCACGTCCCCCGCTGGGGCCCAGCGCCAACCCTCTCTTCATCCTGGCTGTCTCCCATTAATGCTGCTGAGAGGAACAAAGCCCCGTGCACAGAAATGGGGGTCGCTCCTGCCTAGGCTGGGCCTGGGGTCCCAGCCCTCTACTTCCTAGTGCCTGTGCCCCCAAAACGCCAGGACTTCCACAAACATCCATATGGACATATGGAGCTGAAGGGGTGAGGCAAGAGTCTGTGTCTCTCAGTGAGGACACGGTCAGATGTGGAGGTGCTGGGAGCTGCCCCCCTCTTGGGACTGGGTGCCCCTCATGGGTCCTGGGGATCCTAACTGGGGGCTTTTGGGGACTCACACCCAGCATTCACTTGGGAGACCCGGTGTACTCCCTGGGAGAAGGGACACCACCCCAACTCCAGATCTAAGGGAACAACAGGGACCACCTTGGTATGAAGCCCCCCAGAGCCTCCTCCCTGAAGGGGATGTGGTGACAGGACCTGGGCCAAAAGGAGAGGGAGACAGTAGGGCGCCCCTTCCCCATGGCCATTCACACTTAGGGAAGACCCTCTTCCATCGGACTCAGGCAAATCAAGAGGGGTCCCCTCCCCGCTGCAGTCCAGCCTGGATTCCTCCATTCATCTGCAAATTGGGAATCCCCACTTAAAATCCTGGGGTGTCTCAGCTCGGACACCCGGATACCCAGTTTGGAGCCCCTCATATAGCATCTGGCTGTCCCCATCTCTCTAAAGTCGGGGTGCCCTCCCTCCCTTAGCCTTGGTTCCCAGTGCCCCCTCCCCAATTCTGAGACCCACCCCCAGCCCGGCCCCCTCCCCACCTTGAGATTGTCTCTGCATTTCCCGGATAACCCGGGGACTGACCCCCAAATCTGAGTCCCCCTGACATTCCCGAGCGCCCTCCCAGTTAGCGTTCTCTCCCCAACCTGGGTCTCCCCTCCCCCTTTTCAGTCCCCTCCCTGTTCTGGGGGCTTCTCTCTGATCCCAGGCCCCCTCCCCAATCCCGTGCTCTGTCTCTAATCGCGAGGACCTCTTCCCCAACGCGGCCCCCTCCCCACGACGGACCCCCCACCTGACTCCTAGCTCGGACGCATCCCGGGGCGGTCGCCCGGCACAAAGGACGCTCCGGCTCTGCTCGCTCGCGCCGGGTCCAGCCCCTGCGCCCTGCGCTCCGCTCGCCCCAGAGCCGCTTCAGCGCTTATAAAGGGGCCGCGGGGCTGCTCTGCGCATGCGCCCTTGCCTGCTGGAGGCCTCCGGCTGCACGAGAGAGGGGGCTCTCCCTACCTAAAATCCCATTCCCACTTCTTCCACCTCTCACCCCACCCCAGGGCAAAATTGAGTCTGATTTCCCGCCGATTCGCCCATTTGCCCCAGGAGTCACATTAAATGTTCCCAGGCGCTCCATGGGAGGGTCTGTCCTATCCTACAGATGTGGAAACTGAGTCTCAGGGAGCCGGAGTAACTCCAGGTAGCGCAGACAGGAAGGGCCCAGCTGGGATTCCAACCCTAGCCTGCCTGCCTTTCCAGGGCTCACACTTGAAGCAGTTTTGCCCACAATTGCTGTTTTATCCCGTGTATAGAGAGGAAGCTGAGGCTCAGAGAGGATAGGAAGATCCCTGGGGCACATAGCTGGTAGGAGACTGGCAGTGTTGGTACCCAGGCCCGTCATACCCCACAGCTGTTTCCAGCGGCTGCAGCCTGAACATATCATTCTTTCATTCATTCCTTTATCCAGTGAGCATTTATAGATCACCGGGTGTGGGAGCAGATACTGTTGTCACAGGACTACTTCTGCAATCGGCAGGGGGCATGTGTGTGTCTTTGGAGTGAGACTTCAACCTTAAGACGGCTAGATCCAAAACAAAGGAATATTATTCAGCCATAAAAAGGAAGGAAGCACTGATTCAGGCTACAACATGGATGAACCTTGAAAGCATGCTGAGTGAAAGAAGCCAGACACAAAAGACCACAGCACAGTATGGTTCAAGTTCTATGAAATGTTTAGACTAGACAAAGCCAGAGACAGAAAGTAGATTAGTGGTTACCAGGGGCTGGGGGGAGAGGGAATGAAGAATGACTGCGAATGGGTACTGGGTTTCCTTTCGGGATGATGAAAATGTTCTAGAACTAGATAGTGGTGATCGTTGCACAATAACGCAAAGATAATTAATGCAACCCAATTGTACGCTTGAAAATGGTAAGTTTTGGGATACCTGGGTGGCTCAGTGGTTTAGCGCCTGCCTTCGGCCCAGGGGATGATTCCCAGGATTGAATGCTGCATTGGGCTCCCTGCTGGGAGCCTGCTTCCCCCTCTGCCTGTGTCTCTGCCTCTCTCCGTGTCTCTAATGAATAAATAAATAAAATCTTAAAAAAAAAAAGAAAATGGTAAGTTTTGTGTCCAGGTGTATTTTACCACAATGAAAAATGGAAATAATGGAAACAGGGGGAGAGGATCAAAAGCTTATGGAGGTCAGCCCTTCACCCACCTTCCTTCTCAAGGTCTTAGTCTCTTAGGTGCTTAGAATGGGATGCACTGGGCACAGCATCTGCATTGCACACTGTGTCCTGCATATGTGAATGTGTGTGTGTGGGGGGGGGTTGTCTCAGGATGATGAGGGGAGAAGTAAACAGGTGATAAGATGGTTTTGGCAAGATTACCAAAGAGCAAAGGGAGGGTGGAAATGAGTGAAGGTTGAGGAAGAACCCTAGGGGCAATGTTGCCCCAAGGCATCTGTACAGATCAGTATCTCATGCCTGTGGACCCAGTCTGCTGGTCTAGGAGTGGGTGAGTGATGGCCCGAGGGGCCAAAGTGACACACTGGGGAGCTATGCTTACTGTTCATTCCTCCTCACAGAAGAGACATGGGAGTCAGGGATCATCCTGATATAAGTGTCTGCAGTTGACTGGCTGGCATGAAGGGATGATTGTGGCAGCATTGGGGTGCAGGAGTCAGGGGTCAGGGGTCTGGGTGGATTATGTGACACGCAAGGGATCAAAGCAGTTTTGCCTTCACGAGTCCAAGGTTCAAAGTAGTGACTCTGGGCCACTCCTAATAAGTGACTCTGGGCCAGCTATTTTGTCTTTCTGTGCCTCCGTTACTCTATCTAAAAGGAGGATAATGAAGAGTCCCTGTCTTACAGGGTTGCTGGGAGAATGAAATGGGAAGTAAACACAGCATATGGGGGCTGCTGTCACGCTGCCCGTTTTCCATCTGGAGAAACTGAGGCTCAGAGGCATGGGACCACCTGCCTGAGGTTGTACAGTATGTATACGGGCCAAGTGGGAGCCTAGGTTCATGGCCTCAGAGCCAAGCTGGCCCTCATCCCTGACTGTCCCCACCTCTCTACACCTCTTCCTCTCCACCTCCAGGTCTCCCTGGCCAGTGCCAGGGCTGAGCTTAGAGGGGCTGGCCTGGGGCCCAGGGGAGGTGGCGGGGGGCGGGCTGTTGCTGGGGGCTTGAATGAGGCAACCTTGCCTGGGAATCTGCTGGGTTCAAAGAGCTATTTATAGGCCTGCACTGGGATTGGGTGAGCCACCCCTGCCAGCCCTGACTGCCTTCTCTGTATTGCCCCCATACTGGGGCCCAGGCCAGGGGCTGGAGCAAGCTGGGGGAGGAAGCAGGGGAGGGGGCTGGTGGGCCAGAGCAGGAGCAGAGAGATTGGGCCTTCCAGGAGATCTGGGTCTCGGGGGTAGACAGATTCCCTGCAAAGTGCCTCTTAGCATACCCAAAGTGCCTCTTAGCATACCCATACACATGGACACGACGCAGGCAACCACATTCACATGTGTCACACAATGTCGCCAACAAACCACACACAGTGACAGCACAGGTGGCTTATAGACAACCATATGAGGCAAGGCCATGTATGAGTCACACAGACCACATACAACCTCATTTGGTCACACACAAGTCATGTGTGTTGCACAACCAAACTCACACCTATGATCCCCGCTGTACCTCTAGTCCCTTCACACTCAAATAGACGTACCACGGTTCACATCTACTGCATCTTAACCTTCCTGGCAGCCACACACAGCCCACAATTGCCCCACATCACTCACATCCACCATGTTTATAGGCATGGGCGCACCTACAGACAGCCAGCACTCAATTATGATCACTGGGCACCCCTGCACCAACACGGAGGTGTATAGTCCTCCCAAGACCAACCTCACAGCACAGCCACTCATGGACACCATTCAGCACTTTCAGCACACCCAGTTGTGGCCCCAGGATGTTCTTTAGTGCATTCACTTTAGTCCTTTTTCACCTAACCACCTCCTCCCACTCCTACTATCACCTCCAGTTTCCCAGGCTCCCAGGCTTGCACCCAGCCAGGACTGACAAGCCCAGCTGGCACCTAGTGTGCATCTGTCTATTCCGAGGTGTGCCCTGTTGGACCCAGGCAGATGCTGGCAGATAAATGCCACCTGCACCTGCCCCACTGGGGGCTGGAACTGTCACATTCACCCCCACATACTCTTTGGACTGGGGCCTTGAAGCAATCATTACACTTATCCCCCAGGGGGAGACCAAGGCTTGAAGCTATCTGGAGGCCTTCCTCTACCCTGTTCCACTATAACAAACACATGGGAAATGGACCTGTTTTTTGCCCATGGGGATGGGAGGGCCGCATCTCCAGAGAGAGTCCCTACTGATCCATACTTGCTGTGTGACTTCAGCAAATACCTCACTCTCTCAGCCTCTACTTCCTCATTTGACAAATGGAAAACTCAGCCCAGTGGGAGAGAACTCCAGAGTCGGACTGAGGTTTGAATCCTGGTCCTGCTGGATGACCTTAAACAAACGACTTTGCTTTTCTGTGCCTCAGTTTCCCTCAGTGAACTGGAGTTGCAGCTCTTGGCTCTTCCAGAGTTTCCTCTGCCCAATCCCCAGGGTGATGGGGGGAGGGAGTGCCTAGTCTCTCCTCACTGGGCAAATGAATGGACCACTTTTGGCTGCCCTGCTGGGAGCTTAGAGCTGCTAATTCCCTGGAGAAACAGGAGGTTCTTTCATGCCCAGGCGCCAGTGGGGTGAGGAGGCGGGAAGAGGGTACTGAGCTGGCCTCAACCCAATGGGCAAGGTGGCTCCATGCCAAGACCAAGAGTGGCATGGGGGGGGCCCTAAGGCCATGCATATCCTCCCTGGGAGACTTTGGTTATATCCTCAACTGTAAAATGGAGGTGACATGGACCAGTACAGCAGGTTTAAAGAACCAGTGGATGGTGACAAAATGTGGCTTCAAGTCAAACACAGCAGTCCTATAAATAGAATTCCCTCCATTTCACAGGTGAGGGAATTGAGGGTCAGAGAGGTCAACATGCTTGTCCAAGATCACATGGCCAGTGAGAGAGTGACCCACCCAGGATTTGAACTGGATCTGGGCCCTCCAGGGTCCGTGGTCTTCCCACCTTCATCTGGGGGCAAAGAGGTCTTTTTGGCCGCCTGCAGTCCTGGCCCCAGCCCTGAGACCAACAGAGCCAGGTTTAGATGGCACCAAGCCATGACTGAATGCAGGAAGTCCTGGCAGGCCGGGGCTGATGGGGCAGCCCTTCCGCTGGTGTCCCAGTTTCCCAGCCAGCCCCCACCCCCACTCCCACCCCTCCTGGAGTGGGCTTGGGACAATGCTAGTAGGATGCCAAGAGAACCATTCCCCTAGCCCCTGAAGAAAGGGGCTGGATTCTAGACCATTCAGCTAAAGCCAGGAACCTCCAGCCTTCTGCCAGTGGCTGATCTGTCTCAGAACCCTCCATTCATGCAGATGGGATGGTGTCCTGCCCTTTCTCAAACACCTTCAGGCTCAGCAGGATCTTGCTCCACATATTTTATTCAAAGTCATCATCTTTCACCGAATCACACCTTTGTGTATGCTGTTCTCCCTGCCTGGACAAATCTATTCCCATTTTTCTTACCCTGATAAATTCTTGCCTACCCATTAAAGTACAGACACAATATCCCCTCTCCTAGGAAGCCCTCCTTCCAGGTAGAGCCCCTGGTCTCCCAGCCCTATTTCTCGCTCTGGCTCAGCCCTAGCCACATGGGCCTGGGAGTATGTGTGCCTAGTTCTGTCTTATCCAAACTGGGGGCTCCTCAGGTAGGGGGCTGGAACCGAGGCCCCTCATGGTCCCCAGCACCACCCAACACAGGGCTGGGCAGTAGGGATTGATAGGCACTTAGTGAGCCAGTAAACCAAATATTCAGTCTTTGTGCAATCTGGTTTGGCAAATTCAAAATTTTTTTTTTTATTTATTTATGATAGTCACACACACACACACACAGAGAGAGAGGCAGAGACATAGGCAGAGGGAGAAGCAGGGTCCATGCACCGGGAGCCCGACGTGGGATTCGATCCCGGGTCTCCAGGATCGCGCCCTAGGCCAAAGGCAGGCGCCAAACCGCTGCGCCACCCAGGGATCCCTGGTTTGGCAAATTCAAAACCCACTTCCCATGCCCCCTCCTCCAGGAAGCCAGTTCCAGGCAGCATTTACTGGGAAGAAAGATTTGGAGGCTAAGCTTCCCGTGTCCTACCTACGAGGCAGCATTAACAGTTACAGATTGGGGATGCCTGGGTGGCTCAGTGGTTTGAGCACATCCTCGTCGGTGCCTGACTTCTTCCTCCAGCTCTGAGGCGAACTCAATCCCTGGACGAGGGCCCTTTAAGAGGCGGGCGTAGAGGGGCGGGGCTCAAATTTTGTCCCTCCCCGAGAGCGCAGGCCGGGCCGGCAGAGTCAGTTTGCGCCTGCGCGGACTCCTCGTGGTTCCGGGTCCGCTTCGGTTCTGCGAGCTCTTCGCGGAGAGACGGAGGCTCCGGCCCGAACCTCGCAGGAAACCCGTTTCCCTCCCTTGAACCTGCTGCGAAAGTCTGGCCTCGGGTCATTGGCAGTTTCTTTGAAATCCTCGCAGACTCGGGCGTGGTCAAGGTCGCGCGGCCGTGGCGGCGTCGGCGCCTGGATTCGCGCACGAACTGAAGTCAGGTCTGAGCCCTGCGAGGCTTCGTGGAGCCAAGATGACCCACTCTTTGGTTTGTCCGGAGACAGTGAGCAGGTGAGGACCTGTGGGGCGGGCAGCGGCAGGCGTGGTAGTCCTAGAGCCGCGGGTTGGCAGGGTTAGGGGCGCGGGGGAAAGCTCTGGAGGGGAGGAGGGGGCGGGCCCACTGGTGGGCGAGCCCTTGGCGCTGGGCCCAGCCCCTCTTCTCACTCGGATTCTGGTGCCTCCAGGGTGAGTTCAGTGCTGAATCGCAACGCCAGGCAGTTCGGAAAGAAGCATCTATTCGACCAGAACGAGGAGACGTGCTGGAACTCGGACCAGGTGAGGCACCTCTCCCTGGACCCTCCACCCTTCCCGTCAATCAGATTCAGGAGTCCAGGGTGCCTTGAGAACTGAGTGGCACTCCAGCTGGGCAGCCCAATTGGCCGTGGAAGGAACGTGTGCCCGCGCCCCAGCGGCAACCCCGCCCAGCCTTCACTGTGTGAATGAGAGAGCCTCAGTTTCCCTGTCTGCTTCCAGGGCCCCTCCCAGTGGGTGACACTAGAGTTTCCCCAGCGCATCCGTGTCTCCCAGCTGCAGATCCAGTTCCAGGGGGGCTTCTCCAGTCGCCGGGGCCACCTGGAAGGTATTGGAAGGCTCTGGAAGGTGGGGATTTGAGAGGGGCACACCAACCTCACAGCCTGCCCCTTTCTCTGCTGCAGGTTCCCAGGGGAGTGAGGCTCTTAACAAGATTGTGGACTTCTACCCTGAGGACAACAACTCACTTCAGATATCCTGCCTGGGGTTCTGGGGTGGAAAGGCTGGAGTGGGGTGCGGCATTGGTGGGGGGTGGTCTGTGCCTCTGAAAGCTGTAGGCCCTTGAGCAAGTAGGCTCTGGGCCTCCATTGCTTCATCTGTAAAGTGAGCTGATAACTTGTTCTGTGTGAGAGCTTTAGAGGGGCTCACAGTGTGCTGGGTCACTCAGCGCATTGGTGGTGTCTGAGCTGGGGCTGGTGGATAGGAAACGATGAGCTACCTATTTCCCTTGACTGCCTGTGTTCACACCTTCCCTGTGCCAGCTGCCGAGGTGGACCAGCTGAAGGTGACATTTGAAGACACCACAGACTTTTTTGGCCGAGTAGTCATCTACCACCTGCGGGTGCTGGGGGAGAGGGTGTGAGGCCATTGGGTAGCTGACTCCTCCAAGAGGCCCTTGGGGAAATACAGTGACATTCTTCAGGTTATGCAGAGAAGGTTTATTGGTTCCTCTTGGGAAGGATCCCCTCCTACTGTCTGTCCAGGAGCTGCCTTTGAAGCCAGTTCTGGGTTTCCCCAGCTCTGGGTCAACTGTTTTGTTCCCTGAGTATCTGAGTCCCCAGCAGGCAGTCTTCACTCGGGATCTGCGGGCACCAGGTTGCTCTGGAAGAGTTTGAGGATGTGGTTCTCGATCACCTGTTGCACTGGAAATAGGACAGGGAAAACGTGGGCGGTAAATTGAATAGAGGCAGAGGCACCAGCCAAATTGTACACTTTCCTGGCGGATGAGCTGGGGTATCCCATTGTGAGAACTGCACTTGTCTCTCGGGGGACAAAGCTCATGTCTCTAAGCCGGGCCCTGGGACACGGATGGAGGACCCACTTCATGCATGGGGAAATACACACTCTTCCCAGAGTACAGTGGGAGGATGGAGGCACCCAAGCCAGGAGACTCAACTTCCCTATCGTTTGTAAAAATATATTTATGGAAGTTTTTTAGAGTCATAAAAATAATCTTTACCAATCAAAACTCGTGACTTGTGACTTTTATTAAAGGATGAGAGAGGCTGTGAGGAAAGACTTCTGTCCCAAATGGGATAAAATTCAAAGGAATCCCTCCATGACCCAAAGGGGTTGGTTCTATTAGGATTTCTCCATTTGGTAGATGGGGAAGCTGATGGGGGAAGTGGGGAATCGAACTGAGGTCTGCCTTTTGTCCCTACTCACACTCGCCTCCTGCCACGGAGAGGGCTGGCCTCAATGACCCCGTGTACTGTGGTCCAGCCCCTCCTTGGCATCTTTCCTGGCGTCCTCATCCTGTCAGGTCTCTGTATGTACTATTTCTCCAGGCTAGATGCCATCTTCCCTCCCTTTGGGCCTCCAGGAAGCCCTCCCTGATTCCCACCAATTACGGGGCTGGGCCAGGGCTTCTTTGGGCCTCCCAGTGCCTGTGTGTATCCCATCATGAACCTAGTCACTGACACATGTCAGCCTCCTGCACATGCCCAGGCCAGGTACACAGTGGCATTAGATGTTTGCTAACGTGAACATTCTCACTGGTAGCATCTGACATCTAAGATGGATGTCCTATGTACCCCTCTGCGGTCACCCTGCCTACAGCATGCTGTCAGTGCCCCCACGTGTCTCAGGCTGACCTTTCCGATATCCTAGGGCCACGGCAAGGTCCATTGGGGTATAGCCAGAGTCAGCCTCAGTGGTAAGATCAGCTCCTCGAGCTGCAAAGCAAAGTAGGTGCCATTGCGGGGTGGAGGTAGAGGTGGGGATGGGGGACTGGGAACCTAGAATGGGGCATGGTGACTTGGGAGGTCCAGTGACCCCTCCCAGGTCTGCTGTTGCCATGTGGGCTTGGATGAGAACCTGAACTCTCCAAAGAATGTGGCCAATAGAATCCCCACCTCCAGGGTCCCTGAGGCATGAAGGGTATGGGTATTCAACATGGTTTGCCAGACCCTTGTACTATCCCACAATCTCCTGTCCCCAAATCAGTCCTCTAGAAAAAGCAGAGAGTGACCACCCATCCCAAGAGCTGTTTGAGCAGAGCCTGAACCTCTCCCTGGCCCTCAGGATTCCCACTTACCCAACAAGGCTTCTACACACTTCACGTGGTTCCCACGGACGGCGTACAGCAGTGGTGTCCCTCCATTCTGTCAAGGGCAGAAGCAAGGGCAACCAACATTCTGTCTTTTCCAAATTCTCCCAACACCCCCAACCCTCTAACTTAATGTGGTCCCTCCTCCTGCTCATCATCTGGCTTAACTCCTTTGGGCCTCAGCTTAGATACCCCTTCTTCCAGGAAGCCCTCCTTGACTTCCCTTAGCTATGCAGGTCACCTCTGGGCTCTTGCCGTTGCCTGTGTGTCTGCTATCACAGTTTTATTCACTATGTTTCAGCTGACCGTTTACGTGGTCTTCCCTCCTCCAAAACTAGGAGCTCTGTGAGGCTCAGGGATGGGTCTGTCTTGTGTTCTCAGCACCTAGAACAGGCCTGATACCCTGCAAGGTGCCCAGGGCCAGTGGGTGGTGCCTCACCCAGTCGTAAATGTTGATGTCCACATCACGCTCGAGCAGCAGCCCTACAATGTCTGTGTAGCCGCCCATGCTGGCCAGTGACAGGGCACTTTCCCGTTCCTTGGCCAGGATGTGGGGGTCAGCACCCTGCAGTGGGGGGAGCACAGGGAGTGGTGATGGGGCAGGTAGGGGCATCCCCTGAAATCCCAGGGTACCCATCGCAGCCCCATCTTACAGGCATGACACCAGTAGACTCCGACCCCAGACTGCCCTCAAGTCCCCAGGGAAGCCCTGAGCTGGGCTGGGACGCACCCATTCAAGCAAGAAGCGGACAGTCTCGATTTCTCCGAATGCGGAGGCCCAGATGAGGGGGGTGAAGCCATGCTCGTCCGGCTTGTTGATGAGGTTGTCGCCTGGCAGGAGGGGGGTGGTACCACTGGGATGCACCCCTGCCCACTCTCCCCAATTCTGTGGGAGCAGGGACAGGGTGGGCGGCTGGGGTCAGATGTGAGAGGGGAGTACACATGTGGACATGCTCAAACATGTAGACAGATGTACATACGTGGGAACAGGTCATTTCAGTACCCACATGCATACCCCAGCACGTGTAGTCAGACAGGTATGGACACACCAGCATACTTGTGGGGACACACACCTTTCCTCAGATGTTCCTTCAGCTGGCTCAGTTCTCCCTGGGCCGCGAGCTGATGGATGGACAGGGCTAGGGACCAGAGAGAGGCAGAGTCCTCACCTATCACATCCCTACCCTGTGCCTCTGTTTACCCCAGCCAAAGTTGCTCTTCTCAGTCCCTGCCATTCCTACTACCTCCACCCTACTATTTAGGGAGGCTGGGGTACCAGAGGCCCCACTTACAGTCCAGGGTGGCCGGCAGGGCTGAAACCTCGTTCCCCCGCTGCCGGTTGGTAAGGGTTGTGGAGTGCTTCAGGGAGCTGCCTCCTGGAAGAGAGAAGAAGGGCCTCAGTGTCCTCTCAGTATGTTTCTGGGGTTTCAGACAAGACCATGGGGGCCTGGAGCTACCAAAGACAGTCCCTCACTCCACCATCCACTCACTCTGCCCTCCTGGATACCCAGGTATTCTTTCTCCTCTATACCTGGTGACGTTCTGGGCAAATGAGACATAGTCCCTGCCCTCAAGGGGTACCTGGACAAGTAGGGGGGGGTCAGAAAGAGAGAAATAAGTGTTCAGGAGATCTAAAAAGCAGGTAGAAGAGAGTGGAAAGGGGAGAGCAAGGGGTGCGTGCATTTTAGACAAAGTGGTCACAAGGAGAGCCACTCCAAGAGGTGACACCTCTCAACTGAGAGCTTGGTCAGTTGAAGAAACCAGCCCTAGGAAGAAGTGGGAGAAGAATGTTCCACACGGAGGGAACAGCAGGGACCAAGATCCCAGAAGGTACTGAATTAGATGTGGACTCCAGTCAAAAGAAATCCTCGGGTCCTTGACAGGGTCAACAGAATTACCATCTGACCCAGCAAGTCCACTCCTAGGTATCTACCCTCAAAGAGCTAAAATCAACTGCCTAGACAAAAACTTGTACACACACGTGTATAGCACACTAGTCATGGTTGCCAAAAGAGGAACAACACAAGTGTCCCATCAGTGGATGAAAGGATAAACAATAATGGTCTGCAATGGAATATTAGCAAGTCGTAGAAAGGAATGAACCTGGGATGCCTGGGTGGCTCAGCGGTTGAGCACCGGCCTTCAGCCCAGGGTGTGATCCTGGAGACCCGGGATCGAGTCCCACATTGGGCTCCCTGCGTGGAGCCTGCTTCTCCCTCTGCCTGTGTCTCTGCCTCTCTCTCTCTCTCTTTCATGAATAAATAAATAAAATCTTAATAAAAAGGAAAAAGGAATGAACCTCAAAAACATGCTGAGGGGCACCTGGCTGGCTCAGTTGGAGGAGCATGTGATTTGATCTCAGGGTCATGGGTTTAAGCCCTAAGGGGGGGGGGTGTAGAGATTGCTTAAATAAATAAAACTTAAAAAAACATCATGCTGAGCAAAAGCAGGCAGACACAAAAGACCTGTTTTATGATTCATTTATATGAAACATCCAGAACAGGCAAATCCATAGAAACAGAAAGAGGATTCGTGGCTGACGGGTTGGGGAGGGAGGGATGGAGAGTGACTACTAATGGGGATGAGGTTTCCTTTTGGGGTGATGGAAATGTTCTGGAATAATAGATAGAGGTGAAGGTACACACACTGTGAATGTACTTACTGCCATTGAAATTGTATGCAAGTCTGGTTAAAATAGTAACTTTTATGTTACGTGGATTTAGTCACTATATATACACACATATGTGTGTCTGTTTGTATAAAAGCAATCTTTCACTGGGTGGAGAGGAAAGACATATCCTAGGTAGTGAAATATAAAGACAGATGTCCTATCTTGGGCCTGACATTCCACAGTTCTTGCATCCCAGAGGCAAGAGGAATCCAGGGGAAATATCCTACCTACCCTGAGGTGAGGAGGCACCAGCATCCGGTTCAGGATTCCCAGGCTCCAAAGTGCAGGGGAAAAGACTGAGCACCACAGTGTCTGAGCCATCGGGGGCCTCATCTCCAGGGTCTTCAGGGTCCCCAAATTCTGGAATGGGGAGCTGCTGGGTCACACCGAGGTCCTCTGCAGGCTGGGTGGGCTCCATGGGGGAAGCTGATAGAAGCGCCAAAGGGGAGAGATAACAATAATTACCAACAACTACTATTTAATATGCACCAATGGCATACCCAACCTTGCACAGTGAGGGTGACTAAATTCTAGCTCAGCTGGGAAGTTAAAACCAGAGTCCAACTGCTTTTCAGGCCCACTCCTCTCCCGCACTCCCAGACACATACAACATACTTTTCTTAAAATGGGGTCAACTACCTGGGTTCGAATCCCTCCACTTACAGCCTGAGAACTTGGGCACATGACTTAACTTCTCTGAGCCTCAGTTTCCTCATTAATATAATGGAGAAGTGAAGTCTAAAATTATGCTTGTAAACAGCTGGGGAGCTGATACAGGGGGCAGAGCTTAATAAACGTTCTCTGTAGTTATTTTTATTGGGGGAGGGTCCCCGCAATGAGTGTGTGCTCAACAAAGATGTGATTGGTCCCATCCCTACCGGCCCCTCCCAAACAGATCCAGGAGGTCCACTCACCTCTAACGAGCCTCCTCTGTCACCTCACGCCGCAAGCCCGGGTCCCCCAAAAGTTGGGGGACCAATTCACAAACTTTTCTCCTCCAACTGATACAGGAGGGAGCAAGCTGGAGCCTGGACCCTCAGCGTCCTGGTTTCTTCTGCCGGGACAGAGAGCAACTTGATACGCGACCGCTACCCCCACCCCAGAGCTCCCCCACTGCGCCTGCGCACCCTGCCTCCCCCAAAAGTGCTCAAAGGCGAAAGCAGAAGTTGCTTCTGGCCCTTTAAGACTTGAGGGAGGGGCGTGGTTTCCGCTGGGGCCTGAGGGTTGCTGCTGCGCCTGCGCCTTCTTGCCCCGGCGTCTCTGGAGGGAGCTCGCCGGGTCAGGAGGGATGGGTGGAGCCTCAGAGGGCTCTGAGGATTTCATTGAGCCTGGCTTCCGTCACTCTCCCCCAGCTCCGCCCACAGGCTTTTCCAGAGGGCGCCGCTGGGCTCCAGTTGCGGCCAGATGGGAGGGGCTTTCTCTGGTCGGAAGGTGGTGGGCGGGGAGCAGTCCCGGCGTCAGGGATTTAAAGGGGCGACGCTACTGTTTGGCCCAGTGCACAACAATGCCGTCTTTGCTGTCTTGGGGGCTTATGAACACGTGTATGAATCTGACGGTAACAGGAGGGTACAGAGGAGCCGTTTATGCAGCCCGAAGTGGGCGGTGTTTGGAGCGTTTCCCCAATTCGTCTACCTCCGGAAAAGGGAGTTCGGGACGGGAGGGCGCCCTTGCCCCTTCCTGCCTGGGTGTCCCTTCCGGAGCTTCAGGGGTTCTCCGCGCCTTCCTCACCCGCCTACCGGTGCCTCCTTCCCCAGTCTCTCACTCACGGCTTCTCTCCAGTCTGGGTACACGGAGGAGTGGGGAGGGCAGGCCAGTTGACCCCAGAACTAGAGCGGCGCAGCGTCTGGTTTCGCAGGGGGAGGCTTAGGTAGCCTTCCACACTGTCGGACTTCCGCTTCCGGTCTCCGGCCTCCGGCCTCGGTCCGCGGTCGCTATGGAGGAACCCGAGATGCAGCTCAAGGGAAAGAAAGGTGGTGTGGGACCCCGGACTGGACGGAAGGGTGACCTGACAGGGGGCAGGAAGGGACAAAGGCTTGGAGGGAGCTTGCGGGGGAACGAAGTGAACGGCCATTGAATCCTGGCTCGGCCGCTGACTAGTTTTAAAACGTTTAGAAAGTTGCCGTGCCTCGGTTTTGTCATCTGTAAAATGGGGTGTGTAATAATATAGTCTGTCCCCGCTTCGCGTAGGTTTATTGTGAGAACTCAATGACCGGGTATTTTGTAATGCATTGGAAGGACACCTGGGACTTGGTGATCGCTGTGCGCGTTATTCATATATATATATATATATATATATATATATATATATATATATATATATAAAATAAAATCTTTATATATAAAGATTTTATTTATTCATGAGACAGAGAGAGAGAGAGGCAGAGACACAGGCCGAGGGAGAAGCAGGCTCCATGCAGGGAGCCCGATGTGGGACTCGATCCTGGGACTCGATCCCGGGACTCGATCCCGGGACTCTAGGATCACACCCTGGGCCGAAGGCAGGCGCTAAGCCGCTGAGCCACCAGGGATCCCCCATTCCCTTATATATTTACCCGTGTGTCTAGGTTTACGTTAACATCAAATATTTGTGATTCACGTGTTTCCAAATTACAGAGTGCCACAGACTGTGTTTAAGTTACAAAGGTTTTTGTTATTTTATTACACACATTATTTCTAGTTAGTTATTTACAAGGCACAAGTACATTTTGTAACAACCCTGAGGGTGAGCTGTTAATGCTCGTTTCCAAAACGAGGAGGATGAGGAGGATAAGAGTACCTCCGGTTTGGAGGTGAAGGGTGGGCTCTGCCCCCCGGCGGGTCCAGTAGTGAGCTAGACGGACTGACACTCCCCAGACTCACGCACAGCCTCCCTTGACTCTCAGACATACTAGTGTTCTCTCTCTTGTCCACTGTACTGTGCTGGACAATACCGTGGGGTCCATCTCTGGAACAGACCTCGAGATGGGTACTGTTATTACTCTGTTTTTAAAGGTTAGGAAACTGAGGCACAGGGAAGCCCCTGACCTCAAAAATCCAAGCTTTGATTGATTGATTTATTTTTGGTAAACATGTAACCTGATAAAGAATGAGAATTTAAGTGTAAGAGAAATGAACAAGATGCTGAGGCTGAGAATGAGGTGAAAGGGACATCTGATTAAGCTTGGTGATCAGGGAAGGCCTTGCCCAGGAGGTGACAGGAGAGATGAGCTGGGACAGGAGGGATAAAGAATAGCCATTGAGGGAAGGGCGAGTCTGTGGCAGAACAACAGGTGCAACAGCGCTGAGGTGTCAGTGTTCAGAGCTTGCGGCAATACAGCAGCTACTGGTCACTGTATTGTAGGTAATTAATTTAATTAAAATTAGGTAACACTTAAAATTCGTAAGGTGAGCACTGAGTGTTGTATAGAATTGTTGAATCACTTCATTAATACACCTGAAACTAAAATGACACTGTACTGGAATTTTAAAAAAAATTTAAAGATTTTATTTATTCATGAGAGACACACAGAGACAGGCAGAGATATCAGCATAGGGTTCAGAAGCAGGCTCCTTGCAGGGGATCCCAGAACCCTGGGATCACGACCTGAGTCAAAGGCAGACACTCAGCCACTGAGCCACCCAGGTGCCCCTGGAATTAAATTTTTAAAAAATAGTAAAATAAAATTCAGTTTAGGGGTCATATTAGCTACATTTCAAGTGCTCAGTAGCCATATGTGTCTAGTGGCTACATTTTTAGATGCTACAGATTATAGAACCTTTTTATCATCTCGGAAAGTTCTTTTGGACAGTACTGAGGGTGTTCAGAGAACAGGAGGCTATTGTGCCTTGTGTGGAGGGTGAGGAGGGGAGGGTGTGTGGAGGGTGAGGAGGGGAGGAAGGTCAACAGCAGCCAGAATATACAGGGCCCTGTGGACCATTGTAATTTAGGTGGGTTTTATGCTCTGGCTGATGGGAGCCATGGGAGGATTTCAGACCAGGGAGGGACATATCTGATATGTTCATTGGAGCTCATTCCATCTGTTGTGTGGAGATTGGACTGTTGGCAGAAGGGAAGCAGGGAGACCAGGGAGGAGCTGACTGAACCTGGTATCCCAGTGGGGGTTGGCCATTCCGGACCAGTGGGGGCACGTAGATGAGATTTGGACTTTGTTTTAAAGCGGACTCAGCAGGATCTGTGCATGGACGGGAAGATATAAATAACTGGCTGGCTGGGAATGCCATTTGTTGAAGCAGACCCTGGGATGAGGATTTGTGTGTAATTAATTGACCAGGAGAACCCCCCCCCCCCCCCCCAGGGGAGAGAGAGAAACAGGATAGGGAGGAAGCTGAGCAAGGAAGCTGTCAGGTAAAATTCTCAGCCTGATCCTTCAGGAGAACTCAGAAAGATGAGTTCTACCTCCACTTTGTCCCAACACACGGCACAGGACATGGGCTTTCATACCCCTTGATGGTCCATCATGGCTGAAGGCCATCCAGGGACCTCAGCTTCCAGACATTTTCAGGTCTAGTAGCTAATGGGATCCTCCAAAGAAAAATTGCAGATTCATTCTCTGGGATAAAAGGAATGTAAGAGGGTCCAAGTGGACAGAAGCAGTGTCGGCTACAGGTGGGCTTGGGAGGGAAAAGATCATGAGCTCACTGGATGTGTTAACATCATAAGTGAGGCCTTTCTGTGACCATCTCCTTCAACCTATCACTGGGGCCATGGGTGACCCAGCTCCTGGGTGGGACACCAGACAGTTCTCACTGCTGTAGCTGGACTCTCGGATTAAGCAGTCAAGAGTCTTATGCTTTGTCTCTTTGTGTTTCTGCTGTGCTTCCTCTTGCTCTGCCACCCCTGACCCCTCCCCCCCAACTGTTGATTCTCGGTCCAGTCACAGACAAGTTCACGGAGAGTGTCTATGTCCTGGCCAACGAGCCGTCGGTGGCCCTGTACCGGCTGCAGGAACATGTGCGTCGCTCTCTGCCCGAGCTGGCTCAGCATAAGGTGAGCCCCACTTACCCTTGCCACTGACCTCCCCCAGAGTCCTCACTTGAGCTGGGGCCTGCTATGTGGAGCAGAGGCTGTCAGGGGAGGAGGCAAGGCTGGGACACTGGCAAGGAGGCACGAGGTCACTGAGGTTGGGGCCATGGGTGAACAGATTTGGAGGAAGGGGACAGCAAAATATGCATTAGTTGTGACATGTGTGATGAGAAGGAGGCAGCTGCATGTGGACCTGAGGGAAAGATGTGCCAGTCAGAGGGAACAGCCAGTGCAAAGACCCTGGAGCATGGTAGCCAGGTGTTCACAGAAAGCCCAGATTGGTGGGGGAGGGGATTTGTAGGAGGAAAGACCAGGATGGAGGGGGCTGATCTCTGTGGCCATGGTGATAGGTGATGAGGTGCTCCATCCCAGAGAATAGGGAGGATGAAAGTGGCAGCCATCTTGATAATAGCTTCCTATCCCCCACAGGCCGACATGCAGCGATGGGAGGAACAGAGCCAGGGAGCCATTTACACAGTGGAGTATGCCTGCAGGTGAGCACTGCAGTCTCCCCATTGGGTTGTCCCATTATGCGCTGGAGGTCACCTCATGGGCATTCAGGGGCATCTCAGCCAGCTGCCCAGTGAATCTTGCCCTGTTGAATGCACCTGAGATGAGGCATGTGGATCTCAACTTAGTTGGCCACACAACAGGTTCCTACTCGGCCTGTGCTTCTCACCATTTGCCTAAACCCCGTGTGCCTCAGGCAGGCTTCTTCCAGGAGCTGAGCCCCTCCATATGTGTCATAGGAGGGGCTCATAGTGGTTTCAGGGAGGTGCCACCTGGGCGGAGCCAGTGCCGTGCCTCAAGGCACATTTCCTTCCCACAGCCAGGACCACAGACTGGCCAGTGGGGTACGGAGAGGGCCAAAACACAAAACACAAACACAAACACTGGCCAGTGGGGTACGGAGAGGGCTGTTTATTTTAAAATCTTTATTTCTGGGGCAGCCCAGGTGGCTCAGCGGTTTAGCGCCTGCCTTTGGCCCGGGGCGTGATCCTGGAGACCCAGGATCGAGTCCCATGTCGGGCTCCTGGTGCATGGAGCCTGCTTCTCCCTCTGCCTGTGTCTCTGCCTCTCTCTCTCTCTGTGACTATCATAAATAAATAAAAACAAAAACAAAAACAAAAAATTTAAAATCTTTATTTCTTTCCAATTTTTAAAAAATTTAAGTGGATTCCACACCCAGTGTAGGGCTTGAACTCATGACCCCAAGATCAAGAGCCACAAGCTCCACTGAGGGAGTGAGTAAGATGCCCTTCCAATTTTTTTTTATTGCACAACATACACATAAAAATTATCACCTTAACCATTTTTAAATGTACAGTTCAGGTATTAAATACATTCATAATGCTATGCAGCCATCCCCACCATCCATTTCCAGAATTTTTTTCATCTTGCAAATCTGAAGCTCTCCCTGTTAAACACTAAATCCACATCCCCTCTCTCTTAGCCCTTGGCATCCACCATTCTGTTTCCTATTTATGAATCTGGCCATTCTAGGGAACTCACATAGAGTCTTATGGTACTTATCTTTTGTGTCCATCTGCTGTCTCTCCACATACTGTCCTCCGCATCTACCCATGTGGCAGCAGGTGTCAGAATGTCCTTCCTCTTTAAAGTCGGGTGGCATCCCATTGTATAGAAGCACTACAGGGTATGCATCTGTCAGTGGACGTTTGGGTTGCTTGCATGCTTTAGCTACAATGGATAATGCTGCTGTGAATGTGGGTGGACCACTTATTCTTATTTTGTGTTTAGCTTTATCTAAGTCTTCAACTACCCCCCCCCGCCCCCAAGGAAAAGATATATGAGAGTAAAAAGCAGTAGTCAGTGTTTCTTTTCATCATTGTACCTTTGCTGGTCTTGCCTCCCGCTCTTCTTTTGGTTCCCCTGACTATACTTAATGCCCTGGCTTGTTCTGTTTGCTTCGGGAATTTGGCAGTTTTATTTAGAACTGCTGTTTGCCCTTTGTGCTGGCTAAGTCGTTTTGGTGGAGGCTAGACACCCCAGCAGTTCTCATCTGTGGCACTGTGGGCTTCGCCTGCCTGTTTCTGTTGTGTGGGCGAAGGTTCCTTGGCAGGAAGTCCTGCTGCTAGGGGCACCGAGCTGAGTGTTCTGCTGTCAGCAGCCTGGGCCCTTCCGCTGGGATAGACGGCAATCCAGACAGATGGTGTCTTCTTGAATATGGTGGCCTCAAACACCCTCCGTATCAGCTCAAGGAAGAGTAGAAAAGAAATAGAAGAGGGCGCCTGGGGGCTCAGTTGTTTGAGCATCTGCCTTCGGCTCAGGTCATGATCTCAGGGTCCTGAGATAGAGCCCCGAGCCAAGCATCGGGCTCTCTGCTCAGTGGGGCGTCTTCTCCTCCCACTCCTACTGCCCTTGCTTATGTTCTCTGTGAAATAAATAAATAAAATCTTTTAAACAAGAGAGAGAGGAAATAGAGGAGTTTCTCCCTTACATCTGTCAGACAGCTCCTGGACAGCTGCGAGCTCACTAGCAAGGCCCAGGTTAAAGGAAGAACATGTCAGAGTCTATACTTTCTCCTGGTTCCGCTAAGCTGCCCCATCTAGTGCAGGAGTCTGGGCTATGGATGACTGTTCACACTTAAATTTTAATGCATTAAAATGAAATAAAAGATTCAGCTCCTCTGTCTCACTAACCAGATTTCAAGTGTTTAGCAGCCAATTCAGTGGATAAAGAATGTGCCTGTCATGTTCCAGAAAGTTCCACTGGGCCATGCTGAGCTAGGGAGGAGGCCAGTGTATTCTGAGTGCTTCTCTTGAGGGAAATATGAATTTCTCTATGCTAAGAGACCAGGTTTCCTTTACGGACATGAAAGAGCCCTTATCTTTTAGTTGTTCAAAATGTTTTACTCAGTGTTAATGGTGTAAAATGTAAAGATATTAAATTAGGGTAAACTATTCAATAGGGAACTTATAATAGCAAGCTTTTTATCAAGGTGGGCAAACACTAGAAAAGCTGGCTGTATTTGGTGGTGCTAAGATGAGCAAGCTAACAGAGCAGGTGACAGCCAAGGCTCCTTTGCACCCCCACCCCCGCTTTGCTCTCCTGGCCATTTTCCAGCAAGACCCTGGTTGATAATAAACGGGAGTGATTTCTTTGTCTTTGATAGAAAGATTTTAAAGTGACACTTTTATTTTTACTGCAGATGTTACACAGGTGACTCACTGGCATTAGCAAGGCCCTGAGTGGCTTAGTAAATATTTTCCTGTAGTGCCTTTGGAAGGGACTTTGTTTGTTTTAAAGATTTTATTGATTTATTTGACAGAGAGCATAAACAGGGGACATAGCAGGGAGAGGGAGAAGCAGGCCCCCCACAGAGCAGGGAGCCTGACACAGGGCTTATCTCAGGATCCTGGGATCATGACCCAAGCCAAAGGCAGACGCCTAACCAACTGAGCCACCCAGGTGCTCCTGCAAGGGACATTTTCATTAAGACATTCATCAGTGTGGCACCAACACGAGGTTAGCACAGCTTTGCACTGGTGCCCCCCTAATTGGTGGTGAATTATTCTAGTTCCCTCTAAACTCACCTCCAGAGCTTTTCATAGTTTAGTTGATAGGCTTCCTTCAGAGGCCGGAATAGGTTATCTATTTTTTTTTTTTTAAGATTTTATTCACCCATTCATGAGAGATACAGAGAGAGAGAGAAAGACACAGGCAGAGGGAGAAGCAGGCTCCACGCAGGGAGCCCAATGCAAGACGTGATCCTGGGATCCCAGGATCATGCCCCAGGCTGAAGGCAGGTGCTAAACCGCTGAGCTATCCAGGGATTCCCAGGAATAGGTTATCTAAAAGGACAGCAAGATGTCTTTGAAGCCATCTTTACATGCTCATAGCTTTTTCAAAACATTAGGTGGTCTAGCAGCAGGGACGTAAGAGTTGCATCTAGGGGTGCCTGGCTGGCTCAGAAGGAACATGTGACTCTTGATCTCTGGGCTGTGGGTTCAAGCCCTGTGTTGGGTGAAGGGATTACTTAAGTGGATAAATAATAAAAACTTAAAAAAAAGTTGCATCTGGCCATCATGTGCTCTGTTGGTTGGATGTCATCTGGGCATGGCAGGGAGATATAAACTTTAAGCCCACGATGAGCCCTTAGGGAAGACCACAGAATCCCCAAGGTACCTGCTGAGCACTGAGTCCCCACCAGCCTCCAATTGGAAGGATACACCAGCAGACCTGGGAGGGGGAGGGTAAAGCAGCAGTGACACTGACTGGGTCCATCCTCCAATTTCAGCGCTGTGAAGAATCTTGTCGACAGCAGCATCTACTTCCGCAGTGTGGAAGGTCTCCTCAAACAGGCCATCAGCATCCGGGACCACATGAACGCTGCCGCCCAGGGCCACAGGTAGCTCCAGGGACCACCCGCTCCTGCTGCTCTCATCCTCTTCACTGTAAGGAACTTTGCTGCTCAGCCAGGAACTGCTTCTTCTCACTCCTTAGCCCCCTTTCCTCATCTCATCGTGTCTCGTGACTTCCTCTCGTCCTTTGGCATCTGTAGTGGGAGAGCTCAGCCACTCAGCACCTAGTCCTGAGTTCTGCTGTGTGCCTGGCCCTGGGCTGGGTACTGGGGACATAACAGTGATCAACACACGTGTGCTCATAGTCTCACAGGGAGGCACACAGCAATCAGGTAAACATGAAACAGATTGCTCATCTTGAGATGTATGAAGGAAGAGAAGGGGGATGGGGGCCTCTCTGAGGAGGTGGGAGCAGAGGCCTGGACATCATGCAGACAGAGATGACCCAAGGAGGGTATTCCAGATTGGACAGTGGTAAGGGCAGAGCGCCCTGGGCTGGTGCTCTGGGAGTGTTGGAGGAACATCTAGGAGGCAGGTGTGACTGGAGCTAGTGAGCAAGAGGGAGACAGCGAGGGGGGAAGGGGCCTTGCTGGCAGCAAGGAAGGAGGAAGGCCCCTGGAGCTGAAGGATGCTTCCAACCAAGGGCCAGATGGTCAAAAATGAAAAGCACTTACAGTCCTTGCACATGGGGGAGAGAGGTTTTGTTTTCATTTTCATTATAACGTAATAAACATGCATTTAAACACACGTGCACATGCCATAAGTTTTAACTCTACTTTGAGACATGTCTGGCTCCTGCAGTATGGTGTTCTGGGATGCCTGTCCCCCACCAGACATTTAGAAAGAAAAAAGATCTGTATTGCTGTTTCTGAAAAATGAGAAACAAGAATTATCAAAAACAAAAAGGCCTCGTGAATATGTGAGAAGGAACATGCAACTGTCTTCTCCATGAAGGTGGCGTGATGTGGGTTTATCTGGGTCTGTTCTGCTGCAGGTCAGTGATCCCCATCCGGACTATAATTTACTGTGTAGCGTCATGCACAGTGTCGTGGATGCAGTAGAGCTGCAAAAAGCTATCGCTTTGACTTAATTCATGGTGTCCCAAGTGCTTTCAAATGCCCTGCCAAGCCTACCCTTGTGAAACACACGTGCTTCTGAAAGAGGCGTGAGGTGTGGCTACCACTTCTCTGTGCAAGTCCTGTGGGTTTGAAGTGCCCGGGAGACTGCACAAGTCCTCACCATGACCTCTGAAGTGGGTGGCCGGTCCCCCTTTTTACAGAGGATACCTGGAAGGCCGAGGCCAGGGGTTTTAGGGGACCAGAGGGTGACCCAGTCCTGTCTCCAGCCTAACCGAGCAGGCCCGATGGCCTCTGACCTTGGCCTCAAGAACGCTGCACTGTCTTGTTCCAGCCCTGAGGAACCACCCCCGCCCTCCTCAGCATGATCCCAGAAGAGACTTGGAGGTGCTTTGGCCCCTCTGGCTCAGGTCAGTGCCTAGTGTGGTTGTGAGCCTCTATATGTTGTGCTCTGAACTAACCCACCCTCTCACTATCCAAGAAGGGACTTGCTTGTCTAACCACCTGGGCTTTCTCCCTGGGCTTGTAGGATGGTTTCATTAGTGGGAGGCTTCCAGGTAGTAGGGACCTTGAGCCCTCTGCTGCTCAGAACGTTGTCAGTCCTTTTCCCTCATGTTCTTCCTGCCATCTTCCTGCCCCTTATCCAGGCCACAGGCCCTGTCCTGATCCCAGGTTCCCCCTGCCAAGACAGAAGGGGGATCCCATGTTTTTTCCTAGCCTGCCGCGTGCCAGCTGCTTGCTTTACTGACATGCATTCTCTCAGGCAGAGCCCAGCATGGTGGTTACCCAGCCAGCTCAGGAATCTTCACTCCACTGCCGATCTGCTGCTGTGTGACCCTGAGAAAGTCCCTCCCATCCCTGGTCTCTGCTTTTCCCTTCTATCAGAGTGGTTCATCAGGTGGCAGAGGGTGCTGCTGCACAGTGATGTGTGTTATAGCCTTCAGCCACTGCTCCATGACAGACTGTCCCAGAACTTAGTGGCTGACACACCAGACATTTGCCTGCTCACAATTCTGTGACTTGAGCTGGGCTCAGCTGGGCAGTTTTGCTGGGCTTACCTGGAGGCCAGTCTGGCACTCATCAGAGTCTGATGGGGTGGCACAGTCAGAGGTGGCCTTGCTCGCACATCTGCATTTTGGCCAGTGCTGTCGCCTGCAGGGGGTCCGGTTCTCCTCTGCATGGCCTCCCCAGGAGGCCAGCCCAGGCTCCTCTGGTGACCGGGTGCCAGGAGGGCAGCCCCAGTGTGCACGTGCTCATCCAGCCTCTTCTTGCTTCACATTGCGGATATTCCGTTGGTCAAGGCCAGCCACATGGCCAGGCCCAAGACCTGATGGGGAGGACTACAGGAAGGCATCAACACCAGGAAGTGTGGTTGACTGTGTGAAGAGAGCCTGGCACCAAGGAAGGCCGAGCATGTTGCTATTCTGTGCCCATGTAGGGCAGGGTGGGAGGCCCCTGAGGGACTTTCTGAGCTCTTACTCTTGTAGCTTGCAAAGCCCTGCTCATTTGCAGGGCACTGTGATGGCGCTCCATCCACAGAGGCCCTCCCAGAGGGTTGGGGAGGCACAGGTGGGAACGGGGCCTTCACAGCCCCAGAGTGACAGTCCCTCCCCAGAGCCAGGAGGCAATAGACAGCAGAGCTCATGCATATGCAGTCAAAGTACTTATTGGACACCTGCCATGTGCTAGGTCTAGCTCTCTGTCTGGGGGTAGTGAGGAATCTCACAGGCTGTGGGATTGCCTGGGGGGCATCTGGGAGGGCCTGGAGCTGGAGCGGCTGCCAAGAGGGTCAGCAACCCACCCCAGTGGCCTACACAGGGTTGCCCACCGGCCCTGGGCCCATACGCTGCCATCTCTGCCTCCCATCTCTTTGTCCTGGTCCCTCCCACCATCCAACCTCAAGGATACCACCCCGCTGCCCTTCCCGCACCCTGTGCCATCTACTGCCCCTTTGCTGCTGCACCCCCTCTGAATAAAATGCTCTGTGTCTCTTCCTGATCCTGCCTGTGTCCCTGCAGACCCTGTCCCCTTCCTCTTCAGAATTGCTGCCCATTGTCCCTCTCAGAATCTTCCATCCCCTTTTTCCCAATACTGCCCCCCACAGGGTGATCAGTCACCTTTGTAGGGTCCAATTGCAGTCTCCCCTGGCTTTTGACTTCCCCTGTCTTTTCAGTACCAGGTCTGGACACACGGGCCCTTTTATAATAGAGGGAACAGGCTCCGAGAGATGAGGTGGGGTCACCGCCCTTGACCAGAAGTGAGAGTCATACCCAGATCCTCCAAGCCCTGGGTTTCACCTCTTCTCCCAGTCTCACCGAGGTTCCTGCCTCATCAGGTGACCCTGCAACCATGAGGGTCTCTCAGACCCCTCCCTGACCCTCACGCCACCTCCCCCAGCCCAAGTAAAGCTGGGCCTTTGCACACAACTCGTGGGATCCAGCAGCGACTGAAGACCAAGCAAGTGTGGCCAGCACATTCCTCTTCTGCCCAGAGCCTCTGGACCCCTCTGTGAATATATAGAGATGAGGCTTTGCTGCCCCTGGACTCCTACCTGTCCCCCATTGATCATGGACACAGTCATGGCCACAGCCCCTCAGACCCAAAACTGCCACCTTGTTAATCCCGATCCATGATCCTGCGTGCCTGGTACTATGTTGAAGCTTTTGCAAGGGTCACCTTTTCATCCTTCATCCTCAGGTAGCCCAGTAAGGCAGGTGTCACCCCCAAATACAAGAGGGAAAAGAGTCTTCAAGGTGTAGCATGACCTGGGCAGCCCCGGTGGTGCAGCGGTTTGGCACCGCTTGCAGCCTGGGGTGTGATCCAGGAGACCCAGGATCGAGTCCCACATCGAGCTCCCTGCATGGAGCCTGCTTCTCCCTCTGTCTGTGTCTCTGCCTCTCTCTCTGTGTCTATGAATAAGTAAATAAAATCTTTAAAAAAAAAGTGTAGCATGACCTGTACAATGTCACACAGCAGACTCCAGTCTGGCTGAGTTCTATAGCCCTACCTCTGACATGCTATGTGACATTGGGGCCTAGAGCTGGGTCTCTCTGGTCCCCCTTTTCTCCACCAGGGCAAGGAAGGGTGGGCTGGACCTTCTTTACAGGCTGAGGTGGACATTTGTGTAGCTGCCTACATTGTCCACATTGTCTTTTTTTTTTAAGATTTTATTTATTTTTTTATGAGAGGCACACAGGCAGAGACAGGCAGAGGGAGAAGCAGGTTCCATGTAGGGAGTCTGATGTGGGACTCGATTCTGGGACTCTGGGATCACACCCTCAGGCGAAGGCAGATGCTCAATCACTGTGCCACACAGCCATCCTGGTCCACATTTTGTCTTGAGCAGAAATGCCCACCCTAGACTCAGGTCATATGGAAACAGTCACCTTTAATTCCATGGGTGGTTGTGGGACACTGGCCTGGCCAATCAGAGCCTCCATGTCCCAGGTCACAGTGATTGGGTGGAGATGAGCATGTGACCCAGTGAGGGTTTCACCCAGGAATTTTGTTGGAAGCGTGAGAAAGTCACTGTCTTCCCACTAGGGTTGTGGAGTTAGACAGATGGAAGGAAGACCCAAGAACACTGCATGGGATCTTAGATCCAACTGTACCTGACACTAGGAGATCTAAGTTCTTCAATTTCATTAGTCTCTAACTTACTGTATTTGCCAAAATTGCTTTGAGTCCATTTCTGCGAACTACAGAAGAGCCCCCCCTGACCCCTATGAAATTCAAGCCTGGAAGATTGTGATGCTCGGTTTGTATGCTGCCAAGGCCAGCTGTGTGCCAGTGCAGTATCCAGCAGCAGATATCAGAAAAATCAGAATGGAGTTGTTTGGGGGTATAGTCGGGGTGGGTCTCAGCCTCAGCTCTGAGAGGATCCCCCACACCTTCCTTGGTGGCGCGGATGTTGGAAGAGAGGGGTGGCAAGGATTAGGGGCACCCTTGTGGGGGGAGAGAGAGCGTCCTGGTGGGGTGTCAGTGTTGTGGAGGGGCCTGCGGGCCTAGGATGTTCCTGTGTTCATGAACACAGGAAGTATGGAAGAAGGACTACCTCCCACTGCCAGGAAATAGGGGTCAGTTCTCTCCCCTTTCTAGGGTATATTAGGGGCCTCAATGCCAACATCCTGCCTCCCCACTCAGTTCCGTTTAGTGGGGAGGGAAGATTCTTAGGTCCACCCCATTAGTGGCCTTGACTGGTGTGTGGCACCCCCAGAGTCACTTTCCCTCTGTTTGACTACTCTGAAGGCCCTTCTCGTCCGATTGTCCTTCCATCTGTCTATCAAGCGGCCATTCGTCCAGCAAACCTTGACTGTTCTCTGTGGGCCAGACCCTGTCCGAGGGATGCCCCGTGAGTGAAACCAGCCAGCCCTGGCAGACCTGGCGGTCAGACAAGCAGCTAAATAAGTTAATTGCATATATTCCAGGGGCTGCCTTGGGCTGCTTCTGGACTGTGAGCTAGGAGGGCCCAGCAGTGGTGTGCCCCAGACCCTCCCACGGCTCCCCACTATCCACAGCCCCTGCATGCGATTTCAGCTAGTGTGACTAATAGTATTCTCCATTCAAAGAGCAGGACTCTGGGCTGAAGACCCCACCAGCCTCCCAGCAGGAGGGCTCCCAGCGGCTGCTGGTTTATTAGCATTTTATTTGCTTATCCTCACACCACCTAGAGCGTGCCCACACTCGCTGGCCACCAGGGGGTGCAAGAGGCAAAGACTTGGTCAGGCCTTTGGGCCTCCCAAATGGTCATTGTCCACATTCCTGGCTGTTCCTGGTGGGTGCATTTTGATCCTCTATCCTTTTTCACCTAATACGTCCTCTCTCCCATTTTTCAGAGACTGAACTAGCGTTCCATGAGATCGGATTACCCAGTAGGACCTCACATCTCCCCCCCCAACCCCCACCCGTGTACTCCTGGGCCTCCCAGCAGCCTCCCCTCCTTGCCAAGGTAGAGGTGTGGGCATTCCCAAGCCCAACTCAGTAGGACTTGCTCCCAGGAGAGCCTCAGAGATAGGAGGTGGGGGTAGATGGGAGAGGGGCAGTGAGCTCCCTGTGCCATGAGGCATTCAAGTTGGAACCTAGTACCCATGAGGGTAGGGATGACCTGGAAAGGATCTTAGCTCTGGGTGAATTGTGAAGCCACTTCACGCTCTTTCAAATCTGTGGATGGACTAAAAGGAGACGCAAGAGGTCAGTGACTTGCCCCCAGTTCGTCCACAGTGGTCAGGATGGGAATCAGAGTTCAGTTTTGGCTATTTGTCTTTAGCCCCAATTTAAGTTTTGTTTTTTATTTCAGGCCTGCTTTACACTCCCAGAGGGTCCTATCCCTGAGAAATCGCTTCATAGCTCTGACACATACCCCAGCAAGGTCTTTGGATGCCTCGAGCTTGGTCCCCATGCCCCTCCATCACTCAGACCCACTCTAGGGCTCTCCAGTTCTTCAAGAAACCCTTGGGGACACCCCTTTGGTGCCACCACACATGGGACCCTGGCCAGAGGAATCTCCACGATGGGGGAAACTGAGTCTCACACACAGACACAGACATCCCCAACTGCCTGGGTCAGCGCTGGGCTAGGGGGAGGGATGGGGGTAGAGGAACCCCAGATGGGAGGAGGGGGCATTGACGGTGGGCCTCAAAATGATTCCAGCCTCCAGGAGGAGGGGTTGCTATTGTCCCCACTTTTCACATGAGCGAACAGGCTCCCTATGATGCAGTGACCAGCCTGAGGTCATGTAGTAAGTGGGACTCAGAGCTGGGATGCAGACCCAGACTCTCTAAGCCTGAGGACCTATCTGCTGGACCATACTCTACCTGCCAGGGAGGGTCCTTCAAAGCCTTCTCCTGATGACATTGTCGGGGAGGATCTCGAGGAGGGAGGGTGTAGGACAGGAACTGGGATAAAGACAAAAAGGATGGGCTGTTAGAGGAAACTGCGTGAATACAGAAGGTGGAACTGGTCAGAATGGGAAGGGGCGTGGAGCATGAGTGGCCTTAGTGGTGGGAGGGGGCAGTGGGTGGGATGCATGGGCTCAGGCCCACCCAGCTCAGATTAGACAGACCCTTCCAGACACGCCCTGGCTGCTCCCAGAGCTGCTCCAGCTGCCCTCACGTAACCAGAGCCTGCCTGTTGCATCAGAGGCAGGCGGGCAGCCACGGGTAAACAGAGCAGCCCTCGGGGGGCCCGGGGCTCCCCAGCCACCTTCACGCTCCCCAAGCCTTGTTCTCTGCTTTGGAACCAAGGCAGAAGCCCCCATTCTAGCCTGGGCTCTGGTGCATCCTTGGGATACCTGAGTATCTGGTGTTGGGCATTGTGGGACAGTGCCTTGGGGGCAGAGGCAGGACCCCTGGTCTCTACTTTCTTATGACAATGTGAACCGTAGTTTATGTCCAAAGATGAATGCTTTGCCAGACTAGGGATCCAAACTGCCCATGTCACAGATGGGTAGATTGAGGTTTGGGGAAAGGCCTCCCAGAACCCCAGTTTCCTGCCTCAGTGTCCCCCCTCCCACACTGATATCTTTACATGCTCCCCAGAGTCCAGGAATCTAGCCATCTCCTGTTATCTTCCAAGAAGGTGGATACCAGGCAGCGGTTGCAACTCCTCTGCTTTCCCACTTTATCTGCCCCCAATCGACCCCCTCCTCTCCATCTCTCAGCCTCTCTTTGGGTGCTCAGCCCATTCTGCTTCTGCCCACTGCACTGGCTTCATCTCTCTCATCTTCCCCTGCCAAAGAATGCTCCGCACTCTGCCTCTACACCTTTGCAAGTGCTGTTGCCTTCCCCCAGTGGCAAACTCCTGCTCGTGCTTCAAGGCCCAGTAAAATACCCCCTTTTCTGGGAGGCCCTCCCTGGCCCCTTGGGCCTTGTCCTGACTCCCCAGAGCTGGGGGAGTGTATGGCAGCTCTGCTTTCTCCCGACCAGGGGTTTCTCCAGGATTACACAGTCCAAAGTCATCTTCATTCTATAATCTGTTCACATTGATTCACTCACCAACCCTGCTCTGATTTCCTATCTGGGCCTGGCCCTGTTCTGGGTGATGCTAGGTGGTGCTAGGATCCCAGGGAGGGAATGGATATAGGGGTCTGGGCGGGGGTCTAGCCCTGGAAGCCACGCCCCCTGCACACGGCTGACCTTTCAAGCTGAGGAGGGCACCCAGCAGCCAGAGAGGTCTGTTGCCCTCCTGTGGAGACAAGGGAGGCAAGCAAGCATCCAGCTACAGGACGGCACAGATGAGCAACCCACATAGGCGACCCCAGAGCCAACTTTCTGCAGTCTCTCCATTTGGGTGAGAGCAGGGATCAATGTTGGCTTCTAGAAAGGCTCCGTCTCTGGGGACGTCCTACAGGGTCGTGGGTCGGTTATATTTCACTCCGTTTCGAATAAGCCTAGGGTTGGGGCTAGCAGTGATCCTAATTAGAGACAGGGTCCGAATTAGCGTCAGGGTCACTGTAGTAAGGTCAGGGCACCCAGGGAGGGCGGGGGAAGCCTGGCGGGTGTGATCCAGCCCCGCCCTGGCTCCCTTTCTCCATCATACGCCCTCCTCGTTTCGGCGTCTTCCGGGGTCTGAGTCCGGGTCCCCAGAACTCCCGGGGCGGGGCCACGCCCAAGTGCCTGCCCATCGCGGCCCATATGCAAATGAGCCCCACCCCGCCCAATCAGCTCCCGTGGGGGCGGGGCCGCCCCTGCTGAAGGCACCTGTGGCCGCCGGGCGCTCCGAGCTCTGCGCTGCTGCTGCTGCTGCTGCTGCTGCTGCCAGACTGGTACGCGAGCGTGCAAGGGGCCCAGGCCCAGCAGGTGCGTGTCGCGTCCGGCCGAGGTTTGTGTGGTGTCCTTTGAACTGCACCTGTGGGTAGGGTTGGGTTTGGAAGTCCAAGTGTGCTGATGCGCTGTGGAGAGTTGTGTGTCTAAGAGATGTGCGTCCTAGGATGTGAGCCTGAGAGTTTGTGTGTCCTGAGAGGCTGTGTCCAAAGGGTGTGAATCCGAGGGGTGTGTTCGAGGGGGAGGATGTGTCCAAAGAGTTGCAAGCCCAAGGCTTGTGTTTCTGAGAGGTTGTGTGTCTAAGGGTTTTGATGTCATTTGGGGAACTGAGTGTCTAAAATTGTGGGGCCACGGACCCCATTTATGTGTCTGTGAGTTGTGTATTGAGTCTGTGAGCTGGAGTGTCCCCCTCTCCTGGGATGTACCCCTTTGCACATCCTCTAGTCCCTTGTACACAAACCAGTGCCTTCCTGCTATGGCTTTGCCCTTGTGTGTCACTGTCCCACACCTGCATGTGGCATGACTATCCATGTGTGCCTGTGACCGCCATAACCCTTACCTGTCCTGTGGAGTTTGGGCTTCAGGCAGCAAATGTGGGGCCTCAGCTTGGTCCATGGGGTGCCTTGGGGTGAGGCTTGGGGGCAGAATAAGAGGTATGGAGCCCTGGGTGGAGGGGGCACAGCTGCCTGGGTCACCCCCTTCCCTGTGCCTCAGTTTACCCATATGAGAGATGGGTACAGGAACATAGTCACAGCCCTCTGAGATTGTCAGCACATGACAAGGTGGTGGCTGTGTTACTTTCACAGTCATGCTCACCCTGCCCCCCCACTTCTCTCAGGGTCCAGGGCTGCAGACATAGCGGACTGATCTACCTGGTATCCTCAGTCCCTTTGTTGCAGGCTTGAGAAGTCGGAAACAGCTGAGACCTCATGCCTGGCCTGGCTGAAAATCCTCATGCAGGAAGGTCAGGATCTCTGGACATTTGGCATCCAATGACTAGAACTCTGACTATTGGGGTGATGGAAACTGGGTTCAAAACAATATTTAGACTTGGAAGGACAAGCATGTGGGGTTTGATTGCAAAGGTCAAAGGGGCTTTGGGAGAAGTCAGCCTTCCTCCATCTGGTCCCCATGCCTGCCTCCTGCTGCCTGAGTCAAGAAGTGAATCTTGGCTTCCAGAGAATGGAATTTTAGAACATTTAGGGTGCAGGGGGTCTCACCTACAAGAACTGGAAGCTGTTTATCTGGTCTCAAGCTCCCATTTTGCAGGGAGGGAAGACTGAGCCCAGATGGAGCTATCCAGGACCCTTAGGGAAAGTGTGGGCTCAAGGCTGCCCCTCTGCCATCCGGAGAGAACAAGGCCTGGGACAAGGGGCCTAGTCTTCTGTCTTCTCTGTGTGACTTCGGACAGCTCGCTGCCCCTCTCTGAGCTCTGCAGCTGCCCCTGTGACCTGAGCAAGTTGAGCTCGGTCTTGCATCCAACCTCTGACTAATGATTGATTTTGTTAAATCATTACCCAACTGGGCAGATATCTGGAAAATGCAAAGTAAGAGGGGAAAGGGAATTAAAATTATCTGTCACCCCAACTTAGATGCAATGAGTGTAGAAATGTTAGGGGTCTGGCCTTCTAGAAGATTTGAGGAACATATGCACCTGAAGACATGTCACTTTTCAGGGAGGATTTATCATACACTGGGATCCCATTTGAGGTCAGAGAGATCACCAGCCCTGGCCCTTGAATCCCTGTGGGGTGAACACAGAGGTTGGATCCCATTTCTCAACCCCCCAAAAGGGGATCTCCCTGTGCCTGCATCTTGGGAGCTGTGAGGCTGCCCTGTCACCTCCAGGTCCAGGAATGAGTGTCTTGGACCCCAACAATGTCCCAGGCTCACTTCCCAGAATGGTGACTTTGGGATGCAGCAGGATGGCCCTGGGGTACAAGCCCAGGCTAGGGTGAGATCTGGGGGTCTTGCTGTGTGACCCAGAGAAGACTGCTTCCTCTTGTGTAAAATAGGGACAGTGATCTCCGCTTCACTGGGCTGTTTGTGGGTCAGGCAGGTTCTGTGTGTAAATGAGGTGGCATGTGGGCCTGGGCAGACAGTAGGCACTCAATAATAGAGGTGCCATCCGAACTGTGACCGAGTGGAAGTGCCTGTGAGCTCCATCTAGGCCCATCCCCACCCCACCCTCTACCAGAGCCAAGGAGGCCTCAGGGCTGTCCGCTTTCCTGGCCTGATCTCCAGGTCCAGTTCACCCGAGATCAAGGCGAGGTCAGAAGGGAGCAGTTGAGGATCCCTCAACTGAGGATCCCTCAGAAGGGAGCAGTTGAGGCCACTTGGCACAAGGAGTCACAGGCCATGGGCACAGGCCTGCCCCTCTCCACTTTCTATACTCACAGCCCTCATGTTTCCCACAAGATGCTGTCCTGGCCCCCTGTCCCAATAGGGCTTTTTCTCATGAGAGCCAAGGGGTCTTTTGAAAATCCTGAGTCAGACCGCAGCTCTCATCTACTCATGCACCCTCCATGGCTCCCCATCGCTCTGCAGTCACCCTCTCATCCCCACCCCTGAGGCCCCATGTGGCCCCCCTGTCCTCCTCTATCTTCGTCGGCTCCTACTCCCCCTGCTTTGGTCACATTGGCTCCCCCTGCACCTGGAAGCTGGCCAGCATGTTCACACCTCAGGTCCTTCTCACCTGCCATTTCTTCCACCGGGTTGTCCCTCCCCCACATGGCTGTCCTCTCATCCATGTCCCCATTTTCAGAAAGGCCCTTCTGACCCCTCTGTCCAAAGCAGCTCCCTCCCCTGCCAGCCACCCCTCCTGCTTTCCCCTGTTGAATTTCTTCCTTGAAGGCCTCTGTCTCTTCCACGATTCTGTGTCTGTTGTCACCTCTCCCACAGGGCTGGGTCTGTCCACTCCCTGCCCCCGTGTCCCCTGTACCTGGTGTGCTCCCAGACACTTCTGGGGAAGAGTATGGGGACCAGGGCTGCCCAAAGATCCCATCTTTGGATGACTATGTCTTGGGTTTGCTGGGCTGTGGGCCGAGTCCCTTCTGCCCAGCACTGACAGATGTGCTAATTTCCCAAGCAGGGAGGCCCTGGCCTCCGGGGATGAATTTCTGGGGTCCCATGGGGAGATCTTTCTCTGGAACAAAGAGAGGGAAATATTGAGCCATCTCTGCAGTTGCCCCTATGGCTCAGGGAACATCACTGGGTGCCTTGGGTGGTTCTGGGCTCCAACTTAGGGCAGCAGGGTTGGGTTCTGAATGTGGAGTCTCCAACTCCAGGGGTCAGGGTCCCAAATCCTTCAGGGAGGTGGGATGGGGTAGCAGGCTTCTGTTTGCAGTGGCCATGTCAGAGAAACTGACCTTTTTGGCAGATGATAGACATGATTTCCCTCCTAGATGGATGGCGGTATCTATGGAGGGTCAGTCCCTGGGCTTGAGAGGAAGATGAACACCATCCAGTTGGTCGTTATGCTGGTGACCGTTTAGAGCAGGGGTCTCAGACCAGAAGGGGATGGGACTCAAATTTGTTTTATGGGCCACAGGGCACTTAAAAGAAAACTGAACAGGTGGTCAATGTTTCTTCCATATATTTATTTTTTAATTTTTATTTATTTATTCATGAGAGACAGAGAGAAAGGCAGAGACATAGGCAGAGGGAGAAGCAGGCTCCCTGCAAGGAGCCCATTGCGAGGCTCAATTCAATCCCAGGACCCTGGGATCATGCCCTGAGCTAAAGGCACATGCTCAACCATTGAGGCATCCAAGGGTCCCATTTCTTCCATTTATAAAAAAAGCAGTTTGCTCCTTTCCTCAAGGAAGGGTGATCAGGGGCCTACTGTGTGCTGGGCACTGGGGAGGCTCCTGATGGGGCAATGTGATTGTCAAAGTAACAAAGAAACACAAAAAGTTTCTGGTAGGACTGAGTGCCTCAGGGAGAGACGAATCTCCCCTGGGAAATTGGTTCCTCCAGAAAAAGGAATTTCTGCCTGGCCTCAGAGGACATGGAGCAGTTTCTCAGACCTGAGTGATCTGGGCAAGGGGGGTTCCAGGGGAAAAGCCCCCCAGCCTAGGCAAGGCGGGTGACCAGAATGTGTGGGGCTGCTATTTCAGATGCCCGAAAAGGGGCAGAAGGTGTACTAGGAATTTGCTGGTAGGTGAGGCCTTTCTAAAGAGGAGGGACAGGTGGGTAGGCTCCTGGGGAGCTCCCAGGGACTCGTGGTACAAACGGGGAAACTAAGCCTCAGAGCATGTCAGGCAGTAAATGTGCGGTGGAGCCGGGAATTGACCCTGGCCTGGCCAGGCCCACAGTCACAGCCCTGGCCTCTCAGCACATGGCCACAGTGGGCCCTCCAAGGAGCATACCTGGGGAGAGGAGGTCTGAGGGACCCCATTAGGCCTCAGTTTCCCCATGGGTGCCAGAGGGACCCATGGACAAGGAACCCCTAGGGGCATTCTCCAACTGGAACATTCTGTTTCTGGGATTCCGAGTGCCTGTGGGTGACACATCCCACTCTCAGACCCCTAGAGTTCCCAGGATCACCACAAAGATCTCTACAATCCCCTGCCACCTGCTCCACTGTAGCCTGTGACTCCTATGAAGCATCCAAATATGTGGCCCCCTCCAAATGCTTACTTCCCACAGACTCCCCAGCCTGATTCTCCCCTGGAGCTGCGGACCACTCTGCCTTAAGGAGCCAGAGGGTTGGGCATTACCACTGCAGATGTAGGAGCCCTACCTGTGTCCAGGGATCTACGGGAAATGGACAAAAAACATGCGTGTGTTTGGGGGGCATGGTATGTTTGGGGGCGCCCGCATGTATTTGGGAGTTTGTGTGCAATTGGGGAATTGGAATGTGTTAGGGGCCCGGTGTGTGTCTGGAGAGGTCTATGTGTATTTGGGGGTCTGCATATGCAGGATGATCTGAGTGTGTTTTGAGGATATGTGTGTTTGGAAAGTTGTATGGGTTTGGAGGGGTCTGTATTTTGGACTGCACATCTTTTGGGGACTTTTGTACGGAGGGATTCACATGTGTTTGGGGGTGATGCATGTGCCCAAGATATCTATGTATATTTTAAGCATCTGTGGATTTTGAAGGGCTCTGCATGTGTTTGGGGGACTCCTTGTGTGGGGCATCTCCCTACCCTCATCTGTCCATCTGAGGAATGAGCTTCCTCAACCCCCACTGCCTAGTCTGCCTAGGTCCCCTGCTCTGATCTGGGCCCCTCCCGGGGCTGAGCAGAGCTGACCATATGACCATGAAAGCTCCTAGCAACTGTAGAGCACCTGCTGTGAAGACTTGCTCCTCAGCTCAACAAGGCAGCCTTGAGTCTCCCCATTTCCTGGTGGACGAAACTGAGGCCCACGGAAGCTTGGCCCCACCAGAGTCACTGACAGAGCCCACCTGCCCTCTGGGACCGCTGTGGGCTGAGCCAGCCCCTAAGTCACCCACAGAGGCCCCTCACTTGGGGTACCATCTCCCCAGGCCCCCAGGGTAGGAGGCAGGCCCAGGGCCCCTGCTGGGGAGGGGAGGGTCGCTGGCAGCTGGGGTCGGAACAGCTTGAGCCCTCAAGAGAGGGGAGGGGGGGGTCCCAGCTTTCCAAGGGGCTCTTCCTGTCGCCTGTAATGAGGTACTTGGGGAACAGGTGATGAAACCACCTCCTGGGTTGCGTGAGGCGGGGCTGCAGGCCTGATTCGCTGCAGCCGCCCAGGAGCGGCGCCCCCTCCCCGCTTCGCCGCGTCCCCATGGGCCCTCCCCTCCCCCACGGCCACCCACCTGCCTCTCACTTCTCCTTTCCTCCCCTCCTTTCCCGGTTCGGGTGCCCCGGCAATCTGTGGCCTCTGGGCTCAGGGCTCTGGCAGTGTGACTGTGCCACTCGTCCCCCATTTAAGCCCCACTGGGAGCCAAGAAGGGGAACTTGACTGGCTCCTGGTCTTTTCTCTCAAACCCTCACCGCAAGGCCTTTGAGGTCAGAATTTTGTGACCCATTTTATGGGGGAGGAAGTGGGGGTTCGATGTCACCCAGCGTGTCGCTGTGATCTTGCGGGATGACATGCTGACTCAGCACCCCCAGTTCCAAGGCCCTGCGCATCTTCCTCCTGGCTTCTGGAAGGCCAGAGGACAAGGTCAGCAGAGCCATCCACTACCCTCTCCTCCCCAGCTGCTGGGAGAAAGATTCTCACCCCCATTTACAGGTGAGAAAATGGAGTCCTCAGATGGGGAGGGTGCAGTGGTGAAGGGTCAGTGGGAGGGTGGCTTCCTTTCCAGCTCCCATATCTCCATCACCAAGGTGGTAAAAGGACCCACCAGGTCAAGAAGGTGATAGTTTATGGACCAGAGGTGTTTGTTGATTGACTTAGCGACCACAGGTACAGAGAGTTTATGATCTCCGGGCACTCAGGAAATCTTCCTTTGTCCTCTCAGTTCTTTCTCTGCGCAGCGCTCAGGCCTGGGATGCCCAGCTCTTCTCCCCCCTGCCAAGTATGCCACCAGTTCAGGCCTCATGTCTCCTGCCTGGACACCTGCCCCAGCCTCTCCCTGTCACTTTCCTCCTTCTTAGATGCTACCTCCTTGGCAGCCATGAGCAGGAGAAGCTTTAAAAAAAAAAAATCCTTTTAGTTTAGTTGAGATAAATCATAGAGAGAAAGATGCACAAATCATCAGAATGGGGCTAACACATTTACACAAATGAAACATGCCTGAGTGCCTGGACTCTGGACCGGCGAGCAGCCTCCTGAGGCTCCTGCTGCCCTGTCACAGCGCCTGCCTAGGGTGGCCACTGTGCCGATCCTCATCACTATAAGGGAATTTTGCCACTTCTGGAACTTCATGTGAATGGGATTACGGAGTGTGTCCCCGCCCCCCCCCCCCTTTTTTAAAGATTTTATTTATTTATTCATGAGAGACACACAGAAAAAGAGGCAAAGGGAGATGCAGGCTGCAGGGAGCCCGATGTGGGACTTGATCCCAGGACCCGGGAATCACATCCCGAGCCAAAAGCAGACACTCAATTGCTGAGCCACCCAGGCATCACAGTGTGTCCCCTCTGTTGAGTCCAGCATCGTGGAATCGGTTCGCGGTCTGGGAGGTTTACCTGTATGGTTCCATGGAGCTGGCGTGCATCCTTTTACTGTGTTGTGTAGTAATCTATCACAGAATCTAGCAGAGAGTATTAACTGATTCTCCCATGGGGGCCCTTTGGGTGGGTTCTAGCTTGGGGGCAACGATGAATGAAGCTATTGAAAACACTCTTGCTGGTGTCCTTTGGTAAAATGTGGATCCGTTTCTCTTGGGTGAATACTGAGAAGAGAGATCTCTGGGTTATAGGGAAGACATATATTCCCCTTTAGTAGACACCAGGTAGTTTTCCAGAGTGGCTCCACCTCTTTCCCCTCCCACCAGCAATGTAAGAGAGTGCAAGGGGATTTTTCAAACTGTAAAATTATGTCCCGATGCCCCTGCCCCCAAACTCTCCATGGCTCCTCATTGACCTCAGAGCAAAGCCCACAGTCTTTGCTGTGGCCTTATGTGATCAGATCCCCACAATCTTCCCTATACCATCCTCCATCCCTCCCCCATCTCCCCACTGTCATGCTGTCCAACCATACAGCAGTCTGTGATTCCTTTAAAATATCAAACTCTTGGGATCCCTGGGTGGCGCAGTGCTTTGGCGCCTGCCTTTGGCCCAGGGCGCGATCCTGGAGACCCGGGATCGAATCCCACATCGGGCTCCCGGTGCATGGAACCTGCTTCTCCCTCTGCCTATGTCTCTGCCTCTCTCTCTCTCTCTCTCTCTGACTATCATAAATAAATAAAAATTAAAAAAAATATCAAACTCTTGACGGTTCCAGACCTTTGCCCTTGGAGATGCCCCTGCCAGGAACACCCTTCCCCGCCATTCTCCCATGACTGGCCCTTCCCTTGCTTGGTTGTCTCTTTCTCGTGCTTCAGGTTTCAGCTCCAATCTCACCTCTTCAAAGATGTCTTCCCTAGAAACCCTGAGAATTCACATGGGTTCACATGGCCCCTTTTGTGGTCAATACACCTCACTTTTTGGACTTACTCAGGTTCTTTTTTAAACATTTTTAAAATTTATTCATGAGAGACACAGAGAGTGGCAGAGACATGGCAGAAGGAGGAGAAACAGAGATCCTGGAATTCTGGAGGCAAAGGCAGATGCTCAACTGCTGAGCCACCCAGGCGTCCCATTCGGGTTCTGACATATAGAAGTTTTCATAAAAATGACTTGGGCAATTTTCATTGTTTGCAAAGATCTGAGTTGTTGTTTTTTTTTTTTTAAGATTTTATTTATACATTCATGAGAGACACACAGAGAAAGGCAGAGACATAGGCAAAAGGAGAAGCGGGTTCCCTGTGGGGAATCCGATGTGGAACTCAATCCCGGGACCCCGGGATCACTACCTGAGTCAAAGGCAGATGCTCAACCGCTAAGCCACCCAGGCGTCCCCTGAGTTAGTTTTAATAATGTTGCATTTCCCTCTCCTTTGAGGTTTGATAAAAGCTGTAAAACCATCTGGGCCTGCTGTCCTTTTAATGGTGGGTCTTGAGTCACTTTTCTAATCTCTGGTCTTTGATCTACTTAAACTTTCTACTTCTTTTGTGGTCAGCTTATTGCAGTGGTTGGCACATGGTTGATACTACATGCTAAGCATGAGGGTATGAAGAAAAGGGTAAGGAAGTGCTGGACTCTTTTTTTTTTTTTTTATGTGCTGGACTCTTGACTTCAAATGCCTGCTCCCTGCTCATTTGCTCAGGCCCCCACCCAACCTGTCCATCAAGGAAACTCCAACCACATGTTTCATCCTCTGAGATGCCCTCTTGGATTTCTCCTGACCCTTCTTCCCTGTTCCATTCTTGGGTCAGTGGGTCCATCTCTCTGCTTCTCTGCTGAGCAGATGCCACAAGCTCTCTACTTTCTGGCTGGATATCGTGTGTATGGGGGGGTGGGGAATGTATGCACAGAAGATGCGCCCCCCCCCCCCCCCCCCCCCCGTGCCTGGCACACTCAGCATGTGCTGCTACCTCCCCCCAGCAGTTCCGATCACGCCAACATCTGGAGAACAGGCCACCGGGTCTGTCTGCGGCTCAGTGGGGATTTGCATGTGAGTACAAATATACATGCACACTCTGGGCCTTCCGCCTCCGCATTCCTTGGCTGGCCCTTCACACCTGGGCTTGAGACAGGTCAACGCTGAGTGACTGGATTTGCATGCCCATGTATTTCTGGGTAGGGAGTCAGCTGGGGGAGTCTGAGAGGAAGTTGTTGAGGGAAGCTGGGGGGAGTTCAGAGTCTCTTTTGACCTGATCCATTCACTAAATCTGGTCCTGCGGGGCTTCCAGTCTGAGGGGGACAGAGCTGGATATACCCACCCCAGTTTTTGGGGTCAAAACTGGAGAGGAACTTCGGGAGCTGTAGGAGTCCAGAGTGAGGGCAGGGAGGACTTCCTGGAGGAATGAATTTTTTTTTTAAATTTATTTATGATAGGCACACAGCAAGAGAGAGAGAGGCAGAGACACAGGCAGAGAGAGAGGCAGGCTCCATGCACCGGGAGCCCGACGTGGGATTTGATCCCGGGTCTCCAGGATCGCGCCCTGGGCCAAAGGCAGGCGCTAAACCACTGTGCCACCCAGGGATCCCCAGGAATGAATTTTTAAGCTGCGTTTTGAAGTGTGAATAGGAGTTGGCCAAGTGAAAAAAGGGCTTTCCAGGCAGAGTCATTTTGTTATGGGAAGATTAAGATGGGCAGGGGCTGATTGGGGCAGGGCTTCAAATGCCCAGTTGGAAACTAGAAATTTCTCCTGAGGGCAGAGAGGAGCCATGGAGAGTGTGTGAGCAGGCAGAGGTGTGATCAGAGCTGTGTGCTGGGTGGATCCCTCAAGAGCCAGAATAGGAGATGGCTTTGGTTCTCAGGTGAGGATTGGGGGCTTCGAGGTCACTGAGAGTCAGAAGAGTCAAACCCCAGCATGAGCCCATCTGCATCTGTCAGGCCTGGCCCCAGAGATGGCAGAGGATCTGGTGGATTTGGAGGAACCAAAGACCCCTGGAGTATACTGACTTAAAGTGTATGATGTGGGTCTAGAACTGGAGGAGAGGTGGCTCGCCCCTAGTCTCTGCCCAGATGGACACAGCCCTGGTCTCCCCTCAAGTCTCCTGCCTGCTGCTCCCCGTGGCAACTGTGGCTAAATTTATAAATGATATATCAAACCCCATCCCATGCTCAAAACCCTCTCATGGCTCTCTGTCACTCTTACACCAAAACCCACAGTCCTCCGCACAGCTCAGAGGACCGAAGTGACCTTGCCCCTGTGACTTCTACTCCTGGCTTCCTTGCTCCAGCTTCATTACTGTGTCTCATCCTTCAGAGCCTTGGTACCTGCTCCTCCTTCTACTTGGAACTCACTTCCTGTCTTGGCTCCAAGAGACCACCCCCACCCCTGGGCCTTCTGGTTTGTGGGGCTCCCTCATTATGTGAACCCTGCCCTGGCCAGGATGTGCTCGTCTAAACTGGGGACAGATTGAGTAGTGTCCACATTCAGATCTTCCAGGCCCAGATTCATGTCTGAGTCCCACGTTCCCATGGGACCCCAGGCACGGGGGCATTTCCGGAGTCACCTTGGCACCAGGACCTCCGGACCAGTGCCCCTCTTCTGTCCCCAGGGACTTGTCAGGGCTGGGGCAACACGTCCCAGCCGTGGGAACATCACCCGATTCCGGCCAGGGATTAAAATTAGCCTGGGAAGTTAAATTTAGCAAGTCAAGCTGGAACTGGGGGGCCAGGGCTAGGGCTCCCGTGGGTCCTGGCTCTGCATCGTTGTGACTGCTCGGAGACCCAGACCAGAGAGAGTGGAGAGCACACGTAGGGTCACACAGCAGGCCAAATACAACAGTTGTCTAACACGCCTGGGCCCTGAGACTCTGGGACAGTGGGATGGAGAGTCCCACCCAAACCTCTGGAGCTGGAGTCTGGGAAGCAGGTATGGTTGCTCCTGGAGATGGATTCGCATTTTCCTATACTTCTCAAGAGTTCATTCCCAAGCCTTGTGTTAGGTGCTCTGCATTTCATCCCTAGCCCTTCCACAGAACAGCACACTGAGGCCTGAGGAGAGGCATCCCTTGCTGAGGACTGCCCAGTGGGTTGGAGGCTGTCTGGGACCTGACCTCAGGCCTGCCTGACCCTGGAAGCCTCAGCCTCACCTGAAACCTCAGTCACCTATGAGATGGGAGGGGCTGGGAGATCGTGTGGTCATAGAGTTGGTGGAGGGGGTCTTGGATGCCTTGGATGTCTTGGAGTGGCTGTCTGTATGGTGGCATGAATGCTACACGATGGGCTACATGAATGAAGCCTTCATTCCAAGGAGCTCTGCATGGGGAGAGCTGGGGAAAGCCTGGATCCCAACATGCTGCATAACTTAGGGACATGCTGCCCTTCACGAGTTGTCCATTCTCACCCTTGAGTACCCTTCCAGGGAGATCCAAGGTCCTCATGAGAAGGGTTCAGGGTTTCTTTCAAGCAGACCTCAGGCCAAAACCCCAGTGTGGGCTCTAAACTTGAGGTCTTTTCAGGGTGTCTTGACCTACTCCCACCTGTAACTTTTTTTCCTTTTTTAAAGATTAATTTATCCATTTTATTTATTTTTTAAAAAGCTTTCATTTATTTATTTGAGAAAGAGAGCATGCAGGAGCACAGGGAGGTACAGAAGGAAAGAGGTGAGCAGACTCTCCGCTGAGCAGGAAGCCTGACGCGGGGCTCTATCCCAGGACCCTGAGATCACAACCCAAGCTGAAATCAAGAGTCAGATGCTCAGCTGACTAAGCTGCCCAGGTCCCCCCTGTTATTCTTTTTAAATGGATATAATATATAATCACTAAAACGGGAAAGTTAGAAAATTCAGATAATCAAAAAGGGAAGGGGGAAAGAAAGGACACCGAAGGTCACACATTGTATGGTTCCATTTACATGAAATGTCTAGAAAGGCACAAGTTCATAGAGACAGATCTGTGGTTGCCAGGGGTTGGGGGAAGGAGGGTAGAGAGGGACTGCTAATACTCATAGGGTCTCCTTTTGGGGGGATGAAAACTTTCTGGAACTATCTAGACGTGGTGGTTGTACAACACTGTATACGCACTAAATGCCACTGAATCGCACACTTTAAAATGGCTAATTTTAGGTTGTGTGAATTGCATCTAAATTTTTTTTAAAAGGGGGAAAAATTTCACCCATAAATTTCCACCCAGCAGTGACTCCTATCTTGCTTATTTCTTTCTAGTTCTTTTTCTACTTTCAATGCAATTTTTAAATATACGTTTTCTTGTAACCACAGCCCTCGATCCTGCTTGTTGGGCAGCTGTTACTGGATTGAATGACTTAAAGGTGTCCAATGTGCGGACCAGGCTTTTTTTTTTTTTTTTTTTTTTTCCAGTGGCTCAAGATTAGTGATTCAGTGAGCAATGTTTCCTGAACGCTGCCAGGTATCGGCATCAGATGTCCATCCAACCTGGCCCGTCAAGGACTTTTAGGCTGTTGCCAGTACTCATAATACTGGCGCATATGTGGCACTTACTGTGTGCCTGGAGGATCTGAATGCTTCCCATGGGTTAGCTCATTTTATCTCCCGACAACAGGGGGCTGTGCATGACACACACAGAGGGGCTAGGGAGGTCAGGCTCCCCTGAGGCCCCACAATTACCAGCTTGTTTCGTTTTAGAGGCAGGGGCGGGGCCGGACCCCAATCCTTTGCCTGGTTAGCCTTCTCTTCATGTGGAATTGGTCCAAAGGTGTTTACTGAGCATCTACTGCATCCTGGGCTGGTTGAGGGTGGGGGTTGTGGGGTGACCTGGCCTGCCTTGATTTCCCCATTATCTCCCCGCTCAGTGCTTGGCAGGGGGCAGGCGGAAGACAGAAGGGAAGCTGGGTGCCTGGTCTCACTTTCCATCAGCCCACTCTGTCCTCTCTTCCTTCCCCCCCAAGGCCAAGGTCTTTCCATCCAGCCTGGGACAATGGGGAGGAAAAAAATCCAGATCTCGCGCATTCTGGACCAAAGGAATCGGCAGGTGAGTTTCACTGGTTGGAAGAGCAGTTGGGGGAAGGGTGTTCTTGGCAGCAGATGCAGCCTGGGTGAAGGCCTGTCCATTTGGGGGGACTGCAAGGGAATGGGGAGCCTTGATGCGGTGTCCAGAGTTTGAAATGTAGCATTTGCTCATTTTCATGATGATTTATTCATTTACTCTCCCTGATGACTGGAGCCCCAGTAGGAGAGATGGAGCTTGACACAAACACACCCAATCCAGGGCTGGTCCAGAGGGAGGCACGGACCTGAGGAAGCTCAGAGAGGCAATGTGGGCTCTATCCTGAAGACCAAGGAAAACTTCCCCAAGGAGACGACATTTGGGCTAGGTTTTGAAGCACCAATAGGAGTTTGCCAGGTTGAGAAGGGAGAAGGAAGGAGCAGTACAGCCAGGAAGGACACCGTGCCCAAGGCATAGAGTCAGGAGGCCCCTCCATCTCCTCCTCGCCACCCCAAATCCATGTCTTCTCCCACCCTGCCTGTGGGTCCTGGGTCCAGGTGACGTTTACCAAGCGGAAGTTCGGGCTGATGAAGAAGGCCTATGAGCTGAGCGTGCTCTGCGACTGTGAGATCGCCCTCATCATCTTCAACAGCGCCAATCGCCTCTTCCAGTATGCCAGCACGGACATGGACCGCGTGCTCCTGAAGTACACGGAGTACAGTGAGCCCCACGAGAGCCGCACCAACACCGACATCCTCGAGGTACCCTGGGGCCCTCCGCCCCAGCGCCCGAAGTCCAGCTCACTGCACTTGCTCAGAGCCTAGGGAGTCTTGGTTGGCACAAAAGATGAGTGTTGTAATCTGGCTTTACTGCTGGTTTGAGTGGTTTAAAAGCAGGTTCGAGGTAATGTGGGGTTCCTCTCAGGAGCAACTGCCCCCATAGCAGGAAGAAAAACATTAGCCTCTGTGCATCAAGGGCTGCCCTCTGTGTCCCTCGCACACCTCATCTCATTTAATCCTGTCACCTGTTTGGTGAGTGCAGAAACAGAATAAAGGGTACCTGAAAGCAAGCAGACCTCACTGAGGTCCGGGAGTGGTTTTGTCTGAGCTGCCCTGTCCCCAGGAGAAAGAAGCAGAAACACCCCTGCGCTAGCTGATTTGCCCTCCCACACCTACCACCCAGGATGGGCAAGATCACTTCCCTTTGGAAATGGGAATCTTTACCCAAGGTGGGAAGCTAAAGCCACAGAGATGGAGAGACCAGCAGGCCTAGGACTGCACGTGGTGACCCCCAATGTTTCAGGAGGGTGGGAAGAAGCGGGGGTCCAGGAGAACCGGGGTCCAGGAGTATGCAGGTCCGGGGGGAGCAGCTCAGGAAAGCCTGTAATGTTGTCCTCCAACATCTTTTAAATACCTATTACACTCCAGCCTTGGAGGCTGCATGCAAGAGCAGGATGGAGATATCAGGGTTATATTCAGGAGGAGCGTTAGGACTGTGCCAGCAGGTCCAGGTGGATCTCCACCCCTACTGTGTGACCTGGGCCTCTCTGGTCCCAGGGCAGAACAGTCCCTCTCTCACAGGCATTTGGAATTTACTAGATGTAACTCACTAGAGTTTTTGGTCAATGGGATTTGTCTGGAATAGGCTGTGCCTGCACTCTGATCCACCCGCAGAGCTGGGTAGGGTAGGTCTCTTCCCTCTCCCATAGAACCAGGTTCCCTGGCTAGGACGGTGGGAGGGTCACCCTATTGTTTCCCCTCCTCACAGACACTGAAGCGGAGGGGTGTGGGCCTCGATGGACCAGAGCTGGAGCCAGATGAAGGGCCCGAGGGGCCAGGAGAGAAGCTGCGGAGGTTGGCAGGTGATGGGGGTGACCCAGCCTTGCCCCGGCCCCGGCTCTATGTAAGTGACTTCATGCACCACCGGGAAGGGGCCCTCCCTCACCTCCTAGGCCTAAGTGGCCAAGGCTGAGACTAAGACAGAGAACTAAGGCCAAGAAACCTAGAGTTTGGGAACACGTCTCTGCCTAGGTGGAAAGGGAAGGCTTCCTAGAGGAGTGGGCATTATCATTGGGGCTTTGAAGGATGAATAAGAGTTCAATGGACAGCCATTCCCTTCCTTCTTTATTTCTTTGATTCATCAAACACTCTGGGAAGCCCCCTCAGTGCCAACCCCATATGGAATAAGAAGCCTCAGCCCTGGGCCTAGGTGCCAATGAGTGACAGGACCGAACACAGGCTCCTTCAGTCATGTGGGGTTAGGCCAGAGGGAGGAGTAGCAAGGGCTTCCAGAAGTGGATGCTGGCCCCTGACTTTCTGTGTTGGATTTGATGTCCTCATCAACATGTTCCTCCAACCAATCCTGTCCTCTCTACCCTCAGCCAGCAGCCCCTACAATGCCTAGCCCAGACATGGTATATGGGGCCCTGCCCCCACCAGGCTGCGACCCCAGTGGGCTTGGGGAGGCCCTTCCTGCCCAGAGCCGCCCATCCCCTTTCCGGCCAGCGGCCCCCAAAGCTGGACCCCCAGGTAAGGATGGGCCATAGGTCCTGGGGCAAAAGGGGGTGGAGATCCAACGGGGTGGGGGGGTCGTAGTGGGGAAGGTGGCTCAGGCACTGCTTGTCTGTGTATTACCTCTGGACCTCAGACTTCATTAGATGACATGGCCACATGTCCTCTCTCTCTGGGGGTTTCCTGCTCCTCAGGCCTGGCACACCCTCTCTTTTCACCGAGCCACCTTGCCAGCAAGACACCACCACCCCTGTACTTGGCAGCAGATGGGCGGAGGCCGGACCTGCCTGGTAGCCTGGCAGGGGCCCGAGGGGGACTGAGCACCTCGGTGAGTGAGGGGAAGGCGTGGCAGGGCTGATGGGGCAAGGCAGGATGGCCTGGGTGTGGGCCTCAGTTTCCCCTTTATCGTCTCCCCACAGCGAGGCCTCTATGGTAGCCTACAGAGTCCGTGCTCTGCCACAGCTCCAGGACCCCCACTGGGTAGTTTCCCCTTCCTCCCTGCAGGCCCCCCAGGTATGCACCCCCTATGTGCCCTGCCCAGGGAGACATCCATACAACTGCCTGTTGGGGGTGAGGGGTGGAATGGTCAGGCTTGGGCAAGGGGCTCTCTAAGGTCAGGGCCTCAGTTTATTCCTCCTACCTCCCAGAATATAGCCTAGGAGACCCTCCTCCACCCCCTGGCCTGCTGCAGCCCCCTACCCTGGCCCCCTGGCAGCACTCGAGGGGCGATGGGCCCCCAGCCGCCCCTCCCCAGCCCAGGTAAGTGCCCCAACTGCCCTTCCTCTCATCCCTAATGCGGTCATTTTTGTGGGGTCCCCCCAAGTCTTCCGAAGCCCCTAGCCACTGCTGACCTCTGGCGGCCACTCCTGGTTCGACACGCAGCCTCTCCCGACTCTCCTCCATGGGATGGGTGGCTATTTTGGAAACCCCAGGAGGGACCGCCACCCCCTCCTTTCCCAAGGTCCTCCTGCCGAGCCTTTGCCCGAGCCATGCCACCTCCCCGGCTTCCCTCCCTTCCTCGCTGAGCTCACAGCTCTCTCTCTCTCTCTCTCTCTCTCTCTCTCCCTGCAGTGGGGGCCGAAGCCTGAGTGAGGAGGGGCCCCCCGCCCGCGGTGCCTCCCCGCCGACCCCCCCAGTCAGCATCAAGTCCGAGCGCCTCTCGCCGGCCCCCGGGGGCCCCGGAGACTTTCCCAAGACTTTCCCCTACCCCTTGCTCCTGTCGCGGCCCCTTGGCGGAGCCGCTACGGCCCGGGCCGCCCCTGCGCCGACTGCCCACTGCGGACGGCTGGGCCCGGTAGTGGACCCCGGGATGGCACGGTCCTTCTTCCCACGCGGGGCTGGGCGAGGGCACGTGGGTCCCAACCTCCCTCCCCCGCGTCCTTAGAGAAGATGGAGAAGTTATGACCCTCCAAAGTGAGGGCCTGGAGTTCGGATCCACGGGGGGGGGGGGGGGGGGGCTCCTTTCTCCCTCTCCTGTGTGTGTATCCACCAATAAAACACGCGTGGTGTCCACGGACGACACTGTCGCTGCTCAGAGCCACCACCATGTCCGGATCCTCCCATCTCTTTCCAAGATGTCTCAGTCTTGCCTTGTCTGGGTTTGGGGTGGGGAGACAAGGGTTCGGGGGAGGGATCTCGGAGGAAGGACGTTGAGGGGTAGGGACGTGACGGGGAAGAGCCCTGCAGGGGGCGCAGCGAGCGGGCGACTCCGTAGGCAGCGCGGCCCACCTCCTCCGCCCCTGGGGACCCTGGGGGGCGCTTAGAGAGCGCACCTAAAGTGGTTCCACTCGGGGGCCAGAGGCTGGACTACCACCTCCTGAGGACGTAGGGTCCTGTGCTCCGGGGGAAGCTCCCAGGCTGGGTCGCGATCGCTGGCAGCAAGGAGCAGTTAGGAATTTTGAATGTTGCGCTACCTACCCGCCGGCTGGGGGCGGTCACTACACGATTCATCTTTTAATGGGCATAGCCCTTGATCCCTAGACCCAGCAATTGCGATCCACCAAAGGCAGGAGGGAGCCGGAGTTTATCTACCAACTCCGGGGAGCTCAAACTCCCCTACTCTGGCCAGTACCCTGAGGGCAGACTTGGGTGTCCAGGAGCGCAGGGAGCTCCATCTGCTTCTCTCCTCCAGGCACCCCCGATGCCGTTTCGTGGGATGTTGATAACACTCAGATCCGATCCCTGACCTTTCCGGGATCCTGAGCTGCTCACCCCTCTACTCCGCATGCGACTGGCGCCACCATGTCCCCTGTCCTGAGCCCCCCCCCCCCCCCCCCCCCCCGTCGAAATACTTCTAGTCCCAAGCTTTGGTTGGGTGAAACGGAAGTAAGGTTGGAGAGGATCCCTTCTTAGCCTTTGGATCTCACCCTCACGGGGGACAAAAAGCCAGCTCAGTCCCTGAAGTCAGTGCCCACAGGTTAAGTGCCCCGTGGCAGGTTCCTAAAAATGTGGGCTGCTTTCAGAGATTGGGAGGTGGGGGCACCGGCGGGTAGGTGTAGTTCAGCGTGCCCATGCCTGGAGACTGCACTTTCGCCATCTTCCATTAGGTGGCGCCCAATAGTACGCTTTGGATTCTGCACTCCCCGCTCACAAGTAAAAAATAAAATAGAAATAGTAATTAAAAAATAAAATCCCTCCTGGCTTCCAAGGGCTTCACCTCATGTTTTCAGGGTCTCAGCCTGGGGACTCAGAAAGGGCTGTGTCAGAACGCTTGGGTGGCTCAGGTGGTTGAGCGTCTGCCTTTGGCTCAGGTCGTGATCCCGAGGTCCTGGAATCAAATCCCACATCTGCTCTCCACAGGGAGTCTGCTTCTCCCTCTGCCTGTCTCTGCCTCTCTCCCCGTGTCTCTCATGAATAAATAAATAAAATCTGGGATGCGTGGGTGGTTCAGCGGTTGGGCGTCTGCCTTCAGCTCAGGGCGTGATCCTGGAGTGCCTGGATCGAGTCCCACATCGGGCTCCCTGCATGGAGCCTGCTTCTCTCTCTGCCTATGTCTCTGCCTCTCTCTGTGTGTGTCTCTCATGAATAAATAAATAAAATCTTTATAAATAAATAAATAAATGAAATCTTAAAAAAAGAAAGGGCTGTCACATGTTGCCTACACATGTATAATTATACATATACAGGTTGGGGTGTCCTGTGTCATGAGAGCTCAGTGAGCAGGAGGCTGGCTTCTGGAAACACCTTTGGTCCAGACTCTAGCTCTGCACCTGCTGGCTCTGTGGGAGAGGGCTCAGGGAGATTTGCGTGAAAGTGTCCTCTGCCAGCCTTTCTAAGGACACCGTGGTGATGTCAGTCAGGGCCATGGTCACCATCAGAGGGGCCCTGAGTCTCCCAGGAGCTCAGTCACTGGTTGAAAGTATCATGGGAATTATGGCATGAACGTAGTCATGGAAATCAGAAACCTGAGAAATGCATTTTCTTTTCTTTTTTCTTTTCTTTTCTTTTCTTTTCTTTTCTTTTCTTTTCTTTTCTTTTCTTTTCTTTTCTTTTCTTTCTTTCTTTCTTTCTTTCTTCCTTTCTTTCAGATTTTGTTTATCTGACAGAGAGAGAGCAGGCAAGGTCACAAGCAGGGGGAGTGGCAGGCAAAGGGAGAATGAGGAGCAGGTTCCTCGCAGAGCAGGGATCCCGACGCAGGACTGGATCTCAGGACCCTGTGGTCATGACCTGAGCCAAAGGCAGAGACACTCAACCACTGAGCCACCCAGCTGTCCTGAGAGTTGCATTTTCAAGAGCACCATAAACAGAAATAGTGGAATTGTGGGTATGGAACAAGAGTGTGGACTTCAGTGTAGTCAGAGAAGGTGGGCTGTTAATGCAGACAGACAGAGAGGATGTCTAGTGAGGATCAGGGAACATGGACTACCCAATGCAGGACAGAGAATGGAATGTGGGTTCACCCAGTGGAGAACAGAGAACAAGGAATGTTCATGTGGAACAGATAGCTTGCTCATCTAGTGTAGAATAGGGAGTGAGGAGTGTCCATTTTAGAATGGAGGAGGGACATTGTCTGGCTCAGTGTCAAGAGGTGTCCTCAACCTGCTCCAGAGAAAAATAGACTGTGGGCAGTGAAGTGGGGTGTAGGGGGTAGAAGCCAGAGATCGGGGAGCAGGGGACTGTAGTGGAAGCTGATGAGGGAAGCTGACTGCGTGGAGGTTGTGGGGCTGGTGAGACTGGCTTCACTTGGAAGGGGAACCACCAGGAGGGGCTGACAGATCAGGAGAGGGGAGAGAAGAGTCAGGGCCAACTCCAGAGCTTCTGGATAACCCGGAGGCTGGGGAGTTGGGGCAGGGAAGATGAGGACCTCCTGAGGCTCAAGATGTGTGAGTTCCCTGTGGTTCACCTCCTGGGCTTCTCTGTGACAACTAAACTCATAAGCTCTTGGTCTAGGAGGAGAGGTCAAGGTGTGAAGTAGAGATTTGGAGACATCCAGAGCCTTGGTGTCTTCATCAATGAAATGGAGACAATTGTCCTGCCACCTCAGCCTACTAGAAGGAGCCCATGAGTTAGGCACCCCACCTCCCCAGCCTGATTTGCAGTGGACCTGCAGCAAATGCCCCTCCTTTCTTTCTTGGTCCCCCTTCTCTGACACCTTCCCCAAATCCCAGCTTCCCTGGGTCCCTCATGGATTCATAGATCATTTCATGGCCCCCATGTTGGTCCAGGGAAATCCCAGGAGCACCACCTCTGTCACCCATCCTCTCTCCAGGGGACACTCTGAGTCCAAAGGTCAAAAGCCACAGTGAATCCCCTGCAAACAGACATTCACATGTGCTCATAAAGACAAAAACACCTACAGAAACAAGGCAATCAGCTATACAGGGCCCGCTCACAGGCCACAAAAACCTCTCAGACATCTATTCACACTCACATGTTATGTTCTACATTCAGGCAGATGCACTTATCTATAAAAATACAGGTGGCAAAACTTAGATAACCAAGCTAGAAGCCCTTTCCTCCAAGCCTTGAAACACAAAACATCAGATTCTTGAGACTATTTTTTTTTGTCTTTGATCCAGCCATGCCTGAAGCTCACTGTACTTTTAGAGCTTTTTGTCACAAAATTTTCCCTGGAGCCCATTTAAGTTGGGGTGTGTGTGTGTACATGTGTGTGTGTGTGCAATCAGAGTCCTGGCTGATAGAGATGAATAAGGCTTTGCCAAACGAAAAGCACTGAGAAAGGAGGTAGTCCAAGATGAAAGATAGCATTTAGAGGGGCCTGGAGGTATGAGGTAGCATGGCCAGTGGCAAGCTGTATTATAGTGTGTAGTGCTGGCAGCTGACTGGAGTCAGGTAGAGGTATAAGAATTCAGTCTGAGCACTTGAGAGTCTAGTCAGTGGGAGCACCCGAATGTTCTTGATCCACGTTCAGAACTCTCCAGTGGGAGGCAGTGTGTGGATAAATGAATGCATTTGCCTCAGACCTGCGAGATAGGTGCAGATGCCAGGAGACTGAGTCTCAGGGAGGACGGCCACACGGTCCCAGAGAGAGTCCTGACTCCGCCGAGGCCTGAACGTGCCGAGGGTCTTTGAACTACAACCTCCGGCATGCAACTCGAGCGACCTCGTGGCCCCCGTGGTTTGCTCCAGCTGCAAGCCCGACGATTGGCCTTTCGGGCTGTTTGTCAGAACAGAGTTGGACTCTGATTGGTTAGATTCCCTCGAGGGGACGGAGCCTCGGGTCAGCGGACCTCGCTCCCGCCGGCGACATGGTGAGCCGGCGGCCCGCCGTCCGGGGGGCCTTGATGGAGGGGCCAGGGATCCCTTTGTGGGGGGTTCGGGGAGACACCGAGGGGGCGGGGATCCCTTTGTGGGGATTGGGAGCTCTGAGGGACTCTGGGTCGCGCAGAGGGCCATGTGTCCCTCTCTGGGTCCATCCAGTCTCCCTGTGGGACCTGTGTGGGGGTTGAGGGTTCTGCCTAGGTAGGGGACTGGAGGCCCCCGAGCGCTCGGGAATTCTGGGAAAATCCCTGGGGGCCCTCTAAGGGCCTGGGGTCCTGCCGAGGGGTCGCAGCGCTGCAGAGGTGCCCGGGGCCCCGGGAACGTACAGATCGTCGCTGGGGAGGTTTGGGGTCCCCCTGGAGCCCACGCTTGGCGACGTGGGTCCTGCGGAAGGATGGGGGGCCACTGCGTGGATGGAGGCCTGTAGAAGGGCCAGGGAGAGCCCCGAGAGGAGGAGCCTGGCCAAGGGGATCAGGGTGGCCTCGGGGCGCGCGAGGGTCCCAGAATTAGAGACAGCACAGTTGAAACCCTCAGGTGTCACGCGGCTTTGGGTCCAGTCTATTGGGGTTATTCACACTTAGCCCGGCCACTTGGGTGGGTCAGGCTGATGCGGGGCGAGAGCAGGAACTCCCAACTCCTAAATGTTCGGACTGGGCGGAGCGAGGGGCCCTAGATGACCACCCGGCCCTGCCTGGGGGAATGCCCGAGGAGGGGCGTTGGGAGGCGCCCGAACTGAAAAGCCCCGAAAAGCTGACGCGGTTCCAGGCCGGCGCGGGGTGCGGGAAGCAGTGGGAGCTGAGCGGAAGGGTTCTCGAGAACAGGATGGAGAAATATCTCATTGGTGTTCGCAGGTAGCAAAATTCTCACATTCTTGGATTGTAGGTTCAGGGAAAGGCTTTGAGGAGGAGAGGGACGTGGGCCGATGCGGGGCTCCAGATATCTTTGGAAACCTGCAGAGCCAGGACCTCAAGACGGAGGCTGCTGGGGGGCGGGGCTTGAGAAACGCCCCTGGACCGACCTCAGGAGCCTCAGGCGGAGGGATGCCTGTCTTTCTTCCCTCCTTACCTTCTCCTGCCCTCCTTCCTTGCTCCTTCTTCCCTCCCTCTCTCCTTCCTTCCTTCTATCCTGCCTGTCCTAGGTGCTGGAACCGAAAGGTCTGAACAAAGGTCCCCGCCCTGGGAGGTGTCAGAGGGTGATAGGGGTCTGCAATGGAGAACCCAGGGGTTCGACACAGAGAGGGCTACCAAGAAAGCCGAGCAGTTGGGCAGAGTGTCTAGAGTTGGGCCCACCAGGCCTTGCAGGCTGTGAAAAGGAGTTGGATGTTGACTGACATGCTGACTCACTGGGAAGGGCTGAGGGCTGTGTCCGTGGGAGTGATGGATGGGTCCTGGGGCCTCCAGACAGAGTTGATCCGCAAGCTCGAGCTCGGTGGCATGGAAGTCCAGGCTAGAGGTGCCTCTGTGCTGGGGTTGTGCTGGGCCAACAGTGGTTAAAAACCTAGCAGGAGATTGAGTCACAGCGTGGAAGCCAAAGAGAGAAAAAGGAAAGTTGGCAGGGGAGCCCCAGGGTCTGATATCTGTAGAGGCACAGGTGGGAGGCTCTGGGGGCATGGGGAGGGGAGAAGAGGATCCTAGGAGGAGGAGAGGCCTGCCTCACTGGGCTTGAAAGGGGGCCCCCTGACTGACCATGCCCATGTTCTTTATTGACTGCTCACCAGTCTGCATTTTAGGGTTAGGGAGGGTGAGCAGTGAGAATAGGAGATTTGTGAGATTTAGAGACCAGAAAGATGGTGCCCCGACCTCAGTACTGAAAAAATGTTTCTGGTTTATGAATCACGGGCATAGAGAAAATATCCTGTTAGTTATCGTAATGATGGATTTCTCAGCAGTCATTCTGAATTACTGTGTTGGCTGGATATGCATCACGCTGGAGCTTTTCCTATTAAAGTTAGCATATTTTTGCCCGATTAAAGAATCATTTTAACAATTAATTTTAATATTAAAGTAATCTTTATTTCACTTTTAGTTGTTAATTATAATATCATAATACTAGTCGACAGCACTCCTGAGCACATAATTTTGTATAATTACATAATTACTGATACCAAATTGGTATTTACTGCATTCAAGCAGGAAAACTGAGCTTCAGACTGATTACCCAAAGCATTTCTTCTAAAACGTTTTAAAATTAATATAGGAAAACGTGTTCTGAATTGTTAAATAGTTTGTTATGTAGAACTTAGTGAGAAATTCCTAATTTAAAAAGTCATCCCACCCAAACGTGTAAGTCTTTGTCCTGACACTGATAGTGGCCAGAAATAGGCTTTCCAAGGAGGTCGATTACAAAGGGAGGGAGAAGGAGAAGGAGAGGGCTATGGATTCATCAGGATAATCTCTGGTGGGAAAGACAGGGGGAAGCTGCCAGGGTGCACCACATTGTGCGGGTGGGACCGTGGGAGGGGTGCCTCTTTCACAGGGTATGCTCCTCTAAGGTCCGGAAAGTGGTCTTGACAGTACACGAAACAAAATAGCACCCCATCTCCAGATGGGGAAACCGAGGCCTGAGGGAGATGAATACCTGAAATCCATAGCGGAGACCAGAAACGAACCCTAGTCTCTGCTCCCGCGCGTGCTCACCGCCACCCCACACCCCAGCTAGGTGGTGGTGGTAGGGAGTGGGGGAAATCCACACACAGCAGGGGCTCCCTGGGTTGAGTCTGACCCCACCCCAGGCCCCTCCTTCAAGATGCTGCTGGGACCTGGGAGATCCACCCTCCCCAACCTGGCCCCAGCCTCCCTATAAATAGCCTGAGTTCCCAGGCAGGGAGCTTGTGACCTTCTGGCAGACGCTGCCCTTCATGTCCCCTCTCCCCAGGCGGTCCTGGGAGTGCAGCTGGTGGTGACCCTGCTCACCGCCACCCTCATGCATAGGCTGGCACCTCACTGCTCCTTCGCACGCTGGCTGCTCTGCAACGGCAGGTGAGCCACAGCCCCGCCCCGGGCGGTGGGAGGAGCCCCGCCAGGCCCGCCCCCTCTGCCTCCTTCAAACCCTGCGCGAGCCCTACGAAGTGGTTTTGGTTTTTTATTTTTTATTTTTTTGGTTTTGGTTTTTAAAAAACGTTATTGAGATATAATTGACGTACAATAGACTGCAAATATTTGAAGCTCGCAGTTGGGTCAGTTTTGACAGCTGTACACAGCCGTGAGACCACATTTCCACACTGGGAAGAACAGTTACTTCCTCCACTCCCTGCCTTCCTGGATCCTAACCCCCTGTTAGGATCCTGTTCCACAGTAGTCTCGCTGAGACCTGTTTCCTGCAATGCTTTTCGTCCCTGTTTGGATCTTGGACCCTTTCTGAGATCTGGTGGAAACCATGAACTTTCCAGAACAATGCACATGCCTGCTCCGCTAGAAGAGATAGCCAGCAGATTCAGGGGTGTCCGGGATGCCTCGCCACCCTGGCTTTCCGGAGAACTTCTCGCTGCACTCCCCCAGCAAACCCCTAACCCACCCTCCTGAGCCTTCCCCTGGCCTTGCATGGCCCCTGCTAGCCTGTCCCCATGCGTTTCGGGTCCAGCTCTCCTGACTCCAGCCCTGGGACTGAGGATTCACTGCCTTGAACCCTCCATGCCTGAGCTTTCCTGACTTCCCCATCTTTGCCCTCAGTCTCTTCCGATACAAGCATCCTACTGAGGAAGAGCTTCGGTCCCTGGAGGGAAAGCCGAGGCCCAGAGGCAGGAAGGAGCGGTGAGTGAGCCCCCAGCCTCAGGGGAGCGGCTCCCCTTCCAGGTGCAGATCTGGGCACCGAGGAGAGTGGTGGACACCCCCCAGGCTGAGAAGATGGCACTGTCATTCATTGGTTGCTTCCCGTTGACAGCTAATGCTTATTGGAAGTTTGCTCTGGGCCAGCCCTGTGAGCGGGTGGCGTGGCACCCTGGTGTGCAGAGACCCAGGCCTGGGGAGAAGGTACCTCCCAAGCCAGCTCCTCCTGTGCTCTGAGGGTGGCCCGGTGGGACCTCTCAGGCTAGCCTGGGGTGGTGGGTGGCCACGTCTGGCGGGGAGGAGAGAACTGAGGATGGTGCTCTGACACTCCTTCCTCGTACCCCCTTCCCCAGGTGGGCCAATGGCTATAGTGAAGAAAAGCCCCTGTCTGTGCCCCGAGACGCCCCTTTCCAGCTGGAGACCTGCCCCCTCACAGCAGTTGATGCCCTCGGTAACAGCCCAGCTGGGTCCACAGCGCCCCAGCCTCAGCCCACACTCTGGGGGATTGGCGCGGGGTCCAGCGCTGGCCTGCGCGCTGAGCTGCTGCTCCCCGCAGTCCTGCGCTTCTTCCTGGAGTACCAGTGGTTCGTGGACTTCGCCGTGTACTCGGGCGGCGTGTACGTCTTCACAGAGGCCTACTACTACGTGCTGGGCCCGGCCAAGGAGACCAACATCGCCGTGTTCTGGTGCCTGCTCACCATCGCCTTCTCCATGTATCCTTCCTCAGGCTGCCGAGTGGGTGTGGGAGGAGGGAGGCAGGTGGGAGCGGGCCTCGAGCTTTCCTCCACCCCCCTCACCCCCAGATTGGCCTATCAGTTATCGGCTGCCACCCCCCAAAACTCCCCCAAACTGGGTGGTGTAAAATGGTCACTGTTTTATTTGCTCTCCTCCTGGGCTAGGCTCAGCCGGGCCTCCATATCTCTGCTCTAAGGGGTCCCACCTTCCAGCAGGTGAGGCCGAGGTTCTTCCAAGTAGCAGAAACATCAGCAAGGAAGAAGGGGTGCTAAGAGCCTCCTGAGGCTTTGCAGGAAGTTGGCCCACCCCACCCCTGTCCATTCTCTTGGTCAGAGCAAGTCACCAGCCCAGATGCAGGGCCATGCTCCCTCTGGCATGTTTTTTTATGACGCTGCCTGGGGAACAGAGGCAAACCTGTACATTGAAGGCCCAAGTCTGAGAAAGGCCCTTGTGGGATGGGCTTGTGAAGAAGAGTCGGTCTGGAAGCCCACACTGGTTCTGGAAAGCCCTGTGGGTCTCTTTCAGGGCAGATTAGAGATACAGCCCTTGTATCTCTGATAGTTTCTCTGAGGAATGGGAGATTTTCCTGCCATGAATGCAGCCAGGCTAGGTGGGTCAGGGAGGCCAGACCTCCCGAAGAGACAGACTTGCTGGTTCTTTCTTTCTTTCTTTCTTTCTTTCTTTCTTTCTTTCTTTCTTTCTTTCTTTCTTTCTTTCTTCTTTCTTTCTTTCTTTCTTTCTTTCTTTCTTTCTTTCTTTCTTTCTTTCTTTCTTTCTTTCTTCTTCTTTCTTTTTCTTTCTATTTTATTTATTTATTCATGAGAGACACAGAGAGAGAGGCAGAGACACAGGCAGAGGGAGAAGCAGACTCCATGCAGGGAGTCCGATGTGGGACTCAATCCCAGGACTCCAGGATCAAGCTCTGGGCCAAAGGCAGGCGCTAAACCACTGAGCCACCCAGTGATCCTTCTTTTCTTTTTTCTTTTCTTTTCTTTTCTTTTCTTTTCTTTTCTTTTCTTTTCTTTTCTTTTCTTTCTTTTCTTTTCTTCTTTTTTTTCTTTTTTTTCTTTTCTTTCTTTTTTTCTTTTCTTTTCTTTCTTTTTCCTTCTTTCTTTTCTTTCTTTTCTTGCTTTCTTTCCTTTCTTTCAAGATTTTTTTTAAGATTTTATTTTTATTTTTATTTATTTTTAAGATTTTATTTATTTATTCATGAGAATACACAGAGAGGAGAGAGAGAGAGAGAGGCAGACACAGGCAAAGGGAGAAACAGGCTCCATGCAGGGAGCCCGACTTGGGATGGATCCCAGGTCTCTAGGATGCCCTGGGCTGTAGGTGGCGCTAAACCGCTGAGCCACCGGGGCTGCCCTTTCTTTCAATATTTTATTTATTTATTCATAGGAGACACAGAGAAAGAGAGGCAGAGACACAGGCAGAGGGAGAAGCAGGCTTCCTGCAGTGAGCCTGATGTGGGACTCCACCCGAACCAAAGACAGACAGACGCTTAAGCACTGAACCACCCAGGTGTCCCTTGCTGGCTATTTTAGTCAGAAATGGCCACAGATACGGGTTGGTTGAGCCTCCAACTCTTTTTTTTTTTTTTTTTTAATTTTATTTATTTATGATAGGCACACAGTGAGAGAGAGAGGCAGAGACATAGGCAGAGGGAGAAGCAGGCTCCATGCACTGGGAGCCTGACGTGGGATTCGATCCCGGGTCTCCAGGATCACGCCCTGGGCCAAAGGCAGGCGCCAAACCGCTGCGCCACCCAGGGATCCCAGCCTCCAACTCTTGATTTCAGCTGGGGTCATGATCTCGGTGGTATCATGGGATCGAGCCCTGAACTGGGCTCCTTGCTCAGCATGGAGTTGACCTGAGATTCTTTCCCCCTCTCTGCTCTGCTCCTCCCCCAACTCAAGCTCTAAATAAACAAACAAACAAATAAATATTTTAAAAAAGAAAAAACAAAAAGAGGAATGGCTATAGGTGGTGTGATGAGGCTGAGCTGGAAGCCCAGGCATGCCTGCCACCCACACACCCCAAGCCTGCTGACACAGGCATGAGCAACATGGACCTTGTGTTCTGGGCTTGTTGGGTAGCTCACTCCTCTCCCGGGTCATTGCCCTGCTCCCCAAGACTCCAAACCCCAGCTCTGGTGTTTTGGGCTCTGGGGTTGGGGGGATAATTTGGCTGGGAGTGGGGGAGTGGGGAGGGGGCACTGTAGCTGCTCCAGGCTTCCTTAGCCTCATCCCCAGCAAGATGTTCCTGATGGTGACCCGCTTGTACTTCAGCACCGAGGAAGGGGGCGAACGCTCTGTCTGCCTCACCTTTGCCTTCCTCTTTCTGCTCCTGGCCATGCTGGTACAGGTGGTCCAGGAGGACACTCTCGAGCTGGGGCTGGAGCCAGGTATGTTCAGTCTCTGAGGCATGGGGTCACCACGGCCACCACTCCCTTGTGGAAGTGGGGTTTGATGGGGATCCCTGGGTGGCGCAGTGGTTTGGCGCCTGCCTTTGGCCCAGGGTACGATCCTGGAGACCCGGGATCGAATCCCACATCAGGCTCCCGGTGCATGGAGCCTGCTTCTCCCTCTGCCTGTGTCTCTGCCTCTCTCTCTCTCTCTCTGTGACTATCATAAATAAATAAAATAAAAAAAAAATTAAAAAAAAAAAAAAAAAAAAGGAAGTGGGGTTTGAGTGGCTTGTTCCACCAGCACATATTAGGTGAAGGGGCAGGGGACTGCTTGGGCCTGAGTAGTCTCTATGGCCGCTTGCTACCCTGGGCATCTCCTGGGGCTTTGGGGCAAAAGGATATCCTGGCTCACTGTCCCTGATGGCAGCCTGCAGCTGTAGTTCTTTGCAGGGCACTTCTGCTGCCCTTATCTTCCCTCTCCCCAGCAGCCATAATGATTTCCTATCTACTTATTCTAATTTGGTGATGGAAATGGATAAATGGCACAAAATTCATAAAGTACAAGAGGATATACATAGAGTAAAAAATCACCCATGCCAACTCTCCTTCCAGGAGGAAAACTGGGGGATCACTTTCTTTTTTCCCCATAAAACAGTAGTGTTTATGGCTCCTTTCCCCTTAAAAACATTACTTTGGAGGTTGTCCCTTAACTGTACATACAGTGTGTTTTTTTTTTTTTAATGCCCACATAGTATTTCATTTTATGGATGTTCTATGATTATTTAACCAGTCCCCTACTTCTGGATATCTAAATCTTTCACTAGTAAACATTGTTGTTCACAACCATGTTGTTTTACAAGTGTTGTATAGGAATACCCTTGCACATGTGGTCCTGTGCAAGGAAGTGCATTTTTTTAAAAAAATTATTCATAGAGACACACACAGAGAGAGAGAGGGAGAGAGGCAGAGAGACACAGGCAGAGGGAGAAGAAGGCTCCATGCAGGGAGCCCGACGCGGGACTTGATCCCGAGTCTCTGGGATCAAACCCCAGGCCGCAGGCGGTGCTAAATTGCTGCACCATGGGGCTGCCCAGAAGTGCATTTTTAATTTTGATGATGTTGTAAATTCCCATTTAGGAAAAGATGAATGAAGTGCCTATTTCCCCACATCCTCTTCAATGTGTTTCCTCAGACTTTCTTTTTTCTTTTTTTTTTTTCTTTTTTTGTCTTGGGAAATCTGATAGGTGAAAATATAAGTGAGGGTGAGCATCTTTTCCTATGTGGAAAAGTAATTTCTCTCTGCTTCCAGAAAAAATCTGTTCTTTTGCCCAGTTTTCTATTGAGTTGTTGACCCTTTTATTGATTTGTAGGAGCTCTTTATATATTATAGACATTAACCTTTATGTGTGATAGTAGGTGCAAATATTTTTTCTTAGTTTCCCATTTTTCTTTTGTCTTTCTCTATTCTTTGGGTGAGCTTTTAAAAATACCATTTGGATCATATCACTTCTCTGCCTGATACCAGACCCTAGTGGTCTTTGAATAAAGATCAAAATATTCACCATGGCATGCAGTTTTGCTGTGGTTCTTGAGCTTTATCTTCACCAATTTTCCCTGCTTTTCAGTTTTTAAAATTACATAATGTTTGACATATATATGTATACATACACACGCACACACACATATAGAACATGTATATGTAAATTACAAAGCAAAATAATGTAACAAACTATCTTGTTAAATGAGAACCAGAACATTCTCAACCTTCTTACATGTCTCTGGTGTTCCTTTCCAGTCCCACTACCTTCCTCCCCTACTCACAGCCCCAACTGGTCTCCCAAATTTTGTGTTTATCATTCCTTTGCTTTTTTCTTTTTTTTCTTTTTTTTTAAATTTTTATTTATTTATGATAGTTATCACAGAGAGAGAGAGAGAGAGAGAGGCAGAGACACAGGCAGAGAGAGAAGCAGGCTCCATGCACCGGGAGCCCGACGTGGGATTCGATCCCGGGTTTCCAGGATCGCACCCTGGGCCAAAGGCAGGCGCCAAACTGCTGCGCCACCCAGGGATTCCCTCTTTTTTTTTTTTTTTTTTTTTTAATAAATAAGTTTAAGCTAACACAAGGCTTAAACTCAACCCTGAGATCAAGATCTGAGCTGAGACCAAGAGTCGGATTCTTGGTCCGACTGAGCCACTGAGCCACCCCATTCCTTTGCCTTTGTAAAAAATAGTTTCATTACATATGTCTCTGTCCCTAAAGAATTCATCATACAGTTTGCTCGCTGTTGTGGATGGTGTTAGCCAGTATGTGATCTGCCAACTGGTGCTTTTCTGTCTTTTTAATATTGTTTACAAAACGAGGACATGTCAGTCTGAGCAGCTTTTGTTCACCTCTTCTCACGGATCAATGACATTCTCTTGTGGGGCCACTTGTCTTCATTTGTCCATTCTTCTGTGCTGGGAGATTTAGGTGGTTTCGAGATTTGAGCTTTTTCACGGTTGCTATAGGGAACATTCTTGTACATGTTTCCTTGTACGCATACGCAGGCATTTCTTTGGGCACAGGATTTGGGGATGATGGGGATGTGTTCACCTTCCTAAGATGGTGCCTCAGCGTTTTTTCAGAGCTATTCTCGTAGCACTCCCGCCAGCCAAACAGCCCAGGGTTCGGAGTGAGGACACTGCATACAGGCCGTCCACTGAGTCCCAGTCACCCCGGGCAAGCATGGGTGAGATTGCAACAGCCTCCTGCCTCTCCTCCCTGCTTGTGAGGTGGGGTGATGAGTGCACCTTCCAGGGACATAGTCCAGTGCAAATGACTTGAGATCTATGGAAAGTGCTTGATTTTTCCCGGTCTAATGGTGGAAAACAATGCCTTTAGTGGTCTTTTTTTTTTTTTTTTTTTTTAAAGATTTTATTATTTATTCATGAGAGACACAGAGAGAGAGGCAGAGACATAGGCAGAGAGAAAAGTAGGTCTCCCACGGGGAGCCCAATGAGGGACTCCATCCCAGGACCCGAGGATCACGACCCGAGCCCAAGGTAGACACTCAACCACTGAGCCACCCAGGCGTCCCCACTTTCATCATTTTTAAGTGTACACTTCAGTGGCATGAAACACATCCACATTGTCATGCGACCATTGCTACCATCCATTTCACCCCCACCTTTCGCTTTGCAAATCTGAAACTCTGTCCCCACTGAACACTGACTCTCTATTCCTCCCCACCCCCCCGCCAGCCTCTGGCACCTTCCGTCTCTACGAGTCTGACTACCCTAGATGCTTTATATGAGGGGAATCATGCAGTATCTGTCTTAGTGACTGGCTTCTTCCACTGGGCGTGATATCATTAAGGTTCATCCATGCTGTAGCCTGGGTCCAAATTTCCTTTCTTTTTAAGGCTGAATAATATTCCTTTGCATAATACATCCCATTTGGCTCATCCATTCATGTATCAGTGGGCATTTATGTTGCTTCTATGTTTTCACTATTGCAAACAGTGTTGCTATGAACATGGGTGTACAAGTCCCTGCTTTTTAATTCTTTTGGGTACAGATCCAGAGGTGGAAGTGCCGGGTTATGTAGTAATTCTATGTTTAATTTTTTTTTGAGGAATCGACAAACTGTTTCCTTGAGTGGCTGCACCATTCTACATTCCTACCAGCTGTGCACGAAGGTTCCAGCTTCCCCACATCTTTGCCAACATTTTTTTTTTAAGATTTCATTTATTTATTTGAGAGAGAGAGAGAGAGAGAGAGGACAAGCATGAGAAAGAGAGAAAGCAGGGAGGGAGGCAAGCAAAGGGAAAAGCAGACACTCCACTGAGCAGGGAGCCCGATGTGGGGCTCAATCCCAGGACACTGGGATCCTAACCTGCGCCGAAGGCAGATGTCTAACTGGCTGAGCCACTCATATGCCCCTCAACAACATTTATTTCCCTTTACTTTTTTCTTAAGAGTGACCATCCTATCTCATTGTGGTTTTTATTTGTATTTGCCTAATGATGAGTGATGTTGAGCACATCTTCATGTTTGTTGGTCATCTGTATATTTTCTTTGGAGGAATTGTCTATTCAAGTCCTTTGCCTATTTTTTTTCTTTTTCAAAGATTTTTTTTTTTTTAATTTTTTTTTTTTTTTTTTAAATTTATGATAGTCACAGAGAGAGAGAGAGAGAGAGAGGCAGAGACACAGGCAGAGGGAGAAGCAGGCTCCATGCACCGGGAGCCCGACGTGGGATTCGATCCCGGGTCTCCAGGATCGCGCCCTGGGCCAAAGGCAGGCGCCAAACCGCTGCGCCACCCAGGGATCCCCTTTTCCAAAGATTTTATTTTATTATTTAAAAATTATTTATTCATGAGAGACACAGACAGAGACATAGGCAGAGGGAGAGTCAGGCTCCCCACGAGGAGCCTGATGTGGGACTTGATCCCAAACCTTGGGATCATGCCCTGAGCCAAAGGCAGATGCTCAACCACTGAGCCACCCAGGCATCCCTGTATCCCAAATTTAAAGAAGTTAAAATGTAGTGGTGGTAGGGAGTGTATCTTCAAATTTGTGGCATGGCTTTGTACTTTCTTTGTGTGGGTTTTTTTTTTTTTTCTCTTAAAAAGAATTGTAGGGCACCTGTCTGGCTCACTCCTGTCAGTGGAGTATGTGACTCTTGATCTCGAGGTTGTAGTTTGAGCCCCATGTTGGGTGTAGAGATTGCTTAAAAATAAAATCTTATATATTTTATTTTGAAAAATTTCAAACCATCAGAATGGTTGGAAGAATCCTCTAATGAACTCCCATATGCCCTTGACCTAGATTCATTTGGCCATTTTTGCATTATTTATTCTCTGTGCATGCACACACCACATTTTTTGGGCTGAGTTGTTGACTATAGTTGCACCCCTCACCTCTTTTGATGAATAGCAGTTCATTATTTTAGTTGATTTTTGTCTTGAATATATTCCCTTCCCTTCCCTACAATCAGAAAGACATTTTGTATTTTCCAACACAATATTTCGATTTTGCTTTTCATGTAAACCCTTAAACTCCTGGGCATTCACTACTGTCTTATGAGGTAGGGATCAAACCGAGTGTTTTCCATGGAATGACCTTGCTGTACAATTGTATTTTTAGTGAATTGTGGGTTCTTTTCATTTTCTTTCATCTTTTTCCGATCTTTCCCTTCTGCATGGCTAGGACCTCTGGCTTTTATAGCACTACTCTGGTAGGCTTCTTTTTCTTGTTTCCAATTTCTTAGTTGGCTATTTAGCTCATTAATTTTCAGCTTCTTCTATTTCTATGCTAGCATTTCTAGCATGTAAGGCTATAAATATTTGACTAAGTCCCACTTTTGTCTATTCCTTAAGTTTTGACTTGTAATTTACATCTTCAGGCAGTTCTGGGTAATTTAAAGTTTTCATTGCAATTTCTTTTCTTTCTTCTTCTTTATCTCTCTCTCTTTTTGTTTTTGTTTTTGTTTTTTTAGAGGAGGGAAGGGGCAGAGGGAGGGGGAGACAGAGAATCCTAAGCAAGCTTCATGACCAGTGCTGAGCCCCGTGTGGGGCTCAACCTCACAACCCCAAGATAATGACCTGAGCAGAAATCGAGTTGGACACTTAACTGATTGAGCCACTCAGGTGCCCTAGTCAGTGTTTTCTTTATATGTTTTGTGGCTAATTGACAAGGTGTTTACAAGTTTAGAATTGCTATATATATACCTAGTGAATCAACCATCTTATGATATATTGACCACTTCTGATTCTAATAATATTTGTCTTATTCTAGTTTATCTGGTAATATAGCCTTTTTGGCTTCTTTTTTAAAGTTGAGATATACTTGACATATACCATTGCTGGTTTCAGGTATACAATATAATGACTCGATATTTGTATGTATTACAAAACAATCACCACAATAAATCTGGCTAACATCCATCACCATACAGATATAACTTTTTTTTTCTTATGATGAAAACTTTTAAGATCTACTGTCTTAGCAACTCTCAAATATACAATACCACTTTTCTTTTGTATTTGTTGTATCTTTTTAACATCCCTTTTCTTTCAACCTTATAGGGACCTTATGTTGAGGTATGTCTCCTTAAAAAACATACAGCTGGATATTTTCAATTAAGTCTGTGTCATTTAACTTCAAAGTTTTAACCTGCTTACATTTATTATGATTACTGACCTATTTGGCATTGTTTCTACATCTCACCGTTTCACCTTCTTTTTGTTCTTTTTTCTGTGATTGCTGTTGACATTGGCTGCCAGTCTAATTGTCTTTCCTCTATAGGTGATCTGTCTTAAATACCTGGCTGCTTTGCGGTCTCTTTGTTTTTGGTATTCCAGTTTACTACAGTGTCTAGGTATGGATTTCTTTGTATTATTCAGATTTATTTTGTGTGTGTCATTCATTCTGCAGTTTTTTCAACTATTCTCTTCCAACATGTTCTCTCCTTCATTCTCTCTTCCCTTCTCTCTCTGGGGCTCTTATTTGACTTATGCTGGATTTTCTATTCTGTCCCCCTTATCCCTTAATCTCCCTTCATATTTTCTACCTTTTTATCTTTCTGAGTTGGAATCTGAGTGATTTCTTCAGATCCAATTCACTCATTCCTCCTTTTGCTGTTTTGAATATGCCATGTAACAACCTGTCATTTCAATAATTGTATTTTCCCTTTGGAGGAGCTTACCTGGTCCCTTCGCAAATATACCTGGTCATCTGAGGCAGCCTCATGTTGCCTGTTCTGTGATTCCACCTTTTATTTTCCTCAATAATTTCACATAATAATACCTGAAATTTTTCTGTAGTCTGAAGGGTTTAAATTTGTCTTTTTCCCCCTGCTTATTCTCCTTTTTGGTGATTTGTTCCCTGGTGTGTTTGGTGAATTGGGTTGTGAGCTCATTTTTATTTGCTTTTTACTCTGTGGAAAATCTGAGGGCCTGAGCTGAGGATTCTTTCCAGGCCTTTGGTTTTCTTCTATGGGAGTCCTTCATGCCCCTCTGGATTCCTGGTATAATCCAGGAAGCTCAGACTCAATGGTCCACTGCTCTCCCCCACCATGTCCCCCAGTCCACTCAAGGGTGTCTGCCTGTTACATTTTCCTATTCTTAAAAAAAAAAAAAAAATGCACATAACCAGGGCACAACGTTATCCTTTTGCCTGGCACAGGGCCCAGCTCCACTGGTGCATTCCTACCTGGGGAGCAAAAGTCTGTGGGGGAGGGGGTCAGAGCAGACACTGAAGGCTCCAGGGGTCTATTATTTTTTATTTTTTTAAAGATTTTTAAAATTTATTTGACAGTGAGGGAGCACAAGTAGGGGGGAGCAGCAGGCACAGGGAGAGAGAGAAGGAGGCTCCCCACTGAGCAAGGAGCCCAGTGTAGGGCTCAATCCCAGAACCCTGGGATCATGACCTGAGCTGAAACCAGACACTTAACTGACTGAGCCACCTGGCGCCCCTCCAGGGGTCTATTAGACACTGCCCTCTCCTTGTCTTCCCCAGGCCTGGCCAGTATGACCCAGAACTTGGAGCCACTTCTGAAGACACAGGGCTGGGACTGGGCGTGAGTCCTGGGAAGTGAGGTGGTACAAGAGCAGGCTGTAACTTGCAGGTGGGGTGCTGATGGGCTTTGGGGCCTCTTGACCCTTCTCTTCTCCCCAGGCTCCCACTGGCCAAGCTGGCCATCCGCATAGGGCTGGCATTCGTGGGGTCCATGCTAGGTGCCTTCCTCACCTTTCCGGGCCTGCGGCTGGCCCAGACACACCTGGATGCACTGACCATGTCGGAAGACCGGCCCACACTGCAGTTATGTAGAGTGCCAGATGGGTGGGAATGGAGGTGGGGAATCTAAAGAAGAGGCTAAGGGGATGCTGGGTGCCCAGGCCTCACTCCACTGTGCCCTTGCCCCTAGGTTCTTTCTTCATATCAGCTTCCTGTCCCCTCTGATCATCCTGTGGCTCTGGACCAAGCCCATTGCACGAGACTTCCTGCACCAGGCACCACCTGGGGAGATGCCCTTCTCCCTGTGCGCATCCGGTGGGGCTGGGAGGGAGGACAGTGGGGGCCCTTCTGTGTACCCCCCCCTCTCTGAGGCTCAGGGAGGAGCCTTGGATGCTGGGGGAAGATCCTGGAGCAGGGGCGGCCTCCCTAGCCCCTCACTCCCCTCCCCACAGGCTGTCGGACTCAGCCTTCGACTCCCTGCGCCTCTGGGTGCTGGTGGCACTGTGCCTGCTAAGGCTGGCAGTGACCAGGCCCCACCTGCAGGCCTACCTGTGCTTGGCCAAGGCCCGCGTGGAGCAGCTGCGCCGGGAGGCCGGCCGCATAGAGGCCCGCGAGATCCAGAGGCGGGTATGGGCACCGAAGGTTGGGAGGGAACTCGGGGCTCAAGGCAGGGGTCTGAAGGGGGTCACCCGAAGCCCGGAAGGCTGCCCCGCTCACCCCTCCCACGTAGCCACTGCTACCTGCCCCCTAGGTGGTGCGAGTCTATTGCTACGTGACGGTGGTGAGTCTGCAGTACCTGACGCCGCTCATCTTCACCCTCAGCTGCACCCTGCTGCTCAAGACACTGGGTGAGAAGTGGGTGGGGTGGGGTCGGAGCGAGGACGGAGAGGAGGGGCGGGGGCTTGCTCTTAGCTGGGGGTGGGCTGGGGGCGGAGCCTGGATGGCCCGGGGGAGGGGAGAGTAGGAGGAGGGCCCCCGAGGTTGGGGTGGGGGACAGGAGGCGGGTGGGGGGCGGTGGAGGGGTGGAGGCGGGGCTGGGAGGTGGAGTCGAAGGCTGGTGGTGGGGGGTGTCAGCACCATTGGGGGTCCCAGAGGTCTAACCCGCCTGTACCTCTACTCGTCCCGTCTCCACCCTCCTCTTCTCGCAGGCGGCTACTCCTGGGGCCCGGGCCGGATCCCCGTGCAGTCCCGGACCCCGTCCTCCACCCACGATCGCCTGGGGGGCCTGGGGGACGACGAGGCCCAGCAGACAGCGGCGCTGATCGCTGGGGCCCTGGGCAGCCTGCTCACGCCCCTCTTCCTCCGCGCCATCCTCACCTTCCTCATCTGGTGGACAGCCGCCTGCCAGCTGCTCTCCAGCCTCTTCGGCCTCTACTTCCAGCGGCACCTGGCGGGCTCCTAGCCGCCCGCAGACACTCCTGGGGCCCCGAGGCCCGGGCCTGAGCCAGCGGTGTAAGGGCCGCTTCCTCCGCGTGTGCCTCAGTATCCTCCGGTGCCAGGTGGGCCTGGGGGGCCCCCGCAGCACCTGCTGTGCCCGCCCACTTCACCGCAGTGCCTGAGCCCTGGGCCCCTTGGGTCCCATGTTTCTGCCTCAAAACTCTTGCCCTGGGCCCCGTGCCAGAGGATCCCAGGGCCATTGTCCCTGGATGGCATGCCCCCGCGCCCCGCTATTTGACGCACAGGTTGGAGGGTCATTCTTCTGAACAAATAAAAGAACAGGCTGATTTTTACTATCAGGATTGGAGTGGTTTGGGAGGCAGCTTTCTGCTTGTTGACGTTGGGTGCTGGGTGAAGGGAATGACCAAGGAGAGCACAGGGCCATCCACACTGTGAGCAAAGGCCTGGGAGCAAGAAGTGAAGGGAGGGGGTGGGGAGAGAAGAAATGCAACAATGTTGAGAGGAGAGGCCACAAATCAGTAGAGAAAGAAGACTGGGGGGTGGTGGTGGTGGTGGTGGTGGTGGTGGTGGTGGTGGTGGTGGAGGCTGGGGTGGTGGCAAGAGGGAGGGGAGGGTGGGGGAGAGCCCTGGGAGGGGACTGGGGGATGAGAAGGCAGGGAGATAGAGATGACAGATAAAGTAGGAATCTTGCAGGAGGAATAAGAAGATAAAAGATGGAAAACCGATGGGTGGGCGGGGTCGGGGGGGGGGCACTAGGGAGCAAAGGAAATCAGAGAACTGGCCCAGAAGAATCTTCCAAAGCCAGAGAGTTCTGGGAAGACACACCGGAGCAGAGGGAGGCCCTGATGGAACCAGGCCATGTGAATTCCCCGGGACCGCAAGTCTCCAGGTGCTGCGGGACAAGAGCTTCATCCCAAGGGACGTGTCTAGGAAGTTCCCAGAAGGAAGGAAGCCAGGAAGCCCAGCTCCCAGCCGGGACAGAACAGGTCATACCTACTGGGTCAGGAATCAGAGAGGATGGAGTGTTGTCCCTAGTTCTGCTGGTCCCACACTATGGCTGGCACCCCAGGAGGCCCTGAAACCCCGCCCAGCCCACTGACACAGCCACCCCCCCACCCTGCTGCGGCGACAGGGAGTGGCAGCAGTGATGCCTCTGGCCACCTGGCCCTAGGCTTGCTCAGCCAGGGCTATGCGTGCTCTCTGCTCTCAGAGCTCAATGCCATGTGGTCTAGGGACATGCAGGAAGGTGGAAACGCCTAAAGAAAAGCAAGAGCGGGATCCCTGGGTGGCGCAGCGGTTTAGCGCCTGCCTTTGGCCCAGGGCGCGATCCTGGAGACCCGGGATCGAATCCCACGTCAGGCTCCCGGTGCATGGAGCCTGCTTCTCCCTCTGCCTGTGTCTCTGCCTCTCTCTCTCTCTCTCTCTGTGTGACTATCATAAATAAAAATTAAAAAAAAAAAAAAGCAAGAGCGTGACTAGCACACGCGTGAGGCACAGCAGGTACAGTGGGGTGTGGCCCCACGTGGGACGAGGCCAAGGCACGAAGAATCCATGAATGGTCACAGGCTCTCACTGCCGGGCGTTAAACCACAGATGTCTTACACACTCTTTCTGGGATACATTGCACAATTAAAAAGAAAAGTCATAAGAATGAGAGAAACTAAGTGGAACCACATCAGAGAAAAATAGGGAAGATAGGGGGTGGTCAAGATCCTGTGTTTTTAGAAGTATGACTTTTGTTAACGGACACAGCAGTGGTAATCACCACACGTCAGTGCTTCTCACAGGCGCAGACAATAGTCCATGTCTGGAGACAATCTTCTGGAGACAGTTTGGGTTGTCACAACTGAGGGGACAGAGACACCAGTGCATCTTGGGGGGGGGGGGGGTGGAGGCTAAGGATGCTGCTGGGCACCCAAATGTGCCCAGGATGACCCCAGCTCAGATGCTAGTGGTGCCCAGGCTGAGAAGCCTGTTAGTACAAGAAACGGAATGTATTGGGGTGCCTGGATCAGGTCATGATCCCGGGGTCATGGGATCAAGCCCTGAGGGAGGCTCTCTGCTCAGTGGGAGGAGTCTGCTTCTCCCTCTGCCTCTGTCTCTGCCCCTCCCCTCCACCCCTGCTCCTGTTCGCTCTCTCTCAAATCAACAAATAAAATCTTAAAAAAAAAAAAAAGAAAACCCAATAACAAGTCAAACTTTTTTTTTTTAAGATTTTATTTATTTATTCATGAGAGACAGAGAAAGAGGCAGAGACATAGGCAGAGGGAGAAGCAGGCTCCCTGGGGGGAGCCTGATGTGGGACTCGATCCCTGGACCTGGGATCACCCCCTGAGCCAAAGGCAGTTGCTCAACCAACCAGGCGTCCCACAAGTCAAACTTTCAACTCAAGTGAGCAAAGGAAAAAAACAGTGGGGAGAAAAGATATAACAAACCAAGATGGAACCCAAGATGCACCCACACACCTCCAGATGACTCTCGTCTGTGTCCCTGGACCTCCACCTGGTCAAGTCCCAGGCCTCATGACCTCGCTCTCCTCCTGTCACTGCCTGGTCACCACCCAGCCCCTGGATGCCCTACTGCTTCCCTGTCGGAACAGTGAAGACCTACAAGGCTGGCGGCTGGCTGTTGGTGAGGGCAGGCACTGAATTACATTCTCTCAAACGTCTATGTTGAGGTCCTAACCCCTAGGACTTCAGGATATGACTGTATTTGGATACTGGGTCTTTAAAGAGGTGATTATGTTAAAATGAGGTCATTAAGATGGGCCCTGATTCAACCGGACTGGCGTCCTTATATGAGAAAATTTTCTTTTTTCATTGTAAGAAAATTTAGACACAGATGTGCTGTGAAGATAGCCATCTGGCCAGCAGCAAGCCGAGAGGCCTGAATAGACCCTCATGACCTTGGAAGGAATCAAACCTGCTGACGTCTTGATTTTGGACCTCTGGTATTCAGAAGTTTAAGAGAATAAATCTGTTTCAAGCGAGTCCAGGGCTGTTGTTTTGGCGGCCGCAGGAAACTCCAGACAGTGAGAGGATGTGGTATAAATGCTACCGTCGGGCACCTGGTGGCTCAGTCGGCTAAGTGGCCAACCTTGGTTTCAGCACAGGTCATGGTCTCAGGATCCTGCTATGTGGCTCCACTCAGTGGGGAGTCCACTAAGAATCCTCCCTCTCCCTCTGCCCCTTCCCCCTGCACACATTATCTCTCAAATAAATGAATAAATCTCTATTTATTTATTTATTTTAAATTTTTATTTATTTATGATAGTCACACAGAGAGAGAGAGAGAGAGAGAAACAGAGACATAGGCAGAGGGAGAAGAGGGCTCCATGCACCGGGAGCCCGACGTGGGATTCGATCCTGGGTCTCCAGGACCACGCCCTGGGCCAAAGGCAGGCGCCAAACCGCTGCGCCACCCAGGGATCCCTAAATCTCTTTTTAAAAAGCATGCTACCATCTGCTTGCAGGATTATCTGGCATTCCTATTTATTTCTGGATAGATTCCCTGCAAAGATGACCCTGTCACGAGGACTCAGGACCCATGGTTTACCTGGGAGGTCACCCCAGGGAGACTCCTTGGGGCCAGAGACATGAAACAGGGAGGGAGGAGGTGTTGATGAACAGGTGACAAAGTGGGGCACCTAGGCTTGGTCCTGTTGGGGACCTCGGGGGACAGTGTGGATCTCACTTGAGTGACCCACCCACTGGGGAGGGACTGTCTACAATCATTGGCTGAGGGCTGCTCCTGGGCTGTCAGGTCATGCTCCGGTGGGGAAGCCCCCAGACCGGGCTGCAGTGGCTTCCAGCCAAAAGCAGTTGGTGGCAACCATGAATGCTGGACTTAGGGAGGGACACTGGCTGCATCAGTTAACATAACCCTTGATCTTTACTTAGCAATTTTGTTCCTGGAAACCCAGACACACTAGTACATGAGTGCAAAGTGGCACATACGATGTTTGTTTCAGAGAGTGTCAGGAAGCTCAACCCTAACTGTCTTCAGTAAACAGCATAAAGCCACTCCTATTGCCAGAAGTTGAGAGCTTCAGGCAAAGCTGGATCCAGCAGCCCAATGTCACCATTATCCAACTCCTTTCTTCATCTCTGCTCCATTTTCGGCAGTGTCCGCTTCACCCTGGGATTGCATCCTATCTTGTGATCACAAGATAGTCCCAATAATTGTCTGCACTGATGTTCCTTCTCTCGGGGCCAGTGGGAGAGGGAGGGTGCTTCCAGAAGTTCTCCCTGGAAATGGTTAGTAAACATCTCTTCTGTCATGGGCCCAGATGGGGTCACCTGCCTACCTCTATATTTTAGGGGATGCCAAGTGGTTGGAAGGAAATGGGGAGTTGACCCCTTCCTCCCAGGCTCAGGGGCTGGGATGTGAGGTGGGAATGACCAGAAATCAGTAGGATGTGAGAGGCAAGCTCAGCAGGCTCCAGGGGCCACTACCAAGCTCTCATGACAACAGAGCACTAACAACCCCGATGGCCATCAATAAAGGACTGGTAGATGGCATCACAGGCCACCACCCCAGGGAAACACCAAACTGTGGCTTAACAGTAAGACAAACTGTATGTAATAGGGACCACTGTGTACGAAATTGGGTTGAGGGGCGTCTGGGGGGCTCGGTTGGCAAAGCGGCTGCCTTCAGCTCAGGTCATGATCTCAGGGTACAGGGATCGAGCCCCGTGTCAGTGGGGAGTCTGCTTCTCCCTCTCCCTCTTGCTCCCCTTGCTTGTGCTGTTTCTCTCTCTTAAATAAATAAAATCTTAAAAAACAAAATAAAACAAAACAAAATGAAACCTGGTTCAATGAAAGCATCAGAGCGGCTTGGGGCCAGCAAGGCAGAATGTACTTGAACCACTCACCTCCCCAGTGTGCACACACAGGCACACATGCTCCCCCAGTTGCCCCTCCCCCCGGCATGTGGAGGCTCCCACTTCCCACCTCTGGTTGGGTGAGCACACCCCAGGTTGGTCCAGGAAATGGGCTGCCACAGAAGCAAGTCTCTCTCTCTCTCTCTCTTTTTAAAGATTTTATTTATATATTCATGAGAGAGAGAGAGAGAGAGAGAGAGACAGAGAGAGAGAGAGAGAGAAAGGCAGAGACACAGGTAGAGGGAGAAGCAGGCTCCATGCAGGGAGCCCGATGTGGGACTCGATCCCGGGACCCCAGGATCACGCCCTGAGCCGAACGTGGCTCTAGACCCCTGGGCCACCTGGGCTGTCCTGAAGCAAGTCTCAATGGCCACTGTGAGACGTCTGGTGGCCTCATCCTCGGGCCCCTGCAGACAGCCATGCTCGCTCCTAAAGCCTCAGCTGAGGAGTGGAGCCCCCAGCACATGACAGACAGGCAGGGCCCGGGAGAGAAACAGGACTTGAAGGCCATGTCGCTGCAGCAGGATGCAACCCGTTCTGACTGATGACGTGGGTCACCATGTATGTACTCAAAAGGGACAAGTGTTTATGCCCAGGATGTCTCCCCAAGGACACATGAGAAACTGGGAACAGAAGACACCTTGGTGGAGGGAACTGGAAGGCTGACCTACTTCTCACCATAACCCTTTTGTACAGTTTGAGTTTTCTAGAAGACCACAGTATGTATTAATAATTCAAACAATAAATACATTAAAAATGTTTATTCAAGGGGTGCCTGGCTAGCTCAGTTGGTAGAGCACATGACTCTTTTTTTTTTTTTTTTTTTAGAGGGAGAGGTGGGAGGGGCAGAGAGCAAACCCCAAGCAGGTTCCATGCCCTGCACAGGGCCTGACTCGGGTTGGATCCTATGACCTTGAGATCATGACCTGAGCTGAAATCAAGAGCCAGGTGCTTAACCCACTGAGCCTCCCAGGTGCCCTGAGTGTGCAACTCTTGATCTCAGGGTCTTGGGTTTAAGCCCCACATTGGGTGTGGGGCCTACTTAAAAAAAAAAAAAAAAAAAAAAGGTTTATTTAACATGTTTAAAATCTGTCAAAATAACCTCAACCCTGACCCTGTTTTTGGTTTGCAGTGGGTGGGGCTTGGGGGTGAGAGCTGAAGAAGAGAAGGACGTGGTCAGAAAAAAAAAGTCATTTTAATTTTTATTAAATATACTCTCTTGGCACAAATCTTTAAAATATATAAACATTATATATAAACAAAGTGTCTTCATGGCATCAAAATGTAACTCCAAATCAGGGTGGACACCAGTGGGAGGGGTGTGGCCGCAGCGGGCACAAGCCCAGCTGTGTGCGGGGCTGGGGGTGGGAGGAGCCCTGAGGCCCACCCGGCTGACAGCCACCGTTGGGGGGCACACGGGGGCCGGCAGGACCTGGGGCCCTCCCCTCAGTGACCCAGCCTGTGGCTCAGAGGGGGTGCTGCCCAACCATTCATCTGGTTTCACTTGCCTGGGGTGGGCCCCCAGGTCCCCACACCGTCTCTCTGTGAGGGGTCCCTGCCTCTCCTGCCTCTTCTGGGCAAGGCAGGGAGAGGAGGTGGGAAGCCCACCCAACAGAACAGCCGTGGGACCCAGGGGATGAGACTCAGGCTGGCAGGTGGACACATGCAAGGAAGGACAGAGAGAAGGGTCTACACACCTGCAGGTCCAGGTCAAGAACACAAATGAGACAGAACACAAGGGAGAGATGAAAGTCACAACTGGAAATGTGCGTGGTGCAAACACGCCCTCCGACCGTTTCTCTCTCTCTCTCTCTCTCTCTCTCTCTCTCTCTCTCTCTCTCTCTCTCACACACACACACACACACACACACACACACACACACACACACACACACGTGGCTGCAGAGCTATCTGGTCACCCTCTGGTTACTCCACCTGGGAACCGGTTTGTGCCGGTCAGGATTTATGGTGACTAGACCCAGCACCAGCCGGATTGAAAAGCAAAACCAAAAGAAATCAAGAAACTCCAAATATCATTCGGAAACGGGTGTTTCTGCGTCCCTGTGACACCTGGCAGACCCCAGCCCCCCCACCCTCCGGGCTTCCTACTCTCAGGCCACACGCTGTTGAGGGGCTTCTACATGGGGAAGACAAAGGTTACCAGTTGCCTCCATGCATTCCGTTCACAGAAATCAGATAACCCCATGCACCCGAAACCGCCCCATGTCCTGGCCAAGTGCCCACTCAGGTGGGGAGCCAGGGACATGCCAGATGCCACAGGTCCCCCCCCAGGAGCCGCTGTGCCCAGGGTCTGAGGGTTGGGGCCTGAGGCCTCACCTCTGTTGGTGTGGCCTGGGGGACAGGGGTAGAAGCTTCCTGGCCCAGAAGGGGTAACCTGGGTCCCCAATTTTCAGCAGATGCCTCCAGATTAGGACTCAGATGCAAACCCATGGCAATTGCTCAAACCCTGCTGCCTGGAGGAGGTGCGACCCTCCTGGGAACATTACAAACCAGGTGAGCAGGCAACAGAGGGGAGAACCCCCTCCTAGGGCCCTACTTTGGCCACAGAGTCCAGGATCCAAATAATACTCTTGGGAGAAGGCTGTTCCCGAGCAGGAGGCTCTGGTGACAGAGGAGTCATGTCACCTGGGAAGTAATGGCAAAGGCAGGACAGGTTGGGGGGAGGATGGGGAAGGGGACTAAAGGCTGTATGTATCACCCCAGCTGAGCTGGCTGGGCTCGGAGGCCAGGCATCTGTGTACACTCTGGGGCTCCCTCCCATCTGTGAGCACAGGGGCAGACAGAGAGTCTGGCTCTGTGCCCTGTGACATGCGGTCACTAGAATCAGGAGCATGTCCCAGGTCACAGAGCGCCGAGAGGTGGCACTGGTCACTCCCAGCTCAGGGCATTGAGGACAATGCCTCCAGAAGACAGGGCCAGCCCTGGGGAGGAGGGATGGGGAGAGCGTGAGAGCCCCTGCCCACCAGTCCCAACATTGCACTTCCAGGGTTGCTGGCTTTTGGGACCGAGGCCAGGCCCCCCAGCTTGTTCTACAAGGTGCTCCGACGTGGCTCCCAGGGTGGAACCAAGCGCACCCTCGCTCCACAGGCTCAGAGACAAAAGGGGTCAGTGGTCCGCTGCACGCTGAAGCTCGGCTCCCTGTCTCGAGAGCAGCTGGCCTGCAGGATCCCTAGCTCTGCAGGTGCCGCAGCAGGATCTGCATGAGGTCAAAGGTGGTGAAGCTGATGCCTACGGCGATGGGGCCCTTGAGCCAGTTCATGCTCAGACCCTTGTAGAGGCCACGCACGGCGCCCTCCTCTCGCACGATGGCACGCAGTGTGTGCATGATGGAGGCGTGCGGGTGACCCGTGACCCCGGCTGTCTGCATGCGCCGCCGCACCACGTCCAGCGGGTACGAGGCTGACTGCCCGATGAGGCCGGCACACGCCCCAAATATCATGCGCTCAAAGGGGTAGGGCTGTGGGCGGCCGCTGTACTCTGTGGGCAAGGGACAGAGGGACCGTGTAAGGGTGTTGCCAGGGGGCACGCACCCAGCTGTCACTGCACCCCATGCCTGGTGCTCACACAGGCTCATGCTCCGTCACTGCGGTGGTGCGGGACCCCCTGGCTCCCCTGGGCCTTCCCGCCCCGGCCTCCTCACCTCCTGGCCACTCCTTTTAAATCAAATTTGAAAAGTTTTGAAAAAGGCAGAAATGTGCCATCATTTAATCAAGTCCCACCATGCAGAATGAGCTCACATCTAATCACTCTTGTTTTCCTGTCAAGCAAAGAAGGAAACCAATACAGTGTCTGCCACTCTCCACTCCACAGCCTGTTCTGTGGGCACCCTCTGCAGGGATGCAGGGGCTGGTGAGGCGAGCAGGTGCCAGGACAGGACATGAGTGGGATGGAGGAGGAGGCAGCAAACAGCGGGGTTCTTAAAAACGTGTGGTTGTAAATTTAACACTAGGAATTCAAACCAGTGAGACAGCGCGGTTTGCCCAGCACACTGGGCAGACTTGAAGGACTCCGCCAGCACCCAAGTTGGGTAAGGACGCGGGGACAGGGCTGGGGGGCAAGCAGAGCTGCTGGAAAGAGCAGCGGCCAGAGCAAATCCCAAAACCAGGGGCTCACACTCAACACGCTGTGCGGTGCTCGGGGGTGTCTCCTGATCACTAAAAACTTGGAAGCACCCAACGGCCCCCAGCAGGGCAGGCCCACCTCACTGCTGAAAGGATGATGGGACAGAGACTTGGATATGGCAGGGTGGACTCAGGGGCGCCTGGGGCTCAGAGGCACTAATCGAAAGTGCAGGAGGTAGCTCCACCGTGGCTATTGCTTCTAACCAGGAAACAGGACCACGTATTGTTCCTGGTATGTGTACACGTACACACACGTACACACACACACACACACACACACACACACACACACATGTAGAAATATTTCCAACTGCCTGGGGGACGCAGTTCTTATAAGGAACCCTCAGGAGGGAGGGGACTGAGGGCGGGGAACAAGGGAACCTCAGTTTCACCTGGTACATTTGCTTTCTTTCACAAATATCGTCTTGGAACACTGTTGACACCTGTCCGGCCCAGGGTAGCAGGTTCAGGCATGATATACTGGCCTCTGCACTTTTCGGAACTTTTGGAATTTCTCAAAATTACAACACCAGAAGGCACTTCCCCTTACATCTAGGTTGTACCCGATGCTTTGGGCCCCAGCGGCGGCCACTGCTCTTGGTGGCACTTCACAAAACTGGTCTGACAACTTGGCAGGAAAGTCTGGGAGCCTAGCTGCCTCCATGGTGGCCTGGGCCTGTCTTGTTCTGATTCGGACCTCGGCCGGGAGCCCGTCCCTCCCAGGGCAGGGGCCTCAGTGTCCAGCCTCTGAGTCTGTGTGAGCCCAGGGAGGTGCAGCATGTGCTCCCCCTCACCCCCGGCTTCTTACCTCTGTGCAGGCTCTTGAGCGTCTCATAGGTGAAGAAGCTGAGCCCCGCGTAGGGAATGACCCCCAGCACGGTAGGCGTGAACCCGTGGTAGAGGGTCTTCAGGCCCTCTTCTCGGGAGATGCGGATGAAAACGTGAAAGATGTTGCTGTACCTGCAGGACAGAGGGACAGAGTGGGTGGGTTATGGGCATGAAGAGGGGCTGCTGGCCTCGACTAATGTCAGCAACCCCGGAGTGGGGTGGGCCAGGATCTGGATGCCATGCTTGCTTTCTTTAAGGAACACAACCACCTTGCAATGCTTTGGTGCTGGAGGGGGAAATGCATGCTTCAGGCCATATCCCACCTTCACTGCCCTAATCACTGCTAGGAGTAGCCCTTGTCTTGTAACTTATCTGTGCTAATTCAAAATGAGGACTTTTGGGGGCCACCTGGGGGCTGCAGTCAGTTAAGCATCTGACTCTTGTTTCAGCTCTGGTCAAGATCTCAGGGTCGTGGGATCCAGCCCCACATTGGGCTCCATGCTTGGCACAGAGTCTGCTTGAGATTCTCTCTCCCTCTCTCTCTGTACTCCCCTGCCCCCACTCTCTCTCTCCCTCTCTCTCTTTCAAAATAGATGAATAAATCTTTAAAGAAAAAAAATGAAGACTTTTGGTTTGCTGTAAGTAGAGGCTGACCCCTAGGGTAAGAGAAACCATTGCTGCCTTTCTGGAGCAGCTGCAGAACGGCATGCCCGGCCTGGGAACTCACATTTCCTTTGGGGTCACGGCCATCCTTGCTCTGACTAGGTCCAGGGGGTAGGTCAGAGAAGCAGCTGTCGTCCCAGCCAGTGCGCCTGCAAGGAGGCGGGGCCAGGGGGGCAGGGCTCTGAAAGAGAAGGAGGAGAGAAAGTGAGACCCCCCCAAGCTGGAGGTGCCCACAGGTCTCGGCCAGCAGGGAGAACCCAGGAACAGGCAGGGACTGGCTTCCCCGGGGCCAAGCGACTGAGTCTCTTGGGTGGAGGTCATTCTGAGGTTCCCACGGTTGCCCTTCCTTCCCATCTGCTTGTGTGGACTCATGAAGTGTTCCTTCCCTTCAGACACGGGGGCACAGTTGGGATCACAGGCCTTGCTGAGACTCGGGATCTCAGGGAAGACAGGGCAAACGACAGGGCTGCTGCCATGGTGGTCGTGCGGAAGGCAGGAGGGCAGGACGATGGGACAGAGCCGAGAGGGTTTTGGGGGGCAGTTGGGGGGCGGGTACTCACTCCCCGCGGAAGCCATAGTAGCGGCCCAGGATGCGCTTGTACTCCTCATGGGCGCTGAACTGGATGGCGGCGTAGGGCACCACGCGCACCATAGTGGCCGAGTTCCCGCGCCACAGGCTGAAGAAGCCCTCGTTGAGGTAGGTGAAGTAGAGGAGCCGGAAGGCCTCCTGCGGGAGACGGGCATGGTTAGCAGCCTTGCCTGCCCTGCTCCAACCCCCCCCAGCTCAACACCTCTTTTGTCCAGCACTGTGACTGGGGGCTGCGTTATCCACCCCACCCTGCCTTATCCCCCCACATTCTCTGGGTCCTGCATAGGGACCCCTCTGTCTCTACTCCCCTGACCTTAGGAGTAGGAATAGTAAAGCGAGCCAGGGCAAACCAGGTTTGCAGGTGAGAGCCCCACACAGATGTTTGGTTTGTCTGGTAGTCTAGATTTTAATTATATTCTTTCTCTTTTCCCAAGAAGGTAATGCCTGCTCTCCATTTAAAAATGAATCAGATATGGGGTACCTGGGTGGCTCGGTTGGTTTAGCGTCTGCCTTGGGCTCAGGTCATGATCTCAGGGTCCTGGGATGGAGTCCCACGTCAGGCTCCCTGCTCAGTGGGGAGTCTGCTTCTCCCTCTCCCTCTGCCCTCCCCATCCCCTTGTGCATTTTCTCTCTCTCAAATAAATTAATAAAATATTTTAGGGATCCCTGGGTGGCGCAGCGGTTTGGCGCCTGCCTTTGGCCCAGGGCGCGATCCTGGAGACCCGGGATCGAATCCCACATCGGGCTCCCGGTGCATGGAGCCTGCTTCTCCCTCTGCCTGTGTCTCTGCCTCTCTCTCTCTGTATGACTATCATAAATAAATAAATAAAATATTTAAAAATTTTTTTTAAAAAATGAATCAAATGTGAAATCATAGATTTAGAACTTTAAGTCCTCTTCCCACTGCCCCAAGCATGAGGATCTCCTGTTAGCTGCCAGAGTGGGCTACATCCAGGCAGAGCTTGGGGTGCCAGGACAGGCAGCCCCTGCCCGAAGGCCTGGTGGGGGAGGCCCCGGTCACCGGGCAGCCTGGAAACTGGCTTGTGGGAGAACCAAAGGGAAAAAACACTCTGAAAAGCATCTCCCTCCACCCCTGGGCCATGTGCCATGGCCACCTCCCGCCAGCCCAGCAGGGCAGATGGTGAAGGCCCCAGAGCCAGGAGTTGGTAACCTAGTGACTCACCTTGGCAGAAAATCTTTTTGAAGACACTGGAAAAAAAAAAAAAAAAAACACAACAGAGACCATTAGGAATAAAGGACGACCTCAGCCTGTGGGACCCCCAATATGGGGGTCAGGTCTGAGCACTGGGAGTGAGAACAGCCAGTGAGGACGCTCTCCCACCAGGGGCTGATGTGCTGGTCATCCCAGGCAGGGTGGCCCTCCTCCAGGGAACCTCCTCACCTGCTGCGTTTGCCCCCACCCCGGGCCCCGGCCCTACCTGTGTGTCAGCTTATCCCCAGGAAGGGGAGCTGAGCTGCCACCTTGTTCCCCAGGAAAGCAAGGATCTCTGCAGAGGCCTGGGGAACTCCGCACCCTTTAACCCAACTGGACTCCAATTCAACCAAACTCCTTCGTGGGGAGCCTCCTAGCCACTAGTTGTGCAGAGCAACCAAGGAGCCTGGCCCTCCCAGAACAAGGCCTGGGCATGTTCTATGCCTAGAGGTGCCGGTGTGGCACCCCTGAGCACCCTCTCCCACCCCTGGAGGCTGCCACCTTGCTCCCCGATGTGACAGTGCACTCTGCTGATGAGGGCCTGAGCCACTGTGGTCACGAGGGGTGGTGGTCTTATAACCTCCCTCTCCTCATGTCTCCAGTGTCTGCTGTGTTGCCAGGACACCCCCGCACTTCTATCCATGCGGCTGTGTGTACACACCTATACCGTCAGAACTAAACCCAGCTCCCTGCAGGGCACTACACTGCATTCACTCCAGGTAACAACGCTACCGACGCACAGGGAGGTGCATGCTCAGCTGCACACCCTTTCCCATGCCAGCTCACTTCTTCGGGATGTTGATATTAATGTCCTGTTTTATGGATGAGGAAACTGAGGCATAGAGAGGCTAAGAGACCAGCTCATGCAAGCGGGGACAGCCTGGCTTGAATCTGCAGCCCCTTCCTCCAAAACAGTTGAGGGGCAGGGGTCCCAGCCTGTGATTGTGCTATTTCAGGCACTGGTCACTGTCTCTGGGACAGAAAGGCCTCATCTTCAGGGGACTGACTCTTTGGCTGCTTAACCCAAGGATGGAGGGTAATGGTCTTTTTTTTTTTTTTTTTGGTAATGGTCTTTTGAATCAGGCCTCCCCAAAAGATATGTCCATGTCCTCAAGTCCTGACAAGTGAATGTGACTTTATTTGGAAAAACAGTCTTTCAGACGTAATTAAATTAAGGTCATCCTGGGGTGGAGTGAGCTCTAAATCCAATAACAAGTGTCCTTGTAAAAGGAGAGGACACAGATGCAGAGGGGAAAGCAGAGTCTGGGGTGTTGCGACCACAAGGCAAGGATGCTTGGAGCCCGGGGAGATGGGCGAGGCAAGGAGGGCTCCTCCCCTGGAGTCTGCAAAAGGGACCAACCTGGATGGTACCTTGATTTCAGACTTCTAGCCTCTGGAATGTAAGCTCCTTGGTTTGTGCTTCTTTGTGATGGTTGCTCTAGGAGGCTAACAGTTTTTAAGTGGATTTTAAAGAGGCATTTTTAAGGGTATCTGGGGGGCTCAGTTGGTTAAGCGTCTGCCTGTGGATCAGGCCATGATTCCAGAGTCGGGATCAAGTCCCACATTGAGCTCCCTGCTCAGTACGGAGTCTTCTTCTCCCTCTCCCTCTGTTCCTCCCCACGTTTGTGCTCTCTCTCTCTCTTGCTCACTCTCTCTCTCAAATAATAAAATCTTAAAAAAAAAAAAAGACATGTTTAAAGCCAATCTGCAGTGCAGTTCGTGGGGCTGTGGAGGAGGGTGACTGTCTGGATGCATCTCTATCATACAGGACAGACGGACAGAATGCATTTACCTTGGAAGATGATTTTGGTTCGGTCCAGAGGAGCTACCGCTGTTTTGGCAAGAGCACCAGCCAGGGCCCCAGACAGGAGGGAGCTGAGAACTTGCCTGTGATCACTCTGCAAGAAAACACATGAATACATTCTGCCGTAAGAGAGAGGTCAGCTCTGCTAGGGACCTCACCCAGAAGCAGCATCTCCCTTCTGTCCCTGGTCGAAGGCTGTAAAAGGCACAGCTGTCCAAGTGTCATAGCCTTGGTGGGTCTTGGGCACAGTGGGACACAGGGCAGGCTTTCATGAGTCCACCAGCCACACAGCCTGGGCAGGACATGGTGAAAACCTTCCGGGTGACAGAGAACATCCACATGAGAGGTGACCCACTGGCTGGGCTGTCCCATGAGTTTCCAACTTCTCAGAGACAGCCTACAATAAATAGGACTGATCCCAAACAGAAGAGTCACATACCCCACCCCAGCCTGGCCAAGTGCAGATTCTGGCTGCAGCCACCACCTGTGTGTGCTGGACCCCTACACTGCAGTGGTCAGAACAAAGGCACCAGGGCCCTTGTGGTCTGGGGATCAGATAGTGGTGTTGGGCAAGCAGACCCTTACTATGTCAGTGTGACCCCTTTCCACAACTTCCCATCAGGATAGCAGTAGCCAACATCTGTGGTTCTTTATCCAGCCAAGACAAGGGTGACAGTGGCAGCCTGCAGCAGGAGGCCAGTCTCAGAGCCAGCACTTTCCCCAGTCTTCTCAAGGCTCCCCTGTGAGGAGTCACAAGAAGTCACCTGCTCATCAGTTTGGAGTCTCCATTCCCCCAGCTGACTCAGCCACGGAACTCTCGCCAAGCAGTCACGGGGAGCACTGGGGACTGGAGGCACTCCCATCTTTCCTGGCTCCGCAGTGAGGAAGGATGGTGAAGGGCAGGTCACTCAGTGATCCCAGGAATCCCTGGAGTCCTATAGGAACCAGGTGCCCTAAGGGGCCTTAGGACACACATGTGTGGGGGTGGGCATCATACAATGCCCCACTCTGCCGGGGACTGCAAGTCCACAGGGAGAGCCAGACGTGAACTAAAGCTTTAGACAAATGTGGAGGGGCGCCTGGGTGGCTCAATTGGTTAAGCATCCAACTCTTAATTTCAGCTCAGGTCATAATCTTGGGGTGCTGATATCGAGCCCTGTGTCAGGCTCCAAGTTCAGGGCAGTCTGCTTGTCCCTCTTCCTCTGATCCTCCTCTTGCTCGAGCTCTCTATCTTTCAAATAAATAAAAATATGTAGAGTCACCAATCCAGGGTGGCTGTAAGGAGGGGGCTTAGGGTCCTGGGAGAGTGTGGTTAGGGGGTGAGTGGCTGAGGTTGAAGGATGAGGTGCAGCTAACCAGGATATGTGTGTGTGTGTGTGTGTGTGTGTGTGAGAGAGAGAGAGAGAGAGAGAGAGAGAGAGATCGTATTAGAGGGGGAGGAATGAAAGACTCAGGGGCCCTGGTGAGAAGCAGGGGGTCCCAGGGGACCACAAGAAAGGCAGGGTGGTTGACACAGGGAAAGGGAAGGGGCACAGGGAGGGGAGAAGAGATGAAAGGAGGGTGGAGGCTGGGCTCCATGGAGCCTGGGGGCCCAGTGAGCAGGCTGGTGTTTACCCAAAGAGACATAGAGATGCACAGAAGGTAGGCATGCCATTTTAACTGTAACCAGAGAAGAGGCAGTGCCTGCAGAAGCTCAGGGTGGAGAGCTGGGGGCGAGGACCAGGGGAGGGGTAAGGGGCATTCAGGAGTACAATTGGCAGCCTGGGTCTGAGTGGGCATGGTGGGGTCCAGGGCCACCCCAGGTTTGCTCAGGTCAGCAGGTAGATGAGGGGTGCAGGGCTGGATTCTGAGTCTGTCCGCACAACCTGGCCTGAATCTGGGCTCTGTCCTGATTGCCTGCAATGACCAATGGCCTCTCTGATCCCACTTTCCTCGCCTCTGATACACTGACTTGCTGTCTCCCAGCTGGGTCTGGGTGCTCCCCAGGGCCATGATGTCCGGCGATCAGGCCCTGTCCCTGGAGGGCCTTGGCTCCTTTCCCTTAACAGTCCCAGTACCTCCTCCAGTAGCCCAACCCTCCCCTCCCTGGAGAAACAATTTCCCACGGCAGTATTTTCCCTTCTATGTTTCGGAGGTGGAGATTCACCGTGGGGTTCCATCTTCTCCTTGCTTCACAGAAGCCTGTCACTGGGGGACCCCCTGCTTTTTCTGGATCATATAGCAAGGCTCTGGAGGTCTGGCTCCATGCTCTCTGTGAGGTGTGGACGTGAGACGCCAGAAGGTTCAGTGGTGTTTCTGGCACCAGCTCCGAGGCCCAGCTGGCTTCCAATCTCCCCTGCGAATCCATGTGATGAGTGTTCACCTAGTGGGCCACTGTGAGCAGAGGGAGGTACTTCATGGACAGTCCATGTGCCCTGCTGGTACCAGAGGCAGAGCCGATGTGTCCCTTCCACGGCCTTTACTAGGCAGCTTCTGGGGTAGCTTATGATCACAAAGTTATGTTAGCACGTCCGGCACTTGCATCCCTAAACCCTAACTCAGGATGTGGCGCTCAAGGGATGTTCCGCGAGCCCAGCTCCTGTGCTCGGTGATGAGGCTGCCACTGCCTTTGGCCAAAGCTCCCAGTGACTCTTAAGTGACCAGGGCCAGTTGCTCTTTGAAGAGCTCAGCTCAGGCGTCATGGAACTGCCAGTTTCCATACCTGTCATATGGGGAGAGGCTGCAAATGAAGAACGAGCCAGACAGCCCAGTAGAGAGAAAGCAGGCCATCCAGAGACAGGAGCCACATGGGCTGTGAACCCCACAAGAAGATGCTCTCAGTTCCTTTAACAAAGAAAGGGGACTTGACAAAGTAAGTTCCCCACATGAGGCTGGCCATGTGAGCCAAGACTTATGGTGGTGTTGGCCAGCACGGAGGAAAACTAGCACTGTGTGCGTCCCAGAGCACGACAGTTGCCAGACCTTTTGCTGGGCACCTCCACCTGGTGGGGTTCAGTCAGCCAGCCACATCACCCTCCTGCCCTGCTGGCAAGTTCACTATGCCCTGAGGGATAGATTTGTCCGCCCTGGGGTTTGGCCTTGCTCCCCTGCATACTGACCCTACAAATCGGTCCTTCTACCCACCTGGGGCTTCCCAGGGTAACCTACAATTTGAGGAAAGGTTGATGCCGCTTCAGCCTTTGACCCTGTGGACTTTGAGAATGGCCTATGGGCACTAGAACTGGGTTTCTGTGTGGGGCTGGGTCAGTCTGTGATCCAGGTTCAGCCAGAAGAACTCTACTGGCTTCTTTGGTGAGTAAGGACAGGGTTGATCCCATTTCTTTAAAAGGGACTATACCTTTTTGTCAAGCGAAGGGTGGAATCAGAGATGAACTTCAGAGAAGAAATTGGAAGCTGACAGCACACCCTGCATGCGAGCACCCTCCCCCACAGCTGGCCTTGCCTGTGACTAATTCTCTCGTGCTCACAAATCCCAGCAAGGAAAGGAGTTCAAGGACACCTTTTGACATCCTAGCCAAATCTGGGTGAGGTTCTGGCTTCTTACCAAGTGGCTGGGCAGGGTGGATCCATGTCACAAACGGGACGTTAAATGGAATAGAACGTGCCCCCACCCCAACCTCTGCCCACGGTGCGTGCGTGTGTGTGTGTGGTGTGGGGTGGTGATTTGCCATGGGGTAGAGCAACACAGAACAGGGAACCTCAGGAAAATGCCCATTGCGAGGCAGGGTACTTGCCTTGGAATTGACGGGTGAGGGCAGGATGGCCTCGGCATCCTCACGCACGCGCGCCGTACTCTCCTTCACACCATTACCCATACCAGGCCAGCTCTGGGCGGCAGGAGACTTGGTCCTAGGAGGGGGAGGCACGGTGAGACCTGGTGAGAGGAGGGCCTCCCCCACCCGCCTCCGGCCTGTGACTCATCCGTGAGTCACCTGAAGCCAGAACTGCCCTAGCAGGGTGCTCTTCCCAGCCTGGCTTCTGTCTCCCTGCAGGGAAAGGACGTGGGCACCTGCATCCGAATGCCAGTCCCCAGCACAGATCGCTTAATCATTGACAAAAGCCCTTCTCATTGGCTCTTTGATTTGATCATCACAAACAGGACTCTGAGTTGTCTTTTTTTTTTTTTTTTTAAAAACCTAGTATCACCCTGGCAGACGGGCTCAGAGAAGTTAAGCCACCCCTGCAAGGTCACATAGTAGGAGGCAGAGGTCTGGTCAGCTGTGGGCTGTGGAGGCCTGAGGCCCCCACCTGCCTGGACCCATGCACCCAATGGGCTTTTGTCAGCTTGGACTTGAGATCAATCTACAGAAACAGAAAATTAACCTTTTCCCTACTGCAAGTTTGTCTGACCTTTCTGGCCAAGCTTACAGTAAAGGGCCCTAATACTTGAGGATTAAGTATTCCTTAGGATTGAGGATTGAATCCCCGAGGATTCCTCCCTGAAAACCTACATTTAACCTCTAGGTAGAAGTACATGCAAAGCTCAGTAAACCTCAGCAAACCACAGTGAGGGAAATAGAAAAAGGGATGAAGGACTAGTGTCACCAAGATGCCAACTGTGCACTGGTGCTGCTGGGGGGTCGCAGTTCCTGTGCTTTAAAATTATCCAATAAATCAATGTACTTTCCCATGAGTAGGCTGTGAAGTCCCTCCCACCCTCCAGGTCCTCCCAGATACCTCATTCTGCCGGGACAGAATGTCCTAGAAGGCACAAACAAGATTCCCCTCCACTTGTCTTCTGTTGCGGTTTCCTACCTAAATTGTGCCCTGGCTCCAAGAAGAATGACTGCTTCTAAGATGGGGCAGGAAACATAAACAAGCCGAGAGCACCCTGAGGTGCCAATCAAACCAATGGGAGTGTGACAATGGGAGAGGGAGGTAAATCAAAGAGCTCCCAGGGGCCAAAGCTGGAACACTCTGAGCAACAAGTATGAGATTATAACCCAAGGTATAAAATAACTATCCACAAGTCCACAGTTAGAAATAAAATGATTAGAGGACACCTGGTGGCTCAGCAGTTGAGCGGCTGCCTGCAGCTCAGGGTGTGATCCTGGGATTGGGATCGAGTACCGCATCAGGCTCCCTGCATGGAGCCTGCTTCTCCCTCTACCTGTGTCTCTCTCTCTCTCCCTCTATGTCTCCCATGAATTAAAAAAAGAAAGAAAGAATGAAAGAAAGAAAATGATTAGGAACACCTGGCTGGCTCAGTTGGTGGCAAGTGTGACTCTTGATCTCAGGGTTGCAGGTTTGATCCCCATGCTGGGTGTGGAGATTACTTAAAAATAAAGTCTTAAAAAAATGAAGAAATGATTTGAATACATAAATAAATGGGAAGAGACAATCTCCCAGAAGAATTCCAGATACTTTATGTAGCTGCTTTGCTTTTGAGGAAGGAGTATGTGTGATTCCCTTCCCTTGGGTGTGGGTTGCACATGGTGACTTCCTTCCAAGTAGTCCAGCACAGAAAGGGGAAAGGTAACTTCACAGTGGAGACACTTGACAGATGCCACCTCAGCCAGATGATCAAGGTCAATATCACATGAAGAATCATTCTGATGGCATGTGCTGTGGTTACAGTGTGATGAGCACTTCACCTCTGTGGTTCTCATTAAACTCATCCCCCCAGGACAACCATGAAAAACACCAAACAAATCCCAGTTAGGGGGCATCTTATAAAATACCTGACCAGTCCTCCTCAAAGCTGTCAAGGTCATTGAAAACAAGAAAGTCCAAGAAACTGTCTCAGCCCAGAAGAGCCTAAGGAGATGTGACAATTAGACATCAGGTGAGATTTGGAGACAAGAGAAGAATACTAGGTAAAATTGAGGAAATCTGAATAAACTATAGCCTTTCATTAATAGTAATCAGTATTTGCTCATTAGTTGTGATAAATGTACCAAAGTAATAAGATGTCACTAATAGGGGAAATTAGGTGTGTGGGGTGTAGGGGAACTGTTACCTTTGCCAATTTTTAAAAAAAAATTTTTACCTTTGCCAATTTTTATATAAATCCAAAACTGTTCATAAACCAACAATGAGAAACTAGCATCTGGGGAACTTTTCAAGCTAGCTGCTGGGTTATCAGCTGGTGGGGATGGAGGGAGGGCACAGAGACCGTATCACCCCCACCCCCAGTGAGTACAACTATGGCTCAGCACATCCTCTATGCTATGGATCCCAGGGGATGGCCCCAACATCTGGGCATGCGGATGATGGCACAGCTTTCTTAGGGTTGTGTCAGGGGCATGGGCACCTTCAATGTGGACACATTCTGTGAAAATGCCTTCCTGGGAAAGGATCCAGACCTTTGGTCTCAGCCTCATGTGGCTCTGATCTATGGCCTCACCCTCCCTCCAACTCCTGCTCCAAGTTCCCCAGGAGGCAACAGCCGGTACAGGCTCAAGGCAGGCAGGAGGTGCTCTGCAAAGACTCTCCAGGCTCAGACCTTTCTTCCCTCAGTAGTCTGGCTCCAGGAGCTGCTGCAGGAACTCAGCGTAGACCATTAAGGGGTCTTGGTGTGGTGGATGCAGACAGAAAAAAAGTCACCAAACAGAGCCATGTAGACCTATAAGACCGTGTGACTGCTGTTGACAGAGTAACCAAAACAAGTCATGGGAACATGCTGGCAGAGGGCTGAGACATCTCCACTATGAACTTGTGACTGGATTCCAATGTGACTGGAAAAGGGGTCTTTGCAGATGTAATTGAGGTAGGGATCTCAACATGAGAGCATCCCAGATCATCCCTCCATCCAACATGATCTGATAAGACAGAAAAGGAGACACAGGGGCACCTCGGTGGCTCAGTGGTTGAGCATCTGCCTTTGGCTCAGGTCATGATCCCAGGGTCCTGAGATTAAGTCCCGGATCAGGCTCCCTGCAGGGAGCCTGCTTCTCCCTCTGCCTGTGCCTCTCCCTCTCTCTGCATCTCTCATGAATATATAAATAAAATCTTAAAAAAAGAAAGAAAGAAAGAAAGAAAGAAAGAAAGAAAGAAAGAAAGAAAGAAAGAAAGAAAGAAAAGAAAGGAAAGAAAGGAAGGAAGGAAGGAAGGAAGGAAGGAAGGAAGGAAGGAAGGAAGGAAGGAAGGAAAGGAAGAAAGAAAGAAAGAAAGAAAGAAAGAAAGAAAGAAAGAAAGAAAGAAAGAAAGAAAGAAAGAAAGAGAAAAAGGAGACACAGGAAGGCCATGTGGCTAGAGGCAGAGACTAGGGTGATGTGGCCATATGCCAGGGGGCACCTGGAGTCCCTAGAAGCTGGTAGAGACAAGATCCTGCCCTGGAGCCTTCAGAGATTGCACAGCCACACACACATTAGTTTTGAACTTTTAACTTCCAAATTATGAGAATAAAATTGTGTTGTCTCAAGCCACCAGTCTATGGTGACTTGTTATGGTAGCCACAGGACACTAAGACTGTGAGCCCTTTTATTATTTTTTATTTTTTAAAGATTTTATTTATTTATTCATGAGAGACACAGAGAGAAAGGGAGAGAGAGAAAGAGAGAGAGAGAGAGAGTGAGTGAGTGAGAGAGAGGCAGAGACACAGGCAGAGGGAGAAGCAGGCTCCATGAAGGAAGCGTGATGTGGAACTCGATCCTGGGACCCCAGGATTATGCCCTGGGCCGAAGGCATGCACCAAACCACTGAGCCACCCAGATGTCCCTACGAGCCCTTTAAAAGGAAGAGAATGGGGGCACCCCTGGGTCTACCCAACCCAGGAGACTGGGCAGTCTCAGGCTGCCAGAGGCTTACCAAGATTCAGTGCCTCCTGGCAGCTTCCCAAAGATCACAGGGTGGAGAGGAGATCCTTGCCCTGGGGGAGTAAGGGGAAATATCTAAAAAATTTGTCCCTCAGGCCAAAGGCTAATTTCTCTAAGAAATAAAGAGCCTTTTGCTCTTTCAAATTAGTAAACAAGGGTAGCCTGGGTGGCTCAGCAGTTTAAAGCCTGCCTTTGGCCCAGGGTGTGATCCTAGAGACAGGGGATCAAGTCCCACATCAGGCTCCCTGCATGGAACCTGCTTCTCCCTCTGCCTTTGTCTGTGCCTCTTTCTCTGTGTGTCTCTCATGAATAAATAAAATCTTAAAAAAAAAAAAAAAATCAAATCAGTAAACAAAACAAAACAAAAAAATAACCCAAGACAAACAAACAAACAAATAAAGGCAAAGAAACAGCCAGGTCATCAGGAAACAAATAACTTTAAATATGAAAAAAGGGATCCCTGGGTGGCACAGCGGTTTAGCGCCTGCCTTTGGCCCGGGGCGTGATCCTGGAGACCCGGGATCGAATCCCACGTCAGGCTCCCGGTGCATGGAGCCTGCTTCTCCCTCTGCCTATGTCTCTGCTTCTCTCTCTCTCTGTGTGACTATCATAAATAAATAAAAATTAAAAATAAATAAATAAATAAATAAATAAATAAATAAATAAATATGAAAAAAAAAGAAAAAGGATGATGCTCGACTGTGTTCCTAACAGAGAAAGGCAGGTCCAATGCTCAGTGAAGGGGGCCTGTGCACAAGTACTATGACAGTGCGATGGGGGGTGGGCAAAGAGGGTGGCTGAGGGGTGGCACCTGTCTGCAGGTGGTCTGGCAAACGCCTTGGAATGTGTGCCCCCCCGATAGCATGAGGACTTGTGGGCCAGTAAGGCCACTGCCAGCTGCTGGCCCCAGCAAAGGCCCGGAAAGGAAGCTACTTAGAGAGAGGGGGACAAGAGGGCACGCGTGACTCACAGCCCCACGGGAGAAAGCCACTCGGCCTGTCCCTAATGAGCACACCCCATCTTGACTAAGTGATCAAAGTCAACACCACCAATGACAGGGCCTATAGATAGCTCACCTCCCAGCCATGACATCCCAGGAAGGACATGTTGTCATTTCAGCAGGATTCCTACCAAAGACGCACAGTCTCAAGCTAATCATGAGGAAGCAGTGGACAGGCAGGACACTGAGCAACACTGCAACAACTGCCCAAGCGGTTCTCAGCACAAGTGTGAAGGTTGTGGATGAGGAGGAAAAGCCTGAGGAACTGTCACTGATCCGGGGAGACTAGGCAGATAGGATGCCTGAGCGCCACATGGAAGCCAAAACGAGAACACTAGGGGAAGCGCTGGGGAGGCCTGAGGCCTGGCTGGAGGTGAGCTCCACGTGGCAGCCGTGCATATTTACTGGCTCACATGACTGTATCCAGTATGGTTCTAACACTGGGGGCGGCTGGACCGAGCATCTGCTGGAACTCTTAGTATTTCTGCCACTTTTCTGTAAGCCTCAAGTTATTTCAAAACAAAAAGCTAAAGAAAAGAATGTCTACGAAAACCACGAGCTTCTGGATGTGCCAGAGGTTTCAGAGAAACACATTTCAGATGTCTGCAGCTGTGGAGGGGCCAGCAGGCTGATCTGGCTCCTCCTTGTCCAATGGGGGCTTCCAAGTCAGGGGCTTAGTGTTTTGGGCTGGGGAATGGCACTGGCAGCTACAGGGGGCCCGTGCAAGGGCTTGGGCCTCCTGGTTTGTGGGAAGACCAGCGCCCTCTTGGCAGGCAGAGCCTGAACCTGGTATCTCTTTGGAAAAGGGTGTTGGAGGTCAGCAGCTGTAGGGTCTCAGGCCGAGGCCTTCACCCAGGGCCCATCAGTGGCTCCACACATGGGCTGGGAATGGAATGAAGGCAGACACTAAACACCATGACACTATGGCAGTTTTATTAAATGCTTTTGCCCCTGCGTTCTTTAATCCAGCCAGCCTTCACTACCGACGTGGGTGTTGCTTTACGGATGGGAAGTCCCCCGCTGGAGACCACTATGGGGATAACCACTGCCACTACCCATTAGGGGTGTCACGGTCGATGTTTCAGCTCTCCGCTTTGCTGATGAGACACAGCAAAACTTGGTCAGACCAAGGGCAGAGGGAACTCCAACCTTGACTCAGGATTCCAAAGTCATGGCCATGGCCCCCAGACCAGCCTCAACACCATTTCATCCTGAATGATTCTTCAAGAATGCCACGTGCCCCTTAAGACTTTGCTTAACCTGAAGGAACAGCAGAACCAGGGGTCTGGATGCACTCACCCCCTGAAGCCAACCTGTAAGGCAGAACACGAACAAGCTATTCATAGAATAGTCACTGAACTAAAGGGACAGCATGGGTTCCTGGGCTGCAATCCAAGGGGCCCAAGTCTCTGTCCCTAGGACGAGTCTGGAAGAGGCAACCAAGGGTCGGCGAGGCATTCCGCAGGGACAGCAGTAGAGTCTGCATCACCAAGGTGCGGCCTTGGGTAAGTACTCCCTGCTGTGGGCTGGCACTGGGCAGAAGGAAGGTATGGGAGGAGGCTTCTGAGGGACCAAGGCCTGGTGCCTAGAGGCCTGAGAACTTCCAGTGTCGAACTTGGAAGATAGCCCTGCTCTGCTGGCTCCCACAAGCCTGGAAAAAGCCAGCAGAAATCATGTCTGGGAGTGGATACGCTGGGCCTTGCATGATTTGAAAAATCTAATATCTTGGACACAACCTAAGAGATAATGAGGCACATAGGCAGGCTGTGCATTTGCAACACATTTTGAAACACGGACACTTGAAAACGTGGATAGAAGGTCTGATTGGGAAGGACTCTGGCTGCCCTACCTTCCAGATGTGGGGCCTCACATGAAATGTTCCTCAGTGCCTCCGAGGCTCTGGTTCCCTGGCAGTAGAGGTGGATTAGGGACAGTGGACAGTGACACATGGTGGTATCTGATAAAACAGAAAAATAAGAAGCAGAGGCTTCTTGACACTTGAGACCCTCAAGTGTCATGGCCCCGCAGATTCAAGAAGGGAGACCATGAAGAAGGAGCCTGGCTGGAGGTGTCAGCCATGTAGGGGGCCTGGGCTGGCCTGGTTGGCGAGACTATTATTACTCCTGTTCTAATACGACTGTTGACAGAACTCCAGGCTTTGTTCCATTGGGCCAGTTATTCCCCCAATCTCCCTTCTCTGCCCCAGAATCCCTGTCCCCTGTGCCCCCAGCCCATTTGTCTGCTGTGCTTTCTCACCACGATCCTGGGGTTTTGTGGTCTGGGGAGGACCTCACTGGTAAGGAGAGCTGAACACACAGACTTCATTCAGGTGAGACTGGCTTGGACCTCTTGGTTAAGGTGAGGTCGGCCTTAAGCAGGTCTGTCCCTCTGTTGAGTGACCCTTTTCCCGACTTCTTTGGAACCAGCACACTGTGAGGGAGTGAGGGGAGTTAAGCTCCCCTCCTGGAGGGGGAGAAGCGAAGTACAAGACTAGGAATTCTTATTCTTACACAAGAACTGTGTTCTCTTCTCCCCCAGCTGATTTACTTCTTCAGTCATTTGTTCAGATCAGTATGACCTTGTGGATGAATCGCTTTATGCTCAGGGTTAAAACAAGATGCTCTGTTACTTATTTGCTGTTCTAATCTTCCAACGCTGGCCACAGGCTGAGATGTCTTCTACCCAATGGAGGTGGAAGGGCAGACTTAATGGGGGAGTGGCAGGAAGGGTAGTGGGAGGACTGACACCATGCAGGTGACAAAGGGTAGTTCAAAAGATCCCAGCAGCTGCAGCAGCTGGATAACATGTGCTTCAGGGACAGATGTTAATATGTGCCTGTGGGCTCCAAGTCTGACTCAGTAGATGCAGAGTTGAGGCAGGTGGTGCAGGGCAGGGTGCTAACTCCTGTCTGAGGTCCAGCTTTTCTGTTCATCACCCTGGTCCTTGCTGCTTCCATGTCTTCTCTCCACCCCACTTGCTCACTGTGCTGCTCTGGCTTGTGTCACTGCCCAGCCCTCCAACAGGCACTCTTGGTTACCTGGTGGCTGGGCAGTGGGCATCGAAGGGAATTCATTCCTTTGCTCCCAGTAAGAGGAGCATAGACAAGTTGGAATGGTGCTACTGGCCAGGGCCAGGGCTTGACTAGGTTGGGAGCCTGTGAGTGGGGGCTGAAGGTTCTAGTCCTCTTGTCCTGCCACTTGGAGAGATGGATGGTCTTAGAAAGGGAGCCTTAAGGACATTCCTGCTCTGGTCCAATATTTACACCTCTCTGGGTGTCTGCTTAACTATGTCCCTGCTGAGTACACACTCTGGGGAGGGGGCACCGTGGTGGGCAGGGGAGATGGAGCAGGGGGCATGGGCAGATGACCCACAGGGATGCTGGTAAATGGGACTCTGTGCTAGGAGATGCGGGACAGGGCAGCGTCTGTCTTGGGGTCTGGGAAGGCTTCCTGAGGAATGCACAGGGTGGGAGTTGTGGGAAGGAGCACCCTGGGTAGCCAGAGCAGTAAAGAGGACCCCCAAGGCTGGGGCCAGCTCAGGCTGATGAGGGAAATGAAAGCAGGCTGAGTGCATGAGGGCCATTGAAGGCTCTGCTAGTGGGAGAGCACAAAACACCCCCACCCCGTAACACCCCTGTTGATTCTTCCACCTTTGGACACCAGCCAGGATGATCCCCACATGCTTCCCCCAGTGCCTGTCCTCGGTATTTGGGATCCTGAGGCTGAATTTGGGAACTCTGCACACCTGCATGGTGGTACGCTACATCTCACAGTGATGTCGAGCACCCTCTGTGGACACGACCCAGACAGCCACCCACAGGAGAACAAGGTCTTGTGGGTGGTACAGTCATACAATCGGGAACCACACAACAACAGAGAAGGATAAACTGCTGCCACATGCTACAACAGGGACAAATATCAGACGTAATGGTGAAGAAAGAGAAGTGAATGTAGAAGACTGTGCTGAATAAATCCAGGTAAAATCCAAGCACAGTAACACAAAGTGGTCTACAGTGGAATGTTACTGAGCTTTAAAGAGGAAAAAGATTCTGACACATGCTACACCGTGGATGGACCTCGAGGACATCATGCTAGGCAAAATACACAAGTCACAAAAGGACAAATATTTAATTTCATTTATATGAGATCTCTAGAGTCCTCAAATTCACAGAGACAAAAACTAGAACGGCAGGTGCCAGGGGTGAGGGAGGGGAATGGGGAGTTAGTGTTTAATGGGGACAGAGTTTTAGTTTGGGAAGATGGCAAAGTTCTGGAGAGGGATGGTGGTGATGGTTGCACACCAATGAGGATGCACTTAACGTCAATGAGTTATACACAAAGCAAAGCTGAAGACAGTACATTTTGCATTATATATATATTTTATCACAATTTTTAAAAAATCCAGCACAGGCAAAAAAGTATCAGTGGTGATAAAGATCAGAATGGGGTTAGCTTTGGGAGACAGGACAGGGGAGGGTCACAGAGGGGCCAGCTGGGGCTTGAAATGCTCTGTATCTCGATCAGGTTTCACATGGGAACACACATGTAAAAATTCCTTGGGCTGTACACAGAGGTTACTCACTTTACCTTAAGAAAGTCATACTACAACAAAAAGGTATCCAGCCTCTCCTAGGCCAACTGACCCTGAGCACTGTGTTCTTAACTACCAGGGGACTCTAATGGCACCAGAGGAATGACATGCACTGCTCACTATTGCTCACCTTCCTCCTCACCTGTGAAGCATACCTGCTGATGATTTTGGCAATGACCAGAAGTCCAGAGGAGATGTCTAAGCCCCTAGAAGGAAAGCCACATATGCGGTGGATATCTGGCCCCTTCTGGAGAACACACTAGGCAGCCACCCACTTTGCCTCTGTCAATGTGGAGAAGGTGGGGGCTGACCCTTCCCTTGACCCCAGAGTGACCTGGGTGATCCTGAGTTAGGAGCACCACACACAAAGAGTGGGATTTTTGAGGGAGCCACTGAGCCAGTAGAAGAAGTTCTCTTTCTCTCAGGAGGGCAAACAGGCAGTTGACACAGAGCCAAGGCCAGGGAGGGAGGCAGATTGATGTTTGCTGACTTGGGGTGTCCTGGGGCCCAGTGGTGCTAGAAAAAACTGGGAGCTGCCAAAGAACCTGGAGGGTACTGGAAGCACTTAGACTTTTCCACCCTGGAGCCCACAAAGCTCCCCTTCCAGTTCAGCCAGTTTGGAATGGGTTTCTGTCCTCTGCCCCTTCCAGAGCCCTGACCTGTGTGTTTTCCGTACACCCTCCCAGTCCTGTGCTGCATTTCCAACCATGGACAATGGCCCCAGTGCGCCCAGCCCCAGTGTGTTCTCTAGAGGTATCTTTAACAAGTACCCACAAACTGGGATTCAGGTGCCAGTCATCTCCAGCAGCAGACTCAGAATGAGGGGTCAGATGCAGCAGAGCCACCACACACCCCAGTGCCCCCCTCTGCCCACCGCCATGCTACAGCCAGGCAGCATTCACAGACCAGCCTCAGTTAACAAAGATTCATTTTTTCATACCATATTTCTATTCAGGCAATCTTTCCACTCATCAAAGAACAAAACAGGGACACCTGGGTGGCTCAGCGGTTGAGCGTCTGCCTTTGGCTCAGGGTGTGATCCCGGAATCCGGGATCAGGTCCCACATTGGGCTTCCTGCGAGGAGCCTGCTTCTCCCTCTGCCTGTGTCTCTGCCTCTCTCATGAATGAATAAATAAATCTTAAAAAAAAAAAAAAAAGCAAAGCAGGATGGTGGGCAATTCAGCAGTCTAATATGCTGAACAGCACTGTGTGGGAAACGTGAACCTAGGGTTCTGGGATCTTAGGTAAGGCCCAGTCTATGACCCCATGCTGTGGCAGCTCCACTTGATGAATACACACACACACACACACACACACACACACACACTCACACACCTGACTCTCTCAGCAGCTCCCTGACCAGGGCCACCATTCATGTTGGTGAGTGCCTACGTGCCCCACCCCGCGGGATGAAGGAAATATTTACACAAATAGGGGGGCAGTTTCTCAGTGGATGGAGCTTACAAGCAGCCATGGCACAGATCCTGTAATCTTTTGGTAAACGGGAGCCAATTAACATCCTATCTGCCTGTTGATAAAGGCTGTTTTCTTTTCCAGTTAATGAGCATTAACTTCTGCCTAAGAGAGCGGTAGCATCTTACATAATGGCTGTTCCCTGTTAACCCAGACCCGAGCAGCTGCTGTGCATCTCTCCTGGCTGCATTCCCTTCTCCTTGTGCCTTTTAGACAAATTGGTCTCTGCAACCTTGTGCTGCAGTCTCTATGGGTCAGACACTCAGGCACCCACATCCTGAAAGATACAGAATATCCTACTGTCAATTGCTTGCAACACAGGGCTGCTGACCCCTGCTACAATCTGCACTTGATTGACCCACAACAAACCAAGGCACTCAATGGTACTCACACCCCTTTGATAAGAGGGTGCACTTGTGTAAAGCTTTCATCCCAAAAGTCTTGTGTTTTCACCAAGTAGAGCCTAGTACAATGCTTATATCTACTCAATTATTTACTGGATGAGGTAATTAATTTTTGGACATACTAAGTTTTGCTTTGGCTTTGGTCTCCCCACCCTGTGCCTCACAAATGCCTCCCAGCCTTCAAAGCCCTTCCTAAATGTCTTGGCATCACCTCCCAAAACTTACCTGCTCTGCCCTACATTGAGCACAAGGGGCGCCACTTTCCCCTAGCTTGCTATGCTGGACTGGGGGTCCATGGAAGGCAGTGGCCTGGGCTATGCTCAGGGTCCTTCTTTAGCAAGCAGTCAGAGAGGCACGCACCTGTCAATAGGTGCTTTTGCTATCTGTCTTCCTGCCCTGTGGGCACCCTTCATGTAGCAGCAGAAACGTATCTCTTCTATCCTGTCTGCTTCATTCCTCAAGTAAGAGCATATGCTGGTGTTATGGGAAGATAGGGTCCAGCATGTGACCTTGGCCATGTTACTAAAACTCCCCAGGCCTCAGTTTCCATCCATCCCCATCTTCTCAGGGTGGTGCTGCTCAAGTGGGTCATGAGGGTTGCTAAGTACCATTCTGCCTTACAATAAGGAGTGAGCTGGAGCTGTGATGGAGCCCATCTCACACCACCTGGCCCTACTGAGCAGGCCACCCCAGATCCTAGATCCCACCATTCAACCTGCATCCCCCATGCCAGGACCTCTAAAAGAGCTAAGCATTGATCCTGGGTGTCCAGCACCTTCCCCAGCCCCCCCTTTCTCCAGGTTTGTCTCCCCACAGTGTTAAGCAGAAGCTGGATGGCAGTGCCCTGCTGCCCACTACATGACAATGGTTTGGGGAGCACATGCTCCTGCCAAGTGCTCTTCCGTGTCACTGCCTGGCATGATGGGTGGTAAGCCTCTGACTCTGACTTTCAGGACTAGCCAACACCTGGCTTGGACCCAGGTGCTCCAAGCCAAAGGGCTGCTCACAGCCCCCAAACCTAGCCCTCTTTCAAGGCCTGGCTCCTACATACCCCCTTGCCAGCCCAAGGCTAGACTAGTCACTGGCTAAGCCCTCAAGTAATGAGTCCTGTCTGCCCTCTATGCTGGAAGCCAGGCCCACCACCCTGCTACCTCCCCTCTTCTGGGTATAGGGGCCTGCCCACAGCAGGGGAGGGGCAGGGTCTAGCATCTTCCTCCAGCTCTGAGCTGCCACACCAGGGGTTTCTAGGAATGCCTGTTCTAGAATTGTCAGGACACTTGCACAGGGATTCCTGAGCTCCTCCTCAGGCTTAAGTTGGGGCTATCACAGTGGGGCCTGGGAGTCTGCCATTTAGGGTGAGGACAAATACTGCAGACTGGGTGGGGCTTCAGTCAGCATGGCTAATTAATCAATACTTAATTGAAACATATACATTCTCTTTTTCCACTCATCCCAAGGTAAAGGCATGTGATCTGGAGATGGAATAACAGTGATGACATCTGCTGGGAGTACTTCATGGGCACATGTCATCAGGGAAGGCTTGCAATTGGTCACAAGATAGATCCTGGTCTCCTGTGCTGGGGAAGCCCAGGCTGCTAGGGGCTCTGAGCTCAGGCATGGTGACTGTACCTTTCTGGAAGCAGCCTCGAGGTGAGGTCCCACTTGTGCCTGTCACGGGCTCCATGGACCAGGTCCCTCAATCCCCTCTCAAGTTCTGTGCCTTGGGTCCCATAGTATCTACGCTTGCTTGTTCCCTTTGCTCACAATGCTTTGCCATCTAGCTAACTCCTTACTGGCTTTCAGACCTCCGAGAATTTTCCTCTCCCTGAGTTAGCACCCCAGTCCTCTGTTAGAACTGATCAATTACAGAGCCCTAATCACTTGGTGAGAACAGATCCACATTTGTGTCCCCTACCCTTTGAAGCCCCAGTGTTTCTGCCTCCTCTGCACCTGTCCTTGTCCCACAGGTATTTACAGATTGTAGAACAATGGTCTGGTCAGGCTTCAAGTTTGTTTCAATCCTGGAGGCCAGGCTACGTGGAGGCCCTTCAGTATGGCTTAGACGCCCATGTCTCATAGCAGAAAGCATGAGTGCCACCTGTGACTTGCTTAAAGGACAGGGGTCTGGATTCGGGCTGACTTAGGTCCATCTTGCTACCCTTATGTTCTCCCCTTGGTGACCCTTCTGTAAACTGGGATGATCTAAGACCAAGCTCACAGTGCAGTAAGCACACATCAAGGGCTGACAAAGAGCAAAACATACATACATGTTCACTTGCCTAGGTCCTTGCTAGCTTTTGGCAGATGCCTCTACCTTCCAACAGGAAGATAGGTGAGTGAGGAGCTGTGTGTTCCAACCCTACCAGCCCCTGTTTTGCCTGAAACAGAAGAGACAGCTAGACAAGAACTTTAGGATAACATCCCGACAGAAATTCTGGCTTCGCAGATGTGGGTGTTAAATGGTGTTCCCCTAAAGTTCATGCCCATCCAGAACCTCAGAAGGTCACCATATTTGAAAATAGGACCTCTGCATGTGAAATGAGTTAAGGATACTGAGATGAGATCACACTGAATTTATGACAGGCCCTAAATCCAATGATGGGTGTCCTTGTAAGAAGAAAAACAGGGAAGAAGACTGTGTGAAGATGGAGGCAGAGATTGGGATGATGTGGCTGCAAGCCAAAACCCCCAAGGACTGCCAACAGCTACCAAGCCAGGAGAGAGGTCTGGTAAGATTCTCCCTCAGGTCCCCCAGTAGGAACTGACCCTGCAGTCTTACTCTGTTTGGGCTGGTGGCGGAAGACCGTAGACTGAGTGGCCTATAGACAACAGAAATGTATGTCTCACAGTTCTGGAGGCTGGAAAGTCCACCGTCAAGGTGCCGGCAGACTGGGTGTCTGGTGAGAGCACTCTTCCTGGTTCACAGATGGCTTCTTGCCATGCTTCACAAAGCAAAAGGGGCAAGGGCCTCTTTTATAAGGGCATTAATCCCATTCAGGAGGGCTCCGCCCTCACGACCTAAAGCCCACATCCTGATGCCATCATGTTGGGGATTAGTTTTCAACGTATAAATTTTACGGAGACAGAAACATTCCATCTGTAGCCAACACCTTAATTTTGATCTTCTGACCTCCACCAACTATGACAGAATAGCTTTCTCTTGTCTCAAGCTACTCAGCTTGTGGTAATTTGTTACAGCGGCCCCAGGACGCTAACATGACAGGAGTCCAAGACCAAAGCTCCGGGTACCGGCTGGTGACCTGGCCATGGCCCTGAGGTCACTGCCCCCCTCCCTAGAACTCTCAGGCCACCCTATTGACACAGCTCTGACAGAAACTCTGGCTTCTGGGCAGCCCCGGTGGCCTAGTGGTTTAGCGCCACCTTCAGCCCATGGCCTGATCCTGGAGACCTGGGATCGAGACCCACGTCGGGCTCCTGGCATGGAGCCTGCTTGTGTCTCTGCCTCTCTGTGTCTCTCATAAATAAATAAATAAAATCTTAAAAAAAAAAAAAAAAAAAAACACCTGGCTTCTGTTGACCTTTGTTGAGACCCTAGAATCCAAGAACTCAGCTGCAGCAAAAGGTACTCAGTGGAGAAAACAAACGTTGACAAACATATTTTAAAAATAGCACAGGGCAGACCAGGTGGCTCAGCGGTTTAGTGCTGCCTTCGGCCCAGGGCGTGATCCTGGAGACCCGGGATCGAGTCCCACGTCCAGCTTCCTGCATGGAGCCTGCTTCTCCCTCTGCCTGTGTCTCTGCCTCTCTCTCTCTCTCTCTCTCTCTCTCATGAATAAATAAAATCTTTAAAAAAATAGCACAGTGACCAGAGGGGGCCACTGGGGCCATGTTCTACTTCTTCAGCTGAATGTTAGCTTTGTTATCCTTTACACTTCCTTTTCACAGGCACATTGTATACTTTTTTTTAGGTGTTTATTTTATTTTTTTATTTATTTATGATAGTCACAGAGAGAGACAGAGAGAGAGAGGCAGAGACATAGGCAGAGGGAGAAGCAGGCTCCATGTAGGGAGCCCGATGTGGGATTCGATCCCGGGTCTCCAGGATCGCGCCCTGGGCCAAAGGCAGGCGCTAAACCGCTGCGCCACCCAGGGATCCCTACTTTTTCATAAGTATTTCACATTTCAAATAAAACAATATAGTGCATTTTTAATAAAGCTGGTTTACAAAACCCAATCAAGCTAATAGTTCTGATCATCTCAGTATTCCTCTAGTGTCTAATTGCCAAAACAGAAGACTACAAGCAGGACAACAGGTGGGAAAAGGCCTGACCTCAGTCTGATGATGCCCTCCACCTGGCACCGACAGCTGACAAGAGAATCTCAAGACAGCTTCCCCAAAAGATTTAACATCTGACTTCTCTCAATCTCATCTGATAGCGAAGTTTTTTGTTTGTTTGTTTTTTTCTGGATCCAAGTGGAAAAACAATAATTTAGTAACAGCCAACATCTTAAGACCTCCCCTCTCAGGACTGTGGCCAATGCCCATGTCTCTCTCTTGCAAGGATACTGCCGCCCAAATCCAAGGTTTCCTCCAGAGCTCCACAGAGGTGGGACTCAAATATTTCTTGGACTGAACTTCAGTCCAACTGTTGAAGAGAAACAGAAATACAATGTTTAATCATCACCGCATGGGCCAGAGCACCGAAGAGATGGATAGGAAGCCCAGAAGTGGTGTTCAAAAGGATCTCTCCCGCTGCGCTTTATCTATCAGATTGGAGAAGCCAGAACACTTAATAGTAACTGTGCTGGCCATGGGAAGAGGAAGTAAGCATTCCAGTTTCACAGCTGAGAGACGAGTGATGGCAGTACAACCTCCCTGGAGGAACATTAACCATTTAAATGGACATGCCGTTTGGCCTGGGCACTCCTAGGAAGCTCCCCGAAGACCAGGAGGTTTCAAAGTGTCTGTGCTGGAGCCTTACATTCATTGCATATTTGCTCATGGATAGTTCCATCTATTCATTTCAGTTATTTTTTTAAAGATTTTATTTACTTATTCATGAGAGACACAAGGAGAGAGAAGAGAGAGAGAGGCAGAAGGAGAAGCAGGCTCCACACAGGAAGCCCGATGTGGGACTTGATCCCAGGACTCCAGGATCATGCCCTGGGCCGAAGACAGGCACTAAACTGCTGAGCCACCCAGGGATCCCTCATTTCAGCTATCTGTATGTATGAGGGACAACTTAAACAGTCATTGGTAAAGGACTGGCTATAAAACTGGCACACTCATTTGATAAAAACCTCACGTAAATTTATCGTTTTTTTTTAAACTTTTTATTGTATTTTATTTATTCATGAAAGACACACACACACACACACACACACACACACACAGAAGCAGAGACATAGGCAGAGGGGGAAGCAGGCTTCCTGCAGGAGCCCGATGTGGGACTCGATCCCAGAACTCAAGAATCATGCCCTGAGTCAAAGGCAGCCACTCAAATGCTGAGCCACCCAGGTCTCCCTATCAGGGGTTTAAAAGAGGTGGGGGATATACATTCCTCCTCCTGAGCCATAGACTATCTCTGGAAGGAAACATAGACATTCCTCCTCCTGAGCCATAGACTATCTCTGGAAGGAAACAGGGCAAGTTAACAATGGACACTTCCAGAAGGGTATAGGATACAAACCTGCTTGGCTTTCACTGTATGCCCTTTAGTACATTTTTTTGTTTTTTTACTATGTACATCAATTGCCTTGTCAAAGTTGAGATATTTGCATATGTCTATATATGAAACATATGTACATCTGTATATATAAAATGTGTGTATACGTATACACACACATAAACATACATTTTTTTAAATGACTCCTTTTGAATTTGAACAGAAAGCTCCAATGGCTTCAGTTTCTATAGGAGAAGGTGAAGGTGACAGGACCCTCTGGCATGTTAGGGCACCATCTTTGCTGAGAGAGAGGGGGGCGGGGGGGGCGGCGCGGGTAAGAGGTGCTGTGCAAACCTTACAGGAAAGGACACCACGTTATTACTTTTCAACAACAAAGCTACTGTCTCCTATGCTGCATGCCTACAAATCACACTCCAGGGAACTTACAAAGTTCCAGAAAAATCATCATTCCCCGCACTCCACCAGGCTCCAGTTTTACAGTTTGGCTCTAAGTGGCTGCTGTAATATTAGCTCTCCTCACTCTGAAGAGTGTTTCCTTACTCTCTAGGTTTATCGGCTTTAAGGGCCCAAGGAGTTCTTAAGGGCCAGCAAGGGGCTTCAGTATGCAAGAGCTGGGGCCGGCAACTCCCTCCCAAATGGCTCAGCCGCTGGAGGCACCCCAGGTGTTGAAGTCCCGCTCCTGCACTGTCTCCGCCCCCACCCAGGCCCAGGACACAGAGACACGTGCTACAGCAAAGATAGGGGCCGCCCCTTCCAACTCAGTCTTTCCGGACTCAAAGTCATGACTCCTGAGGAACAGCTGCAGGGAAGGTGGGGGTCCCCTCCTCTGCCAACCCTTCAGAGATAAGCACAACAGATGGGCAAAAATGGGGAAGGTCTACAGGAAGAGGTCAGCAAGGCTCAGGGAGGGATGGGCTCTGCCTCCTTAATTCAAGTCTCTTTAGGTTTGTTGCTGGTAAAGTGGAGATAATTCTGGTTTTGCCTGGCCAAAGGGATTATTGAAAGCCTGGAAATCACTTTACAGATTGGCATAAATGAAAAGATAACATCTGGGGGGGGGCTTTTCTTTTGGGTGGGGGAGGGTGCAGTGATCCTGAGATAGCTAGGTTTGGGTGAATGCTGGAGGGCCTGCGGGGGGATGGGGGGAGTGGGAGAGTCAAGGATTATAGACAGGGGCACAAACATAGGTGCATATGCAGGAAAGTACAGGTGGGTGCACAGACCGGGGTTGTGTGATGGAGAAAGGGCCTGTAAAAGCACATGGCAGATGGAGAGGTGGGGGAGAGTGCCTGAGGGCCCTGACCCAAGTGGCTGAATGGAGGAAGCAAGTGAGAGGGACACAGATCTGAATGTGAGCAAAATCAGTGAGGGGATATGACCTGGCCAGGTGTGAATGGGGGGCCATGACATCGGGATCACAGGCTCAGGCATGGGTGGAGGGGGTGTAGGCCCAGTTGCAGAGGTGGTGGTGCATGGATCTGGGTGTGGAGGTGTCAAGAGGAACGATCTTAGATGATGGGGGGGGGGGGGGAGTTGTCCATGAATGCAGAGGGGTGGCAGGTGTGTGAGGGAGAATATCAGTGGGGACACGGACTCAAGTGCGTGTGGGTGTGAAGACCCAACTGTACCTAGCGCCCGGAGACACGGCTTCAGAGGAGTGGGGGGATGTCAGTGAGGTGGACAGACTCAGGTGTTTTGGGTGGGAGAGGCTGTCAACAAGAAGAGACGTGGTGTCAGGTGTGCGAGGGCTGACCGTGAAGGTTCAGATCCTGCGGGGAGGGACCTCAAGGAGCATCGGACACGGGGTGTGTGTGTGTGGGGGGGTGGCTTTCACCTCTCCCTACCCCTGCGACGCTGCTGTCACGTCCTGCCTCGGCAGCCCCCGCCCCAGGACCGATGACAAGACCGTGCCTCGCCCGGGCTCGGCCCGAGGGACGCGGGCCCCCGGACGTCTGCGCCACCCCGCGCCCTCTGCTCCCCCTCACCGGCTGGGACGCGTCGCCTTCACCACCGCCGCCGCCGCCGCCGCCGCCTCCGGCCACCACTGCCCCGCCTCGCGCACCCCCAGCGCGCGCCGCGGGAGGGGTACACGCCACACTCCGATTGGTTGCACGCTGGCCAATCGACGTCGGGAACGAAAGGGATTGGTTGGTATGAAACAGACGAGCACCTCCTACAGCCAATCACTGAGGGGCAGAGGCGGGCTATTGGGTGATGGTTTAGGTCCCAGAGGTGGTCCCGCAGGGTGCGAGGTGCTGGGAGGTGAGGGCCTGGAGCTAGGCGAGAATTGGAGCTCTGGCAGAAGACGAGCAGCCCTGCCGACCAATCCCTGGGGGGCAAGGGCGGGGCTCCGAAGTGGCAGGCGCGGCTGGAGGGACAAGAACGGAGGGCGTAGCCGGGAGGGCGATGAGGATTGGCTGCAAAGCTGAAGACTGGCAGGCCCTGCGGCCTGTCGCGGGGGCCGTGGGCGGTGTGCCCCAGGCAGGGCTGGAGAGCGCAAGGTGCAGAGTTTGGCCGGGAGCGCGGGGGCCCCAGGCGGCCTCAGACGCCCCGGGCGGGGTTCCCTGAGGCTGTGTCGAAGAGGCCGGGCTTCGGACCGCGCCGCGCAGAAGCAGGACCTCCAACTCTGGCTGTGAACACAGGCCACCTCGGTTGAAAGACTCCTGGATAATTTTCCATTCCTTCACTCCCGCTATTTCCCTGCCAACGACAAGGAGAAGGCAGACTCTCTGAGGTCACTCAGGCTCGTCCTCTGCAGCTCTGGGTTGTTGTAAAGATGTGGAAACAGGTGGAATCCTACCCTCGAGCCTCGTGGTTTTCTGGAAGCGCTGGAGCTCTCTGAGTTCAAGCTCTCTCCTTTACGGAACCCAATAACATCCCCACCTGGCCTTCTCCCGGATACACCTTTTGTGAATTAACTTAAAACTAACCACTGTCTCTTGAGGTCAAAACGACCACTGGCCACATTTTACAGAAACCAGAGTGCAGAGAGGTCAAGCTCCTGGGCCACAGTGCTTCAAGGGGCCTAATCTGGAGGTGAATTGAGAGCAGCCTGCTTTTTGGAAGTGGGGTAAGGCAGTGTCAGACAAGAGCCACCAGGGGCCTGAGCAGTCTGGGTGGAATCCATGTGCAGCCACTGGCCCACTATATAACCTTGGGCAAGGTGGTTGTGAATCTGTTTTCTCAGGGGACAATGAATCCTACACCTTGATCCTTCTTCTTTAGGATGTACTTATATCCCAAAATACCCCCATGGGAGTACTTATATCTCAGACCTTGCTGGGATATAAGACATTCTGGTGAAAGCATTTGACCCTCAGCAGGTCCATCTGGCCTGTGAGCCTCAGCTTCTCTGTGAGGTGCATTCTTGGGATTCTTTGCAAACAGATGCCAGCAGCTTAGAGAAGACACCTGCCATCCATGTAAGCCGCTGTGTCATTGGCACTCCCCCCAAGTGCATTCTAAATCTCCAGGACGGAGAGAGTTACAAATGTTCCCAGATACTGGCTCTTATTTCCTGTAGGTGGCGGTTAGGGCTGATAAAGATCAAGTTCAGAACCAAGGAATGCTGGGAGGAGCAAACCTAAACTAGGCCTTAATGAGGGTTCACATTTCAGGGTTGTGTGAGCCCCCTGCCTCCAGCTTAATCCACAACATCTCAAAGGGCTTGCTGTATGGAGGATGGGGAAAACCTCTAACCTGGCCACGATCTGACTTGTGTTAGTCCCACGATATTCCCACCTGGGCCTTTCTCCCGTACCTCCCAGCTGTGGTCTGCTTCCCACCAACTTCCAGGCCCTGGTTTCCATTCTGCTCTCTGGACAAGAGGAGGGCACTGAGGTCTGCTGAACACCTAATGGGTGTCAGGTCCTTACTGGACTGGATACTTCCCAAACACCATTCATGACCTGATTTCCACATGGTAGGGGGAAGGGATAACACCTCCTTTGCAAATGAGAGAACTGATCCTCCCACTACAGGTGTTCCTCACTGAAAAGGCCTGAGGCTAGATTTGAATCCCTGCTGTTTTTTACTTGCTGGCCACCAGACCTTCAGCAAGCAACTCAAATTCTCTGCCTCAGTTTCTCCAACTCCCTCCCAGGGTTGATGGCAGCACTAATGAGATGAATGGAAGTAAAGCACTCGCTTCATTGGTCCACAGCCAGCATTTACTGAGTGTTGGTGATGGATAAACCATTCTTGGGGCTTGTTTCCCTTTCTGTATATAGCATTTCATGGAATGTGGACATAGATCAGCTATGGGTGGGGTTTGCCACCCAAAGAGGGAGATATTTATGCTACAGGAGTCCCTACCCACAGCACCCACCTGCCAGGCCCTTGGGAGGGAGGCAGCAAGCTCCTGGAAGGTCCCATGGTACCCCTAGGAACAATGCCAACTGAGGCAAGGGTCAGGCAACAGTCCAGGACCAGGCTGCCTCTCCTGAGGGTGCCAAAGGCACTGCCTGGGCTCTGGCTTCTGTTTGCCTGTCAGCATGCTGGCGCCGGTCAACCTCCCTGCCGCCTTCCAACAACAGCCAGTAATGCCCCTTGGCATCAGCAACAGACACCCCCACTGTGGGCACTTCAGCTGTGCCTGGCCAGGGTGCCTGGGATCCCAGCTCTTCCGTGTCAGCCTGGCTGGCTCTGGGCAGAACACTGTCTCTCTGCCCCCCCCCTCCATCTCCTCTACCTCTTGGGGATCCCAAGAATCATCTGACACGATGGCTGTGAGCCAGGCCTGGGCAGAGTGACAGGGCTTAATCAACCGAGTCCAGAGAGCCGTTTGCCCAAGGTCAGGTTAGCAATGCTGGTGAGAGAGGAGGGGTATGGAGACAGGCCAAGCTGAGTTCTCGTCCCACTGTAGCCCCTCAAATGCCAGTGAGTCTGTTTCTCATCTGGAAAACACAGTTCAGGGCAGCCTGGGTGGCTCAGCAGTTTAGCGCTGCCTTCAGCCCAGGGCGTGATCCTGGAGACCCGGGATCGAGTCCCACGTCGGGCTCCCTGCATGGAGCCTGCTTCTCCCTCGGCCTGTGTCTCTGCCTCTCTCTGTGTCGCTCATGAATAAATAAATAAAATCTTAAAAAAAACAAAAAAACAAAAACTGATCAGGTGTTTAAAAAAAAAAAAAAAAGAAAGGAAAACGCAGTTCATAAGTCCTCCCTCTCAAATATGTGTTCATAAGCCAGGACCCTGGGTCCTTCACTGACTGGAAGGATACCTGCTGAATACAACAGTGATGTCACCCAAGCCCAACTGGTTTCAAGGTGGTTTCAGAGAAGCCAGGTCACTCATCTAAGAGCACACAGCAGTAGAGGCCTAGTCTGAATGTGCTGGCTGTTCCCTTACAGTGGTTTCCTCCTCAGCCCTGGTTTCAATGTCATCAACAAGGATGGCAAGCACTCCTCAGACAGGGACTGTGTGCCTTGCTGGGGGATGTGACCCTGTGTAGCAACGCACTTAACTGTTTTCAGGAGAGGAGGCTGAGGTCACCTGAGGTGGCAGAGCAGGGACTGGAACCCAGGTTTGGCCAACCTCGATGATATGCCTACTCACCCTGGGGACTTCCAAACTGACCCTGAGCCACGCCCACTGACAAAGCCTATTTACTTAGACTAAGGTAGGAAGGATTGATAAGTTAGAGCCCTGTCTCCCCAGAGAAGCCTGCAGCTGTAGGAAGGCTGGCCAGGAGCTCAGGGGAGAACACTAGGCTATGGGGGCAGAGGCCTTCCCTCAAAACCACCCTCTTGATTTAGATGTATATTCAAAAACATTTTCAGGAAGCTGAAACAGAGCAGGGAGACAGGAGCCTGCCTACATACAACTCATGGGCAGTAGGGGACAGACAAAACAGAAAAGCACACAAGCAAAGGGACCATAGGCTCAGAGACACAGCACAAGAGGTGATGAGACCAGTGAAGGGGAAGAGCAGTATCTCCCCATGGAGGCAACATGTGAGCTGGAACCTGGTGCCAGAGAAGAGCTGGCCATGGGGAGGACTGAGGGAAAGGTGCTCCATGCAAGGCTTAGAATGTGCAAAGGCCCTGAGGTGGGGAGGCTGATGTGGCCAGAAAGACAACAAGGAATGCAGGGAAGATCAGGTTGGGAGGTGGACAAGGCCTAGAGGACAGCTGATTTTATGGAGAGGGCAATGGGGAGCCTTGGGCAGAATGAGAGCAGAGCTGGGGCAGGAATTACCGGAATGGCACCTAAGGCTTCCCCAAAAATAGGCTGGCATCACCCAACTCCCATGAGACAGATAAGGATACTCGAGGCTCACAGGGCCCAAGGATTGCCTCAAGGTCACATGGGTGGCAGAAGTCAAGGTGGGGCAGCCTGGAGCAGATGCAAGATCCTTCTACAGGCTGGGTGAGTTCTCAGTGGGGGAGTCAGGGTGAGGTGACTGGGTCAGAGGTTCATGTCAGCACTCCTGAGCTAGCTAGGCCCTCCCAACCGGGAGTGAGGAACAATTGGACCACCACAGGGAATTAGAATCAGGGTGATGCGACCCCTCACTGCAGCTATCTGCATCAGCCACGGAAACCAGGAGCCTTCTAGGAAAGGGCTTGAGCTGGTATCAAGGACCAAAATCAGGCCCTCCTTGAGCTAGGGGAGATGAAGGATGAGCAGCAGGCTGGGTGTTCCAAGAAAGGTGAGGGGGTCCCAGTGTGTGGGCTGTAGAGGTCATGTAACTCAGCACCTGGAGCCCAGCAGAGGTCCTGAAGCTACCTGACCCTGGTTGGGCCACATGAGATACAAAAGCTGGCCAGGTGACCACAGTAAGACCCCCCAGTATAAATGCAGAGGAGCACAGGGGCTTGCCAGGCACAAGCAAGTGTTCTGGGACCCCCCCAGAACACTTGTGGGGTACAGTGGGTATTTGGGGCAGCAACAGTGATGTCCATACTACAGATGGGGAAACTGAGGCTCAAAGAAGGCAGGTAGGGTGCCCAAGCCACCTGGTGAGCAACAACCTCAAGTAGCTGGGCAGAGGAGTACAAGATAGTCCTAGGGTAACTGAGGCAGTGAAGCTAAAACAATTGGGTGCCTCCCATGTGCTTAGCTCTGCTTGCACACCCCTCAGAGGGGGCTCTATTTTTCCCCCTCCCCATTTTACAGACCATCAAATCAAGGCTCAAAGAGACTATGTCACTAGCTCAAGGCCACAGAGTTGAGTGATCCATAATCAGAAACCGGGTCCTTGGGGCCGAGACCCCAGGTGTGAACCATGGCTCCTGCAGACTGGGAGTGACAGCAGATCATATATCCCAGGCTGTCCTCAAAAGCCCTTGGCTTTCCTCAGTGAACCCACGGCCTCCCCAAACGTCTGTCCCTCTCCCCTTCTCTAAGGCCACGGGAGGCAGCCCCCACATCGCTATGGAAGAGATCCCTCCGTTGTTCAACTAACAGAGTCTTTTATTCCTGGGCAGTACGGGCTGGCCTGGGGCCCCTGGAGGCAGAAGAGTTTGGTCCCTGCCGTTTGTCCAGCAGAGCAAGGCTCCTACAACCCATATTACAAGTGAGAGATGAGCAGGGGAGAAAACAGACTTGTAAGCCAAAGCGGGGTCCCCATCCTGTTGTGAAATTGGCCAGCGTGGCTCCCAAATTTCAGTCAGCACTCCACCTCCAGGCAGCACTAAGGAGGCCCATCTGATAGGAAAGGGCATGTGGTGGGGGTGGGCAGGCAGGCAGGATAATGCCAGTGCTGTCAGCTGGTGAGGAGAACAAGGTGATGGGAGGCCAAGACCCTGGGGCTGCTTTATGCTCTATAGATGCTTCACCAGTGCTCCCTTCCCACCCCAGCCTCTACATGGTGCCCATCAGAAAACACTTTTCACTGAGTGGGGGAGGAATCTGGGGAATAGAGTGGCAGGACACGGACCTCCTCCCTGTTCCTGAATCACAGAACTCATCCAAAGCCACGGCCCAGACTGAGCCTGGGGTCATGGTGCCAGGTTGCCCTTCTGGCCAGTCCACAGCTCTCGCAGCTCCACATGGCAGCCAAGGTCCCGCAGGGCAGCCTTGGCCACGTCCTCACAGTCACGGTGGGCAGCACGGGCCTGCAAGATGAGTGCTTCAGCCCCCAGGTCCAGGATGGGCTGTGAGAAGGCCTGGCTGCGGGCCACCAGGTTACGGATCAGCATGCAGGCCTGTTTCTGGGAGGGAGAAAATGTGAGTGGCTATGCGCTGGTAGGGGGTCCATTCTGACTTTGGGGCCCTCATCATAACACAACAGGGCAAAGGTGACCACAACCAACATACAGTAGGTACCTACTCTGTGACTCATTGGGCTAGATTCATCTCCTTCCTTTATCCGTCCAACTGTTCAGAGAGGCAGGGCTAATTCCCCTATTTCCCAGTTGAGGACACTGAAGCTCAGGGCAGTTAAGAGCTCAACAGGTGGGGCTGATCCCTCAGGCATGAGATCCTTAGCCTCAGAGCAAGATCCCCTGTGGCTGGCAAGAGCCTGGGCAGGGGCCCCAGGAAAGAAGGGCAGAGAGTCGCAGGAAGAGGGGGTTGTGCACAGGACCCATATGTCAATTACATCATCACTCGTTCACCAACATCTGTGCCCTGGTTATCTGCCGTGTGTGGGTGCCACGAGGCACCCCACCACTGGGAGACTAGATGAGAAGTAGGTAAGGTGTGAGAGGCTGCCCAGCCAGGCTGGTGAGGAGTGGGCTAGGTGATGGGTTAGCCAAGGACATAGTGTCCCAGAGGAGATACCACCTGCTGCAAAAGCCCCTAGTGGGACAGAGCCTGGTATGTCTAAGGACCAACAAGGAGGCCCCTGTGCTGGGAGGGTGTGAGAGGTGGGAGTGGGGGAGGCAGGAAGAGTCCTAGCGGCTAAAAGGAAGTGACTGGGTTTCAGGCAGGGTGCACATAGCTCCATTTACTGCTCAGCTTCACTGACTCCCCAGCAAGGTATGGACTGTGAGTCTGACATGCAGAACACAAAGGAGCAGCCCATGGATGGCAGGGAATCTTCCAAAACTCCTAGCAGATCCCCATCTGCTCCCCTCCTCTTCCTATCTCTCTAAAGGAACTGTTAGAAAAGCTCAATGCAGGAAGAGTAAAGGGACAGGAAGACAGCTATGGGCAGAACTGGGTGCATTTTCAAAGATGGGAAGTAGATACCTCTGGGAGCTAGGAAAAAGAAAGAAGACTTTGAGATAACTGGGCTGGGGTGGGATGGGGACAGAGACAGCGAGGGCCTGCATCCTGCCCCTCCTTCCCGTCCCCAGACCCACCTGCACTCCGGCCTCTTGAGGGTGTGCCTTCATGGCCTGCAATGCAGCCAGGGCCCCACCGCCCTCCATGATGACCCGGCTGTTCTCTGGCTTTCGCAGGGCCAAGACGCACAAGGCTGCACAGCTCTGCTCGCATATCTGTAGGGGTCACGGAGATGGACAGAGATACCCACCATCTGGAGGACCCGCCATGGCTGCCACTGTTAATTCCCCAGGTAAGTGCCCTCCAATTTCACCTGAGGAAACTGTTGCCAGCCTGTGTATATACCAGATCACTAATAACAGGAATGATACCCAGGTGATAAAGACATTAATCATGCTCTTAGGGGTTACAGTCTCAAGCCAGGCCTCTTGCGGGCTCCATCCCAGCCCTAACTCTGCTTGAGGAAATGGGGAAGAGCACCATGCAAATCCAGATACTGATCTGGACCTCCAGTCACTGTACTCCACCTCGTGTGACCCCTGTGTGGGGTAGGTACCTGGGGGCTGGCCAGGTGCTGGGTCATGGCAGCCACGATGGACTCTGTCCCACCAGCACGGACGATGGCGTCCTTCACATCATCGTTGCCTGCAATGGCCCGCAGGGCACTCAACACTTGCTTCACAAGGTCCTATAGGGAGGGCAAGGTACAGGTTACCTCGGGCCAGCTCGTCCTCCTGTGCTGTGCCAGACACTGCTTGGTTGCTGGTGTGTGTGCATGTGCGCGCGTGCGTGGCGGGGGGGTGGTCAGGCCTTGAAAGAGTTTGTTGTTTTGCTGTCTGAACTGGTGGGGGCACCCTGGGGCTTGCGGGAAGCCTGGACCGACAGGGTTATTACTCGCTGCATAGAAAAGGCAGAGGCTTAGGGAGGTGGACCCTGTGAGTTAGTCCACTTGTGTCCAGGCCAGGCATCTGGACATCCTTGACACCCACCGCTCACACACAGAGGAAGCATGTGGCTCAGGCCAGGAATCAAAGCACGGGGTCCCCTGGCCACAGTCGGGTCCCCAGGTGGGCACTGACCAACTTGAACTGAGGACAAGCTGACCGGATACTGCTGGGACTGCCAATCACACCGGTGAAGGGCAGAGCCATGAAAGAGGAAGAGAAAGCAGTGGGAGGGAAACCAAGCCTCTACCCACCCGACTGTCGAGGAGTACAAACAAAACGCATTCCCTCATGTCTCAAGCCAGTTCAAACTCAGGTTTCTGGCACCTGCACACGAGACTGGCTGGTATCACCAGCTGGGGGTGGGGGCAGTAGGACCATTGCTGCCCTGGGACAGGTAGGTATTCCCACATGTAGAGAGGGGGTTAAGGGGCTGCTAAATGAAAGAATAATGAATAGGAGTCCCCGCCCCATTTTATGGATGGGGAAACCAAGGCACCAAGGATTTATGTCACTCAAACATCACACAACTGAGCTGGGATCTACGCCAGGCCCTGCCAACACCTACTCACATTTCTCCCATTGTGGGGAGAAAATACAAGTGTTAAAGTAAGAGAGGGTGGTGGATTTGTTTTCCCCAAAACACTTTACATCCTGCCCTGGGTCAACAGAAAACTGCATTTTGCTTCCAGGGTCAGCAGACAGGGCTGGTGTGCTATGATTCACGTTTGTTGGGGTGTCTGGGGCTCAAAGGGACAGAGTTCACTGGGAGTTCTAGAATCTTCCCTCGGCACCAAGAGAAATGACAAATCAAAACCCAGCTGAGGGGGGCTTCACACCCTAAGACGGCTCTGGACGCCCACCTGGTGGTCGCTGCAGTTGGCCAGTAGGGCCACCAGGACCCCGAGGCCCCCAAGGTCGACGACCTCCTGGCAGAATTCATTGCGGACGGCCAGGCGGGACAGGGTGCTGCAGAGCTCACTCAGGATACTGGGGCTGTCAGAGAATGCTGTGGAGAGGAAGGGAGGGAGAGGCATGGCTTAGGGTAAGGACAGGGAGAGAACCTCTTCCAGCTTGGAACTAGGAGCCAGTGATCCTGGTACAACTCCTGTTCCACCTGGGAAGCTGGGCCCTTGTGCCAGGCACGGTGGCCACAGGTACCAAGGGAGCCCCACAAACACCAGGGCTGCTGGGCCTGCAGTGCCCCCTGCTGGCAGCCGGAAAAGACACGAGAACGTGCCCTCCCCCACACCGCGTCCCAGATAAATTCCAGACCAACTGATGATCTCAACTAAAAAAAGAATACCATAATAGTGCTATAATAAAACATCTGAGACTATTTTTATGTTCTTGGGGTGGGAATGACCTTTCTAAGTGCAACGGGAAACCCAGAAATTGAAGAGGGACATATGGATAGATTGACCTGGGCAAAATTGAACACAGATGCCGAAGACGAAGCTCAGAGGCCCCAGGGAGGAGGGGCCTGGACTGAGGCTCATGTGGGGGGTGGCAGGGGGTGAAAGAGTGCGGGGTGGACAGCCCTGATTTATCCAGAGTTCTGTGACAGTCAACTGGTATGTTCCCCTTGTCAGGTGCAGCCCCCAGCAATGCCATGAGCACTAATCTGGGTGGAGGTATTCTCTAGATGTGACATCTATGATCAGTTGACTTCAAGAAGACCCTTGATGGTCTGAGTGGTCCTCATCCAGTCAGCCGAAGGTCTTAAGAGGGGGCACTGGGGTGGCTCAGTCAGTTAAGCATCTGCTTTGGCTTAGGTCATGATCCTGGGGTCCTGGGATCGGGTCCCACATCAGGCTCCCTCCTCAGTGTGGAGCTTGCTTCTTCTCCCTCTGTCCCTCTCTCTGCTTGTACTCTGTCAAATAAATAAATAATTTTTTTTTTTAAAGGGGGGTGGGAACTGAGGTCTTCCTGAATAGGAAGAAGCTTGCCTGAGGACTATGGTGTTGGCTCCTGCTCAAGCCTGTTCCATGGAATTTAGGCTCACCAGCTGCTCAGCCACATGAGCCAATTCCTTGAAATAAACACACACACACACGTTCTGCTTCTCTGGTAGAACCAGTTTGATATGAGCTCCTGTCAACAAATAAAAATGTAAGCTACCCCTCCAAAACGCAGCTCAACTTTGCACATGGCCAAGATCTGTTTTCACCCTCTCCAGAGGTATGAGACTGAGGCAGACCAGCCTCTCCAGAAGACACGGCCAGAGTCACACATACACAAACCTAGCCACTGAGCCAAAGCCATAGGCAGGCCGGGAAGAACTCATTCTTCTAGCACCTTCTTGCACCAGACCACAATCAGGCCTCTTCTGGTGGGTACAGAAGGCAGGGAATTTCAGATCTGAACACCAGTGCAGTGATCTATGGCTGGCTTGCCTTGTTCATTCCAGTCGGGAACATGTAAGAATTTATGGCTAGGTATGAACCAAACTATAAACTTCCACTAAGCACCAGCCACACTCCCCCATCTTTGGGAAACACCCTATTTGTCCCTTTGGGGAGCTCTCCTTTCTGTGTTCTCAGTCTGTATAGGGGGACAGAGCTAAGCCCCTTCCCCAAATGGCTCCAGAGATGGGCACAAGATCTGGTCTTGGCCAAGGAACACTAGCCTGGAACTCTCCTAGAAGAACCAAGAGAAAGGACACTGTTCCACTAGGGGTGCCATATGGCTGATAGGAAGCCAAAAGAGGTGAGTGGAGCCTGAAGCCAGCCATGTCTGAGGCAGTCCTAAAACCCAACTTTCATTCTGACACCCGCTCCTACCTTTGGCAGCCTCAATGAGCACCTTCAAGCCTCCATTCTCCTGCACAATCATCTTGGCATGGTCGTGGGCATGGCCAAAGGGCACACGGATGTCATCATCGAAGGTCATGACTCGGAGGGCCCAACAGGCCTCTCTGACCACGTTGGCGCAATGCCTATGTCGGGCAATGGCACCAGTCAGCAGGGGCAGCACACCGGCCTTCACCAGGCTTTGCCGATTCTGCTCGTGCTTCAGGCAGGCATGGCAAACACAGCGGATCCCAGAGCAGGTCAGATCAGCTACGTCGGCATTCTGGGCCAGGGTTGCCACCAGCAGCTGTAGGCCCTGGGTGTCTAGGAGATCGGGCTGGCCATCGGTCAGGGCTGACAGGGTGTTGAGGGCCTGAAGCAACAGGCTCTGGTCACTTGCTGCAGCAAGCTTCCAGGCAGCCAGAAGGATGGGGTAGGCCCCCTTCTGGGCAGCCAGGAAGCGGCAAGCCTTGTGCTGCTTGCACTGTTCAAAAAAGCGGGCAAGGTGCATGGACACTTCCTGGGGGCGAGAGTGGGCCACGGATTCCCGCAGGTCATCCAGGACCTAGAGAATACGGGAGAAACTTCAGTGCCAGCTCAGTCCAAAGATGTTCCAGAGCAACAGTGTTGCACCCCTGTGAGCTTCCCGCTTCTGGGATCTAGGCCTATGGTGGAAGTTCAGGCCAGCTGTGGCAGCTTCCACACCTGGGCTTTTAGGAGTTTTGAGCTTCAGAGGCCACATAGAGATGGAGAGACCGAGCTATCTCAGTGTCCCTCCATGGAGCCACACATGTGAGTGCAGACGTAATCAACATTCCAGCCCTAGATGCCATTGCAAGAAGGCTCCAAGCAAGACCCGCAGAACCATCTGGTTGAGCTCAGTCTACCCAGCCGAACCATAAGGAACAATAAAATGGCTGTTGCTTTGAGTTCTTATTATGCAACTATAACTAACTGATATACCCTCCAACGGCCACCTCTCCAAGGAAAGTGAAAGTTACCTTTGCCAGACTGGCCCATACCAGAGGTCTGTTTGTCTCTCTCATTCACTCCACAAATATTTATCTGCCAAATGAAACCACACCATACATAGTTGATTTACCCAAATTCAACTCAAAGCCCTTTTGCGGGGCAGGGGGAGGGAGGAGGGAGTAATAACGAGAGAAAACAATTTGAAAAGAGCATCCAAATCTAGCTGGCATTCAATTCCATGACCTCCGACCTGCCTCAGCCATGAACCCAAGATGAACCCGAGCCTCCTGGAGCTTATGAAATCACTGGCACCTGGCCTCAAGGAGGGTGGTTCTACAGATACCATCATCCCAACCCAAGGGGTTTGATTTAGCCACGACTGCCCTGAATGGCAAGGATGCCTGTTGGCAAATCCTCCCTGAGCTAGGCTTAACTGAGTATATGTTCCAATGACACAGAATATTAATAGGCTAAAAACGGAGAATGTGCCTTGAATGGACATCTGCCAAAGAAAATACACTGGTGGCCACTAGGCATTAAAAAGATGGTCCATATCACTAGTTGTTAGGGAATTGCAGATCAAAATCACAGAAAGAGGGGTCCCTAGGCAGCTCAGTCTGTTAAGTGTCCGACTCTTGATTTCAGCTCAGGTCCTGATCTCAGGGTCATGTGCTGTGCTGGGCATGGAGCCTGCTTAAGATTCTCTGCCCACCCCCTCTCTAAAAAAATAACAAACCCACACACAATGAGATGCCATCCCATCCATTATGATGGCTATAACAAAAACAAAACCACACAGGAAACAGCAAGTGCTGGTGAGGATGTGGAGAATTGGAACCCTTGTGTGCTGCTGGTAGGGATATGAAATGGAATAGCTGCTGTGGAAAACAGTCTCGCAGTTCCTCAAAAATTAAATATACAATTACCATATGATCCAGCAATCCCACTTCCAAATATATACCCCTTAGAACTGAAAGCAGTCTTGAAGAGATATCTGTGTATTTGTGTTCATAGCAGCATTATTTCTAGTAGACAAAAGGTAGAAGCAACCCAAATTTCCATCCATGGATGAATGGATAAACAGACTGTGGCCCATTCACACAATGGAATATTATTCAGACATAAAAAGCCAAAAAACCCAAAGCCAAAAAAAAAAAACCACCCAAATTCTGACCCAGGCTACAACATGGATGAACCCTTCGCCATGGATGGCGTTACGCTGAGTGAAATGAGCCAGACACAAAAAGACCAACACTGTGTCATTCCACTTATGGGAGGTCTCTAGAGGAGTCACATTCATAGAGGTAGGAACTAGAAAGGTGGTATTAGGGGAGAGGAATAGGAAGTTAGTGTTTAAAGGGGACAGAGTTTCAGTTTGGGTATACGATAAAGTCCTGGAAATGGACGGTGAGGATGGTTGTACAACAGTGTGTATATACTTCATGTCACTGAACCATACACTTAGAAACACTTAAGGTGGTGAATTTGTGTTATATATATTTTACTACAAACCAAAAACAGAGGATGTAGCATTTTAGCAGGAACCTGGTGAGAAACCTGAAAAGTTGTGGCACAAGTGCCATTGAGGGAGCACAGTGCTGGAGTTATAATACTCTAGGTTTAGTCAGATAAGAGAGGAAAGGATGATGGCCAAAATTTGCACAATATCTTCATCCAATTTGTAGTAAATCTCCCATTGGCCTGGATGGCATCGGAAAAGCAAGTCTCTCTGGCACCTGGGTGGCTTAGTTGATTGAGCATCTGCCTTCAGCTCAGGTCATGATCCCAGGGTGCTGGGATCGAGCCTCACGTCAGACTCCTTGGTCAGCAGGGAGCCTGCTTCTCTCCCTCTGCTGGAGCTCTCCCTCTCATTCATAAATAAATAAATAAATAAATAAATAAATAAATAAATAAATAAATAAAGTCTCTTCATTGGCTGGGATCGAGCCTCACGTCAGGCTCCCTGGTCAGCAGGGAGCCTGTTTCTCCCCCTCTGCTTGAGCTCTCCCTCTCATAAATAAATAAATAAATAAATAAATAAATAAATAGTCTCTTCATTGGCTGGCTAAGATGGTGGTCTTCACAGTCCCTAGGTGCTGCCTGTGACCCCAGACCCACTGGTGGCTGAGGAAAGGACAGCTGCTGAAGTGAAGGTGGCAGAGCCAGCTGGGCTCCACCTGTAACAACTCAGTGTGGTGACAGGGGGCTTTGTCCACCAACCCTGGGGTCATTTCCTCTGCAACTGACGGCCTGAATTCTGAAACTCCTCACATATAAAACCAGTCCAGCTCATTTTTTCCTTGAAGAGTTCCAAGACTACTTGGTTTTGTTTTGTTTCTACAAGTCTATGTGCAACAAATTTCAGGATTCTGATAGATTCCTTTCAAAAGGCATCAGAGTTGAAATTTTTTCTACAGATAAGCATTTTTCACGTGTCAGAGCCACAACAGCAGTGGCATGAGAAGGGGCTGGTTCATTTCCAAGGTAAGAAGGTTGGGAGGATATGAAATCTGATGTGTGTGGTGCCTCCCACATGGAAAGGGAGAGAAGGGGTTTGGTGGGAGAGACAGGACAGAGACTTTCAGATTTTGCTATAAATGCTTGAGTATTGCTTGAATCTTTTGTGCTAAGAACATGTTCACTTTCTTCTTCAGTAATGAAAAATAAAATTTAAAAGTGGAATTAAGAAGAATAAAAAGGAAAGGCTGTAAACAAAAGGAGTTTTCTGTACTGCTGATAAAAGACAGCAGAGCTGTTCTCAGTTTGATTTCCCTGGGAGAAGGATCTGTATCTGGGTCTCAGCTCAGCTTCTCACTGGCTGTGACCACAGGTGAGTCATTTATTTTTATGAAACCTCAGATTCCTGATCAGCAAAATAAGCTAACAATAGATTGAGATCGTAGGTTTTAAGAATTTAGCAGTACTTAGTGATTTCTAGAGACTATTGTTACTGAGACCCTTCATATGTAAAGAGCATTTACAAATCAATAAGAACAAGATGAACTTGGGACACGTGGGTGGCTCAGTGGTTGAGCATCTGCCTTTGGCTCAGGTCATGATCCCGGTGTTCTGGGATTGAGTTCTGCATCGGGCTTCCTGCAGGGAGCCTGCTTCCCTCTCTGCATAGGTCTCTGCCCCTCTCTGTGTTTCTCATGAATAAATAAAAACTTAAAAAAAAAAAGAACAATCCAATAAAAAATACTGCCAAGACAACAAACTCCTTCCTCTCTTTCTTTCTCTTTTCTTCTTTCCAACTCACTTCTTACTAGCATACAAGTCAAAACAATGAGAAAGAGTGCCTGGGTGGCTCAGTTGGTTGAGCATCTGCTTTTGGCTCAGGTCATGATCCCAGGATCATGGGATTGAGCCCCACATCAGGTTCTCTGCTCAGCAGAAGGCCTGCTTTTCCCTCTCCCACACCTCCTGCTTTTGCTCTCTCCACCTGTCAAATAAAGAAAATATTTTTTAAAAAATGAGATAACTTTCTCAAAACCTGAGGCAGGAGATGGTGAGGACTCTGACAGCAGGGAGAAGTATATACTGCCTTATGCAGAGCTGGGTTCATACCCAGGGCTGTGTCCTCCAACTTCCTTTTTTATTATGACACTCTCTTGCTATCAGGCACATCAGTTTTTTTGTTTGTTTTTATTATTTTATTATTATTTTTATTTTTTAATTTTTAAAAATATTTATTCATTCATTCATTCATTCATTCATTCATGAGAGAGACAGAGAGAGGCAGAGACACAGGAAGAGGGAGAAGCAGGCTCCATGCAGGGAGACCGACGTGGGACTCGATCCAAGGACTCCAAGATCACACCCTGGGCCAAAGGCAGACACTCAACCACTGAGCCACCCAGGCGTCCCTGGGCACATCAGTTTTTTCTCTTTGAATTACCCACCTATAAAATGGGGATAATAATCTCAACCTTACAGGGGTCTTTGAGAGAATAACTGAGATAGCACAAAGAAAGCACCTTGCACAGAACTCACTCCACAGTCAGTTCTCAATAAACACTATAGCCTTTTGCCTTTTAACCAACAGTTTATCCCTGTTTGACAGGTGACATTAAGGATAGCATTTAACCTCTGTGACCTTTACCTTCCTTGTAAGGTGCTAGAAAGCGGGCCTCTGGGCCTCTGTTTCCCTATCAGTAAGCCAGGAATGACACCATCTACTTCACAGGCCAGTTTTAGTACTAAAGGGGCAGGCTATGAGTGCTGCTGGTGAACAGCCAGTGCTCAACAGGTGATAGCCTATGATCCCACTCTCTTTCTGCAATTCCTGTCCATCTCTGAGCAAACTTAGTGGTTGGGAGATTCCTCCTGAGAGGCTCCTCCATGGTACCTTCTGCCCCAAGGCTGCCAACACTGGGGACAACCTGAGCACCATTCACCCCTAAAGGGCCCTCAAATGTGGACTCAAGGAGCCCCAGCTGAAAGCTCAACATCTCATGTACTTGCCTGCCCTTTAGAACCTGCATCTGTCATCTGGGAACCAGTATAAAGGTGCCCCTAAGAGACTGTTAAATGGTAATGTGTATGGAACCACATGTGTAAAGTGAGCCCTGCCCCCATGGGCCATCCCTTCCTACCTGTAGGATGTCATGTCTAGGCTCCTGGGATCCATCTGCAGAGACTTTGGGTACCAGCTTTACAATGTTGCTCAGATCAACCCCTGTGGGGGAATACGGGGGAGTCAAGAAACAAGTGACAGTTTTATCCCCACAGGCCTGCTAGAGCTACCTCATGTCCATTCTTGTGGGACCACCCCACTTTGGAGGCCTACTCAGCTTCCCACCCCAACCCCTCCCTACCAGGGCCAAGCAGCCACATCCATATAAGGGATACAGGCTATGGGAGGGGGTGGTCTTTGCCCCTTGGCTCTGTCCAACTAATGGGAGCAGAGCAGTAGTGAGGCTGCAGGCCATCACCGCAGTGAGGGACACATTCTACCTGGTGGGTTAAGAGGGAAGGGGACCCCACAGCTTTCTCCCTTGGGGCTCCCATTGTTCTTCACCCTGGATGTACCCCTACCCTCCCTGATACCCCCACGGGAAACCTCCACTGCACAAGACGCATCTGAGTATTTCTCCAGTTCCTGTTCAGTATCTATATCCCACTCTGTGCCCAGGACACCAGCCTCTGACCTCTGAGGCTGGACTCCCTGGGCTCCATTGCCTTCTTGCGTCAGACTGGGCTTGGCCAATGGAAAGTAGGACTTCAGATCAGAAGGAGTGGGAGGGTGGGGTATTTACTCCCAGCTCCCTGCCTCCACCTCTGTTAGATGATTCCCCAGCCCAGCCATGGCCTGTTGTGGGGCTGAGGAGGTCCCTGCTATGGCCAGCAGGGTCTCTTAACCCTACCCACACCACTGTAAATAAATGGTTCCCTCTTGACCGCTGTCCCCCATAGCCTGTTTTGAATATGCCACCTTTCCACAGGCTGCTGACCAATACCCCCTTTGGCTTCCATGAACTCAAGACGGAACATAAGTAGGGCAGGGAGGCAGGTGGCCCTGTTTCTTGGGAGGTGATCAGGAAAAGCCTCTTCAAGAAGTAGCAATTAAAATGATACCCACCTTGTAGGATTCGGCCCCACAGATGTCTAGGTGGGGTCGAGGCAAGTTAGAGGGAGGGCGAGAACAAAATGGGAGGTGGCCAGCCTGCTCAGAGCAGAGAGCAGAGAGCAGAGAAGCGACAGGGCCCAGGGCTGCCACGCCAGGCAAGACAGAGCCATAGTAGGACATCAGTCTCCCACGTTAAGAGCTGTGGATGGTGATGACTATTGGGCAAAGAGCCAGACCAGCACAGGGACAAAGCCACACTGTCCTACCTTGTGATTCAAATTGTTCCACGGCCTCTTTTATTGCCTCCTCTGGTTGCATCTGGAACTCTTCAATGTTCTCATGAACGACTGCATCGAAGGTCTCCTGGGTGATGCGCTTGGAGGCCATCTTCATCTGTGCATGAGGCGGCAGGTACCCACCTGATAGACACTCTCAAACTGAGAAATTAAGACAGGAAGAAAAGTTTCATTGAGGGTGAGAGGACAACTATGAGTCTGGCTATCACTTGAGGAAGAGCTACCGGGGCCAGAGTGTAGGAATGCCCAGGAATAACTCTCAAAATCTGGGTCACAGGAAAAGCTGATACCCCACATCTACAGAGCTTGTAAAAGTGCAGAAGAGGACAGGCAGTTTACAATTTATCTAAGAAAGAGGGATCCCTGGGTGGCGCAGCGGTTTGGCGCCTGCCTTTGGCCCAGGGCGTGATCCTGGGGACCCCGGATCGAATCCCATGTCGGGCTCCCGGTGCATGGAGCCTGCTTCTCCCTCTGCCTGTGTCTCTGCCTCTCTCTCTCTGTGTGACTATCATGAATAAATAAATAAAATCTTAAAAAAAAAAAAAAAAAGAAGCCTGACTTGGGGGCAGCCCTGGTGGCCCAGCGGTTTAGCACCGCCTTTGGCCTAGGGTGTGGTCCTGGAGTCCAGGGATCGAGTCCCATGTAGGGCTCCTTGCATAGAGCCTACTTCTCCCTCTGCCTCTCTCTCTCCTGTGTTTTTCATGAATAAATAAATAAAATCTTAAAAAAAAAAAAAAAAAAGAAGCCTGACTCGGGGCTAGATCCTAGGACTCTGGGATCATGACCTGAGCTGAAGGCAGACACTTAACCAACAAAGGAACCCAGGCATCCCCTTTGTTTCATGGTTTTAAGTTGAGAAACTATGTAAATACTTTACGTGGTTAGAAAAAGAAAGAAATTAATATAAACTAAAATAAAAATGAAAGGAATCTCTAAAAATTAGGAATAAAATGAAACCCATGAATCTAATAGTATATCTATGTGGAGTTTAAAATATAGTGATAGAACCATATATTCTCGCTGAGATGTACAAGGATAGAAAGAACTATAAAAGGAAATCTTCAACAGTATTCAGTAATCATGTTACTGGAAATGATAATAGTAATGTTATTTGGAAGCCACTGTGCATATAGCAAATAAATAATAATGTTGATATCCTTAGGAACTAGCATAATGGGACACCTGGGTGGCTGGCTTAGCAGCTGAGTGTCTGCCTTCAGCTCAGGGCATGATCCTGGGATCCGGGATCAAGTCCCACATCAGGCTCCTTGCAGGAAACCTGCTTCTTCCTCTGCCTGTGTCTCTGCCTCTCTCTCTCTCTCTCTCTCATGAATAAATAAATAAAAATCTTAAAAAAAAAAGGAACTAGCATAAAACAAAAAAATCTAACACAAAAAAAATCCAAAAAGTAAAAACTCAGAGGTAAATTTGAATTGGAATTATCAATATAAACTCATGATATATTTTTCTCTCAAGTAAAGAACCGATGTTCTAGTGATATCAACTGAAAATGCCTAGAGGAAATACCACATCCACAGTGGTAGTGAACACCGTGAATGCCAGCAATAGTCTCTAAGTACCATTTTCCCAACAAAGAAGACTTTGTTGGGAAAATGGCTGGAGGAATGGCTGATTCTATGACTCAGAAGAAAACAGGCCAGGAATGGCTGATTCTATGACTCAAAAGAAAACAGGCCAGAGGAGCCAAGCTGGGAGCATCTTGTCAGACCAGGAAGCAAGGAAACTTCAAAAAACCATCAGGGTCACGTCAAAGGATTGGGAGCAAACCCTAAGAGATGCTCATGGGCCCATGTGACAGGTGAGCGGCTAAAATAAAACAGGATACAATAGATACAAAAATCTGTGTGTTCATAATAGTACAAAAACATACCCTGTCATTTTGCTGAAAACTGGCAAATAAAGAATATAGCAACCATCCTACTTCCCTCATATAATTAATTACCAGATTATAAAAACAGGAAGAGGAAAAGTTCTGCTTTGTAGGTGAATTCCAACTAATTGTCCACAACAGGAAATATTTAGATAACAATCTCCATAGGCTACAAAACTGTGAGGAGCAAAACTGATGGAGGACCACAATGAGTAGACAGTACCCTCCTCCACTGTGTGATTTCACATCACCAGCAAAGATACCCAACATTACTTGCCTCCAGACAAGAGTGAAATTCACCTGTGAAGTTTTCTTGCCAAAACCTCAAACCCAGGGGCACCTGGGTGGCTAAGTGGTTGAGCGTCTGCCTTTGGCTCAGGTCGTGATCCCAGGGTCATGGGATCGAGTTCCACATAGGGCTCCCTGGAGGAGCCCGCTTCTCCCTCGGCCTATGTCTCTGCCTCTCTCTGTGTGTCTCTTATGAATAAAGAAATTTAAAAATCTTAAAAAAAAAAAAAGTTAGGGGGACATAGGTATAGCAAATACTAGGACAGCAGTAGGGGGAATGTGGCAAAAATCCGAGCACAAATTTGGGCTGACTGGGAAACAGGCCACTCAAGCCCGCAATTCTCTTTGTGGAGGTGGCACAGGATATGAATATTCCATCTGTGGGACATCTGGGTGGCTCAGTGGTTGAGCATCTGCCTTCGGCTCAGGGCATGATCCCAGGGTCCTGGGATCAAGTCCCACATAGGGTTCCCTGCAGGGAGCCTGCTTCTCCCTCTGCCTAGGTCTCTGCCTTTCTCTGTGTGTCTCCCATGAATAATCTTAAAAAATATATATTCCATCTGTGTTTGTGCAGATGTTTTGAGGGAGGAGTAGGACAGGTTCTAGGGCCGGTAGGGGGGACTTGAATCCCAGGCCCTCCACTTAACCTCACTGTTGGTCAGCTCTCTCATATGTGTCATGGGGATAAACAAAGAGAATCTACCTCATGAGACTAGTGAAAATTCAACCAGTTAATCCCTATAACATGCTTAGAATAGGAATTTGGCACAGAGTAAGAGCTCAATAAACATTAGCTATTGTTCCCTTCCTTTGTTGCTTAGAGGTAATTCAATCAGTTTAATTGGGGTGAGAGGCATAAGGGCATCCCTTGCTCCCTTGCAGATAGCCCCCCTACTTCTTTCTGCCCCAGAAGAACAAGTAGCCCGTTTAAGGATTGCTAAGGAGTTTCATGGTCAAAGGTGGAGGAAAAGAGTAAGGATTGTCTGTTTCAATAAAGAGCTTCTGAGTGAGACAACCAGGCTGGTATATGTGGGGGGTGGTGTTCCTGACCAGTTCCCAGGGACAGGAACTTCCCAGCTGGGGCTGTTGGAAAGACTCTGTTCCTGACTGCCACCAAATGATGCTTCCACCACCCTGGTCATGCTTCAGACCTAAATGGGCCGACAGTGAGTGGCCACCTTGTCAGAGGGACAGTTCTAAAGGCAAATATCATCATGCCTACTTTATGGATGAGAAATCTGAAGTTCAGAGAGGGGAAGTACCTGCCAGAGATCACACAAGCAGTAAGAGGCCTGGCCATCATGCCACCCTACTTCATGAACACCTTCCCTCCACCTGGGTTCTCTGTGGAGTTTCTGCTAGCTCTTCTAAGCTGCCTCTTCCTGGGAGCCTTCCCTGATGGCTTAGAACCTGTATGTGCTCTCTGGCCTTGGCTCCTCTGCCCCATGAACCTCCCCCTGCCCAGTCCTGAGCTTGGGAGATCAAAGTCCAGCTCTGCGGCCACCTCTATAGCAAGTCTTACAGGGGTCACCTAGGTTGGGCACCGGGCTAAGTAGCAAAAATGAAAATACATATCTGGAGCTCATGAGAAAGGCAATCCCTAGGAATAGTCGTCTGGGAGCCACCTGGTATCAGCCCAGAATAGGAAAGAGGGGAAAGAGCACCAGCCCCCATGATGTGACGGTCAAAGGTGTGCTGAAGGAAAGAAAGGGAGTTAGCAAGACCCCAAATGACGGCCAGTTTCCTAAGCCAGGGTTCTGTTCACCAAGAAAACAGTGTCCTGACATGGCAGGGACTCTAATGACTCCTCATCTTCCTCCACACCAACACACTCACCCTGGTTCAGGCACAATTTTCCCTATGGGTGGCCTCACCAGCTTCTTCCCTGCCACACTCTGTGCCTCTATTCTCCACTCAGCAGCCAGAGAAAAACTTGAAATCACAAAGCCACCTCACTGCTCAAAATCCTGCAGTGGCATCCCAATCCTCTCAACAAAATCCAGGCTACTTACCAGCACTTTCTCTACGTGGACCTTACCTAGGTCTCTTACTGCGCTTTCCCAACTTTTTCTCATCCTTCCCAGACACCGAAGGGACACTCTTCATAACCATCTGGTTAAAGCAACACCCCCGCCCCGGCCCGGCCATCGCATCATCCTTTTATTTGAATACTACATCTACCTGGAGCGACAAGGTTCATTTTCTTTCTCTTTTCTTTCTTTCTTTCTTTCTTTCTTTCTTTCTTTCTTTCTTTCTTTCTTTCTTTTTTTTTTCTTCTTTCTTTCTTTCCTCTCTCTCTCTCTCTTTCTCTTTCTTTTCCTTCTTTTCTTTTCTTTTCTTTTTTTCTTTTCCTGTCTAGCCTCCTCCCTAATTAAATTTTACCTCTACGAGACCAGGGGTTCGGTCAACTTTGTTCACCACCTTCCCCCCTGCCCAGGATGGAGCCAGACACGCAGCAGGCACTCAGGTCCATTGGTTATGAATGAATGAATAAATGAAAAGAAAGCGGAGGGCAAGGAAATGGCGGATTTTATCCCCGGGCGGCTTCTGTAAAAGTCATTCCCCAAAACCAAGTCCCCGAGGGCGGCGCCAGTCACCAGCCCGACCCCGCGGCGCCCACTCCCCTTCCCGCGCGAGGGGACTCCGCAGCCGCCGCTTCTCACCCGGTTTTCGCAGCCACGTGGGGAAAGGGTGGGGCTCGCGACTGTCACCGGCAGAACCACCTCTGGTCCCGTCCGGCCACCGTACGCGCGCAGGCGCGCCGGCGCCAACTCGCCTCGGCCTCCCTCCTCCTCACGGACTGCTCCCGGAGTGACCACGGGGGACCGCGAGCGCAGGTAGAGCCGAGAGAGCCAACAGGTATGCGGCGGCGGCTGCTTTGCCGCCTCTTCCCAGCCGCTCCCCTTTGCCGCCGCCCTCAGCAAATTAGTAATTCGCCTCAGGAGTGTCTGCTCTGTAGAAGCGAGCAACGCGCCTGCGCAAGGGGACTTCGCGGCGGCCGCCTGCGCCTGCGCACCAGGGCTCGGCGGTGGCTTGCGCCTGCGCGGCGCGGCGCTGCGGAGACCGTTGGCTCATTTGCATGTCCCCGCCTCGCGCGGCGGCGGTGGCGGCGGGTGAGGAGCCTGAGGCGGCGGCGGGGGCGGCTCCGCGCGCGGTGGGTTCGGGGTGAGGCCTGGGCCCGGGAGTCTTCGGTGGGCGGGCCCTGGGTAGGAGGCTCGGGTTCGGCTCCGGGGATCCCGGGTCCCCGCGATGACGCCGCGAGCTCGGCCCTCTGGCTGCGCGTCGGCCGCGTCCGGGTCGGTTCGGCCTCGGGGGCGGTCTTCGGCCTCCCAGGCCCGACGCCCACTCTTCGTTCTCGGAGGCCGGTAGGAGGCGGGCCACGCCCGAAAGGGTTCATTCGTTCATTCATTCCACCCTCGAGGCTCCGCTCGTAGGGGGATTACAGCGGCCGACCTTCGGGTTCTTGACCATTTTTTACCTGGTTCAGTTCCCACAGCAGCGCCCACCATTAGCTGCCCATTCCATGGATGGGGATGCGGAGGCGCAAAAAGGTTAGGTTACTCGATTTGATCCGGAGCCGCCTGACTGGGAGACCCTGGCTTTCGATAGCAGAGAACAAGGAGGCGCCTCTGGGAATTAAGGATGAGAAAAGGGGGTGATGATTTTAAGAAATGGCTCTCAGGACAGGGTTGGGTCTTGAGGTAGGAGGTTTCAAGATGGAAGGGATATTTTAGTTAAGGACGCAGCCACTGGGTCCCTCTGTTGCTTCTCAGTTTTGTTTTGTTTGTTTGTTTGTTTTCCTAGTCAGTCTTCAAGGGCTTTGTCCCCGCTGCCGGTGCCCTGTTTTTCATGTTTCGGTCTGGGCTCTTTGACCTTGGGTGGGTCACTTAGCCCGAGTCTTTCTCTTCTATATAATATCATTCATAACAGGACTCACTTTTCACTGAGTTGTTGGAAGAAGTAAAGGAGATTGTGAGAATCCCTTTCCTACAAGAGCACCTGGTACAGAGCAAGCTCTGTCACTAGCCAGGGATTGATTCCTCCACTCACTTGTTGAGAGATTGTTCTCAGAGGGCAAGTCAGTTCTCAGAGCCTCTTTTATGTCTGTGAAATGGGAAAGATCACATCTCTGCTAACCATCACTTGTGAGGGGGATGTTCCCACCCCTACACTGTTACGTTCAGTTGTGCGTTTCCTTCCTGCAGTTCTCCAGGAAACCCCAACAGACAGGGATTCTGAGGAAATGGACTCAGAAGCAAGATAAATGCTTGTATTGCTCTTTCTAACCATTACACCTGTGAGCTCCTTGAGGGCAGAAGCCTCCTTCTGAAGCACCATGTTGAATTATAGATTACTGTCTCATTACTTTGAGGATGAGGTGAAATTGAGCAGCCCGTGTGAGCATTAGTTGTCATTCTTAGTGTCTTTTTTTCCCCTTTCACTACAGGTCAGAGAAACATGGCAGCTAGGCGAATTGCACAGGAGACTTTTGATGCTGTATTGCAAGAAAAAGCTAACCGATATCACATGGACCCCAGTGGTGAGGCCGTAGGTGAAGCTCTTCAGTTTAAAGCTCAAGGTGAATTAAAGTGTTTGTTTTTTTGTGGGGGAGGGTAGTTACTGAACGTGCTTTTAGGGTCAGGGCAGGAGAATATCAATGCCTTGGGCAAACTATGCAACTTCCTTATTAGGAAGATCCTATCTTCCTTATTTTTTAAGGGGAGATAAAATTTTATCTCTTGGTCTACCTGTCACATTATTATGTAGAAGCGGGTTTAGTCATTATCTGAAGTTTCTCTGCCCCAGGCATCCTACTCCACCTAAGAAGGGTTCTTGACTCAATCTCTTGGCTCCAACCCCCTCGCTGCTACCCAGATTTGAGCTCTTATTCTCACCTGGATTATTGCAGTAATCTCTTGAACCATCTCTCAGCTTCTGGCTCCATTCCCCTCAAATCAGCCCTCCCCAACAGATCTATTAATCTAGCCTTGCTGGGCCAACGCCCTACTTGGACTCTTGAGGCTCCCCATTTCAGAGTTACATCCTCAGACAAGTGCAGGAGCAACCAGGTAATAGTGCTATGTACAAGATGAGGGCACAAGAGACTGCCAACTGTAGGCTCTGCCTGAAAACATTCGCTTTGGAAAGTTTTGGGAATATCATGACAGCAGAAGAAAAATGGTGCATACATAGTTTGCAGGATGACAGGGAAGCCCTCGCCATGGCACACAAGGCTCCCAACCTTCATTTCCTGCCTTGAGGCTCAAGTTTCAGTGACACTGTCCTGCCTGTGCTTTGAATAGCTCCTCTTCCCAGCCTAAACTGGTGAAGTCTCTCAGGCACTAAGACCTAGCTTACACATGCCTTTCCCCAGGAAGCTCCTGCAGGCTTTGAGGTTGATTTGGTTGCTTTTCTGGGCCCCAAGGAAGTGCACTGAGCACTCACTTTTTTGAGGTAGGCCAGCCTCTTCTGGGCCTCCTTCAGGCCTGTGCTGTTCCATGTGCCAGCCCTTGAGCCACTTTCCAGTGAGGAAACTTCCTCAGTGTTGATTGAATAAGGCTAAGTGCTTGGGGTAGGAATAACTTGTGTACTTTGGATGTGGAGGAACTGAAGCCTAGAAGCTAGCTTCAGATTCTAACTTTTTAAAAATGCTTGAGTAGAATATAAAAACATTCCTGTTATAAAGGATTGGAAGAGTTAAGAAGTAGAAGTGTAACATAGAAGTCTTTAGCTGCTCCCTTACTCCTCAGAGGTAGCCATATATATGGTGTTTTATGAAACCTTCGGTTCTTCTAGTGGTACATTTGTGTAATCCTAAATAGTTACATAGTGATATATGTATAAACGCATGTTTACATGTATATGTTTATGCATATGTATACTATATGTGTGTGTATTTGGAGATTTAAGTCTTGGTTTATTTTAATCTAGAGAGTCAAACATCAGTATATATTTTAGTTTCCTCAAGAAAGATAAGGGGCAGGAACTGTACTAGGAAACCAGCAGGATGCTAGATGGTTCTGTAACCACCACTTTGTCACATAGCTAGCTTGCATGGTTCCCCGGTCAGCCTTTCACTGTCTTCTAGTCTGTATTGGTTTATAAAGTATCTGAAAATCCTGTTGTGCAGACTCCATCCACCACTCTCCCTAATGCTACTGCCCTAACAATGCCATCAATAGCCATCAGTACCTGGATTACTTTTTGTTGGAACATCCATATCCGCTCTTGTATTTCAGTCAATTCTTTGAACAGCAGCCAGTGAGGTGGCTTCTTTGCTTCAAAACCCTTCAGGGCTTTCCATTTTGATCAGAATAAACTGTAGAGTCCAGTAAAGGGCCTGACTTGATCTGTTACTCCATTCTGTTCACATCTTCTAACATAGTGGTTCCCTAAGTTTGCTGCTTGTTAGAATCATCTGATTACCCTTATGATTTTATTTATCTGAGAGAGCGAGAGTGTGCTAGAGCACATGCACATATGCCCGGGGAGGAGCAAAGGGGGAATGAGAGGGATAAGCCAACTTGGCACTGAGTGGGGAGCCTACAGGGAACTCAGTCTCATGAACCTGAGATCATGACCTGAGCTGAAATCAAGAGTCTGATGTTCAGTGGACTGAACCACCTAGGCACCCCCTGGGGACCCTTTAATAACCCTAACGCATGGACCACACCCCATCCCAATTAATTAAATGAGGATGCCTGGGGATCCCCAAGGACCCCATTGTGCAGTAGAGTTGAGGAGCCACCTTCTTACCACTTTGCCCTTTGTTCTGCTGTTCCATTTTGGCTACATTTGTTCCCTGCTAGTCTTACCTCAGGATTTTGTCTTGATGCTGCTTCTGCCTAGAAGGCTTCCCCCATAACTGCAGAGTCTGGCTCCTTACACTAAGTCTCTGCTGCTCAGATACATTGCCATTGGAGCAGCCCACCTTGACCAGCCTGACTGAAAATGGCTCTCTCTCTTCATGTTCCTGCCTGCTTAATATTTCTCACTAGCACTTTATGTGATGGATTTTTATTTATTGTTTGGCTCCCTCAACTGACAAATCCAGGGGAGTGGGGACTTTGCTGTCTCCTTTCCCTGCTGTAGTTCTATAGCCTAGAGCAGTGTCTACACATAGTAGTTGCTCGACATATACTTGTTGAACAAATAAATTTGGGTTTATACAAAGCTCTAGCTTCCTGTGGTCTCTTGGCCCATTACTACTTCCTGGGATCTCCTTCTCCCTTTTCTTTTATTTGACTTGACTAAGTAATAGATTCTGATGCACAAGTTAGAAAGTTAGAAAGCTACTCTGCAAAGTCTTCCTGAGGCTTGCTGTTCTCATATGTCCATAGTTCACATCTGTTCTTGGCTTCTTACAGAATTGTTTTGTGTGTGAATAAGCAAATGTAAATTTAGGTTCATATTTTTCTCCTACGTATACTCTTCAGTTTTCATTGTGGCCTCTCTTGCTATGTCTTATTTACCTTCTGTGTACTCTTTTATCTGCCTTAGTCTCTTTTTTTCAGAGAATTGATTAGCCCAGTAGGCCTTTCCAAGGGAGCCTATCTGCCACCTGTGGTTCGGGTGCTCAGAAGTGGTTGGCTGTGGTGGGTGTAGTGTCAGACGAGGCTCCTGCCTTAGTGGCACTGTGATCTAACATACTCTTCAGAGGGAAGGAGGGCAGGCAGTCTCCAGAAAAATTGTCAACTGTCTGGTAGAAGTAGAAATATATAAGGATTGCAGTTGAAATAAAGGAGTCCAGGTTATTTGGGGTTCAGAGACCCATCCCTGAGTCTAAAAGAGGGCTTTAAAACAGATGCCTGCAGAGCCTAGACAGGAAGGCCAAGTGAGTGAGGGGTACTAACTACCTAGCTTCTGTGGACTGTTGTCCAGCACATGCAGGCCCAGTGCTTGTAGATCTTCTGTTTGTATAAATATAAATCCAGATTTTTAAGTTAAGCCACACAGATTTTAAATGTTGGAAACAAATACAAATTTCTAAAATGCATTCTGGCAAATAAAGGGTCCCTGCTGACTGGTGGTCTGTGGACTATCTTTTTGCAACCTCTGGTCTAAATTATCTTTGTGTTCCTCTTTGGATCGTTATTTTCAGATCTTCTAAGGACAGTCCCAAGAGCAAGAGCAGATATGTATGATGACATTCCTAGTGACAGCAGATACACTCTGGCTGGATCTGTAGCCCACCCTCGAGACACTGGGAGAGAAAGCTTAAGAGGTGATGTGTTTCCAGGACCTTCCTTCAGATCAAGCAATCCTTCTGTAAGTGAAGACAACTACTTTCGCAAAGAGTGTGGCCGGGATCTGGAATTTTCCCACCCTGATTCCCGAGACCAAGTTTTTGGCCACCGGAAATTGGGACATTTCCGTTCTCAGGATTGGAAATTTGCACTCCGTGGCTCTTGGGAACAAGACTTTGGCCACCCCGTTTCTCAAGAATCCCCTTGGTCACAGGAGTATAATTTTGGTCCTTCTGCACTGCTTGGGGACTTTGGTTCCTCTAGGCTGATTGAGAAAGAGTGTTTGGAGAAAGAAAGTCGGGATTACGACGTGGACCGTCCAGGGGAGACAGACTCTGTGCTCAGGGGCAGTGGCCAAGTCCAGGGCAGAGGCCGAGGTCTAAACATCGTTGACCAGGAAGGGGCCCTTTTAGGAAAGGGAGAGACTCAGGGCCTGCTCCCATCTAAAGGGGGAGTTGGGAAACTTGTCACACTAAGAAGTGTGAGCACGAAGAAGGTACCCACTGTAAATCGTATTACTCCCAAAACTCAGGGCACCAACCAAATCCAGAAAACCACCTCAAGTCCTGATGTGACCCTGGGGACAAACCCAGGAACAGAAGATATCCAGTTTCCCACTCAGATCCCTTTGGGGCTCAATCTGAAGGATATTCGGCTTCCCAGAAGAAAGATGAGCTTCGACCTCATAGATAAGTCTGATGTTTTTTCAAGATTTGGGATAGAAATAATCAAATGGGCAGGATTCCACACCATAAAAGATGATGTTAAATTTTCCCAGCTTTTCCAGACTCTCTTTGAACTCGAAACCGAAACCTGTGCTAAAATGCTCGCTTCATTCAAATGCTCCTTAAAACCAGAGCACAGAGATTTTTGCTTTTTTACGATCAAATTTTTAAAGCACTCTGCTTTGAAAACACCCAGAGTTGATAATGAGTTTTTAAACATGCTTTTAGACAAAGGTGCTGTGAAGACCAAAAATTGCTTTTTTGAAATCATAAAGCCTTTTGACAAGTACATAATGAGGCTTCAAGACCGCCTTCTGAAGAGTGTCACACCCCTGCTCATGGCTTGCAATGCCTATGAGCTGAGTGTCAAGATGAAAACCCTCAGTAACCCCCTGGACTTGGCTGTTGCCCTGGAGACCACCAATTCTCTCTGCCGGAAGTCTTTAGCCCTTTTGGGACAGACTTTCTCCTTGGCCTCTTCCTTCCGGCAAGAGAAAATCTTAGAAGCTGTTGGCCTCCAAGATATAGCTCCCTCTCCTGCCGCATTTCCAAATTTTGAGGACTCTACTCTGTTTGGGAGAGAATACATTGATCACCTGAAGGCCTGGCTGGTCACCAGTGGGTGTCCACTTCAGGTCAAGAAAGCTGAACCTGAGCCTACCCAAGATGAGGAGAAAGTTGTTCCTCCTACCAAACTCGAAGTTCAGGCCAAGTCTCCGAGTGGTCTCAGTGATGGTAAGGAAAGCGCTGAAAGCTCTTACTGTGATTAGTTTGTTTTTCATGTTTTCTTGTAAAGTCTCTTTTTTCTTTGAGAATTTTATACAGAAGTGTTGTAGCCAACTGGAAACATCAGAATTTTGGTAGAAAACTCATTGGCGAGTGTTCATGTCTGCTATTCATTCTGTAAACATATGTTCGAAATCTTCTGTTTGTCTACCACAGAAGTCCTTAGACATTTATGGGTCACAGACTCCTTTGGGAATCTGATCAAAGCTGTGGCCTATGCCAGGAAAAATGCCTATGTATTTGTATACAGTTCTCCCTGTGTTTTGGTAGGGATTGTGTTGTACCTTCCTGTAGCCAAGGTTAAGAAGCCCTTATTACAACATCTCCCTCCCCCCACACTAAGGTGTTAGTAGACAGGAAAGTAAATACTGGGCACTGTCGTTGGGGTGTCCCCAGGCTTCCGGGGGACAGAAGTCACAAAGCCCAATTCCTCCTGGGCCAGGAGGGGAATGGAAGAGACCCCAGCCCAGAAGAGTCAAGGAGGCCTTGTTTGAGCTGTGTTGAGGGACCAGCAGAGATTAGCCAGGCCGGCCCAGGTAGTAGAACCACCTTTCTTCCTACTCCCTTTTCTAGGGTGGCTAAAACCCAATAGTGGATCAATTATGTACAGCAGATAACCTGCAGTTAACGAGTCAGCTTTGGGAAGGTTCTACAAAGGCCAAGAAAGAGGAAATAGAAACAACTGGCTGTTGGGTATTCCTTCTCTTTCCTTCTTAGCACTGGGGATGGATGCTCTCCTAGCCCAGACATCCCAGAGGTCATGAGCATACGTAGTGGCCATGTGACCAGAGAGGAAGCGCGCGCGCGCGCGCGCGCACACACACACACACACACACACACACACCCTTAACCTCAGGAGGAATTCCCTTTTCCAGCAAAGCAGTTTTCAGCTTCCATTGCCCCAGCCAAGTGGAAAAGCCTTGTTTGTCCCTGAATCTCTTTATTCCTTTCCACCCTTATGGACCCCTGACTGTATCAAGTACTGGTGGGTAGGTCCCACCAATGGATGGGCAGCCACACCTATCTATTCCTGGAGAGGGAGCCTTCCAGAAATGGGCTCTGGGCTAAAGCAGGACCCCTCCTCCCCACACCCCCCAAAGTGGGGGAGTGGAAAGTCAGTGTAATGACGATACTGAAGAACTTTGTATGAAGGAGGAAAAAGTCACTTACCATTCCCTGGTTCTGTTGCTATGCAGGTGCACTAGAAGCAGCAGTCTTGTTGTACTGAAAACACTACAATCTGTTCTTTCACAGGATTATCAAAGGCCTTTTTCTGTGTTTCTACAGTATTTGCTGCATCATGATATTAACCTAACATAAATTATCTCACTCTTCCCTTGATGTGGGACTTATGCTGCCTTTTACTTTTCCCTTAATGTGAACATTCTAGTTAAGTGGTATATACAAGCCTTCTGAGGCTGAGCCAGGTTCCCTTGTAATTGACATCTGCAAGCTTGGGCTGTCTGGGCAGCAGGCAGATGGCACCAGCACCCATGTCTCATGGGGCATTGCCTCGTCACTGCTTCCATTACTGTTAGAAATGCTGAGATGCCAACTTCAGTTGAATGTTTTGATTACTACTATTGTTAGTTTTTTTTTTTTTTTAATTTTTATTTATTTATGATAGTCACAGAGAGAGAAAGAGAGAGAGGCAGAGACACAGGCAGAGGGAGAAGCAGGCTCCATGCACCGGAAGCCCGATGTGGGATTCGATCCCGGGTCTCCAGGATCGCGCCCTGGGCCAAAGGCAGGCGCCAAACCGCTGCGCCACCCAGGGATCCCACTATTGTTAGTTTTTATTTTTAAGTTCTCCTTTATAGAATATGATCTGGGGAGGAGGATTGTAGCACCAAAGCTGGGACGCTTGCTTATGGTTGCCTTCTTGAGACATGGTTGCAGTGATCCACAGATTGCATTGTTTTTTAAAGCTCCCAACTTTGAACCTCTTATTCTTCTGTAAGATCATGTAAAACTAGCAGTTCTGTAAAATGAGAGCTGATAACCAAAAAAGAAAAAGGAAAGAAAAAGGAAGCAATTTCAAAGGGGAAATAGTTGTAGTAGCATGACAATTGAAGAATCCATTTAATCAGTGTAAAGAGCTCACACTGTTTGTTGTTTAAAATAAGCTCAAAGCTTCAACTTAGACATAAGCAAGGACAGGACAGTGCAATTACTCCACAGAACAAACTGGAAAACCTCCCTAGTTCAGGAGTGATTTTTACCAAATGACTAAATAGATTGTTCTGTGCAATTAAAACTAAACAATCTTCTTAATTGAGGGCACGGATCCTCTTCTGTGTTGCCAGTGACATTGTAAATTAAAAGTCTATTGAAGAAGGGGCCCCTGGGTGGCTCAGTTGGTTAAACGTTCAACTTTTGATCTCAGCTCAAGTCTTGATCTCAGGGTCGTGAGTTCAAGCCTCCTGTTGGGCTCCATGCTGGGCCTGGAGCCTACTTACACACACACAGACAAATACACACCTCACTGAAGGTGAATATATGAAGAAAAACATTTCTTTTCATATATTTAGCAAATATTTCTGTGAACACCTATCTTAGGGCCACTGACTTTTTTGATTAGGGAATTTTTCTTTGCAAATTTATATATATGTTTTCTGATTATAAGACAGATTTTTTTAGATAAAGCACAAAGAAAATGAAGTCTCTGGTAAATCTTCTACCCATAGATAATACCTATTAACATTGCGGCATATTTCCTTTTCCTTTTTTTCTGTGTCCATATTTACGTATCTTTTCTTCCTTCCCTCAACGAATCATAACCTAGATTTTTTTTGTTTTTTTTTTTGTTTTTTTTTTTTACCTAGCCATGTTTTACATCTTTATGTTTTTCCCTTAATGTGAACATTCTAGTTAAGTGGTATATACAAGCAGAATAGAATTGCTGCATACCATTTCGTTATACAGTGTATATGCATATGTTGCTCTGTACAATTATTGTAAGCTTGTGACTTTCTCTCCTAGTGGTTATGCTCTTCAGTCTTTTGGGAGGATACTTTGGGTATTGGTTTTTAGAAAACGGTGCTGCTTTTTCTTTTCAATGCTGATTTCATGTGAATAAGGATTTTGGTCACCAGCGCCTGCTTAGGTTCCATCCTCAGCCTCTGACTCTGTACTGGTCGTCCCAGGCCCCATGTGGTCCAATAGCGTTTCTCAGAAAAGCCCTTTTGTGTGTTCCAGCTGTCCCCCAGCGAGCGGATCACAAGGTGGTGGACACCATCGATCAGCTGGTCACTCGTATTGTTGGAGGCAGCCTATCTCCCAAAGAGAGAGCTCTTCTCAAGGAGGACCCTGCTTACTGGTAGGTCTTTAAATTTTGGTCCTCTAAATCCCTCCCATAGAACACACGGCAAAATATGTGTTTTGATGGTATCCAATGAAGAGTGTGAGGTATTTATTTTGAGTAGTGGTATCAGCCAGTGGGAAGAACATGAGGGAGGGTGAGGTTCACCTGCATTCAAACCCCAGCCCTACTGCAGACCTGCCATGTGGCCTTGTCCCTCTGCACTGGCTTAGGGAGGAGGTGGGAGGCGTATGCCAAGAGCACATGAAGATAAGGAATGTCTCACAGCAGTTGTTCATGACTTATTCCTGCTATTTGTTAAACTCTTCTTCTTTTGCCTTATTTCCTCTTCACCTGAATGGAACAACTTTTGAAAATTAAAATTTTCACCATAAATACAGTACTTATTAGAGGAAGTCAAGAACAATAAAGTTAGAAGGAAGCCACCCGTGTGCCTACCAACGTCTACTGACAGTTTTGCCTATTTGCTTCCTATCTTTCTGCTCACTGTGGGCTATTTGGGGCTTTTTTTATTTATTTATTTATTTATTTATTTTTTCTTTTTTTTTATTAGAGAGAGAGAGAGAGAGAGAGAGAGGCAGAGACACAGGCAGAGGGAGAAGCAGGCTCCATGCACCGGGAGCCTGACGTGGGACTCGATCCCGGGTCTCCAGGATCGCGCCCTGGGCCAAAGGCAGGCGCCAAACCGCTGCGCCACCCAGGGATCCCTGGGGCTTTTTTTAAATGTAGCTGTGATTTTACTATAATATATCCCACTCTGAGTTTATGTATTTTTCCCGCTTATTTTAGATAACATAGGAAAATGCTCGTATTCCTTATTTTTCTTTTCTTTTTTTTAAGATTTTATTTATTCATGAGAGACACAGAGAGGGAGAGAGAGGCAGAGACAAGGGCAGAGAGAGAAGCAGGCTCCATGCAGGGAGCCCGATGTGGGACTCGATCCCAGGACTCCAGGATCACGCCCTGTGCCAAAGGCAGCGCTAAACCGCTGAGCCACCCCGGGCTGCTCTCTTTATTTTTTATAAACATTTTCAGACAGCTGCGTTTACTAGTCTATAGAGAAAGTGGCCAGAGTTTAGTTAGCCATTCCTCTCTGGTTAGATTTTCAGAATGATTTTGATTGTATACTGTTTCGAACTGTTCCAATGAATGGCTTAATACATCATATTTTCTTGTGTGTTTGGGATTATCTCTAGGTTAGATTGCTGTAAGTGAAAATTTTTCACACTATACCTTTTTTTTTTTTTTTTTTTTTTAAGATTTAGTTATTTTAGGGATGCCTGGGTGGCTCAGGAGTTGAGCTTTTGCCTTTGGCTCAGTTTGTGATCCTGGGGTGCCGGGATCAAGTCCTTCATCAGGCTTCCCACAGGGAGCCTGCTTCTCCCTCTGCCTATGTATCTGCCTATCTTTCTGTGTCTCTCACGAATAAATAAATCTTTTTTTAAAAAAAGATTTATGTATTTTTAAAGATTTCGTTTATTTATTTGTGAGAGATACAGAGAGGCGGAGCACAGGCAGAGGGAGAAGCAGGTTCCCTACAAGGAGCCCGATGCAGGACCTGATACAGGACCTGATCCCGGACCCCAGGATCACACCCTGAGCTGAAGGCAGATGCTCAATCCCTGAGCCACCCAGGCATCCCAAGATTTATTTTTAAAGATTTTATTTATTGAGAAAGAGAGTGTGCATGTGAGCAGGGGACGAACAGAGGGAGAGGGAGACAATCTCCAGCAGACTCCATGCTGAGCGCAGATCCCAAGATCATGACTTGAGCCAAAACCAAAGAGTCGGACACTCAAACGACTGAGCCACTCAGGCGCCCCTAACTTTTTTTAAAATCATGAAAGTGGCATATGTGCTTTGTAAAAATAGAAAAAAGCAATAAAGATACTATCACTTAAAGCTCCACCACTTCTCCCTCTCAGTGCGTCCTATATTTCAAATCTAACGTCACTGTTCTTGTTAACAGTGGTTGTGTGCTCTTCATTGCACACAGGTACCCTAGCATACTTGCCGTTGCTCATTGGAGTTCTTAGATTCATCTTGGTTTTTCCCTGCTGTAAATACCATTATGATGAACAATGTTTTGCTTGTATTTCTGTCTACATTCCCGGTAGTTTATTAGAGTAATATCTGGGAGTGAAATTGCTGGATTAAAGAGAAAGTTAACTTTATTTATTTATTTATTTATTTATTATTTTTTTTTTAACTTTTTTTTTTTTAACTTTATTTATTTTTAAAGAGAGTTTTGTTTTTGCTTTTTTTTTTTTTAATGCTTTTATTTATTTATTCATGAGAGACACACACAGAAAGAGGCAGACACATAGGCAGAGGAAGAAGCTGGCTTCACACTCGAAGCCCAATGTAGGACTCGATTCCGGGACCCCAGGATCACATCCTGAGCTGAAGGCAGACAGACTTAATCACTGAACCACCCAGGCATCCTGAGAAAGTTAACTTTAGAGGCTTTTGATCTCTATCACTTTTTCTTGGCCGTAGCATGATTGATTTTTGAGACTGGATAATCCTCTGGTAGGGACTGTCCTGGGCTTTGCAGGATATTTAGTGGCATCCTTGGCCTCCCCCCCTCCCTCCCATGCGGATGCCAATACAATCTTCCATCCCAGGTGCTGCCCACTGAGGGCAGGAGTTACCCCTGGTGAAGGTCATCAATCTTTATCATCAGGTTACTTTCTGTGGATTATCTGTCCCAGTTGGCACCTGCTGCCGCTCTGTAAACATGCCATGCCTTCATCTGTGTTTTGACTTAAAGATAATTTCATAGTGTGATGTTTTACTTCTTATTCCTTTGTTAATTAACAAAGATTATAAGTTTCCTCCTAATATGTCTAGTTGTAGTTCCTCTTTTTGAGTGTTTATTCAAGTCTTGTATGATCAACATTGTACACATACTGAGCTCAGTATTTTTGGTGTTGTAATTATTATAGATGCTTGAAAGGCATAAATTTACATGTAATAGTACTAGAGTTTTGGTGTTAACCAGCATGATTTACCACGGGAGGGTTGGAGCTTGTTTGGTTTTATTTTTAAATAATTCTTGGACTCACTTGGATTATTTTCATGTTCAGAATGAGGTAGGCTTTTTAAATTAAAAGTTAAAAAAAAAAGCCCAGGGGATTCCTGGGTGGCTCAGTGGTTTAGCGCCTGCCTTTGGCCCAGGGCATGATCTTGGAGTTCCCGGATCAAGTCCCACATCAGGCTCCCTGCATGGAGCCTGCTTCTTCCTCTGCCTTTGTCTCTGCCTCTCTCTCTCTCTCTCTCTCTTTTTCTCTTTCTCTCTCTCTCTCTGTCTCTCATGAATAAAAAATAAAAATCTTTTTAAAAAAAAGCCCAATAAATTAATTGTTCTGTCATCAATTATGAACAACTTAATTACCAGACCTTTTGCCTTCTCTGCACTTGATACTATTGTAGGTGCTTTTCTGATTTAAGCACTAGTTGATTCAGTCCTCATAAACCTCGTGAGGCAGGTATTTGTCATTCTTATTTTATAGATAGGAAACTTGAGGCTCAAAGAGACCTCTTTTTACTTCAAGAGTGCAAAGCTAGTAGGACAGGGTCGAGATTCTCATCTAGGCTCTTGCTCTTAATCAGTGTGCATGCTGGAAGGAGGAAGCTAGATAGCTTCAGACTGACGGGTGAAAGTAGAGACCAAACCCTCTTGGGTAAGGTACTCTCAAGACTTGGAAGGCCCAGGGGCAATCTCCAGGTGATTGGGCTAGAGGGAAACAGGACCCTGGGAAGACTGGGGACATGTGACTCTGTATCATGACCCACTAGGCTCATGATCACTGACAGCAAATGGTAATAGGAACATAGAGTTGTATGTATGCGGTGTGGAGTACAAAATCAGAAATAAACATTGAATTAGAAATCAAATATTTGAGGAAAATCAACATCATAAAGGAGAATTACCAAACTTACAAATGGAGCTGCTACCTGTGAAGACAGAGTTACAATAAGGAAAAAAATCTGTCTCAAAGTATAAGTGTATAATTAATAGTAAATAATAGTATATTGTATCCATGAAACAAGAGCTTTTTGTTTTTTTTTGTTTTTTTTTTAATTTTTTTTTTTTTTAATTTTTATTTATTTATGATAGTCACAGAGAGAGAGAGAGAGGCAGAGACACAGGCAGAGGGAGAAGCAGGCTCCATGCACCGGGAGCCCGACGTGGGATTCGATCCCGGGTCTCCAGGATCGTGCCCCGGGCCAAAGGCAGGCGCCAAACCGCTGCGCCACCCAGGGATCCCGAGCTTTTTGTTTTTGAAAAGAACCTGTTAAAGATCTTGGGACTGAAAAATCAGATTGTTGAAATAAAAATCAGTGGTTGGCTGATAGAATAGACCCAGATAAAGAACAGATTGGGAGCTAGACTCAGACTTGACTCCCTGAAACCTTCAGAAGGAATTACCAGAGACTATCAGAGGAGATGATGTGGTGGCAAGAAAGAACGATAAGAAACTAGTAAGCTTAGGGCTTTGGTGTGAATGTTTGAATTCTTAAAGGAGTACATGTATGTAGTTTATCAAAAATATCAATTGAATTAAGAAAACAAGTGTTTCTGCTTTGACCAGTTCCCATGCCATTCTACTCCTTGGAGGCAGTCTCTTTTGGTATTTTAAGCTACTTCTAACAGATACTCTTGGTGATAAATAAGCCTGTGTTGCTCTACCTTGATCTATCAGTTTTAGGTATCATATTGATACCCTAATGAAAATAAGTGAGGATTTAGCTCACTCCCCTCTCAATCACTCATCAGAAAGCTGCCTTCTTGCTAGGCTCCAGTGCTGTGTTAGGTTCTTTTTATTAGTTAAATGAAAAGTTCAGACCTTAGGAGATACGGGAGTAAGAAGGCTTTCTGTTATCTCCATCCTTCGAGATGCAGCAGAGATTTGAGACACCTCCCACCCCCAACACACAAGGAGGAAAAAACACTGGTTTGTTCACAGCTGGGCCTTGTGGACAGAACTGGCCATTGCCTCTCACTGAGGTGGCCTGCCCCTTCTGGTGCACTAAAATAACAGCAGTGCAAATACCCACAGCAACTTTGCTTCCTTGTTTGGAGCACAATGGAAACCTTTTTTTTTTTCTTTTTCTTTTTCTTTTTTTTTTTTTTTAGTAGGCTCCACACTTGGTATGGAGCCCAGTGTGGGGCTTGAACTCACAACTCTGAGGTCAAGACCTGAGTTGAAACCAAGAGTTGGACATTTAACTGACTAAGCCACCCAGGCATCCCAGTAGTTGGGAACCTTGATGCCTAAACTATGTAGCTTAGAGCTGTGTAAATAAATAACACATAGAAATATAAGAGGAATTGATTAGTTTATAACATGGCAGGAGGCTTGAATATAATTCTCTGAAATGGGTAGATGTCATCTAAGTAAGGGAATATTTAGAAAACAATGAATGGGCGTAAACAGGTAGATGAGGTGCTAATGTTTGTTGAGCAGTTAATGAATGCTACACAGTATTTAAAGTGTTTTCCTTATGATGAAAAGTGTGTAACTCAAGCCTCACAACAAGTTGATGAAGTAGTTTATTATTACCATCTGTCCCTTTTACCGATAGAGGAACTGAGGCACAGAAAAGTTTAGTAAAGGCACCTGAGTGACTCAGTAGGTTAAGCATCTGCCTTCGGCTCAGGTCATGATCCCAGAGTGAGTCTGCATCAGGCTGTCTACTCAGCAGGAAGCCTACCTCTCCCCCTTTCTCTGCTCCCCCTGCTGTGTGTTTTCTTTCTCTCAAATAAATAAAAAAAATTTTTTTTAAGATTTTATTTATTCATGAGAGACACAGAGAGAGAGAGAGAGAGGCAGAGATACAGGCAGAGCGAGAAGCAGGCTCCATGCAGGGAGCCCAACATGAGACTTGATCCCGGGTCTCCAGGATCACACCCTGGGCTGAAGGCAGCGCTAAACCACTGAGCCACCCGGGCTGCCCAATAAAATCTTTTTTAAAAGGGATGGGGGAGGAGAAAGAAAAGTTCAGTAAATCTCATGGCTAATAAGTGGCTATGCTGGGATTTGAACCCAGCAGGCTGGCCTGGGAATGTTCTATGCTCTTAATGTTATGTTCCACTAGAACTTGGGGAGATGGATTTGTGACTGCCATCCTCAGACTCCACATGGCATCAGAACCATCGAGGGGAAAGGGACTTGTGTCCTGGGGCTCTGGGCCACCTGGATGCTGACTCTGCTTTCTTTGTTGGGTGAGGGGTACACTCACTGGGGCCACAGTTTTTTTTTTTTAAGATTTTATTCACTTATTCATGAGAGACACACACAGTAAGTCAGAGACATAGGCAGAGGGAGCTGCAGGCTCCTTGCAGGGAGCCCAATGCTTAACTCAATATCTGGACCCTGGGATCATACCGCGAGCCAAAGGCAGATGTTCAACCGCTAAGCTACCCAGGTTTCCCATTGGGGCCACATTTAACAAGGAGAACCAGACCATCTGTGTTAGTTGTGCTCCTTTATGTGGCAACCCTTGCTTGTTAGGGTGCCATCTGGCAGGATGCTGCTGTTGGCCCAGCAGAGTGTCTGGGACAGCAAGGTCCCGCACACAGCCTGTGTCCTCAGATCTAGCCGGACCTTAACTGTGTAGATACAGCAGCAGGAGCTTCCTATGGAGCTGCCCACCGGGGACTCTCCACTTTCCACAGTGCTGCCAGCACCCTGCTTCACGCAGCCAGCTGGCATCCAGTCGGCTTCTGTTGTTGGTAATTGGGAACCTCACCTAGTAAGTGGTCTCTTAATGTCAAACAGTCTGAAGGCCACTTGAAATTTGCCATACCCACCAAATAATATTCATTCTTATTTAACACAAACTGAAATTGAACATTCACAAACATCTGTTATATGTGAGGTCACAGAGAAAATCTCAGCACATCCTAGGAAAGGAAAATCACATGGGCCACATTACACAATGTATAACTAGCAACAACCAAAATAAAACATGCTTTTTTTTTTTAAACATGTTTCTAAATAACTTTTGAGTGAAGGGGAATTAAAACAGACTTTAGAAACTCTTTAGAAGGAAGTAGCAGGGAGAGTTCTGCACACCGAACACAGCTGCAACCATACATAATGAAAAGTACAGTGTGGGACGTGTTTGTCAGAAATAAAGTGAATGGAGCAGCCCGGGTAGCTCAGCGGTTTAGCGCCACCTTTAGCCCAGGGCCTGATCCTGGAGACCTGGGATTGAGTCCCATGTCAGGCTCCCTGCATGGAGCCTGCTTCTCCCTCTGCCTATGTCTCTGCCTCTCTCTCTTCTCTCTTTCTCTGTGTCTCTGGTGAATAAATGAATAAAATCTTGAAAGGAAGGAAGGAAGGAAGGAAGGAAGGAAGGAAGGAAGGAAGGAAGGAAGGAAGGAAGGAAGGAAAGAGAGAGAGAGAGAGAAAAGAAAAGAAAAGAAAGAATGTAAGCATTCACCACATGAGGCCAGAAGGAAATGGCAAAAAAAAAAAAGTCCAGATCCTAGAAGGGAAAGGTTTATAGAGAGAAAAGATGGGGCTAAGGAAGAAGAAAAGTAAAGAATATGTAAGTTCCCTCCATGACCCTTACTGTCCGTTCCCCAGAGCTAATTAATGTTGCTTTATATTTCGTCAGCTTATGTGAGAAAAGTAAGTACAGGTGGATGTATGTACACAAAGCAGATTTATGTGGTCTGTATAGATGTTGGTGTTTTTCTGTAGCTTGCTGTCTTTGGCCATATCATGGATGTCTTTCTGTGTCAGTACCCGGGACTCAACCTCCTTTTCTTTACTGTGCTTGTTAGGACTTTGGAACATGATTTCACAGCCGCAGCACTCAGGCCTCGGTGGTGCAGTTGAAGAAAGGGTCACTGACGACCCCACCTCCCTGACCCTTTGAAGCATGTCACCTTCCAAAAATGGCACCCACAAGCGATAAAGTAGCAGTGTCTCTGTGACTCCATAGTGACTAGTGTGTGTTGTGAGGCTACCAGGAGTTGTGAGCACTTTCATTGCTGGGGATGGTGAAGGTTCCCAAGGAGGAATCGACCAGTGCTAGGTCGGCTCCCATTGCCTTGCAGTTACTCTGTGCAGGAAGGGGATCTGGGTCTTCTGTGGAGTGGAACCTCTTAGACAGGGAGCCTGCCACTTAGAAAGGGTATGCAGAAATGTGATTGTAGCAACAATTGGGTATATAGTGGTGTTTTAACCAATGTCTTTCTGTGCCTGTTTTGTTATATAGGTTTTTGTCTGATGACAGTAGTCTGGAGTATAAATACTACAAATTGAAGCTGGCAGAAATGCAGCGGGTGAGCCACACCTTGCCAGGAGCAGATCAAAAGCCAACAGCAGCAGAGTGTGCGGTCCGGGCCATGCTGTATGCTCGGACAATCCGGAGCCTCAAGAAGAGGCTCCTCCCAGGCCGCCGTCGGGGGCTGCTCCGCACTCAAGGGCTTCGGGGCTGGAAGGTGAGGAAAGCAACCACTGGGACCCAGACCCTCCTCTCCTCAGGCACCAGACTGAAACACCATGGCCGGCAGGCTCCAGGTTCATTGCAGAGAAAGCTGTCCCAGCCAGATGGAAATGATACTGTCAAGGACTGCCCACCTGACCCAGTTGGACCCTCTCTTGGGGATCCCAGCCCAGAAGTCTCGGGCCTATCCCCCAAGCCAGCAGGAGCGGAAGTCTCTGAAGCTCCTCAATCCTCCTCTCCCTGCCCATCTGCTGACGGTGAGTGCTTATTCCTGCCTCCCCCCTTCTGAGCCCCAGCCATGACTCTCCAATATCCAGGGGTCTCTTGGTGGTGGGGGTGGGAGACCTGGGTGTTGTGAGGGGTCTGAGCAGCAGGCAGAAGCAACAGAGACGTGGCCAGGACAGGTGCACATGGAGGCACTCTCCTCTTACTTTCTTGAGGAGCTGGCCCTTGAGTCCTGTAGCAGTCTTCTTCCCTGAAGGTGGAGCTGCCTCACTGTGTTCCCCAGTCACTTTGCCCCCACTGCAAAGTCCTATTGCTGGCCACCAGGTTGTGCCTGTGCCCATGCTTGGGGCTCCGAGTTCCTTAATCCATTTTTCAGTCTCTTCTTGCCCCTCTTTACATTCTGCAGGGCTACCCTCGTCTCTCGTTCTGTCTTGTCTTTTCCAAGGTCTCTCTTATTTTCCTCTGGGTTAGCTGACCTGCAGTTTCTTCTCTTTCTCCTGGCCGTTACCTTTTCTTTGTGTGAGAGGCCTGCCCCTGGCCGGTACCTTCCCCTTGACATTAGGTGGGAATAGAGAGGGGGAAAAAAACCACACAAGTGCTGTATTGTCTAGCTATTGCTATATGAGCCATTCTTTTTTTTTTTTTTTAAGATTTTGTTTGTTCATGAGAGACAGAGAGAGGCAGAGACACAGCCAGAGGGAGAAACAGGATTCTCACAGGGAGCCCAATGTAGGACTCGATCCTGGGACTCCAGGATCACTTCCTGAGCCAAAGGCAGATACTCAACCACTAACCCACCCAGGCGTCCCTATAATGAGCCATTCTAAATTGTGGCTTCAAATGGGGTATTCAGTACTCTTAGTCTGTTGAACTGAACTGGGCCAGCACATGTGTTTTTGGCAGCAGATGGTTTGGGGCCATCAGCTGAGGTAATGGGCATCTGGGCTACATGCCTCTCACCCCCTAGCAGCCAACCTGGATTTGTTCACCTGATGGTCAGGGTTGGGACTCCAAGAGAGGCAGCGGGGTTGCTTGAGGCCTCTGAAGCCCAGGCTCCACGCTTAGGCCACCTTCTGTCAGCACGAGTCCCAGGGCCAGTCCCAATTTGTGGGGAAGAGAAGATTATCTACCTCTGCTGGACAGAGCTGCAAAGGGCAAGGATGCAGTGAGGGGACACGAGGAGCTATCCTTATAATCAGTCTCCCCAACCTCCACAGAGATGAAATTGGAAGCAGCATTTCAGAACTGACATGTGACAATTGTTTTGTTTTGTAGTTGACATGAAGACAATGGAGACTGCAGAGAAACTGGCCAGATTTGTTGCTCAGGTGGGACCAGAGATTGAACAATTCAGCATAGAAAACAGTACCGACAACCCTGACTTGTGGTATGTAGCCACCATGCCCTTTTAATTTGAGTGTATTTACCAGATGAGTGTCCTGAGAGCCCATGGGGTGGCCTGGCAGACATACTTCTGCCCCAGGGGTACCCGAGGATAAGTCATGGTTTCACTTCTGCTGAGCTCAGGGCTGAGAGGGAGAAGCACTGCTTGGGGGTGTTGGGCAGTGCCACCTTCATCTGGGGCATCAGAAAAAACCTACCCTGGAGGGAATTTTAAGCTGTATTTGAAGGTCAGGTGGGCTTTGACCAGGGAATGGGGGAGAGAGCACCCAGGCAGAGAGGCTAATAGGCCCCCTAGAACCTTTGCAGAGGCTGAGGGGTGTGGGCTAGTGGGAGGAGGAGGAGGGCGGGGCACTGTCCCTGGTCACACCAGTGCTCTGGGATAGGGTGAGAATTTGCTGCTCCTGCAGTGATGGATGGGTCCTGTTCCAGCTGTGGGCAGCAGGCACTTCATGTAGTGGTGGCCTGGCCTCCTTTTGCCAGCAGGGGGTGCCATTACCCTTGCTATTCCTCAGAAGGGGTGGCCACTCAAAACCACATAGCCTGCTGGGAAGCGGAACCAGGAGCCTGTTCTGCCTTGTGAAGGCACTGGTTCACCTCCTTCAGTGGAAAGCTACCTGGGAGCCACATGTTCTAGTACTGAGCCATTAACCCAGATGGGGTTCCCATGCTGTGTTAATTGTATCCTCCAGTTGGCTGGGGACTCTGGACGATTGCCTTGTTCCTACCATGCTGGAGAGCCATGCCTTAGTCTAATTAAGATGATAGTTGAAAACTTCACATTTCCTAGAGCATTTCTGGGACTCAGTAATGACCCAGCAGCCTCTTCCAGCAGCTTATTGGGGACCTTGATAGGTCCTGCATTGGGCGTGCCTCTTGCTTCCTGTGAGACCCAGACCAGCCTCATGGAGCACGGATGGCTTCATGGGTGCTGAGCCTGGTTCTGCCTTTTATAGGCCTGGTGACCTTGAGGCTTGCTGGGCCTAGCATATCTCAGCGTTGGGCAGGACTGGGTGAAAGGTACAACTCCACTAAGGGCAGCTGGGAGCATTTCATTGTTTTGTTTTGTTTCCCCAAATGAGAATTCTGCATTATCCTGAGCATCTGGCACTGCTGTGGTTTGGGTTTATCCATCACTGTCTCTGACAGCCTTCTCTCAGCAAAGTTCTTTAGAAGACACTGTCCTCTCCCTCCCCACACAGTGTCCCCCATTGTACAGCAACATTAGGTGGAGTGATTCACTCTGTCCCCCAGTCCAGTGCTCATAGAGTATTTTGAGAATGACTGTACCCAACAGCACATATATTTAAATAAAGGCTGAGGTGACTTTTCTTTTCCTTTAGAAAAGTTGTACCTTTAGTATGTTTAATAGTTAGTTGCTTTTTTGTGTATGGTCATGTCATCAATGTGACATATAGTCAGGTTCATTTGTTTCTATAGAGATTCAGCTTTAGAACTATGTTTTTCTATTCTTTTTAACTTAATTTTTAAAAGTACAGCATTTGCATGGTTCTAAAGTAAAAATTACAAAAGACAAGCTCAGAGAAGTCTCTGAGGGGAATCTCCTCCACCCCTCAACAACCATTTTCATTTATTTCTAGTGGGTGTGTGCATTTCTCCCTTTATTTTTACGTGCAACTTTCTGTATGTAACAGACTTGCATCTTGCTTTTTTTCCTTTTACAACCTATCCAGAAGTTTCCCTCTGCCTAGCCCACCTGTACCCTCTTTCTCTTGTCCACTATGTCATTCTCTTACATGCAGCCACACCAGGGTCACTCCCCAGCCATCAGCATTCACGTTGTTCTTACAACTCCCACCAATGGCCTCACACACGATGACTTTGTGTGTGGAGAGAATCTTCCTATATATTCCAGAAGGGGGACTGTGGGGTCCAAAGTCCTTGCAAATGTAATTTTGTTAGATAATGCAAATTCCCCTCCCTGAGGGCTACTCCCAAAGCAGTGTCAAGAGTACCTGTCCCCAACCTCTCACCTTTTGGCATACCTTAGAGTCAGTAGGATTGATGAGAAATTTCTCATTTCTGCCTTGAAATTTTAGTTTCCCTTCTTCTTATGAGTGAAATTGAAGATCCTTTCATAAACTTAAGTATCCTTTGTATATCTTTCTGTGAACTTTTCGTTTGTATCTTTTAAAAAGAAAAGGTGGGGAAAAAAAATAAAAATAAATAAATAAAATAAAAAGAAAAGGTGGGGATCCCTGGGTAGCTCAGTGGTTTAGTGCCTGCCTTTGGCCCAGGGCAAGATCCTAGAGTCCCGGCATTGAGTCCCACATCGGGCTCCCGGCATAGAGCCTACTTCTCCTTCCTCCTGTATCTCTGCCTCTCTCTCTCTGTGTGTGTCTATCATAAGTAAATAAATAAATCTTTAAAAGAAAAACAGAAAAGGTTTATTCTTTTAAAAAGCTTTGTTGTTGGGATCCCTGGGTGGCTCAGTGGTTTGGCGCCTGCCTTCGGCCCAGGGCATGATCCTGGAGTCCCGGGATCGGGTCCCACATCGGGCTCCCTGTACGGAGCCTGCTTCTCCCTCTGCCTCTCACTCGCTCTCTCTGTGTCTCTTTGTCTCTCATGAATAAATAAATAAAATCTTTAAAAAAAAAAAAAAAGTTTGTTGTTGTAAAGAGCTAGCATTTTTTAGAATTTTTTGTAAACACAGCTTGTTCTCACTTTTTGTCTGGTCCCTTTACTCAGCACAATTACTCGGATTCAGCTGTGCTTGTTGTGTGTATCCCCAGTTCATTCCTCTTTGCTGCTGAGTGTATCTCTGTGTGTGTTTGGACCAGTTGTTTTTACCCATTCACCTGTTGATAGCATTGAGAGGTTTCCAGTCTGCGATGATTACAGATAAAGCTTCTGTGAGCAGTTGTGTATAAGGTCTTTATTTCTCTCCAGTTAAATACCAAGGAAAGGAAAAGCTGGCTCCATGGTGGGTCCACAATTAACTTTTGAGGAAACTGCCAAGCTGCCTTTCCAAGTGGTGGCACCATTTTACATTTTCAGCAGCCTGGACAAGAGTTCTGGTTTCTCCCTGACGTCGCCAGCACTTGCTAGTATCAACTTTTTCATGTTAGAATCCTAGTGTGGAGAGACAGTGTTGCACTATGATCCTCATTTCTCCAAGGACTAGTGGTGCTCAGTGTCCTCAAGTATACTTGTATGCTTTCCATGTTTTAAGTGTCCATTTGGATCTTTGGGGGTGTTTTTGTTTTTGTTTTGTTTTGTTTTAAATGTTATTTATTTATTTATTCATTCATGAGAGACACAGAGGCAGAGACATAGGCAGAGGGAGAAGCAGACTCCTTGTGGGGAGCCTGATGCAGGACTCAATCCCATGACCCTGGGATCACGACCTGACCCAAAAGCAGATGCTCAACCACTGAGCCACTCAGGTGCCCCCATTTGGATCTTTGGTCCATCTTTTGATTGGATTGTTTATGTAAATATTAATCAGTTTTGCAGGTCTTTTATACATTCTTTATGGAGTCCTTTCTCAGATGTATGATTTGCAGATATTTTCTCCTGGTCTATGACTTGTTTTCTCATTCTAGCTGTCCCTTGGAGGGCACAAGTTCTTAATAAAGATTTTCATTTTGGGATGCCTTGGTGCTCTGAATTTTTAAGAGCTCTATGTAGTTACATATATTTCCTTCCTAGTTTAATGTTTATCTTTTGCTTATGATTTGTCCTGCAATGCAGAAGTGTTTCATGTAGTCAAATTTCTCAATTTCTCTTTTATTCCACCTGGATTCTGAGTTATAAAAAGCATCTCCCCACACGCAGGTTATAAAGATATTTGTATATTTTTGTCTAGAACTCATATCACTTGCTTTTTGTATTTAGATCATATCTGTGGGCTTATTCCAGAGCAGAGTGTGCTGTGTGGATCCAGTCTGAGTATTTTTCTGAAAAGCTCCCCAATTGTCCTGATGCCATTTGTTGAAAAGATCATCTTTTTTGTACTGGTTTGAGAGACCGCCTTCATCAGATAACCATGTTTCTGGCTTTTCTCTTGGTATTTCAGTCCATGTGTCCAAGGACTGTTACCACACTATTGTGACAGTAGAGGCATCATCCACCTTATAATGTCTTCTAGGGCCAAAACACTTCATTGATTTTGTTCAGAGTTTTCCCAGATACCTTTACATACTTATTTTTCTCTGTGAAATCTAGAAACATGTTCAAATCCAGGGGGAAAAAATGATGCATTGATCGAGGTAGGTTTATACATTAAATATTAATTAGGAAAGAATTGACATAGTTATGAGGTTGAGTTATTCTAGTCAAACACAAGGGCTTCTTTCCTTGGGTCCAAGTGTATTTTGTGTCTTCAGGCATGTTTTCAGTATGGGGGCATGTTTTCATGGCCCCATACATCCCTGGGGCTAGTATGGGGCCATGGGGCTCTAAGGTTCAGAGAGGTGTTATCGCCATCATGTCACTCAGCTTCACTGTAGAACGAGGTGCAGAAGTGACGCACCTTCCTCTGTCTCATACCTGGCAGTGTGAGAGGAACCAGGCAGTCACAGTGAGCTCTCGGAGTCCCAGAGTAGCTGGTGACAGACTAGAGAGGAATAAGGTAAGGGCCAGGTTGGAGCTTTTTCCAGCACATTCCTTGGTCATTCCTGCATACCTTGTTTCTCCACCTCCCTCCCCTGAAAAGCAATTAGGCCTCATATTCTGGCTCCTTTGTTAAATTATTAGTCTGCAGACTTCTGTCATTGTGAAACTGCACCATCAACCATAGCTTATAAAAAGAGGGTCAGGTTATTTGTTCGTTGGTCTCACTCCCAGCTTTGTTGGATCTATTTTGGACAATTTAGTAAATATGAATGTTCAGGACTCTGATTAACCAGTGTCTTGGATCCTTATCCCAGGTTTCTCCATGACCAAAATAGTTCAGCCTTCAAATTCTATCGAAAGAAAGTATTTGAACTATGCCCGTCAATTTGTTTCTCATCATCTCCACTGAACCTCCACACCAGTGAGAGTGCTGATTCTCAAGAGAGCCCCCTTGATCCCATGGAAGGGGAAGGAGAGTTTGAAGATGAGCCCCCTCAGCATGAGGCTGAGTTGGAAAGCCCAGAGGTGATGCCTGAGGAGGATGATGAAGACGAGGAAGATGAGGATGAGGATGAGGAGGGGACCGAAGAGGCCTCCACTCCTAGAGGGGCCTCCAGGCAACCAGGAGGGGCTGCCAAGTCCGAGGGCTATGAGGGCAGTCCCCCCCCTGATGGCCTCCCGAGCGAGGCAGCCGAAGATGGCCCAGCAGGTGCACCTGCCCTATCACAGGCCACCTCAGGGGCCTGCTTCCCTCGGAAGAGGGTCAGTAGCAAGTCCTTGAAGGTTGGCATGATTCCGGCTCCAAAGAGGCTGTGTCTCATCCAGGAACCCAAAGGTGAGTGCCAGGCCATCATCATGGCTTCCATAGTTTGGGCTTCCATTTAATAGTAGAGAAGGAGGAACCGTGGTGCTCAAGTGTGGACCAGGAAAAGTTGTGAAGACCAAGTAATATTGCCTGTGTGAAAGAATTTACTGGCTATTAGCCCAGGTTTAGCCGCAAGATGGCTAGCCGGTCCCTATCTCCCTTCCCTGCCCTGATATACCTGCCAACCTGGATGTTACCTCCCCATATCCCCCCAGGGCCAACAGGACATGTTGTGGGGGTTGTTTTTTGGAGTTTTTTGTTTTGTTTTGTTTTGTTTTTAAGATTTTATTTGTTTATTCATGAGAGACACAGGCGGGGTTGGGGGGGGAGCAGAGACACAGGCAGAGGGAGAAGCAGGCTCCATGCAGGGAGCCTGATGTGGGACTCAATCCAGGAACCCCAGGGTCATGCCCTGGACCAAAAGCAGGCACCAAACCGCCGAGCCGCCCAGGGATCCCCACATGTTGTGTTTTTAACCTAAAATAATTCTAGTGGTTTTACACAGCATTCCGGAATGTTCCTGTGAAGCTTACACTACAACTGTTGTAAGGTTGGCACTCTAAGGACACACTGCTGTGTTAGAGCAGCAGTGGTGTGTTAGCACTAGATGCTGCTTGATGTCTCCATTATTCCTCACAGTCCAGGGTGGGGAACCTTCCAATGAAGGGCACCAGCCTCAGTCATCTCATTTGTTTTCTGCCCATAACCTTGGAGAATACCCAGCCTTCTGAAACCCTGGAAGGCCCAGGGCAGGGATTCCTGCTTAGAGATAATGAGGAAGGAGGATGCAGGTGGGGCTGGTCTTGGGCAGTGGTTAGTGGGAGCCATGTGCTCTGTGCTCTGCTGCCTGGGCCATGGGGGGTCATCTCCTGTTCTTATGTGGGGAGAGTTAAAGAGTTTTTCAGGGGGACAATTTGAGGAGTTTTGACAAGTATGTACAGGCATGAATTATTCTAGTACAGCGGAGCTTGGAGCCTGTCTCCAGAAATGTCTGTGTCTCTGCAGTCACCTCCCCATTTTCAGGCCTCATGATTCTGCCTTTTCTAGACTGTCAGTAGGCAGAATGGCATCACCTGCAGCCTTTTGATGGACCAGGCACAGCCTGGGTTATTCCTCGTGCCCTGACCCCTCCAGGTGTCTCCACAAAGTGGAGGCCTGGACTGTGCTTCGTGCGTGGGGCTAATGCTGCCATATCTCACATGAGGTGTTTGTGGTGAATGGTCCCCCACCTTGTGTAACCTGTGTGTTCTACATTGTTGATACTGTTATACTCACCCCCAAGAGCATCTGTCCAGTTTCTCCTGCTAACAGAACAGGCCTGTGGTTTGTGTTTGGAAACCTTGGTATTACCACAGATTGTCAGCTATTCTACCCAACTCTGACATCCTTCAGAATTTAACTGCTGTTGACGGCAGCCTGTCTGAATGCCTCATGTCCTTCATGGGGGAAAAAGTAGAACTCTATTTTGGAAACTCTTAGTTCTTGGGTGGTTCATGAGAAGAAACCAGCCCTACTGATCTCCTTCATCAAAAATAGTGATACAGGGCAGCCTGGGTGGCTCAGTGGTTTAGCGCCGCCGTTAGCCCAGGGCCTGATCCTGGGGACCCAGGATTGAGTCCCACGTCAGGCTCCTTGCATGGAGCCTGCTTCTCCCTCTACCTCTCTCTCCCTCTCTTTCTGTCTCTCTCTCATGAATAAATAAATAAAATTTTTAAAAAATAATAATAATATGGTGTGATTCAGGGGTGTCTGGGTGGCACAATCGGTTAAGCATCTGCCTTCTGTTCAGGTCATGATCCCAGGCTCCCTGCTTAGCTAGGGGGTCTGTTTCTCCCCCTGCCCCTCTTCCTCTCCCCCTACTTGTGTACGCACATGCTCACTCGTTCGCTCTTTTTCTCTCTCAAATAAAGTGATTCAGTGCTCGTATGAGAAGCATGGTTGTTTTGTGCTAGAAAAGCCTTGACTTTAACTTTTTATCAGTGGAACAGTTGCAGAGACACTAGGAAGACACGAGATTGCAAATATTTTATTTATTGAAACAAAATGGTTCTTGCAGTCATGGACAATGATCTGTGCATTGAACCTTTGTCATACATGTGGGCAGTCCTCTATGTTGAAGTGGACTCTTCCACATTGAGCAGCTCCAGTTGGGCCCTTGTGTTCCACCTTTGCTCATGTGGCCTGTGATTTTTGAGAAGAACCCTGGTGAACTGGGGTGTGGGTAGCTACCTTCTGTAGGCAGAGGGCTGTTAGCCTAAAGTGCCACCCTCATTTTCCGAGTAATTTGGAGAAAGTATGTGTATGTATGAATATGTTTCTTATGTCTTTCAGTTCATGAACCAGTTCGAATTGCCTACGACAGACCTCGGGGTCGTCCCGTGTCCAAAAAGAAGGTGAGCATGACTGAGTTCTTAGGCATGATGTAGTCAGTTGGAATTTGTTGGAATTTTAAAGGGCACTGTGGCTTGTAACTGAGGTATACTCCTACTTTAGACTAGCATAACGTACAAAGCATAACAAACAGCCTTTTTTCTCAGGGATTTCTTAAAACTGTTTTCTGTTTCTCAAAGCATAGGAGACAGGAATGTGTGAGACTCTTGTGGCCTATGTGCTATGGATCCAGAGAAGCAGGTTGAAGGGAAATTGAGATTAATGTGGGGTTGAGGATGCCATTTATTCAGAGAGGACTGAGGGAGACTCCAGGGTGGTCTTGTGTCAATAGGTTGCCCTTGGTGGCACCTGGATGGGGGAAGGGAGATGAATAAGTAGATGTGTTGATGCCCTGGGTCATATAGTACCTCCTCCAGGCAGTGAGGAGGATGGAGCTGCCACTGAATGAAATGGAGAGCCCCTGTGGGGGTCAGGTCATCAGGGAGATGGGGTTCATTCCAGATAGCTAAGTGGACACGGGGCAGGTGAGGCTGAACGAGGTCACCTAGGACATAAGTGGGGACATCCCAGGTCCTTAGGGAGGTGAGCTGGGAACCAGGTGAGGTCTTTGCTGATGTAGGGTGGTGAGGAAAGTTTGTGTGGTAGACACCTGTTCATGTGCATGGTCAGTCTCAGTGGCCAGGTGAGGTGTTGGTATAACCTCAGTTAAAGCAGGGAGGAAGGACTTTCCTGGGCCCAAAGCTTGTGGTCCTGACTGATGTTCTCAGTTTGAATTCTCAGTTTGATGTTCTCAGTTCTCAGCTGGCACCCAGCTGCCGTGCCCATCTGGTGGTCTGGGCGAGGGTGCAACTAGGCTCAGGCTGTCCACCTAATCTTGGCATATAATTCCCAAGTCTCCATTTGTACATCTGTGAGTGGGGCAGTCACATCTACCCTGTGGTTTGGAGATACCTTATGAGTGAAGCTAAATGCATGTTAACCTGCTGTGCAGTGGCTTCCTGTAAACTCCAGTCTCTCTTTGGTATGTCTGCAAGCTGAGAGGAAGCCTGGCCTGTGGCACATGGCTTTTCTCTAGCTGAGCAGCTTTCCCAAAGGGGTACAGATCTGCCCTTCGGGAACCTGTGGCTAGCTTTACCCTTGCCTTCTCCACCCTCTTCCCCTCCCACACTTGTTCCCTCCTCAGACCCTCACTGTTACCCACCGCCCCCCTCACCCCCCCAGCACTGGCTGCCTTGATCAGGATGGAGGAGCTCTTTCCCCAGAAGTCCATGTGGCCTTCTCAACCTACACAGGCTGTCCTTGGTGTTTAGTAAATGTCTTTTAAAAATAGGCTCATGGGACGCCTGGGTGGGTCAGCGGTTGATCATCTGCCTTTGACTTGGGGTTTGATCCCAGAGTTCCGGGATTGAGTCCTGCATTTGGCTCCCTGCATGGAGCCTGCTTCTCCCTCTGCCTGTATCTGCCTCTCTCTTTCTCTCTCTCTTTTTTAAAGATTTTATTTATTTATTCATGAGAGACCAAGAGAGGCAGAGACACAGGCAGAGGGAGAAGCAGGTTCCATGCAGGGAGCCCAATGTGGAACTTGATCCCAGGACTCCAGGATCATGCCCTGGGCCAAAAGCAGGCGCCAAACGCTGAGCCACCCTGGGATCCCCAAATAAAATCTTAAAAAAAAAAAAAAGGCTCAGGTGGTAGGGACAGTGGGTGCTTATGAATATTCATGAGTAAATGGAAATATTTTCTGCTCACACTGGGCAGTCTCTTCCTCCAGAGGACCCCCCAAACCTTTTAACCTGTCTTCCCACAGTCAGCTGTGGAGCCCAGGTCTTACCCAGAGTTTCTTGCCCCTCTCCCTGTAGGCTCTCTCCCAAGCCCCATTCTTCCCCGCTTTACCAGCTCTCAGTGAGGTCTTTGTGCTAGACATGGACCCTGGAGTCCCAGTAAAACCCAGTCTCTGCCCTTGGGGAGCTCCCAGACCTGGGAAGGGGCAGCTGGACAGTTATTCAGGTTTGCTGAGCAACATCTGAGGGCAGCCAGAGAGGCTTCCAGGATGATGGGGTCACTGCTCAGAGTTCTGGAAGCTCACAAGTGTTCAAAATGGAGGCAGAGAGAATCCCTGGGTGGCTCAGCGGTTTGGCGCCTGCCTTTGGCCCAGGGCGCGGTCCTGGAGTCCTGGGATCGAGTCCCACGTCAGGCTCCTGGCATGGAACCTGCTTCTCCCTCCTCCTGTGGCTGCCAATCTCTCTCTCTCTCTGTGATAAATAAATCAATCTTAAAAAAATAAAATTTAAAAAAATGGAGGCAGAGAATAGGGGGGACCCTGTGAGCTCATTTTCCACACAGTCTCTCTCTACAGCAGATTCGTGGTCTGTTTGGCCCTCTCCTACCTCAGCCCTGTCTCCACTCTGACTCCTGCATGCTGGGGGCCTTCCTTCCTCAAGCCCATAACCTGGTTACCCCCAGCCTGGGGTGTGTCCTCTGGTCATCACAGGTCACCACACTTAGGGCTCTTCTGGCTAACCCCCTGTTTCCCGGACCCCCTAGCCCCTCATGGGGGTTTCTTCAGGGTCTTCGCACCACAGTGGGAGTGGTCACACTGGGGCCTGAGAGGCTGATCTGACTTGGTTCTGTGGGTGCATCTCTTTACTCCCCACTTACAGAAGCCCCAGCCCACCCGAATGTTGCTGGGAACTGGGAAGCAGCCCATGGCTTGATCCCAAGTGTCTGTGGAATTGGAGACAGTGAGGGGCTGGTGCTGGACCGAGTCAGGTGTAGCACAGCAGACCCTTGCTGCAGGTGCTTTGCTACAGCACACTTGCCATACTCTTCTCTCTCCTCAGAAACCCAAGGATTTTGATTTCGCCCAGCAGAAGCTGACTGACAAGAACCTGGGGTTCCAGATGCTGCAGAAGATGGGCTGGAAGGAGGGCCACGGCCTGGGCTCCTGTGGAAAGGGCATCAGGGAGCCCGTCAGCGTGTATGCAGCAGGCGCTTGGGAGCCAGGGGTGGGGATGGGCAGTGTGCTTGGGGAAAAGAGACTTTCTTTGGGATTCTGGTCCTGATTCCTTTCATCTGCAGTCTGATTTCTTGGCTCCCCTCATGCTAAACATGCCTTAAAGCTGGCAGGAATTTTTTTCCTAACAAAAGGAATCTTCAGATGAGATGAGAAGCAGATCATTTACATATGCAGGTGTTCGTATACTATTCACAGACTATTTAAGTGGCTTTTTGGCCCCTGGCATTTTAGCCACATTCATTCTTGTCACGAAAGCTGAGTGGTAATTCTAAGTTATAATAAAAACCACTTTCCCTCTTCTGGGAACCCTAAGCCAGGTAGCCAGGGTGGGAGAACATGGCCCAGAGTTTATTAGGCCCCATTAGCATCCAGCAGGCATTTCATTTAAAACTGAGCTTATCACCTGCTGGGGGAGGCTTTCAGCAGTAGTTGGGCTTCTGAGCGCTCTCCTCAGAAAGTCCGCACACCTGCTAAGGTGAGTATCCCTTGTTCCACGTTGTGAATCGTGTCTTCACTTTCCCTTTCCTTTGTCACTGTTGTGTGTCTCACTTGCCTCCATCCCACTCTGACTGCTTGTGCCATTTCCAGTCTCCTGGTGGCCAGGATGATGGCTAACTCTCCATTTTGCTCCTAGGGGAACTGCATCGGAAGGGGAGGGGTTAGGTGCTGACGGGCAGGAGCACAAGGAAGACACGTTTGACGTGTTCCGTCAGAGGATGATGCAGATGTACAGACACAAACGGGCCAACAAATAGGTATGTGTGTGAGCTAGTGCATGGGGCATTCTGCCTAAGCTGATGTGCTGGTACGTAGAGATGATTTCTCTAGAAGTCAGTTTCATTCCCCAAAAACCAAACACAAAACCACATGCACACGTGCACACATACACACACACACACACACACACACACACACAAATGAAAAAATTCTATGAGGGCAACAGGGAGTGTTTGAATGTGGATGTGTCCCACCTTTCACCTTCCAGGTTTGGTTGAAGGAACAAGTCCTGTGCTTGAAAGTGGCTGCATAGCTGTGTCAGCCCGACAGCGGGCCTTGGTACAGGGCTCCTGGGCTCAACTTCATGTGGCTGTCCTGGGGAGAGAAACCACCCCAGGAGTGGCCCTGCTGTCCTGCAAGTGTGAGGGTGATCTGGACGCCAGCGCCACACAGGCCAGCTGCTTTGCCACATCCCTTTCTAGGCATCTTCAAATCCTTTTCCTTCTCAAGGGCCTTGGGCCCATGTAAACATCCCCTTCTTTCTCCTTTCTTTTTGGTTGCCTTCCCCACCCGTAATTTCCAACTCAGTTTTGAACAAAATCGTTCTCTCCCTGAATAGATGAAACCATTGGTGAGAAAAATAAGGCTTGAAGCAGCAATTACTCTTAAAGCGCCACCTCTGCCCCGGATCTACCCTGGAGCCAGTGCCCAAGTAGGTTTGGTGTGTACACAAGAAACAAGCGTCTCTGCAGTTCTGGTGCGGAGTTTCCGCTGGCTTTTCTTCTTTCTAAAGGAATAAAGAATGCACCATTTCCAATCTGCTTTGCCTTTCCCCCCACTCTTCAAATGCTTGTGGCAGCCAGTCCTCTGCAAATCTTTCCTGGTTCCCCCTCAGAAGGTGGGCGCCCTGTTAGTGCTCAGGAACCGACTCTTGTCAGGTTTCCAGTCCCAGGGAACCTTGCTCTCCACAGGTGCTTTGTTAGCAAACTTGATACCAAAATGATGACAGACTGGCTTTTCATCGTTTCAAGACTGTAAATGGGGGATGTAATTCCATATTAGTGAAGTCCGCTCTGTTACCACAGCTTGCGAGTTGGAGCTTAGGAGCTCTTTGGATAAGTGGAGATTCTTGATTAGCTTGGGAGCTCTTTGGACAAGTGGAGATTCTTGATTCCATGAATGTGATATTTATGGAGTCTTGACTCTTAAATGCATCCCAAGAGATGTAATGAAGTTTAGCGACAGTATGTATAATAGTGCTGTATTTGGTGGGGAGTAATCATTATGTTGATCAAACTTCCCTCAATTCACACATCTCTCTAGAATCCACAAATTCCCGTTTGCTTTTTTTAAAAAGCACACATGGAGTCTCTTCTACCAGGGAATGAAGGTATAAACTCTTCAAGAAGCTTCATTTCTGGCATGCGCGGCAGAGTGTAAAGAATTGTGTTATCAGGGCCTTTGTACAGAACAGAAAGCGTCCTCTTGGGGTGGGCTCGCAGCTGCTTGCTATTTCTAGCGTGTGATTGCCGCCCTTCCATCTTCTCCTGGCGCTCTCTCCTTGCAGCTACGTGCGACGTTCTCAGGCTGTGGGGATCTCAAGCCTTCCTCATAAAGCAGCAGTGTTGAAGTTTTAAATACGTGCTCAGATCTGGGAAACTTGGGATCCTGCTGACACTGCAAGCTTTGGGGGGCACAGCAGTGAGTTACCATGTTGGCCAGTCTTTGCTTTCTTAAAGCCACAGGCCCCGACTGTAGTCTCAGCCTCCTCTGGCTCTGTCTTGTGGGGCCCACATCCACCATCACAGGCCTGTGCTGTCTCTCTTCATGTCAGGTGGAGCCTCCAGGCTCTGCTTACTTCTAGCTGCTTCTGTTGCATGGGCAACTAGCAGATCTTTATGCCCAGGGAGATGATGGAGGTGCCTCCGCAAAGTTTAAGCAGACTGCAGGGGTGGTGTGGTTTAGGGGAACCATAGCTATGGGGGATCATCTCCTTTCTTTCCTAATCCTTCCAGTAGCCTTCCTTTTTGACTGTGGGTTGGGCACCTGGATGGAAATCTGAGAACAGGGCCTTGGTCTTCTCTGGCCTTTCACAGAGTGCCCATTGGCCCTGAGTAAGGCATGTATGTATTCCCTGAATAGGTTCTAGCTCTTTCTCTGTGGCATAGATAGCTCTGACCATCATATTCACTTTGTGCTAGTATATTCGTTCTTGGCTCTCTCCGCTTTTATTTATAAGTAAAGTGCTTTAGGAATTCCCAGGGTATAAGCCCTGTCCCCACAGCCTCCTGCCACTCTTCCTCCTGGGGACATCCCGCTTTGAGCTGACCCTGTGAGCCTTTGGCAAACGTCAAAGGGAACACCTACTTCTTGATCCTGGAAAGTCCTCTGAGCACTCAGGTGATGCTTTTCCTGTGGGTTTGACGTCATGGGAACTGGCGGGGGAGGCCTGGTTGTGTCATTGTGCCAGCTGTTGGCTAGGGACCAGTGCGCACAGGCCCTCCGCGCTCTCCCTTGCTCTCTCTGGCAAAGGCTGCTCGCAGGGAATGTGCGTACAAGCGCGATGTGTGGTTGCATAGCCTTGTCGAAGTCACAGTATCTTTTCTGTCATTCTAGTTCCAGGGTCTCTTCCATGAGGACGACAGGCATCCGGAAAGTGCTAACTCGCCACTTTGGGTGCTTACTGTCTCTGGCTTGTTTCCATCACTGGAAATCATATAGAGAATTTTAGCATTTTTGGTCCTTGGTAAAACCTAGAAGACATTTGTGATGTTACAAAATGGAAGTTTTTGGTTTTTTTTTTTTTTTTTTTAATCTAAGAAGTTGTGAATGTTGTTAATCATTTAGCAGTTGCAATAAATGTAGAGGAAACCCAATATTCCATCGTCTCTGTTGATGTGCTTTTTAAATTTGGCAGGTCGGGGAACACATGACAGATGTTGTAATACCTACATGGAACCAAGTTGGACATAGTACTGCCTCCCAGGCATCCCCTTCTGCCTGCCACGGCCTTTCTGACTGCTCACCTCAGGCCTTTTAAGTTACTGGGAAATCCTGGAAGATGCCAGAGAGCAGGTGGTGATCAATGCCAGCCATAGGGGGTGGGGTGGGCATGCCCTCTTCTCTGAGTGAGGAGGTACTGCTGGGTATAAAACCCAGCTTTGAGAATGTTAAGGATGCCTGACCTTCTGCTGATGACTCCTCTAACTCCTCTCAGGCTTTACACACTCCCAAAGTCAGGCCTCCAGCTGTCAAGCATTAAACCAGGGTCCACCTGGGCCTCCCCTGAGTGAGGTCAGCCCATAGGCATCTTCAAAGCTCCCTGCTAGTCATGTGTGCTGCCCACTCTGATTCCTCCACCGACAGCTTCTGGCCCTTTGGGTAAGGGATGAGGCCAAAGGCTGCAGTAGGGACATACCAGACCTACAAGGGCTTCCACATGAGGGCAAGGTGATGGGGAGGAACCAGGCTGCTGTTGTACCCAGGGCAGAGGGGGCCCAGAATGGGTTTGGGGTGTTTGTTGGCCAGTTAGAGGCAAATGAAACAGGGTCCCCTAGGATGTGGGAACCCAAGCCTCCCTTCTCCCTACTGTGTCCTGGAGGATGCTCAAGAGTGGCAGGGACCCATTTGACCATGATGGGAGCTATTGCCAGTCAAGTACCTCCTTCTCTTTGCTTCATCTTTACAAGAGCCCAAGAGGGCAGTGTCTAACTTCGAGCTTCAGTGCCCTCCCTGAGAAAGTTGTTCAGAACCCACAACTACCCCCACCTCACCTCCCACCCCTTCTTGGGAAACCAGAGGTAGAGGGTGAGCAGAATTACTCTTCAGCAGCTGCCCCTAAATGGCCAACACCTCCTCTTACCACCTCCCCAGGCTGGTGAAAGTCACTTAGATGAGGACCCATGGAGTGAGGGTTTCCAGCCTGGGACACCCATCTAGGCTTTGTCCTTAGGCTTTGTTTCTGCTCTATCTGAGGAGGTTTTCTTTCTTTTCTTTTCTCTTTTTTTTTCTTCCCTTCCCTTTCCCTTCCCTTTCCCTTCCCTTTCCCTTCCCTTTCCCTTCCCTTTCCCTTCCCTTTCCCTTCCTTCCCTTTCCCTTTCCCTTTCCCTTTCCTTTTCCTTTTCCTTTTCCTTTTCCCTCCCTCCCTCCCTCCCTCCCTCCCTCCCTCCCTCCCTCCCTCCCTCCCTCCCTCCCTTCCTTCCTTCCTTCCTTCCTTCCTTCCTTCCTTCCTTCCTTCCTTCCTTCCCTGAGGCAGAGATAAGCAGAGGGAAAAGCAGACTCCATGCAGGGAGCCCAACATGGGACTTAATCCTGGGTCCCCAGGATCATGCCCTGGAATGAAGGTGGTGCTAAACCGCTGAGCCATCCGGGCTGCCAGGGGGGTTGGTTTTCTTCCAGTTTGGAAGGTATAATATCCTCTGTTTTCTTGTTATTTAGAGCTAACTGGGACCTAAATATACTGTTCTTGGCCTTGAGGGCCCCTCCACTTTCCTTCTCCCCAGCACCTCCTCCTGGAAGCCTTCTGGATGCCCTGGGCCCTGAGAGAAGCAGAAGGCACTGCTGGACATTGAAAGCAGCTTGTGGGGGGTGCCTGGGTGGCTCAGCAAGTTAAGCATCTACCTTTGGCTCAGGCCATGATCCAGAGTCCTGGGATCCAGCCCCACTGGCTGCCTCCTTGCTCAGCAGGGAGCCTGCTTCTCCCTCTCCCTCTGCCTGCTGCTCTCTCTGCTTGTGTGTGCGCGCATGCTCCTCTCTCTCTTCTGTATCAAATAAATAAAATCTTTAAGTTAAAAAAAAAAAGCTTGTGGTTTTAAAGCAAGCTTTTACTATGCATGCATGCACATGCACATATGTAACTTGGGTGTGTGATACATGCAAACAGGCGCATTCAGGCAACACTTGCACATTTTCTTTGTAAAAGATCAAACCAGATATGTGCAGAGTAAAGCACAGAAGTTACCTCTCCTTCCCACTCACATAAAAGTAAATAATAACCAAATAAACTTTTAAAAATAACAAGACACCAGGTATACTACCTGGAGACTCGTGTCTTTATGTGACTGGAGATCTCCACGGTTTTTTCATGGAAGTAAAAACTTTTAGTACTGTTTGTGAATGAGTAACACCTGGCCAAAATCAAAAGGTACAGAAATGTGTTCTGTGGAAAATGCCTCCCCAGCACCCAGGTCTCAGATCCCTTACATGTAGACGATTGTGTTTACAGGCATATTTTAGGATAACCTTTCTTTAAAAAAAATTTTTTTTAAGATTTTATTTATTCATGAGAGACACAGAGAGAGAGAGAGAGAGGCAGAGACAGGCAGAGGGAGAAGCAGGCTCCATTCAGGGAGCCCGATGTGGGACTTGATCCCAGGTCTCCAGGATCACGCCCTGGGCTGCAGGCAGCTCTAGCTGCGTCACCGGGGCTGCCCACTTTCTTTAAAATGTTAATTCTACTGCAGGGTTTAGTCTGCCTGTTTTTTTTTTTTTTTCCACTTAAAAAATTTCCCCAGAAAATGTACATATATATGTAATGGACTGTCATTGATTTAGGTTCTCCACCCAGAGGCATTTGAGTTTTTCCCAAGCCTTGGCTATTATATCACAGAACATTCTCTCTGGATAAAGCCCTGGAAATGGTGATTCCGGGACCAAGGGGTCTTCCTGGCATCTCTCCGCTTTACTCCCTCCCTCCACTGCATTCCTGTGCCATGCAATTTCAGGAGTGACCCTGTTAGCACCCCAGTTTTCCCCAGCTGTGCCTGCCTCTCTAGGATGTGGGGGGCTGTGGTCCCTGGAAGAGGGAGGCTCTACCCTCAAGGTGGACTGAACCACAGAGCATGGGCCTTGACTCCTCCAGACCCTGTCCCCATGCTCGGTTCCAGATGTGGACCCAGCTGCCACCCCTCTCTGCTGCTTCTAGATTCTGCTACTCTGAGCCCACTGCTCCTGCCACAAGCCCCCCAACCTCAACCTCCCTGGAGCCAGCGGCAACCTAGCTGCAGGTGACCTTGTTTGTCCCTCCAGGCCTGATGTCCCCCCTCCATCCATTGACGGCCTGATGCCCACCTATGGGGGCAGGTCTTGAAGGCCAGAGATGCTCCAGCAGGGAGGAGGTTATGCCAGTAGGGAGAAGGCTGCAGCTGACCCTCCCCACAGCTGATGAGCTATAGGACTTTCCAAGCCTTGGTTTCCTTCGAGGGAAATGAGGCCTTGGGCTTGCAGAGTTAAAAGCAATAATCGAGGGCTGCTGACCGAGAGAGGATTTAGAGAGGCCAGTCTTGGTTTTGGGCCTGATTCCCCTCCTGGGAAGCCAACGTTGTGCGCATGAGATCCCCAAGCCCAGTCACTATGCATCTAGGCCCTGCTCTGCTGCCAGGTAGAGGGTGGGGTCACACCCCCAAACTAACTCCCTTCAACAGAGGAGGGGTTGAGGCCTAGGGTCAGCCAGAGAGGGGTAAATTGTACAACACCCATGTGTTTGGAGGGATTAGTCACTTGCAGGTTGGAGGGAGGGTGACAGTGCTGGAGCTGGAGCCAAATTCTTGCCCAGCTACTACTCTGCCATCTGCTCTCCTATTGTACACATGGGGAAACTGAGGCCCAGAAAGAGGTAGAACCTGGCCCCAGACTGCACCAGTTCTTCAAAGTCTCCGCACCTGCTTCAGCCTCAGTTTCCCCATTTGGGTGGGGCTGGCACCGTGCTACAGCAGGCAGCAACCTCTCTAGCCAATGGCTGAGACTTACAGTTTAGGCCCAGAGTTAGGTGTCAGTTCTTATTCATGAACATCAAGTATTGAGGAGGGTCCTATGCCACCTAGCTGGCCAGCAATGGGGTGACTCTTCACCCTGTCCCCAGGCCTTACTATGCCTGTGGGACCTCCATTCAATCTCCAGGGCCCATTTCCACCCTGCTCTCTGCAGACAGAGGCCTGGATGCCCCTCTGGCCTCCTGAGGCCTGCAGACCTGCCTCTGACCCCCCTGAACTAAGGTTGCCCGGCTCTGTCTCACCCAGGCTGGGGCCTCCTCCACAGAGGACTGAATCAAATGAATGTGTAATAAAAGGACTATGAACAAATGAACTTTGTACAATGTCTAAAGCCCCATCCTTACAGATGGGATCCTTCTTGGGATGGACAGGTAGACTCTAGTCATGTCTCAGCCTGGGAGTGTAAGAACGGGTGACTTTGAACAATCTCCATGCCCTCTGGGACTCCATTTCTTGCATCCATAACATCAGATACTTTTAGCATGAGCCGAAGGAGTGAAGGATGCCCTATTAATTTAAAATCCACTTTATAGTATTTCCATCACCATTTTAATATACTGTAGCGGACTATATGGAAATAGAAATACAAGCTCAAATATGTAAATACGTGGTCACGAATTCTGGAAAACACACCCACCTATTAACAGACGTTCCTTTGGGAAGTGGGCTGAGTCGTGGGTGGAATATTCACTATTTACTGCATATATTTCTGTGTGGTTTGAAGTCTTTGCTTGTATCATTTTCGAATGACAAAAAATTATATGTCTATGAAAATGTGGATAATAAACACAGCCTTGGATTTGCTTTGAGAATCCAAGGATATCACAGGCTTCAACTTCAGAGCCCATAACACAGACTGTATACTGTGACAAATCTGATAGTTGCTGGTCTCCATGGAATCTAATCCTTACATCCAGCAGAAACTGGTCCATTTCTCAGTAGAGAAACTGAGGCTCTGGACAGCCTGACTCCAGACACACACTCAAACACCAGGATTTCCACTTGGTCTTATGGGGTTTTAAAGCTCCCCATATGGAGGGATCCCTGGGTGGTTCAGTGGTGTAGTGCCTGCTTTCAGCCCAGGGCGTGATGCATGATCCTGGAGTCCCGGGATCAAGTCCCATATCGGGCTCCCTGCATGGAGCCTGCTTCTGTCTCTGCCCCCTGCCTCTCTCTCTCTTTCTGTCTCTCATGAATAAGTAAATAAAATCTTAAAAAAAAAATAAAGCTCCCCGTAGACCTACATGTGTGCGCACATGCACAGCCACACATGCATGCACATACCCTAAGACTCGTATACGTGTGCAAGCTCAAAGACACATGCACATGGGCAGCCTGTGCTCAGTGCTGAGCGGTGGCTCAGCGGTTTAGCGCCGCCTTCCGCCCAGGGTGTGATCCTGGGGACCTGGGATAGAGTCCCATGTTGGGCTCCCTGCATGGGGCCTGCTTCTCCCTCTGCCTGTGTCTCTGCCCCTCTCTTTCTCTCTCTCTCTCTCTCTCTGTCTCTCATGAATAAAAGAATAAAATATATTTTAAAAAGACACGTGCACATATGCAGATGCGAGCAGACATGTACACACAGGCACATGCATACACGTCATTTCTATTTCCCACCAAGCCCACGCTCATGGCCCTGGGAACTTGGACCTTCCCAGGAATCACAACTCTGCTATGAATCTGGCACCTGCCACTTCCTTCAGACCCCAGGAGGGGGACCTCATGAGCTGAGCTTTGCTTTGCTCCAGTTTTCTCCAGAGATTTCTCAGGTTGGACTTGTGGGAGTGCCGCTGTAGGTTCTTGGAGTTCCTAATCTGGTTGTGAGTAGTGAGGTTTCTGCTTTGAGATTTCAACATCCACATCTCCATGACTTGCTTTTGCCTGGGGGCAGCTCAGAGCAAAGCGGACTTAACACGTCCTCACTGTACTGTGTGACCTGCGGCGAGTGATCTACCTCTCTGAGCCCCTATTGCCTCATTTGTAAGATGGGAAAACAGTAGTATCTACTGCCAGATGCTCTGAGAATCTATGGCAGGACACTGTAAAGCTCACAGATGTCAGCTGCACAGGACGACCGTCCTGAGTCACTGTGGACTTGTCATTGAGGTTTACCATCAGCTCACTCCTGCTACAGATAAAGTTCCCCAAGCCTCTACCTAAACCCTGTGATGTGCTGGAAGGGCCACAGTGGGGGACCTTGGAAAATTCACTTCACCCCTTGGTGCCTCGGTTTCTTCATTTGTACAATAAGGATATTCCTCCCATCTTGGCGCATCCGCCGAGAAGAGTTTCTGTATAAGGGTTTCAGAGGACAGCAATGCAGGCAGCCAATAAATGCACGAGAAGAAGCACCCTCCCACTGACCACAAGCGCAGCAAAATGTTAGAATCGCTAACACTCAGCACTTACCTGTATTAGCGAGGATGACACCTCCCCCCTTGCTGGCTTCCATGGGGATTACCCCAACTTTTTGATTTCTAATTGATGCAAACATCACATAAAATTAACCACTTTAAAGGGAACAATTCAGGGGCAGGTAGTAGGTTCATCATGTTGTGCAACACCAGCTTTGTCCAGTTCCAGAACATTCCCATCACCCCAAAAGGAGACCCTGTGCCCATTAACAGTCACTCTCTATTTTTCCTAACCTATCCAGCTGCTGCCAACCACTACTCTCCTTCCTAAATGTATGGATTTGCCTGTTCTGGACATTTCATATAGATAGAATCACACACTATGTGAGTGTTTTGTGCCTGGCTTCTTTCACTGAGCATGTTTTCAAGGTTCATCCATGTTGTAGTGGGTGTCAGAGCTTTCTTCCTTTCTATGGCTGAGTAATATTCCACTGCATAGATGGACCACATTTTGTTTATCCATTCATCCACTGATGGACATTTGGGCAGTTACTACCTTTTGGTGATTGTGAACATGGTATACAAGGATTTGTGTGAACGCTTGTTTTTATTTTATTTGGGTCTATACCTAGGAGTGAAATTGCTAGATCATGAGGTACCTCTATGTTTAACCTTTTGAGGAGTGCCAAGTTGTTTTCCACAGGGGTTGTACCCTACTCCAGCCTTTTGGCCAACCCATTGGAACCAGTGTCTTTAAAAACCCAAGGTGTAAGGCCTAGCCACAGATCTTCCAGGAGCCTTGCTTGTCCTGGCGGAATCCTGGGGACAAAGCAAATAGAGGGAAGGAAGGGAAAAATTAAGAGAACTTCAGATCTGAAATGTGATGGAGCATTTAACCAAACTGACCCTGAGAGAGAAAATCCCTTTACAAAGTATGATATGATTTTCATAGAAATTTTGTACAATGTGGACAGATCCTCTATATACAAGGACTCTCAGTTATGTTTGAGCACCCAGAAGACAGGGCTTCTAACCTGGGAAAGTGAGTGAGGGTGGGGCAGGGGCTCTTCCTGCACCCCCTCCCCCGCCCACTGCGTGCCTGTCACACTCACACTACGAATACATGTTGTGCAGTTTGGAAAGAAAATCCATTGAAGAATATTCAAAGGAAGTAAAAATGACGAAGCACGTGCTGGCAGCAATTGTAGGTCTTTGTTTTGGAGACAGCTGTGCTATTCTGAGGGGAAAAAAGCACCAGATTTGAATGGAGACGTCTCTTTCCCTGTCCGCTGGGTGATAAAACGTCGCTTCCTTTTAGGACCTATCTGCAGGCTGCCATGAAAGTCTCTCCGGCTTCTCCCTGGCAGTCTCTCAGTTGCCTTCCTCCATCTATCTGTTGATTCACTCATTCATTCATTCATTCATTCATTCGCCACACATTTGAGGAACACCTAACTTCCTACTTAACATCTAAAACCACAAGGAGGGGCACCTCGGTGGCTCTGTTGGTTAAGTGTCTGCCTTTGACTCAGATCATGATCCCAGAGTCCTGGGATCAAGCCCGCATAGGGCTCCTTTCCTCAGCTGCTCAGCAGGATGTCTGCTTCTTCATCTCCCTCTCCCCCTCTCTCCCTCCCCACTCCCCACCTGGGCTCTCTCTCTCTCTCAAACAAATAAATAAAATCTTTTTAAAAATAAAAAAATAAAAAAAAACCCACAATGAAATTACCATCTACAGTCAGTCATTTGAAGGAAATATCCAAGGTACAAAGAAAGGGTAGTGATGGGGCCCAGTCTGGGAGGTGACATTTCATTGGAGATCTGAAGGATGAATAAAAGCATGCCAGGCAGTAGGAATGACATGTGCAAAGACCCTGAGGTACAAATGAGCCTTGCTTTGGGAAGAGGAGTGAGTCAAGGTTGGGGAGTTTTGGGGATGAGATACAAGTATATACCTTGTATCAAGGCAATAGGGAGCCATGGGAGGCTTTGTAGCACAGCCGGGGTATGGCCCTATTTATACTTTTTTAAAAATTCACATAACATAAAATTAACCATTTTAAAATGTTCAATCCCATGTCATTTAGTGCATTCACAATATTGTACAATTATCACCTCTATGTAGTTCCTCCGGAACATTTTTATCACCCCCAAAAGAAACTGTCCATGAGCCATCACTCCCCACCCCACCAGCCCCTGGCAACTGCTTATCTGCCTTCTGTCTCTATGGATTTGCCTGTTCTGGACCTTTCGTATCCATGGGCTCACACACTATGTGACCTTTTGTGTCTGGCTTCTTCAGTTTATACTTTTAAAAGAGCAACTTGGAAAGGCCAGAATGGAAGCAGACACTGTTCTGCCCATCCACACCCCTGGATCCCTACCCCACTTAACCACAGCCAAAGGAACTCTGCGGGAGGCACCCCCTTACTCATTCTCCCCTCCCCTATCGCACCAACTCCCTGCCCTTGATTGCCTGGGAGCTTTCTTTAAAAATCACTCACCCACGAATCCTCTCTCAGGCTCTATGTGATTCGGTGGGGGGTTGCTCTGGGCTAGAATTGACATTCCCAGGGCAGCCCTGACCGGTTGGTGTGGGGGTGTGAATGCCCCAGCTGCCTTGCCCTCAAGCATGAAGCACTTCCAGATCACCTAGCAGCACAGAGCCAAAAGGACTCTGCTGGATGCACCCCTTTACTCATTCTCCCCTACTTCACCAATCCCCACCCCCACCCCTGTCTGCCTGGGAGGTTTCTTTAAAAATCACTCACCCACCACAGGTGCTGGAGGCCAGGGTGGAGGGTGTCATGTCCTCCAGTCCCACATACATGCCACTCCTGCCCCAAAGTGGGCCAAAAGAAACGGAGCCACAGACTCTGCGTGTTGGACAACTGCTCAGCTAAAAGACCTGGTACGTTTACCAGCAAGGATTTTCTAAGCAGTTCCATCAGCTCATTGATGCCTCTAGCTCAATGAAGCTGTGTCACAACAGCCTTGATCCCAGGCCATTGTGTGACCACTGCCCCAGAGCCCAGACCTGAGACGTCCACTCACTCCATCCTTCTGGTCTTCAGCATTCTTGGTGGATTATTGCAGTGGGTGGGGATGGGTGGGCTCAACTGTGTCCCTCAGAAAACTTTCCAATATCTGAGTAAACAGGAACCTTGCTGCGCTGGGAGTGTCCTTGATGATACTGAATGTTTTATAACATCAGGCATAGCACGGGGTGTTCACCACATATGCTCCTTTCATCTTAGAGAATCACAACCTGTTTTACAGATGAGGAAACTGAAGCCCAGAGAGGTTGTTTAACGATCTTTATCACACCACTAATAAGGGCTATATCCGCGAGAACTCTTGGTGGCATAAAGTCGAATGAAATTAACTGGTTAATGGAATTGAAAATGATGGCTTCAGGCTCAGCTAGATCAAGGGACTTAACCAACCTCACAGAGCAGTGTCTTTCTCCATCTCTTGACTCTCCTGTCTTTGTGTCAGCTTCATTCTCAGATGAGATGGCAGCCAGCAACTCTGAATTGACCCTTATCCACTCAAGCAATATTTAAAAAGCTCTGTTGTCTGATAGCTTTAGTGGAAGCACTAGGATTGCATCTTATTGACACAGTCTGGGGCATATGACTGTCATTGAACCAATCACAGTGACAAAAGGGCCACAGTAGATTGATTGGCAGGCAGGTCCTGAGTGACCTAGCTGAGAAGGGAGAAGCCTATATGTACTAAGATGTTAGTCCCAGAGGGAACAGAAGCCCCTATTCATCCTGCAAGTGGGTAGAGCCAGGATCCAAACCCAGGACTTCAACCCTGAGAGAGTCATCTCAGCTGCTTTTGTCCTGGCACATTCAGCCTTTCACATGTCTTCAGCCTCAAAATTACCATCATCAGGCCTGAGCAGGGGGGGTGCCGGGAATCCCCCCACACCAAATCCCAGTACTGGCTCTCTCCCTTCTCAGTTTCCTCATCTGTAAAATGGGTCATGGGGAGGAAGCATCCTGTACTCTGTGAACAGTCAAAGGCCACACTCAGGTTGCAAAAAATAAAATCCATATTAAGAGTGCAAGAAAAGGGCTTCTTTGTGTGATGATGGGATCCACGCTGGGTGAGGTATCAGGTCCAGGGGTCAGGACTCAGCAGGAAAGGTACAGTGGGTACCAGGCGCTTGGGAGCAGAGGCAGAGCACGTGGCTGCCAGCCCAGCCCTGGGAGGCCAGCCTCTGAAGGCTGCATTCATCTTCCCGGGAAAAGCACAATTCTCTCTTTCCTCTCAGCCCCTCCCGGCCCCCTCCTCCGCCCTAGTTTCTTGTTTACCCATTCAGGGCCACGATTTATTTTCAGACCAGAACGTCCGTCCTCCTCACTCTCTGTGGCCACCTGCCAGAGCCACGCACTGGCCACATCAGGAGAAAGGAGGCCAGAAAGAATCTAGCCTAGCTGAGAGAAAGCAGCATCTTGGGGAAGGTTCTAGGTCAGGCCTGGCCTTTGACCTTCTGTTTATCCTCATAGACAGCAACTAGGGGTGTGAGTGGCCCAACCTTTCTGATTTCGTCACACTCCTAATGAAGGAAGAGATTGAGATGCTGTTTACAGCACTGTCTTTGCGGTAGACATGAGCAACTTCATTGGGAATTGCCTGGATGAGTGAGGTGTGGTTCAGGGTGAGTAATGAAATGTCCAAATATACATACTTCCTCACTTCATGTGGACAAAGGGGATGCACTCATTTTCATTTTTTTAAAAAGATTTTATTTATTTATTCATGACAGACACAGAGAGAGACAGAGACACAGGCAGAGGGAGAAGCAGGCTCCATGCAGGGAGCCCACGTGGGACTCGATCCTGGGACTCCAGGATCACGCCCTGGGCTGAAGGCAGCGCTAAACTGCTGAGCCACCAGGGCTGCCCTCATTATTTCAATTATATTATTTTATTCTGTTTATTAGGTTTGATAAAGCTGAGTTCATGATCAGCCCACACAGCAACTTGGCAAACTCCTATTCATCCTGCGAAACCCAACACACACATGCCCTCCTCCATCCTTCACATGTCCACAGAAATGCTACATCTTTCCCCTCTCTGTGCTATGAGAGGAACTCCCTCAGCACTCTGACCATCTGTTTATGACTCCCCGCCTCTGAGCCCTGTTCTAGCACCCAATTTAGTGCCTGGTATACAGTGGATACTCAGTAAATGTGGAGACTTGGGGGAACATTTTTAAAAACAGCTTCACTGAGATATATCACATACCATTCAATTCATCCATTAAACTATACAATTCTTGTTTTAAAAGATTTTATTTATTTATTCATGAGAGATACACACAGAGAGAGGCAGAAACATGGCAGAGGGAGAAGCAGGCAGGGAGCCCGATGTGGGACTCGATCCCAGATCTGGGGATCACACCCTGGGCCAAAGGCAGACACTCAACTGCTGAGCCACCCAGGCGTCCCTAAAGTATACAACTCAATGGTTTTTAGGCTATTCACATATATGATCAACCACCACTACAGTCAATTTTAGAAAACTAAATTATCCCCAGACAAGCCCTGTCCCCATGAGCGGTCACTCCCCACCCCCTCCCCCAGCCCCTGGCAACCACTAATTTACTTTCTGTCTCCATGGATTTGCCTGTTCTGGACATTTCACATACACAGGATCCTGCAACATGTGGCTTCTCGTATCTGGCTCTTCTCACTCAGCACAGATGTTTTCAAGGTTCATCCACACTGTAGCACATGTGTCAGAGCTTCATTCCTTTTTATGACTGAGTACTAGTCCACCGAATGAATGGGCCACATTGCGTCCATCTATTCATCTGTTGATGGAGGTTTGGGTTAATTTTCACCTTCTGGCTATTGTGGATAGTGCTCTATGGCCATGTGTGTCCAGATGTTTGTGTGGATGTATATTTTCACTCATCTCAGGTATAGACTGAGATCAGTAAATTTTTTTAAAAGATTTTATTTATTCATGAGAGACAGAGAGAGAGAGAGAGAGAGAGAGAGAGGCAGAGACACAGGCAGAGGGAGAGGGAGAAACAGGTTCCATGCAGGGAGCCCAACATGGGACTCGTTCTTGGGTCTCTAGGATCACGCCCTGGGCTAAAGGCGGCGCTAAACCGCTGAGCCAACTTGGCTGCCTTCAGTAAATGTTTAATAGTTATTTTGAACTATTAACTATAGTTAAACTGTAGTCAATTGTCACCTGGGTTGAGTAGAGGAGAGATCCAACCCTGCAGGCTTAGAAATCAGGAATGTGGGCTGGAACCCACCCCCACTGACTCCTCTGTGAAGAGGACCGTGCGTGGCCCGAGATGACACCAATCGCCTTGGAGAAACCCGAAGACCCCTGCGTAGAAAGTTGTCAGCTGCTGTAATCACTTTCTCTTGCCTGGATCTCTCTCCACAATGAAATTTTTGTTCTTCCAAATTAATTGGTCTACTTCTCAGGCCTTTTGGGGACACAGATGGCCCTTTCCATGGGGCCAGCTATAGCTGGATCTGCAACCCAGATCAGACCATAGGGCTTGGGCGATGGCTGATCTAAGCACCTTCCCCAGGGTTTATTTTGGTCGAGGGTGGCAGGCTGGGTCAGCACCATGGTGGCAGCCTCTGCCTGAGACTATGAAACCCGAGGCCTCTAATACGTGTCCTTGGCCTGCAGGTGTCTTGGGCAGTGTCCGAGGCTGAGAGTCTGGTCTGCATCCAGCTGGGAAAGGCTGAGGTAAATGGCTGAGGTCTGTCTCAGTTTGTCAAAAGAATCCTGTCTCTGAAAAGCAAGCCCTGCCTCCCCCCGCCAGTGTCAGGCATCTGGGTGTCTGTGTCATTAAGAGTTCTCCAGAGACATGGAATTAACACGGTATGTGTATATTATACACAAGAAGAGATTTGTTTTAAAGGAATTGGCTTCTGTGATTGTGGGAGCTAATAAATGTGAGATCTATTTCCAACAGGCTGGAAACTCAGGGAGGATTTCTATGTTGCAGTCTTGAAGAGAATGCCTTTTCCCCTAGGAAACCTCCACTTTTGCTCTTCAGTCCTTCAACTGATTAGATAAGGCCCACCAAAAGTGTCCAGGATAACCTTCTTTCCTTAATGTCAATTGATCAGATATGTTAACGACATCTAGAAAACGTTTTCACAGTAATACCTAGACTGATGTTTGGCCAAACAACTTGACACCATTGCCTGACATAAATTTTAACCATCTGTATGTTGCTTCCCTGTTCCCCACCCCTACAAACCACTCCTAGAATGCCATCTCCACTGAGAAGCCTTCCATGATGTGCCCCACCACAAAGGAGAGAACACGGAGGTGTATGACTGGCTACATCTGGGCAGAGGGAGCCAGAAGGAGAGTGGGCAGGGCAACCCACCCAATATCTGCTGAATATTTCAGCAGAGGCAAGAGCTCCGAGGCCAGCTAAGGAGCTCAGGCGACAGGGAGCCCTAGTAGGTACTGAGCAGGGTAAAGGTACAGTTAGATACACTAAAGATTTCAAGACTTGTCACTGGCTATTATGGGTTTGTTAGCACCCTGATTTGGGAGGAACAAGGGCTAGGGACCCTGTCCAGGCAGGAAGTGGCAAGTCCTGGCTGGGCCAACGACTATGATGATAGGGGTGGGGCAGATTCAAGAGGTTCTGGGTGTAGGGACAGCTGGGTAGCTCAGTGGTTGAGCATCTGGCTTCGGCTCAGGTCATGACCCCGGGATCCAGTACCGCATTGGGCTCCCCACAGGGAGCCTGCCTCTCCCTCTGCCTGTGTCTCTGCCATTCTCTCTGTGTCTCTCATGAATAAATAAATAAAATCTTAAAAAAAAAAAAAGATGCTGGGGGTAGACTGAGTCAGCCTGGGATGTACAAATGTGAGTTGCTAAACCACCATTCTGAGCTATGAGCTATGGGCGCAGTGCCAGAAATAGCTCTTTGGGCTGCACAAGGTCAAGGAGCCGACCCCAAATGTTTGCAGCAGAAGCTCCTTGGGCCCTACATTGCAGTACAGAGCCAACTTCTGGCTCTCTTACACTTCTGCTTGGAGGAGAAAGTGCAAGTCTTTCACTTGCTGCTGCCAACCACATCCTTCCCTCTTGCTATTGGGACTCGATTCTAGGTGTTTCCAGATTCTTCTAGGAGTTGTGATTCTTCTCCAATTTCTTGCGATTTGTCAACTCTCCCCTAAGGAACTTGAAAAAGCTTAAAAGCCCCACATGGGTAAAGGAGGAACATTCAGTTGTGTCTTAAAGTGTTCTGTCTTTTTGATATTTAGTTACTATGTAAAATAGAGGAGAGTAGGAAAACCATACCTTCTTGCAGCAGGTTGCACTGATTTAATGGAAGGCTCTTAGGGCACAGTGGGTTTGGGGTCTGCCTTCAGCTCATGTCATGAACCCTGGGTCCTGGGATTGAGCCCCGCATTGGGCTCTTTGCTCAGTGGGGAGCTTGTTTCTCCCTCTCCTTCTGCCTGCCACTCCGCCTGCTGGTTCTCTCTCCCTATCTCTCTGTGTGTCAAATAAATAAATAAAATCTTAAAAAATAATGGAAGGATCTTGCATAAGGTGCTGTGCTCCTGAGGCTCTAAGCAGCTTCTCTGGGCACTGGTCTTACAAATGAGAAGTTAGAGACTCTGGGGGGCCAGGGGACAGCTTGGCCACGCCATGGTTCCCCCATGGGAGGCATCCTGGCCTGGACTGCCCTGACTCACCATAGGACACAGGATGCCACTGAGCCTCACGTTTGTTACCTGAGTGAAGAGAACTGTGCTCCAACTCAGTGACAGGATGCCCTGGGGTTCCACACCAAGCAGTATACCACGTGCTATTATTGTTGTTGTTACCTTTTACATTTTAATTTTATATTTTATTTTATTATTGCTTTTTAAAATTTTTGTTTGATAGTAAAATGTACGTAAAATGGGGCACCTGGGTGGCTCAGCCGGTTAAGTGTCTGCCTTTGGCTCAGGTAGCGATTCCAGGGTCCTGGGAAGCTCAGCAAAAGCCTGCTTCTCCTTCTCTCTCTGCCTGCTGCTCCCCCTGCTTGTGCTCTCTCTGTCAAATAAATAAATAAATGAAATCTTAAAAAGGTATATACATATAACATAAAATTCACTATCTTAACCACATTTAAGGGTACATTTCAGTGGTATTAAGTATATTCACGTGGTTATACAAATCATCACCATCACCCATCCCCAGAACTTTTGCATCTTCCAAAACTGAAACTCTGTGTCCATTGAACACTAACTTCCACTTTCCCTTCCCCCAGCTCCCACCATTTCACTTTCTGTCTATAAATCTGACTGCTCCAGGGACCTCATGTAAGTGGAATCATCCAGTATTTGTCCTTTAGTGGCTGGTTTATTAATTCAGTGTAATGTCCTCAAGGTTCACCCATATCGATTCATCCAAATCAAAACTTTATTCCTTGGGCAGCCCGGATGGCTCAGAGGTTTAGTGCCACCTTCAGCCCAGGGCATGATCCTGGAGACCCCGGATCAAGTCACACATCAGGCTCCCTGCATGGAGCCTGCTTCTCCCTCTGCCTGTGTCTCTGTCTCTCTCCCTCTCTCTCATAAATAATAAACAAAATCTTAAAAAAAAAACTTTATTCCTTTTGAAGGCTAATATTCTACTGTATATACACACCACATTTTGTTTATCCATTCATCCATAAATGGACACTTGGGTTGCCTTTACCTGTTGTCTATTGTAAATAATGCTGCCATGAACCCAGTGTACAAATATCTCTTTAAGTCCCTGTTGTCAGTTCTTTTGGGGATACACCCAGAAGCGGAGCTTCTGGATCATGTAATGATTCTGTTTAATTTTTCCAGTAACCACCAGACAGTTTTCCACAGCAGCTGCATCATTTTACATTTCACATTCCCCCAGCAGCACACAAGGGTTTCAATTTCTCCATATCCAAACACTTGTTTTCCCTTTGGTTTCATGATGACCACCCTAATGGGGATGAAGTGACATCCCACTGTGGCTTCGATTTGCATTTTCCTGATAACTAATGATGTCGAGTGTCTTTTCACACGCTTATTGGCCATTTGTATATTTTCTTTGACAAAAGTGTCCATTCAAATTCTTTGCCCATTGAGAAGTTGGCCTGTTTGTCTTGTTGCTGAACTGTATATATTCTGGATATTAATCTCTTATCAGATATATAATTTGCAAATATTTTCTCTCATTCTGTTGGTTGCCATTTTACTCAATTATTTCCTTTGATGTAGAAAAGGTCTTAGTTTTGTTAAATTCATATATATGTACATAATTTGTCTGTGCTTTTGGTGTTCATATCCAATGAACCATTGCCGAATTCAAAGCCTTGAAGCTTCTACCCTATGTTTTCTGAGTTTTAGCTCTTATGTTCAGGTAGGTCCATTTTGAGTTAATTTTTATTTTTTGGGGCAGCCCCGGTGGCGCAGCGGTTTGGCGCCGCCTGCAGCCTGGGGTGTGATCCTGGTGACCCGGGATCGAGTCCCACATCGGGCTCCCTGCATGGAGCCTGCTTCTCCCTCTGTCTGTGTCTCTGCCTCTCTCTCTCTGTGTCTATGAATAAATAAATAAAATCTTTTTAAAAAAATTTATTTTTCATTTCAAGTTAATTTTTGAACATGGTAAGGGTTCAACTTCATTTTATTTTATTATTTTTAATTCTTTTCCATATGAAGATTCAGTTTTCCCAGTACCATTTGTTGAAAAGACTCTTTTTCTCCCGAACTATACAGTCTTGGTATCTCTACCAAAAATCATTTAAGTAGGGATGCCTGGGTGGCTCAGCGGTTGAGCATCTGCCTTCCACTCAGAGCCTGATCCCAGGGTCTGGGATTGAGGCCCGCATCGAGCCCTGCATCAAGCTCCCTGTGAAGAGCCTGCTTTGTCCTCTCCCTATGTCTCTGCCTTTCTCTCTGTGTCTCATGAAAAAATAAAATATTTTTTAAAAAACTCCTTTAAATAAATAAATAAATAAATAAATAAATATTAATTAATTAATTAATTAATTAATTAAAAACTCCTTAAAGGGACACCTGGATGGCTCAGCAGTTGAGCGTCTGCCTTTGAATCAGGGCCTGATCCTGGGGTCCGAGATTAAGTCTCACATCAGGCTCCTGCAAAGGGCCCGCTTCTCCTTCTGTCTGTGTCTTTGCCCCGCCCCCCTCTCTCTCTCATAAATAAATAACACGGGGCTCAATCCAAGGACCCTGGGATCATGACCTGAGCCACGAACTGAGCCACCCAGGTGCCTCTGTAGTAAGTTTTGAAATCAGGAAGTTTGAGTCCTCCAACTTTGTTCTTCTTTTTGAGAGTGTTTTCACTATGCAGGGCCGCTTGATATATAGTTCATACAAGTTTTAGAATGGGTTTTTCTATTTCTGTGGAAAAAAAAAAAAACATGTCACTGCGATTTTGATAGAGGTGGCATTGAATCTGTAGATCCCTTTGGGTAATACTATCATCTTAACAATATTAAAATTTCCAATCTATGAACTTGGGAGGTCTTTCCAACTATTTGTGTCTTCTTTAATTTCTTTCAGCAGCATTTTATAGTTTCCAGTGTAGTCCTTCCCCTCTGTGGTTAAATTTACTCCTAAGTCTTTGATTCTTTTGAGGCTATTATAAATAGAATTAGTTTCTTAATTGCCTTTCTGAATTGTCATTGTTAGTGTATAGAAATGCAACTGATTTTACATATTGATCTTGTATCCTGTTACTTTGCTGAGTTTGTTTATTGGCTCTCCCAGGGTTTTGTTGTTGTTGTTGTTTATGTGGTGAAATCTCTGAGAGTTTCTACATTAACAGCATGTCATCTGTGAACAGAGATTTTACTTTTTCAACTTGGACTCCTTTTATTCTTTGTCTCGCCTAATTGCTCTGGAGAGGACTTTTAGAACTAAGCTGAATAGAATTGTGGAAAGTGGGCAAACTTGTTCTACACTGAATGTGTCCCCCTAAAATTCGTATGTTGAAACCTTAGCCCTCAATGGGATGGTATGAGAAATTGAAGGATTTGGAAGGTGATGAGGTCATGAGGGTGGGGCCCCAAAGGAAGCTTATGAAGGAGCCCCCAAAGGGCTATCTTGACCTCTTTCTATCATAACGAGAAGGTGGCCATCCATACCCTTAAAGATTGTTATCACCAGAACCTGACCATGCTGGTCCCCTGATCTCAGAATTTCAACCTCCAGAACCATGAATAATAAATTTCTGCTTTTTAAAAAATCTATTCATGAGAGACAGAGAGAGAGAGGCAGAGACACAGGCAGGGGGAGAAGCAGGCTCCATGCAGGAGCCCGATGTGGGACTCGATCCCGGATCCCAGGATCACGCCCTGAGCTGAAGGCAGGCACCCAACCACCCAGCCACCCAGGCATCCCTCAATTTCTGTTTTTTTATAAGTCACCCTGCCTATGCTACTTTGTTACAGCAACCTGAATGGGCTAAGACACTTGTCTGTTCCTGATCTCGGATCTCGAGGAAAAGCTTTCTGTCTTTCATCATTGAGTATGAGGTGACCTGTGAGTTTTGCTTTACAGCTTTATCATATTGAGAAAGTCCCTTTCTTTTACTTGTTGAATACTTTTTACCCTGAATGGGTGTTGGATTTGTCAGGCACTTTTTCTGCATCAATTGTGATGACCATGTGCTTTTTATCCTTTTAAGGTGGTGTATCACCTTGGTTGATTTTTGTACATGGATTAGTTTTGCCTTTCGTAGAATCTCAAATAAGTGGAAGGAGTTCTGCAACATAATGACCATGAGGTACTTCATGGAAGTACAGGATCCCTTTTCGTGGCTGTACAGTATCTCCCAGAGTGCCTCAAGCACACTATCTCCATCCTCCCGTGGTGGGGCATTTTGAGTGGTTTCCAGCCAGGGTGACTGTTGGGCACATTTCTGGGAGTCACGTCCCAGCAGTGGAGTTGCTGGTATGGGCACGGTCTCCTATGAGGACTGTTTTGATTCCCACTCACCCCTTGCTGCATCACTGTCATGTAGACAGTCACTTAACCAGACCCTTTGGGCTGGGACTGGGCTGTTCCCAGTTTCCCTCGATACTACGAACACAACTGGGTTGTGCATTGCTGAGCAGAACTTCAGCTGTCTCTCATGGAATGACAGTGTCAGAAGTATTTGATGCCACTGCCACCTGGTCTTCCCCGGGGGCAGTCTCCAACAGCCAGTTCCACAGGGTGTCTGCAGGTTGATTCCCCTTCAAACCTTCCCTTTGGCCACAAAATTAAGAGCCACCAGAGCTCCAAATTGAGCCTGGATCAAATGAATATTCTGAACTTCCCCAGGAAAAAAAAAAAAAAAAAGATAGTTCTAGGGGTGCCTGGGAGGCTCATTCTGTTAAACATCTGCCTTTGGGTCAGGTCATGATCTCAGGGTTCTGGGATCAAGCCCCTCATCTGGCTCCCTGATGAGTGGGGAGTCTGCTTCTCCCTTTCCCTCTGCTGCTCTCCTGCTCCCACTTGTGGTTTCTCTCTCTCTCTCTCTCTCAAATAAATAAATAAATAAATAAATAAATAAATAAATAAATAAAAATTTTAAAGGTAGTTCCAGGGGCACCTGGGTGACTCAATGGTTGAATGTCCACCTTTGGCTCAGGTCATGATTCCAGGTCCTGGGATCGAGTTCCGCATCAGGCTCCCTGGAGGGAGCCTGCTTCTCCCTCTGCTTGTGTCTCTGCCTCTCTCTCTGTGTCACTCATGTATAAATAAATAAAATATTTAAGAAAAAAAAGGTCGTTCCAGGAGCTCATGTTCACAAATATTATGGATGCCTCTGCCTTGTGCATGTCCCCAGGGCCCAGTAATTCTGGACCCATGAAAAGCTTCAGTCCTGAAGACTCCCCCTGGGGGAAGAGCAGAGCCAAACCCAGATACTCCCAGCCCCCCGGGGTCAGGGCTAGACTAGAGGGAGGAAATGAAGCTGAGGGACCCCAGAGTAGGGGGCTGGGCTCTGCCGGGGGGCGGGGGGGTGGTTAGAGGAGGCTTCTTGGGAAAAAGGCACTGGGTATTAAAGGATGAATAGGAGTTCAGCAGGTGGCAAGGTGGTGCGAGTGACTCTGACAGAGGGAACCTGCAAGAGCATGACGCAGGAACATGGAGCAAACATGAGAAACCATAAGAGGTGGGCACACAGCGGCCAGGGACACTGCTCAGGAATCCTCTGCTGCGGAGTGACCCAGGGGGAAGCAGCTACAGCAGAAGCAGTGGCCATGCCTTCCTCCAGCTTCCACTTCAATGTCCTGCAAGAAACTTTCTCTTTAACCAGGATCCTTCTGCTGCAGTGGTAAAGTAAGCATCACCTCTGTGCCTCTTGAGAGCAATAATATGGCACCCACTGCATGCAGACCACATGTCAGCCTCTTGTCAGAGGCAGAAACAGCCACTCAGGGAGGTTCTCGTCTTTGGATTTGAACCCCAGGCTGCAGGGAGGGGTGACTCTGACCTGCCGCTGGGACCAGCTGGAGACATCCCTCCTGGATCCTGCATCACTTCATTTCATCGTCACCCCAACACAGGAAGGGGGTGGTGACAGAAAGAGCCTGATCGCCACATACTGAGCCTCTGAGAGAGCATTCATGCTCAAGGATCCACAGGGCTGGCGCCTCCAAGGAGTTGCAGAGCTCGTGACCCCCGCGTGCACCCATCCACTCCCAGGAGCTCAAACTGGGAGCGTGGCCGAAACCCACCCTCAAGACAGGTCCCTGCGAGAGGGTGCACCCAGGTTAACTGCCCCACCTCGAAGTTTTACATGACCACTTTCCCCTGATTATCAAAATGTTGGGCAATCTCCTGATGGAGAATCAAAGAAGCAGAAAAGAAAACAAATGAAAAAAGTCACAACCTCTCCCATAATCGCTCAGCACAGACATAATCTCTGTTGGTATTTTCATGCACTGCCTTCCAGCATCTATAAAAAGGTCTCATTATTTTGTTGTCGTTATCCAAGTAATGTGACTGTGTGACTATACTGGAGAAAAAGCAACTGATGAGATAAGCAGAAAGAAAAAATAAACAGAAATTAGTTTCCCAAACAAGAACTTTTAATACTTTCAATTATTTCTATTCCTTTGTACGCAACACTTCACGTCTACTTCAGACAATTTAGAAAATGCGGAACAGCCCAAAGCAGACCAGTTGCTTTTTTGTTCCTCCACCCAGAGACAAGCCCAGTTAAACTCTAGTTCTATGGTTTTCCAGACTACATATTCTCATGAGATGAAAGATAGCAAGCGGTTATGAACAAAGACTCTGGACACAGACAACTCAGGTTCAGATCCCAGCTCCTCCAACTGGCTGTGTGACTTTGGACAGGTAACTTCACCTCTCTGGGCCCCAGTTTTCCTGTCTCTACATAACAGGAAGGATGATAATCATGCTGACTTCCTCCAAGGGCATAGTGAAGATTAAGAAAATGCAGTTGCTGTGCCTAAGACATTTTTTTAAAACTTCTTTACTTCTTTCCTCTGCTTACAAAAATAAGATGTGAAGACCACATGCACACATGCACACATGTAGCAATACCTGATGTAGGAAGTGCAAGGCTGACAGTCCCACTCAGCAGAGCCCAGCCTGATCCCAGACGGAGCCATGGAACAGGAACAGCACCCTGAAGGTTGTCTAGCCTTAAGGCGAGGAGCTGGGCTAGTATATCCAAATCTGCCTTCCCAGGGTCTATTATTTCTCTTCATTTTACAGAGAAAGAAACTGAGGCCCAGAAAGGTGACTTGTCCAAGGACCAGACTTGATCCATGATGTGGATGAAAGGATCAAGTTATAAGGAAAAAAGGTAATTCTTTTTAAATTAATGAGAGAGAGAGCACTAGTGGGGAGAGGGAGAAGCAGACTCCCCACTAAGCAGAGAGCCTGACATGGGGCTCGATCCCAGGACCCTGGGATCATGACCTGAGGCGAAGGCAAAGGCTTAACTGATGGAGTCACCCAGGTGCCCCAAAAGGTAATTCTTTAAACAAATTTTCCTTTTGTTATTTTATTTTTAAAGATTTTATTTATTTATTCATGAGAGATACACAGAGAGAGGCAGAGACACAGGCAGAGAGAGAAGCAGGCTCCATGCAGGGAGCCCGATATGGGACTCAATCCCGGGTCTCCAGGATCAGGCTCTGGGCTGAAGGCAGCGCTAAACCGCTGAGCCACCCGGGCTGCCCCTGTTACTTTATTTTAAATACAAAAATGAGGGGTGAGCAAAGTGGCTGAAAGTAGTCAAAAGATATAAATAAATAAATCCTGGGATGTAATGTCCAGCATGGTGATGATAGTTAATAATACTGTATTCTACACTTGAAAGTTGCTAAGAAAGTATATATCATAAAATTTCTCATCACAAGAAAAAATACCTTGTCTGTATGTGTAGTCATGGTTGTTAACTAGACTTATTAGGATGATCATTTTGCAATATACACAAATATTATATCCTGTGTACATCTGAAGCTAATGTAATATTACATGACAATTATATCTCAATAAAAAATAGTATGTGCACAGTGTGAAAAATTCAAATTTACAGAGTCCTGTGGAATAGAGAACTCTGACTATACCCTTTGGAGAGTAGTTTGACATGCATCCTGCCAGAAATAAATACATAGATGCAGAAATGTGAGTGTGTGTACACTCTTAATTTCACTAAAATATGATTCTACTCTATGTATTATCTGCAAATTGTTTCATTCACCAACTCTGTGTTGTGAATGTGTGTGTGCATCTATTCTCTTAGATCTACCTCATTTCTTTCCCTTAAATGGACCATCATAATCCCCCCTCCATTCACATTTTTGGAATATTTTTTCAAATTTGTTGTGAAATGTAAATTTATATTTTTCTTTTTTTCTCTATTATTACAGTATGGCATATGCCCAGGAACATGCATAAAGTACACGAATCTTTTTTTTTTAAGATTTATTTATTTATTTATTTATTTATTTATTTATTTATGAGAGAGAATGAGAGTATGAGAGAGAGAGAGAGAGAGAGAGAGATCACGAGCAGGGAGGAAGGGTAGAGGGAGAAGCAGACTCCCTCCTGAGCAGGGAGCCCAATGGGGAACTCCATCACAGGACCACCAGGATCATGACCTGAGCAGAAGGCAGATGCTTAACTGACTGAGCCACCCAGGTGCCCTAAAGTGCACTAAACTTAGGTGTGGAATTTGGTTAATTTTTCATATGAGCTCATGTAACCACCACCCAGGTCAACCTGGAAGTTGCCCTGTGCCCCTCCCATACATCATCCAGTTCAAAATAACTATGTTCTACCTTTTTCGCAAAGGTTGTCCCCATTTTGCAAAATATCCATTGTTTTCTGTTATTTTCGATAGAGGATCTTAATCCCTCAGCACTGCAAGTTTTGTAGGGGTGTTTTGTTTTGTTTAAGTAAGTTCTGTACCCAAGATGGGGCTTGAGATCAAGAGTCTCATGTTCTACTGACTGAGCTAGCCAAGGACCCCTGCAAATCTCCCCCCTCCTCTTTTTAAAAAAGATTATTTATTTATTCATGAGAGACACAGAGAGAGAGAAAGAGAGACAGAGACACAGGCAGAGGGAGAAGCAGGCTCCATGCAGGGAGCCTGATGGGGACTCGACTCTGGGTCTCCAGGACCACACCCTGGGCTGAAGGCGGCGCTAAACCCCTGTGCCACCGGGGCTGCCCTCCCCTTTTCATTAAATGTTTTACTTTGAAATAATTCTGGATTTGTGTGCAGTTGTAAAAAGGAAGACAGAGAATTGAAAGCATGTGTCCACACAAAAACATATACGTGAATATTCATACCAGTGTTATTTAGAATAGTTAAAAGTAGAAGCGATCCAAATGTCTACCGACCGATGAATGGACAAGTAAAATGTGAACTATCTATGCAGCAGAATATTATTCAGCTACAAGGAAGGAATGAAATATTGAAACATGCTAAACATGGAGGAATCTTAAAAAACATGATGCTGAGTGAAAGAAGTCAGACATAGAAGACTACATATTATATGAGTCCATTTATATGAAAAGTCCAAAACAGACAAATGTATAGAGATAGAGGGTAGATTAGTGGCTAGCCCGAGGTTGTCGGGGGGGATGTGGAGAATGAGAAATGATAGCTAATGAGCATGCAGTTTCTGAGGGTGATGAAAATATTCTGGAATTAGACAATGGTGATCTTCGTAGAACTTTGTGAATATACTAAAAAACACTGAATTGAACGCTTTAAAAGGGTGAATTTTATGGTATATGAGTCATATCTCAATAGAACTGTTAAAAAAAACACAGAGAGATCTGGGGGTACCTTTCACGCACTTCCCCTGGTACTAACATCCTGCATGACTAGTATGTTATCATAACCAGGAAGTTGATATTCATACAATCAAGAGACCTTATTCAAATCTCTCTAGTTTTACATGCACTCATGTGTGTCTCATAGAATTTTAAAGAAATAATAATGGCAGTGGTTATGTGAGTTCTAACCACACAACAGGCTTACTGGATCCAATAGCACAGCAGCTCTGCAAGGTGGGAAACTCAGAGTGAGAAAGGGCTTTGCCTCAGGTTGAAATTTTGTATATGGCATGAGGTAGGGATCAAGGTCCGATTTATCCCACATAGATATCCAGTTGCCCCAGAACAAATTTTGAAAAGGCCATCCTTTAAAAAAGAGCTCACACAGGTAACCAGGGAAGGAAAAGGGATTTTTAAGCCAGATCCCTCTGACTCAATGCCTAATGCCACCGGAACAGTCTCCACATTCCCTCGGGGCCTGTCCTAACGGCCAGCCAGCTGAGCAAGCTTTGCTCTGTCAGCAAAATGCAATGACTTTCTAGAGCATTGCCAAAGGACGCAGGGTGGGGAGGCACAGGCCAGCTCTAACTCGCTTCCTTCCTGCAGGGACGATGAAACATCTCACTCTGCCTCCTGCCTACTCTGACCTCACCCATTTTTATTTTTTCCCTTTTCCTGCCTTCTTCCAAGGGGAAAGGTGGATGTCATGCCTGGTGTCCAATCCCCATGCAGAAGATTCAGCACGTCTTCACCAAGGGGAGGTTCAAGCTCATGCCCATGTCCAGCAGCTTCGTCCATAGGATTTGTGGATGTGAGGCCACCCTCAAGCCTGCCCAGTACCCTCCAAGTCTCCCCAAATCAAAGAGAGTCTTTGTCAAACACCCAGACTTCCAAGAGTCTCCCTAGGCTCCTCTCCTCCCTCAGCATCCTGAACATTTCCCACCCTGGCCAACTTCTCCCCTCCCCCCTCAAGCAGGCTGTCTCTCCCACAGAAGCTACTCCAGCTCATCTTTGGTCTGGGGATGGTCAGGGACCAGGAGGTGGTCCGCGGACCACAGTTGCTGTCTAATCAATGCTGAACAGAGCTGTAGTTACACTCTATGCCTCCTGCCACCACCCAGTCCCTTCTCCCTACAGCAGCCACAGGGAGCTTTTGAGAACTTGAAAAATACACCAAGTTTCTCCCTCACACAAAAGCTGCCTGTGGCTCCCATCATCCTAGAATGGAGCCCCCTTACTCCCTGCAGCCCTGGCAGGAGACCCAGCCCCTGCCCATCTCCCTGGCTTTCCCTCCTCCCTCTCCCCCTTGCTCACCCTGCTCCAGCCTCCACACCCTCCTTGGTGCTCCTCAAACATACCCAGCTCCTCTCCTCAAACATGCCCAACTCCTTTCCACCTCAGGACCTTTGCATATGCTGTGCCCTCCACCCGGGATGCCCTTCCCCGTGATCTCAGTGTGCTTGACTGGTTTCCGCTCTTTCAGATCTCAGTTTAAATGTCACTTCCTCAGAACAGCCCCCCACCCCATGATCTCCAGGCCACCTCCCATTTCCTGTTTGAGTCCCTTCTCAGTACACACTGCCACGTGATCTCTCCTTGTTTATATATTTGTCTTTTATGTTTATTATATCCCCCACCCCCAGCCCAGAACCTGCGATGTAATTACACCTCGATATGTATTTGTAGAATGGATGAATGAATGCAGGGACGGGTATGACTAGAACCTCCTTCTGCGACTCAGCTAGTAGGGTGGACTGTTTATGCGTTCTCTGATTTGGAAGTGGGTACCTCTTGAAGCAGCCAGTAGGGATGGAGGGTGAGGACACAGCCCAGGCCCCCCACCGCTGGATTCAGCCCTGTGCTCACCTGGCATGGTGCCCCAGGTCAATGCCAGCCCCTGGAACCTCAGTCTCCTTCTTGAGATAGCAGGCATAATAGTCACTGTGACTTCTCCCGCCCTCCTCCTCCACCTGGTTCAGGCCAGGGCAGGGTCCAGGCACAGCAACCACTGTCATCACTGGGACAGTGGGGAGCCAGGAGGACTGGGAGCCGCGGTTGTTGCCTAATCAATGCTGAAGGGAGTCATAGTTACACTCCAGACCTCCTTTTGGGTCTTAGTTTATGGAACTCCTACTGCTTCTCCACCTAGGCAGCGAGGGTGGGGGGCGGTTCTTCATCTTTCTGGTCTTCCCGGAACCCCTAGATTTGGGAGAAGATAGGGAGTTGGGGCCTTGGGGATCCCCACCCCCATCTCACCCCAGTGAGGGAACATCCACAGTACACTGAGCTTCATGGCAGCCCAGATGGGGAAACTGAGACTCAGACATGCTTCCTTACCTCCAGCCCTGAGGAGGGAGATGCTGAAAAGGTCTTTCTGCAATGTCTCTCTGGGCCTCTGCAGTAGAGGCTGAGGATGGGCCCCAGGGGGGCTGAAGCTCAGGGAAGTGGCTTTGTCCACCCAGAGGCACAGAGTGGGGAAGGACAAAGCCAGTGTCCTCCTGAGACAAGGAGGTCCAGACAGCTGACTATATGCAATGCAGGATGACAGCAAAAGCCACTAAACAGTCCTGCTCCCGAATGCTGATGAGTGCCAGGCACACATGGGCCCAGACTGTAGAAAAGTGAGATGATTCTGAGCACCTTGTATCAGACAGCCAGGAAATCCCTCCCTCCCTCCCTTCCTCCTTCCTTTGAACATCAACACAAACTCATAGATTGTTAACACGTCTGATGTGCTTCAACCCCATGGGTCCTTGTTCTCATTCTTACTTACTTATCCCATATTTAGCTTGTAGGCAACCCTCCGTGTTTGCTCCTTTGACAGGACCTCGATGATGTTTAGAAGCTTCCTTGCTTCCCGGTCTCATAATATACATCTGGCTCTTCTGGCCCATCTCCTGCCCAGATACGAAGCCGGAGCTGTACTTTCCCCAGGAGCCCTGGCTCTTTTGTGGGAAGTGAGACCAGAGTTGGCAGGAAGGGGCTCATTGCTGCAGGTCTGGTCACCGTTTCTAGGCCTTTTCAGTGGACTGAGCCAAAGCATGCCTTTTCTTTTTAGAAGATAATGCATTCTGTGTTCCTACTGATTTTCCCATTCAATTATTTAGGATTGGGATGCCTGGGTGGCTCAGGGGTTGAGTGTCTGCCTTCGGCTCAGGGCATGAGCCTGGGGTCCATTCAGCTCTCTGAGAGGAGCCTGCTTCTCCCTTCGTCTATGACTCTGTCTCTCTCTGTGTGTCTCTCATGAATAAATAAATAAAATCTTAAAAAAAATGATTTAGGGTTGCAGAATTTTATTTAACTTCCTTGCTTTTATATGTGTACATCTTTCCTCTAACATTGAAAATCTTAAAAAAAAAAAAAAAAAAAAAGAAAAAAAAAGAAAATCTTGGTTGCTAACATTAACAAAATTACTTATTTGCTTTATCAAAAAATGTAACAAATAGTTTCAGGATAGCAACACCAATATTATTACTAACACTACGAATATCAAAAGCAATTTAAGATTTCTTTGTGATTCTGTTTGTCCTTGGAATGTACTGTGTACCACGTGCTGTGTTCAGATGACTGAAGTGATCTGAAGTAATTCTGTTTGTGGCATTAAACCACCAACTCAAAACCAGAGTTAGTTTCATTTGTCTCATTGTGATTTCAAGATTTTGTTTTGTTGTTGTTGTTTTTGTGTGTGTCTCTCTTTCATTTAATTTTGTTTTATAACCATACAAAACATTGACATGATCCCAAAGTTGCATTTACAAAACAAAGTAAACTCAGAGAAACCAGCTTTTAGACTGTCACTTTCATCCTGTTTCTTACTTTTAATTTTTGAGAATTCTCTTCCTATTTAAAATATAAGCGGGATCCCCGGGTGGCGCAGCGGTTTGGCGCCTGCCTTTGGCCCGGGGCGTGATCCTGGAGACCCGGGATCGAATCCCACGTCGGGCTCCCGGTGCATGGAGCCTGCTTCTCCCTCTGCCTGTGTCTCTGCCTCTCTCTCTCTCTCTCTGTGTGTGACTATCATAAATAAATAAAAATTAAAAAAAAATAAAATAAAATATAAGCAATAAATGATAACATATTCTGTGCACTGTTTCCTACTTTGCACTTTATAACATACTGAAGCATTACTCTGGTTGCTTCTTACAGTTGCGAACTCCACTGGGTGGACGTATGGGTCGTTCACCCCATCATCCCCTCTAGGTTGTTTACAGCTTTTGTTATTGCCAAGCATTTCACCCACATCTCTTTGGGAAAGATCCTTAGAAGTAGAGTTGCTGGTTCAAAGGGTAAATGGGGGCACCTGGGTGGCTCAGTTGGTTAAGCGCCTGCTTAACTCCAGGGTCCTGGGACCTAGTCCCACGCGGGGATTCCTTGCTTAGTAGGGAATCTGCTTCTCCCTCTCCCTCTGCCCTGCTTGTACTCTCTCATTCTCCTTCTCTCTCAAAAATCTTAAAAAAAAAAAAAAAAGAGTAAATGAACATGTAGATTTGTTACATACTTTCACATTCCCCTCCATCACCATGCCATTATACTATTTTACATTCCTAGCAGCAACGAATGATTTCTCTGCAGTCTCACCAAGAACGTAGGGTCATACTTCTACCTCCATGTATCTTTTTTTTTTTTCAAATAAAATGGAAATTTAATTTCTTTCTTGTAAGAGTTCAGAGGTAGATCGTCCAGGGCAGACATGGTGACTGTTCCACCAAGTCCTCTGAGATTCAGGATCCTTCCATCTTGACCTCCATGCCCAATGTCTCTTGGCTCAAGGTGGCTGCTTCAGCTCCAGCCATCATATTTGCATTCCAGGTAGCAAGAAGGAAGAAGGGATAGAGAAGGTGCAAAGAAGTGCCCTCTGTGTAATATTAATTTGCATTTCTTGTTAGAGCACATTTTCAAGGCAATTACATTTATTTACTGTGATTTCTTGCCCTTTTGTGTCTACATAAGGGTAGTTGATTTCCTTTTTTTTTTTTTTTGAAACTATGTATTGGATATGTTAACTTTGTAATATAAGTTGCAACTATTTTTCCCACTTCATCATCTATCATTTTACATTGATAATGATGTATGTTGACAGACAAGACTTTTTGTTCTGTTTTACGTATTCACAGACACATACATCCCTTCCCTTTTACTTCTGGGCTCTGAATTACCATTAGGAAAGCTCTCCTCATTCCCAAGCAGTAAAGAAGGGCACACACATTGTCTTCTAGTGTTTGTGAGGTGTGTGTTTACAAGTACATCTCTGATCCATTAGGAGTTATCCCACTATACCTGGTGAAGTATGGACCCAACTTTATACATTTTTGTATTACTCTCCAGTTGACTCAACATCCTTTTTCGTCTCATAGATTTGAAACCTGCGTAGAGGGAGCTACTTTGGCCAGGGTGGCAGGCAGCATTTGAGCTGAGTGACCTGAAGGAACAGCCAGTCAGGAGGAAGAGCTGAGGAAAGGAACTTCAGGCAGCGGGATCAGCATGTGCAAAGGTCCTGAGGTGGGAATGTTGCCCTGTGCGAGGACAAACAGCGACGCTTGTGGTGAATGAGGGAGAGTGGAGGGAAGAAAGGTTGGGGAGGAGAGTTGTCTGACTTTACTCTGAAGCCTCCAAGATGCAGAGAAGCGTCCAGCTCTGGTACACATAAGGTCCCCTCTGGCTCGGGTATGGCGCGTGGCATTTGTCAGATGTAGAGACATAGGCTTAGAGCTGCCGGGGAGAATGGAGCGCAGACAGGGGATGAGGATCGTGACCTCATTTCCCTGAAGAGGAGCTTAGGCCAGCGGCCTCCTCCCCTCTCCTAGTGCGTGGACCGCGTGGGCCGGCAGCCTCGTCTACACCTGTTCCCTGGAGTTGTCGGAGGGGACACCTCAATCCGTGCACTATCACCCTCAGTCAGCTCCCCGAATCTGGCCGCCAGTTTTTGCTCAATCCCATAAACGTCCTCCGCCCCGCCCAGGCCCCTCCCAGGCCAGCCTTCTCACCCCGCAGGTGCACCTCCACCTAACCCCGCCCACCAGAGGTCAAGCCCCGTCCCCCGCCCCGTCCTGAGGCTCCGCCTACCTGGTGGGAGTAGCCCTGCACCACCAGGTGCAACCTGGCCACCCGCCCCTGGAATCTAGACTCCAACTGCGGGCCTCAGCACCCGTGTGCCGCGTCTAGCCACCGCACCCTCCCAAGCCCCCCAGGCGCCCTGAGTTCAAGTCCACTCCTCGCTGCCCTCAGCTGTGTGGCCCCCGGCACCCCGCCAGTCTTTGTGCCTCACCTTTCTCTGCAGCTGAACGTTCTTGTTTGTGACCTCAGGTGTGTCACTTCGCCTCTCTGAACCTCAGCTTACCCCTCTATACAATGGGTGTGGATCCAACACCCCCTCTTCAAAACCCTGCCCTCCTTTCCAAGCTGTGGGAGCTTTGGCAAGCCCCTTGACTGCTTTTTGCCTCAGTTTGCTCACTTATAGTGGGCCGTTGGAAAGGCGAACTTTCGGCATGCAGGTTGGACGCCCAGCGTACAGCAGGGACTCAATGTTTGAGGTTATTGGCTCAGTTGGTCCAGGAGAGGAGATGCAGAATCAGGGGGTGGTTGAGGGGGCTGGCTGAGGGAGAAGCCAGTAGGCTGAGGTTACAGGGCAGCACGGAACCTCAGTTTCTTTGTCTGCAAAATGGGTCTGCAAGATTGTAGTGAGGTCAAAAGGGGATTCACCCAGGGGGGCTTGGTGACAGAATAGGTGCTTTACAAATGAGGGTTTTCCCTCTGGTGGTGTCAACAACAGCCATCCCCAGCTGATCCACCCTTACTCTAGAAACATTTCTTACTGGCCACCGCCTCAAGCAGACCTAAGGTATTCCAGGGGTCAGGAGGCTGGCATGTGCTTGGCACTTTTAAGGACAAGATTTTTGAGCCTGGCTGGAGTGGGAATGAGCTGAGAGGGTCAGGCACTGGGCAGCTACAGCTGGGGAGGTGTGTGGGCAGGAGAAGAGCAGGATCCTTCTCCAATGGGCCAGCCTGAGCTGGGTGGGAGGGGAAAGTGTGGCCAACCAGCAGTTTAATGAGGTGTGTGGCAGAGGAAGGGGCTGAGACGCCAACCCTGGGCACTGAGTCCTGGCCTGGAGTGGGCCTGGCTCTCCTCACATCTGCCCCTGCAGACACCCCACCGCCAACTCACATTCCAAGGCCCGCACAAACTGGGGCTTTGGGTGGAATTAAGAGGATGGAGAGGGTCTGGAGTCAGATGGGTGTTCAAACCCAGAATACTGCCCCTGCTTCTCCTTTCCCAGGGGGCTGTGGCCATCACAGTCCTTGGGCTCAGTTTCTGCATCTGTGACAAGTGGATGATAGTGTGAGCTTGGGAGGTTGAAATGCCCCTGAGCTGGGGGGTGGGGAGGTCTGGCTAGGCTTGTGTGCAAGGCCTGGGGAGGGGGTCTTCTTGAAACGGCTGCAGAAAGAATGAGCAAATCCAGTGCATGTGCCATTCAATTGGGTCACCATTGCCTTAGTTGGGACCCCCAGAAGGTGACCCTGGGAAGCCCTGGTGCAGGTTGGGGGCATAAGACAGAGAGGGAGGGAGCCCTGCGCGTGATGCTAGGCAACAGGGGATCAGTCCCACCGAGGACCCCATCAGGAGACAGCACAGAGTACATGTGACAGAGTGGTCCCACCCCAGGGATGATGTGGCAGTTCTGCCAGCCCCACAGGTGGGCAAGGTGGGCTAAGGCCAGAGCAGTGGCGTTAGGAACTGGGCAGGTCCTAGGGGGACGGAAGAAACCCCGCCAGCAGTTACTCTTCACACCTCATCTCAGTGAATCCTCGCCCTGATCCTTGAGCCTGACGTCAATGCCCTCTTACGTAGCCAGAGTAACTGAGGCCCAGGGAGGGTGTGCACCTGCCCCTGTCACACAGCAGCACAGGGCAGACCCAAGATCCCCCCAGGGTCTGTGTGGGACAGGCTGGCGCTCAGCAAAGCCTGGAGCACTAGCCCACCTCTGTGTCCTACCCCCAGACATTAGGTACCTGCCCAAGACCCATGGTCATTAGGGAAGAGGCCCCGGGATTCCCAGGCCATAGATTCCATGGAGCTGACTTTCCAGAAAGAGAGACCACCCCTCCATGGTCATCAGCCTGACCCATAAAAAGTCTCTCCCTCAGTACAACATATCCCTTCGGCCCTGAACATATCCCGAGTCCACCTGCTTTTACCTGGTGCTGCCCCAGTCTCCTCCCAGAAGCCCCCAGCCCTGCCTCCAGCCCTCTCGTGCCTCCCTAATTCTGCCTAAGGGGGCTTCTCCAAATCTCCTGTGATCCTCCAGCCCAATGGGAATAAAACTCAAAGTCCCCACCAAGACCCTGCCCCACTTGGCCCCCTCCCAATGCCTCCATCTACAAGTGAGCTCAGGCTACTCTTTGCCTCCCTCTGTTCACACTGCCAGGTACATCATTCCCACCGTTGGGCCTTTGCATATACAATGTCCTCTACAGGAACACCTTCTCCTGTATCTTCCCCTGTCACTGAATTCCTCCATCCCTTAGCTCAAGCCACCTTCTAGAAGCCTTTCCGAACTCCCCCAGCCCAGGTCTGGCTCCTTGATATAAGCTCTCATAGAACAAATTCTTTTCCTTTCAAATAGCTCTGTTCATACTTAGACATTCATTTCTCTGACTATACCTTCTGCACTGGGTCATTGCACCATGAGGACAGGCCCAGGTCTCTTCTTGTTCCCAGTAGTATCCCAGGCTCAGCCCAGGGTTGCCACACAGTAGGACTCAATGAATGCTGAATAAACCTCTCCCATCACCTCACCCTCCCCGCCCAGTCCAGGACTTCCCTTCTCCATTCTTTCCTACAGCAAACAGGTATTAAGTGTGTGCCCCATGTGATCCACAGGACTGCAGGCTGGGAAAGGACCCAGCATCTGGGTCCTGAAGTTCCCTGAATGTCCCTCTTTCAGTGCCACATGTCCCCAGAGTATCCCTGGTCTCAGGCCATCCTCCTTACCTACTCTAGGCCCCTGAGCCTGAAACCAGGGAGGGCCCCTGATGCCTCTCACTCCCAAACACACATTCACACAGGTCCCTGGTCCTGACAATTCTCCTTCTCAACTTTTCAGCTCATCCCGTTTGCTGTCCCCACGGCCCCCAGGTTCCCACCCAGACCTCACCTGGACTCCTCCCTAGACCCCGAGTCTGGCTCACCCCAGAGGTTCATGCCTGGCCCACCTCCCCTACTCATACCCCTTCATGGCTCCCCAGCACCATTAGGTGCTAGAAGGAGGACCCTGTTGCAGCCATGCCCGCCAGGAGGCCCTGACGTAGTGTGCAGAACCCACTGGAAGCCAGGAGTCCTGGGAGGAAGCCAGAGCAGAGGCTGTGCCTGAGACCCTTCCCTACTGCTCCGGGGCCCCTACCTACTGCCTCCCCCTGGCCCAGCCCCCTGGCCGGGCTGCCAGGTACATGCAGCCCTGTCCCCTAGTCCTGGCCAGCCCACTGGGGCAGAAGCCAAGGGCATCTCTCACTCCCATTTCACAGGAGAGGGAACCACTGTCCTATAAACCCACAAAGGTAATGACAATTGATGTATCAAGTAGCCTCAAAGCAAGGAATGTCCTGTCTGTTTCAAGAGAAGCCACCGAGTGGCCTCAAAGGCTGAGCAGTTTTGCAAGACGGGAAGGAGAATGGGTATTCCAAGTGGAGGGACTGCATAGACAAAGGTGTGGTTGTCAGAAGGGGTGGGGTGGATTTTGAGGTCTGCACCTGACCTGGTGTCACTGCACTGTAGGGAGCAGCGGGAGAGAAGCCTGAGCTGGATCACAGGGGTTTTGATGCCTATAAGAACCATAACCGTATCCAGTGTTTATTGAGCACCTACTGCATGCAGGCTGTCTGGCGCTAAGTCCCGTTTATATATGATGACTTCTCACGCTGCCATTGGATGACTGTGCTCACTCCCATTTTTCACACAAGCAACCCAAGGCTGAAAACACACAGTCCCCACAGCTTGTGAGGGCAGGATGGAGACAGGACTAGGGCCCTCACAGGACTAAAGAGTTTCCTCTTTGTTTAGGGGTGATTAGCTCAGAGAGTCCAGGAGGGAAGCATGTCTGGCTGTTCCCTGGCTGGTAGGTAGACATACAACAGTGAGACACCTTAGCTACTTCCATACAAGTCCCCCCCAGGGGCTTAGGCTGGCTTGTTTGTTTTTATTTTTTATTCATTTATTTTGGTTTTTGGTTCTGTTTTGTTTTGTTTTTTAAAAAGCTCTGTCCTTGGGGCACCCGGGTGGCTCAGCCGGTTAAGCATCTGCCTTCTGCTCAGGTCATAATCCCAGAGTCCTGGGATCAAGTCCCGCATCGGGCTCCCTGCTCAGTGGGGAGTCTGCTTCTCCCTCTCCCTCTGCCACTCCCCCTGCTTATATGCCCTCTCTCTCAAATAAATAAATAAAATCTTAAAAAGAAAAAAAAAACTCTGTGCATAAAGTGTTAATGCTGACCAGAAAATGCAACCAAGGGGGCCCCAGGGCTTGGGCTTTATGTTTGGAGACAATGACAGATGTCACCTCAAGCTCAGGGAGAGGATGACCCTTTCCCTCTGGCCAGTGCCCCCTGCCAAGCCATCCTGCTCAGCCACTCAAGACCCAAAGGTCCCTCCCTAGGACCAGAGCCCCCTGTCTGTCACCTCCCAGGATATCTTCTTTCCCTTACCTTTGGGAGTAACTCTTTGGAAAAGTTTCTGTCCGCCTCCCACACTCTGTGTGATTAAATGCACACGATTCATTTGCCCTCCAGCTGTTTGTAAAATAGACATTTCAGGGAAATGCACACAAGCAGAGAGAGGTGAGGAACTGTGTGCTCCACCTCCACCCCCTGGAGCCCCACACTTTGGTTGTCTTTTTCTGGATGGATTTTGCTCTTCCTTGCCTGGCCCTGGTCCCACTCTTTGCTGTAGATTGTACCTTGCCTTTTTCCTGGACATGACAGCAATAATTGGACTGTGACTATTGTTTCATAAACATGTATTTATTCAGCAAATTTTTACTGAGGACCTACTCTATGCCCCCAGCAAGGCTACTGAATGAGTGAATAAATACACGAATGAATCAATGCCAGGGAGTGGTGGGAGTCATGAGGACAATAAGCAGACACATGGAAAGTGCTAGAAGATGTATGCGGGGTTGGGTATGGTAATAAGTGGAGGCTTCTGGAGTAGGTGGCATTGGAGCAGAGTTTGGGGGACTTTCTGGAAGACAGAGATGCCAGGTTGGGGCCTCTGATTTGTTTTTGGTTTTGGTTTTTTTTTAGGCAAAATTCACATAAAATAAAAATGACTACTTTTAAGTAGAATTCTGTGGCATATAGTGTATTCACAGTGTCATGCAACCACCACCTCTATCCAGTTCCAGAACTTTTTCTCTCTCCTAGAAGAAACTCTGTACCTATTAACCAGTCACTCCCTATTCCTTCCTTGGGGGTCTCTGATTTCATTTCATTATTTTTTAAGGTTTTATTTATCAAAAAAAAAATTTTTATTTATTCATTCATGAGAGACACAAGCAGAGAGGCAGAGACAGAAGCAGGCTCCCTGCAATGCAGGACTCAATGCTGGGACCTCAGGATCACTCCCCAAGCCAAAGGCAGACACTCAACCACTGAGCCACCCAGGTGTCCTGGGAGTCTCTTATTTTAATCCACATCACATTTTCCAAAGGAAACATCTCTAGTATTTATTAGTAAATGTCAGATGTTCAAGGAAATGGACACACTCACCCACTGCTGCCAGGAACAGATTGAGATATGGGTACATGGTATGGAAAGCAGTGTGGCCCTAAGCATCTGTTAAAAGCCTTAGGACACCTGGGTGACTCAGAGGTTTGGTGCCTGGCTTTGGCCCAGGGCCTGATCCTGGAGTCCCGGGATCGAATCCCACATCAGGCTCCCTGAATGGAGCCTGCTTCTCCCTCTGCCTGTGTCTCTGCCATTCTCTCTCTCTCTCTCTCTCTCTCTCTCTGTGCCTCTCATGAATAAATAAATAAAATCTTTTTTAAAAGCCTTGAAAATATGATTCTACTTTTAAAAAGTTTTATTTATTTGTTTGTTTGTTTATTTGAAAGAGAATATGCATGCCAGTAAGGGGGGGCGGGGAGGTTGGGAGGGCCGGTAGGGAGAGGGAGAGAGACTCTCGAACAGACTCAGTTGAGAGCAGAGCCCAACCTGGGTCTTGATCTCACGACCCTGAGATCATGGACCAAAGTTGCAAGAATCGATCAGTTAACCAACTGAGCCACTCAGGCGCCCCTAATTCTACTTTTAAGGCTGTCCCCAAAAGCCATCCCTGCAGGAAGCAACCTAGAACCCCAACCATGGGGGATCCATTTAATAAATCACGGAAGAGCCCCAGATGGACCACAGTGAAGTCTGTCAACACAAGAGGGTAGATTGGTGTCGATCAGTGTGAAACATGGCACTGACAAATCATGTGTACACTAGGAGTCCACTGTGGCCGAAAAAAAGGAAAAAACTGAGAGTGAAATAAGCCATCATGTTCATAACAATGATTTCTGGGTGTTGCTTTTATTGTAAAAATTTCAGTCAACAGTTTGTTACAGAGTGTGTGTCAGCCCAGGTCGAGGGCAGGGACCGCGTCTCAGTTGAGTTTCTTTTGCCAGTGGTTTTTAAACTTACCAGTGAGTACCAGGCACATCATCAATGCATAACAAAGATTCATTCAGAAGAGTAAAGGCTATGACAAGGGAACTATTTAGATTATTTACATTATGTTTGTATTTTCTGAAACTGCTTTTACCCTGAGCATATATTACTTTGGCCATCAGAAAATAGGTAAAGATGCTTCTGTTAGGAGATGTATGGGTGACTGTCCCATGCCCTCCCTGCACCCCCACCCCCAGCATGGCTCTCTACCTTCCCAGTCACCCCTCCTTTCCTGCAGCCTGGCTTCTCCTGGCTTCTCGGCAAGAGTGGGGCCTGGGGTGGGTCTGGGTGTAAAGTGTAAAGATGAGATGGAGGGGCACCTGGGTGGCTCAGTGGTTGAGCACTCAGGGAGTGATCCTAGGGTCCTGGGATCAAGTCCTGCATCGGGCTCCCTCTGCCTGTGTCTCTGCCTCTCTCTCTGTGTCATGAATAAATGAATAAAATCTTTAAAAAAAAAAAAAAGAAGATGAGATGGAGAGATTTCCAGATGGAGGAACCAAGACTCAGAGAAGTAAAGTAGCCTATCCAATGTCACAGTGTGTAAATGTCAGGGTTAAGCTGTCTGCTCTCAGCTCCTTACTGTTTCTTAAGGTGGATGCAGGTCAAGCCCGGATTCTTTCCTTCCCTGTGGCCTTTTTATTTGGCTGCTATGCCAGTGGCTTTATTACTGAGGAGGGAGATTGCACCCCACATGGAAGCCTGTTTGATTCCTCAACAAGCTTTCGGCAGATCACTGGTCTTCTCCTCCGTCCCCACCTTCCACTGGGTTTACTGAGACCCCACGAAGCCTCAGCCCCAGACTCTCAAAGAGCCCCCAGTCTGGGAACACCAAGTCAGACAATTCACTCTCAGCTCCACTGGATCTAGGCATGAGCCAGGTGCTCTGTCTGAAAAGTCTGGAGGGCTGCACAGAGGAGGCGACACAGAGTGGGGGCTTGAAGAATGAGTGTACTGGACTGAGAAAAGCTGTGCAGACGCATGGGTGGGGAAGCTGGAGGTGAATCATGGATGATGCCTGCACCTGTGGGAGGGTGGGCAGGAGGGGGTATGAGCCTGCAGGGTGAATGCGTGGGAGAGTGGGTGGTGAATGGGTGAATGGATGGCTGGGTGGGCGGGTGGACAAATAGATTTGAGGGTGGAGAGGAGAGGAGAGGCCTTGGGCTCTGCACTCCGTGAGCACTCCACCACCACCTCCCTCCCAGAGACCTCAATGTAGAATGTCACAGTGGTGGCCGGCCACAGCGCCGCCTGCACTGCAGCCACTTCTCCCACCCGGCCCCTGCAGGTGGCTCTTGGTGGTCCAGCCCCTTCAGCTACGTGACTCCTGGACACCTGCTCTTGGCCCAGCCTGATGTTGCTCAACACCACGGAGACCGAGGCTGGGCCCTACAACTGCCAGTTGGCAGAGGGCGCTGGCGGGTGTGACCTGCAGGTCCCTGTGGCCAGCATCACCCTGTCTTGGATGCAGGCACCACCACAGCTTCCCAGCTGGGCTCAGAGGCGCCCCCAGGTGAGGGGCCAGGCCCCTGGGGAATCCCCGGGGGCGCCCATTCTCCCAGGTCTGTATGTGTGTTTGCCTTCCTGCCCCTCACCTGCCTCACCTGGAGCCTCACATGGGGTCACGTGCTCCCAGGCACCCCCGGCCCACGTAGAAGGCCCCCGATTGCAGCCTCCCCTGTGTGTGCAGTTGGTGCCTGGTGTGTAAGCTTTTCTTTTTCCCTCAGTGGTCTCCCTTCCCCAGCCTGGGGGCAGCAGCCTCCTCTGGGGCCTCTCAGGGAAGCAGGTGTTTCCGTCAAAGTGGGAAGCCGGGGGTGTCAGCGATAAGTCCCAGGCCGGCATCAGGGCCAACGTGTAGGAGAGAAAGGAAGGCTGGACAAGGCGGAAAGAGGGTTACCGAGATGGACTTCCTCCCTGAGGCCCTGGGGGGGAAATAAACTCAGAGCCTGTGGACATCCCCACAGAAATAATGATCCTGCTAATAACAATGTCATTTGTTTGTCAAGCACAGCCCAGGATACCTTCTGCATCGTGATAATGGAGGAGGAAAGTATTAAAATCAATCCAACTGTCAAAAGCCTCCCATGGCTCTCTAGTGCTCCAGAGTATAAAGCCCATACTCTTTTTTTTTAAAGATTTTATTTATTGTTTATTCATGATAGACAGAGAGAGAGGCAGAGACACAGGCAGAGGGAGAAGCAGGCTCCATTCAGGAAGCCTGACATGGGACTCGATCCTGGGTCTCCAGGATCGCACCCTGGGCCAAAGGCAGGCGCTAAACTGCTGAGCCACCCAGGGAGCCCCATAAAGCCCATACTCTTTGCTGGGACCCACAGGGCCCCTTGCAACCCAGCCTATGGCTCCGCCAACCCCTCCCCTCCTCCCAAGTCAACCTGTTCCAGCCGCACCCATCTCTCTGATGCTGGTGCTCCAAGGAGCTGAGCACATTCCCACCCCAGGGCCTTTGCACATGCTGTTCCCCTGAATCACTACCAAATCAGAGTAACCTTCACTGACCTCCCATCTTTGCTTTATTACTTTGCCTGGTTTTCTTTCCTTTACAAATTGCTATCAGAAATCATCCTACTTAGTCCTCTGTCTGTCATGTTCACCAGATAGCTGAAGCACTCTGAGGTTAGGGCCCTCCACAGTGCTGACACCTAGTAGGTGTTCAATAAATATGAGTTCACAGATGAACCACCATCTTTTTTTTTTAAGATTTGTTTATTTATTCATGAGAGACACACAGAGAGAGGCAGACACAGGCAGAGGGAGAAGCAGGCTCCCTGCAAGGAGCCGATGCAGAACTCGATCCCAGGACCCCGGCCGGGATCACGACCTGAGCCGAAGGCAGCCACCCAACCTCTGAGTCACTCAGGCACCCCAGATGAACCCCCATCTTACAGAGAAATAAACCCCCAGAGAAGGCCCCATTGCTTCCATGGAGACAGGTTGTTGGACCCTAGAAGGCTGAGCCCAGCTCCTACCAAATCTGCCTGCAGGCAAGTGAATGCCCCCATCCCCCTGCAGTGGGTAAATAAGCCTCCAAAAGCTGCAGAGAACAGGGTCTGGTCTTTCAGACCTGAGTTTGAGGCTAAGCTTTTCCACTTAGCCAGCTTTTAATTTGGGTAATTGGCTTAAGCTTCCTGAGCCTCAGTTTCCTTTTCTATAAAAATGGAGTTAGGGGCACCTGGGTGACTCAGTTGATGAAGAGTCTGACTCTTGATCTTGGCTCAGGTCATGATCTCAGGGTCTTGAGATTGAGCCCTACATCGGGCTCTCCACTGGGCATGAAGCCTGATTGAGATGCTCTCTCTCCCTCTCTCTCTGCCCCCCTGCTCTCTCTCTCTCTCTCTCTCTAGAGAAAAAAAAAAAAAAGGAGTGGGGCACCTAGGTAACTCAGTGGTTGAGCCCCTGCCTTTGGCTCAACTCAAGATCCCGGGGTCCTGGAATTCAGTCCCACATCAGGTTCCCTGCGGGTAGCCTGCTTCTCCCTGTGCCTATGTCTCTGCCTCTCTCTGTGTGTCTCTCATGAAAAAATAAAGTCTTAAAAAAAATAAATAAAAGGAGTTAAAGGTAGGGCCAAGGAGATTCCTCTTCCTTCCCTTTGTGCCTCTCGCACTGGGCAACAAGAGGGTCCCTGAGAGGCCTTGCCCTGAGCCGGGACTCCAAGGAGCCCCCAGTCTGCAGTGGGGACACAGCAGTCCTATGGGGTCAGGGTGGAGGCAGTGGAGGGAGTCTGGGAAGGCCTCCTGGAGGAGGACGTGTCAGAGCTGGCATTTCAGGCCACAGGTGGGGCTGAGTACAAAGGCTCAGTGATGAGGCTAAGGGCAAAGGTTCAGAGATGGCTTCGGGTATTAGGACAGTGGCAATGAGGAGCCCGATTCTCCCTCTGAAGCCTCCAGCAAAGCCACGGAAGCCTCCAGAGCAGGAAAGTGAGCAATGCATCCAGTTAAGGGGATCCTGCAGTGGAGGCTGGAGCTGTTTGCAGGCCACCCAGAGGGGCACCTGCTGATTCTCGCCTGTGCCTGGGGACCGGGATTGGCCTTCCCTGGCAGGCCGAGGGAGGAGGCTGCAGCATCTGAGTCACCCGGTTCCTGCAAGAACATTCGGCACCCAGCGGCCCCATGTGGGCTGTCACCAAGCGGGAACACGGCCCCCGGAGCCCCTCCACGTTGCTTCCCCACGGCTTCCCGCTCTCTGTTCCCACAGCTGTTCCTCCAAGGCCACAGAAGGAGAGTAGGAGGAGAGGGCAGGCAGAGAGGAGGCCATGTAGGGTTTGGGAGCCTGGGGGGCGGGGGCAGGGAGCTTCCCTGGCTGCGGGTCCAGTGTGTCCTGGGCCTGTCTGGCCTCAGGACTGTCTCAGATGAGAAAAGGGATGCTTGACGGAGGGAAGGGTCTGCCCCCGTTCTGCACACGTACAGATGCTTGATTCTTTCTCAAGAGCCGAAACCCTGCCCTGGAACTTACAATGTTAATCTGATTGTGTCCCTTCCTCTCTGTCTCCAAACTCTCCCATGGCTCCCCAGTCCCCTTGGGACAAAACTCACACACCACACCATTGCTTATGAGCTCTCAGCTGGCTCCTGTGACCTTTTTAGCTCTTGGTGACCCCTACTCTCTTCCCACTCACTCCTCTCTGGTTCCCTTTGATCCCCACTATTCGTCCAATACATTCAGCCCATCCCCACCTCAGAGCCTTTGCATCTGCTGTGCCCTCTGCCAGAGTACTCTTTGTGAATTATTACCACCCCAACCCCCACCTTTTATCCCTCAGGAAAGGTGAAAGAGAGGAACTCCCATGTTCAGGAGCTCGCATCAAGTTGGTGGGAGTCAGGACTTGCATCCAGGCCCGTCCGACTCTCCACCCAAGCCCTCTCCCACCAGTGGTGCCATATTTATTTATTTATTTATTTACTTACTTACTTACTTACTTAAAGCATTTAATTTATTTATTCATGAGAAACACAGAAAGAGAGGCAGAGGCTCAGGCAGAGGGAGAAGCAAGCTCCCTGCAGAGCAGGGAGCCCTATGTGGGACTCGATCCCAGGACCCTGGGATCATGACCTGAGCCAAAGGCAGAAGCTCAACCACTGAGCCACCAGGTGCCCCTGGTGTCACCTTTAAAACAGGCCTCCAGACCAGTGCACCTTTGAACTGGATGATTCTCAGTCCCTCCAGGTCTTGTAGCCTCCAGCTAGATGCCAAAGACCCTGAGGCAGGGGGGTCCAAAGTCCCCCTGCTCAGGGAGCTCCTGGGCCAACCTGACCCCTGAGTCCCCCACTGTCCCTCCTGATGTGGCCGCAATTTCTCCGCCCCACTTTCTGCCCTTCACACAGAAGGATGGCGGAGCCTTCAAGGACAACGCAGCCAAAAATAATCGGGCCCCGACCTACCTCCCAAAAGTGGGGCAGCCCCGCCCAGCCACCTGGCACCGCAGAGGTAATTAGTGCATGTGGCAAATGAGGGTAATTAGGTCTGTGGGAACCAAACCACAGATCCAGGTTTGGAGTTTGGAGGGGGCTCAAGTGCTGCTTGCCCCCACCCTCCACCCCTCCCTGCTCCCGGGAGCTCAAACCCAATGTCAGATGCCCTCCTCCCAGCCCCTTCACATCTTCCAGGGGCTGCTTGTTTCACGAATTAACCTTGGCCTTGTGCAGAAGTTGAGTTGGATCTGAATTTAAGGTGGGGTCTCTCTAGAGTGATGAAACATCACCAATATTGAGTCATCAAGTTCTCCTATGCCATGACCCCCATGCATCCACTGCATGCTGGGAGAGCTAGACACAGACACCCCTAGTCCCTAGGATCAGAGTTGGGTCAGAAGGAGGGAGGGTGTTGGGGAGAGTTTAGAGGGAGACATGGGATGGCTTCTCAGAGAAGGGAGCATTAGAGGTGGGATGAATAGGAGCTTCTTAGGAGGCCAAGGTCTGGTGGCTGGCCCAACTGGCCATGGCTGAGGGAACATGGAGAAAGAGGATGAATGTGGCTAGAGGAGCATATAAGGTCCCATAGCTAAAGATTTAGAAGTTATCATGCCAAGTTGGATATTATTTCTGTCCTTAAAAACTCATACCTAGTTGATCTCTCAACCCCTGACAGAAAATATTCAGAATTTGGCTCAGGATCAAAAGCATATGTCCAGACAGCCAAGAATAAATATAATGTTTATAACAACCAGAATTTATTAAGGTGTCAGGGTCATGCCCTTTTCACACAAGGACTTGTTGGATCCTTAAAGTAAACTTCAGCACCATTTTTATGTCCCTTTTATACATGGGGTAACTAAGGCACAGAGAGGGAAAATGGCTTCTTTAAGGTCACACTGTTCTTAAGAGGCAGGGCTGGGAGTCACTCGTTGGTCACATGACTCTGGAGGCCACCAAGGACCAAGACTGGGGCTTGAGGATCCTCTCCTTCTTGAAGCATTTCAAGAGTTCCTGCTGCAGGTCAGGCTTGATCTAGGTGCTGGGGACAGAACCATGGAAGAGGTGGACAGTAACCAAATGGCCACTGTCATCCACATCATGAAGTTGGGCACGTAGCTTTGGGAAAGAGTGACAGACTTCCCCTGATCTGGTGGGATAGGAACTCTCCAGGGATGAGAGACAATTTAGCTTCAATCCAGAGGTGGGTCAGATTTAACTAGGCAGAGAGCAGAATCTAACCCATAAGAGCCACTCTACAAATACAGCATCCCTAGAGCTGAAGAAACTTTTCGAGGCTCTGCTTGGCCTTTTCTGTGACAGGAAGTTTGTTCCCTTATATCCCTCTCTCATGCCCAAGGGAAAGCTATTGCTTCTTTTTTTTTTTTTTTAAAGCTATTGCTTCTTATCAGCCACCCTGGGGTGGTGGCCTCTGCCCATTCTATAAGGACATCCCCAGGCAGACTAGGCCTCAGGCTGGGGTAGAGGTGGCAGCTTGGGGCAGCCCCCTACTGTCTCTACCCACAGGAGAGTGAGGAGCTGCTCGTGTTCCCCAGATTCTCCTGCTTCCTCTCTCTACCCCTTTGCCCTGCAAGCGTCAGACCATTCTCCAGGTGAAAAAAGTGAGGTCCACACTGACAAAGCCATTCCCTCAATTTGTACTTGAGTGACACTACATCAGGTCAGGGCTGCTCAAGGCGAGCCCCATCCCAACTTCTCCTGGAGCCCTGAGGGGGGCCCAGGGAAGTGATTCAACTCCCCACTCTCCGTCATGTTGTTGCCTTCTGCCCACACAAGGAATAAAGTCAGCCTAGGCCCCTCTCCTGGCCACCCCCACAGAATAGCCACATGGCCCTAGCTCTGTAGCCGGCCAACACAGCACACCCTGAGTGGCCTCCAGAAGCCTCGGCCCTGTCGGCACCTTTCCCAGTTACTTAATTTTTTTTTTAATTATTTTTTTGGTAATAAGGAAAAGTCACTCTTTGCACAGAACAGACGGTATTTTCTTTGTTCCCCACAATGTTCAAAGCGTTTTGTGGCTTCAGGCCTGAAAGTGAAGCCAAATCCTTTGCTTGTGCAGATGCCTTGTGAAGTTAGAAGCAGCTGGGGAAACTGAGCCTGAGCCTCAGTTTCCCCAGCAGGGGTGAGCGGTTCCTCTCATACTGGGTGAGACTGGGGCTCCAGGATGGGCTAGTCCTCCAAAGACTGCTCAGACCTGGCCACGATGGAAGTAATACACAGATAATACACATCAGGGAAGGGACGCCTGGGTGGCTCAGTGGTTGAGTGTCTGCTTTTGGCTCAGGGCGTGATCCCGGGGTCCTGGGATTGGGCTCCCCATAGGGAGCCTGCTTCTCCTTCTGTCTGTCTCTGTCTTTCTTTCTGTGTCTCTCATGAATAAATAAAATCTTAAAAAAAAAATACGGATGAAGGGTCCCAGAGAAAGTGATGGGGTCCTGGTGCAGTACACAGCGAGATCCCTTCCAAGCCCCAGATAGAGTAGCTTCTAGGGCAAGAGGGGCCAGTGGAGCAGAGCCTGGAAGGACAAGGCCAAATATACACCAGCAGAAATGGCATTCCAGGTGTAGGGGAGAGTTTGGGCAAAGGCCTGAAGCAAGGTAAACTCCATCTTGGTCTGGAAATAAGTCTTCAGAAACGACGCGACCTGGAATTCACCTAAAGGTAATTAGAAGATAGCTACCAGCCCAGATGATTCTGGTCAGGGGAAAACAGAAATAAAAACAGGGAAATGAGACGGGGCGGAGAAGGCAAAAAGCAAAATCTCTGAGATTGTTGGAAAGCTCAAGCATGAGGTTTAGGGCTTTAGGGAACTGTAGGCCTCGGTTTGAGGGAGCTGCAGTGCCTCTGTCCACGAACCCGATGGCACTGTGTGACTTTGGAGGAGTCCAGAGAAAGGGCAGCCACTGGACTGCCAAGTAAGTGGGTCCCACAGGCAGACCCTGGCCTGGGGAGGCTGATCCTGGCTCATCTCCAGTTGGACCCTCTCCTGGCAAGTGCCTGAAGGGTTCCCCCTGACCAGTGATGGCAAACCCAGGCCTGAGGACCTCCAGGAGATTTGCACAATTGGTGGGAGCTGGGCCCCAATATTCGCTCTACCCTGGCTTCTGAGACCCTATAACATAGCAATACTGATAATTCGACCATGTTGGCATTGTTACCTTCCTCTCCTGGGAGACAAGGTGGATAGAAGCCTCTCCCCAACAGGGGATTGGAGCTGGGGGGGGAGTCAGGCAGGAACGATTCCTAACGGGGCACCCCTGATCAAGTCTCATTAAGTGCCTACTGTTTGCCTCTCTCAGCCTCTTCTAGCTTTCGCCCAGCCTGTGTCTGTTTCATTTCCAGGCTACACCCACTGAGCACCTACTGTGTGCAAGCACCCAGCTCCGTGCGATAGAGGAGCCCCGGCCTCTAGATCCCTGTCAGGTGGAGAGGGACTCCCATCAAAGGCAGAAGGTCATGACCTCAGGCAGTGCCCCGAGGGCCAGGGCCGCCCCGACAGGACGATCAAGCCCCATCCTCCATCTGTCTGCCTCCTGTGTCTCTCCCTCATGTCTCTGCCTCTGGGTCTGGGTCTCTGTCCCCATCCGCCCCGGCCCTCTTCCCCGCTCTTCACCCCGCCCCCCGCCCCCAGGGAGTCCCGTCCCGCCCCGCTCCCGGCTTCCGCCCCTCCCTTCCCCCCCCCGCCGCGGAGGGCCGGCAGGGGGCGCTGCGGGGCGGCCTCGGCGGCCCGGGGAGGCGGGGCGGGCGGCGGCCGCGTCGGGACCGGCCGCGATGGGACCGGAGGCGGCGCGGGCGGCGGCGGAGGCGCAGACAAAGGCGCGGGCGGCGCGGAGGGCGGCGCGGAGGGCGCGGGCCCCGGAGCCAGCGAGCGAGCGGGGCGCCCGGCTGCGGGGAGTCGGCGCCGCGGGGCAGCACCCGACTCGCGCCCGGACACTCGCGGGGCGCCGAGCCCGCAGGGTGAGCCCGGCTGTCCGAGCCTGCGCGGGGGACGCGGGGGCCCCCAGGTGCCAGGGCCGGGGCGAGGGCGCGGGGGTCCCCGAAGTTCCGGGCCGGGAGGCTGGGGGCGGCCGGGGAGCCCCGAAGTTCCAGGGCTTGAGAGGGCGCAGGGGCCCCGAAGTTCCGGAGCCGGGGTCGGAGAGGGCACGGGGCGAGGGGTTCCCAAAGTTCCGGACCCGGCGTTGGAGGAGGCTGCGCTGTCCCCGACGTTCCCGGCCTGGGGTTGGGAGGCGGCACGAGAGGATCCCGAAATCACCGACCCGGGGCTGGAGAGCTGGCAGGGAGTCCCCGGAATTTAGAAGTCGGAGGTGGTGCGAGGGATCCCCGAAGTTCTGGACCCGGAGTCGGGGGGCATCGCGCGAATCTCGGAAGTTCCCGGGTCGAGGGTGGCACTTCCCGAAGTCGGGGAGCGCACTGGGCGCCCCGATTCTGACGCGGATGGGAATTCTTTCCTTACTGAATACCAGGCCCCCCAGCCCGGGGCGCATGGGGTGGGGCTTCGCCCCCACACGCAACTGGGGATCCTGGCACCGGGCGGGGTCCGGGCCTCCTCCGGGAGCCCCGCGGCCGGCGGCGACCGAGGCACATGACTAGTTGGTGAGTAACTTTCCCCAAAGCTGCAAGTCGCGGCAGGACCGTCAGGGCCGGCAGGGCCTGGGTTTCTGGGACCCCTGCACCCTGGAACCCTGCTTCGACCCAGGACTTGCTCCCAACCCGGGCCAGCGCTGCCGCCCCTCCCCCACACAGGGGCTCCGGTTTCAGACCCTGTGACCCGGGCAGCAGCTGCCCAGGACAGGGTGGGGGGGCAACCCTCCTCTGACCAGGGAGGCCGCTCCGCGGGGGGCCTCCCTTCCCCCACTGGCCACCTCCCTTCCCCAGGTCCCTCCTGGTCCCCTGCAGATCCCCCAGATGCAGGTTTTGGAGGCACAGAGGTGAGGTTAAGGAATTCTCCAGGGCAGCCATTCCTGGTATCTGTGAGGTCGTGGCTGGAGGCAGCAAGAGGGGCTGGGGATCTCCCAATCCTTGATGCCACCCAGCCCTGCATGGTATTGGGATAGAGTGGTCATGGGCAATCGGTTAGTGGGTACCAGGGTAAATTTGTTTGACTACATCTTCTTAACTAGGCTGGCAGCTCCCTGGGGATTTGGACTCTGCCTCCAAGTGTGCCTCTGCCCTAGAGTGGAAGCTGAGGGGTCCCTCTGTGGGATCTAGGAGGAACTGGTCTCCCAGGAGGCATCTGGTGATGGCCACATTTTGATGGAGATCCTGGTTTGGGGAGTGATGAGTGAATGTGGCAGAAAATACCAAGTAGGAGTTCACCTTGGCCTTCTCTATCTAGCACCAGTATTGAGGGGGTGTCACTCTGGGTTCAGTAACCAGCATGCTGACAAGTTTATGCTGGGAGATCCAGGGCCACCTGGCTCCTCTCGGAGAGTCATCTCCTGCTCAGGGTGTGTGGGGGCTTCCTCCCAAAGGAGAGGGACAGGGTGTTTTTGCTGAATGATCTGCTGATTCCTTTACCTTTCTAATTGAGGTTCTATGAATGGTGTGGCTGGTGGTGGGTCCTGAGGTTGGACCCGCTTGGTTTCCTTAAGCCTGTCCTGGGGAGACACTCACAATCCCTCTCTCCCCCCAGAGGCTGAACCCGCAGCTCCTGCCATCCCTCTGGCTGCCTCTTGGAGCCCACCCAACCCAACCTGACCAATGTCCACAGCCAGGTGAGCCCCTGCCTCCCCAGCTTGGCCCTGAGCCCCCTGGGGGATGCCTAGCCCCACTGAGAACCGTCTCCCCACGCAGGGAGCAGCCCATCTTCAGCACACGGGCACATGTGTTCCAGATTGACCCGGCCACCAAGCGGAACTGGATCCCCGCGGGCAAGCACGCACTCACGGTCTCCTACTTCTATGATGCCACCCGAAATGTCTACCGAATCATCAGCATTGGGGGTGCCAAGGTCCTGGCAGGGCCTGGGTGGGGGTGGCAGGCTCCTGAGGTCTCAGAGGCAGGTTTGGGTCTAGTCATTACCCTGCTGTGTGCCTGGGGGCTGGGGGTTGGGAGGAGCCCTTAAATCAGTCTCTGTCTTGAGATGGCTCACACCTAGAACCTCCCAAGAGCTAATACAAAGTGACACCCTGGGGGTCTCATGTTCATTATTGTCAGTCTCATCAAGCTTGAATTGTGTTCCCCCCTCTTCCCTCTTCCCAGGCCATCATCAACAGCACCGTCACCCCCAACATGACCTTTACCAAAACCTCCCAGAAGTTTGGGCAGTGGGCAGACAGTCGTGCCAACACCGTCTATGGCCTTGGCTTTGCTTCTGAGCAGCATCTGACCCAGGTGGGCTTGCAGGATTACATGGCGGGAAGGACAGGGCTGGCCCTGGGGTTCCTCTTAGGGCCCTGGGGGCCTCTGGGCAGGTGCTGTAGAATAGGCATGAGAATTAGACAACCCTTCCTGGTTCCCTGGCTCATGTCTCAGCTCTGCTGGCCATCTGCTCCAATTTTGGACACACCCCGCCCTTCTCTGGGTGCCTGGGATGAGCTGGGAGTTCCCTCACACACCCTAGCACTACCTTCATCATTGCCTCCCTCCACCCTCTGCTGTCTTCAGACTTCAATATTGTCTCATCCCATTGTTCCCCTGGATGAGTAGTGCTTTCTGATTCCTAATGAGATCGTGAGGATTCTCTTTGCTTCTAGAAGCTTTCATTTTCCTTTCAAATTTAGGTCTTGAATTAATTTCTGTGGGTGGTATAAAGCAGGAGTATTTTTTCTCACTGAGTATTTAGTTGCTCTTCAACCGTTTTTTGAGATGATTTCCCTCCAACGACTTGCACTGGTCTCTTCCCCCCAATCGAGTGACCGTCTGTGTGTAAACATTTTCTTTAAAAAATTATTTTCAAACTAAAGAAGTTTATTTTAAAATGAAAACCAGTGTATCCTACCCTAACTGGAAAATCGGTATAGGTAGAGTAGGAATGAGAAGAGGGTGATTTACTTTTTCACTGAGTACAGGTGCCTCTCAGAGGCTCTGAGCCCAAGACCTGCTTTCTCTGTGTTATAAAAAGATATTCACAAGTGTCCGGGGCATTAAAGACAGCACCCACCTGAGGCTCTCCTTGCTGAAATAAGCCTGACTGAGAGGAAGGGGATCCCTTTCTTTCTTTCTTTTTTTTTTTTTTCAAGATTTTATTTATTTATTCATGAGAGACACACAGAGAAAGAGGCAGAGACATAGGCAGAGGGAGAAGCAGGCTCCACAAAGGAAGCCCGATTCAGGACTCGACCCCTGTACTCTGGGATCACACCCTGAGCCGAAGGCAAATGCCCAACCGCTGAGCCACTCAGGCGTTCCAGGGGATCCCTTTCTCAAGGTGGCTCCATGGAATTCACGTCCACCTAAATCCTACCTCCACCATGATACTCAGTCTGCTCACTGGAACAACTTATTCCAAGCCTCCTGACCACTCTTCCAGTTCATGAGACCAGAGGATATGCATGACTCCTAAAGTCCCTTTCAAAGTGACAAGGGTGGTGCTGGGTGGGGGTGACCAAGTGAGGCCCTGGGAGAGGGGGCTGGGTTGGCTTTGACTGTTTGTTCTGCTCCCCTCCCCACCCCCAGTTTGCTGAGAAGTTCCAGGAAGTAAAGGAAGCAGCGAGGCTGGCGAGGGAGAAATCTCAGGATGGGGGGGAGCTCACCAGTCCAGCCCTGGCGCTCGCTGCCCACCAGGTCAGTATTTCCTGTCCCATGCCTGCCAGTCACTCAGCTGATACTGAGGGTCCAGGTACTGTGCTGGTGCCCAGGACCAAATGCTCACAGATCCCATAAAACTCCACCTACAGCAGGAGCCTTGGAAGAAAAGGCTCAGGAGCACATCCTGGGGGTCCGGCCTAGCCTTGGATCACCGAAGGCCTGGAAACCAGCTTAGATGGCGGAGTAAAAACCCGGAGGTTGAAATAGCTAATGGGGGTGGTGGGGGGGGGGTGGCCAAGTGAGAAACTGTCCCGGGAGCTTTCCCCCACTAATTTATTCAGCATAATTTACTGACCACCTACTGTGTGCCAGGCCCAGGGCTGGGAAAGAGGGTGACAGAGATGAAAAAGCAGGCTGCTCCGGACCCTCAGAGCCCGCGGGCCAGGCAGTGAGGGGGATACATAATGAATTCGGCCTGGTGGAGGGCTTCCTGTCTGAATCTTAAAAGCAGGTGGAAATTTGGCCCCAGGGAAGGACATAGCTATGAAGGAATAGCACAGAGGTTTCACATTGCTCCCCCCACCTTTGCAGATTTTGAGTATCTCAGTGGTTTATTTAGACCAGCCTGAATCAGGTGTGCCTGGGGCCTTGGTGAGAGCCCAGGGAGGCTAAGTGGGGGCACAGTGCCTGGAACTCTGGCCCAGGGGCCATGGGGAGCCACAGAGGGTAGATGAGGAGAGGGGCGCGCTTGCATCCCAGGGCTGGAAAGGACCCTGGCCTTCAGTCACAATACCGGTGACATCAGCGCTGACCCCAACCATGACCTTACCGGTCCTTGGCCGAAGCCACACCCCAGTGTGACCCCTCTTCTGCCCACGCACGCCCTTAGGTGCCCCCAAGTCCCCTCGTCAGCGCCAATGGCCCCGGCGACGAGAAACTGTTCCGTAGCCAGAGCGCCGACGTCCCCGGCCCCGCCGAGCGCGAGCGGCTCAAGAAGATGCTGTCCGAGGGGTGAGGCGGGTAGGGCGAGCAGAGGGGGGTGGCAGGACGCCAGGCACCCGGAGTTGCTCCTCAGAAGCCCTTGGGGCGCGACGGGCCGCGGGATCGGACTGTACCCAAGGCCCGGGAAGGGGAGGAGACTGGCTCGCTTCCGCCCCTCCTGGAGCCGACCTCGCCCCTGCAACGCGCTCCTCCTTCGAGCACGCCTTCTCGGGCCGCCCCTGCCCGACCTCATCCTTCCCGGGGACTAACCCTGTCTCGGTCACGCCTCCCCGAGCGAATTCTAAACCCACGATGTCTCCAACCCGCGCCCGGTTCGGAGCACGCCCCGAGGGGCTGACGCCGCTGCCCCTTCCGTGCGTCTCCCTGGGCGGGCACCCGGCCCCTACTTTGACCCCGCCCCGGCCAAGGCCCCGCCCAGATGGCCCCGCCCCTGCCAAGGCCCCGCCCAGGTGGCCCCGCCCCTGCCAGGGCCCCGCCCACGGCCCCGCCCCGCCGCTGCCCCTACCCTTTGGGGCCGGGTCTCGCGCCGCCAACCCTTGCACCCCTGCAGCTCCGTGGGCGAGGTGCAGTGGGAGGCGGAATTCTTCGCGCTGCAGGACAGCAACAACAAGTTGGCGGGCGCCCTGCGAGAAGCCAACGCCGCCGCCGCCCAGTGGAGGCAGCAGCTGGAGGCCCAGCGTGCCGAGGCCGAGAGGCTGCGGCAGCGGGTGAGAGGATCCCTTCCTCCCAGAGACTCCGAGTGGCCCCAGCAGCTGGGGAGTCCGGGCCTCCGCAGGTCCTATCCGTCCTTGGGTTCACTGCCTGGCTGTGTGATCTCTGCAGGTCATTTCTCTGAGCCTCAGTTTCTTGTTCTGTATTATGGGTCTGAGATAATGCCAACCATTGTCAAACCCTAAAGTCCTACCTGCTGCATGTTGGTGGCCCCAATCAGAGGGGATGAGTGCCTAGTCATGGGTGTGACCGAGCAAGGGCAGATTCCCCAGGAGAGTTCAGGCTGGGTGTCAGGGGCTGACTTTCCTATCCACACAGGTGGCTGAGCTGGAGGCCCAGGCAGCGGTGGCGGAGCCACCCTCGGTCAGTGAGAAGGAAGGGCCAGGCCAGTCACTGGAGCAGCTGGAGGCTCTAGTGCAAACCAAGGACCAGGTGAGCACTGAGTGTGTGTCCCTGGGCTTCATCTTCCCTGACATCCCACAAGGGAGCCAGGACCCCCAGAATAGACCCTGGGAACTCTTCTCTAGGAGATCCAGACACTGAAGAGCCAAACTGGTGGAACCCGTGAGGCCCTGGATGCCACGGAGCGTGAGGAGGCACAGCAGAAAGTGCAGGTGTGTGTCGTGGGGTGGGGTGACAACACAGGGGCAGGCGGCTCCTGGTGTGGGACAGACCTGGGATCTTTCTTTCCTATTGGGTCCTGGGCAGCTGTGTGCGTATCCAAGCCTGTTTCTTAACCTGTAAGGGGTGAGGAAGAGATTTGCCTAAGGTTGTGAAGGATTGGGAAGACCGGGTACATGGAAAGCCTGAGTTGCAGCCAGTGTTTTGTAAAGGACAACTGTTATTAGGACAATGTTTCCTATTCTTTGATTCAAAAGCAATTAACAAATATTTTATTTATTTGAGATAGAGCTTGGGCGGGGAGGGGTAGAAGGAAAAAGAGAAGCAGGTTCCCCACTGAGCAGGGAGCCTGACACGGGGCTGGATCCCAGGACCCTGAGATCATGACTGAAGTCAAAGGCAGACGCTTAACTGACTGAGCCACCCAGGAGCCCCTCAACAATTTTTGAGTCCCTGCTGAATTCCCATCCTTAACCCCATCAAGTCCTCAGGTCAGGAGCCTGCATTTGAACCCAGGTCTGAGTGGCCTGGCTTTCACTGAAGACTTTATCGGAAAAATGTTGATGGGGTATGTCCCGTGAGTCCAGCAGGTGAAGATGTTAAAGGATCTGGGGACCCAAGAGAAGTTGGGGAGATGCTCCCTCTGGTCTCCTGCACAGCGTGCACAGCCTATGCAAAGGCCCTGAAGTGGAAAGAAACTCAACATTGTGGTTCAAAGAACCACAAGGAAGCTGGCAAGGCTGAGTTGGAAAGGACAAGGAGAGGAGGGAGTGATGTGGGTTTTGTTCCCAGCCTAATGGGTCACAGAAGGGTTTTGAGCAGAAGGGGGATGTGTGTTCTATGACCTTTAAATTGGCCAAGGGCTCAGGGAGTGTCTCTTATCCCTTCAAGGAGGATGAGACTAAAAGGCTTGGCAGGGCCCAGAGTGGAGTTTGATGGGATGGTACTCAGATGCTGAATGCCCCAAGCAGGGCTGGTGACCCTAGAGACTTGTTGGGGCTCCAAAACCTGCCTGCTCTCTCCCTGCAGGACCTGGAGACTCGCAATGCTGAGCTAGAGCATCAGCTGCGGGCAACGGAGCGCAGCCTGGAGGAGGCCCGGGCCGAGCGGGAACGGGCACGGGCTGAGGTGGGCCGAGCTGCACAGCTGCTGGACGTCAGGCTGTTTGAGCTGAGCGAGCTGCGAGAGGGCCTCGCCCGCCTGGCAGAGGGCACACCCTGAGCCTGGCTGCAGGGTCTGCGTGGGAGCCGGGGCCTGTGGCAGCTGGTTTTATACGCAGGATTCCCGCCTGGGGCACGAGCCGGGCTGCGGGCAGCACAATGGGCCATTCACCCTGGCAGGGACTGGGGGCCCAACCCAGCCTGGGGAGGGCCTGGCCGTAGTGCCCCAGCTGGCCCTGGCCGCTCACAGCTCAAGGGGTGTTCTGGGGCTTTTCATTGTGTAGATTTCTAGAATCCCCAGGGCGCGTGCTGGTGCCCAGATTACATTTCTAAGAGTGGCTGTGCCTGTGTGTGTGTTATGTGGGCACCCAGGCATCTGACCGCCGTCACTGCACCCCTCTTCCTGCTTCCTCTTCCATGTACCTCAGCTGCTCTGTCTTTGTAGGGCTTAGTAAACCACTTGCAGGTGAGAAGAATGAGTTTCAGAGCCTGAGAAGCACACCCAGGCCACACAGCCAGGAGCTCAGCTCTGTACAGCATAGCTCTGTCCACCCCCTGGGGCTCAACTCATGTGGTCTGGACCACTTTGCCTTTAGGTGGCCCTTGGTTAAGCATCCCCTCCCTCTACTCTGGCTACAAATCCCAAATTCCACCAGGCGTCATTTCACTGAACCTGATGGCCACGTTTGGAGGGTGATGCCCTTGCTGTGCCCATTTTTCAGACAAGGAAAGAGAGGCCCAGATGGGGCTTCTCAAACTCAAGGTCACTTGGCCAAAATGGCCAGCACTATAGTTCAAAGCTTTGGGCCTGGCCCGATGGAAATGAAGAATGAGTGGTGGGTGGGGGTGACATGATGTCCTGGGGGGCTTGGGAAGCACCAGTAGCTGAACCCTCCTCCCTTGCCCCTACTGCCACAGAGTCAGACCAAGGAAGCTGAGAGACCCATTTATTAAGTGACTCCTGGCAAGCAACATGCCTTTGCTCTGGGGCCCTGTAGCATCCCCCTGCCCTCCCAACCGAGGTGACCAGCGTCACTGTGTATGGAGTTGGGTCCAAACTTGTAGTCAGTGTTCTTTCCTTCTCTGTAGCCTGATGCTTGGCAGAGGCTCTGAGAAGGGGCCAGCTGGGAGCTGCAGGGTGGAAGAGCTGTGCAGTGCACAACATGGGTGTCTTGGGTCCCACTGACAGCGACTGTGCAGGTCCAGGGGAGTGGAGGGGCCCTCCGACTGTCCGTTCTGGGGAGGAATCCCAGGCTAGGCACATGACCATGTGGCGCTCAGGGCTGGCCGTGGATGGGCGCTGGGGCTGAGTGAGCTTCAGGTGGGGCCCTGGGTGGACGCCCCCCGGGTGGACGCCCCCCATGGCCAGCCCTGCTGGCTTTCTGCCGCTGTAGCGCCTGCTCCACCTTCTCCTTGAAGCGCCGGTTCTTCTGCTTGATCTTGGCCAGCTCAGCCTTGCGTTTGGCTTCTAGATCAGGGTCCTGGTGGGAGGACCCGCAGGTGGCCAAGCTGGGCAATCTGCCCCCTGGAAGCCCTCCCTTTACCCCCCACACCCCGACCAGCCCACTCAGCCCTCACCTTCCCCTCCAAGATCAGCTGCTTCCGCTTGTTGATCTCCTTCTTTTCGTCAAAGTTGGCCGCCTCCAGTTTCTGGGGAGAGAAGGAGAGGCTGTCATAGGGGCCCTCATCACAAATGGAGCACCCTGGGCCCCAAGGCCTCCCATACTCACAATTTCACACTCCCTCCGCACCACATTGACCTGCGTGAGGATCTGCAGCACCTTGGCCTCCTCCACTGAGAGCTCCTCCAGCTGCTTCTCTGAGAGAGGGCAGACAAGAGGAGGGATCCTGGCTTAGGAGTGAGCTCCCCATGCAGTGGGGTATACAAGCTTGGGGTCATATCATATAAAGGTCAGATGGGCAAGATCTGGAATTGTAGACCTGAAGAAGATAGGCTGTCCTTTTTTATTGCTATTAGCAATACTATGAATTTGACTGGAAGTTTGTTGTTGTTTTTATAAACTCCTTTAGAGGCACCTGGCTGACTCAGAAGAGTATGTGACTCTTGATCTCGGGACTCTTGACTCTTGAGCCCTACGTTGGGTGTAGAGATTATTTTAACACTCTCCTTTAGGGATGCCTGGCTGGCTTAGTCAGAACAGTGTGTGACTTTTGATCTTGGGGTCATGAGTTTGAGCCCCATGTTGCGTATAGAAATTACTCAAACACTGTCCTTTGAAGTCCAGAGGCTTCTGAATTTTAGGACAGTCTGTGCAATGATTACAGATTTTCCAGTAGTTCTTGGTCTGGGCACTTGCTAAACCACCCAAGGGGGGTTTTAAACACACCCAGACCCTGTCCCTGAGGCCTCTGACTTAACCACAGGGACCATCCATACATCCCTGTCTAAGAAACCAAAATCCCTTCCCATTGGATGTGGCTTTCAGTGGCTGAGGGCACTGTGGGAAGCTTGTTTTGCTAATTGGGCTAAAAGCCTTCATTTGGGATTGCACAGAAAGGAAAGTGGAGTTTAAGCCTGCTCGTGAGTAGCCCAGCAGGTGTCAGAGAGGGGTGAGTGGGCATCTTACCCAGAGGCATCCGGCTCCCCCCAGCCCCTCTCCCACCCTACCACTCACTGATCTGCTCCTCGATGGCATGTACAAGGTGGATGTCATACTGCGTTACCAGTGTGATGGCCTGTCCCTGCCGCCCTGCAAGGACACACCATAGTTACCTGCTGTGAGCTAGGGGCCAAATAGGCTGTGACCACTAGGCGGCTCAGGGCTCCTCCTGGTGGGAACAGTAAGGGCTCAGTGAACGGGGCTAGGGCAGGTCCATCCCAGAGGAGACACAGGACACCAGCAGCGGTGGCTCCGCTGCCAGGCCGGCATTACACGGTGCTGGTGATGTGGCTGATCTCCCTTTGGGGTCTGGCTATCAGCATTTTGTCAGTGATAAGGCTCAATGGGCCTCAGCCCAGATCTGCCACACTACTTTCTCCATTCCCTGTTTCCATGAGGGTGACTGGTGCATGACAGCCGCTGAGGCCCGTGACCTCTGGAGCAGCACCAAACAGGCATCGTTCTCATTACTTGTCCTTTGATGAGGAGATGGGCCCAGAGAGCTGATGGAACCTGCCCGAGGCCACAGGACAGGAGAGAAGGGCCAGGCCTGGTCTGGCTCCAGAATCCATGTTTCTCCCCACTGCTGGCATGAGAGGATCTCATAAACCAGAGCATTCACCGCCTCTGCTTTCAAAAGGATGATTCCCCAAACTTCTGGACACTCCTTCTCACCAGCAGGCTATACCCCCATATCTTCTCTCACCGACTCCTGACTTTGGTTCCTCATGGTGAGGGGAAGGCAGGAGGGACATGGGTCCAACGGCCATCCCGCCCTGTCCACTTACCTGCACGGGCTGTCCGGCCAACTCGGTGTATGTAGATCTTCGGCAGCCCAGGCGTGTTGTGGTTGATAACCACCTGCACTGTGGGAATGTCCAGGCCCCTAGAGGCAGAGGCCAGTCAGTGCTACTGTCCATGTGGGGAAACTGAGGCGGGGACTCATCCAAGGTCACTCAGCCACCCCAATTCTTGCCCTGGTCCCACTGTGGGGGTGCCACTGGGCAGCACAGAAGACGGAACACCCTGGGGCTGCTCACCGGGAGGCCACGTCTGTTGCAATCAGGATCCTGTAGATGCTGGACTTGAATTTGGCCAGGGCAGCAAAGCGTTCTTTCTGTTGCCAAGTTGGGGAGAGAATTGGGAAGATAGGGGTCAGGGAGCATCTCAGCAAACATTTGAGCACTTACTGTGTGAGGCCTGGGAACAGGGTAGAGTCTAGGATAGGCCCACCCTCACAGGGTTCATCCATGGAAAGGATGGACCAAGGCAAATGGGTGGCAGGAAGTGTTCAAGGCAGAGGAAAGAGCGTGGTCCTGAGGCTGGAATCAGTTGCCAGGGCAAGGCTAGGGATGGCAGGTGGGTTTCTGGGGCAGTTTCATCCCATACCTGTTTCATCATGGAATGCAGAGCCACAGTGGGGAAGTTGAATTTACGCAGCATCATGCACAGGATCTGGCAGGTCCTGGTGGGAAGGACACACTGTCAACCTCTCGTCAACCTCTCCAGGGCCAGGGTCTTGGGAAGGCACTCCCATCCCAGCACACCCCAAGATCGAAAGTAGGTGGCTCTGCACCACCGGTAAAGGAGAAGCAGGGGTGTGCAGTATCCTGCCTGCTGACCCCTTCCGTGGCTAGGCCAATGATAGTCAGACCTACATCCAGATTTTCTTCTGGAAGCCAATAAATTTTCGGAGGGCAAGAACCAGTTAGGGGGTCTCCTCCAGGGGATGTAGGCTGCATATCTACTCTGACTCATGCTACCGCTTCCTAATAATCTCCTCTAAGACCTTCAAAAGATTTTGAAGGCCCCTGGGACTATAGAGAGGACAGACCTGGGTCTTGGAGCTGATGTGCCGGGGCCTAGCAACACACTGAGACACAGTGAAAAGGCCTTCCCAGCTATTGCTGGGGAATTCTGGGTACAGCCAGAGGCCCCTGGACCTTCTGGGTAAGAGTGGGCCTGAGGAACCCCAAATCCTGGCTCTGCCTTCAGGAGGGGTAACCTCAGCAAACTGCTTGACCTCCCAGAGCTTCCTTGAATGAATCCTCTAGAACCTTTGGTCTGAGCAGAGGCCCTGGAGTGCAAAGACTGGCTGTGTGTCTCGTACCTTGGGCCTTCATAAAGGGTTATGGGGACAGGGGATTGGGGGATCTGAGGGAAGAGAGAGGCAGGCCCATGCTCACTTGCACGTGTTGGTAAAGATGATGATGGACCAGTCCTCGTGCTCATCCTGGAAGTTCTGAATCAGGTGGACCAGATAGGCGTCCTTGACCTTCTCAGGCACCAACAGGTAGCGCTGGTCCAGCTGCTCCACTGTACGCACCCTGGGGATGCGCAGGGCTCAGTTTCCCCCCGCTGAATGGAGCCAATGCCCCACACTGGCCACGGGCCTTAACTTCTTCTGGGTGTGTCTCCCCTCCCCTCACCCACACCACCCACCTGCCCCTGCCTTGCCCCTCTGCACCGGGCTGTGGACTCACGGGGCCTGAGCCTCCCAAAAGAAGGGCTGGTTGGTGGCCAGTCCCTGAAGCTCTTTGAGTGTGTCAGTCAGTGTGGCACTGAAGAGCAGTGTCTGCCTACGAGTGGGCACGGCTGCCAGGATGGCCTCCAGGTCCACGGTGAAATCCGTGCAGCCCTGCTCCAGCAGCCGGTCAGCCTCATCCATCACCTGCAGCACCAGGGGTAGGGGGTAGGAGGTCTGGGGTGAGAGCCCTGTCCAGGGCCTGAGCACATGCCCAGCCCAGCCTAGCTCAGCCAGTCTCCCTCACACACCTCCTGCCCAGCCTTGGACACATGCCCTGGAGCCTTCTCCCTCTAGGTCTCTGACATCTGCTCCTCAGAGAGGCCCTGCCCCCAACCTCCATTGATCTCTCAGCTGTCCTATCACTTCTCCTAATGCTCTCCTGGATGGCCTGTGGGACACGTGTCCTGAACGGATCAATCAATTGGTGCCCCAGGCTGACTCACCAGGAAACGGATCTTCTTTATGCTAAAAGTGTTGGAGCTCCGGAGGTGGTCAGCCAGGCGCCCTGGTGTGGCAATGACCACGTGTGGTTTCCGGGAGAGCTCCAGGGCCTGGGCCACCATATCTGTAGGTGGAGTGTGAGAGGTGGGTCTGGGTGGGTGGCCTGAGGCCACGGGGGAGCCCTACCCAGAGCCTCCCCGGGCCCCCTGTACCCATGCCGCCGACAATGATGCAGTCTTTCAGGCCCAAAGGCTTCCCCAGGACCCGGAACTGCTCTGCAATCTGGTAGGCCAGCTCCCTGTGGGTGTGAAGGGGCCAGGCTGGGTTAGATAGGGGTTCTGTGCCTGCCTCTCAATCCCATGCCCATCCCTCAGACCTCCCGACTGGCCCTCTCCTGCTTATACACACACCACAACTTCCAGTTCCCTCTGGATAAGGGCTCGGTCGGATACTGAGCACCGGAGCCCTGTTTTGGCCCCTGTCCCCTTACAAGGCTGGGATCCAGACATCCCACAGCCCCTCGCCCACCAGACCCACCCAAACTGGCCTCTCCTCCTCAGTTGTGACCTCAACACCATAGTCACCAAAGTCCAAGATCTAAGCCCACAGTCACCAAAGCTCAAGATCTAAGCCCCCTCCCTTGGGGCTGGTCAGTGTCCAAGCTCTGTCTTCCCTACCCTTCAGCCCCAGCTCTGCCCAGGCCTCTCCCTGGCCCATGTGTCCACTTCTTGTCCTCTTGTTTTGCCCTCTCCTGCTCACGTGCCCCCAGAATTGATCTAACTCTCTTCCTGGCATTCTAGGCTTTTCTCAAGTTGGCTCTAACCTGCCTGGCCCCAAGTACCCTTTCTGTGCCTTGCCTCTCTCTCACACCTCTGCTCAAATGCACTAGCAGTTCCCTCTGCCTAGAATAAATATCTTTCCCCAAATTTGTCCCTTTGAGAGATCCTTGTCATTCTTTAAGGAACCCCTTGAATGAAATATTCCCCAACTCCCTCCTCCCCAGGCCACACCCTCACAGCATACAGTGCCTACCTTTCCTCCTGCTGCTATAGGACTTACCATGTCAACTGCCATATTTGTCTGCCCAAGAACAGGAGATGTGTCTCTATCTTGGGCTACAAAACTCTTGATAGCTCCTGCCTAGCTGGAACTTGCCATGAGACAGACCCTGTGCTCAGCACTTCTCACACACTATCCTGGTTAATTTTCTACCTCCCTTAAGAGGCCGGAATGATTTTTGTCCCCATTTTAAAAAGAGGGAAAGTGAGCTTAGAGAGGTAAAGGTGCTTGCCTAAGAAAACACAGATGGTTAACTCACCCGGAAAGCCTGTGGGGAGCTCACCTGGTGGGTGTCAGGACAAGGCAGAAGATGCCATAGGGATCCTCAGACAGCTTCTGCAAGATGGGCAGGACAAATGCTGCTGTCTTGCCACTGCCTGTCTTGGCACAGCCCAAGCAGTCCCGACCTGGGCAGAGGGCAAAGGAGCATCAACACACTTCAAGTATACACAAGTGTTCTACTGAGCACAGTTTACAATAGCTAATGTTTAATGAGCAGTTACTATGTATCCAATACTGGCCTATGTCATTTACATCTGGGCACACTGACAAATTCTAGGAGTGTATGATCATTACTGTCTACACCCAACAAAAAGGGAAACTGAGTCTCAGAGATGTGCCCAGGACACACAGCCAGTGAGCAGCAGGCTGGAATGGAACCCACATCCATCTGACCCAAGATGTTACTACTCACTATCTCATTTTGAAGCCCTTACAGCACATCCCAGTGTGGGGAAACCTGAATGCCCCCCCCAATCTGCATCCTAGGATCCCTACTGATTTCTTCATCTTCATTTATTCAACCCTCAACCTGTTATTTCCTAGGTTTCCTAAGGGCATCTCTGCCTATCTTTTTTTTTTTTTTTTTTTAAGAGAGAGAGAGAGAGAGTGTGGGGAAGGGTTGGAGCAAAGAGAGAGGGAGAGAGAGAATTCCAAACAGGCTCTACACCCAGCGCGCAGCCCAATGCGGGGCTTGAGCTCAACCCTGAGATCATGATCTGAGCGGAAATCAAGAGTCACAAGCTCTGCGGACTAAGCCACCCAGGCGCCCCCAAGAGCATCTTTTTTTTTTTTTTAAGATTTATTTATTTATTTATTTATGATAGACAGAGAGAGGGAGAGAGAGAGGCAGAGACATAGGAGGTGGGAGAAGCAGGCCCCATGCACCGGGAGCCCGACGTGGAACTCGATCCCGGGACTCCAGGACCGCGCCCTGGGCCAAAGGCAGGCGCTAAACCGCTGAGCCACCCAGGGATCCCAAGAGCATCTTTTTAATGGCAAACCGGGTTGGGCCATTAGAGTAGAGAGTAGAGTCCTCTACTCTCGGGACCAGAGTCCTGCATTTACCAGTAATCCTGACAACTTCAGTTTCCATTTGTAAAATTCAGATAGTAGTGCTGTGCTCTGAGACCACGAGTTTCTCGGATTACATCACTTATGTGCGGACACACAGGGAGTCAGCTGTGAATCCCAAACGCCAACACTGCCCAGTCTACCTTTGGGACCCAGGCTCGTCCATAACGCCCAAGCGTACCCCTCGCCTCGCAGAAGTGGGTTAGGCAAAGGCTAAGGCGCGAAGGCAAGGGAGCCGACAGAGTGGGGAGGCTTCCTGGGGAAGAGGCCGGGCCACACTTACCCTCCAGGATGGCGGGGATGCAGCCGAGCTGTACAGGCGTGGGCTGCTTCAAACCCAGCTGCCGACATTGTTCCACAAGCCACGATGACAGCCCAAGCTCCGCGAAGCCGGCCATCCTCCCCGCCAGCTCCGGGCGTGCACCGTGTGAGCCCTGCTTTCCGGCGCACGCCGATGACATCACGGAAACCTCGGTTACTGGATCGCCTGCTGCGCGGTCCCACCCCGGTCTAGCTCACACTGCCATTCCCGGGTTCCACCGTATGCTGACCATGTTTCCCCGATTTCCATTGGCTCGCGCGATCAAATTAAACTACAATTCCCGAGATGCCCAGCGAGTCGCACTTGCGACTCCCGTCCAATTTGGCTCATCTTTAGGCAGGAACGAGTAAACTACAATTCCCAGCGTGCCTTGCGGCGACGGACTCCCAACTTCCGGCCGACGTGTCCCTCCGGAAGAGGAGCGACTGGGACCGTAGTGATATGGCGCCTCCGGCTCCCGGGCCGGCCTCCGGCGGCTCCGGGGAAGTGGACGAGCTGTTCGACGTGAAGAACGCCTTCTACATTGGCAGCTATCAGCAGTGCATTAACGAGGCGCAGCGAGTGAAGGTGCGGCCGCTCGGGGGCGAGGGGACAGTGGTGGTTCCGAAAGGCGTTTCTTCCTGGTGGCCACTGGTCGTGCTTTGATTTTTAAAATCTTCCTTCTCCTCGAGGTGTTTTTTCCCCAACGTATCTCTTCAGAGCGTTGTAAGGAGTTACCCTTGTCTTATGACCAAACTCAGAGCCGTGACAGTTTTTGTTATTTCTCACTCTAAGAGCTCGTTCTGCGCCGTGGAAGGCATTTGAGTAACGGATGCGTTTTACGCCACTATAGTGATAATAATAGTGATTTTCACTTGTGGAGGGCCCACGTGTGCCACCATACATACCCACAATACCCCTGAAGTAGGGATTTCATTTCATTTCATTCACTCCTCGTTGAGTTTCTCTTTGGGCCAGGCAGTGTATTCGTGCTGGGCTCAAAGCAGTGATAAAACAGACAAAACTCCGAACTCTTTTAGAAACTTCAAGCTCCCAAGGGAGACAGTCAAGCGGTTAATAAGAAGTCGGGGGTGGTGTGATGGATAGTGGTGGGAATGAGTTTGGCCATCTGAGAGTTAGAAATAACCCTGCTAGGCAGGGCCCAGCCAGTGGATGACGAGAGAGGGTGGCAGGTCCTTTAGCAGAAACTTTTAGGGAGGGACGTGGACGTACATTATAGACAATTTGGGAGTGAGAGAATCGTTAAGAGCAGTGAACCTGACAGGGTCTTGCCTGCCCTGGTTGTTAACCTTCAAAAAAAAAAACCTGTCAGTTATTTTACCAGCAAAATGGGTTTGCTGGGGATTAACGGATAATTGCAATCTGAGACATGTAACCTATGGCAAAACTGTAGGCAAGTCCAGAGAGCAGAGGAGAGGACTGCTGTCTTTCACAGGTGAAAGGGGGAGTTGAGAGGGCTCGTTATGAACAAAAAAATCCATTGAAGTAAACTGAGCTCCGAGTGTTGCGGCTTCTCATTACCTGAGCTGTGACAGTGTCTCCTTGGCTCCGCAATTGCCAGACAAGGAGAACATCTCTCATCTTCCTGTGGGGGTGGTAAAGTATAGGCTTCTTCCTCTGGGGAATGCGTGGTACCTCTCTTTTGTTGGGGTCTGCCACTAACCTGGAGTGTCAGGGCTTGAAAGCTCCCCCTTCTGGTCTCCTGACTCTCTTTTCTTTTTCTTTTTCTTTTTTTTTTAAGAGATTTTATTTATTTATTTATGATAGAGAGAGAGAAAGAGGCAGAGACACAGGCAGAGGGAGAAGTAGGCGCCATGCAAGGAGCCCAACACGGGACTCGATCCAGGATCTCCAGGATCACGCCCTGGGATGAAGGTGGCGCTAAACCGCTGAGCCACCCAGGCTGCCCCTGACTCTCTTTTCAACAGGCTGGTGTCCTAAAGAGATTAGACAAGTAGAGAAATGTGTGAATATATCATAACTTGACTGCTTAAGGGGACAAGGTGAGATAAAAAGTGCTGAGTTGGAGGGGCACCTGGATGGTCAGTCAGAAGAGCATAGGACTCTTGATCATGGTGGTGTGAGTTCGAGTCCCACGTTGGGTGTAGAGATGAGTAAAAATAAATATATCAACTTAAAAAAAAAAGACAACACACATACCACTCTTATTTTATCTTGTATATATTTTTTATTGGAGTTCGATTTGCCAACATATAGTCTAACAGCCAGTGCTCATCCCGTCAAGCACCCCCATCAGTACTAGTCACCCAGTGACCCCATCCCCCCACCCACCTCCCCTTCCACTACCCCTTGTTCGTTTCCCAGAGTTAGGAGTCTCTCATGTTCTGTCACCCTCTCTGATATTTCCCACTCTCTCTCTTTTTTTTTTTTATCACTATTAATAAAAAAGAAAAGATGCTGAGTTGGAGAATAGGCAGGGGGCAGGGAGGAGGGTGCTTCCTCTGGGAATGGTCAGGTAAGCCCCAGCCGCTCTATCACTTGAACCCAAGGCTGAATCTTAAGAAGCATCAAACCCCATAAATTGCTGCAAAGGTCCTAAGGCAGAGATGAGCTCCAGGGAGTCAGAGCATAAAAGACCAGTGTAGCAGAAGTGGGGTGAGTGGCCGGGTGTGTGTGTGTGTGTGTGTGTGTGTGTATGTGTGTAGGATGGAGAATGAAGTGGGCAGGGCCACAGGCAGGGCCTCACAGGAGCCACAGTAAGAGTTTGGATTTTATTCCTAAGATGTAGGGGGCCACTGGAGCACCAAGCAAAGGAAGAGCTAACTATTTCACCCGGGCAGCCAGAGGCTTGGGAGGACTTTGTACTCTGAAGTAGAGAAGGCTTACTTGTTCATGCTTCTGGCCTTTGACACTGTACCTGGTTTCCCTGAGCATCATGGGTATAAAGCCTAAAATGGACTTCAGGAGACTGTCACACTTGGAATAGTACTTGTGCAATTGTATTCGTTTTCTGATTCTCTTATGACAAACAACCACAAATGACAACTTGCAGCCACACAAATTTATTTTCTCTCAGTTTCTGTAGGTCAGAAGTCCTACATGGCTTGCACCAGGCTAAAATCAAGGTGTTGGGAAGGCTGTATCTCTTCTGGAAATTCTAAGGAAAAATATGCTTCCAGACTCAAATGGTTGATAGCTCTGAGCCAGGGGCCAGCCTTGCCTCCTAGAGGCTTCTCTCCAATCCTCAGTCTTGAATATGGTCTCTCCATGTCAGAACCAGCCACAGGGTGTCAGATTGAATATTCCTCTCTTGGGCTCACTTGGCTTTCTCCTGCTGGTACTTTATTTCTGACTATTCTCAGCTATAAAAACTCTTGCTATTAAGGGCTTCTGTGATTAGGGTGGGTCCTCTCCCATAACCGGGCACACCGTCCCCATTTTAGGATCCATAACCTTCATCACATCCTCGAGGCCCCTTTTGTGACAGAATGGAAGCTGTTCACAGATTCTAGGGCCTTGGATGGACATCGCAGGTTGAGTGCCTTATTCAGGTTGCCACCACAGTTGTGTGTGTCCTTCCTGGGTAACAGACGGTGAGAAGATCAAGACAGTCCTGTGGTCAGACTCTGGCTCTGTGATGGTCTTTCTGCAGCCAGGGCTGAGTCATTGTACTTCTGTGCGCCTGTCTTCCCTCTGGTCCAATGGGAACAGTGGTACCTGTTTCACCAAGGTCACTGTGAGATTCGGCGTCACACTCACACTCTGCCATCTGGCTTCTCTTGTCTGTCTTTTCTGCTTACATCATAGCGATATGTCTTTTGAGTCTTCTCTTGTCATAATGTGCAGACTTCCCGTCACTGCTGAAAGGGAGAACCATCATGACCTGCTGTACTTAGAGAGGGACGAGAAACATTCATGGAAGCCAGACTGGTGGTCCCTGTGGGTGGAGGCACACTGCAGCCTGGCCTCTGAGCTAGGGAACTGCTCCCTCTTTGGTGATGTGGAAACATACACTGGCACGAAATCTGACATTCTTCCTGATGCATCCAGAAGGGCATACTGTCCCCACTGAGCCACTTGATGTGCCTTAATTCTGGTCTTTGTGCTGCCTAAACCCTCTTGGGCAGCCTATACTGGGTTGAACGGTGTTTCCTAAAAGATATGTTTACCCAGAACCTGTGAATGTGACTTATTTGGGAAAAGAATCATCGCAGATATAATTCCATAAAGGATCTCTGGATGTGATCAGCTGGGATTTAGGATAGGCCCTAAATCCAATGACTGGTGCTCTTTTAAGAGAAAGGCAAAGAGAGGTTTGAAGCAGATGGAGGAGGAGAAGGAGGCAGAGATTGGGGTGATGGGGCCACAAGCCAAGGAGTTCTTGGAGAACCTGGAAGAGGCCAGGAAGGATCCTTCTAAAAATTTTTTTTTAATTTTTTATTTATTTATGATAGTCACACAGAGAGAGAGAGAGAGAGGCAGAGACATAGGCAGAGGGAGAAGCAGGCTCCATGCACCGGGAGCCCGACGTGGGATTCGATCCCGGCTCTCCAGGATCGCGCCCTGGGCCAAAGGCAGGCGCTAAACCACTGCGCCACCCAGGGATCCCCAGGAAGGATCCTTCTATAGAGCCTTTGATAGTATGGTCCTACTGACACTTTGATTTTGAACTCCTAATCTCCAGGACTGTGAGAGAATAATTTTTTTTTTAAGGTTTTATTTATTAGAGAGAATGCGAGCATGCGAGCAGGGGCAGGAACAGAGGGAGAAGGAGTCTGTTTCTCTTTGAGCAGGGAGCCTGAGCAGGACTTGATCCTGCGATGCTGGGATCATGACCTGAACCAAAGGCAGACACATAACTGAGCAACCCAGGTGCCCCAATTTTCTGTTCTTTCTAACCACCCAGTTTATGGCAATTCATTACAGTGGCCCCAGCAATCTCTGACAGGCATGATCTGAGGTGGCCCCAAGTGGAACACCTGGTACATCATTGCTTTTTATCAGATGTAGTGCTCTGTCACCATGTCATCATGATGTTTGTTTGTCAGACATTTCTTAAGTATCCACAAGATGGTAGGTACCACCCAAATGCTGGGGATAAAGCAGTGAAGAAAGCCTCAAGAAGCTGAAGGCCCAGCGTGGCCATCCTCACAGGGGCCCCCACCCCATCACTAGACCCACTTCTCCCCCCACAAAGGTACTCACTGTCCTCAGGACTGGCTGCACCTCTGAGCTGCCTAGGGGCAGTCAGAGGCCACTCTGGGATCGGCCATCATTGATGGGTATGAACCTCCTGGCTTTGTTCTCAGGTAATTCTGGTGAGCTATCCCCAAGCAGCAAATGGCTGAGAAGCATTTGTTCAGAAAGATGCCATTCCTGTTTACTTAGATCTGGAGATCTGCCTAGCACTCAGCACACAGCTTCTGCCCGAGGCCTTATGAGCCTTCTTCCGTTCTTGGCTCTGAGGCCCTCCCAGGGCCTTATGGCCTGGCCAGGGCTCAGGGGGCTTTCCCCACAGTCCCAGAGTGACCAGTGTGTGATGTCCCCTCTCCAGGGCTCCCCAGCTCTGTGGTGGCAGGCTTGAGCGGCACGGCCCAGGCTGGACACAGATGTCACTGAGCCAGGGCAGCCCAGCTGAGCTCTCTCAGAAAGGCCCTCTGAGTGGGCAACCTTCGTCTCTTCTTCCATGTTTAAAAAAGTGTTTTGGAACAAAAACAGGACAGGAACACATTGCATAGAAGTACAAAAAGTAAAGTCCCCTGCGCATGTCTCCTGGGTCCCATCTGTTCTGCAGAATTACCCATCCACCTTTGGATAGGAATGCTCCCAGGCCTGTTTTCTCTACTTTTACAAACCCAAGCACTGGGGTATTTTCCCTCAACAACTCGGACCACCTGTACCATTGAGAAGCTTCTGTTTTGACCCGCTGCACCCTGGGAGCCCCTGTCAGTATGAGTGGCCGCATGTCCAGTGGTGAGAGGCGTGGGCTCTACCCTGCTCCCTTCCCTGGGTAGTAGTAGTAGGGGACAAGGTCAGAGCTGGAACCCAGTCCTGGGGAAGCTGCTTGCTCCTGGTCTCTGCCAAGGACCTGCCTGTGGCTCCAAGTGTCCTTACGTGCTTCTGTCTCCACAGCCCTCAAGCCCGGAGAGAGACGTGGAAAGGGATGTCTTCCTGTACAGAGCGTACCTTGCACAGGTGAGTGTGGGCCTGTGACCTCCAGTGTTCCTGGGACAGGAGAGTAAGGAACAGAGTGCTGGGTGGCGACAGGGGCTGGGACAGCAGACAAAGGAGGTCAGAGTCCAGCAACTTCCCATGGCTGGTGTGGCCTCCACAAGTAGGTGGCCATGTCCCCAAGGTTGTGGACTCACCAGGCCCAAGGACCAGTATGGGGATTTCTCCCTTTTCTTCTGTCATCAGTAGATTGTGTTTGTTTAATACAGCTTCGGGTTTGCAGAATAGGATAGAGATAGATAGGAAAGAGAATCCCACCCCCAGTAGATAAGAAAGAGATAGGAAAGAGAATCCCACCCCCCACCCCTAGTCTGCAGGCAGGTTTTCTTCCTACTCACATCTGGGGTTGGTGGGATGCTTTCATTGGTGGATGTACCAGTGTTGGCACTGCTGTTAAGTCAAGGCCATAGTTTATTCCAGGCTCTAGGAACATTACCCTGGGAGTGCAAGCAGTCCAGATGGTGCTTGCATGGACAGGACTGAGTCGTGCCCTGCCCTGGTTTTCCCCGCCAGGGCCCACTGGCAGCCAGCCTCCCACCTGCCTTCTCCCCTCAGCCTCAGCCTTAGACTGTGGTCTGTCCTGGGCACTTGGCTCCACAGCTGCCCTCATCTCACCTCACCTCAGGCCTTGAGTGGCTTCCTGGTTCTGTTCACATCTTTCCCTCTGTGGAGTGTTCTGGAGCCTGATGGGACCCCACCCTCCCATTGACCAAGCCTCTCCTGCCCCCTTACCTTGAGGGTGAACAGTATGTGGGTGGCCTCTACAGAGGAGCTGCCCTGATGTATGTGGAATCTCCTTGCAATGTATACTTTTTTTTTTTAAGAACACCTATATATGGCAGTAAAAACATCAGAATCACTCCAGTTCCCTCCCAGCAGTTACCACCACCACCAGTTCTGAATGTCAGCAGGGAGGGGGTGAATGTCCTGATTTATAGAAGTGCATTCCCTGCCTGCCTGCCCCCTGCCCCTGAGCATTCCCCCCAGAGCTGGCAGGCCCCTCACCCTGTCACCTCAGCCCTGGGAACTGGACACTGAGCAGCTGGGGTCTCCATTGTGGCCTGACAGGTGACAAGTGACACTGTGCTGCCTCGCAGCAGGTTCTGTAGTAGAACTGGCAGCTGGCAGGCTGAGGGGTCCCTGGGGGTGGTGGGCCTGGTTCCAGGTGCTAGGGCTCTGCCAGGGTGATGCTAGAGCCCTAAAAAGCTCTCATGTATTCTGGGGTCTGAGGTATAAGCCCCACGGGGGAGAGCAGGTCAGTGACAGTGTGCTTGTCTTGACTGCAGAGGAAGTATGGTGTAGTCCTGGATGAGATCAAGCCCTCCTCAGCCCCCGAGCTCCAGGCCGTGCGCATGTTCGCTGAGTACCTGGCCAACGACAGCCAGAGGTGAGGATGGGAGGGTACGGGTGGGCATCTCTCCCCACCTTCTCACCTCCCTGAGCCTCAGTGAAAGCACATTCCATGGGATGCCTGAGTGGTTCAGTGGTTGAGCGTCTGCCTTCCGCTTAGGGCGTGATCCCGAAGTTTGAGGATCGAGTCCTACATCGAGCTTCTTGCATGGAGCCTGCTTCTCCTCTGTCTGCCTATGTCTCTGTCTCTCTCTGTCTCTCATGAATAAGTAAATAAAATCTTAAAAAAAAAAAGAAAGAAAGAAAGCACGTTCCTATCCTGCTTGGACATTTATGTAAGCCATTCATTCTGTTGCTGGCCAGGATACTTGCCCAGGTGCTTATGAGCTCTGCCTCTGCCTCTGCAGGTGGAAGCTGTGTGACCCTGCCTTGTCCGTGCATAGGGGACCAGCATGACCTGGCAGGCTCCATGGCTCCAGTGCACCTCAGTTCCCCCCACCCCAGGAATGGCTGGTTGTGAGGCCCCCTAGGATTAGGAACGTAAAATGTTCCCCACAGGGTACCTGGGATAGGGCAACAGCCTAGCCCATGACATGGAGACACTCTGCTCTGTAGATCTTCCCTTGCCCCCCTGCCCAGCCCTGAGATCCCACCACCACCCTGGAGCATCCCTCATAGTGGCAAGGAGCCTCACAGAAAGGCCTTCCCCAAGCTCTGCCTAGTGGAACTTCTTAGACCAGGACTTGATTGTGACTTGTTGATACTGTGCTACTCTTGTGGGCCACTGAGGTTGACTTTGGGTCCCAGGTGTGGGTGAGACCACCTGCTGTGATCCCTGCCACTGCTCTTATAGAGCACAGTGTTTTGTGCCCTGTCTGCTGACTGGGCTCCTTCACCTTTGAAGCTTGAGGCTCAGGGAGATTTACTTGTCAGCGATGACAGCTGAATGGGGACCCAGATTCTGACCCCCAGAACCCATGAATGCAATACCATTGGAAATGAGGTCTTTGCAGATGCAATTAGTTAAGGATCTTGAGATTGTCCTAGATATAGGATGGACCCTGGTATCCTCATAAGAGACCAAAGAAGAGAAGACAGAGAGGGTACAGAGGGGTGGGCTGTGTGAAGATGGAGGCAGAATTGGGATGAGACAGAAGCCAAGGGGTGCCGAGGACTGTGGGCAGCCAGCTGAAGCCAGGGGAGAGGCTTGGGATGGATTCACCCTCAGGAGCCTCAGAAGGTACTCACCCTGCCCATACTTGGATATCGAGCTTCTGTCTCCTAGAACTTCTTTTCTGTGAGTCTGTTCCTATTGCTTGCATCTTTCTGGTTTGTGATGCCTTGTGATGGCAGCCCCAGGGCACCAAGACAGGCAGCCTCCTGAGGCTATCATTTCTTCCTCTCCACGCTTCATGAGCCTTATTCTTTCAGAAGAAGACGGGCCCTGGGACCATCTAGGAGCAGGGGCTTAGGAAGGCAGAGTGGTTCGGGGTGCATCTGTCCTGCCAGCACAAACTGCTGCCCCCTAGCCAGCCCAGCAGGCTGGCTATGGAGAAAGTCCCAGGACCTGCAGGTAAACGATGATATGTTACAGTAACGGCATACGACACCGAGGTCACATTAGCAGCAGCATGTAGCATGTCTACTCTCAGTGTGGGGTGGCCCCAAGTGCTCCATGACAACTCTGTGTCACACCGTGTATATGGTCTAGGTGTGCAGAGTGGGAAATAGTATCAGATTTGAAGTCCTTTGTCCATCAGGCTCTTTGGTGGGCCTGAGGACAGTGACAGTTGTGTCCCCGTCCTCCAGGACCTTAAGACACAGATCCTTGGGCAACTTGGGGCCTGGCCTTTGCTTCCCTTCTCCTATCAGCTATTCAGCAGATCCCAGAGTGGCCTCTGACTGCCCCTAGGCAGCTCAGAGGTGCAGCCAGTCCTGAGGACAGTGAGTACCTTTGTGGGGGGAGAAGTGGGTCTAGTGATGGGGTGGGGGCCCCTGTCAGGATGGCCACGTTGGGCCTTCAGCTTCTTGAGGCTTTCTTCACTGCTTTATCAGCCTTTTGAAACAAGGGGTCTTGACTCTGTTTAGTTAAGCAGAGCTTGGTTCAGGTGTCCTGTGGCCCGTGGAGAAACTGATTGATCCTTGGTGGAGCCCTGACTTCAGCCTGGCCCCCAGCCCAGCATGTCACCCACCTGCCAGGAGCAGCCGGCCTCCTTGGCAAGGCAGCGACGTCACTGGTGTGAGATTCATCTGTGTAGCTTCCTGTCTCCAGAGAGGCACCCCTGGCGAGTCAGCTTGTACCTCTGTGTCCAGGGTGGTGTGGACACTATGGCCCCCTAGCTCTGAGGGCCAGGAGGTCTTTAAGCTTAGGCAATCATTTGTGCCACTTTATAGACATGGCCCCTCCTGCACCACATCTCCTCATGAGGCCTGAGACCACCCAGCCTCAGTTTCTCTGTGTAAGGGTGAGAAGTGCCACATGGGAAGGTGGTGGGACTTAACAGAGAGCCTCTTCTGACTGCAGCTGCTGTGTTCCCCTGGGGGCCCTCTCACCCTTTCCGGACCTGTCTGCTCCCACAAGGGTGAGGCTGGCTTCCCACTCCTGGCTGCAGGCCCCCAACAGCCTCGTCTTGCAGGGACTCGATCGTTGTCGAGCTGGACCGGGAGATGAGCAGGAGCGTGGACGTGACGAACACCACCTTCCTGCTGATGGCTGCCTCCATCTACTTCCACGACCAGAACCCAGATGCAGCCCTGCGTACTCTGCACCAGGGGGACAGCCTGGAGTGGTGGGTGTCCTCCCTGTTTCAGGGGGAAGGCCTGGAGGCCTGAGGTGCCCCTCTGGTCTCCAGGCTGCCCATGGCCCCATTGGCCATTGTCATGGGAACAGTGTGGGGCTGCCCAGAGAGACTGGTGGGGCCCAGGCTTTCCCATTCAGGCTGCAGCTCCCATTCTTGGGCCAGGAGACACTCCTTTCTGTTCGGCTGGGCTGCTGTTCCCAAGGACACGGCTCCCAGGGCTGGAAATCCTCTTTTCCCAGTGGCAGAGTTGAAAGCACCTTTGTTTCTGCCTGTGGTTTCTACACCCCCACCCCCACCACGGAGCTCTGTGTCCCTGGGCTCTGGTCTTTCCAAGGTCCTCCCCATGTTCCCCCAGGCCCTCCCTTGAGGCTAGCCCTCATTCATGGGACTCCAGGGCTGGGGTGCTGGAGCCCCTTGTGGCGCACCGTATGCTCTACGCACCACCTCAGGAAGTGACCCTGGGCCGGCGCTGCATTGAGGGCACTGTGTCCAGGGCTCCAACCCAGAGGGTGTGACAGCCCTGCCCTGTGAACTCTCTGGTGCATGCTGTGCCTTGGTGGGTGGGTCACCACAGATTCATTATTGTATCTGTTTACATTCCCCCTTCAGTCCAGAAAGGGATTTGTGGCAGCCTAGATATAGGTCTGGCAAACAGTTTACAAGACAATAGACTGTTTTTTTGTTTTGTTTTGTTTTTAAGATTTATTTATTTATTTATGATGGACATAGAGAGAGAGGGAGGCAGAGACACAGGCAGAGGGAGAAGCAGGCTCCATGCAGGAAGCCCGATGTGGGACTTGATCCCAGGACTCCAGGATCGCGCCCCGGGCCAAAGGCAGGCGCCAAACCACTGAGCCACCCAGGAATCCCCCGGCAGTAGACTGTTTTTCAGATTCCTACACAGGTTGATCTGGATGGGAAAATGTGGAAACTAGTGACTATATATATATCATTGGTGGTCACAGCTGTCAGGCAGAGAGGGAAGCCATGGGTGTGGGACCCACCTGTCCCATGGAGCACCCCTGTGACTGGAAGAGCCACCTTCTCTGGTGGCTGACCCTTTGCTTGGCTGCTCAGCTTGCTCCCTGGGCTCTTGGTACTGGGTGGTGGCTGGTGTCCCCCTCATACCAGGAGTGGGGTGCAGGTATGGTGCCTAGCCTTGGGGTAGTCAGTGGGATGACTTGAGAACCCATGAAAGCTCCAGCCCCAAGTGCTTAGTGGTGAAATGGGGGAGCCAGGGTCCCGGGAAGCAGTGGGAGGTTTGGCCCAGTGTACAGTGCCTGGGTCTGAGTCCAGTGCTGTTCAGCATTGCCCTCTACAAGGCAAGGCCGGCAGCCCCAGCTCTCCTAGGAATGTTCCTGGAGGTGGCACCCACACAGAGTGAGCCCTGATAGGCAGCAGGGTGATGAGGATGCCTGCTGACTGCCTGCTCTGTCCCGCAGCATGGCCATGACTGTGCAGATCCTACTGAAGCTGGACCGCCTGGATCTTGCTAGGTAAGTCTCTCCCATGCATGCCCACCTGTGGCTCCTGAGCTGGGACCCATGCGTCAGGGCTGTCTTTGCCCACTAGGGGGCACTCACCCTGGGGACCTTCCCTGAGCCCCTTCCAAAGCCTAGAGCATTAGTGGTACTATTGCTTCTCCGGTCACTTCATTCTAGCCCACTGGGATGACTCACTGTGGTTTACCTGCCCTTCCCTGCAGGGTGTTGCCTGGGATGAGGAATGGTGCTGTCCATGCCTTAGTTTCCTTCTGTGACTTGGGGGGTAGGGCCTGCAGAGTTAGGGTGGGCTTCCCAAGTGTGTGGTGGCAGCGGCTGGGCTGGGTCCATGAGCTGGCACCCGTGGCTACTTTGTGAGTAGGAATGGGGTGGGGGTGGGGGCTCCCTTCAACCCTTCTGTGTCCCCAGGAAGGAGCTGAAGAAAATGCAGGACCAGGACGAGGATGCGACCCTCACTCAGCTGGCCACTGCGTGGGTCAATCTGGCTGTGGTGAGCTCCTGGGCTGTGCTGAGGGAAGGAGGGAGCCCCTGCCTCCAGAGCTGGCCGGTCCTATGGGGAGAGTGCCAGTATGGGCTTCTGTGGACACATTGGACCTGCTTCTTCTTTGGGGCCAGGGCACATCCCCCAGGGGAGCCCCCAGCCTGGTGCGCCCTGGCACATTTCCTACTTTACTCAGAACCAACCCAATTCCTCCCTCCTCAGAGCTGAGCAGCTTGGCCAGAACCAGAGTGAATGAGCTGGGGGAGGGCTCTGGAACCATACTTGATGGACTGAGTGGGCCAGCCTGGCAGTGCAGCCTCCTCCCAGGGCTGACCCTGGACTTGGCTCCCACTCAGTTTGTTCCCTGGGCTTTTGGCACTGTGCAGTGGTCAGTGTCCTCCTAACACCTTCCCCTGCACCCAGCCCCTATCTCCCCCCTGCCTGGGCAGCGTCCCCCATCTTGGCAGTGGCCCCTTTTCTGGCTTTTGGCACTGGACTTTCTCTAAGCCTTTTTTTTTTTTTTTTTTTTTTTTGGTATGGGCTGCTTAAGATGTGTTCCCCGTCTGCGTGTGCCTACACTGCCCTTGGGGGGCTGAGGCCTCACACAAGCTTGTTTCTAGTGTCTAGTTTAGCCGATGAACCCTGCCCACACTTCACCAGCTCTGCATTTTCCCACAAGCTTTCACGTCTTGGTCTCGGGGTCCCCTGTAAGAGTGATGTTACTACATCTTTAGCAGGCAGACAGAACCTTTCATTCAGAACCCAGGTGGTCGAGGTCAGGACTGCTGGTGACAGGGGTGTCCAGGGACTGCCTGCCACGCGCTGGCCATGCCAGGATCACCTCAGCAAAGTGATCTGCTCTGTGAGGGAGCGGGCAGTGGCAGGGCTGGGAAGCAGGGTGACAAACTGGTGATGTTGGAACTGTCCCCGCAGGGTGGCGAGAAGCTGCAGGATGCCTACTACATCTTTCAGGAAATGGCTGACAAGTGCTCATCCACCCTGCTGCTGCTCAACGGGCAGGCGGCCTGCCACATGGCCCAGGGCCGATGGGAGGCTGCCGAAGGGGTGCTCCAGGAGGCTCTGGACAAGGTATGGCAGGCCCAGCCTGCACCGCGGCTCCCAGTGGGGGCAGCAGGTGATGCAGGGCTTGGGCTTGCTTCAGAAGGAGACCCCCACAGGCCTGATGTGTGATCACATGGGAATTTATATTAATACCAAACCAGCTAAGAATCAGGATTGCAAATAGAAATGTTGAGTGTAGTTTCTCTTAGAAGTAGGAGGATCCCATCAGCCTGGGCTTCTGTTGGCCTGAGCTGAGCAAAAGTTCTTGCCATCATGTTGGCTGGGGCCTCTTGATGTGATTCCTCACCTGAGTCCGCACTTGGAAGAGATGCCCGCTGTTCATCACCAAGGGGAGAGTGGGCTGCAAACGTGAGGTGTTGCCTGGGCCTGTCCTGGCCTAAAAGAGGGACCTTGAGTGAGGCCCTGTGGGGAAGCCCCAGCTGTTGTCTTCCCCGGACCAACATGTGAGGTCTTGTGTGTTATTTTTATAATCAGAGGACATGTCAAAGTTTCTTTCCATCTTTGGAAAACATTTCTTGATACAATGAGAAACAGACACCAGTAGGAAGCTTTCTCCCTGTATCTCTGTGAGGGGTCGAGTTACCATCAGAAGTTTGTTTGCAGATCAGGGGCGGGCCAGGGCCATTAGTCAGGTGCTCCTCAGGCTGCTTACTTGGAGCTGCCTTGCCCTGCCAGGCAGCCACCATGCCTCCTTGACAGGGTCTGACTCAACTGGACTGCTGTATGCCTGCAGGGCTGGTCAGGAAAGCCTGGCCTGGTGGGGTGTCTCTGCCCTAGAAGGAGAGGGCAGTGGGGTCCCCAGTTAAATAACACCCATCTGTCCTCATTCTCTGAGACACCACCTGGGCTGGCTTGCTGCCCTGTGGCCCTGTCCCTGCCACGCCATGCCCCCCCCCCCCCCCCCCGGCAGCCTGAGGCATGCCGTGGCCTCATTCATCCTGGTGCCTGCGTGCCACCCCATGCTTTTCACTGTCCTTCCCATTCCTTTTTGTGTTCACCTCGTTTTGCTTCTGTGAGTACATGCCACTGTGCCCTATGACAACAGCTGAGGAGACTAAGGTGGAGAGAAGTTGAGTTTCCCCAGAGAAGGGCAGCCCTGGCATGGAGCTGGGTCTGGGCAGGAGGCTGGGGTCCATACAGCTCCTTGAACCTGCAACACCACGAGTCTGGGTTGCTGTTCTCTGCTCCAGGTGCCCAGTTAGGGCTCCCTGCAGTGTCCCTGCTTCAGAGCCCTGTGTGGGTGGGTAGAGTGAGGTCATCCGCTTGGATGTTCTGGTAATTTCCCAGCAGTTTCTTGTCAAGGCCCCTGGAGAGCAGGAGGGGCAGGCGGGGTCTGCCCTGTGGTCTCAGACCTCATTTTTGCAGCAAGAGGGACAGCTTGCCAGCGATGGTATTCAGGCCATCTTGGGTTGGGCTCTGTTACTTTGAGGTTGGTATAATAAATACACCCCTCCCAAATCACAGCAAGCAAGGGGGCTCTTTTGCATCCTGGTCCGCAGATGAGACACTGGGCTTAGAGGGGAAGCAGCTGTTGGGGAAAAGAAAGGTAGTCAGAAGGTGGGTTGGGGTTGGGGCTGGGCTGGGGCCCCCTCGTCACTTAGGTAGAAAGGAGGGTCCTGAGGTCACCACCTCGCAGAATGGCCAGTAGGCACGTTTTGGGTCTTGCAGCCCCCACCTGCTCCACCTCTGAGGGTATGACCTTGTATGGGTCATGTCTTCACCTTGGGTCAGTGGGAGGCATTTTCCCACCTGAGATGGGGATGGGCAGGCCAAGTCGGGGGCCTAGGGGAGCTGACCCTGCTCGCCTGGTGTTCCCTGTGTTTCCAGGACAGTGGCCACCCAGAGACACTGATCAACCTCATCGTCCTGTCACAGCACCTGGGCAAGCCACCCGAGGTAGGGTCCCCTGGTGCAGGGGAAGTGTTCTGGCCCTCAGGGTGCCAGCGTGTGGTGGGCAGGGGTCTGTGATACGGCTCCAGCCCCAGATGAAGCTCAGCATCTTGAGCGGAAACGCATTCCTTTTGGGGGCAGGGGTGGTGGTGGTGGTGAGTGCAGTTGCATTGGCGCGAGGGGCCCTGGGAAGTTGGTGTTGCAGGTGATCCTCTAGGGCCCCACCCTGGCCCAGGCTGTAGGCCAGCTGCTCCATGGGCCCTATGAACTATGAGCTGTGTCTCAGAGGGCCAGCTGAGCTGGGATCCCCATCTGTGCCATCTCTTGGTGGAGAGAAAAGGGGCCCAGGGGAGCAATCTCTGTGAGCCCATGTTGTCTAAGGGTGGGGAGGGAGGGAGAACTCTGGGGCACCGCTCTCTGTAGGTGACTGACTGGCACAGTTGGCCAAGGACCGACCCCAGGACTTCCTGACAGTCGGTCACCCATCCCTTATAGAAGCCCCCCCCCCCCCCCCCGGCAGCTTCAGGGCTGGGGCAGAACAGCATAGACAGGACAGCTGTCCCACTCACCCCAGAAATAGCACTGGACCCCTAGTCTCAGGGAGACAGGTGCCCCACCCCCTGAGTCTGAGCTGGGCCTGGGGAGGTGAGGGGAGCTGGGAGCAAGGGCTCTTCCTGGGGTCCAGGTTCTAATACTGAGATCTCTGGGGTTTCTCTGTATAGTGTGCCCAGAACAAATTCACCTCCCCTCCCAACTCTCTTCCCCCTGACCTGCCCTCTGCTCCTCCTAGTCCTAGTCCTCTCCTAAGGTCCCTCCCAGCCTACTCCCCTGAATCCGGTGATGCATCCTCCAACCGTGCACTAGCATGGGCTCTGTGCCAGGTGCCCCCTCTTCCCTCCCCAGCCCTGGGGGTCCTCTGTCATCAGCCTGATTTCACAGTGGGGTGATGGACGTGATGGGAGACCAGGGCCCTTGCTTGGGAGACCAGGGTCATCTGGGCAGCCCTCACTTCACCCCTCCTCTCGCTCTGCATGTGCAAGCCACCTGGGTGCCCCCTATTCAACTAACCTGGCCTCTGGCCTCATTTCCCTTGCAGGTGACAAACCGCTACCTGTCCCAGCTGAAGGACGCACACAGGTCCCACCCCTTTATCAAGGAGTACCAGGCCAAGGTGAGCCTGAGCTGGCGATCTGTCCCACATCCCCAGACCCCCCATAGGCGGGGCCAGGGAAGGCCTGTGACTGAGGTCTTGACTCACGTTCTCTGTTTCTCTTTCTGCTCCCACTGTCCCCAATCCACATTGCAGGAGAACGACTTTGACCGGCTGGTGCTGCAGTATGCTCCCAGCGCCTGAGGCCGGCTGCAGGCTGGTTCCCAAGCCCGGGAACAGCGAGGCTGGGCATGCTGCCCCCACTGCCAGGCACCCATCCTCTTGTGCTCTTGGTTGCTCTGGCTAGAGGTGAAGGCTCGAGGCTCAGCCTGACCAGGGCCCCTTCTGTCAATAAATATCTCCACCTGATCCATGTCTGCCACTCTGGGAGGGACATGTGTGAACCACGACTCAGAAGGGAGGGTCCCAGGCACTGTCCCCCAGGGCTTTTCCTGGGAGGGAAGCCTTGGAGACCAGGGCCTGTGAACAGGAGCTGCACAGACTCCCCACCCCGGAAACAGCTGCCCCATGATGCTGAGCTACGGCGGCACTGCTATGTCTCCCAAGTCCACTTGACATCCAGAGAAACTGAGATAGTGACAGCCATCATGAGGAGCATCAGGACTCAAAACCAGTATCCTGGGGTGGCAAGGGAGGTAGGAAGTACTCAGGCCTCTCAGTTGAGTCACATGTGTGCAAGGAACACATGCACCCCCACCCCACCCCATCCGACCATCCCCTGCTCCTGGTTGTTGTGGCCGAGGCACTCAGCTCTCTACCTGGAGAGAGGAACCCATGGTGAGTGCCCTTCCATAAGAGAAAGCCAGGGCAGTAGCTGGCATCTGTTGTCTGGAGAGAGGGTGGTACCCAAGCAGTGGGGACTTGTTGGCTGGGCCTCTCAGATGAGGTCACCACTGATCTGTCTCCACCCAAATAACTAGAAGGATCTGCCAGGCCAGGTTCTGGGGGGGCGAGCAGTCATTCAAGGCAGCATGGACAGCCCATGCAAAGCGCCTGAGGCTCCGTGAGCAGGACAAGGCTTTGTGGCCTTTGGCCCTAGGTCGTCAGTGTCTGGGCCTCTTCCAGGAAGGAGGTAAGACCTGGGTTGCCAGAGTGTGGCCTCATCTGCCTGAACCTAGGGCTCGGTTGCCAGGACAGGATATAGAGCACAGGATTCCCAGCTGCAGGACCCACCTGTGTCCCCTCCCTGCCTGGTGAGGAGCTCAGCAAGGGGGAGAGGTGACGGAGGCATCTGTCAGGGGTGGGGATCAGGGATCTGGGGATGAGCTCCCCGGGTTCCTCAGGTGGAATGAGGAAGGGGCACCTTTTGACCTTTGCAGCCCCTTGCCAGGTCACTGGCAGCTGGCAGCACCAGGAACCACATTCCACTTCTGCGCTGCACCCACCCATTGGTGGCCTCCCAGCTGGCCCCATCAAGATGAAACTCAACACAGCTGGGGCCGGACTGGTGGGTGGGGGTGCCTCTCCCGTTACTGATGGCTGCCATGGCGACCAGATAGTGACAGATAGTGCTGGGTGGGAGGGTGGGGGTGGGGGAGTTGGAAAGTCCAGGGCTGCACCACATGCCTGGCCAGATCTCTGGGGGCATGGCTAGCCAGTTGAGGACCCTCAAGTCCCCCTCTGCCTGCTAGGCAAGCTGCATCAATCCTGTCTCTGGCCTCTGGTTGAGCCTTAATACTTGACCAGGCCAGGCAGCCAGGCCTCATACCCTGCAACATGCTGGGCCTGTCACTTATTGGCCTGGGTGGCCAGATGGACCCCTGCCCACAGAGTGCAGGTTCAAGAATAATGAGTAGGAGGTACGGTGAGCAGATGACAACAACAGCGAAGAAGACTAATGGGAAAGTCAGGGGTGCACTGAGCAGGTGATATTTGTAGATAAAGTCTGAAGGAAGTGAGCGAGGGTCCCCATTAGCACCTGGGAGAACAGCATTCTAGGCCAAAGGCCCTGAGGCAGGACTGTGCCAGGGTGCTAGAGGAACAGTGAGGTGGCCAGTGTGGCATATGGGGAGCAAGGTGGAGAGGAGAGCATGAGTAGGTCGTGAATCAGTGAGGAGTTGGCCTTTACTCTGCATGGTGGGAGCCATGGGGGGCTGTGAGCGAGGAAGGACAGCAAGCAGGCTCCCTCTGGCCTCTGGGATGAGGAGGAAGCCTGGGTACTAAGCAAGAGGCACTAGGGGGACCCAGGGGCCACAGGAGGCTGTATAGGTGCAGGGAAGTGGCTGAATTTGTGAACATTCCGAGCTAGGGCCAACTGAATGTGTTGCTCAACTGGATGAAGGAAGGGAAGGGCCGAGGTAGGGCCAACTGAATGTGTTGCTCAACTGGATGAAGGAAGGGAAGGATGTGTGACTCCTCAGTCTGCCTGCGGGTTTTCCCCCAAGCACCTGAAGGTCAGGAGAGGCCTCCTACAAGTCCCATACTGATTTTCATTCTGCATCTTAAAGGTTTTGGGATGATGCCCTAGGTGGGAGGAAGGAAGAACACAGGAATGTGGGAGTTCCTGGGAGAGGGGCTATCAGTGTCAGGGAAGGCACTATCCCCAACAGGTGACCACAGGCCTTGATCATGGCTGTTGGGGGCTTCAGACACAGGGCCTGGTCACTGGACTGTAGAGTATCACCCAGGGTGGTTGGTCCCAATGGAGCCAGCATCTTGATCCAGCCTCTGAGTCCCAGCAGGTGGGTCCCTGCTCAGTCCCTCTGCCTCAGCCCCCCACTCCCCCACCCCCGCAAGCCTGTGTTAACCTGGTGCAGAGGAGGCCTGCCAGGTGCTCAGGGTCACGGATAGCAGGTGGCCCTGAGGACAGGGAATGGTGAGGTCCGAGGGTGGAGGGCCGGGGAAAGAGTTACCGGTGTAGGGGAATGCCTGTTGGTGCTCACCAAGCCCCACGCCGCGGGGGGCTGGGGAAGCCCAGGTGGGCACGGCACTCCCGGCGCGGACGGGTGCAGACGACTGACAGATGCCATTCCCCGCTGCCTCGCGCCTCGATTTCCTCCACTGGAAAATGGGCAGGAGCGCGGGCCCGTCTCCTGGACGCGTCGCCGGGTCTCGTCCTCCCGCGGTCGCCGCCGCTGCCTCCGGGAGACCCAGCCCCCGCGCGCCCTCAGGGTCTCGGTCGCCGCGACCGGCCCCGAGTCCCCGCCGCCCGCGCCCCCGCCGGGGCGGAGCTTGCGCCGGTCCCGCCCCCCCGGCCCCAGCTCCCGCCGGCGCGCCCCCGGCCCAGCTGCGGCGCGTGACGCGGGGCGCGCGGCTCCGGAGGCCACCGCGGGCGGGCGCAAGCGGCGGCGGGGACGGCGAGCGGACGGCATGGCGGCGGCGGGGACGGCGGCGGGGACGGCGGCGGGGACGGCGGGGCCCGAGCCCATGCCGAGCTACGCGCAGCTGGTGCAGCGGGGCTGGGGCAGCGCGCTGGCGGCGGCGCGGGGCTGCGCGGACTGCGGCTGGGGGCTGGCGCGCCGCGGCCTGGCCGAGCACGCGCACCTGGCGCCGCCCGAGCTGCTGCTGCTGGCGCTCGGCGCGCTCGGCTGGACGGCGCTGCGCTCCGCGGCCACCGCGCGCCTCTTTCGGGTCAGTGCCGCGGGGGTCCGGGACGTGGGGCCGCGGGCTGGGGCGGGGGCTGGGGCTGGGGCGGGGGCCGGGCCGTCGGGAGGGCCCGGGACCCGGAGCCCGGCCCTCGCCTACCCCGTTCTGCCTCCCAGGGCCGGGTCGCTGGGACGTGGGGCCGCGGGCTGGAGGAGCTCGTCCCTCCCGGGCGGGGGGGGATGCGGGGGTGTGGCCGAGCTAGAGGAAGCCCGGGACGTGGGGTCCTCCCCGCGGATGGGGCGTGCGAGAGGTGGGGGAACCGGGCCGACTTGGCGGGTCAGGGCGGGACGAGGCGGCCCCGGCCGGTGGGAGGGCCCGGTCCGCCGCGCGCCCTCTCGGGCAGGCCGAGCCGGGCCCGGGGGGCGGAGGGCGCGGCGGGGTAGGCTCGGGCCACAGAAGCCGCCTGCGCCTCGCGCCTCAGGGCGCTGCGGGGCGCGCTCGGAACCGGAGCGGGGCCCGAGGTCCGTGCGGCTGCGGAGCCGACTTGTCCGCCGCTCCCGGGAAGAGGCGGGAGCTGCCCGGCCCCTGCCTGGCGCATGTCTGCAGTCAGCGCCACCCTCCGACCCGGGGAGGCAACGGCCTGGGCTCCCCGGCCACGCCGGTGGTCGCAGGCTTGGGAGGTGGCACGGCCTGGGCCTTCAGAACGGCTGCCTCCGAGTTGCCCAGTTTCTAGCGAGTCTGGGAGACTACCGCCCCGACTGGAGAGTGACCCTGGGAGTGACATTGGCGCCTGGCCTCCCTCCCATCCTTAGGGAGGGGTCGCTGCTATGGGAGCTGCTGGGAAGGCATTTGGGCCCCTAGCTTGGCCGCGACTCCCCCAGGGACTGACGGGGGTCACTCCGCCCAATCTGGCTGGAGGTGGCAGGGGCTGCAGGGACAGAGAGCCCAGCGTCAACAAAGGGGCCTTTCTCTGCTGGCCGGGAAGAGGCTGGCCCTTGTTAAGTCAAGGGTAGGGTGTTGTTTGGCGGCCGCTGTCCCCACCACCATCTCGTATCACCCACATGGCGAGGAGACGCCGGCCACCGCCCTGCTCCCAGGAGTGGGGAGGCAGGCACGAGGGCCCCTCCACAAGTCCGCCTTGGTCCCCATCAGGCTTTGTTGGTCCCCCCGACTCTCCCAGTTTCTGGCTGGGGAATGGGGGGCGGGGTCCAGGAGGCTGAGACTCCGAGCCTGGGAGGGGGATGTGGTCGCTCTGGGACAACCAGAGTGGAGCCGGCTGCCTCCTGGAGGAGGAGGCCTGGCGATGGGGGAGCCTGGCGGTGGTGGAGGTGGGGGGAACGGCAAGATCCTGTGCACCCTCCCTGTTGAAATCCACAGAGCTCTGGCCGGTCGGGGCGGGGTGAGAGCAGTTCGAGGCTCGCCCTTCCCAAGAAACGGGTGGAGGGGCTGCTTTTTCCTCCAAAGCTCATCTTCTTGGCAGCCGCCTGGTTGCCAGGGGTGACTGGAACTGGCTCTGGCTGTCTCCATGGCAACTCCTGGTGCTCCGGCCCCCTCAAGCCTCTCCTCCGCGGAAGGGGGCGGGCTTGACCCAGCAGCTCTTAGCCCCACCCCCAGGGAGAGGGAACCTGGGCTCCTGGAATCCAGGGGAGCTGTGCCCCTCAGATCCCTCCCTGACAGTTGCATGACCTCTCTTCCTTCCAGTGTCCCTGATGTGTCCCTAGGTGGCTGGGTTCATGTCTCCTATCATTGTACATCCTTTCCCTGCCCTGCCCCACTCTGTCCTCCATTGTCCCCCCACGTTCTCATGCTCTCTCTCACCTACTCACTCCCTGCTTCCCCACCCTCTCTGTCTAGCCAACCCCCAGTCTCCCTCTGAGGTACCCCTTCCCCAAGGTGCCATGATTCCCCATGGGGATCACTTGGGGTTCCAGCCTCTCCACATTCACCCCGATGCCCCCATACTCACCTCTGTGCTCTCTTCACAGGCTCACCCCTACGGGCCCCTCACATCTTCTCTTTAATCCTGCCTCCTCCATGGTATAGCCCCAGCTCCCTCTGGGACCCCCAAGCCCCCCAACTCCACTGAGCTGGCCCCATTGGTCTCCCTTGCTTGTACTCACGTGCCCCCTCCTCGGCGTCCCGGCTTCCCTTACGTTTCCCTCACGTCCTCCCCCCCATTCCCCTCCCCACACAGCACTGGACAGCTGGGCACTAAGTTTAGCCCTTGGCTGGCACATGTGGGCTCTGGTTACCCTCCAAGCGGCAGTGGGTACCAGGGCCCCCCCGCCCAACACAGCCCAGCCTGGAGAGCCCCTGAGCCTGGCTTTGCCCACCCTGGAGGAGTGGGCCCTGGCCCTTGGCCCCAGTATTGATGGCCACCCACCTTCTCACCCACAGCCCCTGGCCAAGCGGTGTCGCCTCCAGCCTAGAGATGCCGCCAAGATGCCTGAGAGCGCCTGGAAGTTTCTTTTCTATCTGGGCGCCTGGAGCTACAGTGCCTACCTGCTATTTGGCACCGACTACCCGTTCTTTCACGACCCACCCTCCGTCTTCTACGGTAGGGGCCCTACCAGACAGAGCTGGGTGGGGGAGAGTTCTGCTCTCCATGGGGGAGCTGGGCACTCATCACACATCTCATGCTGGATGTCCAGCTCCAACGTAGCTCCAGGACAAGGGTGCTCAAAGGGCTCTGAGGACAGGGAAGGGTCCTGTTTAGGACTTGTTGCTATCAGGGCTCAGGGAGGTATTATCCTGATGAGGTGATTTCCAAATTATGGTAAGAGCCCAAATGTCCTTGTGTGGACCCAGGTGGGCACTCCAGGTGTCTGGAACAGCATATGCAAAGGCCCTGGGGCCTGTATGTGCTTGGTGCGTGAGAATAAGAGGAAGGCAGGAGGAATCTGAGTTTGAGTTTCATTCTAAATGGGATGGGTTTGTGGATACTAAAAAGCTGCTTCTGGCTGCCATGTGCAGGTAGGAGAGATTTGGATAAGGAAGAAAGTGGCCCAGTGGGGAAGTGAGGGGCTACTGTGTCTTGGACCAGCTTGGCAAAGAGATAAAGATGGTGAGAAATGGCCGCATCCACTGATTGTGCTGGATATGGGGGCCGTCAAGGCCTGAGCCTGGTGGGATAGGCAGGAAGGTGACTGCAGTGTCCTTTATCACCTGCAGGCAGGCTGTTATAGAAAACCTGATCTGTGATGGGAGTGTCAGGATTTCTCTATTCCTGTGCTGAGCACCCAGGCTGTGTACCAGGGACACACATGGAAGTGTTTTCTGCCATGTGACGTAAACAGTTTCAGAAGGCTCTTGGTGGCACCAAGCCCCACGTCCCCATCTGAGGACTGGGCACAGAGCTTCTGTGTTTTGGTGTCCCAGTGACGAGCACTGCGTTTGCCGGGCACCTGTCTGTCTCTGTGGGACCATGTCGCCCACATGGCCCCTCTCCCCACGTGCATTGCCCTTGTTGTAAATCCTAGAGGGCAGGGTTTAGCTGTCATTCAGTTTCCCTTTGCGGGAATGAACCACGATGGATCTCTGTTCAGTTTCAGGTATGGAGTTGCTTCTGGTTTTTTCTTATTATAAGTTATGCTGTGATAACTTGCTTGCAGGTGAGCTGCTGCTTTGCATGTGCACTTACTGGGTACCTACTGTGTACCAGGCACTGCCCTGACACGGCTGAGTGCTTCAGAGAAAGCTCCCCCCACCTCGATCCCTTGTGGTGACAATGAAGTCTGGAATCTGTTAACAGCTATGAGAAAACTCTAGGGGGCGGGGAATGTTCTACGGAAATGGATGTTCACACCAGAAGTGACTTTTGCGTGTGGACCTGGAGGTGCCTGGAACAGATAGGAAATCCAAAGGCCACTGTGGGACAGGCACACTCAGTGCAGATCAGAGGCAGCGAGGAGCCCCTCCAGGATAGTGGGTATCTACTGGGGCACTGTGAGCAGAGGAGGAATGTTGCTGGGCCCAACTGAGTAGGGGGCTGAGGGCAGGAGCCAGGGCATGAGGGGGGCTCTTCCCAGGACGGAGCCCAGAACAGGAGAGAAGTGGCTGGTTTGAGAAATGTTTTGAAAGGAGAACTGATAGGATTCATTGCCAAGTCAGAAGCAGGGGTGAGCAGGGACCGTAGGGATGACACTGGGGGCTGGGATCCGGGGCTGGGGAGGAGGAGGTTTCGGGGAGAGCTGGAGCTGGGTTTGGGACACCTGGGCACTGATTCCAGAGGCCAGGGAGGGGGATGCAGTGGGGGTGACATGGAGCGTCCAGAGCAGCAGGTAGGTTGTGCATGTGGAGGGCAGGCCAGCGGTCCCTGGGTGGAGTCCAGCCTCCGCATGCAGGGAGGTACAGATGGAGTCCGAATGGTGAGCCCTATGTGGGCCACACTGCCCCTGTCCCACCCCAGATCTGGGGCCTGAGGCTGGAGGGGGACACTTGCCCAATGGTAAAAGACTTGTCAGTGCAATTGGTGGAAAATTCGGTGTCCTGTTTCCACAGCAGGTTCTGTGCATTGAGGTGCCTCTATGTCTCTTCCTTCTAAAGTGGGGTAGAAGCACTCAGCAGGAGTTGGAGGGGTGGCTCTACTGGCTACAGCATTCCCACCTAGCTGAGGACAGAACTCAGAGGAAGGGCCCTGCCAGAAGTGTGCGTTTTGCTGTCAAACTTCGGGGAGCCCATGGACCTGATAAAGTGGTGGGTGGAGATCTAATCCACTGGGGGGGATGCATTTTTTTTATTATTAATCAGGTAAAATATACTTAACATAAAGTTAACCATAATTTACCAGTCGCAGGTTCTGCATGAGTCCACTTGTGTCAGGTCCTTGGAATAGCCAGATTCATGGAGACAGGAGCCAGGGCTTGGGGTGGGGGTGGAGGGCCATGGGGAGCTGGTGTTTAATGGGCACAGAGTTTCAGCCATACAGCGTGAGAAGAGCTCTGGAGATGGCTGCACAACCATGTGAACATGATAATGCTCCTGAACGTATGGCTGAGATGACAGGGTGTGCGTGGTATGTGTTTTACTATAGTTTTTAAATATTCACTGTTCTAAAGTGAGTTCAGTGGCATGTAGCACATTCACAGTGACGTGCAACCATTACCTGTGCCTAGTTCCAGAACATCTCCATCCCCCCAGAAGGAGACCCCATCCCTACGAGCAGTGATGCCTTCTCCCCTAACCCCTGGCAGCCACAAATCTGCTTTCTGTCTCTACGGCTTTACCTGTCCTGGATGTTTCATATACTTGGGATCATGCAGCGTGTCACCTTTTGTGTCTGGCTTCTTTCGTTCAGCATCTTGTTTTTGAGCTTAATCCATGCGGAAGCGTGAACCAGCACAGCGCTCCTTTTCACGGCTGGGTAATATTCTGTTGTGTGGCTGGATCACATTTTCACCCACACACGAGTTGATGGGCACTCGGGCTGCTTTTGGTGATGGCCAGCAGTGCTGCTGGGGATGTGCGGGTACAAGGAGCCCTGGTTTTAGCTCCCTTGAGCACATTACTAGGAGTGGACTTGCTGGGTCATGGGCTCACGTGTTCTTGGCCATTGAGGCCACAGAGGGGAGAGTGGACAGTCGGGAACAGCTCTGGAAGGCCAGGAAGAGCTGGGACAAAACTGAGCGGGAGACAGTGGTGCCAGGACCCGGGTCAGGGTAGCGAGGGCAGGGGAAGTGAGCAGAGGCATGGATGGAGAGGAGCCCCCACATGGGGGTCCATGTGGATCCCTGTTGCATGAGGTGTCAAGGCGCAGATGAAGAATTGTCACTGAGGTGAGGCACTGGGGCTTTTGAGGGGATAGCCAGGCTCCAGGGGACATGGGGGTCTGGCTCCAGCTCTCTGAGGCTGGAGGTGGGAGGCCCTAGATGGAGCTCAGGGAGGCCATTCTTGGGGGCAAGCAGAGAAGGAGTGGCCAGAGAAGTCCAGGTTGATGCAGGCAGAGCCCTCTTGGTGATAGTCCTAAGAGAGGAAGCAGAGGCGACTGGGAGAGTTGGGGGTCTGTGTCGCCTGGAGGGGTTGAAGCCTGAATGTGGGTGGGCACAGGTGCCAAGAGGAACGTGGTGGCTGCAAGAGCAGGCGAAGGGGAGCCACACCCCACTTGGTGGGACAACCCATACCCAACAGCATTGGCAGGTTTGATTTCTGCCTCAGCTGCCCCACCCGGCACAGTGAGGCCAGTGGCAACCTCCATCCAGTGGAGGGACTAGCCGGGATGGGAGAGCCAGGACGAGGGCATCGAAGCTGCTTCCAGAGAGCCTGAGGAGTAAGACAAGAAGGGGAGCCAATCCAGAGTTGGAACGCCTGCAGGGGACAGATTACAGGGATAGGAGTACTTTTTTCTATAAATCTAGAACCATTCCAAAAAAGAACACCTATTCATAAAAAATAATGGGTAGAGAATGAGAACAGACAACCGGTGGCCAGTACACCTGCAGAAGTGGGTGGCACACCGTGGCTTGTGGAGGATGCATCCCAGCTTGAGGGGTCCTGGAGGCCCTGGCGGTCCCTGACAACACAGTCCTGCTCTCTCCAGACTGGACGCCGGGCATGGCGGTACCACGGGACATCGCAGCCGCCTACCTGCTGCAGGGAAGCTTTTATGGCCACTCCATCTACGCCACGTTGTACATGGACGCCTGGCGCAAGGACTCGGTGGTCATGCTCATCCACCATGTCGTCACCCTGGTCCTCATCGTCTCCTCCTATGCCTTCCGGTGAGTCTCGGAGAGGGCAGGAGGGTGTAGGGCACAGCATGAGCAAAGAAGGGACGCTGGCATGGGGCAGAGAGAGGGGGCCATGGTGGGTATCCAGGGAGGTAGGTTCTGGGGAGAGATCCCAGAGGGATGGGGTATATCAGGTGCAGAGAACCCCCACCACACTCATACCCCATCCATCCCCCTCTAAGCCCTCCAACCTTGTCACACAGCCTTGGTCGAGTCACGTAGCAGGTGTTTACTGCCCGGGTGCTGCGAGAGTGCAGCTAGGAACACCCACTGTGACATTCTAGAGCCCCCTACAGCCACCACACATGGCCCCTGACGGCCTCAGATGCAGCCTGTCCACCCCTCAGTGTGCCATATGTGTAAGATCCAGTCTGATTTCAGAGGCATTGGAGGGTGAATATGTCTTGCCAATCCTTTTGTTGCATCAACTACATGTTAAGATGACAATAAAGGACTTACTGAGTTGATTAGAATTAGAATATAACATTAAAATTAGCTGGACGTCTTTTTTACCTCTTTTTTTTAAAGTGACTGATAGAGAATCTAAAATATCATATGCAGTTCACAGTCTGCTTCTGCTGGACGGGCTGCCCTGGCTGCACCTCCAGTATAATAGCTGAGGGGCCACTGGTGCCTATTTCAGCTTTAGCTAAACTGAAGTAAAGTTGCATATTTGTTCTTCAGCCACACTGGCCACATTTTAGCTGCTCAGTGGTCACATGTGGCTGCTGGCTGTCATACTGGACAATGCAGGTTTAGAACATTCCTATCATTCTAGAAAGTTCTATAAGATAGCACTGTTCTAGTGTAGAATCAGATGACAAACCCAAACAAACAGACAAGAAAGATACTAATGGTTTGTTTGAAGGTGATAACTACGGAAAAAAATCAAGTGGGAGGATAAGGACTGTAGGGGTGGTGAGGTGTGGGTGGTTGGGTGATAAGAGCGAAGACTGAAAGGTGAGGGAAGGCTCCATGAACACTGGGGAGGTGCATGTTAGGCAATGGAAACAGCATGTGCAAAGGGCCTGTGGCACGTGAGCTGTCAGGAGTGCAGAGAGTGGTGTCCAGCCATGTCCAGGTTGAATTCAGGTCCAGTGGCCCAAGCAGCTGTTGGGTGTGAAATGCTGGGGAGGGATGGGGGGATGGCCTTCAGGCTGTAGAGCCTCATGGGGACTCGGCCTTTCCTAGGAGGGTCTGCAGATTGCAGCAATGTTTGGGTTAAATGAACTGAGCTAGGAGGGTCAGTGTGGCAATGATGTGCTGTTCAAGGGGACGGATAAACTTGTGGGGGATCTGGATACAAAATGGATACAATCTGGATACCAGGCCACTGAGGGTCAGGGGTCACAGAGACCAGGAGGGGCAGACAAGGAACTTCCAGGGAGGCTCCTGGGTCACCCGGGGAGAGTGAGGCAGGGAAGGGGAGGGTGCAGGTGGGGCTGCCCAGGGGGCCGTACAGCTCCCCCACTCGGCCTGGTGAGGAAATGGGCAGGTCACGTGGGCCCACAGGAAGCTTGGGGTACAGCCTTGGTGCAGGGTAAGGGTCCCCGGTGTAACTCGCCCTCTGTGCTCTCCTGTCCCACTCCTCCCCTGCCCCCACCAGGTATCACAACGTGGGCATCCTCGTGCTCTTCCTGCACGACATTAGCGACGTGCAGCTGGAGTTTACCAAGCTCAATGTCTACTTCAAGTCCCGCGGAGGATCCCACCACCGCCTCCACGCCCTGGCGGCGGACCTTGGCTGCCTCAGCTTCAGCGTCAGCTGGTGAGGGGGCAGGGAGGGAGCTGGGGCTGGGGCGGGGCACACTGAGGGGTGGGGCTTGAGGGGGCAGTGCCTGGGAGGACGGAAGAGCCCCAGGGGGGCAGAGGCAGGGTCCGGCAGGAAAGGACAGGCGGGAGACAGATGGACTGGGGTGAGCAAGGCTGGGGCAGGGGGACAGGGATGGGTGGGGATGTGCAGGACAAGATGGATGAGTCCAGATGAGACTGTCGGGGGGCGGGGGGAAGAGGGGGCAGCCCTCCCCCTTCCCCTCCCCCTGGCAGCTTCCTCAGCTCCCACTGTCCTACCTCCCCGCAGGTTCTGGTTCCGCCTCTACTGGTTTCCGCTCAAGGTTCTGTACGCCACGTGCCACTGCAGCCTGCGCTCAGTGCCCGACATCCCCTTCTACTTCTTCTTCAATGCACTCCTCCTGTTGCTCACCCTCATGAACCTCTACTGGTTTCTGGTGAGTTGGCAGCCCACAGCTCCTCGCCCCCGCCCCCATCCTCAGCTGGCAGTCCTGTCCTAGTTCCTGTCCTGAGCAGCGGTCCGGGGGCAGGGCCCCCTTCCCAGGCAGGCCCAGAGAGGGGCATGTTCACACCAGGAACAGCACGTGCAAAGGGCTGGTGGCAGGAGCACACAGCCATCTGGAGGGCGGCAGGGTCAGGGAAGTGGCACTTGCTCACCTGTGCCTCCCCGCCTCCCACAGTACATCGTGGCTTTTGCCGCCAAGGTGCTGACCGGCCAGGTGCGTGAACTGAAGGACGTGCGGGAATACGATGCAGCAGAGGCCCAGAGCCCCAAGCCCGGCAAAGCTGAGTGAGTGTGGAGGGGCCACCGCCCCGGTTCATTCCTTTAGCCACGCCTGGCCTGCCGCACGCACTCTGGGGGCCCTGGAGACGAGGCAGCGGATGACCCGCCCCGGACGCTGCCCCCTGGAGCCTCCATCCCAAAGAGACTGCAATAAAGCCGTGGAAGATTAGCCACAGAGTTAGATGCTGTCAGGCCAGACAGGACGTGGGTAGAGTGGCCTGGGGGTGGGGGCAGCCTGGTGGGGGCGGAGAATCGGTCTCCGTGGTAGGAGCAGTGAGGGCCAAGCTAGTAGCTGGTTCGGTGCACCAGCAGCTGGGAGCCAGGCCAGAGGGGAATCCGTAAGCAGGTGGCAGTGGGGGTGGGGAGGAGGGGGAGCGGGCAGCCCACTGGTCAGTTGAGCAGGAGGAGGGGCTGGGGGCTCAGACCCAGTCTGGCCCAGGTGGGAGTCCAGGGAAGGAGGGGAGAAGGCCCAACTGAGCACCGCAGAGGTAGGACACCCGGGACTCGCCAGCTCTAGGTTGTAAGCCAGATGATGTCCAATGCCCCCAGCCTGGAGGGGCCCCAGGAATGAATGGAGGCAGGTTTGGGTGACCAGTGGAGTCTAGGGTATCCAGTGCTCCAGAGACAACACGAGGAGTGTTTGAGCAGCAGCAAGGTGGGAGCCCGCTGATGGCTCACGAGGCACCGAGTCAGTAGAACCTATGATTTGGCTTCTGGGGGGCTCATCGGTGACCAGCCTGGGAAAGGTGGTCTCAGGGAAGCTTTGTGCTCAGAGCTCGATGAGGTGGGTCAGAATGGGCCATGAGGAGGAGGAGAGAAGCAGAGATTTTAAAAATCTTCTTGAAATACAGAAGAAGAGCAGGGAACTGGGGGTTGCCAGAGTGGAGAGCTGAGGGCTCTGTGGCCAGTTCGCATAAATAAAGGCACTTTATACCCTCCAAGCCTGGAACTACAGGTGAGGGGTGCTAAGACCAAAATCCAGCACCCAGGCCAGAGGGGGACCAGAGAGGTGAGCAGGGATCACTGATATGAGAGGGCTGGGCAGCAGGTGGGGTCTCCCCAGCTGGATCATATGTGGGCATGTTGGCCCAGGTGACTGATCACCACGAGGCCGTCACTGTCATCGGGGCATGAGGGCACAGGGGCCGTAGCCAGGAGGAATGTGGTCAGATCCCAACTCTGCTGTAGAACCAACCAGACTTGTTTTAGGTGAAACAAAAATAAAAGAAAAGACAATCCAAGACTTCTGGCTCAAGCTGCCATTTACCGAGATGGAAATTGGGGCTGAGTTGGGGTAGGGCTGTGCACACTGGCGGTGGCGGGGGGCGGTGGGGGTGGATCAGGCATCTGGTTTGGGGGCTATGAGATTGGCCGATGTCCAGGGAACGTGAGCTGGGAGTTCATGACATCAGTGAGGTCTCACCAAGGAAGTCTGACCAACCCTCAGAGGCTTCCAGCACAAGCAACGGCTAAAGCAGTGGGTGGGAGAGGGCAGTGCCTGCTTGGCCAAAACTAAAAATCTGAAAGATCTTCCTGCTGTACACCAGTGCATGCCCCACTCTGCACGCCTCCCTAGTCTGTCTGCCCTGAGAAGGCCTAGCCAGGATGTTGGTGGGGGGCTGGCACCTGGCCAGCATTTCTGGTAGGATGAAGGCGTGAACTCCAAATGTAAATGACAGGGCCTACACCAGGGAGCACACTGCCATGATCCACCTGTGCGGGCGTCACTGGTGGAACTCAGTTCCCCGCGGATGGCCAGAGTTAGTGCAGTTGGGTATAAAATGGGATAAAAAAGGAGAATGTGGATCAAGCTACACAAGAGTGGTCAGGATGCTTCCAAACCATCAGGTCATGGAAAACGAAGCAGCTGAGGAACTGTCCCCGATCAGAGGATACGAAGAAGACATGGTGACTGAATGCTGTGTGGGCTCATGGGCCAGAAAAAGGACATCCAGTGGAAAAACTGGTGAAGTCATATAAGGTCTCCGTTTCATTCAGAGCACTGTCCCAGAACCTTGGTTTCCTAGTTGTGACAAATGCACTAGGATTTGCAGAGATGTAAGATGATAACATTCGGGGAGGCCAACCGAGGGCTACACTGCAGCTCCCTGTACTGCCTTTGCAACATCTCTGCAAATCGACGATTACTCTCAAATAAAAGTCTTAATAAAAAAAAAAAAGCGAAAAGCATGAAAGACTGTCAGAAATGACACTGGATGTTATGCTGCATTGGGAGTTCTGAGTTCTGTTGTAACAAAGTATCATGAGTTGGGGGCCTTTAAAACAACAGAAATTTGTCTCTCCCAGTTCTGGAGACCAGGAATCTCACGTTGTCAGCAGGGCTGTGCTCCCTCCGAAGTCCCTAGCAAATGACACTTCCTTGTCTCTTCTAGCTTCTGGGGCTCCACACGTCCCTTAGCCTGTGGCTGTGTCACTCTGGCATCTGTTCTGTGTCTTCACATGGCCTTCTCCTCTCTGGCTCTACTCTCTTACAAGGACATTTGTCTTTGGATTTAGGGCCCACCCTAAATCCAGTCTGATCTCAGCCCAGATTCCTTCACTTTGTCACATCTGCAGAGACTTTTTTTTCCTAAAAAAGTCACATTCACAGTTGCAAGAGATTAGGAGGTGGACACACCTCTTTGGGGACCACCCTTCGTCCCGAGGTGGATGTTAAGGTCCAGACAGTTAGATGCTGCTGAAGAGAGAATCAGGAAGTTGAAAGCTGCGAAGAAGTGACCCAGATTACAGTGAATGCAGCTGGAAGCGATGATAGCTAGACTTCTAAGAATGACCTGGCTTCACTGAGTTCTGATAGGAGGCAGAGACAACATGAAGATGCAGTGCTCAGAATTTTCCAGATGTAAAGATGTAAATCATAAAGAGGATGAATAAAAAGGCATCCATACCCCAAACACGTAGCAAGAAATGTAAAACAGCCACAAGAATGATGGCCTACGCGACAATGACACTAACAGCAGCGAGGGACACTGGATAACTGTGGAGGGAGCTGTCCTGTGCTGAAAAGAAGGAACCAGCAACTGGGAATTTCATAGACAATTTTGAAAACATTTACCTGACGGCGCCTGGCTGGCTTAATCGGTAGAGCACCTCAACTCTCGATCTTGGGGTCCTGTGTTTGAGCCCCACATTGGGTGTAGAGTTTGTTTTAAAGAAATAAAATCTTTAAAACTAAACAAATGACTACTCAAGTGACAAGACACCCACAGAAACAAAAACTAGGAAAGTTTACCACCCACAGATCTCGACGGGTATATTTCAAAACACAGGAAAGCTATCCCAAGAGGTAGACCAGCAGGTGAAATGACACATATCTGGGTAAAAAAACTTAAATGCCTAGTTTGAGATTTTTTAAAAAATGACAAGTGAAGTAGTAAATACTGAAGTGGGATTGGCACTCGGCAGGAGGGTGGGGATTACATTTAGGCTACATTAGAGACCTCTATGACTGCTAGTGGGGTGTAGAGGGAAACCCGGAACAAAGAACAAAATAAGGGGCAGCCCCGGTGGCGCAGCGGTTTGGCGCCGCCTGCAGCCCAGGGCGTAATCCTGGAGACCTGGGATCGAGTCCCGCGTCGGGCTTCCTGCACGGAGCTTGCTTCTCCCTCTGCCTGTGTCTTTGCCTCTCTCTGTGTGTGTGTCTCTAAGAATAAATAAATAAATAAGTCTTAAAAAAAAAAAAAAACAAAGAACAAAATAAATGCAAAAAAGGAAGGTTAGTAAAGGTAGGATAAGTAATGCAAAACGAGAGGGTAGGTTCTCAAATATTACACATCCAAATAAGCATTCATGGAATAATCAGTTGCAGAATTGGTTTATTTAATTTATTTTTTATTTTTTATTTTTAAAAGATTTTATTTATTTATTCATGATAGTCACGCAGAGAGAGACAGAGAGGCAGAGACACAGGCAGAGGGAGAAGCAGGCTCCATGCACCGGGAGCCCGATGTGGGATTCGATCCCGGGTCTCCAGGATCGCGCCCCGGGCCAAAGGCAGGCGCCAAACCGCTGCGCCACCCAGGGATCCCTGGTTTATTTAATTTATTGTTTAAAGATTTTACTTATCTATTTAGAGAGAGTGCAGGGGGGAGGGGCAGAGGGAGAGAGGGAATCTCATGCAGACTCCCTGCTGTGTGGACCACCAACTCCCCCCCCCCCACACACACACACACACACACACGAGGCTGGACCCCAGAACCCTGAGATCATAACCTGAACCAACAAGAGTCGGTCGCTTAACCAACTGAGCCACCCAGCTGCCCCACAAGATTGTGTTTGTTTTTAAATCCACCTCTCTACTGGTTAAAAGACTTCAAGTCTAGGGTATGTGAAAGTTGCAAATAAAAGGACAAGACAAGAAATTCAGATGTAATCCTTGATCTGGAACGTTCCACATGATACAAGCCCTAAATCTCAGCTTGACGGAGCATCAAGCAGCTCAGAAGCAGCGTGAACAGATACTCTTTTTAAGCACAGGACGTTTCTCAAAATTGACCGAGCCTGGCCATGGGGGAAATCTCCGGGACTCAGAACCAGGATCCCGCAGGCCGTGTAGACGAAACTTCAGCGAGGTTTGAGGACAGTAAGGAAATGATGACTGAGACCCCTGGGACGTGATTCAGGAGCTGGGAGACAGAGTGTGTGACAAGTAAGCAGCACCCCTCTCTCCCTCCCAGAACAGACCACCCTCAGGGACTGCCCCCTGGAGGGACCCCCAGGACCTGACCCAGCCCCTCAGCCTGACCCAGCCCCTCAGGCTGGAGCCCCCCCCCTTGTCGCCTCAGGGGCTGCTGGTCCCAGCAGCCATCGAGGGCCCACACCTCACTCCGTCTGCTGACCTGCCCTGAGTTACCTGCCGCTTCCCCCCGGGGATCCTCTTCCCGCAGCCCCCTCATTTAACTCACCCAACTTCCAGCTTTCTCTCCCAGCTCCTGGGGCTCCCCAGCGTGCCGTTCTCCGTCTCCGGGTCTGCCTGATGTTTCTAGCATCTCTGAAAAATGCCTGGAATCGGCCCCCCTTCTCACCCCAAACTATCTCCCTGGAACATTTGCCCATTGCAATTGATGGAAACTCAGGGTGAAAACCGTGCCAAACTCTAGGGAGCCCCCTCGCTCCCTCTCCTTACGCCTGAGGAAACGTCCAGAATCCCCCTGAGACGCCGCCTGTCCTCATCTCCGTCCAGCTCCCACCCTCGTTCTGCTTCTCTTTACCCGTAGCAGTGCAATGGAACTGAGAAGCCACCTCCCCCCCACCCCAGATACTAACACGGGTTTTGAGCCCCACTGGGAGGGGCGCTTGGAGGCTTGTACAGAAAAATAAACCAGCATCATCGGGAAAGTTCTGATAAAAGGCTTGTGGTGAGGTATGAATCCTTGAATGTATTAAACCTACTAATGAAAGCACAGGAACGGAAACCTTGGAAGAGAGCCGAATCCATAAATAGTCCTAAAGATCACTGGGAGGGACGAGCTGTCAGAGTACTTGGTAATCATCTGGAGAAAAAGAGCAAACGTGTGTATCTCGAATCAGCCTGAGGGCAAACTCCCGATGGAGCAGATGTTGAGGCAGAAGCAGAAGCTGTGAAATGAAACCAGAGGCCAAAAGGGAAATGGTGGCATCTAGCAGCTGAACTCTAAGGGTCAGAAGCCAGGAGCCCCACCTAGGCTCCGTCTAGAGAACCAACGGGCGAAAACGGATGACAAAGGACCCACAGGAGGCCCCCATGGGGCTTATCTGTAACCTCACAGATCAAGGGCCCCTGCCGGTGGGAGAGAAAGAGCCACGGAAGAGGGGGCAGAGGATGCGATGCGCGCTCCCAGGAAGGGACACGCGTGGCTCCAGCCCAAGGGAAGAATGAATTGAAGTGACTGAGGTCATCTCCTGGGAAGTAGGTTCTTCTATGAAAGGGTCTCTGAGCCAGAGTGCTCCGCAAAGTGAGGGGACCCGGGGTGGGGGGATGGTAGCACCCCAAGTGCTAGGATCCGTGTGAGATACCAGCAAGATTTGTGTGAAATTCGACACAGAAGCAAGAAACCCAGGTTGATTTCCAGGAGTGGCTCAGGGAAATGGGAGTTCTCCGTGCTTTCTGAGGTCTAGACCGTGAGAATATAGTACCAGTCCAGGAAATACGTTTGTGCGGAAGCTAGACCATAGAACCCACTCCTGCAAAGGCACCGAAAGACCGATGTGCAAAGGCATGAGGGGCTCCCCGAAGCGGGAACGGGAATAGCCAGGGCCTTGGCCAGTAAGCCGCAGTAAGTAAGTAAGCAGGTGCTGACAAAGGCACCAAGGAGCAGGGGTGGAGCCCTTTGTCGGAGCTGGTGAGGTGGCCCCGGGCACACCCCCCAGTCAGAACCCGAGCGCCGCCACTGTTGCAGGCAGTGAAAATGGAATTTATGGAGAGTGGTAGTGCACACAGGAGCAAGGTCAGTGTTGCCTTTTTGGAACATTTGGGTGCAGAAGACGTGTGTGTGTGTATTATATATTGATTTTACTGGGGAGAGTGGGAGAGGGAGAAAACAGGGAGAAGAGAGAGGGAGAAGCAGACTCCCCACCCCTCCCCCCTGAGCAGGGGGCCCGACACCAGACGCTGGATCCCAGGACCCCAACATATGATCTGAGCCCAAGGCAGACGCCTAACCCACTGGACCACTCAGGCACCCCCAGAAGACATCTTTATGCAAACCATACGTTATCTAGAAATTAGGGGCCTTTCTCTGGACTTAACCTGGACACTATATTAGAGTTTTAAAACTGCTTAAGTTGTTTTAGGAACATGGAAAGAAAGTAGGGGCTGTGGCGGATGCAGAGGGCAGTGGCGGGAGAATCACAGGGCGACCAGAGCCAGGGGAGGAGCTCTCCCTGGCTGGAGGGTCAGGGAGCGCGGCCCCTTGTGCGCAGCGCCTGGAAGGGAGGAGTATGGAGTGCAGGGTTTATCCAGACCCAAGTGGCGGGGGGGCGGTTAGATCAGGCTTTTGCCCTCTACCGGCCGTGGGTAGCGCAGGAGGGAGGAGAGAGGAGGGTGTAATTGGGAGGGGCAGGGACGCCGAGCCCGCCAGGCGGGAGGCAAAGGTCTGATGGCCGTGCGGGTAGGAAGGAAGGAGCCAGGTCGGTCTCCGTCTGGCAGGAAAGAGGGATGTGGAGGGCGATGCAGGCGAGGCAGGGTGGCACGCGGGGCATGGGGCCCGGGGCTAACCTGGGCCCGGTTCTGGCCCCCAGGAAGCCGCTGCGGAACGGCCTGGTGAAGGACAAGCGCTTCTGAGCTCCCTGATCGCCCGCCCACCCCTCAGCACCCTCCCCGCCCGGCCCCGCCCCCTCGGAACCGACCCCGCCCCTCCCCGGGACTGCGGCTCTGTCCAGCTCCGCCCCGCCTGGGCCCGGCCACTCCCGGTCACCTCCCCCTGGACCCGCACCCCGAGACCCCGCCCCCGGGGTCTACCCCCGTCCGGCTTCTGGACCGCGGCCACGTCCCCTGGGGACCCTGACCCCGCCCAGCCCCAGCCCTCCGTCCTGGCCCCTCGGGGACCTCGGCCCCGCCCCCAGCCTGCAAGTCGAGGGTGCCCGGCGGCCCCTGAGCACTCGTCCGGCCGCCGCCAGCGAGGAAGATGCCCGCGCTGCGCCGCCCTCCTGGCCGCCGCGTCCTCTTCCTCCTCCTGGCCCTGCTGCTGCCCTCACCGCCCCCAGCCCGCGCCCCCGCGCCCCCGGGCCCCGCCGCCGCCCTGCTGCAGGCTCTCGGGCTGCCCGACGTGCACCGGGGCGCCCCCAAGCCCCGGCCCGTACCCCCCGTCATGTGGCGCCTCTTCCGCCACCGGGACCCCCAGGAGGCCAGGGTGGGCCCGCGGCGGACGCCCCAGGGGACCACCCTGAGACCGTGCCACGTGGAGGAGCTGGGGGTCGCCGGAAACATCGTGCGCCACATCCCGGACCGCGGTGAGTGGGGTCTGCGCTGGGGGCGTGTGTCGAGGAGGCGGAGACCCCGCTGTGCGCCCCTCCACGAGTGGGGGAGGCCAGAGCAGCTCCGAACGTCCCACCCGCCCAGTCCGGCCCACGAGCAACCGGAGCCTCCGCACTCCATCCGCTCCTCCCCGTGGGCACCTGCAGGGACCGGTCGGAGTGGCCCGAAGGCCAGGCTCCTTGCACCGGGCAAGGCCCCTAGCTTGCAGCCGAAGCCCTGCCCCCCTCTCCCCTCCGTCCCCCGCTGTTTCACGCCATTTGATGCCTTTCCTGCAGATACCACCTCTCCGGCATCACTTCCCCACGGGCCCCAGGCATCCGTTCATCTCTCACCCTGCCCGGGGCCCGCCGCAGGCCGCCGTGCCTGGCGCTGGGCCTCCTCTTCCTTGCAAGCGACGCCCTGCCCCCCACCCATCACTCCCCGCCCCCCGCGCGCCGCTTCACACCATTTGACGCCTTCTAGCGGCGCCCGCAGCCCCAGGCGCTCCACCTCTCCCTGGTCCGGTCCGCGATCGAGACCCTTGGCGGTTGGGGCAGGGCACGGGGCGCAGCGCGAGCCCAGCCCTCTCCCTGCCTCCCCAGGTGCGCCCACCCGGCCCCCGGAGCCCGCATGGGCCGCGGGACAGTGCCCTGAATGGACCGTCGTCTTCGATCTGTCGGCCGTGGAAGCCGCCGAGCGCCCGAGCCGGGCCCGCCTGGAGCTGCGCTTTGCGGCGGCGGAGACGGCGGCCGGCTGGGAGCTGAGCTTGGCGCGGGCGGCGGAGGGCGAGGCCGGCGGCGCCAGGCCGGTGCTGCTCCGCCAGGCGGTGCCCACCCTGGGAACGCCGGTGCGCGCCGAGCTGCTGGGCGCCGCCTGGGCCCGCAACGCGTCGGCGCCGCGCAGCCTCCGCCTGGCGCTGGCGCTGCGTCCCCGGGCCCCCGCCGCCTGCGCGCGCCTGGCCGAGGCCTCGCTGCTGCTGGTGACCCTTGACCCGCGCCTGTGCCACCCACTGGCCCGGCCGCGGCGCGAAGCCGAGCCCGCCCTGGGCGGCAGCCCCGGGGGCGCGTGTCGCACGAGGCGGCTCTACGTGAGCTTCCGCGAGGTGGGCTGGCACCGCTGGGTCATTGCGCCGCGCGGCTTCCTGGCCAACTACTGCCAGGGCCAGTGCTCGCTGCCCGCCACGCTGTCGGGACCCGGCGGGACGCCCCCGCTCAACCACGCCGTGCTGCGCGCACTCATGCACGCGGCTGCCCCCGGCGCCGCCGGCCTGCCCTGCTGCGTGCCCGCGCGCCTGTCGCCCATCTCAGTGCTCTTCTTTGACAACAGCGACAACGTGGTACTGCGGCACTACGAGGACATGGTGGTGGACGAGTGTGGCTGCCGCTGACGGAGCCAGGCGGGGCCCAAACAATAAACACTGCGTGGTCCGCTCCCCTGTCTCCAGTCTGGTGACCTGAGGGTGGGAGAGGAGGCAGTGGCATCCACTACGACCTGCTGCCAGGGTGATGGGACGACCCACAGTGACACCACCTACCCTGTGCTCCCAGGGCTGGGTTCCTAGATCCTCATCTCCAGGAAGCGGCATGTCTAACCTGCCCACGAGGGTGGGAGCTGCCCACAGCACCCCTAGGTACTACCCACCAGGGGCTGCCCGTCCCTGTGCTGGCACAGCTGGCCGTTCTAGCCTGGCCATCCAGGTGCCCCCAAAGCTCCCAACCAGCCAGACCCCAGATCAAGTGCTCTGCCATCTGCAGTTTATCTGCCGCAGTGTGAACACAACAGCTGTTTATTAAGATTTTATTGGTGACAATAGAGCTTAAAACAAATCGACCCAAAATCAAAAGTTACATTAAGCTGGTACAGATGCTCCATTTGGAAAACAGAATAACTGCTGCTATGAAGGTGGAGAACAAAGCGAACAGCACAAAGCAGAGGCAAAGCGTTCCAAGGAACAGAACAGGGCAGGCGGGTGGGCACAAGGTGTGGCCCACGGGGTGTGTCGCACAAGGGGTCATAGCGGAAACCTATCCAAACTCTATGCCTCTATGTGGCCTATCAAAAGAAGGGGGAAACCGAAAGCCCTACAGCAATGGTAATAAATAAGAGGCCTTGCCAGAAGGAAGGTGGCCTGTGTGTCCCCATCTCCCAAGTACAAGCTGGAATCTGGAGGCTTTGATAAGGGCGTCAGCCTCACAGGGACAGGGACACTGGGGAAGGGGATCAGGGTCACCAGGGCCCAGGTAGGCAAGGGATGGTCCCCAAAGAGGTGGTTGCCAGGGAGACTACCTCACCGTGGTGTGCAAGGAGCTGGGGGTGGCTCTCCCAGCTACAGCTCCTTCTTGAGTCGTGGCCCAGACCCAACCAGACAAAAGCCCCCTGTGCTAGCTGATGTGACAAGCCCCTCCCAGCCCCTTCGGCACAGAACCAACTTATTTTTGAAACTTACTCCTTTTCCCAAAAAAAAAAAAAAAAAAAAAAGCAGAAATCACCCCACCCCACCACAGCTGTACCCACAGGTAGAGGGGTTCCCAGCTTGGAGGGTGGGGTAGAGAACAAGGCAGGTGGGGCGCTCAGCATGTCTAAGCAGCCACAGGTACTGTGGGTGCCTCCCTGGGGATGGGTCCTCTCGGCTGCTGTCTTCCACCAAATCCTCAGGAAGGACCCCTGGGGAAGAAGCCACTGGCCGGGGAACAGCCACCTCCCCACCCTCTGGCCTCACAGCCAGTCCTGCCCAAGGCCCGTCCCGGGGTGGGTGGGCACTAGTCCACCGCATGTAGGAAGCACTTTGCTTCTCAGAGTCCAGCGGAGACTGTGGGGCTGCCTGGCCCGGGACGACACGGTGCTCTCTCACCACCCTGACGTGCAGGGAGAAGCCGCTGGAAGCTAAAACTGAAAACAAAAATCCTCCTCGTGATCCCGTCACAGGTGTTGATCTTAATCTTGAGATGTGTTGGTTTGTTTAAACTTCGTTTCTGGAAGCTTCTCGCATCTCCCAGGTCCGCCGCTAAGATTTGAGAGACAAACTCAGGAAAGTAGATTTTTCAGTACTCCTTTGAAAGAATCTTTTAAAAAACAAACAAAAACCCAAAACACCGTGTTTTCTTTAAATGAAACGCTCTTAGAACACAGGCAGCGTGACCAGGGCAGTTTCAGAGCTGGTGTGGACAGAACCCACACCTCCGCGGGGCTTTCCCGGCACGGCTGCCCCGCAAGGAGCCTGCTCGGCACAGAAATGCGAAGTTTTTCCTGCTAAAACGTAGTCCCCTTTCAATAAAAGAGAAACAGAAAGAAAAGAACAGAGGAAAGGGCTACTCTGAGATGAGGGTCTTCCTCCCTCCGCCCTGGTCGCAGACCCAGGTGTGGACGCGGCGAGCGCTGGGCCTCCTTGGCGAGCGGGGCTGGCAGGGCTCGCTGGCGGGCGGTCCTCCGAGGCCGCCCGCCTCCCGCTCTCCCTTCTCCTTCTCCTCGCCGCCGCGGGCCAGCAGTGGGCGCTCGCTCTGTCTCGGGCTCCTCCCTCGGGTGCTCCTCTCCCTCTCCTGTTGCTCACAGTGGTGCTTCAGTTTTAGCAGTGGAAAACAGGTATCCATTTATTTTTATTTTTTATTACCCAGAATAAGATGCTGATGGACTAAGCCACATAGCTTAGCTCTTCCGCTGCCACCTGCAGGGAGGGAGGGAGGGAGGACAAGGGGCCATCAGAGAAGGCAGAGGCCCACACAGCACCCACCACCAAGGGTACAGGGCTTTCCCCCCCACCCCACGGTGCGCCTGGGAAATGGGACCTCAGAGGCTGGCTGGGTGCCCAGACTAGTGCTCCCCAGCTGAAAAGGAAGCCGAGAGTTAAGGGGCTCCTTCTGCCAGTGGCACCAGCACCCCACTTAGCCAGCACACACCATGTGTGGGGAAGGGGACCCAGGCCCATGCTCATCCAACTCTGGCCACACTATGTTCAGGGGAACCAGAGGTGAGGGCCTGAACACCGCCCAGAAGTCCTCTTGCAGAGGTGCCCAGTGTATCTGGGGCCGGGACTCCCACATCCACCCTTCCTCACGGAGCTCTAGGACTCTTTCAGGGAAGGAGCACCATGCATGAAGCTCACATCCCCCTGCCACCATGAGCAGATGAACAGGGCGCTGAAATGACTGGCCACAGGAAGAGCTGGCTTCAGGGGACCTGAGACCCCTACTACACATTTCCCAAATTTCCCATCAAGTCCAGGTCCTGGTGAAGACCTCCTGCAGGGGTCAGCTTGCCTTCTAGTACTGGGACAGCCCTGTCACTCCGCCGTGCTGGTATGCCCGCTCCCCTTGGTACGTGGAGTCTTGCGACAGTGCCACATCAATCTGTGACTTAAACTCATCGCCAAGGTAACTGTCCTGAAAAACAAAGTTGGGAGCTAAGATGTGCATGTATTGTTCCAGCCTCAAGAACCTGCTCCAGAGAAGATTCTGGAAAACCTGGTGAAGCCTAAGTGGCAGGAGATCCACACTGGTTACCTCACCAAAGAACATACGTAACCCAGGCCAACTGCCTAAGACAGTGTAGAGAACGACAGGTTTTAGAGCTTACACCCACATGGTGTACCTACGGAGGGTGCTGTGCGGAGCCATGCTCAGGTCCTTGTGTGGAGGGCCCCCCCAGGCCATCCTGACTTCCCTGCTGCTGGCTCACCTGGGACAACTCGGGCTGGGAGAGGCCAGGCTGGCTCATCTGGGAGGGCTGGCTCATGGAGATGTAGCCCTGTGTCAGGGCGCCCTGGGAGAAGGGCTGCGATGCCACATCCTGGCTGGCCTGGCTGTTGGGGAGATTCGTCTGGCTGGGTCCAGGGAGCCCAAAGCGGTTCTTCTGGCGCCCCCCACGACCAGTCTTGCCTTTTGGGGTACCCCGGCCTGAAAGACAGAAGTCCAGGGTTCCTTGAAGGAGGTCAGCATCCAACCAACAAACCCAACTGTCCAAAGCCCAGATGTGCACAAACTCCAACACCAACGTGCTTTTTGCCTACATGCTGCCACCTGGCACTCACCTGCGGCTGGCCCATTTGCTTGTCCAAAATATCCTGGTGGTGGCATGGGGGGCATGACCAGGTTGAAGGGGATGGGAATGTTCATGGCAGCCACGTGGCTGGGGCCTGCACTAATCATGCCGATCTGGTCGTGGGTCTGGAAGTACATGTTTGAGGGCCGGCCTGCAAGACACAAGGTGGACAGCAGGTGTCACCCACCACATGCCAATGAGCCAATTGCCCACCCCACAAATGGCAGCTTGAACAGTTGGAATGTCAATCTCATCTTGTCACTGCTCTGAGTGCCATGGTGTTTCTTGGTGTACCCCTACAGCAAAGCCACCTGATAGAGAATCTCACAATTCAATCCCCACTCTTGACAGCCTCTCTGGGGCTGGCTCCTGGGAACAAGCCTTTTTTCCAAGGGGACTTAGGAGAATCACGGCCTACCAGCATCCAAAAGACTAAAGCTAAGTTGCATTTCCAACTGAAAAAATAAAAGGGAAAATTTTATATTCGTGTAACCTGCACCCCACTCTCCACCACCACCCAAAAGCAAGAAAAAACCCGAGTGAACAGACCAGTGAATGGCACTGAAGATGAAGGCCCCAAGGTAGCCCCAGAGCTAGGCATATCTCCATCTGCACGCAGCTGCTCCAGGGGCTGGGAAGCCAAAGGGAGCCAAGGCATGACAGCAAAGCCTTATGATCTGCTCCCCGCCACCCCCCACCACCCCCAAGGCTGAAAGTGCCTTATCTGGGCCCATGGTAAGCTCAAGGATGAAGGATGGGCCCAGAGCACCCTACCTAGCAACTCACTGGATGTAGCAATGACATCCGTCACTTGAGCTCAGCAACCAGAATACTAGGCAAGGAAAGGGGGTTTTCCTACTTCACACAAGAGAGGAAATGTTGGGGTGTACCTGGCCCCAGGATGGCCAGTGAGCCCAGGTGGAGATGAAGCTCAGTGTAAAATGCAGGCTGTGGCACCAAGCACCTGGGTGAGCCAGTCACCCTCTGTAGAGGCTAGGGCAGGGAAAGGCCTTAGGAGACAGGGACCTGGGAGATGAATGGGAACCGTCTAGACACTGGCTCAGGCAAGAGGAGGTGTTCCATACAGCAGGGGTTAAGGCTCAGCCTCAGGACAGAGACCCCACCCAGAAGTGTGGTCTCAGAGAGTACACAGAAACAAGAAGGACCATGCAACCAGAACTGAGGCTATGGGTGGCCTGGAGGAGCTGCAGGAGTGCCCACCCCCCCACTGAGTGGAGGCACAAAGGGCAAGGTAGGCAGGGAGCACTATGGCATGGGGCACAGGGGCAAACAGGCAGGGCTGCAGTATGTGCCTGCAAACCTCCATAAGCAGAGCTCTGGTATTAAAAAAAAAAAAAAAAAAAAGGTTTATGGGACACCTGGGTGGCTCAGCAGTTGAGAGGCTGCCTTTGGCCCAGTGTGTGATCCTCGAGACCTGGAACCGAGTCCCACATCGGGCCCCCTGCGTGGAGCCTGCTTCTCTGCCTATATCTCTGCCTCTCGTGAATAAATAAACTCTTAAAAAGAAAAAAATTTGTATTCAGAAACTGACAACCAATTCTCTGATTTCAGACAAGGGAAGGCAACAAAGAGCTTTGTGAGGCAGTTTCTGCGGACTGAGGCTTGGGAGGTCACCCCAGGAGTGATAGGGCCAAAAGCTGCAGGCGTGGGAATGATCAACATGCACAGGGCCAGTGTGGTCCCACCCCACCCACCCCTCCTCCTGCAGCAGACTCACCCTGGCTGCTCCGATCATAGACTGACCCTGGGATAATAGCCTCCCGGGCATCATACATGGCTGTCGTCATGAAGCGGGCTCCCTGCAGAGGGTTTAGATAGGTGAGGAATTTATCACCTTGACACAAGATGAACTCTCTTAAGATCTGAGGGCCCGGCCACCTCCCAGGCCATGCCTAGGCCAACCCTGAGGGGCTTGCTGACCAGTGGGCTCTGGGCCTCACCCACCCTACTCCACAGACCTGGCCTTTTTTTTTTTTTTTTTTTTACAGACCTGACCTTTGATGCTGAACATAGATACGTTCAGGCTTCACCTCAAGCAACATCATGGCTTCTAAGTCCCCTAGAGCACCCTGGGTTCACTATGTCCAACTCCTAAACACCACTCATGACTTTGTGTCCTAAAAGGCCAGGTCTGAGAGCGCCTTATAACACTTGAGAGACCTGGGGTGGGGGAGCTCTGTGACAACAGGCCAGCTCCATCACTCTCGTGCACATGGACATGCATGTCTAGCCTCAGCTCACACCGGTCGCTGGTTACACCTGCTACTGCTCACAGCCACGTGCTAGGAACACCAGTCTGAGGGAGAAGAGGGTTCCTGACCCTGTCTTCCTCCATGCCCCTCTGCCAGCCTACACTGGTACTCACCGGGTTGATGGTATTGACCAGCTTCCTGGGCTTGCTAAACTGCATAAGGCTCTCCCGCAGGTTGTTCAGGGGCCCCTCCACCAGCACCTTTTGCTCCTTGTAATAGTTCAGCAGGTGGTTCCAGAGGGGCTGCTTGGACAGGGCCTTTGGGTTGCCCACAATAATAACCCCATACCTGCAAGGTATGGGCATGAAAATATGGTGTTTAGGGCTCTACATGATGAGTGGAACACCACGTAGAACAATGAGGAAAGACTGAACAGACTCAAAATCCACATCCAAGGTGACAGAAGTTAAGCCCAGGCTGCTCTCCCGGCATCCTCTCCCTCCCTGCCTAGACACCTGGCCTGCTGGGGGCAGACAGGTACACTGCTGGTCACAGGGATGGAGCTGGCACTGAAGCCCACTGTGCGAACTGCCAACAGCACACCGGGTATATCTGAAAACAATTTCTGAGGAGCCCAGGTATCAAATGCTTCCATGAGCAGATGAGCTCAGAGGAGTCTCCTTGTTTTCAGCCATGAATCGGCCTCCTGGGAGATCATCACCAGTCCCAGCAGGCTCTGTGCCTCGGGAACCCCAAAAGCCCAGGGCACAGAACTCAATGACCAAGCTGGGGACTGGCTTCTCTGGTGGATGCTCACCCTACCCAGCTGTCTCAGGATCCCCATATGCCCCAGTATTGGCCACCAAACAAGAGAGCACCCTAGAAAGGGGTAGGAGGTAACAGATAACCACCAAAATGCCCTGAGAGGGGAAAAAACCAACGTGTGAAGTGAGCCTAACTTCCAGCTGATACAGGGCAGCTGAGGACTGGTTTTACTCAAGGTGACAAGGGGCCTCCTTATTTTCTGGGTCTCCTTTGCTATCATCATTATTTCAAGACAGGTTACATTCTAGGGTCAAAGAAGCATACAAGACCAAAAGATTAGATTCATGGATTCAATTCTCTGCAGGAACACAACCTGAACTATTGCATTTTGATCTTAGGTCAAAAGGGCCTAGATGACCCTTGCCGCAAAACTGAGGCCACAGAAACCCACCAGGACAGGAAACAAAGGTGTCTCATAGGAATGCATTCTTTCTAAATTGCTGCTTGGGAACATTCTACCCTCTGGTGCTGTCAAAGTCCAGTCCTGCCCTGTATGCAGCCCAAGGTTCAGCTGTGATGCAAGAACAACCAGACAAAGAGGAGAACCAGGCAGGGAAGCGGCTCCTGGGTGGACCCTCCCAGCTCCAGATTCTGAGGGAAAATCCCTCCAAGAACTCCTGTGTCAGGAGGGAGGCACCTGCCACCAGCAAAGCCTAATGGGACTCAGGCCTCCATACCTTGCTCTGGTCAGGGCCACATTAAGCCGCCTGGGGTCGTTTAAAAATCCAATGCCTTGGTGCTCGTTGGCTCGCACGCAGGAAAGAATGATGAAGTCCTTCTCTCGCCCCTGGAATGCGTCCACGCTGGCAATCTCTACCTCCTACAAGGGACACATGGTCACAGTCAGCCAGCTGGCTGCCTTCGAGGACCCTCTAACTGTGTGAACTGTGTTGAGATGCACTGTCCAATCCTACCAAAGAGCCTGGCACCTGAAGCCTGCAGAGCCCTGGCACCAGCCACCTGCTTGCTGTGCCTGTGAGGAAGCAAGGAGGGAACCCCTTTGACTGAGCCTGCTCCCACCGGGCCTTCATGGTCCCCCGACCCACTTTCCTGGCCTTCCTGGGTTCTGGTTGCTTTTTAACCTTGGCAATCTGTTTCCCAATGATAAACACATACATGCTTGGCACAAAAAACCTTAGACTGTACTCAAGTTAACAAAACAGAGACCAACTGCCATCGTCACTCAGTCATTACTTTACATTTTGGTCCATTTCTGCAGAGAGAAATAATTACGTTGTCCTGCATCCTGAAAGGATATACATCCTGGACATTTTATCCAGGTGTTGATACAGGAGTGAACAGCGTTTTCACAACTATGTAACATCCACTGTAAGGCCGGCACATAATCATGCCATATGTTTCAACTTGGAATTACTTTAAGTTTTGCTCTGAAAACTATCCTGAGAAAAACCTGAAGGAACATGCACCCCCCCGCCCCCCAAACTGTGCCGGTTCACAGGCCACAGGCCTGGAGGTCAGGTCAAGGTCCGCTTCTGTGGTGGGACCCAGCAGGCCCGATTGGGTGCGCGCACCTGGTAGAGCTTGGTGTGCAGAGAGCCGCTGAACTGCATGTACTGCACCAGGTAGGAGCGCTGGCCCTCGTAAGGTGTGATGATGCCAATCTGGTCAGGCTTGGCACCCGCCTTTAGCAGCTTCGTGGTGATCTTCTCCACATTTGCAGCTTCCGTCCTAAGAAAACCCGCCGTTCAGTTCCTAGGCGGCACCCGTGGGCTCCTGAGACTGAGGCTAGAGACCATGGGAGGTGTGGGGCCGGCTCCACCTCCAGGGCAGCCCTGTGAAGGCCCGCTGCACGGACAGCTGGGCTCCCCATCATTTACCAAGGGAGTCACGAGGGACAGAAAAGCTTCACACGTGGGCTTAGCAACTTTTGCTCAATAGAAAAACACACTGAAGATGGAAGGTGGAAATATGCTGTTGGTTTAGGTGTCCACAAAAAATGGGGATAAGGAAGTAAAGGAAAAGCTTCAGAAGAAAGAACACCTTAGTGGTGGTTAGTGGCTATCTGCCAAGCTGCCACTGAAGCCTGGAGATGTCAAGGGCGAGTCTCTGCTTACCTGTTCAGGTAGGAGGTGCCTGAGCTAGCAATCTCCTCTTGGCCCTGGGTCACGTAGAAGAACATCGGCTTATCAGGTTGGGGCCACTGGAAGTCAAATCCCTTCTTCACTCGATCAGCTGTCATGGGAGGGAAAAGAGGTAACACTTCACATTAGAGGAAAAAGCCACAGCATATTTTGACTGAGTACAGACGGAGCAATGCAGAGACCACACCATTACAAATAGAGGCACATGTGAGAGCAGCTGACAGCAGGCTCTGGGCAAGAGACCCTGGTCGATGGGGCCGTGAGGTGGCCATCCGGACAGGTCTATGGCCCCCAAACACCCTGGATGAAGTGAAACTCAGTTGCCTGGTGCACAATGCTGGCTCACTCACTGAACATCTCACTGGTTGATGCTTTCTCTGGCCTGTTTATGGAACCTTTCTCTGGCCTGCCTACCCTCGGGTCATGACGTCCCTACAATTGGCTTTTATGGATGACACTGTTGAGTCAATTTGATCCTGTCATAGACCAAAGACTATGGACAGATGGGTCTGCCTCTTAGGCACTGTCCCCAGAGTATCCTGGCAACTGCAGTTTTATAGTAACTCGTGACACCTGGTAGTGTAAGAGAACACCTCCATTGGGCTCTTCATGTTCACCTTGGCTACTGTGGGCCCTGTGCATTTCCTTATAACTTAAAAATCAGTTTGTCCATTCACACACCCCACTCACCCCTTTGGGAATTATGGAGTTGCACCTACTCAACAGAGCAGCCTGAGAAAAATGGCATTTTTGCCATCAAAACACAAAAATCGGGGCACCTGGGTGGCTCAGCTAAACATCTGCCTTTGGTTCAGGTCATGATCCCAGAGTCCTGGGATGGAGCCCCGTCAGGATCCCTACTCAGGGGTGAGCTGGTTTCTCCCTCTCCTCACTCATGTTCTCTCTTCCTATCTCTGTCCCTCTCTCAAATAAATAAAATTTTAGAAAACCCACAAAAATCAATGATCCATTTTATGTCAAGCTGAGAAAGAGGCCTTGTCCATTTCTATCCTTCTAGCAAAGGCAGAAGCCAAGGCTAGCTCTGTGGCGCATTAGCTCAGGGGTTTCTGGCAAATGTTTAGCCACTGGAGTAGTGGTGGCAGGGGCTGATCTATTAATGCCCGCCAATTTTTGTAGTGCAAATGCTCCTCCTACAGCTAAGGCCCAGCCACCCCAAGAGTGGGTCTGGGTGGGCACCAGCATTGCCTTGAACAGAGGTCACCTCAGGACACAAGGGGGCTCCTGTATGCTTGGTCAGGTTGTGTTTTGGAGTTCAGATACTAATTATACAGGTGTGTTTACTTAAAGAAGACTCGCTAAGCTGAACACTTAGGATTTGGGCACTTCTTTATACTCTGATGAAGAATTAAAAAAATATGTACTTGGGGTACCAGGGTGGTACCATTAGTTACGCATCCAACTCTTGGTTTTTGACTCAGGTCATGATCTCAGGGTCCTGAGATCGAGCCTGGAGTTGGGCTCTGCATTCGGCAGGGAAGTGCTTCAGATTCTTTCTTCTCTCTCCCTGTCTTACAGAGCAGGACCGGCAAAGGTGAGAATCAGTGCTAAGTGGTGGCTTTCCCAACTAGCATCCAATAGCAAACAAGTTCCCTGTGGCCTGGCTCTTCCTAGCCCTACCACCCAATGGACCAGCAATGTTCTAAGCATCACAGTGATGGTAACAGTCCCATCAACTCCCAGGACTGCACCACATGGCAGCTTCGTGGCCGGGCCGGGCACGCACTCTCAGCCTCCATCTCACCTAGACAGCAGGCCAGACAAGGCTGACATGGCAGGCTGCTGGCATGAACCAAACATTAAGAACGCCAGTCTCAGGACTCTTTCATACTCTGAAAAGTTGAGGAATCCCAATAGCTACCATTTCCATAATTTTACTCTACTGAAGTTTACTGTATTTAAAAACCTAGAAACACAAAATATGTATGAATTCCTCTAAAAATAAACATCAGCAAAATCCTTTTTTATGAAAAACAACATTTCCCACTAAAGTATATTATCTATTGAGTTTCTGCAACTCCGTTCCCGAACGGTGGACTCTGCTCCTGCAGCCAGTCTCTGTCAGCCCTGCCAGTAGCATGACCGGGACTCACAGATGCATGTGGCTGGAAAAGGGAAGAGTGTTTCATGACCTTCCCCACAATTATGAGATCCTGCCTGATTCCAGACCAACACTGGATAGAAGGTCACCCTGCAGGCTCGCGATGATGGTGGCCCTCCTCGGCCCTGCCCTGGAGACAGCCTCAGACTTTGTACCATCCTTGCTGGCCATCAGCATGGGAAGTACTTGCTCACCAAGTCAAGCAGAGCTTCCAGAGACTCCACACTCCACAGACATTTGTCCACCACAGATCTCATCAGAAAAGCCACTCAGCATTAGAAAGACTTGATCAGCTGAGTTTTCCAAAATTCTGATTTTCATCTGAATTCTCAAGGTTTTACCACTGGTGATAAATACTGTCAACTATTTTCCTTGAAGCCACAGGCTGGCTCTCTTTGATCATTTCTGGGAAAGCACCTGTTGAACACCCCAGGCTGAAGGACAGCCCACAAACGTATCCCTGTGTCCTTTTCCAAGCACCTACCACAACTGCCAAGTGTCTTAGTCACGCACAGGGTCCCAAGGATGTGCACCCAAGGGGTTAGTAAAGTGAGTACTCTTTGTTGATTGGGGCCTTGCCTGCTGCAAGCATGTGGCAATGAGAACACACGGGCACTCTAAAAGCACTGTCCCCACTCATGCCGCAGCAACAGCCAGCCTTCCAGGGACGCTTCTGCACCTTCAGCATAACCATACACATGGCAAAAGGGCACACGATGCCTCAGTGTTACTACAAGAGTAGTTCTGACCTCAGTTCTGTGAACCCCCAGGGCCTGGGCTCTGAGAACAACAGGGTCAGGAGTGGGAGGAACTGTCAATTCTGCCACCTCCTGCTCTGCATGCTGTGTGATATGCCCCTGCTGAGAATTCTCACGTACTGACTCTGCATTTTATAAGGATAAGCTCCCCTAGCCCACCCCACAGAGTGGACATTGCGTCCTGTACACCACTGGAGCTGAGGTGACCCCTACACATAAGTGATCGCCACGTGAGGCCGCCTGGGCAGCGACAGCAGGTTTCATTCCCAGGCTGCGTTCCCTCTAGGCCCCCCACTCTGGGTTAAGCACTACCTGCAGTGACGCCATTCTGAAGAGAGCCCTCGTAGAATATGTTGGATGGGAAGGCACTGAGCGCAGGGTGCATCCGATACTGGACCTGGAGGCGGATGGGACGGATGCCCAGCACCACCAGGCGCTCAAAGAGCGACTGAGATAGTCCAGCCTTGGCTGCTTTCTTGCACATCACCACAGGGCCCAGCTGGCAGTGGTCACCCACGAGGATGAGCTGTGGGGAGAGGCCCACACAGGTGAGGAACCTGAGTATGAAACGGCACAGACACCCGCTCATGGGGGCACTAACCCGGGTGCTATACGACCACCTGGCCATGTGGATTCAAGTAGTAAGCGTTGACCAGGCACAGGACCACCCACCACATACAAGTATCCTGATTTTCCTAACAAAGTTCACCTTATGGGCAGCCAGGGGGGCTCAGCGGTTTAAGCGCCTGCCTTTGGCCCAGGGCGTGATCCCGGAGTCCCAGGATCGAGTCTCACATCAGACTCCCTGCATGGAGCCTGCTCCTCTCTCTGCCTGTGTCTCTCTCTATCATGAATAAATAAAATCTTAAAAAAAAAAGTTCACCTTATGCCACTTCTCTTTTACAAAAGACCTGTATTAATATGCTTATGGCTTTCATCGTAAAAGCAAAAATCCCCTTCAGATTTCTTTCAGTTGTCAAGAACAGGTACTAATGTTGGCTTTTGCAAAAGCCAAGTGGCATGATGTGAACTTTCGGAAAGCACAGATATTCCTCACTTTATTTCATTTTGGCTTATGAGAGGTTTCAAAGCAATGTTTTACTTGTGGATAGCGGGGAAACCCACATATGAAACACACAGATGTGCACTCAGGACCCAAAAGAGGTGCTGGGTAGGGCACTCATCCTTCCAAGAACCCCTCAACTGTGCATCCCTCTGCTCTGTCAGGATATCATGGTACATAAAGCATTATCAAAAACAAACCCCAGCACTGAGAATCACACAGAACTGGAACAAGAGAACACACACATTTTCAAACAGGACTACAGTGAATGGCCCACCTGCTTGGCACCAAGGACCACAGGGACCATGCATTCTGGCTCAGTGGCCTGGGTGCTCTCGTCAATTAAAATGGAGCGGAACTGCATCTTGGCAAGCCTTGGGTCCCCTGCACCCACACATGTGCAGCAGATGACATCTGCATTCTGGAGACAAGAGTAGGTGAGGCATCAGGGCACCTGCATGGTAAATGTTACCAGGCCCCAAAGGGCAGACAGGACAGGACACAGATTCACACTCTCCCCGACACTTATGGAAACAGGCTGCTATCCCACCTGGACAACATCTACGTCCAGGCTCTAAGTGATCGTACTTTATCACAAAAATCTCTCAGCACAGACATGGTTCTGTGCCTAAAACAGCCTCTGAGAGGCAGTGTTGAGCTGAGGAAACCTTGGTTGGTTTGTTATAAAAGAGCAGGAGAGTGTTCCAGACCCACCTCCAGACCAAGATGTGCAACCACTGAGAAGACAAATATGGGAGGGATCGAAGTTCTTTCCCAAAAGCAAAATAAACTGATCTACAGCTCCACATACTGGGACAGTCCCACAGCCAAACAGAACAAAACAGTGCTGAGGCTAAGAGCTCACCATGAGCAGCTCCCTCTCAGCGGTACGCTTCAGAGCCCGGTACCGCTTCTCATCAGCAGATGACAGCTCCCCCGTCTCATCCTTCAGCTGCTGCAGCTTCTGTAGCTCTGGCATGCTGGAAGCATGGTGACATGTCAGCAGGCACGGGAGGCATGTGTCATCAGGGACCGCGCACGGGAGATGTGCTGTGCTTAAGGTGGGCTATCCAACACCCACCTGTCCATGTTCCTGATCTGGTTGTGCAGGGCCAAGAATGACACTGGGGAGTCGATGGCCTCACGGCTCTTGGCACAAAGCCGTACAACTTTCAGCCCAGTCTGGTGGATCTTCTCAGTCAGCTGATCCACAGCTATGTTACTCGGAGCACAGACGAGCACAGGCCTTCAACACAATGTGAATGAACGTCTCAGAGCTCACCCAGAGGAAATTCAGGAAATGCTAACTGCCAGGACTGTTGTTCTGAATCACAGGCAACAGAGCCCCACTCGTGATCTAAGACTAAAGCCAGGAATGAACAAAGCTGAAGGAGCTAAAACCCAACTGGTCTGGCGCTTCCTATTCCCACCTAGTTTTCACATTTCTCATGTGCAGCAATACTACTAACAGGATCCTGCATCCTCACCCTCCTGTCTGCACCCTAAAGACTTTCAAAGCTCTAAGGTGCACACAAGTACAAAAGTCAAGATGCGCTAACACACTGACCCACTGTGGCCTCTACCAGAGCAGCACGCTTGCTTATTAAAAGCAACCACAAAGATCAGAACTCACACAGATAATGTAAAACACAGAGTGCCAGGTAAGAGGGGCCCCCAGGCATCCCAGCAGACAGGTCTCCCCCACCCCCACCTTGGGTGGTGTTGAGCCCTACCCATTGCCCTGCCGAGCAAGGTGATAGACGATGGTGGCAGAGGTCACTGTCTTCCCTGTGCCTGGTGGTCCCTGGATCAGGCTCAGCGGTCTTTGCAGCACAGTCTTCACAGCATAAACCTTCAGATAACAGATAAGTGCTAGGCTGCACCCAACCCTGGGGAATGAGGGGGGCTGCCCATCCAAGCAGGCTCTGCCAGCCAGGCCCCTTCTAGTCCCCAGAATGGGTGAGAACCTGAGAATGGTTGAGGTCGGGGAGCCCCTGTGCCGTAAAGCGTTTTGGCAGCTGGCACTTAATGATCACATCCTCCACCTCATGCCCGAGCAGTTTGTGGTAGATGTAGCCCGACACAGAGGTCTCATCCACGGCGAACGTTTTCAACGCACTCTGCATCCTGGAAGGAAAACTCAGGGTCAGGGACCCGCACGACCATGGAGTGTTTGGTGTGAGGCCTGGCAACTGCAGATGAGAATCATCCAGATGGTGGAGGCGGCAGCTGTGCCACCAGCAGAGCACTGCAAAACAGATGCAGTAGTACCTGCAGGGGTAAGGTGGACATACCTATCAAAGGAGGTTGACTTCCATACGAAATCCACCTGGAAGTTATGAGTCACCTCCACAGGTGCACCCACACTGCTCCGAAGCTCAATGGCGATCTCATCGCCATAATCTGTGCCACTGAGTTAAGTTTCATCATTGTCAAAAGCTGGGTTTACCTTTCTGAGGAGCCTTCATTCAGCTACTGAGAAAAAAGACCCTCCCCTGTGCCCAGCACAGAAAACCCAGCCCACCTGGCCCATGTTCTCACTGACAGTCACCACCATGGTGTCTGCGCCCCCCTACTGCCAGCTCCTGCAATCCTGTGAGCACTGGGGCAGCACCCAGCATGGAGCAGGCCAGGATTCTGGTGGAGCCTCCAGAGCCCCAGGGCACAGAGCTGGGCAGGCCCTGGCCTCAGGCCAGGCAGCTCTTTGATCAGTTTGATACACATGGTGCACCCTCAGAGTACAACTGAAGAAAAGACTCAGTGGCAAACCCCATCACTCAGAGGGACTCCCACCGCCCCCAGCCACCCGCGGAGCCCTTTCCTCCCCGAGGCGACCCCCACACAGGCCACCTGTGCTCAGGATGAACTCGTCCTTCTTTACACAAAGGATACTATCAGGGACCTTGATGACGTGGCCGATCCCTTTCCAGAGGGGTGCCAGATCCCCTTTGTACCTCAGGCATATCTCATCCCCCTGCATGAGCCGCATGTCTTACAGAGAAAACACAGCAAGAAAGTTAGCGTTTTCAACATGTGCCAAGGCTGCCACCATGAAGAGTTCAAATTAAGGGACACTTTACAAGGGTGAAACTAGGAATTTTATGCTACTTATGGTCACAAATATTTTAAAACTTAAAATCACCTCTTAACCAAATTATGACTAAATCCTCATTACCAGAGTCAGTCTTGGGCAAAGTGAAGTAGGCGATTCTCTTCTTGTTAAGGCCCAGGTCCCACCTGACCGTGATGTTATCTTGAGTCTGAGCACATGAAAAATAAGAGCCCTGTTAGCCTGAGACACAGACACGGGCCTGGACTCCTCGTGTCTGGGTTTCCACAGGTGTGTGCCCTATGGCGACCTTACAAGCCATGATGTCAGGGTGCAGCACACAGCACCCAACAGCCTGCAACACCAACAAGGGCACATCCGGGAGAGAAGCCATTAGGACCCCCAGAACCCGCTCAAGATGACCAGGAGACCCCCACACGACGTCTGCTCTCAGAGGTGGCTTTTCTGTGAACCGTGGAGGGAGAAGGAAGCTGGTGGCCGATCCTCAGAGCTCCCGCTTCCTACATGTGTTCTTCAGGAGACTGGTACAAGGAGTGCCCTCAGCGTGCCATGGGCTCCTCAGCTCCGACTCTCATAGCCGTGGGCAAAGGCTGTGACCCCAACTGAGAGGGGGGATTTTTGTTGGATTTTAAATCAGAAAACACTCGGTGTTTAGCTCTGAGCAACCGGGCGTCTGCCCAAGGGTCACTCCCTTGCCTGCCCTCAATCCACCATTCCGTCTCTCAGAGCACTGCGCCTCTGCCCATGTCAGCGTCCGCAGTTTGCAGAGAAAACCGCCCTCCCCAGACCTTAGGAGAGACGCTGGGTTAAAATGACCGAAACCCTCCTGCACACACCACATCACCTGGGACTCTTTCAGTTTCTTATCGTAGTCGGCCTCCAGCTTGACCAGAGGGCCGAATATGTTCTGGTACTGGTAGGCATCCTCGTACCGCAGGAGGACATGCTGCGGCTCCTCGTCCACGCCTGGCTTCTCCAGGTCCTCCAAAGTGGCAGAAGGATTTTCCTAGAAGACAAGCACCACAACTGTTCTTCCCCATTTTCACCTACATACAAAAGGAAGTACACACGGGCTCACTAGTCATTAGAAGAACAGGCCATAGCCACCACCTATCAGAACAAGCCAATGTCAGCCTGTCATTCAGAGAGCACTGGTGGCTGGTGGTGTCCACCCCACGAAGAGAGCCCTCATGTGATAAAGTGTATGTGGCACAGGGAGGTGGACACGGGTCTGGGTCTTTGCTCCCCCTTCAGCTGTCACCCCTATTCTTCCCTTGCCCAGGGCTACACCAACAGGGTGAATACTAGCAAAGACACCCCAGGTACACAGCCTGACACACCTGTATCAGCAAGTGACTATATTCTCCAACAAATGCCTAGTCCCTGAACTGGGAGAGAGAATACCTCTTTTGGGCTGCCAGAAAGACCACTAGTCCTCTGGCTGTGTAAACAGAAGAGGAGGCCCAACTTTTCCCCCCACCCCAATTTCCTCCTGACCCTGATTAGGGGCGATACACTCGTCCCTGGCAGGGACAGAACAATATCTAGGCTGTGTGGCTATAAACAGAAAAGGTGAAATAGTTCTGGCCATCTGAAAACTGAAGTAGAAAGGTACCTTGCTAGATGACAGTTGAGAACTATTCTGACTTGCACTCAAAGTAAAAATAAATTCACATTTAAGATTTTGGATTATTGGGGGCAGCCCTAGTGGCTCAGCGGTTTAGCACCACCTTTGGCCCAGGGGCAGATCCTGGAGACCCGGGATCGAGTCCCACGTCGGGCTCTGTCTCTGCATGGAGCCTGCTTCTCCCCCTGCCTGTGTCTCTGCCTCTCTCTCTCTCTCTCTCTCTCTGTCTCTCATGAATAAAATCTTAAAAAAAAAAAAAAAAAAAAAAAGATTTTGGATTATATGGGCTCCTAATTAAAGTTTCTAGCCCAATTACAAAAACTTTATCACAAAAGCTGAACCAAAAAAACAAAACAAACAAACGAAACAAAACAAAACAAAAACAAAAAAACAAAAACAAAAACCCACCAAACCAAAAGCTGAACCAGAACCAGAGAAGGGCTTTCCTGGAGAACTAGGTCTGTCACATGGGGTTGGCACTGAACCACCCAAGCTGGAAGCCCCTCCTCTTCACTCATCCAGCTGCTGTGGGCCCTGCCTCTCTGACCTTTGTGACCTAGATCCCTTCTTCCCTGAACATTCACCCCTGGCTTCAGACACGTCACAGGGCCAACGAGATCTTAAAGAATCCTCACAGTCCTGTCTCCCCAGGACTACCTCCTCTTGCCATGTCCACCCACAGCCGCCCATAGCCGTCCACAGCCAGTTCTGGTCTTCCTCCTTCCCACCACCCACCCTCACCCTCTGCAACAAGAGAAAAATTCCAGCAACCGGAGCTATCCGTTCCCAGAGGCCTGGCAGGAGGTGCCTGTGGGATTCCACCACGGGGCCATTCCAGGTAGAGATGGCAGTCTCTCCCTGGAGTTCCTTCCAGAATCTCTCCCGTTGTGAAGCTAGTCACTCCCAGCAGCTCTCCTTGGACAAGAACAGTGCTGAGGCAGATTTGCATTCTCAGCAGGCCCTCACCTTCCAGAGCTCCTCCAGCTTGTTGATCTGCTGGGCGGTGATCTGCCGAGCCCGCAGCTGCTCCTGCTCAGAAGGGATCTTGACCAGCCAAGAGAGGAAGCAGCGGTCCTGGATGAGGGGCTGCCACTGGGAGCTATCCCAGTTGATGTCCTTCAGGCTGCTCTGACTGGCGCAGGGCTGCCTACAGAAACCAAGGGCAGGGGAAGCCAGGGTGAGGGTGATTGCCACCCCCAAGGCTTACCTTTTATCCCAAAGTGACGTTCCTTGCATTTTATTATGTGATCATATTACCTTT